>NC_072417.2:39795000-41045000 GCF_028858775.2 Pan troglodytes
GCTGCTGGGCAGTGCTGCTAGTCTGGGAGGCAGAGTTGTTGGAGCCATTCTCTGCCCACCCGGCCCCTGTGCCACATTTGTACTTGGCTTTTCCAGAGGGTGAAGGAGCATTTTCCAGATCCTCTATGGGCTGCTGTTTGGGCCAGTAGCTTTGGCTCAGCTCTGCTCATGCCCTTTTGGCTCTGCAGGAGGAAGAAGATAAGAGGAAGAGGGAAGGTGGGGATGGGGAGGCAGTTGGTCAGACCGACCATAAACAATTCACTCCCACCCTCTGGACTCAGTTTCCCTATTTGCCAAATGAGGTTACTGGCAGAGGGAACTCCAAGATGCCCCTCCACCCTTGGATACCGCATCTCATGCTAGCTGTTTCCTTTCACAGACCAGTGACACAGGATGACCTTCAGTATCACAACCTCAGCAAGCAGCAGAATGAGTCCCCGCAGCCCCTCGTGGAGACGGGAAAGGTCAGTGAGTCACATGGGTGTGGGAAGCCCCTTCCTCCCTGGTCCAGGCAGATGCAGACATAGCAGCCTGTTAGAGGCTGGGCTGGAGAGGGCAGGAAGCCAGGGTTTGGATGGAGAGTGGAGAGTCCCAGACCCGGGGTGTTGAGGGGAACAGGTGGGAATGAGGAAGGGCTTTGGGAGAGTGGGACAACCCCCAGTGGTCGGGAGTGGTGGCCCCCAAGGTGCACTGACAGCTAGCTTCTATCTCCTGGGTTCCATACCATTCTAGAGAGGTGGGCAGAGAAATGGGTAGGAGTGGGAGAGAGGGTGGCTTATATGTCCTTACATGCTCCCAGGGAAGGAATGCAGTGGTGCCTTTCTGTTCTCAGTAGTATTGGCTTTGACAGTCATCCTTCTCACCTCCAACTTAGTCTTTAGTCCCTCCTACAGCAGTTCCTCTGAGGAAGCATTTGGCAAGGCCCTGGGTGAGGAGAGGACCCTGGCCAGTGGCCCAGGCACCTGGAGCTCTTAGCAGGCACTGGCCCAGGTCGCCCGGGGGCTGGAAACAGAGGAGGGACGTGGAGGGACACCCTGCCCTGTGTGGCCACCCATAGATCCTTCCCCACTCTAAGACAAGGCAGGGCCTGGGGTCTAGGAGAGACCTGAGAGAAAACCCTGTTTTTTCCCCTTGCAGAAGTCTCCAGAATCTCTGGTCAAGCTGGATGCAACCCCATTGTCCTCCCCACGGCATGTGAGGATCAAAAACTGGGGCAGCGGGATGACTTTCCAAGACACACTTCACCATAAGGCCAAAGGGGTAAGTCTGGGGCTTCAGGGAGAACCACCTTTGTCCCGAGCTGGTGAAGCTGCCAGGGCTTTGTGGATCAAACAGGTGTCCCCCTGGGCAAACCAAACAATCATCTGCTTGGGCAAAGGGGTCTGGGAACAGAGACATTCCTCACAGATTACAGTAGGAAGTAAATGATGCCAACTCCCTGTTAACCACCCCAGTAAATAATGGATAATCCAGAAGGTCAAATAAATGATTACAGAAACAAATTCATATCTTTCTTAGCCAGATTTCAGGATAATGTCAGGGAGAATTTTCTAACAGAACTGCTCAGAGCTGGACTGTATTACATCAGGAGGTAGTGAGCTCCCTGTCACTGGAAGGATTTAAATGCAATTTGATAGATTGCAGAGGGGTTCACGTATCCTGTGAGTGGTTGGACTAAATGTCTTTTCAGGCTTCTTTCTGTCATGTAAGTTTTTAATTCTAACTTCAGGACACATTCTATGGTTGTAAAGTGGGAAAGAATGGACAATTTCAAGACCATGAAAGCAAAATTATTTCCCACATGCCCCCAAACCACCACAGTTAACATTCGGGTGTACTTCATTCGTGTGTGTGTATGTGCGCGTGCGTGCACGCGTGTGCCTTCCTATGTCTCATTTCAGTTTGTTTTGGCCAAATACCAATATCATGTTCCCATAGGAGCCATATTGGATTGACTTTGCTCTGGATCTGGAGCTGGCTGGGGAGCAGGGCCAGAGACTGAGTCCGGAGTAGGGGGAAAAACCTGACTCACACCCACTGGGGTTCAGCCAGTGGAAGAGAGGAGATCTAGGTGGGAGAAAGCCAGGTGGACCCCAAGGAGGAGGTGCCACAGGGGTGGAGAGGAGGTGCAGGGAGCCGGAGCAGCCAGAGAGGAGCCAGGTGGCCAGGAGAGCTGGCCCCAGAGGAGGGTGGCAAGAGGCCGAATGGCCCACCCTCACCACCTGCCTCTCTCTTTCCAGATTTTAACTTGCAGGTCCAAATCTTGCCTGGGGTCCATTATGACTCCCAAAAGTTTGACCAGAGGACCCAGGGACAAGCCTACCCCTCCAGATGAGCTTCTACCTCAAGCTATCGAATTTGTCAACCAATATTACGGCTCCTTCAAAGAGTAAGGCTTGCCTCCTGCAGGGTCGCTGCCTCCTGCCCTTCCTCCTGCTCTCCTGTCTCTACCCATCACCCTCTGATCCTAGCTAGATCCCTTTCCTTTCCAGATTTGTGGTGTTAAATCACTATGATTTTGCAGAGCGAGAATCACGGTTTTCTAGGGGAGAAGACCCTGGAGCAGGTTCTCATAATTGTGGGATAACGTTGTACATAGCAATACCAGTTAAAAGTGACTGAATTCGAACCCTGGCTCCCGCATTGTGTCTGAACGTCCTCATCATATTAATGGCAAAAACTGCAACTACTTTTGCACCAACCTAATATAAAATGGGGATAATAATAGAAGGTGGCTCATGAGATTTTTGTGAGGATTCAGTAAGTTCAGAACAGTGTCCTGGCATCCAGAGACCTTGATTATGAATTAATATGGACTGTTTAATTATGAAATGTTTGAGACAGAAAGGATCTCTGAGACCACCTAGTCAGGCCCCTACTCCTACAGGTGTGAACATGGAAGCTGGTGACATACCTGAAGTCACCTCATTCCAGCTAGAAGCCAGGCCACCTGACTAGGAGAGGGCAGGCCATTGCTCTTTGCCCTGACCCTGGTGGGGTTCTACATTTCTGGAGTTCTCTTCTTTTTTCTACCCAGTGAGGCTTCCCTGAGGACCATGCTAGACATCCTTCATTTCTATGGCCAATTGGTCATTTGGTTGACAGACACACATCAGGCGCTGAGTATGCCTCAGCCTTGTGTCAGACACTGGAATACAAAGATTTTTAATTGTCATTTGCCAATTTTATTGCCAACGTATACAATTTTAATCATCCAAAGAGAGGTTGTATAGCATTGTGGCCTTCCCAGGTTCAAATCCTAGCTGTGCCCCTTACGAGCTGAGTAACCCTGGGCAAGTTACTTTGTCTCTCTATGCCTTGATTTTCTTACCGAAAATGGTGATAATAATAGTACCCACCTTGCAGGAGGAGGGTAGTTGGCGGGAGTTTATAAAGATGAAAGGAGTTAAAGAATATAGAGCTAGGAACAATGCCTGGGCCACAGTAAGCATGACATAAATATTAGCCATTTTCATGTTTTTAGAACACTGCGTTGTCCAAATAAAATATGTGGCTATGTAATTTAGGCCCCTTTAAAACTTTTAAAACAAAAATGTATGAAGAGATTGTAAGAAAGAATGTCTGAAAGAAATGGATTGTTTTCTTTTTGTTTGTTTGTTTGTTTTTATTTTTGTTTTTTGAGATGGAGTTTTGCTCTTGTTGCCCAGGCTGGAGTGCAGTGGCACGATCTTGGCTCACTTCAACCTCCGCCTCCCGGGTTTAAGCGATTCTTCTGCCTCGGCCTCCTGAATAGCTAGGACTATAGGTGTGCGCCACTACACCTGGCTAATTTTTTTTTTTTTTTTTTTTTAGTTGAGATGGGGTTTCATCATGTTGGCCAGGCTGGTCTCAATCCCCTGACCTTGTGATCCACCCACCTCAGCCTCCCAAAGTGCTGGGATTACAGGTGTGAGCCACCGAGCCCGGCCCAGAAATGGATTGTTTTCTAGGCTGGAAGGGGAGTGTTGCTATTAGGGGAGAGCCTCACACAGCACTGCACCACACAAAGTGAGCCACAGACATGTACCTGGGACTCCCTGGCGGAAAGAGTGGCTTCTGGTGGTAGCACCTCCACTTTTCTTTGTCTTTTGTTTTTTTTTTTTTTTTTTTGAGACTCGGTCTTGCTCTGTCTCCCAGGCTGGAGCGCAGTGGCACAATCTCTGCTCACTGCAGCCTCGATCTCCTGGATCAAGTAATCCTCCCACCACAGCTTCCTGAGGAGCTGGGACCACAGGTGTGCACCACTATGCTTAGCTAATTTTTAAAATTTTTAGTAGAGACAGGGTCTCACTATGTTGCCCAGGCTGGTCTTGAACTCCTGAGCTCAAGCGATCCTCCTGCCTTGGCCTCCCAAAGTGCTGGGATTACAGGTGTGTGCCGCTGCACCTGGCCCACCTCCAGTTTTCTACAACCCTAGAATGTCTGAGCTGGGAGGGACCGTGAGTCTTCAGAAGAGGCCCTCATCTTCCAGGGTCGGTGGTCCTCAACCCTGGCTGCACAGTAGAGTCACCTGGAGAGCCTGCAAAATTCTGATGGCAGGGTCCCTTGAGCCAAGGGCAGCAGAATCTGGGGAGATGGGGACGAGGCAGACATGTGTGTGCTTCAAAAGCTCCCCAGGTGATTCTAATGCACAGCCTGGATTGAGCAGCCTGTTAGGGGCTGCCTGCTTCCTGACTGCAAACTTCACAAGATCCTTGGCCTTTCAGCTCGGTGGTTAATTAATGAGCCTTTCGGGGTCCAGGGATTTTCCTGGATGGGTTTCACTGGGCCACAGTACTTATGTTATTTATTTATTTATTTATTTATTTATTTATTTATTTATTTATTTAGCACAAAGCACATGTGCACCATGACACTATGAGATTGGTATTATTGTTATCCTCATCTTATAGACAAGGCAACTGAAATCCACAGAAGAGATGTACCTTGCTCAAAGTCACACCCTTCGAAGCCCCAGAGTGGGGATTTGAACCTAGGCAGCTGGTGCCCGAGCCCTTGCTTTTCCCATCAATGCTCTAGTACCTAGCTGTGTGGCCTTGCAGGTTCCCAACTCTATTCTGGACCTGGGAGGCCTTGCTGTTGTGTGGAAGGCAATTGGGCGGGTGTTCAGAAGCCCAGCAGGGCTACAGGGCCATGCTTGGTGGTGTTGGAAGCCATTTGCTTCTCCCAGAGGAAAATTGTATTTTTCCAAGTCACAAGTACATACCTTGAACCCCTGCTTCCCTGAGCAAGAGATCCTGGGGGTGTGGACGGGGAATGGCAGCCTCTCCTCACAGGGACCCTGGCAGTCTAAGACATGACCAGCTGAGCAGGTTCAGTGGCCTTTTGTATCTGAAGAATCATAGCATATTTAGAGATTGTGACTTGCTGCATGTTACATTTAAATCTGTTCACTGATGATGAAAGCCACTCCTTTTTTTCAGAGCTCATCGACATCATAGCATTTCTAATGCCTTAGAAAATGACTATGTGAAAATGGCTATCACATCTAAAACTCTGAAGGAATTGGATGTGAATGTAAAAAATAATCCTTTCTTGCATATGCACGTGCTGACCACCATGTGTGTTGGTGGTGTGGGTGTTATGGTGATCATTACTGTTGTCATGCTCGGGTGCAGAGGGGGGAATATTGCTGGAAGCTTTGTTTGGGGAGGGAGGTCTCCCAGCAGTGGGGTGGTTCCCACCTCACCCAGCAGCTCCTTATGGCAGGGGTGTCCTTGGGGATAAATATCATCAGTGTTTTGTCTTTGTGCTTTTTTTCTCTAATCAAGGAAAAGTTGTCGAGACACTCTTCATCCACAGAAAGGCCATTTTGTTCAGAGTTACCCACTCTCCTTAATCAGGAGTTCATTCTTTAAATAGTTTTGATGCTGTTTCAAAAGGCTTTGGTGCTGATTGGAAATCTCAAGGTTGTTGTTGTTGGTGGTGGTGGTGGTGTGTGTGTGTGTGTGTGTGTGTGTGTGTGTGTGTGTGTGTGTTTCAAAGCCTTTCTGACTGAGTCCCTCCCTCCCTTTGGGATATTTTTGAAGTCTGGGAGGGGAGGAGAGAAGCAAGTTTAGAATTGCATATGGAGTGACTGAATGAGCAATTCTGAGGCTGAGGAACAGCACGGTTTAGAGAGACTATGACGTGGGCAGCTCTTTTCTGGCCAGGCCCTGGGACCCTGCAGACTGAGCTCCGATAGCCAGGTCCCAGTCCTGGCTTGACCAGGCTCCTGAGAAGGGTGGGCAGGCCCTCAACATCTTTGGGCTTACTGTCCCCGTAGGGTGGAAGATGGAAGGTCACGTTGCTGACAGTTAAGAACCTGGGCTTGGCATCAGGGCGACCTGGGTCTGAGTCCTGACTTTGCTCTTTCCTGTACTTACGTTCCTGGGCCTGAGTCCTGACTTTGCTCTTTCCTGTACTTATGTTCCTGGGCCTGGTACTTAACCTCCTAGAGCCTTGAGATCCTTGGCTATAAAATAGATGCAAAAATACCTCCCTCCCAGACTCAGTGAGACCCTGCCTGTGGGTTGCTTCACCCAGTGCCTGGCTCATGTGGGTACCCAGTACACCGGAGCTGCCACGGAGGGACTGGCTCATCTCTCAGTCATGGCAAGGCAGGAGGGCACTCTCCCAACTAATGGAGAGGCAGGACATTGCTATGGCTGGATGGGACACTCCTCCCAGGCTTGCAAGTGTCTGAGAAGGATTGCACCCCTTACTGAGATGAATATGATTAAAGAAAAAGCACCTGAAAATAAGCAGTGTTCCCATGGGCTCAGGACTGGCTAGGTAATATTTATAGGACTCAATGTAAAAATGAAAATGTGGGCTCTTTATTTTAAAATGATTAAGAATTTCAAGATGGGGACAGCAGAGCATTGAGCGTGGGGTGCTTCTAGGCTAAGTGTGAGGTCCCCAAAGCCAGCCCTGGAGGGAGCTGTCTCTGGTGAGAGGCATCTTGCCCTTCTGATGTCCTATTTCAGTTCCTGCTTCTGTGGATTGAATTAATCCCCATGTAAGGCCATCTCATTGTTGATCTTCCTGCTGTCTTCCTGTCCCCCAGGGCAAAAATAGAGGAATATCTGGCCAGGGTGGAAGCGGTAACAAAGGAGATAGAAACAACAGGAACCTACCAACTGACGGGAGATGAGCTCATCTTCGCCACCAAGCAGGCCTGGCGCAATGCCCCACGCTGCATTGGGAGGATCCAGTGGTCCAACCTGCAGGTGAACTTCCTTAGACTTGAGCGGGAGAGAGCTGGAGGCGGCCAGGCCCTGAGCAGATGGCTTGGAACAGCCACACAGAGCTGTGCCCAGGCCTCCTGGGACTGAAGCCATGGCCCTGGATCCTCTCTTACATTCCCAAATGTTGAGATGGGGCACCTAGGGTCCCTCTCTAGAAGCCTTGAATCCTGTTTCAGCACCAGGGTTTCTAGCTGCCCATTCTCTATTGTGTTAAATTCAGGAGACTAAATGCCATCATTAGAGTAAACCACGACCTTGTTTTTATTACACTTGAGGCCGTGGTGCTGCAAGATGTGTTGTTTTCCTCCAATGCTTGAATTCTTGGCTCCAAGAGAACATTTTATTTAGCCTAGCCTCCTAGGCCATCTTTTTGTTGGGGAATCATTTGTTGCAGGATAATATCAAAAGCACTTGGACAGAGAAATCGATTAGAACCGCCAGTGAAACCAACTCTGGCTGTGTAGTATGTGCTGGTGTGGGAAAGGACCTAGCCTGGGGCTGTGGCAATCCCGATTCATGGTGCTTTCAAGTCAGGTTTTCTTGGAATTCTGGGTTTGCTGGGGTCTTCTGAGTGGGATTGCCTGTGCTCCCCTAGAGGGCAGCCATGAAATGGGAGCGGTGGTGCAGATGGGAAGCTGAACTCTTCTGCATGGTGTTGAGTGGCAGGTGAAGATGGGAGGCTGCACTCTTCGGCATGGTGTTGAGTGTTTGTATGTTGAGTGTCTCGGCTGCCCTATCGGTTCCCAGTGACTTCTGATCAGCCTCAAAGCCTCTGTCTACCCAGTCTTTGATGGGCATGGTCTGGATGGGCTGTTGCAGGTCTTCGATGCCCGCAGCTGTTCCACCGCCCGGGAAATGTTTGAACACATCTGCAGACACGTGCGTTACTCCACCAACAATGGCAACATCAGGTCGGTGCACGTTTCCCAGGGCTGCAGAGGGCCTTGCCTTGCCTGAGAATCTTAGCCAAAAGATGCAGCACTTGGGTCTAGGGGAGGCATCTCCAGCTCCAGGAGAAACCAGGGAGAAAGAAAAAAGAGAAAGACTCAGGCTTCTTCGGGGACTTCCAGTAGTGAGCCCAGCCCCTGTGAGCTCAGCTCCCATTGGCAACCCATGCCCTTGGTTTCCTTCTGATGTGGAGCCACTTGGAGGGGATGGAAGATCTTTAAGAAGTAACTGCTTCACTATTCAGGGTTGGGGCTCCCATTTTTTAGAAGACATGGGACATTAAGAGGTTACCTTCCTCTCCCAACCAACGAGGTCAAAGCTAATAGGACTGAACAGCTCATTTGGTCATTCGTTCATCTTTTTGTTCAGCAAACACTCAGTGCCTACCTAATGCAACTCCACACAGGACAAGGCTGGGAGAGCAGGGGGAAAATGGGGTATGGGGGGGTAGGAGGAAGAGTGACTAGGACCCTAAGATGCTGCTCCAGCTGGTGTGAGCCTATGACCTGCACTAGACAGGCAACCAGCTAACTCAACTGCAAGGACGGAGACATAGGCAGTGAGGAAAGACTGGCAGATCAGCTAACCCTGCCTGATGGATGGGAAGGCCCCCTTGAGGGGGTGGACCCTGGGTCTTGAGGGAGGGCAGGAGGAGAAGGCATGTCAGGAGGCTGGCTCAGTCAGCTTGGGATCAGGGGCTGCAGAGCAGGTAGGGTGGAGAGGGAGGTAGGGCCAGTGCAGGATGGCTGGGCCCCCACCAGGGCTAGGTGGTAAACAGTACTGTTCCTGTCCTGGGAAGGTCGGCCATCACCGTGTTCCCCCAGCGGAGTGATGGCAAGCACGACTTCCGGGTGTGGAATGCTCAGCTCATCCGCTATGCTGGCTACCAGATGCCAGATGGCAGCATCAGAGGGGACCCTGCCAACGTGGAATTCACTCAGGTACCCAGCCCAACCTCAGCCACCGGCCATTGGGGCGGGGAGCCCCATGGTGAGCGAGTGACAGAGTGGAGCCCAGAGGAGACACGCAGCCCGGGCTTACAGACTCACAGGGCCTGTCTTGTTCCCCAGCTGTGCATCGACCTGGGCTGGAAGCCCAAGTACGGCCGCTTCGATGTGGTCCCCCTGGTCCTGCAGGCCAATGGCCGTGACCCTGAGCTCTTCGAAATCCCACCTGACCTTGTGCTTGAGGTGGCCATGGAACATCCCAAGTAAGTAGGCTGAGGGTGCTGGGGGCGAGGGCGAGTCAACACACAGCCCTTCTCCTTTCCTAAGTGAGGCTCCAGCCTTCCCCATACCTTCCCTAAAGCCCAGCCAGCAGCAGGTGACACTCAGGGGGCTGGCTTTCAAGGACTCTTTTGTCACTGTTTCATTCTGCAGCCATTCTGCACTGGCACCTCGGGCCTCAGACAGGTGGATGTATTGATGCTGAGGGGAAGCAGAGGCTTAGGCGGTTGGGGCCCCAAGAGCTTGAGAAGCAGTGACTGCAGGAGAGGAATGCATTGAGATTCTAGAAAGGAGCAGCCCAGGCCTCTTCTGCCCTCCTGCCAATGCTCTTAGCTGTCCCTCTCCTGTCGGGAGCATATAGGGCTGCAGTGACTTCAAGAGTCCTACTGGCCCAGCCCCTGCTCTAGGGAGTTCTCATGATTGCAAAAATACCTCTGCGTATTGAGATTTACTCTGCAGCAGACATTGGGCTGGGCTCTTCTTCCTGGCCATTGAATGAACCAAATTCAGTCCCGACTCACAGCCCTTGTACTCCCTGTTCCCTTTGCATGACATGCCTTTTCCTCAGAATTTTTCTAGGCTCATTTCTTCTTGTCAAAAGGTATTTCCTATAATGTCACCTCCTCTGAGAAGGCTCTCTGACCACTCAAGCTAGAGGAGGCCCCCTTACCCTCAGTCTAACACATCATCTTGTTTTTATTTCTTATATATTTGTTTACCCATTTATAATCTAGAGTCTAGACATTAGACTACAAGTTCCTTGAGAGTGGAGATCTTTTCTTTTCTGTTCACAATGTATACCCAACAGCTAGCAGAGTGCCTGGCACATAGTAGGTGCTCAGTTATAAATATTTGTGGAATAAATGAATATACAAGTGAATGATATTACTAGCTTTATAATAATTCCATGAATTTGATGCTGTGTTTCTATTCTGATAATGGGGATGTTGAGGCTCAGAGAGGCTAAAAAACATCCCAAGTTCACACTGCTAGTCAGAGGCAGAACTTGAACCCCAGCTTTCTGACACTGGAGTCCTTAATTGCTCTCTTGTGTTGCGTTCTCAGCATTTAGCACAGAGCCTGGCACATACTTGATGCTTAATATAGGTTTGCATGAATGAATGAGTGCATGAATGCATAATTTAATAAATGGCATCCTATGTGTCCAATACGTCTCTCTGGCTGGGATTAACTCAGAATCAACTCTTGGAAAGGAGTTTTCTTGTTTGACTCTTTCTGAAGCTTTTTTCTTGGTGGGCAGGTGGGGGGTCAGTGGGAGGCCAAAGGTGCAAAAGTGAAGCCCCCAGCGCCAGACATGGTAGTTCACACCTGTAATTCCAGCATTTTGGGAGGCTGAGGCAGGAGGATTACTTGAGGCCAGTAGTTCGAGACCAGCCTGGGCAACATAGTGAGACTCTATAAAATAATAATAATAATAATAATAATAAGGAAAAAAATTAGCTGAGCAAGATGGCACATGCCTGCAGTCCTAGCTACTTGGGAGGCTGAGGCAGGAGGATCGCTTGGGCCCAGGAGTTAAAGGCTGCAGTGAGTTATGATTGTGCCACTGCACTGCACTCCAGCATGAGCAACAGAGCAAGACCAAGTCACTAAAAAAAAAAAATAATAATAAAATAAAAATAAGGAAGGCCCCAGTTAAATTGTGTCTACCTTTTTGCCAGATACGAGTGGTTTCGGGAACTGGAGCTAAAGTGGTACGCCCTGCCTGCAGTGGCCAACATGCTGCTTGAGGTGGGCGGCCTGGAGTTCCCAGGGTGCCCCTTCAATGGCTGGTACATGGGCACAGAGATCGGAGTCCGGGACTTCTGTGACGTCCAGCGCTACAACATCCTGGAGGTAACCCAGGCAGCCCAGCTGGCCAGATGAAGGTGTGGGCCTGGGGGTGGCTTCAGGGACTGACTCGCCGCTATCACTCTGCCTCTGTAGGAAGTGGGCAGGAGAATGGGCTTGGAAACGCACAAGCTGGCCTCGCTCTGGAAAGACCAGGCTGTCGTTGAGATCAACATTGCTGTGCTCCATAGTTTCCAGGTATGTCTGGAGTTTTGTGAGTCTGAAGACTTTTTGGTGAGAAGCTTAACTGATCCAGTGACTTATGTGATGCTTAATTTATAAGTAAGCCCCCTTGCTCACTCTAGAGGTCCAGCAACAGGCAGCTCCTCACCTCCCAAGACTGTTCAATCCCTGTACTTGAGCACTGAATTCTGTCCTCTCTCAATCGCTCAAGGACTTTACTCCCAAAAATTTTCCTCTTCTCTCTCTGTATCATCAATGTCTCTCTCTCTGCTGAGTCATTCCCAGCAGTGTACAGACAGGCTCTCTTAGCCCCATTTCAAAGGAAGAAATGAATAGCTAACCACATAACTCCTGCCAAACCTCAGGCTCCCTCCAGCCACTGCCTCACCCTTCTGCTCCTTTCTACAGCAAAACTATGGAGAGATCTCACTGTGCTTCCTCATTCCCCAACTGCTTCAGCCTGGCTGGGCGACAGAGCAAGACTCCGCTCAAAAAAAAAAAAAAAAAAAAAGAAGGCCTCCCTGACCGTGCCATGTAAAATGACGCCCTCACCCCACTGCCAACCTGTCTCTCTGTGTTAGTCCTTTAACCATTTTATTTTTCTTCAAAATACTTCCTCATACAGTTCCTGGCATTATATAGGACATCGACTTTCTTCTTTCTTTTCCTTTTTTTTTTTTTGAGACATCATCTCACTCGGTCACCCAGGCTGGAATGCAGTGGCATGATCACTGCAGCCTTGACCTCCTGGGCTCAAGTGATCCTCCCACCTTAGCCTGCCGAGTAGCTGGGACTACAGGTGCATACCATGCTTGCCTAATTTTTATATTTTTAGTAGAGATGGTGTTTTTCCATGTTGCCCAGGTTGGTTCTGAACTCCTGGCCTCAAGTGATCCGCTTGCCTCAACCTCCCAAAGCGCTGGGATTATAGGCATGAGCCACGGTGCCGGGCCAGCTTTCTTTATTGTTTGGTTTCCCCCACTAGAATGCAAGCTCCATGGGGCAGGGACCTTGTCTGTCTGTTTGCTGCTGCACCTATGGCCTAGAAGAGTGTCTGGCACATGATAGATGCTAAAATAATTTGTCTTTGAAGAATGAATGATGAGGGCCACATCCGCGTTCTGGCCTGGCACAAACTGAGTCTTCAGTCCTTGTCTGACGTGTGCATGAATGAGTGATGCTGGGAGGGGACCTATGAGCTGTGGCTGCTCTTGCTTGCTGTGCGAGGATGACAACCTCCACCTCCTCTTAAGCCCACACACAGCCGCTGGGCTCCTGTGTAGGGCTAAGCCCTCTGGCCCATCCACTGCTCTTACTCATAGAAACACTTCCCTTCCCTGTGGGAAGGAGGCCTGAGATGTAGGAAGATACTACTTTAGAAGCCACAGCCATTGCCACAAAGCTGACAGATGCCCTGGAGACCCCACCACTGGTCAGTCATTCATTCATTCAGCAATGTTTTACTCAGCATTTGCCTGGTGTTGGGCACTAGGCTGGGCCAAGGATGTGAGTGGTGAACAGAGTACAGATGAGCACACACTGTTCCCCATGACTGGGTCACCCCATAGGCAGATCAGGCCTGTGCTTGACGGGGGAGGGGAAGATGGAACAGGAAGAGCCCCCCGGTGTTTCGGGAAGGGCTGGCTTTGCACCACACATCCTGACTCCTGGGGACTCCCAGCACCAGCCCTGATGCTGGCAGGATGTGGATACGTCCCAGAAAATCTGTGAGCCTCTGCTGTCTTCTCACCGTGGCTGACTGTGTCCTTCCACTGCCTGAGCGTCTCCAGGACTTCCTCACCACCCTCCTTCAGGGTAAACTTCAAAAGATGGGCCCTTGTTTCCTCCTCTGTAAAATGGGGATAATAGTGCCTCCCTCACCTGAGGATTATAAGAGTTAAGTAAAAATGCATTCAAAATGTTTAGCTGCACTGCCTGGCCCATAGAGAACACTCAGTAAGCAATGATTTTCTTACTGTTTATTATGTTGTCATCATGATCGTGGCTACCACTGAGGTTTTTTTTTTGTTTTTTTTTTTTCTTTGGAGATGAACTCTCCCTCCGTTGCCTAGGCTGGAGTGCATGGTGTGATCTCGGCTCACTGCAACCTCCGCCTCCTGGGTTCAAGCAATTCTCCTGCCTCAGCCTCCCAAGTAGCTGGGATTACAGGATTGCACCACCATACCCGGCTAATTTTTGTAATTTTAGTAGAGATAGGGTTTCACCATGTTGGCCAGGCTGGTCTCAAACTCCTGGCCTCAAGTGATCCACCTGTCTCTGCCTCCCAAAGTGCTGGGATTACAGGTGTGAGCCACTGCACCCATCCTGTAGCTACCACTGAGCTTAGAACTGATCTGGCTCCCAGGAGTTGCTGTGTCTTGGAAGAATAAATGAATGAGAGCCCATGTCCACAAGAGTGGTGGCCGGACTTTTATATACACATATATAACTTATGTATGTCTATTGAATTTACAAGGCATGGCTGGCCTTCCCAGGCCTGACACCAGCTGGATCCTCTCATGCCTCCCTGCCTTGACTCATGCAGTGCCCCACTCAACTAACTTGCACCCCTCTCACAAGTCTCCCTTCCTCTCAGGAGCTGCTCCCGAAATTCGCCAACTCACCCTGGGCCTCTGTCTGGCGTTGTATCCTCTCCTCTGCCCTTCCCCAGCACCTTTGCCTGCCTCCATCAGAGTTTCTATCAGGCCATGTGAAAATGACTGATTTTCCTTGGCTTCCCCACCCAGTTAGACTAGACTCTAATGCAGAGAAAGGGTTGTGTCTTTCCCTTCTATAACGCCGATGCCTTATGCAGTGCCTGGCAGATGGAGATTATAAGAGCAGCTAATATTTATTAAGCACTTACTATGCTTTGCTTATTCCAGCTTATTGCATCCTTTCAACAACCTCATGATGGAAGAACTTTTTTTTTGGAGACAAGGTCTTGTTTAGTCACCCAGACTAGAGTGCAGTGGCCCAATCATGGCTCACTGCAGCCTTGACCTCCTGGGCTCAAGCAATACTCCTACCACATCAGCCTCCCACATATCTGAGAACACTGGCATGTGCCACCACACCTGGCTAATTTTTAAATTTTTTTGTTTTTGTTTTTTTTAAGACAGAGTCTCGCTCTGTCACCCAGGCTGGAGTGCAATGGTGCGATCTCAGCTCACTGCAACCTCCGCCTCCCGGGTTCAAGCGATTGTCCTTCCTTAGCCTTCTGAGTAGCTGGGATTACAGGTGTGTGCCTCCACCATGCCTGGCTAATTATTATATTTTTTAGTAGAGACGGGGTTTCACCATGTTGGTCAGGCTGGTCTCAAACTCCCGACCTCAGGTGATCTCCCCATCTCGCCCTCCCAAAGTGCTGGGATTATAGGCGTAAGCCCCGACACCTGGCCTACTAATTTTTAAATTTTTATAGAGACAGGGTCTCACCATGTTTCCCAGGCTGATTTCAAACTCCTGGGCTCAAGCAATCCTCCCACCTTGGCCTCCCAAAGTGCTAGGATTACAGGCATGAGCCACTGCACCTGGCCATTATAGGAATTCCTATCACTCCCATTTCACAGATGAGGAAACTTAAAAAACTAATTGCTCAAGGTCACATGGCAAATAAGAAGCCAGAGTTTGAACCACTATGTTAAACAAATGTCTCTTGACTGAATGGGTTGCCACAGACATAGAGGCCAGTGGCTGCCTTGCTGGACCATTCCATGGGGTCAGACCCCACAGACCGTAATTTCAGACTGTGAGTGATTCGTCTCCCATACACTACAGTTCTCCCAATGCTTCAGACCTCCCCACGGAGGGGTCTGGCTCCTTCTTGGCTGAGGAGGCTACAACCCCATGGAAGTGACTCTTAGAACTCTCCACCATAAATGGCTGGGATGGTATTTCCTTTACCTGCCAAAAGGTGATGTGGTTTAAGTTATGCAGATCCAGAGAGAGCCATTTGCTGGGAGTCTGGGGAGACCTGTGGGCATGAGAGGCTGGATATTGCCCTCAAAGACTTAAGGGAGGCCCCCATGGGACCTGTGGGCTGACCCTGACTAATGTGCTTTCCTGGGCTCTGTCAGAGGCTCCACAAGCGCCTTCCATTTGGGTGTTTATTTTCAGCAGGCAAGGAGAGGGCCAGGAGTTGCTCTCCCGTGTTACAGATTGCCAGGCCTTCCTAGGCACTCTCTGGGAGCCCTGCGGCCAACCGGCCCCTCTTCTGATTCCCCCACCCTTATCTCCACTCCCCATCTTGCCTTCTGATACAGAAGCAGAATGTGACCATCATGGACCACCACTCGGCTGCAGAATCCTTCATGAAGTACATGCAGAATGAATACCGGTCCCGTGGGGGCTGCCCGGCAGACTGGATTTGGCTGGTCCCTCCCATGTCTGGGAGCATCACCCCCGTGTTTCACCAGGAGATGCTGAACTACGTCCTGTCCCCTTTCTACTACTATCAGGTTAGGGGCCTTCCTCTTCTCTCCTTCCTGGGGGCTCAGATGTGGCTGTATGTGTGTGTGTGTGTGTGTGTGTGCACCTCATTGTTACACATGTAGGGCACGACGGGAAGCAGGAGTATGTTGTTAGAGCTTTCCAGGCCCCACTCAAGGATGCTGAGCAGCCTTTGTGCATTTCCACGGAGAGTGGCACTGAAGGAAGTGGCTTCCACTGCACCACTAGTGGCCTGTGGCTCAGATGGGGGGTCTGTCATTACACCTGCTTCCACGGGAGGGCCCGGCAACAGTCACTCAGCAGAGTGTTGAGGGGATTGGCCCCTGAGTCAGACGCTATTGATTCTGCCACTTCCTAGCAATAGGGTCTTGGGTGGGTCCTTTCACCTTTCTGAGCCCTGATCTTCTCATCTCTAAAAGGGATGGGCTTCACTCCACGACGGGGGGTTGTGTGGATCACAAAGCTGGTGTATGGAACAGCTCAGCCCAGTGCCCAATGCAGAATGCATTCAGTAACCATGAGCTATTGAGAAGAGTTCATTTTGTGCCAAAAAGGACTTGGTTTGGATTTTAAGAGCTTCCTTCATCTAAAGGAAGAGCTTCCTCCATCTACAGGACCTCACATGCAGGGTGACGGCATGTCCTGGAGTCTTGCCTGTTGTAGTAGCAGCTCTTCTTGCTCTCAAAGGTGTCTCGGTTGGGACTGTACATTATGTCATCTGCCTGCTGATAAGATGCTAAAAGCAAAAGGAGTGCAGCCTGTTCCTTCCAGGAGGACACTAATGAGAATAAGAGTTAGCCGCCCCCCCTCGATGTGCAGGCTCCATGCCGGGCAGTGGAGAGGCAACTCTGGGGGAGAGGCAGCCACGGCCCTCCCTTGTGGGAGTTCAGTGACGGGGGTGGGGCGCAGGCCAGCCTTCTCTCCCAGGCTCATGATGGGTGCGAAGGGTCCTCTACCACTCCAGCATCCGTGAGCCGAGCCAAGCCAGGACCCCGCCCTGCCCTCACATCTCCTTTCTTTTCTGAAGGTAGAGGCCTGGAAAACCCATGTCTGGCAGGACGAGAAGCGGAGACCCAAGAGAAGAGAGATTCCATTGAAAGTCTTGGTCAAGTGAGTGGCAGTGGCAGTGGCAAGTAGTGATGTGTGAACTATATCTCTCCCTTCTAGTCAGCCTCTGCCTCCAGTCCTTGAAGGGCAAGAACACAGGGAATGGTTATGCTTTTTGCTTTTGTTTTTGAGACAGGGTCTTACTCTGTCACCCAGGCTGGGGTGTAGTGGTGCCATCACAGCTCACTGCAGCCTCTGCTTCCCGAGCTCAAGTGATCCTCCCACCTGAGCCTCCCAAGTAGCTGGGACCACAGGTACAAACCCACGCCTGACTAATTTTGTTTGTTTTTTTGTAGAGACGGGGTCTCGCAGTGTTGCCCAGGTTGGTCTTGAACTCCTGGGCTCAAGCGATCTTCCTGTCTCAGCCTCCCAAAGTGCTGGGATTACAGATGTGAGCCACGGCACCCAGCCTGGGAATGTATATTCTTCGTGGAATTTGGCTCCCAGAGGTCCAGTCGCCAATTCCAAGGGTCCCCTGCTGCCATTTTTCCAACCTTCTCTCTCCTCCCTTTTCCCAAAGGGGCCTATAGTAGTGGGTGAGGGGAGGAAAAGGGTGAGTTGTCACGGTACATGGCTGGTGAGAAACGTAGCTTGCTTTTCCCTCAACCTGCCCCACATTAAACGCTGTCCCCTCCCATTCCCCTGGTCCCCCATTTTCTTCTGGAAGGCTGACTCAACACACAGCGCCTGCCTGTCTGTCTGTCCCCACAGAGCTGTGCTCTTTGCCTGTATGCTGATGCGCAAGACAATGGCGTCCCGAGTCAGAGTCACCATCCTCTTTGCGACAGAGACAGGAAAATCAGAGGCGCTGGCCTGGGACCTGGGGGCCTTGTTCAGCTGTGCCTTCAACCCCAAGGTACTGGCTCAGTGGGATGGCTGTTGTTTTTTCTGCTTGTGTGCAGGGGAGTCTAGGAAAAGTTAAAACGGTTTCCCCACTCCTGGATGTCTCAGAGTCTTGGATGTGGTAATGTGCATCATTAATCTGGAAGAGAAGAAAAGACTTGTGTGCAGGGATTCCCAAACTTACACAGTAGATGAGTTTTTCATGGTGTTCTGGAGAACACAGTTTGAGAAACACTTTCACAATGAATCCAGGCCTCAACATACATCAGCTGCTCTGGCTGAACTTTATTCAGGCTCACTGAACACCTGCTCTGCAGGATGCAGTGCTGCATGTGAAAGGGGGAAGAGACGAGTAAGCTTCAGATAAACAAAAAAAGGCCGCAGAGGGTCTGTCTAAGCTCTATCCCCTGCCTTCAGCACTGATGGATAAAATCCAACTCTTAGGGAATGGTGGCCACGTGCTGGACCAGCCCCAGGCTCTGAGGATCTGACAGTGAGTGGCGCAGAGCCAGGCCTTGCCCTTGGGGAGCTCTCCAGCATACATCCCACCCTCCCCTCCCAGCGCCCTGCAAAGCAGGCGTCAATGCCATTGTTAATGCACAGAGGAGGAACCTGACTGTTAGACAGGTTGATGGGTTTTCCAGGGTCGCACGGCTTCTGGGAGATGGATGTGACTCTGAGGACAGGGCACAGGCCAGTGTAATGCCACGATGGGATGAGCTGTGGTCTGTGCCACGTAGAGGCTTAGGCCAAGGGGGCACTGACTGATGACCAGGTCGGCCAGGTTGCTGAAAACACTTCTTGGGTCCAAACCTCACCTGCTGGCTCCCAGGAGTCTGGAACTGCCAGGAGAGTGGTGGCAGGTCCCCCATCCTCCGCTGGGTGGGCCTGGATAGAACAGCAAGGTGAGGGCACATTTCCCCGGCCATTCCCTCCAGGCACAGCTGTGACCTGCTCATTCCAATTTTGTGGAAATATTTCCACACACACAAAATTGCAAATAGTAGTGGACATGGTGAGAGGCATTTAGACATGGGAAAGGCAGTATTTTGGAGACAGATCTTCCAGGGCTTGCCAATGTGTTAACCATAGGGCTTAAGCGGGGAAGGAGAACAGAGGATGATGTGTTCAAATTGGTTCATTCACGTCCTCTGTGCCACGCCTGTGCCGGGCCCTGGGAGAGACAGATGAGCACAGGAGCCGCAGCCTGGGGACAGTGTGGGAGGAAGCCCACGGTATCTGGGCAGGGTAGGGAGGGCCCTACTGGGAGCCGAGGGCTGATGTCCACTTGGGTGCCATCCAGGTTGTCTGCATGGATAAGTACAGGCTGAGCTGCCTGGAGGAGGAGCGGCTGCTGTTGGTGGTGACCAGTACGTTTGGCAATGGAGACTGCCCCGGCAATGGAGAGGTGGGTGGCTTGAGGTCTGGCTGGTCTAGGGGGTGGTAGGGCACAGGAGGACCCAGGAAAGGGTCTGGGGGATGCGGCAGGTCCTACGGAGGACATTTGGGAGTCAGTGCTCAGGCCACTCCGGGTCACTCAGGTCATTTGCCGGCCTCCATCGTAATTATTGCCATATGGGAGTGCCACCTTTCCTATGACATATTTAATATATTTCTGTGAATGGCCTACCTGTTTGTATTTACAAATTCATATTTAAAGGAAACTTGTATCACTCTCACAAATGGAAAGCAGCAAAACATAAATTCAATGAAAACAAAATGAAGTTAATGAATTTTAGCTAGATACTATTCCCTGGCCAAGGCCTGCTCTTTGTTTTTTTTTGTTTGTTTGTTTTTTGGTTTTTGGTGTTTGTTTGTTTGTTTGTTTATTTATTTATTTATTTACTTAGATGGAGTTTTGCTTTTGTTGCCCAGGGTAGAGTGCAATGGTGCGATCTCAGCTCACTGCAAACTCTGCCTCCTTGGTTCAAGTGATTCTTCTGCCTCAGCCTCCTGAGTAGCTGCGATTACAGGCATGCGCCACCATGCCTGGCCAACTTTGTATTATTTTTTTTTAGTAGAGATGGGGTTTCTCCATGTTGGTCAGGCTGGTCTCGAACCCCCAACCTCAGGTGATCCGCCCGCCTCAGCCTCCCAAAGTGCTGGGATTATAGGCGTGAGCCACCGTGCTCAGCTATCTTTGTTTTTAAAAAAGACTAATAGGCAATGAGAGAGGTATTAAAGGTCTATTAGCACCAATATGAGACTGTCTCTCCAGTGCTCAGAAGAATGAAAATGTAATTGAAGGGGAATAACTAAAAAATAAATTATGAAAAGGGAGTAAATACTCACCATGGGATTTGACGCTAGTTCTGCTGGGTCACATACCTCCTGGAATCATCTTGGGTTCCTGGAAAGCCAGCCTTATTGCAGAGACTATAGAACCAATTGTTGTTGCTTCTACTGGGTTCCAAACAGAATCACGGCCCATTAGGAGCCCCTCTGGAGAAGGCATGCTACAAGGCAGGCCCCCTCTGCCAGGGCTGGATGGGTGGGGGCCCAGCTGTTCCAGGTCCCCCATTAAGAGGCAGGGCCTACACAAGTTGCTACAGTTTAGTTGGAGTGAGAGACAAGCTAAACTTGTCAGCTGACAACCAGGTCCTTGGCCAGGTAGCCCCATATGTAAACCAACTTCCGTTGTGGGCTGTGAGCCTTCTCCTGCAAGCTGTGGCCAGGTTTCCAGAAGAAAGGAAAAAACAGTGTTTTTATTCATCCTGGCTTGAGAACTCTGTCATTCCCTCTCTTTCTAGAAACTGAAGAAATCGCTCTTCATGCTGAAAGAGCTCAACAACAAATTCAGGTAAAGCTTTTTCCGTTGTCCTACTCCTAGCCCTGCCCTGTGGACCCAAAGTCTGGGTTCAGGGGATGGAAATGGGTGTGCACAGGGGGTCTTCTCAGAACCGTGCAGGCACAGAGAAACCCTGGGTCTAAGGTCTGTACTCAGAATGTGTCGAGGGTCAAACCACAGAAACCAAGTCCCTCTCACAGGTCTGCAGGCCAAGCGTGGGGTGGTCATGGGAGTTGGTGACAAGGCTGGGGGATGGAGAGGACCAGAAGGGGGTCCAGCTCCATTCTCCAGCTGGAGGGGGAGAGTCTGGGGCTGGCCCTCCAGGCTGTTGGTGCTGGGTGCTGGGTGCCAGGTGCTGCTTGCATGGGACATGTGTCTCTATGTGTGTCCTCGGGCAGGTACGCTGTGTTTGGCCTCGGCTCCAGCATGTACCCTCGGTTCTGCGCCTTTGCTCATGACATTGATCAGAAGCTGTCCCACCTGGGGGCCTCTCAGCTCACCCCGATGGGAGAAGGGGATGAGCTCAGTGGGCAGGAGGACGCCTTCCGCAGCTGGGCCGTGCAAACCTTCAAGGTCAGTTCCCAGCCAGAGCTGCCCCACAGCAGGGACATGACAGGGTGCATTCATGCCTAGGACATCTGTGCTGGGCGTCCCAGGTGGCATGACCTCTGCCTGTGGTCCTGTAGATGTGGTCCCAGGCATGGGCCAGGGCCACAAACCTGAGGGCTTAGGTCACGGCTGCTCTCCCTCAGCCCCCTAGAAGAGCTCCACCTTATGCACACAACTCTGGGGGAGAAGGTGGCACAGATAACCCCCTGCCCTTAGGGAGCTTCTAGTTTAAGGTCTTTCCTCCACTGACTACCTAGGTCACCTCTTAACTACTGTGTCTGTTTCAGTCTCACAGCCATAGAGAGCCTGGGGACAGGCACCACACAATGGCGGATCCACTTTGGATCCACTCAGTATCTCCATAGCTCTTTATTGCTGTGATTGCCCCAGTCATTTAGGGAACTCGTCACTCATGCAGAGCATCACTCAGCGGTGGTGCTTAGGAGCATCAGCTTGCATCGGGGCAGGCTTGGTTCCAAAGCCCAGGCCTCCTCCATGTGGCTCCACACCAGGAACATAGGAGCAATCAGACCTCTTCCAGTGTGGGCATGAGGATACAACAAGATCATGTCAATATTGGCATTCATAATGGTCGGGCACAGTGGAGCATGCCTGCAATCCAAGCACTTTAGGAGGCTGAGGTGGGCAGATTGCTTGAGCCCAGGAGCTCGAAACTAGCCTGGGTAACATGTGAAACCTGCCTCTACCGAAAATACAGAAAATTGGCTGGGCTTGGTTGTGGGTACCTGTAGTCTCAGCTACTGGGGAGGCTGAGGCGGGAGGATTGCTTGAGCCCAGGAGGTTGGGGCTTCAGTGAGCTATGATGGCACCACTGTACTCCAGCCTGGGCGACTGAGTGAGACCCTGTCTCAAAACAGAAACAAAGCAATATTTATAATAGTAGCAATAGCTACTATGTGCCAAGCCCAGACACCTCTTTGAGTCCTTGCTGTCACCCTATCAGGTAAGTGTGCTTCGAAGTTACACGAAGCACACGGCTCAGTGTTTGGCCCATGGTAAGGGCCTAAAAAGTGGTAGCCCCAGTGGTGGGGATGCTGCTGCTGCTGACCATTAACCGCAGTCTACTCCACCTTCTTCCAGGCAGCCTGTGAGATGTTTGATGTCCGAGGCAAACAGCACATTCAGATCCCCAAGCTCTACACCTCCAATGTGACCTGGGACCCGCACCACTACAGGCTCGTGCAGGACTCACAGCCTTTGGACCTCAGCAAAGGTACCTGCTTAGGGTCTGAGCCCTAAGCCCATGGTCAAGGAGACCCCCAGGTCTTTCTGAACAGAGACAGCTGGCCTCGGGGCCTCCCTCTCACTGCATGCAAGAGCCTGTTAGGGTATAATACTCAAGGTGCTGAGGGAGGCTGTTTCAGGAGGGAGCCCCAGGAGGGTGGTGGAGACAGAAGGGATCAGCATCCGCCAAGGGCCTACTGTGCGGGGCTCCTGGCCCACATGGGCTAAGTGAGCCTGGACACTCCTCCTGGGAGAAAGGCACAGATGGAGAAATTGCAGTTCAAGGAGGTGAAGCAAGCTGCTAGCCTGTGGTCATGTTGGGGTCTGAGCCCCAGCCTTCCAGCCGCGAAGGCAGCCAAGTGTCATAGAGAAGGTGTCACAGAGGCAATTCCAGGCTGTAGTGGTGAACTCTCCACTCTGCACCCCCAGGTGCTGTGCCCTGTGCCCTATCTAAGATAGTCCTGAAGGTTTCTGCATATTTAAGATATCCCCAACGTCAACGATGCTCTCCTGTGTATCCCAAGCCATGGAGATGTCCCGGGACTTTCCATTTTTAGGTTCCTAAATTGAATTTCCCAACACCTAGAAGCAATACTTAGAAGCTGCCCTGTATCAGATCAAGGAGCTTTTTTTTTTTTTTTTTTTGAGACGGAGTCTCGGTCTGTCATCCAGGCTGGAGTGCAGTGGCGCGATTCCCGCTTACTGCAACCTCCGTCTCCTGGCTTCAAGTGATTCTCGTGTAGCTGGGACTATTGGCACTACCACCATGCCTGGTTTCAGTATGTTGGCCAGTCTGGTCTCAAACTCCTGACCTCCAGTAATCCACCCACCGCGGCCTCCAAAAGTGCTGGGATTACAGGCATGAGCCGCCATGCCCGGCCTGGACCAAGGATCTTTATTTGTGGAATAAAAGGAAGAAAAAGAAAAACCCAACGGCCACCTCAGCAGGATGCCCCAAGGGTGGTGTTCAGATGTCACTGACTCAGACATCTGGGGGCTTCCCCTACCTACGCTCAAGAGCCACTTTGCCATTTTACCGTCTCTGTGTCCTCCACAGCCCTCAGCAGCATGCATGCCAAGAACGTGTTCACCATGAGGCTCAAATCTCGGCAGAATCTACAAAGTCCGACATCCAGGTAAGGGAAAGTGCAGGGCTTCGTGAGTGATACTCTGTCGATTTTATTTTAATGACTGAAAGATCAGAAGAAGTCAGTCTTTGAAGGGAGAGGAGAGGAGCATATGCTGGCATTAGCAGCCACACTGTCGGTAGGACCGGCCCACCTGGTAACCTGCGGCCACCTGTGCTTTTACGTCTACTCTTGGTTAACCACGAGCCACTTTTCCAGCTTGGACTCTAAGCATCTGCTCCACTTCCTCTCCTTCCTCATTGAACTCTTTCACTAAAAGGAGAGTGCAAGAGAGACTTAAACTGTTTGATTCATTCTTAAGAACTTTCAGAAAAAGTGTTGGCAGGGAAGGAAATTTCCCAGCTCTGGGAAAGAGCCTTGTGGATTATCTGCAGGTTTCATTGATCTGTGCTGTCCTCCCCGCATGCATTAGGAAAACTGGCCTTGGTTCTAATAAGAACAGGGTTTGTCCTGGCAACAAGGAAAGGTTTCTTCTGATATCCATGTATGTCCAAGGCGGATGCTTTCTTTAGGCAGAGGCTGTAGCCAAGCCCTCGGGGGGCTCCAAGGGCTGCTGGGAAGGGGCGGGCCCCCCTCCTCCCCAGAGGGAAGCTCCTGGGGCCCTCTTAAGCACCCCTGCCTGTGGGGATGCCTCATCTCAAGCTCAGGGTGGTGGCCCAGCTTGTGGAACCAGCCAGGAAAATGAAAGGAGGGCACATTTCCTGGGAAATCTTGCCTGCCCATCAAGGAGCCCTGGAGGAAATCCTGCAATGTCACCTGAGGCTTCATTTTCCTTCCCCAGCCGTGCCACCATCCTGGTGGAACTCTCCTGTGAGGATGGCCAAGGCCTGAACTACCTGCCGGGGGAGCACCTTGGGGTTTGCCCAGGCAACCAGCCGGCCCTGGTCCAAGGCATCCTGGAGCGAGTGGTGGATGGCCCCACACCCCACCAGACAGTGCACCTGGAGGCCCTGGATGAGAGTGGTGAGCCCCGGGCTAGAAAGCCAGTGCTGCCTGGCACCCTCTGGCCGCCCCACCTGGCTGAGGGGCTGAGCCTGGGCCTGCCGGTGACAGCCATCCCTGTCCTTCCTGCTGAGAGGGCGGGCCACCAAAGCTCATGTGAAAGCAGCTGCGGAAACAGTCCCAGCCCATAAGGCATGGCCCCTTGGCCTTAGTTTCCCTAATGATAACAACATCCCCCTCAATGCAGTGGCCAAAGTCAGAAAGTGGGATGAGCTGGGTGTGGTGGCTCACGCCTGTAATCTCAGCACTTTGGGAGGCCGTGGCTGGTGGATCACTTGAGGTCAGGAGTCTGAGACAATCCTGGCCAACATGGCAAAACCCCGTCTCTACTAAAAATACAAAAATAATTAGACAGGAATGGTGGTACATGCCTGTTATCCCAATCCCAGCCACTCGGGAGGCTGAGGCACAAGAATCGCTTGAAGCCAGGAGGTGGAGGTTGCAGTGATATGAGATCTCACCACTGCACTCCAGCCTGGGTGACAGAGACTCCATCTCAAAAAAATAAAAAAGAAAGTGGGATCAGAGAAACAGAGCCTGGCAGTGTCCCCCACTGTCCAGGAGAAAGTGAGAGAACCTGAGACGTGGGGACAACAAGACAGTTGCCCTTGTGACTGTAGGGTGATGGATGTGGTTCATCAGGACTCTGTCCCAGAGGAGAGAATGTCATGCTCATATTTTTACCCAGTGTTTACAAAGCATCTGTGTACCAGGCACAGCACCAACTATTATGGCACAATTTCATTCAGTGCTCATGCCAACCCAGCAAGATAGGTTGTGCTATCAGATCTGTTTCACAGGGAGGGAAGCCAAGGCCCAGAGGCTTCAGTCACCTCAGAAGTGGGGAGCCAGGGTTTGAACCCATGTCTTCTGGCCCCAGGGTCTGTGCTGTGACTGCCCTGCATGCTGCTCCCTGGGACTTCCCTTTGGGCTCATCTGCTCACCCAGCACATCTTGGTACAGCACCCAGGGGACTGCAGTCATGGGCTTCTCTCTAAGTGAACAACTGGCTGTGAGGTATCCATTAGTCTTCGGTGGATTTAGTCATTGTGAGTCTGTAGATCACCAGTGAGTGTCTTGCTAAAGTTCAGGTCTGGGCCAGAGAAGGACATGGTTAGTTTATCAGGACCACGCCAACTTACTGCCCCTTTGGGGGCTGGTGATCAGCCTTCCCTGGCAGTCCTTTCTCTATGTGCCACCTTCTTCCTGCCTTTTGCTCTTAGAGCCAGGTCTTTAGAGCCTCCTTTCCCCTGCAGCTGGAGAATAGGGGGTGTCTGCCTGGGGGCCTCTCTACCTACTGAGAATCCTGAATGGGGCCTCTTTTCCATCCTGACACCTTCCTTCCCCATCCAGGCAGCTACTGGGTCAGTGACAAGAGGCTGCCCCCCTGCTCACTCAGCCAGGCCCTCACCTACTTCCTGGACATCACAACACCCCCAACCCAGCTGCTGCTCCTAAAGCTGGCCCAGGTGGCCACAGAAGCGACTGAGAGACAGAGGCTGGAGGCCCTTTGCCAGGTGAAGATCAGGGCTGGTGGGCAGTGGGGGTATGTGGGGGGTCCCAGCATGTGGGGAGCCAGAGTCCAGAGCTGGTTTTAACTTTCAAGAGGGATCCACACCAGGTTCCCAAAGTGAGACTTGTCAAAGGCTGGTGGGAAGCCAGGCATCGTCCGCTGGCCCATGTCTAGGACACAGTTGTGTTGAGTGAACTGAGTTTTTCCAAGTGTCTGCAGGATGCAACCAGAGTGCACTGCCTTGAACATTAGCTAGAAAGGAGAGCCGTCCTTATCCGTCTTTGCTTTCCCCAAAACTGGAATAAACTTGTCACTTAAGATGTATTGGGGGATGGATGGTGTGGATGAATGGATAAATGGGCATAATGGGCAGAGTGACAGATGGAGAGCTGAATTAATAAGTTAATGAGAGAATGCATTAACTCACCTGCAACTGTCTGGTTCCAAGTCTTTGCAAAAGGCACTGGTTGTCATTATTATCATCATCATTATAGCTAATTATCTCAATTTAAGCTACCTCCACCGCCATTATTTTGTGGCTGCAATGTACTAACTTGGCACATGCTTTCTCATTTAATTCCCATAACATCCCCACAAGACAGGCAATACTATCCTTGTTTCACAAAGGGTAATTGGGACAAGATTCCACAGCTAGTGAGGACACCCGGCCAAGATTTGAACCCAGGTCTGATTGGTTCCAAAGCCTTGCCCCAAATAAATTACAATAAAGATTTGACCCCTGCCCATGAGTTGCCGACAGTGGAGGTAACACAAGTTAGATAAATGTACTGGACTGAGTTCCTCCAGGACAGGCACTTATTTCGTCTCAAGTTTGGTAGTCTCAGCACCATGGACAGTGCCTGGCACATGGACTTGTTTGTTGAGTGAGTGAGTGAATGAATGAATACTGGGTTGTGACAGTCTTTTCCCCAAAGCGGGACAGGCGCCCTGAGTCACTGACATCACCCTTGGCTTTTAGCCCTCAGAGTACAGCAAGTGGAAGTTCACCAACAGCCCCACATTCCTGGAGGTGCTAGAGGAGTTCCCGTCCCTGCGGGTGTCTGCTGGCTTCCTGCTTTCCCAGCTCCCCATTCTGAAGCCCAGGTTCTACTCCATCAGCTCCTCCCGGGATCACACGCCCACGGAGATCCACCTGACTGTGGCCGTGGTCACCTACCACACCCGAGGTGAGCCGGGGGCAGAGGCTCTGGAACAGCCCCGCTCCGCCCATTATTGGACATCTGTTCATCAACTCGGATTCAGCTCCCTCATCAGTTCAAGGAGGGAGGGAACACCCACAGCCGAGTTGTTAACAGTATTAGGAGGTGTGTGGGAGAGATCTCTAGGAACCAGGCACTAAACCGAGCCTTCTGTATGTATATGATCAGTTACATTGTGGGGTAGGCACTGTGTGCATTTTACAGGTGGCACAGAAAGTCACACTGTTAGTAAGTGGAGAGCTGAGATTCAGACCTGGATAGTCTAACTGCTGAGTCCAAGTCCTCCACCACTCCACTGTCCCACTACTCTTGGGACAATTTAATGAGATCGGATGTGAAGAGCACTCAACCCTTGGTAGGAGGCCAGTGGTTCTTAGTCTTCCCAATCATGCAGCCTGAACGCAGGGGAGATTCTGCATTGATTATTCATTCACTCACTGAGCTATTCAGTGGGTGCCCGGCACTGGGGTGGGTATGGAAATACAACAGACATCAGCCCTGCCCTCAGGGAGCATCTAGAGGCAGCAGTGGAGAGATAGGCATAGAAATAATCAGATGATTTTCATTGTGCTGAAGCCAAGAAGGAAAGGTCAGGGTCACTGAGGGAAGCAAAGCGGGGGGTGACGCTGCCATAGAGCGGGAGGCCAACATCTCGTCCAGGTGGTCTCAGCTCCACCACTGGCCTCTGCCCCCTGCCCTCTGCCCCCTGCCCTGCCCTCTGTAACTGAGCATTGCCTGGGTTGGCAAAGCTGGGAGCTGCCCACACTTCCGAGCCCTCTGTCCTCAAGAAGCAAAAACACAGTTTCTAAAACTTTGGCAGAGACTCTATTTGCCCTGCTAGAGAACAGCCACCCAGACCAGGAGAGGAGAGGCAGACGTGTCCTGTGAGATCAAAATTTAATCCCGAGGAAAACCAGGGGGACCTCTGCAGTTGGTTGGAGGCCTTCTTCAAGTGCTGGGCCATTGTAAAGGGAACACAACCCAGAGAGAACTCCTGGGTTTCTACAAGCCCAGGAGGGCCCACTGAGGAGGAAAGCGAGGTGTCAGAGCAGGCTGAAATGCGCGGAGCTCATCCACCACCCAGGGTTGCTACCAGCAAGGGCCATGCTCATGAGCACACACAGCAGTAGCCACCCTGAGGGGCCACTTCATGCTGCTGTCAGTGGAGCTCAGTGGTGAGCTGGGAGTGTTCCCGGAGAAAGTCTTTGGAAGGGGCACTGGAGTAGGAGTCAGGGAAGCTGAGCTGTCCACCTGATTCCACCGCGACCTGAGTGACCTTTTTCAAGTCACTTTTCCTCTCCCCGTCTCAGTTTCTGCTTGGGCAGAAGG
This sequence comes from Pan troglodytes, assembly GCF_028858775.2. Taxonomy (NCBI): domain Eukaryota; kingdom Metazoa; phylum Chordata; class Mammalia; order Primates; family Hominidae; genus Pan; species Pan troglodytes. The sequence goes on from NC_072417.2 coordinate 39,823,694, forward strand.
AGCAACTTGCAGCCTCTCTAAGTCCCTTTCAACATTCCTCAGCTCCGCGCTTACAGAGGGTGCATCTCAGAACCAGGAGGACAAACAGCTGCTCATTGAGTCCTGAGAGTGTCTGAGTGGGGGCGTCCAAGGAGGCCGTGGTGTGGGCGGAGCAGCTGGTACAGTTTGCGCATGGGCAGTGGGGGGAAGTTGGTCACTTTGTGGTATCGTTGCAGATGGCCAGGGTCCCCTGCACCACGGCGTCTGCAGCACTTGGCTCAACAGCCTGAAGCCCCAAGACCCAGTGCCCTGCTTTGTGCGGAAGTAAGCACCCCTTCCACTCTGTCCCCTGTGGTGCCGCCGACCCCTGGGAGTTCCGGGAGGAAAGGGAGGGATCTGGGGTTTAGGAGACGCTCGGAGCCCCTTGGCCCATAAAGAAGGTACTGGGGTCACACTGGTGTGGCTGCCTGTAGCAGGGACAGCGATGACAGGTGGGTCTCAAGAGTCCAGTGAGCTTGGCCCTTTTTCAGAAGGACCTAGGGGAGGTGCTGGTGCCTGGACAGAAGTGAAGCAGCCTGCAGGACGAGGGAAATCAAACAGGGGCTTCTTGTCCTCTCCACCCCCTCACGACCGCCTCCCACAGGCCCATCTCCCCAGCCATCCTGTGTGTGCGTGGGCCTGGGGTGTCTGAGGACTGGCCCCCTCTTCTCCTGTCCTCTTCAGTGCCAGCGGCTTCCACCTCCCCGAGGATCCCTCCCATCCTTGCATCCTCATCGGGCCTGGCACAGGCATCGCGCCCTTCCGCAGTTTCTGGCAGCAACGGCTCCATGACTCCCAGCACAAGGGTAAGGCTGGAGGCTTCCCAGGTGGGAGGGGCACCAGGGGGCCAGCGCCTGCCTAGGAGCAGAACTGCAGCCCCACAAACGGTTCCTGACCTCTCTCGAGGGAAGGCCTCCCAAGTTTGCTTCCCTGTGCGGGCCTCTGCGGGTTAGAATGGCCGCCTTTCTGTCTCCCGCATAGCAGCCAGGGCTCCCTCTCCTGGGAGTGGAGGTAACAGGAAAGTCCCTGCTTTTCATCTCCGATTGGCTGAGGGAATTCTGCATCCGCACTTTCAGTTCTGTGACTATGGATGAGTGATCTGAATGCCCTGGGCCTCAGTTTCCTCATCTGTAAAGTGGGGATAATGCTATTAAATAGCTAGTGGGAGTGAAGTGAGAATTCCAGTTGGGCTTGGAGCCCTGGCGCCCTCTGGTGGCCAACATGGTAACAACAGCCCGGGACTCCTGCAGGAGTGCGGGGAGGCCGCATGACCTTGGTGTTTGGGTGCCGCCGCCCAGATGAGGACCACATCTACCAGGAGGAGATGCTGGAGATGGCCCAGAAGGGGGTGCTGCATGCGGTGCACACAGCCTATTCCCGCCTGCCTGGCAAGCCCAAGGTAAATGCAGCCTCAAAGCAGGTGAAGCATTACACACACAAGCTCCACTGTGAGCCCTGGGTCCCCACAGGCCCCTCGCCTCCCCGAGCCTTCACCTCCTGAGCTCGAAAATGCTGGTAATTCACAACCATCAGAGTGATGCTGTGAAGAGCGTTACACCCTCTCATACAGCAGAAGCGACAGACCTGGAGAGGTTCAGGACTAACCTAGGTCACACGCGGGTTAACCCCAGAGCCCAGCCTGCTGAAGGTCCCCAGCAGGCCCCCTGGGACACGCGACTGGCCGGGGAGAGGTGGTCCAGGCTGGCTACGCTCAAGCCTTGCAAGGCTGGTGGGCGGCCGATGCTTCCACCACGGCCATCAGAGGGGCTCTTCTGTCCCCAGGGCCGCGTTACCCCCTGAGCCTGGGGTGTCAGAATAGACTCTCGGCCTTCACACATTTGTCCCATCAGGGCACCTCTTGGGCCCAGTGCTCTGTGCCCAGTGCTGGGGCCACTGGGCATCCTGTGTGGAGCAGGAGCAGAGAGTCCCTGACTGACTCCTGGACCTTGTATCTGGGGAGCCCGGGATCCATACCCTGCAGAGACCTAATGGGTAGTCTGCATTGAGAGGCTCCCTTTTCTGGGGTGTAGGCAGAGCCCTGGGCAGGGGGACTGCCTTCATTGATGCCTTTTTGAAGCATGGCAAATTCAGAGACAGTCTGGGATCCCCACTGGATGGTCAGCCCCTCGAGGGCAGGACTGTGTCCAGCATTTATCTCTCTAATCCCAGCCGAGCCCCAGGGGCATCCATGCACCTCATCCTGAGCCTGGCCCCATGCAAGGTCCTGGCTGGGAGGGAACTCACTCCTCACCCCTTAGTGCCCCTCTCCCCGCCTCCCTGAGGACAGCAGGTGTGCCTGCAAGCCTTGTCCTGAGCAGCTGAGGACTGAACCCACTGTTTCCTCTGGTTTCAGTTCTATGTTCAGGACATCCTGCGGCAGCAGCTGGCCAGCGAGGTGCTCCGTGTGCTCCACAAGGAGCCAGGCCACCTCTATGTTTGCGGGGATGTGCGCATGGCCCGGGACGTGGCCCACACCCTGAAGCAGCTGGTGGCTGCCAAGCTGAAATTGAATGAGGAGCAGGTCGAGGACTATTTCTTTCAGCTCAAGGTATAGTAGTGGGTGTGTGGGCTGAAGGTGCCGGCCAAGGGCACAGGCCGTTGGAGCCAGGACCAGGGGTGGCAGGTAGACCCAGGGGAATCAGGCCCAGAAAGGTTCTGGACCCCAAGAGAATCTTAGCAGTGGCTGAGATCTGAGCTGGGTGGGCTGTCAGAAGGCCCTACTGCACATCCTGGACTGGTTGGCAGCTTTGGGAAGTCGGGTGAATGTGTTCCATTTTTCCATCTGTAGAATGGGGGCAGGAGAATCTCCCTGGCCTCTCCCCAAACCCCCCTTTCAGAAAGTATCTGTGTGGCCAAAGCAAGGCTGTGAACACAGGGGAGAGCAAGGCTGCCCCCCGTCAGCCTCGTGTGAACCTCACACTTCTTATTTACACCCAGGCTGGTGTCTGCTCACCCTCATCCCCCCAGCAGGAAGGGCTTGCATTTTATTGATGAAGATAATAGTGATATTTATCAAGGGCTTACACTGGGCATACTGCTTGCCAAGGATTCTCATGTGACATTTCATTCAGTCCTGCCGAGGACTTTATGAGGGAGGCACCCCCTTTTACAGAGGGAAGGGGGCCTACGGGGACCACAGCAGTAAATGTGAGAGCCTAGAGTTCAGTCTGCCTCTCTCTGGTTCCAAACCCTGTGATTGTCACTTCCATACTCTCCCTAAGACACATTCATACCTTCAACTGAACATTTATTGAGCACCTACTATGTGCTAGGGATAGAGCAGTAAATGAATCAGGCAAAAATTCTTTACATTCTACTGGGGCTGACAAACCCAGACAAGAAAGAGGTGTAGTGCTTCAGAGAAAAACAGCAGGAAACAGCCCAGGGAACGCTGGGGAGTGTAATTTTAAATAGGGTGGCCAGGGAAGGCAGAGCTGGAAGGTGGCATCTGAGAATAAACCTGAGATGGTGAGGAGGAGCCCTGTGGATACTGAAGTAAACACTCTGGGCTGTTCTGGAGGGGCAGCGGGTACAAAGGCCCCGGGGGTGGGAGTTAAGCTGGCGTGTTTGAAGAACAGTGAGGAGATAACAGGCATTTCCCCAAATGTGTTCAGTGGGTCGGTAGACAGTTGGCATCAAAAAGATTCCAAGGTCGAATAGCCTGGGACATGCTTAGTTAAGGCAAGGCAAACACGTTGCTTTACTACAAGACTTCTGGGAGCCTTCAGCATGCTGCTGTTCATCAGGACCCTTCAAGGCTGGAAGGAAAGAAAGGACGTAGCATCTCTCAAACATATTTATCTCAGAGCTCACACTTCCTGGAGTATCTTGGGTGGGGGATGAGTGCTGGGCAGGAATTGGGTATGCTAAGTAAAGCTTTGGAGATGGTTAGCGGGCCTGCACCAGAGCAGGTGCTGAGCGGGGTTACTGTCTAAACCAGATTCAAGCACAATCTAACAGTTGGGAAGACAGATGGCTCATGAAGGTCCATGTGATAGGGAAGCTGGGCAACCCCAGGGGCTCATCCCAGCCTGGACTTGACACGTTGCTCTCTGTTTTTACCTAAAAGAGCCAGAAGCGCTATCACGAAGATATCTTTGGTGCTGTATTTCCCTACGAGGCGAAGAAGGACAGGGTGGCGGTGCAGCCCAGCAACCTGGAGATGTCAGCGCTCTGAGGGCCCACAGGAGGGGTTAAAGCTGCCGGCACAGAACTTAAGGATGGAGCCAGCTCTGCATTATCCGAGGTCACAGGGCCTGGGGAGCTGGAGGAAAGTGATATCCCCCAGCCTCAAGTCTTATTTCCTCAACGTTGCTCCCCATCAAGCCCTTTACTTGACCTCCTAACAAGTAGCACCCTGGATTGATCGGAGCCTCCTCTCTCAAACTGGGGCCTCCCTGGTCCCTTGGAGACGAAATCTTAAATGCCAGGCCTGGCAAGTGGGTGAAAGATGGAACTTGCTGCTGAGTGCACCACTTCAAGTGACCACCAGGAGGTGCTATCGCACCACTGTGTATTTAACTGCCTTGTGTACAGTTATTTATGCCTCTGTATTTAAAAAACTAACACCCAGTCTGTTCCCCATGGCCACTTGGGTCTTCCCTGTATGATTCCTTGATGGAGATATTTACATGAATTGCATTTTATTTTAATCACACTGTATGCGTGTGTGGGTGTTTTGTAGGGAAAGCTCTTCTCAGAGTGGGGAGCTGGTGGGTGTCACAGCCTGGACAGATCCCCGACAGAGGGACACCCCAGGCAGTCCATGGCTCCTCTGAAATGGCTGCCAGGTGTGACAGCAGCAGATGGAGCTTCGTGCTGGTCCAAAGACCTGTGGTAGGGCAGGGGGCGCAGGCCTGCCTCCCACACAAAGTATCTGAAACGGGGTCTGGTGAGGGTGGGATTTTCGCATAAGGCCAGTGTTTCGAGGAAGGCCTTGAACTTCTTCTTGGACACTGTCTTAGAAAGCGTTTTGCTCTGGGGCCACCAGTCTCATGCGAGACTGTGCCTTGGCCAGTACGGATGTGGTCCCCGGGAAGGCAGCGTGTCGAGGCGAGTGTGGGCCACAGCATCCTCGCCTGAGGGACTGGGGACCCTCTTGGGTTTGGAGCAGGCCAAGGAAGCCTTCTTAGGAGAGTGGGCCCCGTTTCCTTCTCCTGGTCAGAACCAAAAAAGGAGCTCAGCGGCGGCCACTGGGGTCCTGGCAACACACGGCTCCCAGCTTAGGTTTGGCCTCTGCCTCCTGGGTGCCCTGGCTGACTTCACCCCCTTGCCCGCCACCTTCCCCTTCTAGCAGTAGCATCTCAGGGGCAGGAGAAGGGGCAGTGCCAACCTCAGGCTCCAGGAAAGCTCCATGCCCTGCACGACAGCCGTGCATCTCAGCAACAAGGCCAGGAGTCCGCTCTGGACCAGGGCTTTCCAGCTTTAATGTGCGCACCTCGTCTGGGGTCCTGTGAAAACAGACTCTGACCTCGCAGGTCGGGTGGGGCGCGGGATGCTGCGTTTCCAACAAACTCCCGGATGCAGCTGGTGCCACTGCTCTGAGGACTACTATGGGGCCTGAGGAACTGGATTCTTGCTGGGCTGAGCAGGATGTGTTGGCATCACGTGGACGCGGAGCTGGGCTGTTGGGCAGTGGCCCAGTGGTTGGCAGAACCCCACACATGAACACTGAGCCACTTTTCCCACGCAAGCCCTAACCCCTAATGCCGGGGAGACCCACAATGGAACACACACCCAGACGGTGCTTCGGGTTGGCTTCTCCTGACCCCCCTCCCCAAGCCACCTCCTCCCACTGGGACGCCAGGTCTGAGGAGGCAGCTCTGACCCTGCTGTGGCCCTCACAGGCTCTGCCCCAGCCCCTCTCCCATCTCGGAGGCATGGGACTGTTTCCTGGGGTACCCCATTACCACATTCCTGTGTCCGAGACTCCTGCCCAAAAGGCTAGAGCCCCAGCCTGCTTTCTCCAACACCCTCGTGGGATTTGTGAGGGACCCTCTGGGAGGAGGTGTGAGGTCAGGACCCCCTGCCCAAAGGGAGTCCATGCTTTCCCATCCCACTCCTCTCAGCAGCACCCCCGCCCGATTCCACAGACTCCAAAATGTCTCCAAATGAATTAAAGAAGCCACGGTCAACCCACATGAATGTGGGAACAAGCATTTTCATTTCTTTATTTTAAGGACACTGGGAAAGGAGCCAGTCCCCTGAAGAGAACACTCTGGTCAGTTGGTGGAGGCCAGTGGGATGCCATCAGGCTGGCTTTCCAGGAGGGGGTGAAGGGTTGATGCAGGGTGCAAGGTGAGAGTTAGGTTAAAGGTCAGAGGGGAGGGGCTGAGGATGTCACCTCCCACCAGGAGTGGACAGCTGGTGGCTTGAGACTGGGGTGGAGCTGCGTGGGGGATGGGAGGGGACTGAGCATGGGGCTTCATCTTCACTGCCCACTCCCCACCTCTCCCCAGCTGTGCCCCTCTCATCAGACCCCCAAGAGTTGTTGATCTGGGTGTTGTGGACCACAGCGTTCTCATCAAAACGGGGATTGAGGTGGAAGGCGATGTGGTTCCCAGAGTGCGGGTTGATGTGGAACCTGGGGTGGGCAGCCCACCTGGACCTTTGTCCACTGAGTTCTGGGCCTTATTTCCTCCCCATCATCCACAGCCTGCCCAAAGCCAGGGGAATGGCTGGAATCACCTTGAAGGGCTCTCTCTTCCCAGAGGTCAACTGGAGCCCTTAGCTTACCTCTGAGCACTGGGCAGGACAGTGCCCAACAGGATGATGGACTTGGATTGGTACAGCCCTCCCGGAATGATGGTGACAAAAGGCGTCGGCTTTCAGAAGGAGAGGCATGGGTCAGCCAGTGGCAGCCAGGGCAGCCCACCACACAAAAGGGAAGATTGTACCAGGTCCCATGAATTTGGGCTGTCAGCTAAGAAGAAACCAACGATATCTGTACTTGGTTCCATAAAAGCCAAAGGAAAACTTTGCAGTGCTCCTCATATTAATGGGCTTAGATTAGTGTCATGAAAGGAACTTTGGCCAAACACAAAAAGACTCGTCTCGTGGGGTGAAAAGGGAGGGCCATGCAATGCGCTTATATTGACACGACAGTTTTAAGGTTGAAAGCTCCTCTCCACAGTCTTCTAATTCGCTGGGAAGCTTTGAAGCCCTTCAGCTTACCATTTTGAAAGCCCTTCGCTTTTCATTTTGCAAGGCTAGTGGATACCCCCGAAGTGGCCCTTCACCCCTAGCCTGCCCACCACAAACAGAACCTCCGCCCTCCCTGAGAAACCACTTAGATAGGTGGGGTGGGGGTACATCATAGGTAGGTTGGCGGGAGTCTGCTGAAAAGAAACCGGGAAATTCAATGGGAGAGCACATGTGTGCGCGAGCACTCACCCACGCGCACCCATGCATTCTAGAGGGGCTCCACTGTGAGGCTGACCTCATGAGCCTTTGGCCCTTGGACTCCCCCATCCACCTCCCTTTTCATGTTAGCCTTCCTGGAACTTCCTGCCGTGTTCCCGGACCCCACCACGGTCACCTGCCCCTCAACCCCTCTGCAGGCAGCCCCACTAACGCTAAGCTTCCGGCCTGATTTGCACTAGCAGGAGAAGAGCTTAAGCCTATGATCAGTAGTGACATCCTGGGGACCCAGGATGCAGGGCCAGGAACCTCACATCCGGGTGCTGGGGCCACTGCACTCCCCACTTGGTGACAGACGGACCAGTTTCCCTCCCGGTCTCTAGGGGACTTGCCTCTTCCACCACTGGATAAATCCTGCTTCTTCCAGAATCTCTGCTGTCCCAAGGACAGCTTTAGCCACATGTCACCTGAGCCAAGCACTCAGCTCCTAGTGTCCCCATCCTCCTTGCTAAACAGCTTTCTTCCCAACTCTAGCGCTCTAGGGAATTTAGTTCTTGGTGAAGGAGGACACTGTGCAGCTGTGAACTGACCAGAACTTGTAGACTTACAGAGAACATCTGTCCAGGGGCGCTCTGCACTGTGTGGATGACTGTCTGGGTCTGGAAGAAAGAAACCAGGTCTCACCCAGGCTCTCACGTGTGAAAACCACCAGCTCCCACCAGAGGGCGCCACATGGCAGGCACCCTCCGGGGGGCGTAACAAGCCCAATGGCCCCACAGACCCCACAGAGGGTGGGCACAGGTGTCTCTTCTCTCAAGGGGATGAGCGAGCGGCAAAGGTTAGAACCCTGGAGAAGACAGATGGGGACGCTGGTGGCTCTGGCCCATCTTTCCTCTCGGGGAAACGTCTCTCAGCCTAGCCTCCCTTTGCAGGTGACAGAAGTGAATGTGGGGCATGGTCTTCCGTGGCTGCCCACGGGGTGGCAACTCAGGTTGTTTCATCACGGCCAGCCAACCACATCCAACCCCCAACCTCACCAGGCCGGGCAGATGATCAAGGGCCTGGCCTGTGCCCTCCCTACTCCCAATGGGAGAGGCCCAACGCCTGGCCCTGCCTCCTCCATGAGCCCGGAAAAGCCAAAATGAGGACGATCCAAAAAGAAAGCAAGAGACTTACAATGGGAGCTGGGTTGGCAGGCCACACGCCGGGAGGCTGGAGGGGTGAGGAGAGTCAGAATGGTGGTTATCGCGGGCACCGCAGAATGGGAGGAGATGGTGGCAAAACTCCAGGGAGGCTCTTGTGCTCAGAAATGCCTCCCCAGACACACCCACCTCCCTCTTGCTCCCAAGAAAGCCTTCCTGAGCCCGTGGCACCCAGATTTTTACCCCCAGGTGCACAGGGCTTTGCGGTTGGGGGGTAGGGTATCCCCACTGGTTCCTCTTGAGAGAGAGGAGGCTGGGTTTGATAGAGACCTCATTGCTCTCTGTAGCTCCCACAGCCAAGAGCATTACTTCCAGTGCCATATTTTACCACTAAGGTGAGAAGTGGTATTTGTTGAAGGCCTACTGTGGGCTGATTCCTGGGTTTCAGTGCTTTCCAATGAGGGAAGCAGCCTCAGCTCCTGTGTCCCTGGTGAGGCAATGAGGCTTAGAAAGATTAAGCAACTTGCCCAAGCTCGCCGAGGTGGAAGGGATCAAATCCAAAATGGCAGCCAGTTCTGTCTGACTGTATCCAGCACACTTTCTATCCTCCCCAGGGCCAGGGCCAGGGCCAGGGCCAAATTTGGGCTGCCCTGCAAATGTTCCCTGGGGCTCGACCAGTCCTGAAGTCAGCGTGGCAGGAGGCAGGTGCCCTGTCTGTACCGTGATGAGCCATAAGAAGACTGCATAGACAAAGCGCCCCTCCTCCCAGTCCCCACTACTTGAGTGGCCAGAGGAAGGGCTGCTCGCCTCCTTGTCCTGGATCCTGCCCCACCCAGTAGCCTGTTCTTGCCCTGGCTGGTATCCCATTCTCCCTGGCTGTGTGAACCACATTCCACATTCATTCACTGAGTGCAAATGAACAAGGCACAGTCCCGGCCCTCTGAAGCCTCACGGGCATAGGGAGATGGGGGTGGAGTGACGGGGACAGACAACGCAAACACAGTTACAATGGGGTGCTGTGAACTGGCATGGCACAGATACGTACAGACTCCGTGGGGACATGGGGGAGCGTCCAACAATATTCCAGGTGGGGAGGACTCCCAGAGGAGCGACACTTAGGCAGAGCATGGAAGGGCAATTAGGCGTGTGCTGGGGGCAGGCTGGCAGAGGATGCTTCCGGGACCAGGGACAGCATATGCAAAAACATGGTGGCCCGAGAGGGCCTTGAGTGAGCTGCAGAGGCTGCGTGAGCTTCGTGGTTTGGGGGTGAGGCAGGGAGGTGGATTGGGGTCAGACTGGGAGGAATTTGTATGCCCTGCTGGGGAATTTGGGCTTTATTTGAAGGGCTGGGGGCTGTTAAGATTTTTAAGCAGGGAGAGGGTGTGATCAGATTTGCTTATAAGAAGCACTTATAAGAACTTAAGTGCTTATAAGAACCACTGTGACAGTGGTTGGGTGTGGGGGGTGGGGAAACTGGACCCCTGTCGTCATGGTGAGGAATCCCGGAGGCCTGGGCCATGTCGGTGGCTTCGGGCCCCTTGGTGCCTTGGACAGACGTAAAGAAGGGGGAATGAAGAATTCAGGGAGACCCCCAGGTCCCCAGCTCTGGGTGCCCGGCAGACAGACAGGGAACTCTTGAGTGGGCAAGACGGGGCCTGTAGGCCCTGAGTGGCCTGCTGGCTGGGGCCAGCCTCTCAGACCCTCGGTCCTTCCTACTGTCTGCTCGGCCACCCAGGGCCTCTGTGTTGAACTCACTTTTTGTCTGCGCCCCCTGGGCCTGGGCGGGAAACAGACAGGCTGGGAGAATGGCACCGTGGAGAAGGCAGGCTGAACGGGGACTGTGCGGGGGTTCTGTTAAAACAAAAGGCACCGGGCAGTGAGGAGAAGCATTAATAGAGCCAAGGAGAAGCCGAAAGGCAGAGGCAGGGGCAAGAGGGAGAGACCAGGCAGGCAGGGGGATGTGGCAAGGGGGTTAGGGCCACGCCGAGGTGGGAGGGGAAAGGGCCAGGCTCAGGTGAGCAGCACAGCAGGGGTGCAGTCTCCCTCCAGCTCTTCCCTCCCCATTCACCCACAGGGGAGGGAGTCAGGGAAAGAGGGAATGAGAGATGAGGACCAAAGGGTGAGAAGCCCAGATTTGCTGAGGGCTTACTGTGTGCTTCGCTGATCTCAGGGAGCAGCCTCAAATGCCAAAAGGGTAACAGCAGCTCCCACCCAGCTGCTGGTGCCCTGTGGGAATGTGGGCCCAGCACACCCTAATCTTCCCATTTTTCACGTGGTATTGGTATCTCCTGACCTTCTTTAGTTTTATTTATTTTATTTTATTATTTAAACAAAGTTTTTTGGAGACAGGGTCTTGCTATGTTGCCCAGACAGAACTCTAATTCCTGGGCTCAAGCAATTCTCCCGCCTCAGCCTCTTGAGTAGCCAGGACTGCAGACCTCCACCACCATACCTGGCTCTCCTGACCTTTTAGATGTTGGCAACACATTCAAAGTTGTTAAAACACAGAGGTCAAACAGACCCTGGTGTGGGCCCAGGGGGGCCACTGTGTGACCTCTGATATCTGTCTCCTCACTGAACCACACAACCACCCATGGGGGGCAGGCAATGACCATTCTACAGATGAAGAAACCAAGGCTGAGAGAGGTGAAGTTGCTTGTCTAAGATCCCACAGATGACGAATGGCAGAGCTGGGAATTTGAACTGGATTCAGTTTGGTTCCTTAGCCTGTGTTCTTTCTAGAACAATATGGCCTCCTAACCAGGGTGGAAATCAAGGGGTGAGGAGAAAGGGGCAGCTGAGGAGTCTGGGAGACCAAGGCAGACCAAGGACAGGGACAGTAACACAGAAGGAGGGGCAGAGTGACAGAGGAGAAGGGGAGGGCAGGTACTGGGACAGGGAAGCAGAGGTTGTCCCCAGAGTGACCTGGGTAGGAGATTGGCTTGGGTCCACCCAGCAGGGACTAGGCACAGCTACGCTGGGCCCTGCATCCCAGCCCCGGGGCCGGTGCCAGGTGGACAGTCTGACCTGGAAGCTGATGTAGGACAGCTGCACAGAGCCATTGACGGAGATGGTGTCCACCCGGTGGAAGGGCACACGGTGGAAGTACTGCACGAAGAGGCTCCCGTTCACCATCACCTGCCAGAGGAGAGCACGTGTTCTGGGGGAGGCATCCCAGGCTGGGATGGGGACCACCCCTGAGCTCCTGGACCCTCTTTCTAGAAAATGAAGACCTGAGTCTGGTCTTCAGTGTGGGGCCAGTTACAGGAACGTGTGTGTGACCCGAAGTGCATCAACCCGAGTCTCTACTGGGCTCCAGTTGGACTTTTCGTTCTTCTGGTTGTTTCCTGCAGTAGGTTTGTCTTTCTAGTCTTAGCTCACCTGGGGTTTCATTTATTTATTATTTATTTTTCCTTGAACAATTTTTTTTTGAGATGGAATGTCAGTCTGTCGCCCAGGCTGGAGTGCAGTGGTTCAAGTGATTCTTATGCCTCAGCCTCCTGAGTAGCTGGGATTACAGGTGCCCACCACCACACTCAGCTAATTTTTGTATTTTTAGTAGAGATGGGGTTTCACCATGTTGGCCAGGCTGGTCTTGAACTCCTGACCTGAAGTGATTTGCCCTCCTCAGCCTCCCAAAGTGCTGGGATTATAGGCATGACCCACCGTGCCTATCCCCTTCAACTTTGATTTTAAGTTCCATGGTATGAGTACAGGATGTGCAGGTTTGTTAAGGAGGTAAACGGGTGCCATGGTGGTTTGCTGCAGAGATCAACCCATCACCTTGGTATCAAGCCCAGCATCCATTAGCTAATCTTCGTGATGCTCTCCCTCCCCCACCAGGCCCAAGGGTGTGTTGTCTCCCCCCTTGTGTCCATGTGTTCTCATCGTTCAGCTCCTACTTATAAGTGAGAACATGCGGTGTTTTGTTTTCTGCTCCTGTGTTTGTTGAGGATAAAGGCTTCCAGTTCCATCCATGTTCCTGCAAAGGACATGATCTCGTTCCTTTTTATGGCTGCAGGGGTATTATTTATATATGCATAAAATGCTCATGGGGAGCAGAGGAGAGGTGACCTCAGGTTGCATACTGAGTGGATGGGGACATCCTTATCTCAGATAAGCATACTCGGACTGACTTACCCACAGGCTTCTCAAGCCCAGAGACCTACTCTTCTTGCAAAGGTAATTTGCAATTTGCTTACAAAACTATACCCTTAATAGACCCTGGATGAAGGCTGGAACAATGTCGCTGAATAATAAATGTTACCAGGCACCTGGAGAGGAGGTATAGTGATAGCAGAGGAATGGCATGAGCTTGGAATTCAAAGACACACACCACCAAACAGCAACGTGATGACTCCTCTAGTTCTTATTTTCAGAGTAAAAGAAGCAGCAGGTGCACCTGTAGATTCAGATAAAGGTGCATAAGGTGACTAGGCAGCCATGAGTAACACCTTACAAGGAAATGATTGTGTTATCTGTATAGTAGCATCACTCTGGCTGAATGTCAATCAAGGTGATTACTTAAAGCCCATTCGCCTGATAGAGCTGGGGGACCCGGGGGTGACAGGTGGGGAGGGGTTTCCTGCTCACCTTGAAATCTGAGCTCTGTAGCAGGAAGCAGAGGTCAAAGGGCATCCCCTGCTGGAGGGAATGTGCATCTTCCTTTCCTCAGGCCCCCATCTTCCTTTCTGCTTCGTGTTGTACACCATGTACCCTCCCTCTTCAAACAGAAGGTTGAAGTGGAAGGCAATGCCATTTCCACTGAAGCTGGTCTGAAAGTGCACAGCAAACCTAGGCCCAGGGAAAGCAAATAGTCTTCTGTGGCATGGGTTATTGCCAGTGACAGGCACAGGAGGGCTTCGGTGCCTCTGCCTTGCATTTGTCTGGGATCTTGCATACAACTTGCGTCGCAGAGACTGCTTGGTTGGCATCTTTTTGTTTCTCTAATTTGGATCTAATGTGTTTTTGTGCAATTATTGGATTTTGCCTTTACAGTATGATTTTCTAAAAATAAGTAGAAAATGCTTAAGGAAAAGTGCTGATATTAGCAAACAAGAAGCATAGGTCTTGGAAAGTGATTACCAATTGTTACCAAAGATGGAAGTTGTTAAGCACACCTAGAAGAGAGAGCCTTCCATGCCAGTGGACACTTGTTGGAGGCTAGCACAAGCCTGATTAAGTGGGAAAGAAGAGAACAAATGTAAAGAGCATGTGAAATTGGGGCCGGGCGCAGTGGCTCACGCCTGTAATCACAGCACCTTGGGACGCCAAGGCAGGTGGGTCACTTGAGCCCAGGAGTGGAAGACCAGCCTGAGCAACAGCGAGATCTCATCTCTACTTAAAAAAAAAATTAATTAGCTGGGCATCATAGTGCACTCATGTAGTCCCAACTGCTCCAGAGGCTGAGATGGGAGGATTGCTCAAGCCCAGGAATTGGAGGCTGCAGTGAGCTATGATCGTACCACTGCACTCCAGCCTGGGTCAAAGAAAAAAGTCCCTGTCTCAAAAGAAAAAAAATAATTAATTAAATGAATAAATGAATAAATGGAGATGATTACATTTGAAATACCTCTGAATGTATTTTTTCCTTTGGAGTCCTTCAGCTTCATCCCTGTAGTCCTTTGGAAATTCCTGCCCCAAGGAAGGGAGAGACAGAAAGCTCCCGAGAGGAGAGGGCCCTCTGAGGTAGGATCTGTCTCTATTCGACAGGATGGGAGTCGGAAGCCCTCCTGGTGCTGGGAGGTAGGGGAGGCCGAGGGAGAGGAAGAGAGGAAGGGGAGGAAGATCAGGGGTGTGGTCCTGATTCCCCTGGTTGGAGGGTTCAGGGGGATCAGGGCCTCCCTGCCCTTGGCATCTCCTGGCGGAGGTCAGCAAGAATCTAGTGGCCGAACTGATGTTGAGTTGGGATCTGCAAGGCCCAGAAGGTCTTAAGGAGAGGACCCCTGGGACTGAGGCAGAGAGGCTTCTGTGGGAGAACCATGAGTCCAGAGGCTCTTCTGTGGGCCCCGCAGACTTCAGCAAGCCACCCTGTGGTCTCCCACCCAACCAGGAGAGAGCTGCACACCTCTGTGTCACCCAATCAGGGTGCCTCGGCAGGGGTCAGCCAGGCCTGCGTGAGGGTCTAGAGCCCTCCCAGCCACTGAGAAGCTATGTAAGCTCCTCTCTGTTCGCAGACAGCCCACCTTGGGAGGGAGGAGGGGGTGGGAAACAGCCCTGATACAATGTTAGTATGTTGAATTGACTTAGTAGTTTCCAGAAAAGGCCTTGAAACTGAAAGAGACCAAATTACTTTGAATGTCAATTTTCAATATTTTCACATCAGCAGAAGGAGAGCTTCAGAGTGGATGAGAGCAGTTACGGGAAATGGAGGAAGTTTGATTTTTGCAACTCTTAGTCACAGTGTGCAAGGTTCAACCCAGAACATAATCATCCAACTCTGACCATCCCACGCCCTCCTTAGACTGTCAGCTCCCAGGGCCCCATTCATCCTGGAGTCCAGGTTAATGGCACCCCTGGGTGCAGGTTGTGCCTGTGGAGTGCTGCCCTGTGGCATGGGTTAGGGACGCATTGGGCCTCCCCTGAGCCAGGCACGTGAGCTTGGATGTTGCTGTTTGAACTAACCCAGGCTCACAGGCACAGTGGTTTACTAAGGGACGAGGCTGGAGTGAAACGTTTCCATCCATATACACACACACCTGGTTCCACTGGAGCTGAGAACGGTCCCATTGACAGTGATCTGAAGTCCGTCCTGGAGACCTCCTTGAATAGTCCCAGAAAGGGGGACGGCCTGCAGGGAGAAGGTGTGGGACCATCAGTCAGGTGGCCGGCCTCCCGTTTGCTCCCCTCCAGCGCTAGTCAGTGGCCGGCCTGGGTTTGACAGCGCCATGCAAGGGGATAGGGTGCGGCTGTGACCAGTACAGAGGGAGTCGCAGCTCCACGGGTCTTAGGGTCCTGTGTGGAGGCAAACACAAATCCAATTAGTTACTCAGACAGTCTAAGCTTGTGATAAGGAGAAGCCTGGCCCTGAGAGGACGCGACAGGGAACTGAGCTTGTGTGAGAGTCTGAGAGACAGTGGAGGCTGCAGCAGGAACGCACCAGGCAGAAGGCCTTCCTTCCAGGCAGGGAAGTAGCAGGCAGACACCCTGGGCTGCTAAGGAATTAGGTAGCAATGGGGGCTGCTGGACCTTATGTCAAGCTCCCAGCAAAGCGCCCAGGGCCCTGGCTGGGGACTCAGGACGCCCAAGGGACATAAGGGACCCATCAAGGGTCTGGAGGGTAAACCTTCGACTCACCCGAGAAGGTTAAGAAGAAGCCATCCCCCTCTCCCCACCACCACCATATAACAATGGCCACTGTGACCTTTGCCCTCCTGGCCACCTTCAGCAGAGTGTCTTCCCAGATGCCTTCTGTAGCCGTGGGGCAGCCCCCTCCTCTATTTCTGTGCCCGGGCTCCCCATTCCTTCCCTCAGGCCCTCAGCAGCCCCGAGGCCTAGCGTAGTTTCCCCACCCATCCCAGGCCCCACGGGCAACCACTTTGTCAAATTCTCTCTTCCGGGGCTCTTTAAAGGAGCAATGGGCCGTGGTGAGGCATGCATCGTTTTAGAGTCAGGCCAACTCCAGGTCTGAATCCTAGCTCTGCTGCTCATGACCTGAGTGACCTCGGGAAGCCTACTTCACCTCTCTGTGCCTCAGTTTTCTCATCCGTAAAATACGAAGGTGTTTCTCCTACTGCATATGATTCATGATTTTGTGAGAAACAGCCTGTGGTAAAAGAGACTGGCACATAGGAGATGCTTCACCACTGTCACCCACCCCCCACCTTGATCTCTCTGAGCAAAATTCACAAACTGGTACTTCCAATTTTCAAAGTTTATTCCCAAAATGCCTCATATCCAGTGTGGTTCTATAACTCTCATTAAAGCACAGTTCTATCTCCTGGCTGATTTTCACATTCTTCAAGTTTTTAATGTCTTCTCTAATATCTCCTTTAGGTCAATTTCCTACACAAATTAAATGCCTAAAGGAGCCAGGCAGGTGATGTGTATGGGTGAGATGGCCAGGTCGGGGAGTGGTGGGGACTGTGGCAAAGTAGACATCACACCCCTCATCTGAAAAGTCAACATCTACTCAGTGCTAAGCAGTGATTGCCATCTGGGCCCAGTATTGGCAGAGCTTCCAAATTTTTAAGAGAAGACAGAAGTCTGGATTTTTATTTTTCTGTAAAATTTTCTAATTTCTTAGAGGAAAATTTTTGTCAAAAAGGATTATGTTAAAGTTCCTGGCTGGGCACAGTGGCTCACATATATAATTGCAGGACATTGGGAGGCCGAGGCAAAACAATCACTTGAGACCAGGAGTTTGAGGCCAGCCAGCCTGGGCAACATAGTGGGACCCCCATCTCTACAAAAAATAAAAAAATTAGCCAGATGTGGCACACACCTTTAATCCCAGCTATTTGGGAGGCTGAGGTGGGAGGATCACTTGAGCCTGGGAGGTTGAGGCCACAATCATGCCACTGCACTCCAGCCTGGGCAACCAAGTGAGATCCTGTCTCAAATGAAATTCCCCAAATTCCCATATTATAGAGATACAAAATGAAATATTTGCAATGGAATGGTATCTCTGGATTTGCTTCCACATATCTGAGGGTGGGAAGGGAAGCAAGCGAGGGAGGGTATAGGATGAAGCAAGATAGGCCTGAATTGATCATTGTTGGAGCAGAGTGATGGGTGTGTGTTGTTGATGGTACAATTCTCTCTGCATGTTTGAATTTCCTATAATAACAAGTTAAACACTGTGCAGACCAAACAGAAAACACCCACCAGCCAAATTCAGCCTACTTGCCACTGCTTTCTGGTCTGTATTGTTGAGTTGTGTGACCACAAAGAACCCTGGGAAACCCATCCTAGCTCAGTGTACACACCTGGCATCGTGAAAGCCCCAGAAAATCTGGGATCTGATTCAGATAGACTCTGCTCCCCATGGATTTGAGGGGGGTGTCTTTTGTTGCCCCTCAGGTCAGGTCTGAACTCTGCCATTAAGTACTTTAGTGACCTCAAGCAAATCACAGCTTCTTTGTGTCTCTGACTTCTCTTTCTTGTCCCTGTCTACACCAGCGGTGTCGGGGAGGGAGAGTCAGCCTGATCCAGTTATGGACCAGCACGACCTAGGATTGGGAAGCCTGTTGTACCTGAAACATGTCTGTGGAACATTTTTCCGCTTGCCTGTTTGTGGAGGCCTGTGATTCCCTCCAGAGACTTTCATACTATCATGAGAGACAACACTGAAAATACACACCCTCCTGGAAAGCATGCGGCCTCCACTCAAGCGTATTCACACCACAGCACAGAGAATTGAAGGCAGAGAGTGATGGACATGGGCTCGCAAGTACACACAAGGCTTAATTAAGGAAGCCAGGAGGGAGAAAGAGGAAGTACAGATCATGGGGGCGGGACAGGACAGGCTAATCTCCAAGGCAACAAGTTCCCCAAAAAAGTTCTGTGATGTGTCAAAATGTCTTAAATGGCACCCTCAAATTCTGAAAAACAAGATTATTTTATTTTAGTTTGAGATTGGTTCTCACTCTGTTGCCCAGGCTGCAGTGCAGTGAGGGGTGTGATCCTGGTTCATTGCAGCCACCACCTCCTGGGCTCAAGTGATCCTCCCACGTCAGCCTCCCGAATAGCTGGGACCAAATAGGTACATGCCACCATGCCCCACTAATTTTTAAGTTTTTTGAAAAGACAGGTTCTTGATATGTTGCCAGAGTTGGTCATGAACAGCTGGGCTGAAGTGATCCTTCTGTCTCAGCCTCCCAAAGGGCTAGGATTTCAGGTATGAACCACCACGCCTGGCCTGAAAAATGAGATTTTAAATAGAAAGTTATCCTACAAACAAGGTTATAGGATTATATAGGTTGCAGCATTATAATACAAAAGATTATAAAGCAAAGCGTTGGAAAGAGCTTAAAAGTCTTCCAACAGGAAAAAAGTGAAATAAATTAGGGTATTTCCATATAATAGGTTCTGTGTAGCCTTAAAAAGAAAAGAAAAAGAGGAAGATGGAACTGAGCACTGATATGGAATGATGCCACTTGTATAAAAAGTGGGTGGGGGGAGGCTATGGACTTGCATTTATTTATTTATAGATAAAATATCTCTGGAAGGATTTTCAAGAAACTTATAACACTGGTTATCAGTGGTCCACCCCCCAGAAACACCCACATTCAAATCCCCAGAAACTGTGAATATGTTGTAGAAGGGACTTTGTAGATGTGATTAAATCAATAATTTTGGCATGGGGAGATTGTCCTGGATTATACAGGTGGTCCCAATGTGATCACAAGGATCCTATAAAAGGGAGGCGGGAGAATGAGTCCTGCAGATGTGACAACAGAAGCAAGAAGAAGCTGGTTTTGGTTTTTTGTTTGTTTGTTTTGTGTTTTTTTTTTGAGACAGGATCTCACTCTGTCACCCAAGCTGGAGTGCAGTGGTGTGATCTCAGCTCTCTGCAGCCTCCACTTCCCCAGGCTCACGTGATTCCCCCCACCTCAGCCTCCCAAGTAGCTGGGACTACAGGCATGCACCACTATGCTCGTCTAATTTTTTTCTATTTTTTTGTAGAGACACGGTCTCACTTTCTTGCCCAGACTGGTCTCCAACTCCTGAACTAAAGAGATCCTCCTGTCTTGGCTTCCCAAAGTGCTTGGATTACAGGCATGAGCCAATGTGCCTGGACAAAGCTGACAGTTTTAAAGATGGCAGGAGGGCCCATAAGCCAAGGCATGCATGTAGCTTCTAGAAGCTGCAAAAGGAAAGGAAACAGATTCTCCCCTGGAGCCTCCAGAAGGAAACAAACTTGCTGACACATTGACCTTTTAACATCTGACCTCCAGAATCATTAAGAGTATAAATTTGTTGTTTTAAGATTGGCCAGCCAAGGCTGCTGTGAAATTCAGATCTGTGTGTCCAGGAAACCCAGGAAAACAACTGGACTCACTTTTGCTCCGAAGGGTGCAGGAGGATGGATTTTTGCACTGGATTTATGGCCCCATGGGCTCCCCTCCCAGCTCCGTACACTAGCAATTCAGACATTGGCCAAGTTGCTTGACCTGCCTGTGCCCCACTTCCCTCCTCTGAACGGCAGGACGGTAACACTACGTGGCAGAGTTCTGGAGAGGACTGGGTGCGATGCCGTGTGCTGAGTCCCTGGCTCGTGTCAGCCTTGGCAGTGCAGCTCTTTGCATGGAATGAATCAATCCCTCTGCTGAGTCAGAACTTGCTCTCTGTTCTTGGTTGTGCCCAGAGACTGGGAACTTTCCCTCTTCTTCCTATTTGGAAGTCTAGAAAGCAGAGCTGAGCCCTGCGGACCAGAATGTGGGCAGCCTTGTTCTGGACTCAGCATCACCAGAGGACACCCAGGCTTGCCCCAACAGTGGGGAGCTCAGCCTGGCTGGCCAAGACTGCCTGCCAGCCAGAGCCAGTATGTGGCTCTTAGCCAAAGTGCCCCACTGCCTCAGAGGCTCCACGGTCCTGCTGGCCACCTTCCATGACACTTTGATTTTAGCCTTCTGACCTCCAACACTATAAGAACAAATGTGTTGTTTTAAGGTTGGCCAGCTAAGGCTGCTGTGGCATCTGGATCCATGTGTGTCCATGAGAGTACACGACACTGCACTCCAGCCTGGGCAATAGAGCAAGACTCTGGCTAAAAAAAATTTAAAAATTAAAAAAAATAAGAAAAACTGCTTGGTGAGTTGTAATACAGTCAAATATCTACTTCTATTGGCTGGCTTTTCTACTTCTAAAAAACTACCCAAGAGAAAGGAAAACATATGTGCCTGTTTTTAACAGCTTTACTCATCATTGTCCCAGGCTGGAAACAGTGCAAATGTTCACCAAAGGAGAAGGGAGAACGAATTGTGGTTTTCATACAACTGAGTGGCCCTCAGCAATAAAAAGGAGCTAGGCCACAGGAAACATCAATGGGCCTCGCAACTGAGCAGAAGAAGCCAGATCCAAACAGACACATGCTGTGAAAATTCCATTCAAGTCAAGTTGAACAACAGGCCAGAATGGCATTACCCTTGGGGGTCTCTGACTGGGAGGGGCACGAAGGAGTCTTCGAGAGGCTGGAAATGTTCTGGATCTGGTTCTGGGTGGTGGTCACACAGGTGTTTACATCCATTAACAACAGGCTGAGGCTGGGTGCAGCGGCTGACACCTGTAATTCAGCACTTTGGGAGACTGAGGCAGGAGAATTGCTTGAGCCCAGGAGTTCGAGACCAGCCTGGGCAGCATAATGAGACATCATCTCTACTAAAAATCAAAAAAATTAGTGGGGCATGGTGGTGCATGCCTGTAGTCCCAGCTACAGGGAGACTGAGGCAGGAAGATTGCTTCAGCCTGGGAGGTTGAGGCCATAGTGAGCTATGATTGTACCAGTGCACTCCAGGTTGGGTGACAGAGCAAGACCCTGCCTCAAAACAAAACAAAACTCAACAGAAAACCAGGATCTGTACATTTTACTCTACCTAGACAATATCTCCATAAAATACTGCTAAAAGAAAAAAATCTCCCAGGGCCCAAGGAGACACAGGCACAGCTCAGAGTTCTAGCAAATCAACACGTTAGCATCAACTTGAGCTTTGGAGGTGAGTCACAGGTAAGCAGCCCACTAGTGAGTCCAGCCCATAAAGGAGGGCCCTCTGCTCCACACCCTGCCTGGATGGGCCCCAGTCATACTCACTGGCCATCAAAAGTTCAATGGCTAAACAGTATGTACAAAATACATCAAATAGGCTGGGTGCAGTGGCTCACACCTGTAATCCCATCACTTTGGGAGACCGAGGCATGTGGATCAGCTGAGGTCAGGAGTTCAAGACCAGCCTGGCCCATCTCTACTAAAAATACAAAAATTAGCTAGGCGCAGTGGCACATGCCTGTAATTCCAGCTACTCAGGAGGCTGAGGCAGGAGAATCACTTGAACCCGGGAGGCGGAGGTTGCAGTGAGCCGAGATCGCGCCATCACACTCCAGCATGGGTGACGGAGCGAGACTCTGTCTCAAGCTCTGATCCATGCTTTAACATGGATGAAACCTTGAAAACATTATGCTAAGTGAAATAAAGACAGCCACAAAAGGACGAATGTTGTATGATCCCACTTACATGAGGTATCTAGAATGGGCAAATTCTTAGGGACAAAGTAAAATAGAGGTTAGTAGCAGCTAGGGAGAGGGGAAGTGAAGAGTTACTGTTTAATGGCTATAGTTTGTTTTTGTGTGGGGCGAAGAAAAGATTTTCAAATAAATAGTGGTGGTGAGTACACAACATTGTCAATGTACTTGGTGCCACTGAATTGTACACTTCAAAATGGTTATAAAGATAAATTTTATGTTAATGTATATTTTATATCACAACTTTTTATTTTTTTGAGACAGTCTTGCTATGTTGCCCAGGCTGGAGTGCAGCAGCACAGTCTTGACTCACTGCAATATCTGCCTCCAGGGTTCGAGCAATTCTGGTGCCTCAGCCTCCTGAGTAGGTGGGATTACAGGCACCTGCCACCAGGCCTGGCTAAGTTTTGTATTTTTCTTAGTAGAGACAGGGTTTCACCATGTTGGCTAGGCTGGTTTCAACCTCCTGAACTCAGGTGATCCGGCTGCCTCAGCCTGCCAAAGTGCATGAGCCACTGTGCCAGACCTTATCACAATTTTTTTTTTTTAGAGATGGAGTCTCGCTCTGTCTCCCAGGCTGGGGTGCAGTGGCGCGATCCTGGTTTACTGCAACCTCTGCCTCCCAGATTCAAGCCATTCTTTTACCTCAGCCTCCTGATCAGCTGGAACTACATGTGCATGCCCCCACACCTCGCTAATTTTTTTTGTATTTTAATAGAGAAGGGGTTTCACCATGTTGCACAGGCTGGTCTCGAACTCCTTAGCTCAGGCAATCCACCCGCCTCGGCCTCCCATAGTGCTAGGGTTACAAGCATGAGCCACCGCACCCAGCCTATCACAACGTTTTAAAAGTGAAAAGTTATGTACATATAAATATTCCTCACATTTGTATCTACATTATTAAAAACCACAAACCAGCTGAAGTATAAATGGGGGAACAGCTTAACACACATCAGTAAGACTGAAACTTGTTTATGCTAAGACAGAAAATACAAAATAATGATTGCTAGGAGAATAACTATTAAATACATGTCAATTGGCCCAGTGTGGTGGCTCATGCCCTGTAATGCCAGCACTTTGGGAGGCCAAGGCGGGTGGATCACATGAGATCAAGTGTTCGAGACCAGCCTGGCCAACATGGTGAAACCCTGTCTCTACTAAAAATACAAAAATTAGCTGGGCATGGTATTGGGTGCCTGTAGTCCTAGCTACTGGGGAGGCTGAGGCAGGAGAATTGCTTGAACTCGGGAGGTGGAGGTTGCAGTGAGGTGAGATGGTGCCGCTGCACTCCAGCCTGGGCAACAGAGAGACACTCCATCTCAAAAAAATATATATATATATCTATTGCAGATCAACAAACTAATTTTGTGCCAACTGCTTTAATGAAGACAAAATAAATGAAATAAACTACTAAATTAAGTGTGAAGGAGCAGAAAATCTATTAATTTGGTAATTTTATTAAGAATGATGATAGCTAATATTCATGGAGAGCTTGTTATAAGCCACATCCTATCCTAAATGTGTTGCTTGTTTTAACTTCATCCTCCCAACACTTCTATGAGATTGATTCTAAAATTCTCTTCACTTAGAAAAAAACTGGGGCCTAGAGAAGAGATTTCTCTGTAACAAGTGATGCTGTTTGGTAGCATTTTGCCCCCAGTAGAGCTTCTTTCAGAATTGGGGTCAATCTTCTCAAACCCCTTTGCTGCTTTATCAACTAAGTTTCTACACACTTCTGAATCCTTTGTTGTCATTTCAACAATATTTACAGCATCTTCACCAGTAGAATCCATCTCAAGAAACCACTTTCTTTGCTTATCTATTAAAATCAACTCCTCATCTGTTCACATTTTATCACGAGATTGCTGCAATTTGGTCACATCTTCAGGCTCCACTTCTAGTTCTCTTGCGAGTTCTGCCACATCTGCTGTTACTTTCTCCATTGAAGGCTTGAACCCCTCAAAGTCATCCTGGGTGGTTGGAATCAATTTCTTCCAAACTCCTGTTAATGTTGCTATTCTGACCTGCTCATGAATGTTCTTAATGGCATCTAGAATGGTGACTCCTTTCCACAAGGCTCTCAATTTACTTTGCACAGATCCATCAGAAGAATCACTATCTATGGCAGCTTTAGCCTTACAAAATGTATTTCTTAACTAATAAGTCTTGAAAGTCAAAATCCCTCCTTGAACCATGGGCTTCAGAATGCATGTTGTGTTGGCAGGCGTGAAAACAATATTCCTCTCCTTGTACATCTCCATCAGAGCTCTTGAGGAACCAGGTGCATTGTCAAAAAGAAGTAATATTTTGAAATAATTATTTTTTTCTGAGCAGTAGGTTTCCACAGTGGACTTAAAATATTCAGTAAATTATACTGTAAACAGATATCTTCCAGCCTTTGTTGTTAAATTTACAGAGCACAGGCAGAGTAGATTGAACATAATTCTTAAGGGCCCTAGCATTTCTGGGATGGTAAACAAACAATGGCTTCAATTTAAAGTCACCAGCTATCCTAGCCCCTAAGAAGACAGTCAGCTGTCCTTTGAAGCTTTGAAGCCAGGCACTGACTTCTGCTCTCTAGGAGGAAAGTCCTAAATGGCATCTTCTTCCATCAAAAGGCTGTTTCTTCTACATTGAACATGTTGCTTAGTGGACCTGCCTTTATCAATGATCTTAGCTAGATCTTCTGAATAACTTGCTGCAGCTTCTACATCAGCACTTGCTGCTTCAAACTTGCACTTTTTATTTATTCATTTATTTATTTACTTTGAGGCAGAGTCTCGCTCTGTCACCAAGGCTGGAATGCAATGGCACAATCTTGGCTCACTGCAAACTCTGCCTCCCAGGCTCAAACGATTCTCCTGCCTCAGCCTCCCAAGTAGCTGGGATTACAGGCACATGCCACTGCACCCACCTAATTTTTGTATTTTTAGTAGAGATGGTGTTTCACCGTGTTGCCGAGGCTGGTCTTAAACTCCTGACCTCAGGTGATCCACCCGCCTCAGCCTCCCAAAGTGCTGAGATTACAGGCATGAGCCACTTTGCCTGGTCTAATTTTTGTATTTTTAGTAGAGACGGGGTTTCACCATGTTGGCCAGGCTGGTCTCGAACTCCTGACCTCGTGATCCCCCCACCTCAGCCTCCCAAAGTGCTGTAATTGCAGACGTAAGCCACCACGCCCAGCCAACCTCACAATTTTATATTATAGAAATGACTTCTTTCCTTAAACCCCATGAACCAACCTCTGTTAGCTTCAAACTTTTCTTCAGTGGCTTCCTCACCTCTCTCAGCTTTCATAGCACTGAAGCGAGCTAGGGCCTTGCCCTGGATTAGGCTTTGCCTTAAGGGAATGTTGTGGGTGGTTTGATCTTCTATCCAGACTGCTAAAACTTTCTCCGTATCAGCAATAAGTCTGTTGTGCTTTTTCATCATTTGTGTATTCACTGAAGTGGCACTTTGAATTTCCTTCAAGAACTTTCCCTTTGTTTTCACAGCTTGGCTAACGGGCACAAGAGGCCTAGCTTTCAGCTTAGGTCGGCTTTCGGTATGCTTTCTTCACTGAAGGTAGTCGTTTCTGCCTTTTGATCGAAAGTGAGAATCATGCAATTATTCCTTTCACTTGAACACTCACAGGCTACTGCAAGGTTATTAATTAGCCTAATTTCAATATTGTTCTGTGTCAGGTAATAGAGAGTCCTGAGGAGAATGAGCGAGCTGAGAATGGATGGTGAATGACACAGTGAGAACACACACAACTGGGAAGGTGCGGTGGCTCATGCCTGTAATCCCAACACTTTTGGGAGGCCGAGGTGGGAGGATTGCTTGAGTCCAGGAGTTGGAGACTAGCTTGGGCATATAATGAGACCTCTTCTCTACAAAAAACTTAAAAATTAGCTGAGTGTGGTGGCATGCACTTGCTGTCCCAGTTATTCAGGAGGCTGAGGTGGGAGGATTGCTTGAGCCGGGAAGGTGGTGGTTGCAGTGAGCTGAGATTATGCTACTGCACTCCAGCCTGGGTGACAGAGAAAGACCCTGTCTCAAAAACAAAACAAAACAAAACAAAACAAAAGAATACAAAACAAAGACACATACACAAAAATTTTCTATCAGCGAGGTTGTAAACAATTACAATAGTAACATCAACAATCACTGATCGCTATATAACAGATATGATAATAATGAAAACATCTAAAACACTGTTACCGAAATGTAGCACAGAGACACGAAGTGAGCATATGCTGTTAGAAAAACAGCACTGCAAGACTTGCTTGACACGGCGTTGCCACCAACCTTCAGTTTGTAAAAAATAATATCTGCAAAGCGCAATAAAGCAAAACACAATAAAATTTAGTAGGCCCGTGCATGAGATTTCTTTGTATTATTTGTTTTTCTTTGTACAGATGGGGTCTCACTGTCACCCAGGCTGGAGTGCAGTGGGACCATCACAGCTCACTGCATCTTTGAACTCCTGGGCTTCAAGGGATCCTCCTGCCTCATCTTCCCAGGTAACTGGAATCACAGGCATGAGCTACCACACCTGGCGTCTCTCTATTATTTCTTACAACTACATGCAAATCTATAATTAACTCAAAACAAAAAGTTAAACATTTATAAAGTGTTGACCAATGTACCAAATGACAATAACAAAAACCCAATTCCAATTTAGATTAAGTATAAAGCTACATACCTTAAGTAGTATAAAACTGTGAAGCAGCATTTAAAAATCAGATAAGCAGTCTGTGGAAATACGTTTCTATATAAATAAACTCAAGGCATCAGACTACAAAGAAATGTAAAATTACAAAGCCAAGCATTTCACACAAATTGTCAGAAAGCCAGCCAGGTACACTTCATCATTTCCACTATCTGTTTTCTATAAGATCTGAAGATATAATAGCATTTCTCTTGTATCTGTTCTCAACCATAGAGGTCAGAACTAAACTAGCTAATAAACTAGCCTGACGACTCTACTTTAGTTAGAAAATAAACTCATTATAATTTGTACTCAAAGACAATATTCCTGAGGAACCGTAGTTGAGATGAACGCTAAGGAAAAACTTCCTATGTCATTACATATAAAGAAAATTCCTTGAAGTTGTTTGTGGCACACAGATAGAATCCTTGTTCTATGTAATGAGTGCTGGCTTAAAAGGTATGCTTTTCTGAAAATGACATTTTGACCAATTTAAATCATATTTTACATGTAATAAAACCATTTTCTATTTACATGAATCAAATCAAGTCTTGTAGAGCAAACAGTTATGCCTCCATTTATTTCCCACTTTTTGCACAAAATTGGATTTTCATAGAATAGATTTTCTTAAAAGGATAAATGCTCGCTGACATTGGTCATTTTATATATTTGAGATTGACAACGTATCCTCATATTATGGTAATTTTATAGCAATATTGTCAAAGTAAATAGTGTTTTCTGGATTCACTTGAAAATGAAACCAAGCTAAAGAAAACAAAAATTATAATCCCAAATATGCTACCCTATAGAGGAAGGGGTTTTTCTTCCCCTTGAGTCCCCTTGTACATTAGTCATATTTCTTTTATTAAAAGTCTTAAAATATCCTCTAAAGCAGATTTCAAAATACAACATACATGAGTCTGCAGTTCCGCTCACAGAAGGGATCTGTAATTTATAGGAAGACGATGCTGACACTAGCTTAACCATGCATTTAGCACACCACAGTTACAGTGAATCACACAGGAATTCCACACATCTTCTCTACCCCCTGTCATCGTTAGTTTACATAGTGGCATCAACAGAGAAAAGCCAGTGATTCCTAAATGTCTTCTCAAATTTCCCAGTCTCCAGGTCCTTGCTCATTTGGCTAAGACCAAATAAACAAACACTATTCATTAAAATGCATCCTGGCCAGTATGGACACAATGACAGAGTGACTCCATACAGATGGCATCATCTGGTTAAAATTAAATTTAAACTTATTTTCCTTTGGGGTATAAAATATATAAACAAGTGGAATTATCCTTCATATGTAAGTACTTGATAACAGCCCTGAGGTATTCTATAAAGTCATCTAGAGCCTGTAATTAAGAAACAAAATTCTGTTTGTCTCAAGACCAATGTAAACTAGCTGAAAACAATAAGCTACATTTCATCACCAGTTATCGTGCTAAGGAAATCACTAAAGCCATATCTAAATAATTCTCTTTTAAAAAAATAACTCATTTCCCATCAAAAAATAACTCATTTCCCCCAACACACACACTGCAAATGGCACACATTTCAAGAGTAAACATGTGATTTCAAACATATATCTTAAAGTAATTTAAACCAACAAAATGTAAGAACTCGGCATAATCACTTAGATAATATCTAATTAGAATCCTCTTTTAAAACAATAGGAAAGTGAGTAAATAATAAGCAAATAAATAAGAAAGCAAGTAAATGAGAAAACAAATAAACAAGCATATAATTAATAAGTAAAAATTTAAAAATCAATCCCTTTGCAAGCTGCAATAATTGATGAGGTTGTCACTCACCAATCAGACCGTTTACATCTAGCATTGTGGTGAGACAGTCTTTCACTTACAGTTAACCAGAGAGATCCTTAAGATCTATGTCTTACTTATTTCTACATTTCCTATTTAATCTCTTCAATTATGTTAACTGAATACAATTAAGCTGCAGTGGAATACATATATACTGTTTTAGTGCTAAGAGCTTTTTATTTTACAGAGAACATTTGGAAAATACAGGAAAACAAAGATGAAAGGAGAAACCAGCTGTAATCTCTCTTCCATTAACATTGATGTGGTGGCATATTTCTTTTCAGTCTGGGTAGATGAAGGAATATCTTTATTTGCTTTGTTCATGGGTTGTTTAGCACAAACATTTTCATAATCGCAGCAAGTTACTGGGAGACAGAAAGTGAAGCAACTGACAGACTCAGATTCCTACTCAGTTCAAGGAAAGAATAAAAAAAAAAAGGCTAAACCATTAGCAGTGAGATACTGGAAAATCACTTTTTACTTTTTTAAAAACAAAAATAATTATTTTTGGAACAGTTTTAGACACATAGAAATATTCAGTAGAAGGTACACATTGTATACCCCTTCTCCTTCACCTGTGATTACCTCTTGCCTTAGTGTGGCACATGTGTTACAACTGATCACCCAGTACCGATAAATTACTAACTAAATGCCATGCTTTAGAGTTGACTCTTTGCATTGCACGATGGTGGGGGTTTTGTCATGGATCCATCCTTGCGGTAACATACAGAAGAGTTTTACTGCCCTAAGTAGCCTGTGCTTCACCTATTCATTTTTCCTCCCTTTCCCATCCTCAACCCGAGAATTGCTGATCTTTTTTCTGTCTCTATAGTTTTTTCTTTTCCAGAATGTCATATAGTTAAAATTATACAACATGTAGCCTTCATAGACTGGCTGCTTTTATGCATTTAAAGTGCCCCCACATCTTTTCTGGGCTTGATAGCTTATTTCTTAGTATGGCCGAATAATATTCCACTGCATGGATGTACCACCATTTGTTTATCCATTCACTTATTTAAGGACATCTTGATTGCTTCCAACTTTTGGCAATTATGAATGAAGCTTCTGTAAAGTGTTAATATACAGGTTTTTGTGTAGACATAAGTTTTCAACTCATTTAGGAAAATCACTAGGAGCATGACTGCTAGAATGTATGGTAAGACCATATTTAGTTTTTTTGTTTGTTTTGTTTTGTTTTGTTTTCTTGAGATGGAGTCTCACCCTGTCACCCAGGCTGGTGTATAGTGGTGTAATCTTGGCTCACTGAAACCTCCACCTCCAGGGTTCAAACATTTCTCCTGCCTCAGCCTCCTGCGTACCTGGGATTACAGGTGCTGGCCACCATGCCCAGCTAATTTATGTATTTTTAGTAGAGACGAGTTTCACCATGTTGGCCAGGCTGGTCTTGAACTCCTGACCTTGTGATCTGCCCATCTTGGCTTCCCAAAGTGTTGGGATTACAGGTGTGAGCCACGATGCCCACCTGTCTGTTCATTCTTAAGAGTGTCACTGGCACAGCAGACATGTTTTACTTTAATGAAGTCAATCTTGTCCATTTTCTCTTTTGTAGATGGTGTTTTTGTGTTGTATCTAAAATCTCATTGCCAAAACCAAGGTTACCTAGATTTTCCCTTATGTTATTAAACTCCTAGAAATTTTCTAGTTTTGTGTTTTTCATTTAAGTCTATGACCTGTTTTGAGTTAATTATTGGGAAAGGTGTAAGGTCAGTGTCTATATTCATTATTCCACATGTGGTTGTCTAGTTGTTCCAGCACCATTTGTTGAAAAGACAATTTTTTCTCCATTAAATTGCCTTTGCTCCTCTGCCAAAGATCAGCTGACTCTATTTGTATAGGTCTATTTCTGGGGTGCCTATTCTGTTCCATTGATCTATTTACCTGGTCTTTCACCAATACTTCACTGTCTTAATACATACGGAAGACAATATACACAAAATAGGAAGTCAACTATAAATGAGAAAAAAGTTCTTTATTTTTCTCCCCAAAGTATTTTAACCAAACATTTTGGTGTAAAAAATAAAAATGTCAACAAATGTGCTCAACTATAACGGAAAAAGAAAGCTTACAAGAGAATGTAGAGCTCAGAGTTACTACTTACTGTTCATTAGATAAATGGTTTAAATGGTTTAAATCCTGAAAAACTGCTTGAATCTTAAATAATCTATGAAATATTATGGAAGCATTTTCTAACTTGTTTCTGAAACCTCTGGAAAAAAACTCCTCATGTATTAATACAAGCTAAACTTCTTTAGAGAAATAAAAAGAAAACTATACATTTCATGATATGTATACATTTTTCTTTCACATACTTGTAACTCAGAAAACCATGCTTTCACAAATATAATAATAGAAATACAATAATATTAGCAATCATAACATCCATGAAACTGTAAAGAATAAACTGGCCAGATGCTGTCTCTTACACCTGAGAACCCAGGTTCTGGTCAAGGCTTCTCTTGGTTGTATGAACTCACCTCGGGGACCTGTCATAAGGCTCAAAAGAGATACTGTAAACAAAAGCATCCTGTAAACTGTAAAAGCCTATAGATATGTGGTTCATCTAAATCCAGGCAGTTTAACGACTGATAGCTGCCCCCGCAGAACCTCCTTTCTCGAGTCTTAAACAAATTATATTTCCAAGTCCAGTTCAAAAGTTATATTCTTGGAAATCTCCACATCCCACCTGTCCACCAAGGCAGAACAAATCCATCTACTACACTCTAGTATTATGCTCTCATAACTCTTGGCTCTTCACCAGTTCATTTAAAGGTATAATGAGCATTTAAAAATATGTCAGGCATCATGCTATCCACTGGAGAAAAGAATCTTAAATGTGTAAGGCTTACAAAGTTTTTTTCACATACATTATCTCATTTCATACTTTAAAAATATCCCATAGGATCATAATTATTTGTTTATAATTTCTCTAACCAGAATGAATTCCAGTGGGTAGAGACTAAGTGTGATTCATCTTTGACTCCCCAGAGTCTAGTGCAGTGCCTAGCACACAGAAGACACTCATTAAGTGCTTGATAAATTAATGAATAAAGGAGTAACAGACACTTGTTTGATTAGTAAAATATCAGTCAGGGTTAACACTGAAATAATCTTTCCATAAAGTTTTCACAGGGGAAAGGGGAAAAATACATTCTATTATACAAGCACATCAGGGGAGTGAAAATTCTTCCATACAGCAGAGCATCCTCAACTCAAGTTTCTGTTTAACAAAGCCACGTAGCAACTGAAAATGGATTTGATTTCACTCTGGACTAACAAGCTCTAAGTGAAGAACAATGAGTTTTGCATAAAAGCTCCTATGTAAAACATTCTGCTTGGTAAAACTGGACATTATTACACAAATATTAAAATAAACAAACTAAAGTGCTTCTGCACAGCCAAAGAAACTATCATCAGGGTGAACAGGCAACCTACAGAATGGGAGAAAATTTTTGCAATTTATCCATCTGACAAAGGTCTAATATCCAGAATCTACAAGGAACTTAAACAAATTTACAAGAAAAAAAAACCATCAAAAATTGGGCAAAGGATATGAACAGACACTTCTCAAAAGAAGACATTTATGTGGCAAACAAACATGAAAAAAAGCTCATCATAACTGGTCATTAGAGCAATGCAAATCAAAACCATAGTGAGATTCCATCTCATGCCAGTTAGAATGGCAATCATTAAAAAGGAAACAACAGATGCTGGAGAGGATGTGGAGAAATAGGAATGCTTTTATACTGTTGGTGGGAGTGTAAATTAGTTCAACCATTGTGGAAGGCAGTGTGGTGATTCCTCAGGGATCTAAAATCAGAAATACCATTTGACCCAGCAATCCCATTACTGGGTATATACCCACAGAATTATAAATCATTCTACTGTAAAGACACATGCACCTGTATGTTTATTGCAGCACTATTTACAATAGCAAAGACTTGGAACGAACTCAAATGCCCATCAGTGATAGACTGGATAAAGAAAACGTGGCACGTATACACCATGGAATACTATGCAGCCATAAAAAAGAATGAGTTCATGTTCTTTTCAGGGACGTGGATGAAGCTGGAAACCATCATTCTCAGCAAATTAACACAGGAATAGAAAACCAACCACCACATGTTCTCACTCATAAGTGGGAGGTGAACAATGAGAACATATGGACACAGGGAGGGGAACATCACACACCAGGGCCTGTTGGGGGGTTGTGGGCAAGGGGAGGGATAGCATTAGGACAAAAACCTAATGCATGCAGGGCTTAAAACCTAGATGACAAGTTGCTAGGTGCAGCAAACCACCATGGCACAGTTATACCTATGTAACAACCATGCACGTTCTGCACATGTATCCCAGAACTTAATGTATAATTAAAAATAAATAATAGGCTGGGCTCTGTGGCTCATGCCTGTAATGCCAGCACTTTGGGAGGCCGAGGTGGGTGGATCACCTGAGGTCAGAAGTTCGAGACGAGCCTGGTCAATTGGCTCACTGCAATGTCCACCTCCCGGGTTCAAGCAATTCTCCTGCCTCAGCTTCCCTAGTAGCTGGGATTACAGGCACTGAGCATGGGGCTCGGCTAATTTTTTTTTTTTTAGTAGAGATGGGGTTTCCCATCTTGGCCAGGCTGGTCTTGAATTCTCGTTCTCAGGTGATCCACCCACCTCGGCCTCCCAAAATGTTGAGATTACAGGCGTGAGCCACTGTGCCCAGCCTATTATCCCAGTATGTGTATACATATATTTATTTATTTATTTATTTATTTTGAACAGTGTCTTGCTCTGTTGCCCAGGCTAGAGTGCAGTGGTGCGATCTCAGCTCACTGCAACCTTCCTCTCCTGGGTTCAAGTGATTCTTCTACCTCTGTCTCTCGAGTAGCTGGAATTACAGGTGCGCACCACCATGCCCACCTAATTTTTTTTTTCTTTTGAGATAGAGTTTTGCACTTGTTGCCCAGGCTGGAGTGCAATGGCATGATCTTGGCTCACCACAACCTCTGCCTCCCAGGTTCAAGTGATTCTCCTGCCTCTTGAGCTTTCTGAGTAGCTGGGATTACAGGTACGCACCACTACAACTGGCTAATTTTGTATTTTTAGTAGAGACAGGGTCTCTCCATGTTGGTCAGGCTGGTCTAAACTCCCGACCTTAGGTGATCTGCCTGCCTCAGCCTCCCAAAGTGCTGGGATTACAGGCATGAGCCACTGCATCTTGCCAATTTTTGTATTTTTTAGTAGAGATGGGGTTTCACCTTGCTGGCCAGGCTGGTCTTGAACTTCCCACCTCAAATGGTCCACCCACCTTGGCCTGTCAAAGTGCTGGGATTACAGGCATGAGCCACCATGCCCGGCCTTATTTTTATTTTTTTTAGAAACAGGATCACCTTCTGTCACGCCAGGCTGGAGTGCGGTGGCATGGTCATAGCTCACTGCAACCTTCAACTCCTGGGCTCAAAAGATGTTTCCACCTCAGCCTCCCAAGTAGCTGGGACCACAACCATGTACAGATTATTATTTCATTTTAAACATTATTTAAAAAGACAGAGTAACTGATCTTTCAATTCTCAATAACATTATGCCATGGTGGTTATACAATGAAAATAAAACACAAATATAATGAAATACAAATTCAATGAAAGCAAAATACAATGCCAATCAATATTTAAAGAAGAAAATCACAGAGAAGGCTGTGTGATGTGGGAATTGGTTAGGAAATATGCATTTAGTGAGGGCTCTACTACTAAATAGTTATGAGACCTTGGCCTACCTCTACTCTCTCTGAATCTTGTTTCTCAACAAGAGATGCTTGCCAAAGACTTTGATTACATACAACATAAAAATTTGATTTATTAAAAGGAATTTCATCGGGAATTTATTTTGCAAAGCAAAAAATAATTGTTTATATTAATATCCACTTTAGTCTTCAAAATCAGATTTCATACATACATTTAACATCTGGACCAATACCTTGTACACAGCATGTTAATTTGCTAATTGATATTTGTACTAGCGTTAGGTAAGACACTGACATTGGGAAAGGCGGATGAGGCATATGTGAAAAATCTGTTTTTTTTTTTTTACAATTATTGTGCCTAAAATTTGAAATTAAAAGATAAAACAATCAACAATAAGCAGCTTTCAGCAAAAACAAAACAAAACAAAGGGAAAAGTTCTTCCTCAAACTGATTAAGACCATGTACAAAAATCTTACAGTTAATATCAAGTTTATTGGTAAAATATTAAATGCTTTCCTGCTAAGACACAAAACAAGGCAAGAATGTTTTGCATTCACCACTTTTGTTCAGTATTGTGTTAGAGGCCATGGCCAGTGCAATAAGGGAGGAGGAGTGAGGGAGAGGATAAAGGGAAACAGATTGGAAAGAAAAGAAATAAAAGTGTATTTTTAAATAACATGATTGGATACATAGAAAATCCTAAGGGATTTACCAAGAAGCTATTAGAACTATTAGGTTGGTGTGAAAGTAATTATGGTTTTTGCCATTGCTTAAAAAAAAAAAAAAAAAAAAAAAGCAAAAAACGCAATTACTTTTGCACCAACCTAATGCTAAGTAAATTTGGCAAGGTCTCATGATAAAAAGTTACATACAGGTGTGTCTGGAATTGGTTCCTTCTGGTGAATTCTTGGTGTTGCTGACTTCAAGAATGAAGCTGCGGACCCTCGTGGTGAGTGTTACAGTTCTTAAAGACGGTGTGTCTGGAGTTTCTTCCTTCAGATGTTAAGATGTGTCGGGAGTTTTTTCCTTCTGGTGGCTTCGTGGTCTTGCTGCCTTCAGAAGTGAAGCTGTAGACCTTCGCAGTGAGTGTTACAGCTCATAAAGGTAGTGCAGACCCAAAGAGATAGCAGCAGCAAAATTTATTGCGAAGAACTAAACAACAAAGCTTCCACAGCCTGGAATAGGACCCAAGCAGGTTGCCCCTGCTGGTTAGGGTGGCCAGCTTTTATTCCCTTATTTGGCCCTGCCCACGTCCTACTGATTGGTCATGTCCTACTGATTGATCCATTTTACAGAGTGCTGATTGGTCTGTTTTACAGAGTGCTGATTGGTCCATTTTACAGAGTGCTGATTGGTCTGTTTTACAGAGTGCTGATTGGTCCACTTTACAGAGTGCTGATTGGTCCGTTTTTACAGAGTGCTGATTGGTTTACAAACCTTTAGTTAGACACAGAGCGCTGATTGGTGCATTTTTACAGAGTGCTGATTGGTGTGTTTACAAACCTTTAGCTAGACACAGAGCGCTGATTCGTGCATTTACAATCCTTTAGCTAGACAGAAAAGTTCTCCAAGTCCCCACCTGACTGAGAAGCCCAGCCAGCTTCACCTCTCACAGCAATCAACTGTATTTCTATACTTACAAAAACATTTGGAGAATTAAAACTCTTACATTCCATTTATAATCACATTCCCAAATAGAAAATATTTAAAGATAAATGTACCATAATTTGTATAAGACCTTTACACTGAAAACTATAAACTCCTACTGAGAGAAATTAAAGGAGACCTAAACAAATTTTTAAAATATGCTGTTTCTGAATTGGAAGGTTTGCTGTTATTAAGATGGCAAGTCTCCCCAAATGGATCTCTAGATTAAATGTAATCTTATTTAAAATTTCAACAGGCTTCTAAACAATTGGATATTAAAATTTATATGAAAATGCAAAGGACCCAGAGGAGTCAAAATAACTTTGAAGGTACAGAACAAATTTGGAAGACTTACACACTACCTCATTTCGAAACTTACTATAAAGCTACAGTAATCCAAACAGGGTGCAACTGGCGTAAGGATGGACCTATAGGTCAATGGAACAGAACAAAGTTCAGAAATAAACTAACATGTGTTCCATTAATTCTCAACAAAGATGTCAACATGATTCAATGGAGGAAAGGAGAGTCTTTTCAACAAATGGTACTGAAATAACAGTATATTCATGTGGAAAAAAAAAAAAGAATGAACCCTGATCCTTAACTAATACCAGAAACAAAAGCGAAGCCAAAGTGGATCATAAGCCAAAACGTTAAAGCCAAAACTGTATGATGGTGGCTGTGGGTTTAAAAATCAACAAACAAACAAAAAACAAGCTAAAACTAAAACTTCTCAGAGAAAACGTAAGACAAAATATTTGTGACCTTAGGATAGCCAAGATTTCTTAAATAGGCCAAACATAAATGAAACATAAAAGAAAATACTGATCAATTAGACTTCATCAAAATGAAAAATTCTGCTCTTTTGAAAGTCACCATATGACAATGAAAAGCAAGTCACAGGCTCAAAGAAAATACTTGCAAAACCTTTATATGACAAACGCCTTATGTCCAGAGTACAGAAAGAACCCTTATAACCCAATAGAAACAGCCCCATAAAAATGGGCAAAAGACTTGAACAGACCACTTACTAAAGAAGATACAAAAATGTCACAACAATCTGTGAGTTGTGAATAGTAAAAAAGAAGATACATGAATGGCTAATAAACACTTGAAGGAAGGCTTAACATCACCAATCCTTAGAGAAATACAAATCAAAACCACAATAAAAACCATTACACTTCTACTAAAATGGCTACAATAGAAGGGTGTGTTGGCAAGGACTTAAAGCAATTTGAACTCTCACACACGACTGACAGGAATGCAAAAATGATAAACCACTTTGGAAAAGTTTGACACTTTCTTATAAAGTGAAACACATACTTACCATACAACTCAACAATACAACCCCTAGTATTTACTCAAGAGGAATGACAACATATGGCCACACAAAGTTTTGTGTATGAATGTTCATAATGGTTTTATTTGTAATAGCCAAAAACAGAAAACAACCCAATGGTGAATGGATAAGGAAATTGTGATATATCATACAATAGAAATTATTCCACTGTAGAAAGAAATCAATGACTGACATTTAAGAAAAAGAATGAGTCTTAGAAACACTATGCTAGGTGAAATAAGTGCAAACTGTATGAATTCATTTGTATAAAATTCTGGAAAAGGTAAAACTAATCTATAGTGATAGAAAGCCAGTAAGCACCTGCCCGGGACTGGGGGACAGGGGCTGACTCCAAAGGGGCATAAGGAATTTTTTTGGGGTGATAGAAATGTTCTCTATCTTCACTGTGGTGGCAAAGAGTCTATACGTTTGTTAAAATGTACCAAACTATAAACTTAAAATGGATACATTTTTACTGTAAGTACATTCTACCTCAGTAAATCTGATTTGTAAGGAAAAAGAATGGCACCCTTGGTTGACCAATGTGACCCTCAGAGCCCCCCCACCCACTGCTCTCTTTCTTTTGCCCTGTGTGTCCTCTTCAGATGCATGAGTGAGGCCTATAACCTGGGAGAGGGTTTGGACTGGGAGTAAATGCATGACGTTTCAAAATAGATCCATTTAATAATGTATCAGGAATGATATGGATTTGAGAAGAGAAGACAGGGAGGCATGGTCATGAGGTTTGAGTTTCAACTTTTCAATCTTTTTTTAACCTCTACTTGGTGAACACCTACTCATTCCTCAAGAACCAGATCAGATGTTCGACTTCTCTAAAGCCCTTTCAGAAGCTTCAGCAAGTTAATGACTCCCTTTCATGTGCTCCTCTAGGGTACGCACAAACCTTTGCATATCATAATAAAGCACTTATTACTTTGCCCTGGAACTATCAATTCACATTTCTTTTCTGCTCCCCACCCCACCTGGCTGAGCTCACTGAAGACAGGGATGATGACACTATGCTTTACTCAACTTCTCTGTCTCCAGCACCCGGCACAATACTTTCCACATCATAGATACTCAACAAATGCTCGTTAAAGCAACGAAAACTGGTACCAACAAATTACATGTGCATCCAGATATGCACATGAAGAAACAGGTGGAATGCAACTGAAATTTTATTATCTCCACCTAAAAAAAATTAAAGGACTTGAATAAATAAAATGTTCATTATACTGATATGTAATAAGACTAATGACCAGTAAGAGTGATTTTAAAATACATCGAGTTGGCTGGGTGCAGTGGCTGATGCCTGTAATCCCAGCACTTTGGAAGGCCGAGGCGGGAGGATCACCTGAGGTCAGGAATTCAAGACCAGCCTGGCCAACATGCTGAAACCCAGTCTCTACTAAAAATACAAAATTTAGCTGGGTGTGGTGGCAGTAGCCTGTAATCCCAGCTTCTCGGGAGGCTGAGGCAGAAAAATCACTTGAACCTGGGAGGTAGAGGTTGCAGTGAGTGAGCCGAGATTGCGCCACTGCACTTCAGCCTGGGCGACAGAGCGAGACTGTCTCCAAATAATAGTAATAAAATACAGTGAGTATTAATAGACGATCAGGGTCAGGTGACATTCATCTATCTAGTCCTACATACCATTTTGGCATTGAAGGGTTCCACAGGGCTGGAGTCACTTAGCTATAGGTGCACATTTTTTTTTTTTTTTTGACGGAGTCTCATTCGGTCGCCCACGCTGGAGTGCAGTGGCACCATTTCGGCTCACTGCAACCTCCGCCTCCCAAGTTCAGGTGATTCCCCTGCCTCAGCCTCCCTAGTAGCTGGGACTACAGGCACGTACAACCACGCCTGGCTAATTGTCATATTTTTAGTAGAGACAGGGTTTCATTACGTTGGTCAGGATGGTCTCGATATCTTGACCTCGTGATCTGCCTACCTCGGCCTCCCAAAGTGCTGGGATTACAGGTGTGAGCCACCGCTCCTGGCCCTAGGTGCACAATTTAATGTATGAGTATGCTTTTCTATTCTAAAGCCACAATGGGCAAAATGGTTCAGTGTAATTTTAGAATTTGTGTACTACATATCAAGCACTGTAATAGGTAAAGATTTTACATACATCTTCTCTCATCTTTGCAACATTCCACAAAGTAAGGCTTATTTTACTCATTTAAAAGACACTGGAAAGTCAGAGGATTTAAGGCCATTGCCCCCAAATATACAGTCCACACCAGTATTTGAACCCAGGTATCTGGTTTCAAAACCCTGCCCTAATCATTTCACTGCACTACGAATCCAAGGAATAAAGAAACTTAAGGTATCTTAGATAAAAGTGGCAGATTAATGCGAGAAAAATGAAAAAAAAAATTAATCCTACAAACCAAGGAATCTTTTTATGATTGTTATTTTTTTTAGAGACACAGTCTTGCTATATTGTCCAGGCTGGTCTCAAAGTCCTGGCCTCAAGCAATCATCCTGACTCAGCCTCCTGAGTAGCGGGGATTACAGGCATTATAAGCATGAGCCAACGCCCACAGCAAGAAGTCTGTATGTTCTTATCATACATGTGACTAAACAAAATTATACTTCAGAAACCAACAAATCATGGTACTATTTTAAATATCATGAGTACTCTGAAACCCTGCCGGAGGTATTTTTAAAATGTCAAGGATTTTTAAGTTGGTGTGCTTAATGTGCCCAATCGGTAATTCTAGTGTAATCAATGGCATGTCCATAAATCAGACAGTACTTCTATGAAAACAAACACAGCCTACAGTTATGGATAAAACACCTCAGTTTTACCTCTTAGATGGTTCTATATAATTTCAGAATTCATGCCTCTTTCTTCAACTCTCTCATTAATTTTATTATCCTTGGCAGTAAAATAATCTTACCAATTGCTTTCCATGTGAAATTGTGAATAAAATTTCCCATTTCTCTTTGCTAGGTCTTGTTAGCTGCCATCCCAGGGAAGGAGAAAGTGTTTTTATAGACAGTCATGTTGAGGACAAATAATGGAACTGAAATGCAAGGATGGATGGCAAATAAATTGCATCTTGTGAATTAACTCCAACTAATTTCTGCCTGGAGCACTGTGTTTAAAAGGATTCCTAGGCCACATCTGGAGGGACTCTGGAAAAAAAACAAAGGAGAAGTAAGAAAGGTAAGTGGAAAACCAGTAAAGTGTAGTGCTACCGTAGCCTAGGGTTTCAAGGAAAGGAGATTATAATATCAAGTGAGGCAGAGCAGCAGTCAAAAAACATGAAGAAAAATGTCCACGAGACCTGGGCATGCAGGAGATCACTGATGTGCCTATTGACAAGTTCAGTAGAGTTGTGAGAAAGGAAGTTAATGGGCTAAAGCAGAAATGAGTGCTGACACAAGGATAGCGGGTGTAAACCAGAAAGACAGAGCCAGTGTACTGGATGGCTGAAGAGTCAAATACTTACATAGCAAATGGGGATAGAGACAAGTGTCAGATGGATGTATTGGCCTTCTCAGGACAAATACTCCATCCCCTAAAATCTATCAGAAAGGGGTAAGGATACTCCTGTGTCCGGAGTTGGTTCCTGCTGGTGGGTTTGTTGTCTCGCTGACTTCAAGAATGAAGCTGCAGACATTTGTGGTGAGTGTTACAGCTCTTAAAGATGGCACGGACCCAAAGAGTGAGCAGTAGCAGGGTTTATTGTGAAGAGTGAAAGGACAAAGCTTCCACAGTGTGGAAGGGGACCTGAGTGGGTTGCTGCTGCTGGCTGGGGTGGCCAGCCTTTATTCCCTTGTTGGTCCCTCTCATGTTCTGTTTCTGTCCTATCAGAGTGTCCTTTTTTAAATCCTCCCTGCGATTGGCTACTTTTAGAATCCTGCTGAGTTGTGGGTTTTACAGAGCACTAATTGATGCATTTTACAGAGCACTGATTGGTGCGTTTTACAATCCTCTTGTAAGACAGGGAAGTCCCTGATTGGTGTGTTTTCCAATCCTCTTGTAAGACCAAAAAGTTCTCCAAGTCCCCCCACTGGACCCAGAAAGTCTAGTTGGCTTCACCTCTCAATCCCTCTTCTAAACAGGACATCCCAACTGCTGTTGGGAACTGGGCATTGACCACTCTACCTACTTCTTGCTGGATAGGGGTAAAGAAGGGGCCCTGCAGTTGTAGTGCCCTCCAGAGGGGAAATCTCTAGGCCAGTCAAAAGGCCAGTGGGTCGGTCCAGGGGTCCTTGGCAGAAGATGTGAGCTGAGCTCATTTGGGGTTCCTTTTGTAAGACCATCTGTAGCTTGATGGTCTCGATTCCTGGAGGAAACAAATTTGACAAGGAGGTTAAAAATACAGGGCCCCAAGATGAGTAATAGCAAGATGGCTGTCATGGGACCTAGAAAAGGGAGAAGCCATGTCGCCCAACTCCGGAGGTTAGTATAAGAGTTTGAAAGGTGTTGTCTGATTTCAGAAGACTTTTCCTGTAAATGCCAGGTGGCATCTTATACTAACCCTGACTAGTTAGTGTAAAAACAGCACTCTTCCCCTAAGAAGGTGCACAGTCCTCCTTTCTCAGCAGTGATGAGGTCTAGGCCTCAGTGGTTTTGGAGAGCCACTGCTGCCAAAGAATCTATTTGGGATTGTAGAGTAAGGATAGATTTTGTTATTTCTTGCAAACTGTCTGAGAAATCCTTTGAGTGTGTGGTAGTAGGATAATAAAGTAGATGAACTGGCTATTCTGGTTCTTGTAGCAGTGGCCATTCCTAACCCAGTAAGTACACGTATTAGTTGTATGGCCCTGCGCTGACAGACTTGAGCTTTGAGGGGCGCTGATAGGGTCTGATTTCCTGGGGCAATGTCAATATTGGGACTTCAGAAGACTAAGGTGCAGGTGCCTGTCCAGTTGGTGGGGAGGCAGATATAGGTTGAAGTCCCACATAAGAAGAATATGCCTTGGCTGGGTAGACAGAACTGGTTGTGTGTGTTAAAAAGGTGTGTGAGTTTGTTGTTTTCATTTTCCCATTCTGCTAGACTACTTGCCAAGGTAGCTCTGGTGAGCGGCTGGAAAGGGAGCAAACTGAGTGGTTCCCTGTGTTCTATTTTCCCATTGGAGAAAAAACCTTTTTGTATCTACTAGGAACCATTCAAGAGAGTAATTGAAAGAGGGGATGAGAAGGCATTTATTAGTGGTGGGGGCGCTGCTGCAGGGGGTCCAGGGGTGAATGGTCATGCAGGGAGTATGCTTCCCATTAAAAAACCCAGACTGTTTATTAAGCAGGGAGGAGGTGATGATTTTGGGGTCACTGAGAAGCAGACAAGCTGTCTGAATGGAGCTGTGTGGGTGACTCAGAAGTTACTATCATCAGTTGGGGCTTGAAGTTGTAGGGTGTAATTACACTGATGGGATAGTAGGTGTCCCAGGGACAGGCCTGATAACAGGTTGCGTTAGATGCATAAAGGGGCTTGGAAAGTTAAGGTGGTATTTGTGGTTACAGGGCCATGTATGGGCTTTTCATTGTCCATGTAATAGGTGAGGTTGGAAATGTAAGAGCGTAAAAGCTGGATTGCATGTCCTGTTAGGGTATTTTTGGTCCTATCAGAGGTGGGGAAGTCAGCTAATAATTGCACATTTAGAAGTTGGAAAGGGTCTTTTCCTTCATAATGGGGGTGGTAGGTGAAGTTAGTAAAGACCCAGTTTTTTGCAGGAACGGCAGTGGCAATGTAAGCAGTAGCTGATAGAGAGACACAAAGCCAACAGTCGTTTGCCAGGGAA
This sequence comes from Pan troglodytes, assembly GCF_028858775.2. Classification (NCBI taxonomy): domain Eukaryota; kingdom Metazoa; phylum Chordata; class Mammalia; order Primates; family Hominidae; genus Pan; species Pan troglodytes. The sequence goes on from NC_072417.2 coordinate 39,866,406, forward strand.
GGATTGGACTGGTTTAACAGAGAGAGGGTTAATTTGAGAGTCTTTTAGAGGAATTAAGAGCTAGTGGAAGGGGAGAGGTGACTATGGGGGGTACCTAAGGAAGCAGGAGGGATAGATAGGCAAAGAGTAAATAGGAAAGTAAAGAGGATGCCCTGGAAGATGAGATCATTTTATCTAGTCTAAGTTAAAGGTAGGAGTACATTTCTGTCAGAAGGAAGGATGATAGAAAAAAGGTTGATGTGATTAGGATTTTTGTCCCTGCAGGAGCTACAGTATACAGTCCTTCTGCAAAGAGTATGGTTAGTATGCCACTTAGTAATGTGACGAAACAGTAAAAGGATTCCATTAAAGGGACAAGGTGAGGTGTTAAAAATTTATGTAGGTTTTTCCAAACACCGCATATTCTCACTCATAGGTGGGAATGGAACAATGAGAACACTTGGACACAGGAAGCGGAACATCACACACCGGGGCCTGCTGTGGGGTGTGGGGAGGGTGAAGGGATAGCATTAGGAGATATACCTAATGTAAATGACGAGTTAATGGGTGCAGCACACCAACATGGCACATGTATATATAAGAAACCTGCACGTTGTGCACAGGTACCCTAGAACTTAAAGTATAATAAAAAAATTAAAAGATAAAAAAAGATTTATGTAGGTTTTCATTTATCTCTTTTAAGTAGGAAGGGGTTTTTCCTCAGGATCAGCTGTAGGAGCCTTTTTAGTCTGGGATGTTTCCTTCTGAAATAGGAGAGGCAAGTCCTCCAGTGGTTCACAGGTGTATCGAGGCTGGTCTGGCTGATCTTGGGATCTGAGCTGATGGTCCTGAAGGTTCTTCAGGGGGAGTCCAAAGTTTAACTTGGGTGTGGTGAATCTGAGATTCCACTCCTGCCACCTTAACTACAGTGGGGTAGAGACCATTACCGAGTATGGTCCTTCCCACAAGGAATCCATAGAAGGGGAGGTAGAGGGGAAGGACTTGACCAATAAATTCCCTGAGTTACTGTGGCTTTAAAAGCTGGACCATTGTCACTTTGTGAGCTTTGGGGAAGCCCAAATCTAGGAATTATTTCGTGAATTAGGACTTTAACCACTTCCTGAGCCTTCTCTGTCTTGCAGGGGAAGGCTTCTATCCAATTTATAAAGGTATCAACACCGACCAACAAGTATTGAAATCCCCTTGACTTAGGCATATGGGTGAAGTCTAACTGCCAGTCCTCTCCAGGATAGTGCCCTATTCTTTGTTCCCCCAGAGGAGCCTTATGATGGACCAAGGGATTATTCCCTTGGCACACCTCACAGGCTTTGACTACTTGTCAGATGGTCTGGAGGAGATTTGGCCCTGTAAATAGGGATTTGGCCATTTAATGAGTGTTCTCAATACCCATATGAAAACTTTGGTGGAGTATTTTCCACTGGCTGTCTTCAGGTATGAGTACCTTTCCCACTTCTATCATTAACCACCCTGAGGAGAGAAAACTATGCCCTTGTGAAAGTCTCCATTCTGTTTTGGCCAGGGAATGCTGGGCCTTAATCTCTTGAAGAGGATTGTTCCATACCAAGTGTCCTTCCATAGGTATTTCTAATGGGAGGTTCCACCTGGCAGCAATTTTGGCCTTAGCATCTGCCCAACTGTTTCCTTCTGCCTTTTCTCCTTTATCTTTTTGATGGCTTTGGCTGGGTAAGACTGCCACCTCCTTGGGTTTTTGCACTGTGTGCAATAACTCCATGATTTCCTTGTGGTATTTAATAGAGCTTCCCCCAGAGGTTAGGAACTCCCTTTCTTTCCATATTGCAGCATGGGCATGTAGGATTAGATAAGCATAATTCCTATCTGTATACACATTTATTCTTTTTCCTTTCCCAGTTCTAAGGCCTGGGTAAGTGCCATTAATTCTGCTAACTGGGTGCTGGTCCCTGGGGGAAGAGGCTTACTTTCAAGTACTGTTACATCACTAACTATGGCATAACCTGCCCTTCGCATCCCATTCTCCACAAATGAACTTCCATCGGGTACAGGTTAAGGTCAGGACTAGCTAAGGGGACTTCTTAGAGATCCTCTCTGGTGGCATAAGTCTGGGCTACAATTTGTGGGCAGTCATACTTGATTGGTTCCCCTTCCCCTGGGAGTAAAGTAGCAGGGTTGAGGGCTGCACACATGAGTATTTGAAGAACCAGTCCCTCAAGGAGTAGCACCTGGTATCTAAGCAGGCAGTTGTCTGATAGCCATAAATTTCCTTTGGAACCTAGTATGCCATTTACATACCCGTAAACAGTGAGGCCAGCCTTTTGCTACTGCATCAATTTCCTTACTTAGGTATGCCACTGGTTGTGGAGTTGTCTCATGAGTCTGAGTAAGGACTCCAAGAGCTATTCCTGCTCTCTCTGTGATGTATGAAGAGAAGCTTTGTCCTGTGGGAAGGATTAAGGCTGGAGCTTGTACTAGGGCCTGCTTTAAGGTTTTGAAGGCTGTTTCTGCCTCTGGTTCCCTTTCTTCTAGGTGAGTATTTGCACTCTGGGCCTCCTTGATTAGAGTATAGAGTGGCCTGGCCATCTCATTATATCTAGGGATCCATAGTCAGTAAAAGCCAGTGATCCCAAGGAACCTCCACAACTGTTTTAATGTCTTAGGGTGAGGACAAGCCAGTATAGGCTGTATTCATTCTTTGCTGAGGGCCCTGGTTCCTCTGGCTAAGATTTGGCCTGCATATTTGACTTGTTGTAGGCAGAGCTGGGCCTTCAGTTTAGATGCCTTGTACCCTTGATTAGCTAGAAATTTCAAGAGATCTAGAGCAGCCTGCTGGCATGAGGCTTCTGAACTGGTAGCCAAAAGTAAATTATCCACATACTGAAGGACCAGAGTGCCTGGACTTAAGGAGTGGCCTAGATCTTGGGCCAGTGCCTGACCAAACAGATGAGGGCTATCCCTAAACCCTTAGGGCAGGACCATCCCCATGAGTTGGGACGTGTGGTCTGGGATCCCCAAAGGCAAAGAGGAACTGGGAGTCAGAGTGCAGGGGAATGCAGAAGAAGGCATCCTTGAGGTCCAGAATGGTGAACCATTCTGCTTCCTCTGGTATTTGAAAGAGCAGGATATAGGGGTTTGGTACAACTGGATATAGAGGAATTACTGCCTCATTGATGAGTCTAAGATCTTGCACTAGTCTCCACTGACCATTCAGTATTTGTATTCCTAGAATTAGGGTGTTGCAGGGACTGCTGCATTTTCTTACTAAGCCTTGAACTTTAAATGTCTAATAATCTCCTGTAATCCTTTATGGGCTCCAGGCCTTAGGGGATATTGCCTTTGACAAGGAAAAGTGGTGGGGTGTTTTGGCCTGATTTGGACTGGGTGGGCAATTTTTGCCCTTCTGACTTGTCCTTCCAATGCCCATACTTCAGGGTGATTCCCTCCTCAAGTAGGGGACAATAAATAGGTAACTTGTTCCCCATATTCATATAGATAATAGCTCCAGCTTTCACTAATATGTCACTCCCTAATAAGGGTGTGGGACTTTCAGACATAACAAGAAAGGCATGTGAAAAGAGCTAAATCTCCCAATTACAACTGAGGAGGTGGGAAAAATACCTGGTTACAGGCTGCCCCAGGATTCCTTGGATGGTAATGGACATTGGGGACAGCCATCTGAGGCAGGAGATTAACACTGAGAAAGCCACACCAGTATCCAGGAGGAAGTCAATTTTCTGGCCCTCAATGGTTAAACTTACCTGGGGCTCAGTGAGAGTGATGACATGAGCTGGCACTTGCCCCAGGCACCCTCAGTTCTGTTGTTGTATCATCTGGTTAGGGGCTGCTGGCCCAGAGAAACTTTGTCCTCTGGTGCAGTGCACCTTCCAGTGATTGCCTTGGCATAGTGGACATGGGCGATGGGGTGGCTTGTTTCTCACTGGACAATCTTTTTTAAGATGTCCTTGCAAACCACACTGATAACAAGCCCTACTGGGTGATTGGTCTGCTCCATTTTCTGTCCTCTCTGAACCACCAAGGTTTGTTTGTTTTCTTTCTCTTATCTCACTTTTCCTTTTCGGCCTGTTCCTCTTGGTCCCTGTTATAGAACACTGAGGTTGCCAGGTTTAATAATGCCTCCAAATTTTGTTCAGGGTCCAGGGCTGGCTTTTGGAACTTTCTCTTGATATCTTTGGCTGATTGGGTAATAAACTTATCTTTTAGGATCAATTAAACCTCAAGGGAGTCAGGTGACAGGGGAATATATTTTCTTAAGGCCTCCCATGGCCATTTGAGGAAGGCAGTAGGATTTTCTTTCTTTCCCTGAGTTATGGTGGATGTCATTCAATATTTCATGGGCTTTTTCTTAACTCTTCTTAGTCCTTCTAGAAGACAGGTCAACAGATGTTTGCAACTCCAGTCCCCATGGTCTGAGTCTAGGTCCCTGTGGGGATCCATACTGGGGACAGCTTGTTAACCAGTAGGGAATTTGTCATTTTCTTTGGCTGTCATTCTATCATTTACTTGATTAAGATACCAGGTATCTCCAAACTCTCAGGCTGCAGCTAAAGCCACATTCTTTTCATTCAAGGCCAGGGTTCGATCTAACAATAGCATGACATCTCTCCAAGTGAGGTTGAAGGTTTGCCCTAGACCCTGTAGGACATCTATATACCTATCAGGATCATCTGAAAACTTTCCCAGGTCTACCTTGATCTGCTTTAAAACAGAGAGGGATAAGGGGTCATGTACCTGGGTTGGGCCAAATTCCCCTCCCTCTATAGCTTGAAGGGGGCATAACCAATAGCCCAGGGCATTTTGTGGTCCCTTGGAGATTTCTTTGCTTATTTCCTTCTGGGTAGGGGAGGTTAGAGGAGGCTTATCATTAATAGGAAGGGGAGCTGTAGGGAGACTAGGATATGGAGGTGAGCTGAAAGGGCCTCTTGTGGAATGTAAATTGCAAGCTTTGCATAGTTGTGGATTATCCTTCAATAAAAAGAAAGATTGGACATAAGGTATTTCACTCCATTTGCCTTCCTTCTTACAGAAAAGGTCAAGCTGCAGGATAGCATTGTAACTTATACTTCCCTCAGGTGGCCAGTTTTCCCCATCAGAGAGAGAATACTGGGGCCAGGCCATAGTGCAGAAAAAAATAAGCTGCTTCTTTTTCAGGGTTTGCAGGTCAAATAGGTCTAATGGCTTAGGATGCATGTCAAGGGTGAGCTTGTTGATGCTTGAGTGTTTCCCATAAGAAAGAAAAAGCCACCCACAGTTTTGGTCTGTTTTTTTTCCCCACCCAAGAACCCACAATGGTTTCTGGACCCTGCTGTTTGGAACAGTTACACTCACTGAAGCAGCAGCAGAAACACTGCCTTTCCTCTTAGATCACAAAGAGGACCAAGGAAGGTCAGATTTAGTGGCCCTTACTGATGCATTCTTGAAAACCTGTTAGTTAAAGTCCTTAGCATTTCTCCCTGTTGGTATGGGGACCTTACTCTTGTCCTAAAAAGATGATATGCCTCAAAATTGAGTAGAAGGCCATACCCTGAGGGAGGGAAAGGATCTCCAGGGTTGGAAGAGTGACACCTTTTGTCCTCACTTCTCATCATATTAATAGAAAGGATATCCCCCCTATTTTGGAGTCTGTAATTTCTGAGGCTCCCAATATCATAGCTTTGGGAATAGCCTTTGTCAGACCTGCTAGTCTTAGGAGGGATCCTAAAATTCCAGCTAGTACTCCCCTAATAGGGCTTTGGGCAAAAATTATATCTTTCTGATTGGTGAGCCTGGGTGCCTAAAGAAGGGAACAGAGTCCCAAAGTTCATATTAGAAATCATCCTTATAGGAGAAACTAGAAGAGCACCAGAGACAGGGAGAGGTTTTTAGAATCAGGACTAGCCTCAGAGAAGAGGTGGGAGGAAGTTTGTCTGACAGGCATTAGGACCCAGGAGGCAAGGGTCAGGATAGATAGGATAGATCGGCAAGTCTCACTTGGCCGATGTAACTTTGAGTTCTGCTCATGACTGAAGGGTCAGCCAACTTTTTATCGGGACCCCAGAGCTGAATGGCTTTCCTCTCTGTTGACCCTTGGCTCAGCCTGGAAGTGCAGGAAAAGTGGAAGCTGGTTCCAGGCAAATCAATGCTCCCAACTCTGAAGAGTCAGGTTTGTTAGAGAGCCTTTTCCCAGAAAGCCTGACACCTGTGTCTTTAGCCTGGTGGCTGTGCTGGTTGCTTTTAACTGGCTGACAGGTGCCTGGTGTTTAGCCCCCGAATTCTAAGGAAAAATAGGACAGAATAGCAAGCAAAAGGGGTCTGATGGTACTCACCATGTGGCGATATCCTGGATGAGCCCCCAAGATGTGTCCAGAGTTGGTTCCTGCCAGTGGGTTCATGGTCTCACTGACTTCAAGAATGGAGCCACAGACCTTCACGGTGAGTGTTACACCTCTTAAAGATGGCATGGACCAAAGGAGTGAATGGTAGCAGGGTTTATTGTGAAGAGTGAAAGGAAAAGCTTCCACAGCATGGAAGGGGACCCAAGCAGGTTGCTGCTGCTGGCTTGGGCGGCCAGCTATTATTCCCTTATTGGCCCCTCCCATGTTTCATTTCTGTCCTATCAAAGTGCCCTTTTCTCATCCTCTCCGTGATTGGCTACTTTTAGAATCCTGCTGATTAGTGGGTTTTACAGAGTGCTGATTGGTGCATTTTACAGAGTGCTGATTGGTGTGTTTTACAGAGCGCTGATTGGTGCATTTTACAATCTTCTTGTAAGACAGGAAAGTTCCTGATTGGTGCATTTTACAATCCTCTTGTAAGACAGAAAAGTTCCCCAAGTCCCCACTTGACCCAGAAGTCCAGTTGGCTTCACCTCTCACTCCTATAGGTCAATTTATAGAAAAAAGCAAAAACCTTAAAAATCTCAATGAGGGCCAGGCACGGTGGCTCACGCCTGTAATCCCCGCACTTTGGGAGGCTGACCCAGGCAGATTACGAGGTCAGGAGATCAAGAGAATCCTGGCTAACATGGTGAGACCTTGTCTGTACTAAAAATACAAAAAATTAGCCAGGCATGGTGGTGGCTGCCTGTAGTCCCAGCTGCTTGGGAGGCTGAGGCAGGAGAGTGGCATGAACCCAGGAGACAGAGCTTGCAGTGAGCCAAGGTCGTGCCACTGCACTCCAGCCTGGGCAACAGAGCAAGACTCTGTCTCAAAAAAAAAAATCAATGAGGTAGGAGTTAAGAACCTCTGTATCAGGTGAAGCGACAGGAAGGTCAAGAGGGAGAAGGAAAAGATTTGGTAAAATTCTTGAAGAAAATGAGAATTGCTTGCCAACAGGGTTGGGCAAGCAAAAGGCATCAGGCAAGACTGAGTACTCAGATGAGGTTGAAAATATTTAATAGTTACTTTATTTATTTATTTATTTACTTATTTATTTATTTTGAGATGGAATCTCACTCTGTCACCCAGGCTGGAGTGCAGTGGTGTGATCTTGGCTCACTGCAACCTCTGTCTCCCAGGTTCAAGTGGTTTTCCTGCCTCAGCCTCCTGAGTAGCTGGGATTACAGGCATCAGCCACCATACCTAGCTAACTTTTGTATTTTTAGTGGAGACGGGATTTCACCATGTTGGCCAGGCTGGTCTCAAACTCCTGACCTCATGATCTGCCTGCCTTGCCCTCCCAAAGTGCTGGGATTACAGGTCTGAGCCATCACACCCAGCATTAATAGTTACTTTAAAACAGAGTTAATCTGTATGATGGGTTGATTTTTCTTTAGCCCTCACATACAGAAGTAGAACAATAGACTGTGGATTAGGTTGGCATTTTACCAGGGTACAGCAGGAAAACAGGGGCACAGGAATGACCCAATGTTGGGAGTATTTCAGTTAATCTTCTATGAGATCCAGGCTGGCTAGGGTAGGAAGGTAAGTTATAAGAAGAAAAATAGAGACAAACTCATGAGACTGCAGAGCCTTGGAAGGAGAAAATGTGTTGAGTGACAGTGAAACGCAGAAGATTTTTAAGGTGATAGACCTGTAGATGAGAAGGTGGAGGTCCCAGCTCTGGTGAAGGGTGGTTAACCTGTACCTGGTGATGACTACTGGCATTAAAGGAATCCAGAAGAGATGAGGCTCTTTCTGTTTGTGTAAGTTATCTCCTTATCCAAGTTTCTCTTCACCACTGAAAACCTCTGAAAGTTGTCAGCTTCATTAAGGTAAATACAGAAGACGTAGTTTTTTTCATAATGACAAAATGCTTCTACAGAAAAAGCACCATATGCCTGGTCAGATAATGAATGTATGGCTTGGGACAAATCATAGCATTTCAGTGTTTGAGGTAATCTAGTCTGTCTGTCCTTTTTATTCCTTAATTCTCCATCTGTAAAGACAGCAACAATATAATCAGCCATCTATCTTGTATAAAATAAATATGAAGAGAGAAATGATTATAAAGGCAGAAGTTCTTGGGGTGAGGTTAAGAACTTTAAAATACAAAATTAACTAGATACTTTTCCAAGAAGAAAAATATAAGGGAGAGCTGAAAGAGAACAGTTGTAGAAAGGAAGAGAAAATAATCTAAACAGCAATGAAAAAATCTCTAAGAATGTATCAACAGTCCAGTGAAAAACAAATAGTTACAAGCTTGACACTAATTCAAAGTCAGTACTTTCTTCTGACTGACAGACTCAGGGAAAGCAAGCCAAAAATGAAAGTTACCTTATCCACCCTATAGGAAAAGAAATTTCTGTCTTTTATAACACAAACTGCTAAAACCTAAAAACATTGATTTTTAGATAAAAAGAGTATTAAGGAGAGCTGGTAAAAACAATTCATTACAAAGTTAATTGCGTGTGTGTGTGTGTGTGGCATTCATTTACAAAAATTGATTTACTCTTCTTCCAGGCAAAAATATGTTCTTTTGGAACAAGTAAAAATTTATATTATGGTGAAAAAACAATATTTGTGAAGAAGCATAAGCTTAGACATAGTTGTAGCCATAAAAAGTCTGACCCTACTGCAAAAAATCAAACTTGGAAATTTGGGAACATTATAGGAAAAACTTTGCAAATGAGTATGTTTTTTAATCCTGCAATTCTAATTTAGGAATTATAAGAAAATAATGATAGATATATGCAAAGAATTTACTATGTATAATAGTAAAAACAGAAAATAATCCAAAAGGTCAACATTAGGGAAATGGTTACATAATTTATGGTTTATCTGTATTATGCAATATATGCACCATATATTTTTAAAAAATCAAACTACATGGGAAAACTACATGCAATCTACTAAAGAGTAAAAGTTACAAAATTTGTAGTAATGTGCGATTTAAATTTTCTTTTTATCTTGTTGAACTATCCTACTTTTTAAAATGAGTACTATGACAAAAGCACATTAATAGCTTTTGTTATTTCAAAAATATCTTGCTGCTTCTTCCTCAAAGCACTTAGCAAATGAAATACAATAACATTGAAAAACTAAAGTTTTTTACATTATTTTGTAAACATATTTTATTAATAATTTTAATGTTATTTTATTATCTAGCCAGCAGTTTTAATTTACAAAACAAAATTGACTAAAAAAAGTATTTGGAAGCTTGTGTTCTCATTTTGAGAACAATGACTAAGCCCTGGTTTTCAGACTCAACAACTTCTCTAATTCCAGAAGCTCTTATTCCATTCAATTTCATCCTGTCTCAGTTTCTGTCTGCATAGAATTGGTACACACAAACTTCTTCACAAGAATGTTGAAATAAATGTACATAAAGTATACAATATATATAAAGTATGGTATATGTAAAATTGAGACTTTATACTTTGATCGAACAAAAATGGAAAAATACCTTTTGATCTCCATCTTCTCACCATGATTATAACCCTAAACAAATTATCAAAGATGTGTATACTTGAATTGCTTCATTTTCCTGTAAAATGAATGGTATTAAACTCCTCAAGGATTTACCTTGAATAATTAAAGCAAATGCAAAACTTTCTGCAAAATTCATAGAAAAGTTTTAATATATGATGTGTTCTGAAGTCATGACATAAAGAATATTCATATATATAATAACTGATAGACTCTTCTCAGCATCAAATCATTCTTGTCAAAGTCAACTACTGCATTTCTGTTTCTTTTGAGGCAGTAAATATAGAGATACTTATGCAATCTAATCTGTATTTTGTGCTACTAGAATATGCTATCCCTTAAATTACTGTGTTCCCCCAGAATAGATTAATATAATTTTGGTTACAATGCAAAATTCTTTTTATGGTGGTCTTTGTCAAATACCAAAAGAACTACCAAAGCTATGAATACTACAAACTAAACATGCTCTAGAAGAGACTGCCCCCTTGTGCAAATCAATAACATCCAACAGATTCAGAAAACTAGTTCCAACACTGGGAGCACCCAGGTTTCTAAAAAGGTCTGGATCTTTCTGTGTTTTGATTTCAACAGCTTATATTTAAAGTGGTGACTTTTAAAGAAAACTAAATTGAACAGCATGTTAAGCCCATAAGACGTGACTAATTTATGACATTCAGTAGCAAATGTCAACATAATTCCTAACACTTAACTCTCACCGATACAAGCTGCTCAAGTGCTTATAGGCTAAGTCCATAGAGATAAGTAATTTTCTGATCTGTAAGTTCTACAACAAAACATAAATCCAAGGGCAAAGAAACCTGTACATTTCAGAGAAAAGTAGAAAAATAATGAAGCAGACTATGGCAGCTTGTTTTAAGATATATATACAGTTCATCCAAGTATTTAAGTATTTTCTTCTGAAATCCTAGAAAATAAAAACTTTTTTAAAATTTGGTATATGATCCAATGTCTCTTTATAAGGCTTCTTTATATATAAGTGGTAACAGGCCATTCAAACATAAGTCATTATCAGCATTATTATTATTATTATTTGTATTTTTTGAGATGGAATCTCAGTCTGTCACCCAGGCTGGAGTACTGTGGTGCAGTCTCAGCTCACTGCCACCTCCACCTCCTGGGTTCAAGCAATTCTCCTGCCTCAGCCTCCTGAGTAGCTGGGATTACAGGTGCCTGCCACCATGCTCAGCTAATTTTTTTGTATTTTTTGTAGAGATGGGGTTTCACCATTTTGGCCAGGATGGTCTTGAACTCCTGACCTTATGATCCACCTGCCTCGGCCTCCCAAAGTGCTGGGTTTACAGGCATGAGCCACCACACCCAGACTTATTTTTACTAATAACCTGTAGTATTGGACAAAAGCTTTAAAGCAAGACTTGCTGAGGGAAAGAACACACTAAGGCAATAAAAAAACATATTAAGGTAACAATTAAGTGATGTGAAATACTCAAGAGCACAAGGCCTTTCCTCATTATGGTCAGAATAGTTGCAATTTCTTTTCTATTAAAAAGAGTCAGAAGAATAAAATGAATTAGAATGGATAAAGCACTTACTATGATAAACATAATAAAATGTTTGTTACATAAGTAAATAAATTAATAAACATGGAAAACCACATAATGCACATACATTCAATAACACCTACTTTTGAAGGTGGTCATGTTCTTTCAAAAATAGCTCAGTTCTTCTGTTGTTTACTCCAGACTGACTTTTATATGACCTGGGACAAAAGAGAAACTTTAAAAACATTTTTGGGCTGGGTGCGGTGTCTCATGCCTATAATCCTAGCACTTTGGGAGGCCCAGGTGGGCAGATCACGAGGTCAAGAGATCAAGACCATCCTGGCCAACATGGTGAAACCCCATCTCTACTAAAATTACAAAAATTAGCTGAGCATGGTGGCACGTGCCTGTACTCCCAGCTAGTCGTGAGGCTGAGGCAGGAGAATCGCTTGAACCTGGGAGGTGGAGCTTGTAATGAGCCAAGATCATGAAACTGCACTCCAGCCTGGTGACAGAGTGAGACTCCGTCAAAAAAAAAAAATTGGCAGAGAATACAAAATCAGATTAACTGACTGACCCTAGTGATCTTGAAAGTAGATAAATTGAGCCTCTTCATAGCTGTGAATGAAAAATAAAAGTGCATAATCCTTTTCCTTTTGCCCTAAAAAATGATATCTATTGGCTGGGCACGGTGGCTCATGCCTGTAATCCCAGCACTTTGGGAAGCTGAGATGGGCAGCTCACAAGTTCAGGAGATTGAGACCATCCTGGGCAATACGGTGAAACCACATCTCTACTAAAAATACAAAAATTAGCTGGGTGTGGTGGCATGTGCCTGTATTCCCAGCTACTCAGGAGGCTGAGGCAGGAAAATGGCTTGAACCCAGGAGGTGGAGGTTGCAGTGAGCCGAGATCATGCCACTGTACTCCAGCCTAGTGACAGGGTGAGACTCCATCTCAAAAAAAAGATATCTATTATAAACAGATAAATATTATGCCTCTATTTTAGTTCTAACAGTTTACTATGTTTTTCACCAAAATAACTCAACATTCTGAAACAAACAAACAAACAAAAAATCTTACTTTTCCTTTGTCTATTATCTCTGATATCTTCATTTTCTCCAGGTGGAAGTAAAATGTAGCACTGATTTAGTATCTAGCACATGGAGTGGGAAAGCAGTTGAAATGGAATGTTTTCCTTCACAATAGTGCGTGCAGTCCACCAAATGAAGCCTAAGAAACACTGAAATCAAGCAAAGAATTTTTTTTTGATGGTGTCTCAGTTTGTCACCTAGGCTGGAGTGCAGTGGCACAGTCTCGGCTCACTGCAGCCTTCTCAACCTCCCAGGTTCAAGTGATCCTCCTGTCTCAGGCCTGCAAGTAGCTGGGAGTACAGGAGCATGCCACCATGCCCACCTAATTTTTGTATTTTTGGTAGAGACAGGGTTTCACCACATTCCCCTGGCTGGTCTAGGACTCCTGAGATCAAGCAATCCACCTGCCTTGGCCTCCCAAAGTGCTAGGATTACAGATGTGAGCCACTGTGCCTGGCCTCAAATTTTTAAAATTCAAGTTAACCATGCAAATACTACAATAAGACAAAAGAGAGTCATGCTGCTAAAACAGAAATACTGGCTGAGACGCAGGGCTACTGTGCAAAGCACAGGAGAAAACACCACCGAAGAAAGCAGAATGATATAACCAAGAACACACTGGACTTGGGGGACTGATGACTTGGATTTAAATCTATACTCCAGCATTTCATAGCCACTTCACTTAGACAAGTGTCTCAATACTTAGTTTTGTAAAATGAGACTGATAATTTCTATGTTAACCAAAAGATTATTATGAAGCCATAAAAGATAATACATAAAAAATACTGTGTAAATTTACACACACACACACACACACACACACACAATGTTAGGTAGTAGTATCATCTCATCTCACTAATCATATTCGGCCTTGGATTATACAAATTTGCGTACCTGCCTTACTTTCCTCTAGCACCTGGATTATAAACTCCTACAGGGCCACATTGGTCTTTTCATTTCTACATTCTACTGTGACTAACTCAGAGTTGGTACTCAGGAGCTAGTTTAAGGAATAGACAAACATATCTTTTATGGCCATTTTTCAAAAAGCAACTTATTACAATGGGTTGCATTCTAGTGATTCCCACACATTGTGTATGGGGGGTGCTCAATGTCTATACATTAAAGGCCATCCCCTACACAGGTTCTCAATGCATTCCTCAAAATGTATATGTAAATGGACTGTATGGAAATTAAACAAAAGGCTTGAGGCGGGGTGCAGTGGCTCATGCCTGTAATCCCAGCATTTTGGGAGGCTGAGGAGGGCCAATCACTAGGTCAGGAGATCGAGACCATCCTGGCTAACATGGTGAAACCCCATCTCTACTAAAAATACAAAAAAATTAGCTGGACGTGGTGGTGGGCACCTGTAGTCCCCACTACTCAGGAGGCTGAGGCAGGAGAATGGTGTGAACCTGAGAGGCGGAGCTTGCAGTGAGCTAAGATCGTGCCACTGCACTCCAGCCTGGGTGACAGGGTGAGACTCTGTCTCAAAAAAGAAACAAACAAAAACAAAAGGGTTACATGTCCTGAAGGACTAAAAAATCTTACAACTGTCTTACTGTTGAACCTGTTACAACAGTATAAAGGATCTCTAGGGAAGTGTTTCTGAGAGTATACATAATATATAGTTTATGATCAATGTATATCATAGTTTATGAAACTTATCACATAATATATCACAAGTGAGACGATGACAGGTATCATTAGATGGCTCCAAATTGGAAAGTCTTCAGCTTCAGTGAGATGCCCATGGGACTTAACATTGTCAGTAGTGTTCAGTTGTGAAAAAGTTTCCAAAAATGTGTGTGAAATGCTAGAATAGATCATTAAAGGAGAGAGGAAATGACCTCACCTAAAAAATATTTAAAATTATAGATTGAGATCAGCATAAAAATGTTGAGAGTCCTTAAATAATTTAACATTAAGGCTATGAGTTTGTATATGTATTATAGTTTATAATATATAATTGTTGGGACAAGGGAGGGGGCAGATATAGGTGATAATCAGGAAGAGAAACATGGAAAGCTTCAGTTACTGATAATGTTGTAATTTAAAAAAATGTATTTGACACATCTGCAGAGGGTCATAAAGGTAACATTATAATTCTTAGGGTGTGTGGTAAGAGATCAGGGAACCATGATGATACCATCTAAGCTGGACTTGGAATTAAGACAGGAAAGTCAAGGTTGGCAGGAGCCAATGATAAAATAAGGGGAAGCATGAGATAAAAATGGAAAAGTAGATTAGGATGACATTGTAGCAGCAATGCTTAAAAGACAGTGAAATGGGAATTGGAAATCCTGAAATCTCAACCATGGTTCTGCCACTCAATTTGTAATTAACTGTGAACATATCCTAAAGCCAAATCTGAATAAATATTCTACAAAATAATATAAAAGGCAAATTACTCAATATCTTTTTGTACTGATCCCATGAGATTCTCCCTTTCCCATATTGCCATAAAGTTTGCTTTGGTTTTATGGAATTCATGTGTATAATCCTGTAATAAATCAACATCCAGTCCCAACATAAGCTGATTATTGGATTTTCATCTCACTGAACCAGTTATGTATTGTCATCACACTGTAAATTTCTGTCAGGAAAACTGCTGTTTAAGAAATCAAATGAACCAAGGGTAAAAATAACTTTACAATTACTTTTCTGAAGAGTGATCAACTTCTTTCAAATGAAAATAATTCAGTGTTAGGAAAACAGTGCCATTAAATCACTATCCTTTGTACCTCCCAGTACTTTGTCTTATGAGGCAGAATTAGGAAGAAAAAAGTTCCCAAACAAAATAACTTCAAAGAGCCTAGGAGAAAACTTGAGAGGCTCTTTCTACTTAATAGTGCACCTAATAGAGCTTATTTTCAAATTTCATCATTTTGGACCTCTCCCAATAAATTTAATCCCAAAACTAATCAAAAAAGAACACAACCAAGAGAATTGTAAAGAACAAAATAATCTTTAAACGTTTTCCCTTATTTTCATATCACTGTATTTTTAAAAGATATTAAGAATATTCATTACTTTTTAAAAATTCAGACTGCCAAGGGTGGCAGCATTTTGGGAAGCCAAGGTGGGTGGATCACTTCAGGCCAGGAGTTTGAGACCAGCCTGGCCAATATGGGGAAACCCCACCTCTACTAAAAATACAAAAATTAGCTGGGCTTGTTGGCAGCTCTAATCCTGTGCCTCAGCCTCCCGAGTGGCTGGGATTACAGGCATGCACCACCATGCCCTACTAATTTATTTTGTATTTTTAGTAGAGATGGGGTTTTGCCATGTTGGCCAGGCTGGTCTCGAACTCCTGACCTTAAGTGATCCACTCACCTTGGCCTGCCAAAGTGCTGGGATTACAGGCATAAGCCACTGTACCCAGTTGCAAATATTTTTAGTATTGAGAAAATTTAGCAACTATTTCTTTCTTTTCTTTTCTTTCTCTTTCTTTCTTTCTTTCTTTCTTTCTTTCTTTCTTTCTTCTTTCTTTTTTTTTTCAGATGATGTTTTGCTCTTGTTGCCCAGGCAGGAGTGCAATGGCAACACCTTGGCTCACTGCAACCTCTGCTTCCAGAGTTCAAGTGATTCTCCTGCCTCAGCCTCCTAAGTAGCCAGGATTACAGCTTCCACCACGTCTGGCTAATTTTTTGTAATTTTTAGCAGAGATGGGCACCGAAACCAGCTCAGTCATGGAGACCCCAACCCAGCAGCACTAGACGAATAAAAACACAGGCACAGAAATAGAGTGCAAAGTGGGAACAGGGGGCTAACAGCCTTCAGATCTGACAGCCTTGAACAGAATTTGACCCACCTATTTATTGACAGTAAGCCTGTGATAAACATCATTTCTGCAGTTTATAGATTAACTGAAAGTATTCTTTACAGAGAACAAAGGGACAGGCTCTGGCTTGTTATCTGCAGCAGGGACATGTCCTTAAGGCACAGATCACTCACGCAATTGTTTGTGGTTTAGGAATGCCTTGAGTAGTTTTCCACCCTGGGTGGGCCAGATGTTCCTTGCCCTCATTCTGGTAAACCAGCAACCTCCAGCATGAGCATCATAGCCATCATGAGCATATCACAGTGCTGCAGAAATCTGTTTATGGCCAGTCTTGGGGCCTGTTCCCAGCATGTCCCCCTTTTTGTTTTTTCAGGGCAATAAATACAAAGACGGCTTTATCAAGGTGAGCTACTTCTTGCAGGAGTCAGGATCTGCAACTGCAGACTACACAAAGACAAACAACACAGGTTAATAACACAACCATCATAGAAATCACAGAGCCTCCAAGTGTTTTTATCCATTTTGAAGGATTTATGGCTGCCAATCCATCTGTAACTCCTTCAAGCACTCCAGTTCCTGGCATTAAGGTCAGGTGTCCCTGGGATGCTTGAAATATTTGTTCTCTTAGTTTTGCAACATCCAAAGACAAGTTTGTAGAGTGTCCTTCTAGATGCTTTTTTATTCTTTCCCATTCATGCTCTGATTCATTATAAGGGTGAGGAGTGATACAAAAGTTAGAAGTATTCCAGTAGCATTTTAGCTGCATTCTATATCCCAAACTAGCTGCTCAATCTCCCAGCCACGTTACAGTTTGTTGGAGATCATTGATTTGATTAACTATCTTTTGGTCTATTTTAGTTTGAGAGTTACACAGCAGAGTAGAATTCTTTTGCCATTTATTTACAAAATCTGCTGTGCACTGATGAATGTAGCACAACTCTAGCTGCTGCAGCAGTAGCTGTGACAGTGATCATTCCCATAATAATCAAGATTAAAGTATCAATGAAATGTCAAGAGTGTCTCAGAATTTTCTGAAGAATTTCAGTAATAGTATGTACAGAGGGAAAGGCTTTCCAAGGACAGGAAAGCTTCACCAGTAACCATACTCCTTCTTGAGCACTCTCTACTAGAATAGAATGATTAGTATTAAACAAGGAGAGTTCACACAAGAGAACAATCTACCTTCCTGGAAAGTTACATGATAATTAGGGATGCCAAACTTTAGATTGCCCATTACCAACAGAAAAGCAGGATGAACACAACTTTCTATCCAAATAGTATTGTTTTCAACAAGTTCTAAAATGTAATTAGGATTACAATGTGAATAGCATAGTATATTTTTCTTCCCAAATCTTGATCTTATCAGGATCATTTGAAGTTGAGGTGCCACGTTTCCAGATAATAGGAAATCTTGCCATACTTCTTATCATTTCTACCAACTGATCATTTTGTTCAGACCAGCTGAACATAGTGTGGCCATCACACACAGACTGAGAGATGCAATTCATGCTAAACATCCCCTTAGGGGACCAATCAATAATGATTCCATAGGAATCATTGTGTAGCACCTCTGCCTGTTATGCAGCACCTCTGCAATGCAACCTTCCCAAACAAGTATGTTCATTATTTCTAACCAGGTCCAATTCTGTTTACAAATAGGTTTTTGAGGGTGGTATGCCTCAATTACAGGAGCAGATTCATTATGGTAAATACTGAGACCAGAAAGCATGTAAAACTGCATCATAGAGTGATTATGTCCAGGCATTATTGCCAGCCAAGATTGATAGCGAGGGGGTAGGCAACTAGTGGCCTTTCCTAAACAGATAGGCAGATATTCAAATCCTAAAGAAATATGCATAACAGTTCCTTCCTCATGTGGGTGAGATGGACCTCTATCATCTGTAGGACCAGGCATCCAAGAGCTGTCATTAGTGTATACCTCCAATGGGGGGTCCAGCCAAGTTACAGGCCATAGAAGTGGTGGAAAAGGTAAATATGCCCAGTAAGTATAATTGTTCTCTGTGTCAGCCCTTGCTGAAGGAATACTTATTGCAATGGTAATCACAGCTATCAGAGCTATCAGTAAATTACTCATTGTGACTGGTTGTCCCACTTTCCTCAGGTTTTCTTCCACCATCTGCAACAGCTTCTTGATCTGTCCCCAGGTAGGTGGCTGTGTTAGACGGGGATTGCTCGTGACAGTTGGGTCCTCCTCAGCATCAACTTGGACAACGCTGCCACCAGTTGGTCTTTGGGATCCTCCCAAAACTTTTTCCTTGATATCTGGCTCATAGTAGGGCTTTAGATGTCTTGATGGAACCCAAATTGGCTATTGATTTGGTCCTGGAGAAACACAAGCACAACCTCTGCCTCATGTTATTATTTTACCTGTTTCACAACCTTTTGTTATTGGGCCTTTCTAGCAAACCCATTTTTCCACTTCTGCTTTTGTAGCTGGCTTCTGTAAATGTTGTTCAGCTGCTAATAACAATCAGCCTTTAGGCAGGCTCAAAAAATTTAAAGTTAATAATGCTAGATTTAGTTGCATGTATGGAGTCCTATAGTTTCTGTCTCCTCCTTTCTGTTTTTGCAACTGCTGTTTCAGGGAGAGATTCATTCTTTCCACTATGGCTTGTCCTTGAGAATTATATGGGATATCAGTAATGTGTTTAATATTCCATATAGAGAAAAATGTAGCTAGAGCTTGGCTAGTAGGGCCTGGGGCATTATCTGTTTTAATAGAAGCTAGAATGCCCATCACCGCAAAGCACTGCAAAAGGTGACATTTAATACAGGCAGAAGACTCTCCTGATTGGCATGCAGCCCAGACAAAGTGAGAAAAGGTGTCCACACATACATGTACATAAACTAGTCTCCCAAATGCGGGAACATGCGTGACATCCATTTGCCAAAGAGAATTAGGTTCCAATCTTTGATGATTAACTCCTCTTGTAAAAGATGAGGAATGCACCATTTGGCAAGTTGGGCATCGCTGGATAATAGCTTTAGCTTCTTTCCAGGTAATGCTTTATCCGTGTTTGAGACCAGAGACATTAACATGGATTAAATTGTGAAAGTGTCTAGCATTAGATATTGCAGTAGCAACTAGGCGATTGGCCATTTGATTCCTTGCAGTCAAAGGTCCTGGAAGAGGTGTATGAGCTCTAATGTGAGTGATGTAAAAAAGGGTTCATTCTACTTCTAACTGCTCTTGCAATTGGGTAAATAAAGTCATCCGTTGATCATCTGTGTGGAATCATAGCTGAGCATTTTCAACTAACTCTGTAGAATGAACCACATATGAAGAATAATAAATCACATTAATAGGCATATTAAAAGCACTCAATGCCTCAATTACAGCTACAAGCTCTGCTTTTTGAGCTGAAGTATAGGGCGTCTGAAAAACTTTACCTTTTGATCCAGAATAAGAGGCTTTACCATTACTAGACCCATCTGTGAAGACATTCTCAGCACCTTCAATTGGTTTGAATTTAGTTATTTTAGGGAGAATCCAATTAGTTAATTTCAAAAATTGAAAGAGTTTCATTTTAGGAAAATGGTTATCGAGAATACTCACAAAGTCAGCTAAATGGATTTGCCAAGTAAGACTATTTATAAAAGCTTGCTATATTTGTGCCTTCATGAGGGGGACAATAACTTTTCCAGGATCATATCCATGTATTTAAACAATCCGAGTTCTCCCATTTCCTATCATAGTAGCGATTTGATCCAAATAAGAAGTCAAAGTCCATGAATTAGTATGTGGAAGAAAAAGCCACTCTACAAGATCTTGCTCTTGAAAAATAACACCTTTAGGTGAATGCTGAGCTGAAAAAATTAGCAAATCTCGAGTCTTCTCTGGATCTATTCTATTTATTTGAGCCTTATGGACTTGCCTTTTATTAGCTACTGCTCTGCCTCAGCTTCTTTTGTTAATTTCTGAGGGCTTGTGAGACTAGGATCTCCTCTAAGGATAGAAAGCAGATTACTCATGGCATAAGTAGGAATGCCTAGAATGGGCCATAGCCAATGAATGTCCCCTAGTAATTTTTGAAAGTCATTCAATGTTTTCAATTGATCCCTACATATGGTTACTTTCTGTGGCACTATTGTAGTGTCATTTACTAAGGTCCCTAAGTAGGAGTAAGGAGTAGTAGTCTGAATTTTGTCAGGAGCTATAATTAAACTGGCATGAGAAATTTTGCAAGTGATCATAACATTGGAGTAATATTTCTCAAGTGGGGGCAGCACAAAGAATATCATCCATATAATGAATAATGTAACACTGTGAAAATCTTTTATGAGTAGGTTCAATTTCTTGCCCTACGTAAGTCTGGAAAATGGATGGAGTGTTTAACATGCCGTGTGGAAACACCTTCCAGTGAAAATGCTTAGCAAGCTGCAGGTTGTTTACCACAGGAATCATAAATGCAAACCATTCACAGTCCTGCTCAGCTAAGGTGATAGTAAAGAAACAGTCTTTTAAATCTATGACTGTTAAAGGCCAATTTTTTGGAATCATAGCAGGAGAAGGCAGTCCTGGCTGTAATGCCCCCATAGGTTGTATAACTGAATTAATGGCCTTTAAGTCAGTTAACATTCTCCATTTACCTGATTTTTTTCTTAATTATGAAAACTGAGGAATTCCAAGGGGAGAGTGTTGGAAATATATGTCCCTTTTGAAGCTGTTCTTTAACTAGTTCATTTAAAGCCTCCAGTTTCTCTTTATTCAGTGGCCATTGTTCTATCCATATTGGCTTGTCTGTCAGCCATTTTAATGAGATAGGCTCTGGAGGCTTAACAATGACTGCCATCAAAAATGGTATCCAAGCCTTGGCAGGAACTTTGTCTTTCTGCCTGAAGTAGTTCCTTCAAACCTTGCAAATATTTTCCTACGCACAAACCAGAGACATACCCCATTTCATGCATCATATGTTGGCTTTGAGGGCTGTATAATTGCTCAGGAATTAAAACTTGTGCTCCCCATTGTTGTAATAAATCTCTCCCCCATAAATTTATAGGACAGAAGTTATAATTTGTTAAATAGTCCCAGGTTGTCCATTGGGCCCTTCACAATACAAAATGTAACTACTTTGATATACCTCAGGGGCTTTACCAACTCCAAATATGTTAAATTGAGTGGGTTGAATTGGCCACATGGATGGCCAGTGCTGTAGATAAATGATTGAAATGTCTGCTCCTGTATCTACCAAACCTTTAAATTTCTTTCCCTGAATAGTTATTTCAGAGGTAGAACACTTATCAGTAATTTGATTTACCCAGGAGGTGGCTTTCCCTTGATTATTTGTACTGCTAAATCCCCCTGTTCTTTTAGTTTCACTTTTTCCTAGTCCCACATATGGTAAAATCAGAAGCTGCACTATATGCTCTCCCAGTTCTGCCTTCCAAGGAATGGAGGTAGATATAATGATTCAAATTTCCCCATTACAATCCAAGTCAATTACTCCTGTATGAACCTGCACTCCTTTTAAATTTAAACTAGATCTTCCCAGAAGTAGTCCTACCTTTCCTGCTGGCAGAGGTCTGCAGATTCCTGTTGGTACTTTCTACGGTGGCTCTCCAGGCAGGAGACTCACAGCCCTGGTGCAACACAGATCTACTGTGGCACCACCAGCTGTGGTGGGGAACAAGCATTGTACAGGGGTGAGGGAGTGGCCTGAGCCACGAATGCTCTGGTTTGGAATGGGGCCTGGGGCGGGCCCCTCATGGCATATACCAAAACTGGGTTTCCATCCTTCTCAAATATAGAATGACACTGATTGGCCAATGCTTTCCTTTTTTACACTTCGGGCATAGACCTGGTTCAGCAGTTTTCTTTTTTCCAACACTGGGCATTTGGACCTTCTGATTTTTTCTACATTCTCTTTGCATTCCCATGTTTCCCACAGCTGAAACAAGCTCCAGGAAACAGAGCATTTCCTTTACCCACTCTCAGTCCTGCCATGGCTTGTGCCAGCAGAGTAGCTTTATGCAGATTACCTTTGATACTGTCAAAGGCCTTGATATAATCAACTAAATGTTGTTGTGGGAAGTCAAGGACCCCAAACAGAGGGATTGGCTGAAGCCACCACAGAAGAACATAAATTGTGAAGATTTCATGGACATTTATTAGTTCCCCAAATTAATACTTTTATAGTTTCTTACACCTGTCTTTACTGCAATCTCTGAACATAAATTGTGAAGATTTCATGGACATTTATCACTTCCCCAATCAATACTCTTATAATTTCCAATGCCTGTCTTTACTTTAATCTTCTTCTTCTTCTTTTTTTTTAAAACAACTAGGAAATCCAATTTATTTGTTTTCCTCTAAGGGCTGCTTAGCTCTACAGAAATACACCAAAGGCCTTCAATCTATCCTGTTTAACCAAAAAGGGGAACAGGAGACAGGTAGAAGAAGTGGTCAGATGAAGATCATCTTCCCATCACTTGCCACCCAGAAGAAGAGGGGGAGGTAGAGACTGTAATGGGGACTGCTGGTAGTGCATCATCTGTCTTTCATGGTTGATCCTATTGGCCAAATCATGTGCACACAAGTATCTACATTGCTGCTTTTCTTCTAATCCTTGCAGAAGAGTCAGATGTCCATCTCAAACTGAGCATCATCCCCAACAGCGTATTTCCTCTCATGATTGTTTTACATTGTTCAACACTTTAATCTCTTAATCCCATCATCTTCATAAGCTGAGGATATATGTCACCTCAGGACCCTGTGATGATTGCATTATCTGTACAAATTGTTTGTAAAACATGTGTGTTTGAACAATATGAAATCTGGGCATCCTAAAAGAACAGGATAACAGTGATTTTCAGTGAACAAGAGAGATAACCATAAGGTCTGACTCCCTGTGGGGCCAGGCAGAACAGAGTCATATTTCTCTCCTTGCAAAAGTGAATAGGAGAAATATCACTGAATTCTTTTTCTCAGCAAGGAACAGTCCTGGGAAAACAATGCGTTCCCAGGGGGGAGGTCTCTAAAATGGCCACTCTAGGAGTGTCTGTCTTATGCAGTTGTAGATAAGGGACTAAATACGCCCTGGTCTCCTGCAATGCCTGCAGGCTTGCTAGGATTGGGAAATTCCAGCCTGGTGAAATTCTAATCAGACCAGTTGTCTGCTCTCAAACCCTGTTTCTGGTTAAGATGTTTATCAATGACAATGTGTGCACAGTGGGACATGAAACCTCATCAGCAATTCTAATTTCACCTTGGCCTTGTGATCTCGCTCTGCCCCCATTTGCCTTGTGATATTTTATTGCCCTATGAAGCATGTGATCTCTGTGACCCACTCCCTATTACTACACTCCCTCCCCTTTTGAAATCCCTAATAAAAACTTGCTAGTTTTGTGGCTCAGGTGGGCATCACAGAACGTGCCAACATGTGATGTCACCCCCAGAGGCCCAGCTGTAAAATTTCTCTGTTTTGCACCCTTTTTATTTCTCAGACTGGCTGACACTTAGGGAAAATAGAAAAGAACCTACGTTGAAATACTGGGGGCTGGTTCCCCTGATATCTGGCACCCAGTGTGGTTTTTCTTTTTTCCTAAGTGCATGTGCGAACCCAATTCCCTTTGATAGGTGGGGAGAAACGTCATCGGTTCGGTCCAAGGAAACACTTGTTCGACTCCCTGACAACTGGTGAGTAGTCTGTGTATGGTCCAGGTTAACTATGGGCCACATGGAGTCTAAACTTCATGCTTATCTCTGCCATATTAAACTCCTGTAAAAACAGGGCAGTGTCTGAGTAACCATGGAAAATATGGTCACTCTATTCAGGGCGGTGGAAGAACACTGTCCTTAGTTTCCTGAAAAAGGAACCTTAGTTGTAGAACTATGGGATAGTGTTGGCACAACATTCCAGGAACTGGTCTCAACAGGAAATTATGTTCCCATCACTGTTTGGGGTGATTGGGCCTTGGTATGTGCCATCCTAATGACATACCAATCCCGTGACCCCCTACAGTTACCACAATTTTCTGAATCTGATGACCCTCCACCTCTTCCTCAACCTTCCTCTCCTACACAGCCTTTGTTAACTGATCAGCCTCTCCCTTCGCCTACTCCTCCCCCAATTAATGATGCTGACAACTCAATATCTAACTCCAGTGACTTTGGCTTAATGTCACCCCTTGATGACCTTATTTCTTTTCACGAAGAGCTGGTACTTGTAGCTCCTATGGCCCCAACTCAGACAGCCCGGGACCATATATATGCAAATTCTTCTCTCTTCAAACCTCTGGAGTCAGCTAATGGCTCTGGGACCAAACTACAAAGTACCTACAATTATTCAGGCCCTCCCCCATCCACTGCAGCCCATCACCATCTGGTCATTTCAGTTCCTCAACCAGTCAATTTGCCATCCCCTCAGCCTGCTTCTCTGTACCCTTCTTCACACAGGGATGCCAGTAATCACCAGTATACTTCTGCTCCTTCTGCTCCCCCAATGCCCATTTCTCATGCTCTCATTCTGGTCTGACCCCCTCACCCTCAGGTTCCCTAATCTACACATGCTTTTCCTGTCACATCTATGCCAACTCTGTCTCAGATGCCTACTCTTAAAACTTCAATGCAATGTTTATTATGCCAAAATAAACAAACAAATGGATTAGATACATGGGCTTATCCAGTCATGCTAGAACCTCCCAACTTCCAAGGGGTACAAATGTGTCATTATGTACCTCTCAATCTTACCTTTTTAAAAGAATTTAAGGATGCTTGTACTCAGTATGGCCCTACTTCTCCTTATGTTAAAATGGTATTACTAACTTTTTGTACTGAGGTCATTTTTCTTCCTTTAGACTGGGACCTTTTGGCAAAAGCTGTTTTAACCCCATCTCAGCATTTACAATTTCATACCTGGTGGTCAGAGGAGGCCCGTTTGCAGGCCCAGCTAAATTGGACTATTAGTGTTCTAATTACTCAGGCTCAGCTCACAGGCTCTGATAGTTTCTCTGATACTTATGCCCAATTAAACTTTGATGCTCTTACCACAGAACAAGCAACAAAGGTGTGTATGAGAGCTTGGGATAAATTATGTGCCCCAGGCCAAGCTCCTGTTTATTTTACTATGGTTAAACAAGGTCACACTGAATTATACCCTGATTTTTTAGCTAAATTACAAGATGCTGTTGAAAAATCTGTCTCTGATGAGCATGCTCTAGGTATTCTCCTTCCTATGTTAGCTTTTGAAAATGTGAGCCATGAGTGTAAAATGGCCATGTGTTCCATCCAATGACAAAATTTACCTGATCACGAGGTGTTGCCTGCATATATTAAAGCTTGTGAAGGCATTGGATCAGACACCCACAAAGATATTCTGTGGCCACAGGCCATGAAGGACACCAATCAAACTGGCCCCACTAATTCTTTTCTTGGAGCCTGCTATAATTGCAGTCAACTTGGTCATATTCAGAAAAATTGCACTGTTAAAAACTTAAAAGTGACCAAGCTGGCTCAACAAACATGGCCAAATGCTGCTGCTACTGTTTGCCCACATTGTCGCAAAGGTAAACATTGGGCAAGTACTTGCCACTCTAAGAATGATATAGATGGAAACCCCCTGCCACAAAACCAGGGAAACAGGAAGCGGGGCAAGTCCCAGGCCCCAATATCAAATGGGATGCTTCAGACTCAGACCAATGTTGTGTTTCTGCTTCAGGTGGTCCCAATGCAGCCCCCAGAACAAACAAATTTACCTACAGCCAACCCATATGGGTCCCAGCCTCTCCTTCTGTCTCAGTACAATGCTTGTCCATCTCCACAGTAAGGCATGGGGTAGTCAATCTCTGTAGTACTATTCCTCTAAATTTACTACCTAACTCTTTGCCTTTAATTGTCCCCACGGGGGTCACTGGCCATTTACCTCAAGGTTCGGTGGGCCTGGTGTTAGGTAGAGCATCTACCTCTGCTAAAGGAATCACCATTCATACTGGTCTCATTAATTTTGATTCCATTGATGAGATTAAACTAATCATGTCTGCCAAGGTTCCTGTTTTCATTCCATCCGGTGAATCAATTGCTCAATTGCTTTTACTACCTAATATTGTTTTAAGCAAAGGAGATAAGACATGTGGCCATGGGACGGGCTCTGGCGGTGAAAAGACTGCTTATTGGATTAATGTAATTTCTAAACAATGGCCCACGTGCACATTCAAGGAAAAAAGTTTGAGGGCCTAGTAGATACTGGGGCTGATGTTTCTATTATTTCCTCTAATTTATGGCCTTCCTCCTGGCTTAAACATCCCAGTAACATGGGACTAGTAGGTGTTGGAAAAGCTGATGAAGTTTACAAGAGCACATTTATCTTGCCTTGCACTGGCCCTGATGGTGAAAGGGGTACAATTCAGCCTTATATCATGCCAATCCCCATTAATCTTTGGGGGTAGAGATTTACTGGCACAATGGGAGACTGAAATTAATATTCCACATAACTCTTATAGTGCTCCCAGTCAGCATATGATAGAAAACATGGGGTTTGTTCCTGGACTCAGTCCAAAACATGAAGGGGTTACTAAATCCCTCCCAATTACTGTAAAAGAAGACAGGGCTGGTTTAAGTTATCCTTTTTAATGGCAGCCACTGCCATGCCTCCTGATTCTATCCCTTTACAATGGACAGTTTCTGAACAGTTACAACTTGGGAATGTGGAATTTTCTCTTTCCCCCTGGAATTCTCCTGTGTCTCTAGTAAAAAAGAAATCAGGCAAATGGCAGATGGTGACCAATTTAAGGGCCATTAATGCTGTAATTAAACCCATGGGAGCCTTCCAACCCAGCATGCCTACCCCTGCTTTAATACCTAAAAATTGGCCTCTCATAGTTATTGATCTTAAAGATTTTTTTATATTGCTTTACATAAATTGGATTGTGAAAAATTTGCTTTTACTGTACCATCTATCAATAATCAAGAGCCTACAGCTCATTATCAATGGAAAGTACTTCCTCAGGGAATGCTGAATAGCCCTACAATCTTCCAGCTTTATGTTGGACAAGTGCTTTCACCAGTTCAAGCCCAATTTCCCCAGGCCTATATTCTTCATTATATTGATGGTATTTTAATTGCTGCCCTCACTAATAAAGAATTAATTGACTGTTATCAAATTTTGAGCTGCTGTGTTACAGAGGCTGGATTACACAACACTCAGGATAAAATTCAACAGACCACTCCAGTTCAATATTTAGGAATGGTGGTCGATAATCAACATGTTCAACCTCAAAAAGTTCAGATTAGGAGAGATTCTTTGAAAACTTTAATGACTTCCAAAAACTCTTGGGTAACATTAATTATTTAAGACCTACTTTAGGCATTCCAACCTATGCACTCTCTAACTTGTTTTCTATGCTATTGGGAGATTCCAATCTCTGCAGTCCCAGGACTTTGATCCCTGAGGCTTCACTAGAACTGGAATTCATAGAAGAAGGAATCCAGACATCCCAGTTATCTAGAGTACAGCCATCTCAGCCTTTTCAGCTTCTCTTTTTCACTTCATTGCACTCCCCTACTGGACTAATAGTTCAACATAATGATTTAGTAGAGTGGTGTTTTCCTCCTCATTCTGTGTTGAAAACTTTGTCTGTTTATTTGGACCAAACAGCCACTCTAATTGGACAGGCACAGTGTAGAATACTTAAAATTTCCGGGTTTGATCTGAATTTAATTGTAGTTCCTTTAAATCGGCTCGAAGTTCAAGCCGCCTTTCAACATTCTGTACTGTGGCAAATTCACTTGGCTGATTTTATTGGTGTTATTGACAATCATTATCCAAAAAACAAATTGTTTGATTTTATAAAAATGACGTCTTGGGTGGTCCCTCGATTAACCAAAGATCAGCCCATTCCTGAGGCCATTACAGTATTCACTGATGGCTCCAGTAATGGAAATGCTGGTTATGTAGGTCCTACAGACAAGCTTATTTCGACCTCTTATACCTCTGCTCAAAAGGCAGAGTTAATTGCTGTCATTACTGCCTTACAGGATTTCCCCAAACCTTTAAATATTGTCTCTGATTCTGCTTATGTTGTACACACCACTAAAAATATAGAAACTGCTACCATCAAATATATTGATAATTCTGAATTGGCTTCTTTATTTTCAAGGCTACAACAGGAAGTTTGCCAACATAAACAGTAAACACCCATTCTATATTACACATATTAGATCTCATACCACTTTACCATGACCCATGTCTGCTGGTAACCATAAAGTTGACTGTTTGGTCTTTTTTGCAACCCAAGAAGCTCAGGAGTTCCATAATCTCACTTATGTCAATGCTGCTGGATTAAAAGATGAATTTGCTGTCACCTGGAAGGAGGCTAAGCTTATTGTTCACAGCTGCCCTCAGGGTCAGGTCTTTATACTTCCAAATCAGGAACCTGGTGTTAATCCCAGAGGCCTAACTCCTAAAGATTTATGGCAAATAGATGTGGCTCATGTTAGCTCCTTTGGGAGACTTTCATGTGTGCATGCTTCTGTAGATACTTTCTCAGATTTTATCTGGGCTACTTGCCAAACAGGGGAAGGCATGGCCCATGTTAAAAAACATTTGTATTCTTGCTTTGCAGTTATGGGGCTTCCATATCAAATAAAGACAGACACCACCCCTGGATATGTTAGTAAGGCTTTTGATTTATTTATGCAACAATGGGGAATTTCCCATACTACCAGAATCCCTTACAATCCTCAGGGACAGGCTGTGGTGCAATGGGTCAATTGCACCTTAAAAACTCAATTGCCCAAACAGTCTGAACAACGAAAACATAATTTAACTACCCCCCACTCCCAATTACATTTGGCATTGTTTACTTTAACTTTTGTAAATGTCCCTAAAGATAATAATCTAACTGCAGCCAAACACCATTATACAGGCAAAAAATTCTCCCTAAATGAAGGCAAGCCAGTGTTATGGGAAAACTCCCAAACCAATACCTGGGAACCTGGCACAATTATAACGTGGGGGAGAGGATATGCTTGTGTTTCACCAGGAGATCATCAATCCCCTGTCTGGGTGCCCACTAGGAGACTCAAGCTTCGTGTGAATACTGACAATGAAAACCACAGGGAAAAGACGTCCATGTCACAGACCACCCTGAGATGTGGTGAGATCTGTGCCACCTCCTCAGAAGCTGGCACACCAAATCAAAATGGGCCTGGTTCAATACTCCCTGATGGCAACGGAGACCCATCTAACTAATCCCACTTCTCCTAAATACCTTTCTTTTTCTCCTTACAAACCTAAAAATCTCACCATTTCTATTACCTGGAAATAACATCCCTCTGTTCTTCTCTTCCTCCTTCAGCACTGAATCTCACTTACAACAGGTTTTATTTAATGATTGTCCTCCTTATACTTTCTGTCTCACCAGTTTCCTCTCACACTGATTTACCTGCTACACAAAATTATTCTTGCTGGGCTTATGTGCCTTTTCCTCCACTCATTTGACCTCTCACCTGGATGGATGCTTCTGCAGAAATCTACACTAATGATAGTTTGTGGATGCCTGGAGCTACAGATGAGCATTGCCCTGCTCAACCAGAAGAAGAAGGCACTGCATTTAATGTTACTATGGGTTATAGATACCCCCGCTCTGTGCCTCAGACATGCATCTGGTTGTATCCATCTAGAAACCCAAGTCTGGGCTGCTTATCTTCCAGAGAGATCAGCTACAGAGAAACCAGGACATTTTGTCTCCAGCCTCTCCCTTTCTCCTTTAAAACAAATGAAAGGGGGAGTAATGGGAGATACCCCATACTTTCAATAGAAACCTGCAGGAAAACCATGCCCTAAAAATTTTGAGGGCCCATCTAAAACTTTAATTTGGGAAGATTGTGTTAACCCACATGCAGTAATATTAAAAAATGACTCATATGGTTTAGTAATAGACTGGGCACCAAAGGTCTATTTAAAAAACAATTGCTCCTCTCCAGAAGGGAATGCCTGGAGGCTACTTATTTTATTTCTTATCAGGAGAATGAGAATCATCATTCTACTTTGCATAGGAGGTTCAGCTCATTCTTTCCCTTAAAATGGGAAGATAAAGGCCTTACCCTCCCCGAGGCCTCATATGATATTCCCCATTCTAAGCCAAGAACACCCAGAACTTTGGAAATTGGCTCTTACCATGTCTGGACCGTGAGTATGGGAAGGGGAAACTTTTCTGTCTATTGTCCCCACTACCATCCCTCTCCCTCAGTATCAACATAGATCCAGACATTTTGCTTTGCTTACCTCCAACCTGACTGTTCCCATACAGAGTTGTGTTAAGCCTCCTTACATGCTGTTAGTGGGAAAATCAAAATTTGGACTAACAATCAAACTGTCCAATGCATTGACTGTCATTTATACACTTGTATTAACTCCCATTTTGACTCCAGGAAAAGTGTAATGTTGGTTTGAGCTCAAGAAGGAATCTGGATTCCGTTAACTTTGCCCAGACCTTGGGAATCCTCCCCCTCGATACATTTAATTAATGAAGTGTTACAGTGAATAACAAAAAGATCTAAGATATTTGTTTTCACTTTAATCACTGTGATCATGGGCCTAATTATGGTCACTGCAATGGCCACCACTGCTGGAATGGTGTTATATCAGTCTATTCAAATGGCTCATTTTGTTAATGATTGGCAAGCCAATTCCACCCAAATGTGGAATTCTCAGCAAAGCATTGATCAAAAATTGGCTAATCAAATTAATGATTTAAGACAGTCTGTTATTTGGCTTGGAGATTGGGTAGTGAGTCTCAAACATCACATGCAAATGCAGTGTGATTGGAACACTTCTGATTTCTGGATTACACCATATTCCTACAGTGAGACTGATCATTCATGGAAAATGGTCAAAGGACACCATCTGGGTAGGGAAGACAATTTACCATTGGACATAACTAAATTAAAGAAACAAATTTTTGAAGCCTCTCAAGCTCATTTATCCATTGTGCCTGGAGCTGAGGCATTAGATCAGGTGGCAGAAAACCTTTCTGGACTAAACCCCATGACTTGGATTAAGTCAATTGGGGACTCCAGTGTAGTAAATTTTGGAATTATGTTTCTCCATTTAATCAGCTTGTCTTTAGTGTGTCAGACCAGTAAAAGAATCCTGTGTCAAAATTGAGAGAATGAACAAGCCTTCATTGCCATGGCACATTTATACGAAAGGAAAGGGAGAGGTGTTGCAGGAAGTCAGGGACCCCAAATGGAGGGACCGGCTGAAGCCACCACAGAAGAACATAAATTGTGAAGATTTCATGGACATTTATTAGTTCCCCAAATTAATACTTTTATAATTTCTTATGCCTGTCTTTACTGCAATCTCTGAACATAAATTGTGAAGATTTCATGGACATTTATCACTTCCCCAATCAATACTCTTAAAATTTCCAATGCCTGTCTTTACTTTAATCTCTTAATCCCATCATCTTCATAAGCTGAGGATGTATGTCACCTCAACACCCTGTGATGATTGCATTATCTGTACAAATTGTTTGTAAGACATGTGTTTGAACAATATGAAATCTGGGCATCCTAAAAGAACGGGATAACAGTGATTTTCAGGGAACAAGAGAGATAACCATAAGGTCTGACTGCCTGTGGAGCTGGGCAGAACAGAGTCATATTTCTTTCTCTGGGCTTCTGTTTCCTTGCCTATAAAATAGGCAAATGAGACTTCTAATAATAAAATAGGACTAATAATTCTAATAAAAATAGGACTAATAATTCTAATAATAAAATAGGACTTTCTAATAAAAAAAAATAGGAAGATGAGAAAAAAAAGTGAATAGGAGAAATATCACCGAATTCTTTTTCTCAGCAGGGAACAGCCCTGGGAAAAGAATGCATTCCCAGGGGGAGGGCTCTAAAATGGCCAGTCTGGGAGTGTCTGTCTTATGCAGTTGTAGATAAGGGACTAAATACGCCCTGGTCTCCTGCAGTGCCCCCAGGCTTGCTAGGATTGGGAAATTCTAGGCTGGTGAAATTCTAGTCAGACCAGTTGTCTGCTCTTGAATCCTGTTTCTCATTAAGATGTTTATCAATGACCATGTATGCACAGTGGGACATGAAACCTCATCAGCAATTCTAATTTCACCCTGGCCTTGTGATCTCGCTCTGCCCCCATTTCCTTGTGACATTTTATTGCCCTATGAAGCATGTGATCTCTGTGACCCACTCCCTATTTATACACTCCCTCCCCTTTTGAAATCCCTAATAAAAACTAACTGGTTTTGCGACTCAGGTGGGCATCATGGAAACTGCCAACAACGTTTGATGTCACCCCTGGAGGCCCAGCTGTAAAATTTCTCCTTTTGTATTCTTTCTCTTTATTTCTTAGGGAACTAGAAAAGAACCTACATTGAAATATTGGGGGCTGGTTCCCCTGATAAAATGTGCTTTCCCTCTAATAGGTCACAGAGCAGCCTGGCACTCGGGATTATCGTTGTTGAAAGCTAATAACTGCAACACTATATCCTGAGCAGCTGAATCTGCAATCACCTTTTTAAGAGACTCCTGAAACCAAGCTACAAAATCTGCATAAGGTTCTTTCAGCCCCTGCTTAACAGAACTAAAAAAAGGGTATTGTTCTCCACCTGAAGAGATTTTTTTCCCAAGCTCTAATGCACACTCCTCTAAAGTGATCTATAGCATCGTCCTGCATGACCACTTGTGCATCTAACACAGCCCAGCCACCGACTCCCAAAAGTTGGTCTGCAGTTATATTAATCAGAGGTTGAACTTGTGCATTGCAGGCAGCTTGAGTAGAAGCTTCATCTGCCCACCAGGTCTTAAACTGTAAAAACTGAGCAGGAGTCACACTGGCTTGAGTAAGAGCATCCCAATCAATGGGGATCATCTGACTGGAGGTAGCAACATTCTTTAACAGACCCATCATGAAAGGAGAACCTGGTCCATCCTGATTGATAGCTTGTTTAAACTCTTTGAGTAATTTAAAGATAAAAGGCTCAAATGTAGCCATAACATTCCCCTGTTGATCTGGGGGTGTATCCTGAGGGAACTGCCAAGCCTCTAAATCACCCTCTCTTCTAGCTTGTTGAATTCCTGCCTGAATAGAACTGAGGGTGGTCCCTTGCGGCACCGCTCAAACAGTCACTGGGGTGACTTCTTTTCACCCAGTGTCCTCCAGAAAAGAAAGATCAGGAGGGTCAGGCCATTCTCTATCTTCAAGATATTGAGGGAGTGCCAAGGGGCAGGGACAAGCTTCCCCTTCTTGGGTCTCTTTAAGCAGTGGACAGATCTGTTCTTTTATCTCTTCCACAACACTATCACACTCCTCCTCTTCTTTGTCTCCTTCCTCATCTTCAGTGTGAAAAGGTTCCAAGGTGGAATGAATCAGAGCCCACACTGAGCAGACAGTTATGGGAATATCCTCAGCACCATCCTTATATGCCTTTTTCAGTGCGCTACCTACCATCTCCCAGACCTCTACCTCCATAGTTCCTCATTTTGGAAACCAGGGGCAATATTTCTCTGCTGCACTAAAAAGTTGCATAAGTTGGCTAGTGCTAACCTTAACTCCTTTTTCAAGGAGCTGCTGAAGCCAACTCAAATAAGCCTCATGCCTGCTTGACCCTTGTCTCATTGTTACCCTGATGCTTCTGAGCTCCCCTTCTTTCTCACCATGGGGATTGCTTAAGAGCACTTGAGTGTCCTCCAGCATAGTTCCACGTTCTTCAACCATCGCTCCAGCAGCCCTTCAACCCAGGTTCGAGCCCCACATTTGGATGCCAGTTGATGAGACTAGCTCAGTCGTGGGGACCCCAACCCAGCAGCACTAGAGGAATAAAAACACAGACACAAAAATAGATGCAAAATGGGATCGGGGGCTAACAGCCTTCAGAGCTGAGAGCCTTGAACAGAGCTTGATCCACCTATTTATTGACAGTAAGCTATGATAAATGTCATTTCTGCAGTTTATAGATTAACTAAAAGTATTCTTTACCGAGAACAAAGGGACAGGCTCTGGCTTATTATCTGCAGCAGGGACATGTCCTTAAGGCACAGATCTCTCATGCCATTGTTTGTGGTTTAGGAACACCTTGAGCAGTTTGCCAACCTGGGTGGGCCAGGTGTTCCTTGCCCTCATTCTGGTAAATCACCAACCTCCAGCGTGAGCATCATAGCTATCATGAGCATGTCACAGTGCTGCAGAGATCTTGTTTATGGCCAGTCTTGGGGCCTGCTCCCAGCAGACGGGTTTTCACCATGTTGGCCAGGCTGGTCTTAAACGCCTGACCTCAGGTGATCTGCTCACATCAGCCTCCCAAAGTGCTGGGATTACAGGCATGAGCCACAGTGCCCGGCCCACCTGAGGCTTCTTTTTCCTTCCCCAGCCACCTCACCATCCCAGTGGAACTCTCCCATGAGGACAGCCAAGGCCTAAAATACCTGTGTGCAGGGGGAGCACCTCAGAGTTTGCCCAGGAAACCAGCCGGCTCTGGTCCAGAGCATCTTGGAGTGCATGGTGGATGGCACTGCACCCCACCAGACAGTACACCTGGAGGACCTGGATGAGAGCGGTGAGCTGGGGAGCCAGTGCTAAATGGCATCCTCCGGCCACCCTACTTGGCTGAGGGGCTGGGCCTGGGCCTGCCGGTGACAGCCATCCCTGTCTTTCCTGCTGAGAGGGCAGGCCACCAAAGCTTACGTGAAAGCAGCTGAGGAAACAGTCCCAGCCCATAAGGCATGGCTCCCTGGCCTTAGTTTCCCCAGTGATAATAATATTGCCAGTATATCCCCTTCAATGCAGTGGTCAAAGTCAGAAAATGGAATCAGCTGGGTATGGTGGCACAAGAGTTAGAGACCAGCCTGGGCAACATAGAAAACCCTGTGAACACAGGAGTTAGAGACCAGCCTGGGCAACGGGGCAAAGCCCTGTGTCTGCAAAAAACTTTTAAAAAATTAGCCACTTGTGGTGGCATGTTCTTGTGGTCCCAGCTGCTCAGGACTCTGAGGTAGGAGGATTGCTTGAGCTTGGGAGGTTGAAGCTGCAGTGAGCTGTGATTGCACTACTGCACTCCAGCCTGGTTGACAGAGTGAGACCCTATCACACATACACAAAAATTGCTTTCCTATTTGTACTGCTATATATAGGGACAGAGTCTCGCTTTGTCGGCCAGGCTGGAGTGCAATGGCACAATCTGAGCTCACTGCAAGCTCTGCCTCCCTGGGTAGACGCCATTCTCCTGCCTCAGCCTCCTGAGTAGCTGGGACTACAGGTGCCCACCACCATGCCCGGCTAGTTTTTTTGTATTTTTAGTAGAGACGGGGTTTCACCGTGTTATCCAGGATGGTCTCGATCTCCTGACCTCGTGACCCATGTGCCTCAGCCTCCCAAAGTGCTGGGATTTCAGATGCAAGC
This sequence comes from Pan troglodytes, assembly GCF_028858775.2. Lineage (NCBI taxonomy): Eukaryota > Metazoa > Chordata > Mammalia > Primates > Hominidae > Pan > Pan troglodytes. The sequence continues at coordinate 39,902,025 of NC_072417.2, forward strand.
CACCCCGCCCAGCCTGTACTACTATATTTTTAACACGCCCTCCATATAAATCTTTAAGAGTTTATTTAGTTTTATTGGTGCATACACATTTAATGTTTTCTCAAACAATATACTAAGTGTAGTAAATCATTCCCCCTCCATATTATCTTCAAAGCTGGATGAAAGTACGCTCTAACCCACCATGTTATTGTCTATACATGACCATTGGCTAGTTCACTGTTACAGCTAGTTAGCTAGATCTCCCAGAGTGGAAGTATATGTACCCAGAGATGAATATTACTCAACTTCACCAGGAAAAGGAATGAGCTATTAGATATTTTCAGAATTCTTTAATGCTGATCAAAAATAAAAATAAAAAATAAAAAAGTAAAACAAGTCTCTATAGCATGGCATTTATTTTCTCAGATTTTTCTCTTTGACCTTTTAAATACATGTGCACATATCCTATGCAGGGATTAAAAAACAAAATGAAACAAAAACTCCTGTGATAACGAAAAAGTCTCGAGCCCAATATATTACCTGCAATACGTCTCTACATCTATAATGTATGCATCAGGGCCATATTCAAGGAGGGGACACCTGCACTGTTGATATATTCTGCCATTTTATTATTTACCTCATAAGCTAGAAAGGGAAAAAAACAATGAAAATATTTTACAAAGTGCTATATAAACAGCTAAAAGCAAATTTTCTGCCTATATGCCCTTTTGGTTGACAGCAAAACAAAACAAAACAGAAAACAAACAAGATAGCAAGTAATTGGGAGGCTGAGGTGAGCTGATCACCTGAGGTCAGGAGTGCAAGACCAGCCTGGCCAATATGGTGAAATCCCATCTCTACTACAAATACAATAATAAGCTGGGCATGGTGGCAGGTGCCTGTAATCTCAGCTACTTGGGAGGCTGAGGCAGGAAAATCATTTGAACCTGGGAGGCAGAGGTTGCCGTGAGCTGAGATCGTGCCACTGCACTCCAGCTAGGGTGACAGAGAGCAAGACTCCACCTCAAAAAAAAAAAAAAAAAAAAAAAGAGGGCAAGTAAGAATTCAGCATTTTATCCACATAATCCATAAAGACCAAAATAACACCACATGACCTGAGAATGGCTGTCATCAAAATTCAAGTGGCCTGGGGAGGTACATATCTTGAATGGAATGGCTAATTTAATTACACATGTCTGCCTTAATATAATCCAGGATCCTATCTAAGAAGTACACAGTTATTTGCAAAATAGCCATTTAGCAGAAAGCACTTACGCTTGCCAAAAGTTGTTCAGTATCAATCACCATTGTCAAAAACATTCTGTCTTGGCTTGATCCATTTAAAAGGGGTGTTAGATCAGAACTAAAAAGTTCAGTTAAAGGAAACCCATTACTCAAATAGAGTCCTTTAAAACACCTACCCTTGCCAAAAGTTGTTCAATCTCAAGCACCGTTGTCACAAACATTCTGTCTTGGCTTGATCCATTTAAAAGGGGTGTTAGATCAGAAATAAAAACAAGTTCAGTTAAAGGGAACCCATTAGTCAAATACAGTCCTTTAAAACATACTTAAAATAATGAGGTAATTAATAGGAGCCATAAAAGGAATTATGGATTATGTTATAGGGTCTGCGAGAAACAACCTTTTAAATTTTTACCCCTAAGGAATTACGGTTCCTTCATCTTCAAAATGAAGTTCTCTCTTCTTTCCTTGACTCTTACCAATAGGAAATAAAATTGAGTTTTAAATGATCCACAGATTGGCTGGGCACTCTGGCTCATGCCTGTAATCCCAGCACACTGGGAGGCTGAGGCGGGCGGATCACAAGGTCAGGAGTTCGAGACCAGCATGGCCAAGATGGTGAAACCCCATCTCTACTAAAAATACAAAAATTAGCCAGTCATGGTGGTCTGTGCCTGTAGTCCCAGCTACTCAGGAGGCTGAGGCAGAAGAATCGCTTGAACCCCGGGAGGTGGAGGTTGTAGTGAGCCGAGATCACACCACTGCACTCCAGCCTGGGCAACAGAGTGAGACTCCCTCAAAAAAAAAAACTATAGATTGGATAACAAGCTATTGAATACTCAGGAACTGGCTTTAAATCCAACATATACAGCCATGTCCTACATGCTTTGGTATGGATCTTCTACATTTCCACTTATAATATGCAATCATCTTTTTGGTTTGTAAAATTGTGTTAAATTGCCTTTTCAAATCTGAATAGTCAGAAATCTCTTTTTACAAGTGAAATTTGTTTGACAGGTTCAAATTCTGAACCTGCCTGTCCAGACCGTTTCTTTTGCCTTTTCTGAAACACCACTAACCTTCATCAGGTAGTATGTATTAGCATATGAGCAGCTCAATACAGACCTGAGTTATACTAGACACAGATAAATGCCTGGGCAATGACTATGCTCTCCAATCTTACTGAAGACTTTGTCCTGCCCTGTGACAGTGCCTGGGTGTGGCAAATGAAAAATATTAATCAGATGCTCTGTAGACTACTAATATAAATCTTCCCTTCCCAAATATATGAGAAAGAACAGTAGGCCAATAGAATTGAAGCTCCATGAGGGGAGAAAAAGCTGCCTCTGTCTTATTCACACATATATGCCTAACACCTAGTACAGCACCTGGCACTTAGTAGATGCTCATTAAATGTTTGTCGAATGAATGAATAAAGGCGAGAGAAATCTCTACTGCTGGTTATCCCATACTCATTATATTCATATGTTTATCAGGACAGTATAAGAGTAAACAGAAATGGTGAAAAACTAATTCTTCACAATACTAGCATTTAGTTAAATTTAATTCGTTTTATAGGTGGATAATGATTCATAGACCTTGAGGTTCTGAAAATACACAGTTAAAATAAGAGAAAGCTTTCTGGAATAAATAATATTCTAGTTATTGCTTAGTTGACTCATAGTGACATGCTTCCAACCTAGGCGTCAAACAAGATGCTTTAGAATACACATCAAATCCTGATCCTCATGGTCTTAGATTTCTTATTTAAAAAGAGAGTTAGGCTGAAGTAATTCTACAAAGCCAGTTCCAGTTTGTGGTAGTATTTCTTAGGAAATGTTAGGACATCTGCTTGCCCAGATGTCTTAACCTGGCTTTAGGAAGATAGAACAGATAACAGGGATGAGGCCCCGGCTTTTCCCAGGAAGATTTGGCAATACACTCTTTATTTAGAAGCATGGGCAGTGACAGGACCTAGGGATGACTGAGGGCTTGTCACCTAAACAGCAAGAAGAGCAAGGAGCCTGGTTTTATGCCTTCAAGCCTGGGAGGACGTGGCCAGGGCTCCACAAGGCCCTGGAGTTGGGGGAGGGGGTGTGTGCTGGCGGGAGAGCAGATCCACCCTCCTCTTGAGGAAGCAGCCACTACCCCCAGGAAGCAGCAATTCGGGGCACACAGGCAGAGTCCCCGCGTGCTGTAGAGCAGGGCCAGCAGATCTGCACTCAACCTCAGCCCCGAGGGAGCTGCAAGACAGATGCAGACCCTGATAGGTTTGGCTCTGTGTCCCCACTCAAATCTCATCTGGAATTGTAATCCTTCTGTGTCAAGGGAGGAACCTGGTGGGAGGGGATTGGATCTGGGGACAGTTTCCCCTGTGCTGTTCCCTGATAGTGAGTGAGTTCTCAGGAGAGCTGATGGTTTTAAAGTGTGGCACTTCCTTGTTCTCCACTCACTCTCTCCTGTCGCCTTGTGAAGAAGGTGCCTGCTTCCCCTTCGCCTTCTGCCATGATTGTAAGTTTCCTGAACTGCAAGTCAATTAAGCCTCTTTCCTTTATAAATTACCCAGTCTCAGGTATTTCTTTATAGGAATGTGAAAGCAAACTAATACAGACCCCTTCCCTGAGATGCCTTCTCCTTAGGCCACCAGCTGCCCCCATGCTCCTCCTCTGCCCCCTGGTCTTTATTTCCCCTCACTAGGCCCAAGTGATCCACAGAGCCAGCCCCAGCCCCATCCTACTGCAGGCCTGTGTGGCTGCTGGAGAGGCCGGGCTCCTTTCCTCACCCCGAGGCTGCCTGATATGCTCTCTGGATCCTGGAGGAATCTGACCCCCATCCTCGTACTAGTGCAACTTCTTCCAAAACTCAAAGCTGGACAATGTGAGCTGGTCTTTTTTTCTTGTCTCCACTTGCTAGGGTTGTCACTGGGACAGTCCTAGAGTTGCTGGGGGAAGAATGGATGAATGGATGGATGAATGGACAGTAGTCCAGGGAGGATGTCCCTGTGTGTCCTGAACTAGGCCCTTCCTCTGATGAGAAGCCTTCCTGAGTGAGTTTATACAGTCATCCCTTGGTATCCATGGAGGATTATTTCTAGGGTCCCCGGGGATGCCAAAACCCATGGATGCTCAAGTCTCTGATATAACATGGCTTAGTATTTACATATAACCTATGCACATCCTCTTGTATACATTAGACCATCTCTAGATTAGTTATGATACATAATCCAGTGCAGCTGCTATATAAATGGTTGTGATACTGTATTGTTTAGGGAATGATGACAGGAACAAAGTCTACACATGTTCAGTATAGACAACCATCCAATTTCATTTCTGAATATTTTCCATCTGCTGTTGGCTGAATCCACAGATGCAGAACTCCCAGATATGAGGGCCAAGTGTGCTTTGAGAGTAGGGTGGGTGAGGTTGCTAATGAGTACAGGGGAGCAGGTGTCAATCAGGAGGGCACTGCATTGGGGCATCAGGACATCCTGTTTCAGGACTTGAGCCTCCAGGTTTGGATGGCACAAGAAGGCTCAGCCTAGGCCAAAGCCCTCCCCTTGAATATTCTTTTTTATCCCAAGCTCTTTCTGGCTCCTGGAATTTGGCATCACCTAGGCCTTGGGTGGAAGGACAAATAAGCCAGATTTTAGATAACATGTCTAGAAGAGTGAGCCTCTACTGTGTGCCGGGCACTTTCCCCACAGGATCCTCTAGCTGGAATAACCAAGGATCATGGAGAGAAATACCCAATTAAAATATCAGAAATAAAAAAATAGATACCATTAGAGATACTAAAAAGACCATTAGAGATACTAAAAGGATCATTAGGTAATAGTATTAGCATTTTTCTTCTGAGATTCAACAACAGCAGTCACTTCCCTCCATCCCTATGTGTATCCCAGGCCCACCCTGGGCAGGGAGGACTGAGGTCAGGGAGCACCCATGGATGCTTTGATGCTGGCCTGGGGCCCCGGGGGTGACAGTGACAAGGAACTGGGTGCACACATGAGTGGGGCAGCCAGGCCTGGCCAGAGAAGCAACACATGCATGCACAGATGTGTTTACCCACATACACGTGTGCATGCACATGTGCAAACACATTGCAGGCAGGCATGTTGATGCCTCAGGCAGTGGAGGATGCTGACTCTGGGCCCTGCTGACCCAGGCAAGGCCCCATTGTGATGCCTGCCATGACCTCAGAATGTCACTGGTGCTTATTACCTGTCCGTTGTCCGGCCTGCCTCTGTGTTCTACAGCAGCTACACACACACAGTGGTATCTGTGAGCAGCTCTGTGGACTCAAAGGTTTTCTCCCTGAGAGGCAGAGCCCAGGCCAGCTGATTCATCAGTATCAGGTGAGTGTGACCTGCTCTCTTCCCTCCATGCTGACTTGGGGACTGTGGCTACAGTGTGGGCGGTGCTGGCTTCTAGGCAGCAGCCGAGGAAGGTGACCCCTGAGCACTCACCAGGTACCCACTCTACACTGCCCATGTAGACAATTGTCTCTTTTGTCCTCATGGTGGCTCCTGAATGTACCCATTTGGCAGTTGAGAATCTGGGGTCAGAGAGGCAGTAACCAGCCCAGGAATCCAGGCATGACCCTGGGTTTTGCTCTCAGCCCTGCCCTGTGCTGTGCTGGACTTAAGGCCTGAACCCCGTGGCCTCCTTGCCCTAGATCCCAAATTTGTCCAGGGTTTCCGATCCCGATGGGGCAGAGCCTGGCCCTGGCAGAGCCACTGGGATGGATCCACTGTGGGTGGGGTGGAGGGGAGGGCCCTCCGAACACATCTGTGCCCTAAGCTGGGTCTTGATGGTCCCTGTGGGACCCACTGGACACACATGGCCCCTTGTCTGTGAGTAGCATGGGGAGCCTTCTGCCTTTGGGCAGCTGTGGAAAATGAAGGAGCCCTGGAGAGCTGGCTGGAGTGAGACTATCTTCCATCCTGTTCAAAGGGGTCCAGGAACTGGGGTTCTCCCCAAGTATTTCTTTCTCTGTCTGATCATCTCAAGGCCTTGCCCTCCTTTTGCCCCAAGTGTTCCCAGAAGGGACAGTCCATCTAGGTGTTCTCCAGGACCAAAGACCCACTGTTCTTCCTCAGTGACCCAGGAAAATGAATCCCCTTCCTGTATGGACAGCTCAGAATGGTGGAGTCCACAGTCCCTCCCTGAGAGATGTGGTTTCCATGAGCACAGGGGCTGCTTTGGAGAGAGTAGATTATTTTCATCCCCAAAACCAAACACCCTCCTGCTCAACTGGTGTTGTTCCTAAAGTGGCTTCACTGTTCAGACTGAAGGGCCATGATAGTCCAAGTGATGAGTGGAGTAGAACCAAGCGATCAGGAGAGGTCTTGTTCCCCATAGGAAGCTGAACATCTCTATGGTCCCTGAGCATCCCAGGAGGCCGATTGTACAGAGACCTCTGGTCCCTCTCCCCAGTCTGCCTCCACATCCCTGGAATAGCCCATCATGGGCCCTTCACCCTTGGCAGATGGACACCATTGAACCTGCTAGGCCAAATGTGTGCGCGTTTCACGGCATCTGGGGACAATGGGATTCTCTGTCCAGGTCCCACTGTTCTCAAGTCCTTGGGAAGATGCCTACCCCTGCTTGAGGCTTTAGACCCCAGAGACCTGTGCAGGTGTGGGCCACTGGGGCTGGCCCTTTTTCACCTGGGTGCAGTGGTGGAAGGGCGGTTATGTAGCCAGGCAGCATCTGGGAACCGGGCAGGAGCAGTTCAGGTGTTCTCCGAAGCTCTCGGGTACAGTGTAACCTTTAGACAATTTTGTCTCACAGGATGGACATGGTAGAGGATGCGGATACTTTGCAGGAGTGAGGGGACATCATTATGAAGCATGAGAAGGTAGAGGTCAGTCTGCTCCCTGGAGGGAGGCCTCCTCCAGTGCACCCTGGTGAAAGGGTCCTGAGCTCCCTAGGAGCACAGAGCGGGGACAGGTGGCCAATACACAAAGGCCCTTTCACCCTTTACCCTGGACCCCTCACCAAGGCTCCCACTGGGTTGCAGGGACACCAAGCTGGGCTGCCAGCAGACATGGGGCCTGTGCCTGTTGGAATCTACAGCAGTGCTGATTGCTTTGGGATTCTGCAGTGAGTCCTCTGTGCTCCCCTCAGCCCCTAAAGCACCTATCTCAGCTCAGGGCTGGGTTTGCTTTTACAAAGGCCTTTCTGAGGCAGGACATGTCTCCCTAGGTCGAGCCAACCTCCTTTCCAGGGTCAGAACTCCTTCCTGGCTCCCCTGCCGGTCCAGCCTGAGGTTGCTGTTAGGCCAGTGGTGTGGGGCCCATCTAGGGAGCGGGTGGGAATGGAGAGGGGGCTAGGTCAGGCCCCTGGGCTCTCAGCAGTTCTGTCTCTGAGTTAGCACAAGAGGAGGGGGGCAGCCTGAGGGTCTGGCCCTGTTCACTTGGAGACAACCCCAGTGAGATCCAAGCGTTGTGGCCACAGGGTGAGGGGAGGCCTGATCCAGCCTCGGGGCTGTTGTCCAGCAGGCCTCTGAGGGCCCACCTTCCCCTGTTCACCCCCATTTCCCTAGAGCTACAGCCCTCACTGTACCCATGGGGAAGGGGGAAAGGCATGGGGACAGTAGGGGCTGTGGCCTTAGGGGAATGGGGGAGAAGATGGGCAGGGCCCTATTCTGGGCATCTCACAGAGAGCCAGGGAGGCAGCAGAGCTTGTGGCTAATGACCCTGGGTCTGGTGCTGGGAAGGGATCTGGGGCCAGGTAAGAGGAGCCCAGCCCGGAGCCCATCCCTCAGGGATCATAGGATGGAGAGATGGAGGATCACCGGGTAAGTAGTGTGGTAGGGAGCTTATGAGCCATGCCACTTCTGAAATGCAGTGTGTGTGGCTTGGGTGCAGGGAGAGGCAGGTGGACTCTGGGAGGTCAGATGCTGTAAGGGCCTTGGGACTCTCAAGTGGGATGGGCCCCTGGTGCACCCAGGGTGTACCAGGCAGGTCTCAGACCAGGCTACCTAGACTGGTCACTCCTTGAGGGATTACTGTCAGGGCCTGGTCACCCACACTAGGTGGCCCCCATCCCATCCAAGGGCTGACCTTTCTCAGCTCCAGCAGAAAGCACCACCTCCAGTCCAGGAGGGGCAGACCCATTGTGCAGCCTGACCACCCCCCACACCAGGGGCCCCAGTAACCCCGGCCAGGCTGGCCCTGCACTCCCTCTTCTCCCAGGTCCTGGACTCTCCTGGGAGTCAGCCCCACAGGAAGGCCCTTGTCCTCCCTTCCCTGTGCCTTCTCCCGGGATGAGCCCTGAGCTGGATGGGACAGAGCCAGTCCTTTCTGGGGGTTGACTCCCTGAACCGGACGACTCCAGACCCTGTGCAAGTCCTCAGCTCTGCCTGGGTTCCCTTACAGTGAGACGGAGCTGCCCCCTGTCACTACCTGGAAGGCGAAGGTAAGAGCCTGATCCATAGGGGGCTGGTCCCGGGATGGGGGACTCAGTGGGTGGTTGATGAGGCAGAGGAGGCAGCAGGTCTGTGCAGTGGCAGGTGAGGGAAACACGCTGTCACTGGGAGGGGCAGCTGTTCCTGCTGGACCTGACCCCAGGTTGCTGTATCTCTGGCAGTTTGATGAAATTCCAAAGTGAGAACCACAGTCATGGTATGGGGGTGGCTGCCCACTTGTGTTAGGACCCCACCTAGAGGCTGGGACCTGACCTACGACTGGTGTGTCTGTGGCCTGAGGATGGCACGTCCCGGGGTCCCAAGGCCAGCCCACTAGTGCTCATTTGCTCAAAGGCCCTCAGCCCTTAGGGTCTGCCCTTCCCTGGCTCCTTCTAGCTGGGTCCCACCAAGGCTTCAGAGCCCAAGACCCAGCATCCACGGGCCACTCCGCGAAGCCTGGCAGCTCCGCTAACTCCAACATTCCTCATTTGACAGCAAATGCGGCAGGAGATGAGATGAAAGAGCAAGTGGATGGAAATGCTGGGAGAATGGGAGACATATCAGAACAGCAAAAAAGTAATGTGTGGAGGGAGAGGCCCCCAGAACCACTCTCTGCAGAGACAGGGGACAGGCACCCATGGCTGTGTCCTTTCAGAGGACGAATGGCACACTGTCCTCACCCAGAGGACCACAGGCCTCTTTGCCAGCTTTGCTGCCCATTCGTGCAAGCATCACCTTGCTTGGAGGGAATCTGAATCCAGGGATGGAGACCCCTGGAGCTCGGAGTAGGGATGCCTCCTGGTGACCCGAAAGGAGGAAAAGGTCCAGATCAGAGTTCAGGACTCTGAGTGCCCACACACTCTTTCAATCCTGGGAAGGGAGACCCTGTGCCAGCTTGACCTCACCTCTACTGAGGAATCATGGGGCCAAAACCAAAGATTTCCAGAATCCTCGGGCTCTGGTCCTCACTGGGGTTGTCCTGTGGCATGTGACACCAGATTGTTTTCTGCCCACAGCTGATTGAGTGAGTGTATAAAGGCATTCCCATTAATTTCCAGGGCCAACTGTGGTCAGGCCCCCTGAACATTCAGGAAAGCAAGGCAAAAAATCCCAGAAAATACCAGGCATGCTCAGCCAGACACAACAAACAGGCCAGGCCGTGTCAGGGAGCCAGGTCTCCAGCTGGAGGGAACATCAAGCCCAGGCTTTGGGGGTGGGGGGGTGGTCAGATGCACATCCTGGGCACAGATGGTGACATAGTCACCACAGACGAACTCGGCTCTCGTGACCCTCTCCGGCTTCAGAAACAAGCCAAAAAGCAGTTTTCTGCAGAAGGAAATCTTTCTTCTTTCCTTCCTTCCAGAAGGGCTGACTGTGGGCTGACTGCCATTTGGGGCAGAGAGTCTTCCATCTATTCTGAGCCTGCTTCCTCCTCTTGGCCCTGCCCTACAGGTCATGAAGGAGAAGGGCAAGAGGTCCTCTGGACACATCCACCAGATCGACCTGGACATGAGCCGGACATTAAGGAACCACCTGTTCTTCAGGGACCGATATGGAGTCAAGTAAGCCTATGGGAGCCACAGGGTCCCAGTGGAGATGGGGTGAACCAGAGGGATGGGGACTTCCCTGGAGCAGAAGCCAGGGTCACCCAGGAGGGATGACAGAGCTGCCAAGAGCTCTCCTGTACCAGGGAGCAGCTGGTACCATGGACCGAGCACCTCCCAGGTTCCAAGCCCTGGGCCAGACTGGAACACGTGGGGCCAGAACCCAGGAGGATCCTGAGGAGACAGACGGCAGCAAAGAAAATCATGCACAATGGTGAAAAGTGCTCTCCCTGACCCACAGGGACCCATGGTAGGACCCACGGGAGGGCAGCAGGATGGAGGGTCCATGAGCTTCCCCAGGCAACACTGACAGGACCAAAAGCTGGGGGAGCTTGGGGTCCTGGAAACTCTCATCCAGGTCTGCTGGGAACATCACACGGCACAGCCACTTTGGCAGCCAGTTGTGCAGTGGCTCACAAAGTTCAATGGACTTGAACCACATGTCCCCAAAGTGTCACCGATATTGAACCCACTGATTTGAAAACTGATGTCCACATGAAACCTGCATGCCACATTCACTGCTTGATTCATTGACACTCACACATGGAGGCTACGGGAATGACCTTCAACACGGGAACGCAGAGAGGAAGGGTGGTCCTCCCTTCAAATGGCAGAAGATTCAGAGAGAAAAGGGAACGATCTAGTGATGCCCACATGAACGTGGGTGGATCCTAGATGCGTTTTGCTAAGGGAAAGAAGCCAGGCCCAATAAGCTACCACAGTAGGATTCCCATTCCTAGACCATTCTGGAAAAGGCCAAACCACAGGGACCGAGAACTGGTCTGGGTGGCCAGATGCTGACGGATCAGGGAGAGGCTGGCTGCATAGGGGCCACCCTGGAGACTTGGAGGATGAAGGAGTCACTCCAGGAGGGGCTGGAGCAGTGGCCAGGAGATTCTGCACTTGGTTTAGAACCCTCCTTGCCCTGCAGTGCCCTGCATCCCCAGCCCAGGGGTTAGGCTCACCCTTAGCCTACAGGAGGCCCAGGAGGGTCCCTGCAGGCCACAGAAGCAAGACCCTCTGCCCAAGAGGGGTCATCCCAGGGCAGAGGCTGGGGCTCAGGCCCAGCCTCATGGGCAGACTGGGCCAGGACCCAACTTGGGAGGGCTCAGGGATGCCTCAAGCCCCGGGAAAGCCCCTATCTCCAGAAGCCACATCCCTACTGAAATGAGTGCCCCCCCATGAGGAGCGGCAAGACCTTGTCTGACCCAGTGTCCTGGAGGGGTCAGGTGACCCTCATGGGGAAGGTCACTGACTCTGGAGACTGAAGCCCCAATGGGTGCAGCTCGAGCCACCAACCCCAGCCTGGAAGGGCCAGGTCCTCCCATGCCTGCTGTCCCCATAGATCTCTCTTGGGCTCACCCTGCACCTGTGGGACATGTATTTGCTGGAAGGGGAACAGGCGTTGATGCCGATAACAAGCATTGCCTTTAAGGTTCAGAGGAGTAAGTCCACGTGTGGCCAGTGGGGCCTGGGGAGCACTGGGGTCAGACCCTGACTGGCCCAAGGGCAGCTTCCTCACACTGTTCTCATGATCCTCTGTTCTGGCCCAGAAGGAGGTCTGTCCGGGTGGGCTGGGCAGGGCACAATGACACCAAGTCCATCCCCCACATGACCCAGATGAAAGTCAGGAGTGTAGTGAGCACTTTTTTTGCCCAGGCTACCCCCCAGCCACAGCCTTCTGTGCATATCTGGACCCCTGGAGTGGCCATGAAAGTATCCAGCACCACCCAGTGGGAGACTGAAGTGGCCATGGGGTGTGGGCTCTGACCTCTCCCAGGGAACTCTCCGGGCCTGATGCCCACCCTGTCCCTACAGCGCCTCATGAAGACGTCCAGGTCTGGCCTGTGGGCACCTTTTCGAGACCAGTTATTTCATACCTGAGCCATGGACGATGATCCTGTTCTGAAACACCTTCGGGCCTCTATGAAGAAACTAACAAGGAAGCATGGGGACCTGCCACCCCCAGGTGGGCTCCAGTACCAGGTCCCCTCCTGAATCACCTTCTGGGGCAGTCAATAGTGGTGGAGTGCTCAGGACCCCCAATCCTACTACCTGGGTCTTCCTCTTCACCTTTTCTTTCTCCTCTTCTTCCTGGACTCTAAGAAAGTACAGGAGGCCCACTGGTCCTCAGGGCAGGCTCTCAGTGCGTGTGTACGGAACATGCTGTGCAGGAGGGGGATGTGGGCAAGAGCCTCCAGCAAGCCCCCTCCCACTTTCCTTGGTGGCCCGCTTTCCCCCTCACAGGGCCCTCAAGGGCACTGGAGGAGCCAGACCCATTTGTGGGAGCCCCCACCCCTCCCTGAGAGCACCCACAGCCTCAGAGAGCAGCAGAGGCCCCTCACTCCTGCAGACCCCTCTAAGGGTGCCAGGACAACAAGCCTTGAGCCAGGGAGACAAGGGAATTGGGTGTTCCTGACTCCCAGAGCATTCAGGGAGAGGGCACAGGCAGGACCCCGGGCCCAGAGCCAGAGCCAAGAGTTCAGCCAGGTGTGGGAATGGTCAGTCCTGGCATGGACTGAGCAGCCCAGGAGGGCAGAGGGTGACTCATATCTGGGCCCAGTCACCCACTGCGGAGACAGGTCCCCATGTGAGGTGGCAAGGGGGCTGGGTAACAGCCAAGGCCCCTCCTACCTGAGTTCTGACAGGGGGCCATATCCCAGGCCCAACAGCCCTGGATAAGGTTGTGTGGCAGGAAGCCTTCAGCCTCTCTGAACCCTGGGGGGCAGTCCCAGGAGCCACCTGCCATGCCCCGACATCTTCCCCACCCCAGGCAGCACACACCCCTCCTTCTGGGATCAGCAGACTACAGGTGTGTCCTCAGAGTCAGATCACGGGGGCCACACAGAGACTCTGAGGACTCCAGAGACCCAGGCAGGTGAACTCAGGCCTCAATATACATCAGCTGCTCTAGCTGAATTTTGTTCAAACTCAGTGAACACCTGCTCTACAGGGTGCATGTGAAAGGGGCAAGAATGAGTAAGCTGCAGATAAAGAAGACAGAACACAGGGGGTCTGTCTAAGCTCTATCCCCTGCCTTCAGCACTGATGAAGCAAATCCAATACTTAGGGAATGGTGGCCACATGCTTGGCCAGCCCCAGGCTCTAAGGATCTGACAGTGAGTGACGCAGAGCCAGGCCTTGCCCTTGGGGAGCTCTCCAGCATACACCTCCCTCTCCCCTCCCAGCGCCCTGCAAAGCAGGCGTCAATGCCATTGTTAATGCACAGAGGAGGAACCTGACTGTTAGACGGGTTGATGGGTTTTCCAGGGTCAGGGTCACATGGCTTCTGGGAGACGGATGTGACCCTGAGGACAGGGCACAGGCCAGTGTAATGCCACAATGGGATGAGCTGTGGTCTGTGCTGTGTAGAGGCCTAGGCTAAGGTGGGACTGACGGATGACCAGGTCAGCCAGGTTGCTGAAAACACTCTTGGGTCCTCACCTGCCAGCTCCCAGGACTCCGGAACTGCCAGGAGAGTGGTGGCAGGTCCCCCATCCTCAGCTGGGTGGGCCTGGATAGAACAGCAAGGCGAGGGCACATTTCCCCAGCCATTCCCTCCAGGCACAGCTGTGACCTGCTCATTCCAATTTCGTGGAAATATTTCCACACACACAAAACTGTAAATAGCAATGGATGTGCTGAGAGGAGTTTGGACATAGGATAGGCAGTATTTTACAGGCAGAGCATCCAGGGCTTCCTGACGGGTTAGCTTCAGGGCTTGAGCAAGGAAGGAGAACCGAGGACAATGTGTTCAAATCTGTTCACTCACCTCCTCCGTGCCACACCTGTGCCGGGCACTGGAAGAGACAGATGAGCACAGAAGCCCTGGCCTGGGGGAGGTGTGGGAGGAAGCCCAGAGCATCTACTGGGAGCTGAGGGCTGATGTCCACCTGGGTACCATCCAGGTTCTCTGCATGGACAAGTACAGGCTAGAAGAGCTGCCTGGAGGAGGCACAGCTGTTGCTGGTGGAGACCAGCACATTTGGCAATGGAGACTGCCCCAGCAATGGAGAGGTGGGTGGCCTGAGGTCTGGCTGGTCTAGGAGGTTGTAGGGTGTGGGAGGACCCAGGAAAGGGTCCAGGGAATGCAGCAGGTCCTACAGAGGGCATTTGGGAGTCAGTGCTCAGGCCATCTGGGTCACTCAGGTCATTTGCCGGCCTCCGCTGTAATTATTGCCATATGGGAGTGCCACCTTTCCTATGACATATTTAATATATTTCTGTGAATGGCCTACCTGTTTGTATTTACAAATTCATGTTTAAAGGAAACTTGTGTCACTCTCACAAATGGAAAGCAGCAAAACATAAATTCAATGAAAACAAAATGAAGTTAATGAATTTTAGCTAGATACTATTCCCTGGCCAAGGCCTGTTCTTTCTTTGTTTTTTAAAAGAGTACTAGGCAATGAGAGAGGCATTAAAGGTCTATTAGCACCAACTCAAGACTGTCTCTCCAGGGCTCAAAAGAATGAAAATGTAATTGAAGGGGAATAACTAAAAAATAAATTATGGAAAAGGGAGTAAATACCATGGGATTTGACGCTAGTTCTGCTGGGTCACATATCTCCTGGAATCATCTTGGCTTCCTGGAAAGCCAGCCTTATTTCAGAGACTGTAGGACCAATTGTTGTTGCTTTTACCAGGTTCCAAACAAGAAGACAGAATCACGGCCTATTAGGAGGCCCTCTGGAGATGCCCAGGGCTGGATGGGAGGGGGCCAGGCTATTCTGGGTCTCCCACCAGGGGACAGGGCCCACACGAGTTGCTACAGTTTAGCTGGAGTGAGAGACAAGCTAAAATTCTCACCTGACAACCAGGTCCTTGGCCAGGTGGCCCCATATGTAAACCAACTTCCATTGTGGGCCAGGAGCCATCTCCTGCCAGCTGTGGCCAGTTTTCCAGAGGAATGGAAAAAGCGGTGTTTTTTTTCATCTTGGCCTGAGAACTCTGTCATTTCCTCTCTTTCTAGAAACTGAGGAAATCCCTCTTCATGCTGAAAGAGCTCACCAACAAATTCAGGTAAAGCTTTTTCCCTCCTCCTGCACCTTCTAACCTTGTCCTGAGGACCCAAAGTCTGGCTCAGGGGATGGAACTGGGTGCGCATACGGGGTCTTCTCAGAGCTGACCAGGCACAGAGGGACCCTGGGCCAGAGGTTTGCCCTCGGAGTGTGTCACGGGTCAAGCCACAGAAACCAAGTCCCTCTCACAGGTCTGCAGGCCAAGCATGGGGTGGTCATGGGAGTTGGTGGCAAGGCTCAGGGGTTGGGAGGACTAGAAGGGGCTGCAGCTCCATGCTTCAGCTGGATGGGGAGAGTCTGGGGCTGGCCCTCCAGGCTGTTGGTGCTGGGTGCTGGGTGCCAGGTGCTGCTTGCATGGGACATGAGTCTCTATGTGTTTCCTTGGGCAGGTATGCCATGTTTGGCCTCAGCTCCAGCAAATACCCTCAGTTCTGTGCCTTTGCTCATGACCTCACCCAGTAGCTGTCCCACCTGGGGGCCTCTCAGCTCACCCCAATGGGGAAAGAGGATGAGCTCAGTGGGCAGAGGATGCCTTCCGCAGCTGGGCCATGCAAACCTTCAAGGCCGGTTCCCAGCCAGAGCTGCTCCACAGCAGGGACATGACAGGATGCATTCAACCTAGGACATCTGTGCTGGGTGTCCCAGGTGCCATGACCTCTGCCCCTGGTCCTGTAGATGTGGTCCCAGGCATGAGCCAGGGCCACAGGCCTGAGGGCTTAGGTCACTGCTGCTCTCCCTCAGGCCTCTAGAAGAGATCCACCTTGTGCACACAACTCTGGGGGAGAAGGTGGCACAGATACCCCCCTGCCCTTAGGGAGCTTCTAGTTTAAGGTCTCCCCCACTGACTACCTAGGTCACCTTTTAACTACTATGTCTGTTTCAGTCTCACAGCCATAGAGAGCCTAGGGACAGGCACCACACAGTGGCAGATCCACTTTGGATCCACTCAGTATCTCCATAGCTCTTTACTGCTATGGTTGGCCCCAGTCATTTAGGGAACTCATCACTCATGCAGAGCGTCACTCAGCAGTGGTGCTTAGGAGCATCAGCTTGCATTGGGGCAGGCTTGGTTCCAAAGCCCAGGCCTCCTCCATGTGGTTCCACAACAGGAAAAGGGAACAATCAGACCTCTTCCAGTGTGGTCATGAGGATACAAGAAGATCATGTCAATATTGGCATTCATAATGGCCAGACACTGTGGCGCATGCCTGTAATCCCAGCAATTTGGGAGGCTGAGGTGGGCAGATCGCGTGAGCCCCAGAATTTGAAACCAGCCTGGGCAACATGGCAAAACCAGTCTCTTCTGAAAATACAAAAAATTGGCTAGGCTTAGTGGTGCACATCTGTAGTCTCAGCTACTTGGGAGGCTGAGGTGGGAGGATTGCTTAAACCCAGGGAGGCTGAGGCTTCAGTGAGCTATGATGACACCACTGTACTCCAGCCTGGGTGACAGAGCGATACCCTATCTCAAAACAAAAACAAAGGCAAAACAACATTCAAAATAGTAGCAATAGCTACTATGTGCCAAGCCCAGGCACTTCTTTGAGTCCTTGCTGTCACCCTATCAGGTAAGTGTGCTTCGAAGTTACACGAAGCATATGGCTTAGTATCTGGCCCATGGTAAGGGCCTAAAAAGTGGTAGCCCCAGTGGTGGGGATGCTGCTGCTGCTGCTGACCATTAACCCCCATCTGCTCCACCTTCTTCCAGGCAGCCTGTGAAACGTTTGATGTCCGAAGCCAACAGCACATTCAGATCCTCAAGCTCTACACCTCCAATGTGACCTGGGGCTTGCACCACTTCAGGCTCGTGCAGGACTCACAGCCTTTGGACCTCAGCTAAGGGACCTGCTTCTCTGTAGCACATGGGGCTTGTTTGTGTTGGGGTCTGAGCCCTGAGCTCATGGTCAAGGAGAACCCCAGGTCCTTCTGAACAGAGACAGCTGGCCTCGGGGCCTCCCTCTCACTGCATGCAAGAGCCTGTTAGGGCACAAGACTCAAGGCGCTGAGGGAGGCTGTTTCAGGAGGAAGCCGCAGAAGGATGGTGGAGAGAGAAAGGGACAGCATCCGCCGAGGGCCTACTGTGTGCCAGGCACTGTCCAGGGCTCCTGGCCCACATGGGCTAAGTGAGCCTGGACACTCCTCCTGGGAGAAAGGCACAGATGGAGAAATTGCAGTTCAGGGAGGTGAAGCAAGCTGCTAGCCTGTGGCCACTTTGGGATCTGAGCGCCAGCCTTCTAGCCACAAAGGCAGCCAAGGGTCATGAAGAAGGCATCACAGAGGCGATTCCAGGCTGTAGTGGTGAACTCTCCACTCTGCACCCCCAGGTGCTGTGCCCTGTGCCCTGATTAGATAGTCCTGAAGGTTTCTACATGTTTAAGATATCCCTAATGTCAACGATGCTCTCCTGTGGATCCCAAGCTGTGGAGATGTCCTGGGACTTTCCATTTCAGGTTCCTAAATTGAATTTCCCAACACCTAGAAGCAACCCAGCTGCCCTGTATCAGACCAAGGACCTTTATTTGTGATTCAGAAACAGTGGAATAAAAGGAAAGGAAAGAAAACCCCAACAGCCACCTCAGCAGGATGCCCCAAGGGTAGTGCTCTGGTGTCACTGACTCAGACATGTGGGGGCTTCTGCCACCCACGCTCAAGAGCCACTTTGCCGTTTCACCTTCTCTGTGTCCTCCACAGCCCTCAGCAGCATGCACGCCAATAACATGTTCACCACGAGGCTCAAATCTTGGCAGAAGCTACAGAGTCCAACATCCAGGTAAGGGAAAGTGCAGGGCTTCTCGGGTGATGCTCTACTGATTTTATTTTAACGAATGAAAGACCAGAAGTCAGTCTTTGAAGGGAGAGGAGAGGAGCATCTGCTGGCATTAGCAGCCATGCCATCGGTAGGACTGGCTCACCTGGTAACCTGTGGCCACCTGTGCTTTTACATCTACTCTTGGTTAACCACGGGCCACTTTTCCAGCTTGGACTCTAAGCGTCTGTTCCACTTCCTCTCCTTCCTCATTGAACTCTTTCACTAAAAGGAGAGTGCAAGAGAGACTTAAACTGTTTGACTCATTCTTAAGAACTTTCAGGAAAAGTGTTGGCAGGGAAGGAAATTTCCCAGCTCTGGGAAATAAGCCTTGTGGATTATCTGCAGGTTTCATTGATCTGTGCTGTCCTCCCCACATGCATTAAGAAAATTGGCCTTGGTTCTAATAAGAACAGCATTTGTCCTGGTGACAAGGAAAGGTTTCTTCTGATGTCCATTATCTCCAAGAGGGATGCTTTCTCCAGGCAGAGGCTGTGGCCAAGTGCTCGGGGGGCTCAGAGGGCTGCTGGGAAGGGGTGAGCCCCTCTCCTCCCCAGAGGGAAGCTCCCAGGGCCCTCTCAAGCACCTCTGGCTGTGGGGATGCTTCCCAAGCTCAGGGTGGCAGCCCAGGCTTGTGGAACCAGCCAGGTAAGTGAAAGGAGAGTGCATTTCCTGGGGAATCTCTCTTGCCCATCAGGGAGCCTTGGAGGAAATCCTGCAACATCACCTGAGGCTTCTTTTTTTATTTTCATTTTTTGAGATGGAGTCTCACTCAGTTGCCTAGGCTGGAGTGCAGTGGCGTGATCTCGGCTTACTGCAACCTCTGCCTCCCGGGCTCAAGCCATTCTCCTGCCTCAGCCTCCCGAGTAGCTGGGATTAGAGGTGCCTGCCACCACGCCCAGCTAATTTTTGTATTTTTAGTAGAGAAGGGCTTTCACCATGTTGGCCAGTCTGGTTTTGAACTCCTGACCTCAGGTGATCCACCCACCTTGGCCTCCCACAGTGCTAGGATTACAGGCATGAGCCATGGCGCCCGGCCCACCTGAGGCTTCTATTTCCTTACCCAGCCACACCACCATCCTGGTGGAATTCTCTTGTGGGAGGGCCAAGGCCTGAACTACCTGCCAAGGGAGAACCTTGGGGTTTGCCCAGGCAACCAGCTGGCCCTGGTCCAAGGCATGCTGGAGCGAGTGGTGGATGGCCCCACACCCCGCCAGACAGGGCACCTGGAGGCTCTGGATGAGAGCAGTGAGCCCTGGGCCAGGGAGCCAGTGCTGCCTGGCATCCTCTGGCCACCCCATCTGGCTGAGGGGCTGAGCCTGGGCCTGCCAGTGACAGTCATCCCTGTCCTTCCTGCTGAGAGGGTGGGCTGCCAAAATCTTATGTGAAAGCAGCTGTGGAAACAGTCCCAGCCATAGGCATGGCTCCGTGGCCTTAGTTTCCCCAGTGATAATGACACCACCAGTGTATCCCCCTCAATGCAGTGGCCAAAGTCAGAAAGTGGGATCAGCTGGGCGTGGTGGTTCACGCCTGTATTCCCAGTATTTTGGGAAGCCAAAACGGGTGGATCACTTGAGGTCAAGAATTCAAGACCAGCCTGGCCAACATGGTGAAACCCCATCTTTACTAAAATACAAAATAAATTAGTTGGGCATGGTGGTGCACACCTGTAATCCCAGCCCCTCGGGAGGCTGAGGCACGAGAATCGCTTGAAGCTGGAGGGAGGAGGTTACAATGAGCTGAGATTGCTCTACTGCACTCCAGCCTGGGTGACAAAGACTCCATTTCAAAAAAAAAAAAAGTGGGATCAGAGAGGCAGAGCCTGGCAGTGTCCCCCACAGTCTAGGAGAAAGTGAGGATGAGGAGACAGATGTCCTTGTGACTGCAGGGTGATGGATGTGGTTCATCAGGACCCTGGTCCAGAGGAAATAACGTCATACTCATATTTTAACCTAATATTTAGGGAACATGTTTACCAGGCATAGCACCAACTTTTTTTTTTTTTTGGACACAGTCTTGCACTGTCGCCCAGGCTGCAGTGCAGTGACATGATCTCGGCTCACTGCAACCTCTGCCTCCCAGGTTCAAGTGATTCTCCTGCCTCAGCCTCCCAAGTAGCTGGGATTATAGGTGCCCACCACCATGCCCAGCTAATTTTTGTATTATTAGTAGAGACAGGGTTTCCTATGTTAGCCAGGCTGGTCTTGAATGCCTGACCTCGTGATCCACCCGCCTCAGCCTCCCAAAGTGCTGGGATTACAGGTGTGAGCCACCATACCTGGCCACAGCACCAACTATTATGGCACAATTTCATTCAGCGCTCATGCCAACCCAGCAAGATAGGTTGTGCTATCAGATCTGTTTCACAGGGAGGGAAGCCAAGGCCCAGAGGCTTTAGTCACCTCGGAAGTGGGGAGCCAGGGTTTGAACCCGTGTCTTCCAGCCCCAGGGTCTGTGCTGTGACTGCCCTGCATGCTGCCCCCTGGGAGTTCCCTTTGAGCTCGTCTTCTGCTCACACAGCACCTCTTGGTATAGCACCCAGGGGACTGCAGTCATGGGCTTTTCTCCAAGTGAACAACTGGCCTGTGAGGTATCCATTAGTCTTTGGTGGATTTAGTCATTGTGAGTCTGTAGATCACCAGTGAATGTCTTGCTAAAGTTCAGGTCTGGGCCAGAGAAGGACATGGTTAGTTTATCAGGACCACGCCAACTTACTGCCCCTTTGGGGGCTGGTGATCAGCCTTCCCTGGCAGTCCTTTCTCTATGTGCCACCTTCTTCCTGCCTTTTGCTCTTAGAGCCAGGTCTTTAGAGCCTCCTTTCCCCTGCAGCTGGAGAATAGGGGGTGTCTGCCTGGGTGCCTCTCTACCTACTGAGAATCCTGAATGGGGCCTCTTTTCCATCCTGACGCCTTCCTTCCCCATCCGGGCAGCTACTGGGTCAGTGACAAGAGGCTGCCCCCCTGCTCACTCAGCCAGGCCCTTACCTACTTCCTGTACTTCACCACCCCCCAACCCAACTGCTGCTCCAAAAGCTGGCCCAGGTGGCCACAGAAGAGCCTGAGAGACAGAGGCTGGAGGCCCTGTGCCAGGTGAAGATCAGGGCTGGTGGGCAGTGGGGGTATGTGGGGGGTCCCAGCATGTGGGGAGCCAGAGTCCAGAGCTGGTCTTTAACTCCCAAGAGGGATCCACACCAGGTTCCCAAAGTGAGACTTGTCAAAGGCTGGTGGGAAGCCAGGCATCGTCCGCTGGCCCATGTCTAGGACACAGTTGTGTTGAGTGAACTGAGTTTTTCCAAGTGTCTGCAAGATGCAACCAGAGTGCACTGCCTTGAACATTAGCTAGAAAGGGGAGCCGTCCTTATCCATCTTTGCTTTCCCCAAAACTGGAATTAAACTTGTCACTTAAGATGTACTGGGGGATGGATGGTGTGGATGAATGGATAAATGGGCATAATGGGCAGAGTGACAGATGGAGAGTTGAATTAATAAGTTAATGAGAGAATGCATTAACTCACCTGCAACTGTCTGGTTCCAAGTCTGCAAAAGGCACTGGTTGTCATTATTATTGTCATCATTATAGTTAATTATCTCGATTCCAACTACCTCCATCACCATTATTTTGTGGCTGCAATGTACTAACTTGGCACATGCTTTCTCATTTAATTCCCATAACATCCCCACAAGGCAGGCATTACTATCCTTGTTTCACAAAGGTTAAGTAATTGGGATGAGATTCCACAGCTAGTGAGGACACCCAGCCAAGATTTAAACCCAGGTCTGATTGGTTCCAAAGCCTTGCCCCAAATTAAATTGCAACAAAAATTTGACCTCTGCCCATAAGTTGCCGACAGTGGAGGTCACATAAGTTAGATAAATGTACTGGACTGAGTTCCTCCAGGACAGGAACTATTTCTTCTCAAGCTCGGTAGTCTCAGCACCCTGGACAGTGCCTGGCACATGGACTTGTTTGTTGAGTGAGTGAATGAATGAATGACTACTGGGTTGTGAAAGCCTTTTCCCCCAAAGAGGGGCAGGCGCCCTGAGTCGCTCACATCACCCTCCACTTACCCTCAGAGTACAGCAAGTGGAAGTTCACCAACAGCCTCACGTTCCTGGAGGTGCTGGAGGAGTTTCCATCCCTGCGGGTGTCTGCTGGCTTCCTGCTCTCCCAGCTCCCCATTCTGAAACCCAGGTTCTACTCCACGAGCTCCTCCCGGGATCACATGCCCATGGAGATCCACCTGACTGTGGCCGTGGTCACCTACCACACCCGAGGTGAGCCCAGGGAGGAGGCTCTGGAGCAGCCTCACTCCGCCCCTTATTGGGCATCTGTTCATTAACTCCGCCTCAGCTCCCTCATCAATTCAAGGAGGGAGGGAACACCCACCACCCAGAGTTGTTAACTGTAATAGGAGGCGTGTGGGAGAGATCTCTAGGAACCAGGCACTAAACCAAGCCTTCTGTATGTATATGATCAGTTACATTGTGGGGTAGGCCCTGTGTGCATTTTACAGGTGGCACAGAAAGTCACACTGTTAGTAAGTGGAGAGCAGAGATTCGGACCTGATTAGTCTAACTGCTGAGTCCAAGTCCTCCACCACCCCACCGTTCCACTACTCTTGGGACAATTTAATGAGATCAGACGTGGAGAGCACCCAGTGCTTGGTGGGAGGCCAGTGGTTCTTAGTCTTCCTGGTCGTGCAGCCTGAACGCAAGGGAGATTCTGCATTGATTGTTCATTCACTTACTGAGCTCATTCAGTGATGGTTTATTTCACACCTCCTCATGCCTGGCACTGGGGTGGGTGTGGAAATACAGCAGACATCAGCCCTGCCCTCAGGGAGCATCTAGAGGCGGCAGTGGAGAGATAGGCATAGAAATAATTAGATGATTCTCATTGTGCTGAAGCCAAGAAGGAAAGGTCAGGGTCACTGAGGGAAGCAAAGTGGGCCAGGGTGGCAGGGGGCGGGGTGATGCTGCCATAGAGCGGGAGGCCAACATCTCGTCCAGGTGGTTTCAGCTCCACCACTGGCCGCTGCCCCCTGCCCTGCCCTCTGTAACTGAGCGTTGCCTGGGTGGGCGAAGCTGGGAGCTGCCCACACTTCTGAGCCCTCTGTCCTCTAGGAAGCACAAACACAGTTTCTAAAAACTGGCCAGAGACTCTGTTTGCCCTGCTAGAGAACAGCCACCCAGACCAGGAGAGGAGAGGCCTACATGTCTTGTGAGATCAAAATTTAATCCCGAGGAAAACCAGGGGGACCTCTGCAGTTGGTTGGAGGCCTCCTTCAAGTGCTGGGCCATTGTAAGGGGAACAGAACCCAGAGAAACCTCCTGGGTTTCTACAAGCCCGGGAGGGGCCACTGAGGAGGAAAGCGAGGTGTCAGAGCAGGCCGAAATGCGCGGAGCTCATCCACCACCCAGGGTTGCTACCAGCAAGGGCCACGCTCATGAGCACGCACAGCAGTAGCCACCCTGAGGGGCCACTTCATGCTGCTGTCAGTGGAGCTCAGTGGTGAGCTGGGAGTGTTCCCGGAGAAAGTCTTTGGAAGGAGCACTGGAGTAGGAGTCAGGGAAGCTGAGCTGTCCACCTGATTCCACCGCGACCTGAGTGACCTTCTCCAAGTCACTTTTCCACTCCGGAACTCAGTTTCTGCTTGGGCAGATGGAACAACCTGCAACCTCTCTAAGTCCCTTTCAACTTTCCTCAGCTCTGGGCTCATAGAGGGTGGATCTCAGAACCAGAACAAACAGCTGCTCATTGAGTCCTGAGAGTGCCTGAGTCGGGGCGTCCAAGGAGGCCGTGGTGTGGGCGGAGCAGCTGGTACAGTTTGCACATGGGCAGTGGGGGACGTTGGTCACTTCGTGGTATCGTTGCAGATGGCCGGGGTCCCCTGCACCACGGCGTCTGCAGCACATGGCTCAACAACTGAAGCCTCAAAACCCAGTGCCCTGCTTTGTGCGGAAGTAAGCACCCCTTCCACTCTGTCCCCTGTAGGACTGCCGACCCCTGGGGGTTCCGGGAGGAAAGGGAGGGATCTGGGGTTTAGGTGCCGCTCGGGGGCCCCGTGGCCCATAAAGAAGACACTGGGGTCACACTGGTGTGCCTGTCTCTAGCAGGGACAACGATGACAGCAGTGCTGGAGGGGCCCAGAGTCCAGTGAGCTTGGCCCTTTTTCAGAAGGACCTAGGGGAGGTGCTGGTGCCTGGACAGAAGTGAAGCAGCCTGCAGGACGAGGGAAATCAAACAGGGGCTTCTTGTCCTCTCCACCCCCTCATGACCGCCCCCCACAGGCCCAGCTCCCCAGCCATCCTGTGTGTGCGTGGGCCTGGGGTGTCTGAGGACTGGCCCCCTCTTCTCCTGTCCTCTTCAGTGCCAGCGGCTTCCACCTCCCCAAGAATCCCTCCTATCCTTGCATCCTTGTCAGGCCTGGCACAGGTCTCGCTCCCTGCCACAGTTTCTAGCAGCAGCGGCTCCATGACTCCCAGCGGAAGGGTAAGGCTGGAGGCTTCCCAGGTGGCAGGGGCACCAGGGGCAGCGCCTGCCTAGAAGCAGAACCGCAGCCCCACGAACAGTTCCTGGACCTCTCTGGAGGGAAGACCTCCCAAGTTTGCCTCCCTGTGCGGGCCTCTGCGGGTTAGAATGGCCGCCTTCACGTCTCCGGCACCGGAGCCGGGGCTCCCTCTCCTGGTAGTGGGGGTAATGGGAAAGTCCTTGCTTTTGACCTCCGATGGGCTGAGGGAATCCCGCATCTGCATTTTCAGTTGTGTGACTATGGATGAGTGATCTGAATGCCCTGGGCCTCAGTTTCCTCATCTGTAAAGTGGGGATAATGCTATTAACTAGCTAGGATACTTGTGGGAGTTAAGTGAGAATTCCAGTTGGGCTTGGAGCCGTTGCGCCCTCTGGTGGCCAACATGGTAACAACAGCCCGGGACTCCCGGCAGTAGTGCTGGAAGGCCGCCGGACCCCGGTCTTCTGGTGCCGCCGCCCAGATGAGGACCGCCACCTACCGGGAGGAGATGCTGGAGATGACCCGGAAGCGGGTGCTGCATGCGGTGCACACGCCTATTCCCGCCTGCCTGGCAAGCTAAGGTAAATGCAGCCTAAAAGCTGGTGAAGCATTACACACACAGGCTTCAGTATGAGCCCTGGGTCCCCACGGGCCCCTCGCCTCCCTGAGCCTTCAGCTCTTGAGCTCTAAAATGCAGGTAGTTCACAACCATCAGAGTGATGCTATGAAGCGCGTTACACCCTCTCATACAGCATAAGCGACAGGCCCAGAGAGGTTCAGGACTAACCTAGGTCACACGCGGGTTAAGCCCAGAGCTCAGCCTGCTGAAGGTCCCCAGCAGGCCCCCTGGGACATGCGACTGCCCAGGGAGAGGTGATCCAGGCTGGCTGTGCTCAAGCCCAGCAAGACTGGAGGGCGGCCGACCCTTCCACCACGGCCCTCAGACGGGTTCTGCTGCCCCCAGGGCCGCGTTGTCTCCTGAGCCGGAGGTGTCAGAACAGACTCTCGGTCCTCACACATTTGTCCCATCAGGGCACCTCTCGGGTCCAGTGCTCTGTGCCCAGTGCTGGGGCCACTGGGCATCCTGTGTGGAGCAGGAGCAGAGAGTCCCCGACTGACTCCTGGACCTTCTAACTGGGAAGCCCGGGATCCGTACCCTGCAGGGACCTGATGGACAGTCTGCATTGAAAGGCTACCTTTTCCGGAGTATAGACAGAGCCCTGGGCAGGGGGACTGGCTTCACTGATGCTTCTTTGAGACATGGCAAATTCAGAGACAGTCTGGGGTCCCCACTGGATGGTCAGCCCCTCGAGGGCAGGACTGTGTCCAGCATTTATCTCTGTAATGCCAGCCCAGCCCCAGGGGCATCTGTGCGCCTCATCCTAAGCCTGGCCCCATGCAAGGTCCTGGCTGGGAGGGGACTCACTCCTCACCCCTTAGTGCCCTCTCCCCACCTCCCTGAGGACAGCAGGCCTGCCTGCAAGCCTTGTCCCCAGCAGCTGGGGACTGAACCCACCACTTCCTCTGGTTTCAGGTAGATGTTCAGGACATCCTGCAGCAGCAGCTGGCCAGCAAGGTGCTCCGTGTACTCCATGAGGAGCCAGGCCACCTCTATGTTTGCGGGGATGTGCGCATGGCCTGGGATGTGGCCCGCACCCTGAAGCAGCTGGTGGCTGCCAAGCTGAAATTGAATGAAGAGCAGGTCGAGGACTATTTCTTTCAGCTCAAGGTATAGTAGTGGGTGTGTGGGCTGAAGGTGCCGGCCAAGGGCACAGGCCGTTGGAGCCAGGACCAGGGGTGGCAGGTAGACCCAGGGGAGTCAGGCCCAGAAAAGTTCTGGGCCCCAAGAGAATCTTAGCAGTGGCTGAGATCTGAGCTGGGTGGGCTGTCAGAAGGCCCTACTGCACATCCTGGACTGGTTGGCAGCTTTGAGAAGTCGGGTGAATGTGTTCCATTTTTCCTCTGTGGAATGGGGGCAGGAGAGTCTCCCTGGCCTCTCCCCAAACCCCCCTTTCAGAAAGTATCTGTGTGGCCAAAGCAAGGCTGTGAACACAGGGGAGAGCAAGGCTGCCCCCTGTCAGCCTCGTGTGAACCTCACACTTCTTATTTACACCCAGGCTGGCGTCTGCTCACCCTCATCCCCCCAGCAGGAAGGGCTTGCATTTTATTGATGAAGATAATAGTGATATTTATCAAGGGCTTACACTGGGCATACTGCTTGCCAAAGATTCTGCTGTGACATTTTGTTCAGTGCTGCCGAGGATTTTGTGAGGGAGGCACCCCATTTTGCAGAGGGAAGGGAGCCTGTGGGGACCACAGCAGTGAATATGAAAGCCTAGAGCGCAGTCTGCCTCTCTCTGGTACCAAAGCCTGTAATTGTCACTTCCATACTCTCCATAAGACACGTTCATACGTTCAACCGAACATTTATTGAGCACCTGCTATGTGCTAAGGGTAGAGCAGTAAATGAATCAAGCAAAAATTCTTTACATTTCACTGGGGCTGACAAACCCAAACAAGGAAGAGGTGTAGTGCTTCAGAGAAAACAGCAGGAAACAGCCCAGGGAATGCTGGGGAGTGTAATTTTAAATAGGGTGGCCAGGGAAGGCGGAGCTGGAAGGCGGCATCTGAGAATAAACCTGAGATGGTGAGGAGGAGCCCTGTGGATACTGAAGGAAACACTCTGGGCTGTTCTGGAGGAGCAGCAGGTACAAAGGCCCCGGGGGTGGGAGTTAAGCTGGTGTGTTTGAAGAACAGTGAGGAGATAACAGGCATTTCCCCAAATGCGTTGAATGGGTCGGTAGACAGTTGGCATCAAAAAGGTTCCAAGGTCGAATAGCCTGGGACATGCTTAGTTAAGGCAAGGCAAACACATTGCTTTACTACAAGACTTCTGGGAGCCTTCAGCATGCTGCTGTTCATCAGGACCCTTCAAGGCTGGAAGGAAAGAAAGGACCTAGCATTTCCCAAACATATTTATCTCAGAGCTCACACCTCCTGGAGTATCTTGGGTGGGGGATGAACGCTGGGCAGGAAATGGGTATGCTAAGTAAAGCTTTGGAGATGGTTAGCGGGCCCACACCAGATCAGGTGCTGAGGGCCGTTAGAGTCTAAACCAGATTCAAGCACAATCTTAGTATGACAGTTGGGAAGACAGATGGCTCATGGAGGTCCATGTGATAGGGAAGCTGGGCAACCCCAGGGGCTCATCCCAGCCTGGACTTGACACTTTGGTCTCTGTTTTTACCTAAAAGAGCCAGAAGTGCTATCATGAAAATATCTTTGGTGCTGTATTTCCCTACAAGCAGACAAGGCAGCAGTGCAGCCCAGGAGCCTGGAGATGTCAGCGCTCTGATGGCCCATAGGAGGGGTTAAAGCTGCCGGCACAGAACTTAACCACGGAGCCAGCTCTGCATTATCCGAGGTCACAGGGCCTGGGGAGATGGAGGAAAGTGATATCCCCCAGCCTCACATCTTATTTTTTCACTTCATTCCCCATCAAGCCCTTTACTTGACCTCCTACCAAGTAGCACCCTGGATTGATCGGAGCCTCCTCTCTCAAGCTGGGGCCTTCCTGGTCCCTTGGAGACGAAATCTTCAACGCCAGGCCTGGCAAATGGGTGAAAGATGGAACCCGCTGCTGAGTGCACCACTTCAAGTGACCACCAGGAGGTGCTGTCGCACCACTGTGTATTTAACTGCCTTGTGTACAGTTATTTGTGCCTCTGTATTTAAAAAACTAACACCCTAGTCTGTTCCCAACGGCCACTTGGGTCTTCCCTGTATGACTCCTTGATGGAGATATTTACATGAATTGCATTTTACTTTAATCACACTGTATGTGTGTGTGGGGGGGAGGGGGGTTGGGGGCTGTTTTGTAGGGAATGTGGCCCTCAGTTATACAGAGTGGCGAGCTGGTGGGTGTCGCAGCCTGGACAGATCCCCCACAGAGGGACACCCCAGGCAGGCCATGGCTCCTCTGAAATGGCTGCCAGGTGTGACAGCAGAAGATGGAGCTTCGTTGCTTGTCCAAAGACCTGTGGTAGGGTAGGAGGCACAGGCCTGCCTCCCTCACAAAGGATCTGAAACGGGGTCTGGCGCGGGTGGGATTCTCACATGAGGCCAGCACTTCTGGGAAGGCCTTGAGCTTCTTCTTAGACACTGTCTTAGCGTTTTACTCTGGGGCCACCTGTCCCATGTGAGTTTGTCTCATACGGATGTGGTCGCTGGGAAG
The DNA here is from genome assembly GCF_028858775.2 of Pan troglodytes. Taxonomy (NCBI): domain Eukaryota; kingdom Metazoa; phylum Chordata; class Mammalia; order Primates; family Hominidae; genus Pan; species Pan troglodytes. Next base: position 39,930,832 of record NC_072417.2, read on the forward strand.
GCAACATGTCGAGGCAAGTGTGGGCCACAGCATCCTCGTCTGAGGGATTGGGGACCCTCCCGGGTTTGGAGCTGGCCAAGGAAGGCTTCTTAAGAGACTGAGCCCCATTTCCTTCTGGTCAGAACCAAGGAAGGAGCTCAGCAGGGGACGCTGGGGTCCTAGCAACACACGGCTCCCAGCTCGGGTTTGGTGTCTGCCTCCTGGCCGCCCTGGCCGACTTCGCCCCTCTCTCTCCCCTCCCTCTTCTAGCAGCAGAGTCTCAGGTGGCAGGATAAGGTGTAGTGTCAACCTCAGGCTCCAGAAAAGCTCTGTGCCCTGCGCGACAGCCGTGCATCTCAGCAACACAGCCAGGAGTCCGCTCCCGGACCAGGCTTCTCAGGTTTGTGGTGGTGGTGGTGGTGGTGTTGTTGTTTTGTTTTGTTTTGTTTTGTTTTTAATTTTGAGATGGAATTTCACTCTTGTCACCCAGGCTGGAGTGCAATGGCGCATTATTGGCTCAATGCAACATCTGCCTCCTGGGTTCAAGCGATTCTCCCCCCTCAGCCTCCCGAGTAGCTGGGATTACAGGTGCCCGCCACCATACCCGGCTAATTTTTTTTATTATTATTATTTTTAGTAGAGACGGGGTTTTGTCATGTTAGCCAGGCTGGTCACAAACTCCAGACCTCAGATGATCTGCCTGCCTCGGCCTCCCAAAGTGCTGGGATTACAGGCGTGAGCCACCATGCCCAGCCGGCTTCTCAGCTTTAATGTGTGTGTCTCACCTGGGATGTTGTGAAAACGAAGGCTCTGATCTCTCAGGTAGGTACGTGTGTGTGTCGCGGGGCGGGGGGGCGGTGCGCGGGATGCCGCGTTTCCAACAAGCTCCCAGTTGCTGCTGGTGCTGCCAGCTCCGAGGACTACACTGGGGCCTGAGGAACTGGATTCTTGCTGAGCCAAGCAGGATGTGTTGGCATCACGTGGACGCGGAGCTGGGCTGTTGGGCGGTGGCCCAGTGGCTGGCAGAACCCCACACATGAACACTGAGCCACTTTTCCCACGCAAGCCCTAACCCCTAATGCCGGGGAGGCCCACAATGGAACACACACCCAGACGGTGCTTCGGATCAGCTTCTCCTGACCCCCCTCCCCAAGCCACCTCCTCCCACTGGGACGCCAGGTCTGAGGAGGCAGCTCTGACCCTGCTGTGGCCCTCACAGGCTCTGCCCCAGCCCCTCTCTCATCTCGGAGGCATGGGGCTGTTTCCTGGGGTACCCCATTACCACCCTTCCTGTGTCCGAGACTCCTGCCCAAAAGGCTAGAGCCCCAGCCTGCTTTCTCCAACACCCTCGTGGGATTTGCAAGAGACCCTCTGGGAGGAGGTGTGAGGTCAGGACCCCCTGCCCAAAGGGAGTCCATGCTTTCCCATCCCACTCCTCTCAGCAGCACCCCCGCCCGATTCCACAGACTCCAAAATGTCTCCAAATGAATTAAAGAAGCCATGGTCAACCCACATGAATGTGCCAACAAGCATTTTCATTTCTTTATTTTAAGGACACTGGGAAAGGAGCCAGTCCTCTGAAGAGAACACTCTGGTCAGGTGGTGGAGGCCAGTGGGAAGCCATCAGGCCTGCTTTCCAGGAGGGGTGAAGGGTTGGTGCAGGGTGCAAGGTGAGAGTGAGGTTAAAGGTCAGAGGGGAGGGGCTGAGGAGGCCACCTCCCACCAGGAGCAGACAGCTGGTGGCTTGGGACTGGGGTGGAGCTGCGTGGGGGATGGGAGGGGACTGAGCATGGGGCTTCATCTTCACTGCCCACTCCTCCCCTCTCCCTGGCTGTGCCTGCCTCCTGGGATGGTAGGATTCCAGCAGCTGGAGCCCCAGGTGCTGCTGCGGCTGAGGAAGGCAATCCCCGTCAGCTGCCTTCTCCGTTCCAGGGTGGCTGTAGCCAGAAGCAGGACCAGACAAGGACATGGCCTCTGCATTAAAGCCCAGATCCCAGGCAGGGTTGGAAAGGCTGGGCCTGGGAAGTGGGGATGATGAAAGGACCCAGACTGCCCCACACCCCAGCCCCCGGCCCCAGGGCCAGGAAGCCGCCTATGTCTGCACGTGGGTCAGCTGGATGTCGCCCCCCACTTCCAGTCTGTTGATGGTGGGCAGGTTCCTCAGGCGATGGTAGTATTCAAACAGGTGCTGACCATCCACGGCCACCTTGAGGCAGTGAGCTTCACACAAGATCCACACCTGTGCAGAGATCATGCCGTTTGCACTACACTTGGGAAGTCCTCCACCCTCACTGCAGCCTCCTCTCTCCCTCCCTCCCACCCTCCCTCCCTCCTCAGTTGTTAATAAGCAAGCCCCTCACCTGCACTCTATCCCCACTGAACGACGGCTCTTCACTAAACAGGCTGTGCGTGCTCTTTCCCCTGTACTGTTCCCTGGTCTAGAATACTGTTCCCACCCCATCAGGGACAGGAGCACTGGCCTATGCCGTCTGTATCCCTCAGGCCCAGCACACAGGAGTGCTCTGGGCCTGGGCTCCTGCAGCATCAGTCTCCTAACTTGTCTTTTCCACCCCAATGCCTTCTCCACGAAGCAGTCAGGGTACGAATGTTAAAACCTCCTTCCCTTTGCAATAGCTAACACTCCTATCACACATGCCACGTGCCAGGCACTGTCCTAAGCATACTACAGATACTGTCTCATTCCATTCTTACAACTCTAGGAAATTCATGATTATTAGCTCCATTTTGTAGATGAGGAAACTGAAGCACAGAATAATTAAGTCACTTGTCCGAGGTCACACAGCTGTCTACAAATCAAAGTATGTTGCTCCCTGGCTTGAAACACTCCTGAGGCTTTTCACTGTGTTAAAATCCAAGCTCCTTTCCATGGCTGCAAAGCCCTACATCAGTCATTTTCAACTCTGACTGCAGAGTATAATCACTTAAGGCATATTTTTAAAATACGAATGCCCAGCTGACTGCCTCATTGGCCTGGGCTGGGGTCCCAGCACTGATATTTCCTTTGTAAGCTCTCTGGGTGATTTGAATATGTAGTCAGGGTGGAGCACGCCTGCCTGCTGTTCCTGGACAGGCCACACCCGTGCCTCTGCATGTTGGCCCTAGCTGCCCCTCCCAGGCTCGCTCTATCTCATCGCTCTGTTTTGCTTTGTGCGTGGCACTGTCGTTATCTGTGACAATCTGTCCATGCTTTAGTTTCCTTGTTCTTTCCCCACCTAAATTATAAACTCCCTGGAGGCAGGACCCTGTCTGTGTGCTTCATGACTGTGCCCCCAGCATGTGGGGTGCTTCCTGCGCAAAGCAGGCGACAAGAAAATGGTTGTTGAGTAAATGAAGAAATGAATAACACCTCCTTCTTGGGTCTGATTTGACGCTTACTGACTGTGTGACCACAAGCAAGTAACCTGCACTTGTGAGTTTGTTTCCTCATCTGAAAAAGCAGATCCCAGCACTTCCTTCATGCGGGACAGTAATAATAATAATAATAATAATAATAATAATAATAATAATAATAATTTGTTGGCCACCTTCTCTTCTTTTGGGCCTTCATCCCAGAGGCATCAGCCCCCATCCTGTTCAAGGTACCTCAAACCTCCTTTACCCCCTCCCCCTGTGCACCCATGGGAGCCTCTCCAAGCTCCAGACTGCGGCGCCTTACCAAGAAGCTCTGGCCACGGACGAAGGGCATTTTTCGGGGCAGACTTCGCTCCTCAGACCCCCAGGAGTTGTTGATCTGGGTGTTGCGGACCACAGCATTCTCATCAAAACGGGGGTTCAGGTGGAAGGCGATGTGGCTCCCAGAGCACAGGTTGATGTGGAACCTGGGGTGGGCAGCCCACCTGAACCTTTATCCACCGAGTTCTGAGTCCCACTTCCTCCCCATCATCAGTAGCCTTCCTGAAGCCAGGGGAATGGCTGGACCCACCTTGAAGGGCTCTCTCTTCCCGGAGGTCACTGGAGCCCTTGGCTTACCTCTGAGCACTGGGCAGGACAGTGCCTGACAGCAGGATGGACTTGGATGGGTACAGCCCTCCCAGAATGGTGGTGATGAAAGGCATCGGCTGTCGGAAGAAGGGGGACAGGTCAGCCACCACGCGGAAGGGGAAGATTGTACCAGTTCCCATGAATTTGAGCTGTCAGCTGAGAAGAAGCCCATGATATCTGTACTTGGTTCCATAAAAGCCAAAGGAAAACTTTCCAGTGCTCCTCAAATTAATGGGCTTAGATTAGTGTCATGAAAGGAACTTTGGCCAAACACAAAAAGACTCGTCTCGTGGGGTGAAAAGGGAGGGACATGCAATGTGCTCATATTGACACGACAGTTTTAAGGTTGAAAGCTCCTCTCCACAGCCTTCTAATTCGCTGGGATGCTTTGTAGCCCTTCAGCTTAACAAATGACTGCTTTTAATTTTTCAAGGCCAGCGGATCCCCCCACAGCGGCCCTTCACCCCCAGCCTGCCCACCACAAACAGAACCTCTGCCCTCCCTGAGAAACCACTTACATAGGCGGGGTGGGGGTACATCATAGGTGGGATGGCGGGAGTCTGTTGAAAAGAAACCAGGAAATTCAATGGGAGAGCACATGGGTGCGCGAGCACTCACCCACGCGCACCCACGCGTTCTAGAGAGGGCTCCACTGTGAGGCTGACCTCGTGAGCCTTTGGCCCTTGGACTCTCCCGTCTACCTCCCTTTTCATGTTAGCCTTCCTGGAACTTCCTGCCGTGTTCCCAGACCACACCACGGTCACCTGCCCCTCAACCCCTCCGCAGGCAGCCCCACTAATTCTAAGCCCCCCTGCCTCATTTGCACCATCAGGAGAAGAGCTTAAGCCTGTGATCAATAGTGACATCCTGGGGACCCAGGATGCAGGGCCAGGAACCTCACATCCGGGTGCTGGGGCCACTGTACTCCCCACTTGGTGACAGATGGACCAGTTTCCCTCCCGGTCTCTAGGGGACTTGTCTCTTCCACCACTGGATAAACCCTGCTTCTTCCAGAATCTCTGCTGTCCCAAGGACAGCTTTAGCCACATGTCACCTGAGCCAAGCACTCAGCCCCTAGTGTCCCCATCCTCCTTGCTAAACCGCTTTCTTCCCGACTCTAGGGCTCTAGGGAGTTTAGTTTTTGGTGAAGGAGGACACTGTGCAGCTGTGAACTGACCAGAACTTGTAGACTTACAGAGAACATCTGTCCAGGGGCGCTCTGCACTGTGTGGATGACTGTCTGGGTCTGGAAGAAAGAAACCAGGTCTCACCCAGGCTCTCATGTGTGAAAACCACCAGCTCCCACCAGAGGGCGCCACATGGCAGGCACCCTCCGGGGGCGTAACAAGCCCAATGGCCCCACAGACCCCACAGAGGGTGGGCCCAGGTGTCTCTTCTCTCAAGGGGATGAGCGAGGGGCAAAGGTTAGAACCCTGGAGAAGACAGATAGGGACACTGGTGGCTCTGGCCCATCTTTCCTCTCGGGGAAACGTCTCTCAGCCCAGCCTCCCTTTGCAGGTGACAGAAGTGAATGTGGGGCATGGTCTTCCGTGGCTGCCCACGGGGTGGCAACTCAGGTTGTTTCATCACGGCCAGCCAACCACATCCAACCCCCAACCTCACCAGGCTGGGCAGATAGTCAAGGGTCTGGTCTGTGCCCTCCCCACTCCCAATGGGAGAGGCCCAATGCCTAGCTCTGCTTCCTCCATGAGCCCAGAAGAGCCAAAATGAAGAGGATCCAAAAAGAAAACAAGAGACTTACAATGGGAGCCGGGTTGGCAGGCCACACGCCGGGAGGCTGGAGGGGTGAGGAGAGTCAGAATGGTGGTTATCGCGGGCACCACAGAATGGGAGGAGATGGTGGCAAAACTCCAGGGAGGCTCTTGTGCTCAGAAATGCCTCCCCAGACACACCCACCTCCCTCTTGCTCCCAAGCAAGCCTTCCTGAGCCCGTGGCACCCAGATTTTTACCCCCAGGTGTACAGGGCTTTGGGGTTGGGGGGTAGGGTATCCCCACTTGTTCCTCTTGAGAGAGAGGAGACTGGGTTTGATAGAGACCTCATTGCTTTCTGTAGCTCCCACAGCGAAGAGCATTACTTCCAGTGCCATATTTCACCCAGAGCCAGGGCCAGCGCCAGGGCCAGGGCCAAAGTTGGGCTGCCCTGCAAATGTTCCCTGGGGCTCGACCAGTCCTGAAGTCAGCGTGGCAGGGGGCAGGTGCCCTGTCTGTATGGTGATGAGCCATAAGAAGACTGCATAGACAAAGCGCCCCTCCTCCCAGTTCCCACTACTTGAGTGGCCAGAGGAAGGGCTGCTCACCTCCTTGTCCTGGATCCTGCCCCACCCAGTAGACTGTTCTTGCCCTGGCTGGTATCCCATTCTCCCTGGCTGTGTGAACCACATTCCACATTCATTCACTGAGTCCCTACTGAGTGCCAGGCACAGTGCAAATGAACAAGCCACAGTTCTGGCCCTCTGGGGCCTCATGGGCATAGGGACATGGGGGTGGAGTAACGGGGACAGACACGCAAATACAGTTACAATGGGGTGCTGTGAACTGGCATGGCACAGATACATACAGACTCTGTGGGGACACCGGGGGAGCGTCCAACAATATTCCAGGCGGGGAGGACTCCCAGAGGAGCGGCACTTAGGCAGAGCATGGAAGGGCAATTAGGCATGTGCTCGGGGCAGGCTGGCAGAGGGTGCTTCCGGGACCAGGGACAGCATATGCAAAAGCATGGTGGCCCAAGAGGGCCTTGAGTGAGCTGCAGAGGCTGCGTGAGCTTCGTGGGTTGGGGGTGAGGCAGGGATGTGGATTGGGGCAGACTGGGGAGGAATTCATATGCCCTGCTGGGGAATTTGGGCTTTATTTGAAGGGCTAGGGGCTGTTAAGATTTTTAAGCAGGGAGAGGGTGTGATCAGATTTGCTTATAAGAAGGTCACTGTGGCAGTGGTTGGGTGTAGGGGGTGGGGAACTGGACCCCTGTCGTCATGGTGAGGAATCCCAGAGGCCTGGACCACATCGGTGGCTTCAGGAGGGAGACACGTTCGTGCCTTGGAGAGACGTAAAGAAGAGGGAGTGAAGAATCCAGGGCGACCCCCAGGTCCCCAGCTCTGGGTGCCCAGCAGACAGAGACAGGGAACTCTTGGGTGGGCAAGATGCGGCCTGTAGGCCCTGGGTGGCCTGCTGGCTGGGGCCAGCCTCTCAGACCCTCGGTCCTTCCTACTGTCTGCTCGGCCACCCAGGGCCTCTGTGTTGAACTCACTTTTTGTCTGCGCCCCCTGGGCCTGGGTGGGAAACAGACAGGCTGGGAGAATGGCACCGTGGAGAAGGCAGGCTGAACAGGGACTGTGCGGGGGTTCTGTTAAAACAAAAGGCACCGGGCAGTGAGGAGAAGCATTAATAGAGCCAAGGAGAAGCCGAAAGGCAGAGGCAGGGGCAAGAGGGAGAGACCAGGCAGGCAGGGGGATGAGGCAAGGGGGTTAGGGCCATGCCAGGATGGGAGGGGAAAGAGCCAGGCTCTGGTGAGCAGTGCAGGGGTGCAGTCTCCCTCCAGCTCTTCCCTCCCCTACCACCTGCAGGGGAGAGAGTCAGGGAAGGAGGGAATGAGAGATGAGGACCAAAGGGCGAGAAGCCCAGATTTGCTGAGGGCCTACTGTGTGCTTCGCTGATCTCAGGAAGCTCCCTCGAATGCCAAAAGGGTAACAGCAGCTCAGACCCAGCTGCTGGTGCCCTGTGGGAATGTGGGCCCAGCATACCCTAATCTTCCCATTTTTCACATGGTATTGGTATCTCCTGACCTTCTTTAGTTTTATTTATTTTATTTTATTATTTAAACAAAGTTTTTTGGAGACAGGGTCTTGCTATGTTGCCCAGACAGAACTCTAATTCCTGGGCTCAAGCAATTCTCCCGCCTCAGCCTCTTGAGTAGCCAGGACTGCAGACCTCCACCACCATACCTGGCTCTCCTGACCTTTTAGATGTTGGCAACACATTCAAAGTTGTTAAAACACAGAGGTCAAACAGACCCTGGTGTGGGCCCAGGGGGGCCACTGTGTGACCTCTGATATCTGTCTCCTCACTGAACCACACAACCACCCATGGGGGCCAGGCAATGACCATTCTACAGATGAAGAAACCAAGGCTGAGAGAGGTGAAGTTGCTTGTCTAAGATCCCACAGATGACGAATGGCAGAGCTGGGAATTTGAACTGGATTCAGTTTGGTTCTTGAGCCTGGGCTCTTTCCAGAACAATATGCCCTCCTTACCAGGATGGAAATTGACGGATGAAGAGAAAGGGGCAGCTGAGGAGTCTGGGAGACCAAGGCAGGTGTTCCAGACAGAGACAGTGACACAGAAGGAGGGGCAGAGTGACAGAGGAGAAGGGGAGGGCAGGTACTGGGACAGGGAAGCAGAGGTTGTCCCCAGAGTGACCTGGGTAGGAGATTGGCTTGGGTCCACCCAGCAGGGCCTAAGCACAGCTACGCTGGGCCCTGCATCCCAGCCCCGGGGCCGGTGCCAGGTGGACAGTCTGACCTGGAAGCTGATGTAGGACAGCTGCACAGAGCCATTGATGGAGATGGTGTCCACCCGGTGGAAGGGCACGCGGTGGAAGTACTGCACGAAGAGGCTCCCGTTCACCATCACCTGCCAGAGGAGAGCACGTGTTCTGGGGGAGGCGTCCCAGGCTGGGATGGGGACCACCCCTGAGCTCCTGGACCCTCTTTCTAGAAAATGAAGACCTGAGTCTGGTCTTCAGTGTGGGGCCAGTTACAGGAACGTGTGTGTGACCCAAAGTGCATCAACCCGAGTCTCTACTGGGCTCCAGTTGGACTTTTCGTTCTTCTGGTTGTTTCCTGCAGTAGGTTTGTCTTTCTAGTCTTAGCTCACCTGGGGTTTCATTTATTAATTATTTATTTTTCCTTCAACTTTTTTTTTTGTTTTTTGAGATGGAATGTCAGTCTGTCGCCCAGGCTGGAGTGCAGTGGGTCAAGTGATTCTCGTGCCTCAGCCTCCCGAGTAGCTGGGATTACAGGAGCCCACCACCACACCCAGCTAATTTTTGTATTTTTAGTAGAGATGGGGTTTCACCATGTTGGCCAGGCTGGTCTTGAACTCCTGACCTGAAGCGATCCGCCCTCCTCTGCCTCCCAAAGTGCTGAGATTATAGGCGTGATCCGCCATTTCCATCCCCTTCAACTTTGATTTTAAGTTCCAGGGTGCGAGTACAGGATGTGCAGATTTGTTAACTAGGTAAACGGGTGCCATGGTGGTTTGCTGCAGAGATCAACCCATCACCTTGGTATCAAGCCCAGCATCCATTAGCTAATCTTCCTGATGCTCTCCCTCTCCGACCAGGCCCAAGGGTGTGTTGTTTCCCCCCATTTTGTCCATGTGTTCTCATCGTTCAGCTCCTACTTATAAGTAATAACATGTGGTGTTTGGTTTTCTGCTCCTGCGTTAAAGGATAAAGGCTTCCAGCTCCATCCATGTTCCTGCAAAGGACATGATCTCATTCCTTTTTATGGCTGCAGGGGTATTATTTATATATGCATAAAATGCTCATGGGGAGCAGAGGAGAGGTGACCTCAGGTTGCATACTGAATGAATGGGGACATCCTTATCTCAGATAAGCATACTCGGACTGACTTACCCACAGGCTTCTCAAGCCCAGAGACCTACTCTGCTTGCAAAGGTAATTTGCAATGTGCTTACAAAACTATACCCTTAATAGACCCTGGATAAAGGCTGGAACAATGTCGCTGAAAAATAAATGTTACCAGTGACCTGGAGAGGAGGAATGGCTATAGCAGAGGAATGGAATGAGCTTGGAATTCAAAGACACACAACACCAAATAGCAACGTGATGACTCCTCTAGTTCTTATTTTCAGAGTAAAAGAAGCAGCAGGTGCACCTGTAGATTCAGATGAAGGTGCATAAGGAGACTAGGCAGCCATGGGTAACACCTCACAAGGAAATGATCGTGTTATCTGTATAGTGGTGTCACTCTGGCTGAATGTCAATTTAGGTGATTACTTAAAGGCCATTCACCTGATAGGGCTGGGGGTCCCAGGGGTGAGAGGTGGGGAGGGGATTCTTGCTCACCTTGAAATCTGAGCTCTGCACCAGGAAGCAGAGGTCAAAGGGCATCCCCTTCTGGAAAGGCATGTGCGTCTTCCTCTCCTCAGGCCCCCAGCTTCCGTTCTGCCTCGTGTTGCACACCACGTACCCTCCGTCTTCAAACCGAGGGTTGAAGTGGAAGGCAATGTCATTTCCACTGAAGCCAGTCTGAAAGTTCACAGCAAACCTAGGCCCAGGGAAAGCAAATAGTCTTCTGTGGCATGGATTATTGCCAGTGACAGGCACAGGAGGGCCTCGGCGCCTGTGCTTTGCATTTGTCTGGATCTTGCACACAACCTGTATGGCAGAGACTGCTTTGTTGGCATCGTTTTTGTTTTTCTAATTGGGATCTAATGTGTTTTTGTTTTAATTATTGGATTTTGCATTTACAGCATGATTTGCTAAAAGCAAATAGAAAACGGTTAAGGAAAAGTGCTGGTATTAGCAAACAAGAAGCATAGGTCTTGGAAAGTGATTACCAATTGATACCAAAGATGGAAGTTGTTAAGCACACCTAGAAGAGAGAGCCTTCTGTGCCAGTGGACACTTGTTGGAGGCCAGCACATGCCTGATTAAATGGGAAAGAAGAGAACAAATGTAAAGAGCATGTGAAATTGGGGCTGGGCACAGAGGCCAAGGCGGGTGGACCACTTGAGCCCAGGAGTTTGAGACCAGCCTGGGCAACATAGTGAGAGCTCATCTCTGGTTAAAAAAAAAAATTGGCTGGGCATGGTGGCTCACGCCTGTAATCCCAGCACTTTGGGAGGCTGAGGCATGTGGATCACGAGGTCTGGAGTTCGAGACCATCCTGGCTAACATGGTAAAACCCCGTCTCGACTAAAAATACAAAAAATGAGCCAGGCATGGTGGCATGAGCCTGTAGTCCCAGCTACTCAGGAGGCTGAGGCAGGAGAATCACTTGAACCCAGGAGGCGGAGGTTGTAGTGAGCCCAGATAGCGCCACAGCACTCCAGCCTGGTGGCAGAGCGAGACTCCATCTCAAAATAATAATAATAATAATAATAATAATAATAATAATAATTAGCTGGGCATCATAGTGCACTCCTGTAGTCCCAGCTGCTCCAGAGGCTGAGATGGGAGGATCGCTCAAGCCCAGGACTTTGAGGCTGCAGTGAGCTATGATCATACCACTGAACTCCAGCCTGGGGGAAAGAAAGTCCCTGTCTCAAAAGAAAAAAATTAATTAATTAAATGAATAAATGGAGAAGATTGCATTTGAAATATATCTGCATGTATTTTTTCCTTTGGAGTCCTTCAGCTTCATCCCTGTAGTCCTTTGGAAATTCTTGCCCCAAGGAAGGGAGAGACAGAAAGCTCCCAAGAGGAGAGGGCCCTCTGAGGTAGGATCTGTCTCTATATGACAGGATGGGAGTGGGAAGCCCTCCTGGTGCTGGGGGGTGGGGGAGGCGGAGGGAGAGGGAGAGAGGAAGGGGCGGAAGATCAGGGTCATGGTCCTGATTCCCCTGGTTGGAGGGTTCAGGGAGATCGGGGCCTCCCTGCCCTTGGCATCTCCTGAGGGCACCACAGTCTCTCAGAGAAGTCCCACAGCAGGATGGCAATGGCGGAGGAGGTCACCAAGAATCTAGGTGTCCAAGCTGAGGTTTAGCTGGGATCTGTGAGGCCCAGAAGGTCTTAAGGAGAGGTCCCCTGGGACTGAGGCAGAGAGGCTTCCGAGAGAGAGTCATGAGTCCAGAGGCTCTTCTGTGGGCCCCGCAGAGTTCAGCAGGCAGCCACCCATGGTCCCCCACTAAACCAGGAGAGAGCTGCACACCTCTGTGCCACCCGGTCAGGGTGCCTCGGCAGGGGTCAGCCAGGCCTGCGTGAGGGTCTAGAGCCCTCCCAGCCACTGAGAAGCCATGTGAGCTCTTCTCTGTTCCCAGACAGCCCACCTTGGGAGGGAGGAGGGGGTGGGAAACAGCCCTGATACAATGTTAGTATGTTGAATTGACTTAGTAGTTTCTAGAAAAGGCCTCGAAACCAAAAGAGACCAAATTACTTTTGATGGCAATTTTCAATATTTTCACATCAGCAGAAGGAGAGCTTCAGAGTGGATGAGAGCAGTTATGGGAAATGGAGGAAGTTTGATTTTTGCAACTCTTAGTCACAGTGTGCAAGGTTCAACCCAGAACATAATCATCCAACTCTGACCATCCCACACCCTCCTTAGACCGCCAGCTCCCAGGGCCCCATTCATCCTGGAGTCCAGGTTAATGGCACCCCTGGGTGCAGGTTGTGCCTGTGGAGTGCTGCCCTGTGGCATGGGTTAGGGACGCATTGGGCCTCCCCTGAGCCAGGCACGTGAGCTTGGATGTTGCTGTTTGAACTAACCCAGGCTCACAGGCACAGTGGTTTACTAAGGGACGAGGCTGGAGTGAAACGTTTCCATCCATATACACACACACCTCGTTCCACTGGAGCTGAGAACGGTCCCATTGACAGTGATCTGAAGTCCGTCCTGGAGACCTCCTTGAATAGTCCCAGAAAAGGGGACGGCCTGCAGGGAGAAGGTGTGGGACCATCAGTCAGGTGGCCGGCCTCCCATTTGCTCCCCTCCAGCGCTAGTCAGTGGCCGGCCTGGGTTTGACAGCGCCATGCAAGGGGATAGGGTGCGGCTGTGACCAGTACAGAGGGAGTCGCAGCCCCACGGGTCTTAGCGTCCTGTGTGGAGGCAAACACAAATCCAATTAGTTACTCAGACAGTCTAAGCTTGTGATAAGGAGAAGCCTGGCCCTGAGAGGACGCGACAGGGAGCTGAGCTTGTGTGAGAGTCTGAGAAACAGTGGAGGCTGCAGCAGGAACGCACCAGGCAGAAGGCCTTCCTTCCAGGCAGGGAAGTAGCAGGCAGACACCCTGGGCTGCTAAGGAATTAGGTAGCAATGGGGGCTGCTGGACCCCATGCTAAGCTCCCAGCAAAGGTCCCAGGCCCTGGCTGGAGACTCAGGAAGCCCAAGGGACCAAAGGGACCCATCAAGGGTCTGGAGGGTAAACCTTCGACTCACCCGAGAAGGTCAAGAAGAAGCCATCCCCCTCTCTCCACCAGCACCATATAACAATGGCCACTGTGAGCTTTGCCCTCCTGGCCACCTTCAGCAGAGCATCTTCCCAGATGCCTTCTGTAGCCGTGGGGCAGCCCCCTCCTCCATTTCTGTGCCCGGGCTCCCCATTCCTTCCCTCAGGCCCTCAGCAGCCCCGAGGCCTAGCGTGGTTTCCCCACCCATCCCAGGCCCCACGGGCAACCACTTTGTCAAATTCTCTCTTCCGAGGCTCTTAAAAGGAGCAATGGGCCATGGTGAGGCATGCATCGTTTTAGAGTCAGGCCAACTCCAGGTCTGAATCCTAGCTCTGCTGCTCATGACCTGAGTGACCTCGGGAAGCCTACTTCACCTCTCTGTGCCTCAGTTTTCTCATCCGTAAAATAGGAAGGTGTTTCACCTGCTGCATATGATTGATGATTTTGTGAGAAACAGCCTGTGGTAAAAGAGACTGGCACATAGGAGATGCTTCACCACTGTCACCCACCCCCCACCTTGATCTCTCTGAGCAAAATTCACAAACTGGTACTTCCAATTTTCAAAGTTTATTCCCAAAATGCTTCATATCCAATGTGGTTCTATAACCCGCATTAAAGCACAGTTCTATCTCCTGGCTGATTTTCACATTCTTCAAGTTTTTAATGTCTTCTCTAATATCTCCTTTAGGTCAATTTCCTACACAAATTAAATGCCTAAAGGAGCCAGGCAGGTGAAGTGTGTGGGTGAGATGGCCAGGTCGGGGAGTGGTGGGGACTGTGGCAAAGTAGACATCACACCCCTCATCTGAAAAGTCAACATCTACTCAGTGCTAAGCAGTGATTGCCATCTGGGCCCAGTATTGGCAGAGCTTCCAAATTTTTAACAGAAGACAGAAGTCTGGATTTTTTTTTTCTATAAAACTTTCTAATTTCTTGGGGGAAAATTTGTCAAAAAGGATTATGTAAAAGCTCCTGGCTGGGCACAGTGGCTCACATCTATAATCCCAGCACTTTGGGAGGCTGAGGCAGAAGGATCACTTGAGCCCAGGAGTTTCAGGCCAGCCTGAACAACGTAATGGGACCCCCATCTCTACAAAAAATTAAAAAAAAAATAGCTAGGTGTGGTGGTGCACACCTTTAACTCTAGTTACTTGGGAGGCTGAGGTGGGAGGATCCCTTGAGCCTGGGAGGTGGAGGCTGCAGTGAGCCATGATCACACCACTGTACTCCAGCCTGGGCAACAAAGTGAAATCCTATCTTGAAACCCCCCAAATTCCCATATTATAGAGATACAAAATGAAATATTTGAAATGGAATGGTATCTCTGGATTTGCTTCCACATATCTGAGGGTGGGAAGGAAGCAAGCGAGGGAGGGTATAGGATGAAGCAAGATAGGCCTGAGTTGATCATTGTTGGAGCAGAGTGATGGGTGTGTGTTGTTGATGGTACAATTCCCTCTGCATGTTTGAATTTCCTATAATAAAAAGTTAAAAGAAACACTGTGCAGGCCAAACAGAAAACACCCACCAGCCAAATTCAGCCTACTCGCCACTGCTTTCTGGTCTGTATTGTTGAGTTGTGTGACCACACAGAACCCTGGGAAACCCATCCTAGCTCAGTGTACACACCTGGCACCGTGAGAGCCCCAGGAAATCTGGGATCTGATTCAGATAGACTCTGCTCCCCATGGATTTCAGGGGGGTGTCTTTTGTTGCCCCTCAGGTCAGGTCTGAACTCTGCCATTAAGTACTTTAGTGACCTCAAGCAAATCACAGCTTCTCTGTGTCTCTGACTTCTCATTCTTGTCCCTGTCTACACCAGCAGTGTGGGGGAAGGAGAGTCAGCCTGATCCAATTATGGACCAGCACGGCCTAGGATTGGGAAGCCTGTTTTCCCTGAAACATGTCTGTGGAACATTTTTCCCCTTGCCTGTTTGTGGAAGCCTGTGATTCTCTCCAGAGCCTTTCATACTATCATGAGAGACAACACTGAAAATACACACCCTCCTGGGAAGCATGCGGCCTCCACTTAAGTGTATTCACAGCACAGCATCTAGAATTGAAGGCAGAGCGTGATGGACATGGGCTGGCAAGTACACACAAGGCTTAATTAAGGAAGCTGGGAGGGAGAAAGAGGAAGTACAGATCATGCGGGCGGGACAGGACAGGCTAATCTCCAAGGCAACAAGTTCCCCAAAAAAGCTCTGTGAGGCTTCAAAATATCTTAAATAGTGCCCCCAAAATTCGGAAAAACAAGATTATTTATTTATTTATTTATTTACTTATTTATTTATTTATTTAGAGATGGGTTCTCACTCTGTTGCCCAGGCTGGAGTTCAGTGAGGGGTGTGATCATGGTTCACTGCAGCCTCCACCCCCTGGCTCAAGTAATCCTCCCGCCTCAACCTCCCGAATAGCTGGGACAAAATAGGTGCAGGCCACCATGTCCCACTAATCTTACAATATTTTTTGTAAAGATGGGGTCTCTATGTGTTGCCTGGGCTAGCTCAAGTGATCCTTCCGGCTCGGCCTCCCAAAGGGCCAAGATTTCAGGCATGAACCATCATGCCTGGCCTGAAAAATGAGTTTTTAAATTGAATATCATCCTACAAACAAGGTTATTCATTGCAGCATTATAACACAAAGGATTATAAAGCAAAGCATTGGAAAGAGCTTAAAAGTCCTCTGACAGGAAAAAGGTGAAATAAATTAGGGTATTTCCATTTAACAGGTTCTGTGTAGCCTTAAAAAGGAAAGAAAAAGAGGAAGACAGAACTCTGAGCACTGATATGGAATGATGCCATTCGTATAAAAAGTGGGTGGGGGAAGTCTATGGACTTGCATTTACTTATTTATAGATAAAATATCTCTGGAAGGATTTATAAGAAACTTATAACACTGGTTACCAGTGGGCCACCCCCCAGAAACATCCACATTCGAATCCCCGGAAACTGTGAATATGTTGTAGAAGGGACTTTGTAGATGTGATTAAATTAGTAATTTTGGCATGGGGAGATTGTCCTGATTTTAAAGGTGGTCCCAATGTGATCACAAGGATCCTATAAAAGGAAGGCAGGAGGATCAGCGTCAGAGGTAGGAGATGTGACAACAGAAGCACAGAAGCAAGAAGAAGCTGGTTTGTGTTTTGGGGGGGTTTTTGTTTGTTTTCGTTTTTTGTTTTTTGTTTTTTTTGAGACAGGATCTCATTCTGTCAGCCAGGCTGGAGTGTGTTGACGCGATCTCAGCTCACTGTAGCCTCCACTTCCTCAGGCTCACGTGACCCTCCCACCTCCGCCTCCCAGGTAGCTAGGACTACAGGCATGCACCACCACACCTGGCTAATGTTTGTCTATTTTTTGTAGAGACGTGGTCTCACTTTGTGGCCCAGGCTGGTCTCAAACTCCTGGATTAAGGAGATCCTCCTGCCTCGGCTTCTCAAAGTGCTGGGATTATAGGCATGAGCCACTGGGCCCAGCCAAAGCTGCTGGTTTTAAAGATGGCAGGAGGGGTCATAAGCCAAGGCATGCAGGCAGCCTCTAGAAGATGGAAAAGGAAAAGAAACAGATTTTCCCCTGGAGCCTCCAGAAGGAAATAACTTTGCTGACACATTGATTTTAACATCTGACCTTCAGAATCATTAAGAGAGCAAATTTGTTGTTTTAAGATTGGCCAGCCAAGGCTGCTGTGGAATTTGGATAAGTGTGTCCAGAAAACCCAGGAAAACAACTGGACCTGCTTTTGTTCCATGTGGTGCAGGAGGATGGATTTTCACACTGGATTTATGGTCCCACGGGACTGGGCTTGCCTCCCAGCTCTGTACACTAGCAATTCTGACACTGGCCAAGTCACTTGACCTGCCTGTGCCCCAGTTCCCTCCTCTGAATGGCAGGACAGTAACACCACCCGACAGTGTTCTGGAGAGGACTGGGTGCAACGCTGTGTGCTCAGCCCCTGGCTGGCAGCGTTCTGAGAGGACTGGGTGTGATTCCGTGTGCTGAGCCCCTGGCTCGTGTCAGACATGACAGTGCAGCTCTTTGCATTGAACAAATCGATCCCTCTGCTGAGTCATGACTTGCTCTCTGTTCCTGATAGTGCCCAGAGACCGGGGACTTTTCCTCCTCTTCTTATCTGGAAGTCTAGAAAGCAGAGCTGAGCCCTGTGAACCAAAATGTGGGCAGCCTTGTTTTGGACTCAGCATCACCAGAGGACACCCAGGCCCGGCCCCGAAGTGGGGAGCTCAGCCTGGCTGGCCAAGACTGCGTGTCAGCAGGAGGCCAGTACGTGGCTCTTAGCCAAGGTGCCCCGCTGCCTCAGAGGCTCCATGGTCCTGCTGGCCACCTTCCATGACACTTTGATTTTAGACTTCTGACCTCCAACACTGTAAGAACAAATATGTTGTTTTGAGGTTGACCAGCTAAGGCTGCTGTGGCATTTGGATCCATGTGTGTCCATGAGGGCTCTGGGCATGACTAGGAACATTTAACTTCACAGCAACCCTGGCCACTTTTACAGATGAGGAAATTGAGGCACATAAAAGTTCAGTCACTTGCTCAAAGTTACACAACTGGTCAGCAACAGAACTGGAATTTGAACCCCAGCACCCACGCTTCTAACCACCACACAGGCTTCCTCTCATGAGTAAGCTGAGAACATCCTTATTCCTGGCTCTCCCAGTGCTTCCTGGACCACACAGCACGTGGTTCCAGCTTCCCCCAGGCCCTGCAAAGAGGCTGGGCTAGATGAGGCCAGACAAGAAGTGGGAGTGAGGTTTCCAAGCCAGGCCCTCATGGCACTCAGCCCTCCTCAGCAGGACAGCAAACTGCGTGACCTTCCCCCACTGTCGGCATGTGGAGGAAGCGTGGCTCCGACTGCCAGATGGGTCACCAAGTGAGGCTTAATTGTCCCAACCCAGGGGAGCCCCCGTGGGGTAGAGGGGTACTCTGGACACCCATAGGGGCTGCACTGATCATCTTTCTTGTCTGGACTCCAAGGCCCTGTTTTAACTCTCTGATGTCCATAGGATAATTTTCCTTCTGAATCCAAGGATTAGAAAGTAAAAACCAGTCACCAGAATAATAATATGTCAGAACCTGGAAGAAGCTCTGGGATCCCCTCTTTGACAGAAAACCAGAGACAGGGTGACATGCCCAAGGCAGCACCTGCTGACCCTAAGGCCCCCACCAGCGGCCTGTTCCAGCTTCCCCCAGCCCCCTCTGTGCAGGTCCTACCTCAGGGGCCTCCACAGGGTGGCTGAGGTGTCATTGGTGACAGCCAGGAGGAAACAGGCCTCCTTTCCCCATTCTTTCTCTCTGGAGTTTAGAAAGCAGAGCCGAGCTCTGCAGACCAGAACGTAGGCAGCCTCATTCTGGACTCAGTGTCACCAGGGGGCACTCAAGCCCGACCCTGGCCTCTGCTGAGGTGGGCCATGGCAGCTTCCCTCCCTCAGCACCCTGCCTCTGCCCACCCTCCCCACCCTGCCTCCCCACCCAGGAAGGACCCATCAGCCCACCATCTCCAGCCCCTTGGGAAGCTCTTTGCCAAGGCGGGGTGAGATCCTATGACAGGAGCTGGCCCAGGACAGTGACCCCTGAAGTCTCCTGGGCTCCTGGGGCTGCCACTCCCATCTGGAGGCATTTGGCAACTGGCCTCTGCCTCCCTGAGCCTCAGATTTTCCGTGTATGAAGGGGACTCATAAACCTCACAGGGTTTCAGCAAGGCACCTGCCGCCCTCTGACCCCACGCTGCAGGGACAGTCCTCACCCCCCTCTCACCTCTGAGACTGCCCCTCCACAGATGCCCTGAACATGCCCATGCCCAACCTTCAGAGCACAGACACCTCCTCGGGAGGTCTTCCCTGCTGCCCTCAGACACCCAATAACATGAAACACTCCCAAAGCACCTACAGTGTGTCAGGCACTGTTCAAACACACTAGATACACTACCTCCTTAATCCATATCCCAACCCTGGGAGTAGGGGGCTCAAGTATTATTCCCACTTCACAGATATGGAAACTGAGGCCCAGAGACCACCAGCCAGTAAATAGCTGGACCCAGGGAGGCCATCTTCACAGTAAGCACCCTTAACTACCATGCTGGGTAGCGTCCTTACTGTCCCAGAAGTGTGCTTGCTTCCTCTTTACATGAACCACCCCGCTCTACATGTCTTCCCCTGAGCACACAGGACAGGACAGGACAGGACAGCTCAGTCAACACTGTCAAAGCCATGACTCGTGGGAAGGAGCATCCCTCCAGGCATGAGTGAGCTCAGCACGGCACAGGTGTGCCAGGATGACCCCCTCTGATATTTCTGCCCTGCTTGTGTTCTCTTTGGGATGCCCCCACCCCCGTCCCCTGCCACCCAGGAGTTGCTTCCTCAGAGCCCCAGAGCTGTGTCCCTCTGGCTGAGGCAGCCCTGTGCCCATAGCCCTGGAACTCACTGGACTCAGGTAGGGAGCCTGGGAACCGCTGAAGGCCATCTCTCCGCCGCCTCTGTGGCCACCGCTGCCTTTCACACCCACTAGGAAGTCCTTTGTAGAGGGAACGACTTAACAAAGAAATAGAAACCAAAGCAACTTGGCTGTTATTCAATGGGGAGGAGCCGGCAGCAAAAGGAAGTGGGTCCAGAGAGAGAAAGGTATGGTACTGGGTGGACTGGGGTGACACTCACAGAGGGAAGCAGGCACTCCCAGCCCCAGTGACCTTCCCTCCTCCCTCTCCTGTGCTCAACCCAAGCCTGAAGCATATTTGGTTCATAGAGGTCTACAATGCTTGACCACACTGACATGACAGCAAGTTGCCAGATGACACTGCCCAGAAGTATGTGGCTGTGTGTCCTAAGCATGCTTGGCCACGGAGTCCAGAAAATAATGGGGCTGGGCATTGCCTGTGCACAGGGTGCTTGTGGGGAAGGGCGGCTTCAACCCATTTTACATACAGAGAAGCTGAGGCTCAGAGTCTAAGGGGCATGCCCCAGGTCACACAGCTAATTCGTGGCCGCCTGAACTTTCTGAAGATTCTCAGACTCTTCAAAAAGTATGTCTCCTGTTTAAATTTATATTATTCATGTAAAAACATAATTATGTAGAGGGGAATATTTTGCAAGAAAAACACCATAATGAAGATTTTTATTCTACAGTATGGGGTGCCCAGGAGCTTCTGATCCTCCCTCTCAATGAATCTCTCTTGATTCTCTTCTCCTTCTCTTCTCCATCCTTATTTTCTGCACTTTAGGATGAGGAGAGAAGTCTTGGACATGATAGAACATTTCAAGTGACATGGGGCTGGGAAGGAACATATGGCATGTGCAGGTGCGGGGGGAGGGAGCCATGAAATAAACTTACCTGAAGTCAACCAGGTCCCAGCGATGTGCTGGTGAGAAGGCCCAGAACTCAAGCTGGGTAGGGTAAGTGCTGGCAGGTAAGGGCTGTACGGGCGCGAGAGGATGGCAGGTGCCCCAGGGCCACACGTGAGTCTGCACCTCTCTTCCTTCCTGTGCTCCACCTAGATGCACTAGAATTTGCAAACTAATTCCTTTGAGATGCTCCAATAGACTGAGGCCATGTGTGCCATCTGCACTGTCCATCCCCATTATGTTCCTGGATCAAGTACCAGTTTAAGGAGTAGACAGTACAAGGGGAGCAGAGAGGAGAGAAAGGAAGGGAAATTCTTTGCGATCCTCTCGGACACCAGGGACAATTTCATCACGGCACATCATTTGTAGGCAATCACAAATTGATTGCGATACGCAACAACTGGAACTCTCATTCACAGCAGACTGGAGTGTAAAATAATCCAACTTAGAAAAATGGGCAGGGCGTGGTGGCTTATGCCTATAATACCAGCACTTTGAGAGGCTGAGGCAGGAGGATCACTTCAGCCCAGGAGCTTGAGACCAGCTCGGGAAAGGTTGGAAGACCCTGTCCCTACATATAATTTAACAAACAAATTAGCCAGGTGTGGTGGTGCACACCTGTGGTCTCAGCTACATGGGAGGCTGAGGTGGGAGGCTCACTTGACCCCAGGAGGTCAAGGCTGTAGTGAACCCTCATCACGCCACTGCACTCCAGCCTGGGTAATAGAGCAAGACTCTGTCTCAAAAAATTGAAAAATAAAAAAGAAAAAGAAAAACTGCTTGGTGAGTTGTAATACAGTCAAATATCTACTTCTATGTTCTGGCTTTTCTACTTCTAAAAAATTACACAAGAGAAAGGAAAACATATGTGCCTGTTTTTAACAGCTTTACTCATCATTGCCCCAGGCTGGAAACAATGCAAAAATGTTCACCAAAGGAGAAGGGAGAAATGAATTGTGGTTTTCATACAACAGAGTAGCCCTTGGCAATAAAAAGGAGCTAGGCCACAGGAAACATCAATGGGCCTCGCAACTGAGCAGAAGTAGCCAGATCCAAACTTGACTCGAACTGTTGTTCAAGTCAAGTTGAACAGGCCAGAATGGCGTCACCCTTGGGGGTCTCTGACTGGGAGGGGCAGGAAGGAGTCTTTGAGAGGCTGGAAATGTTCTGGATCTGGTTCTGGGTGGTGATCACACAGGTATTTACATCCATTAACAACAGGCTGAGGCTGGGTGCAGTGGCTGACACCTGTAATTCAGCACATTGGGAGGCTGAGGCGGGAGGATTGCTTGAGCCCAGGAGTTCGAGACCAGCCTGGGCAGCATGGCGAGACCTTGTCTCTACTAAAAATCAAAAAAATTAGTGGGGCATTGTGGTGCACACCTGTAGTCCTGGCTACAGGAAGGCTGAGGCAGGAGGATTGCTTGAGCCTGGGTGGTTGAGGCCACAGTGAGCTATGATCGTGCCGCTGCACTCCAGCTTGAGTGACAGAGCAGGACCCTGTCTCAAAACAAAACTCAAACAGAAAACCAGGATCTGTACATTTTACTCTACCTAGACAATATTTCCATAAAATACTGCTAAAAGAAAAAATCTCCCAGAGCCCAAGGAGACACAGGCACAGCTCAGAGTTCTAGCAAATCAGCACCTTAGCATCACCTTGAGCCTTGGAGATGAGTCACAGGTAAGCAGCCTCACTACTGAGTCCAGCCCATAAAGGAGGGTCCTCTGCTCCACACCCTGCCTGGAGGGGCCCCAGTCATACCCAAAGGCTGATGTGTTTTTAGACCAATCAACACAGTAGGGAGACACTTTGAGGCACAGTGCCGGCACCCTTCAGTCACCACAATCCATTCGCAGTGGTTAACCCTGGTCTTCAGGAGATGAGAAGCAGCCCTCGTGAATGTTTCTTCTCAGAGCTCTAGTATTCAAAGTCGCAGACCTGTCTCGGAGGCTCTGTTCTCTGCCCTGTAGACTGAGGGATCTTTTCAAAATGTGAGTCTGCCACCTCATACTCATTAGGATGGCTGTGATTAAAAAAAAAAAAAAAAAAATCCAGAAAACAACAACTGTTGGCTAGATTGTGGGTAAACTGGAACTCTGTGAAAACAGCATGGCTGTTCCTCAAAAATCTCAACATAGAATTACTATATGATCCAGCAATTCCACTTCTGGGTATATCCCCCAAATAACCAAAAACAGGAACTCAAAGAGACATGTGAACACCCATGTTTGTAGGAGCATCATTCACAAAAGCCAAGAGGTGAAAGCAATGCATGTCCATCAATGGATGAGTGGTCAACAAAATGTGGGCCAGACATACAATTCTATAGATAGTACAAATAGCCCACATTTGAATCTTGGCCCTGTCATTTAATTCTTGTGTGATCTTCAATAAGTTCCTTAATTTCTCCAAGCTTCCTTTCCTCACCCATAAAATGAGGCAAATGAATGTGAACCTTAGAGAGATGCTGTGGGGATTAAATGGGCTAATGCATGAAAAGGACTTGGGGCTGAGCTTCGCACGTAGTGCCCACACACCAGCACCTTTAGAGTCACTCCCGGACTGCACTGATCCTGTGCCCAGACCCGTTCACCTTCGCCAGTAGTAGACTTCCTCAAGAAGGAATCCTTCCATCTGCAGTGACACCTCCAGCACAGAGGGCCTCGGCAGGGCAGTCAGTGATGCCCGCAGACACCTGAGTCCTGTCGTACAATGCAGGGGGCCCTGGGTCGTCTTGTCCAGTTCCCTTTGGAAACCTCACTGTATTGGTACAGCCGTACTGAACCACATTAATCATTAAAACATGCATGCACATCCCCCCCGCTGAGAACAAACATTCTCTTTGAGCGTATTCTACCTCCATAAAGTCAGATATATGGTTCTAACTGCTTCCTAATGGCTAATTAACAGTGCACCTCTCTCCTGTAAACAGACTATGACAAAACAGTACTTGGTTTGCCTCACTCAGTAAATCCAGTAGTAGTTTAAGGCAGCAGTCACCAAACTTTTTGGCACCAGGGACCAGTTTCATGGAGGGCAATTTTTCACGGATGGAGAGGGATATACAATGATTTCAGGATGAAACTTTTCCACCTTAGATCATCAGGCATTAGACTCAGATTCTCCTAAGGAGCGCACAACCTAGATCCTTCACGTGCGTAGTTCACAATAGGGTTTGTGCCCCTATGAGAATCTAGTGCCGCTGCCTAACTTCATCCTATTGTGGTTGGAGAAGATGCTTTGTATGTTATGTTTAAATCTATTGAGACTTAATGTGTGGCCTACCACGTGGCCTATCCTGGAAAATGCTCCACAACCTAGCACTGTCTTATGAACATAGTAGGTGCTCAGTAAATGTCTGACCAGCAAATTCCTAGACTTCTGGAGAGATTCTGGAGTGAAAGCTGTGGCCTGAGTCCTGGATTGGCCACCCTGCAGCTGTGTGATCTTGGGTGAATACCTTAACCTCTCCGTTTCTCATTTTCCTCAGCTGAAACATCACAATTCTTACCTCATGGCCTTGTGAGGATTAAAGTGAGATGGTGTTTAGAAAGTACCTCTTCTCCACCTATCTGTATATATAACTGGCAATGAGGGGCTCCTAGATATTGGATTCAGATGAACACCACCTCATCCCTCCAAGGCTTCCATAAGGCTAAGGCATCTCCAGCTCAGGAGATGCTGGGCCTGCTCATGGCTTTGTTGCTGCTGGGGCCTGGATGATCTTCCTCTGCGCATTGTGGGCCAGTGACGCTGTGCCTTCTCCATTCCTCCATCTGTTTAGAAACACCTGCCACTGAGGTCCTGGCATAACTTCTTTCTTTGGAAGGAGCTCCTTAATCTATAGACCAGGGGTTCAGTCACCCCAGACCTATGCATTCCCATGCCACCCATCCAAATGGTCCCCAGGACTCAGCTGGAACTGACCAAAGCAAAGACAAGCCCCAGAACACCTTGGTATAACTTTATTCACAAACTCCAGACACCCAGGCCTGGCTTAGCACAGAGGGCATGTTCTTGCCAGTGGCAAAAAAACCCGATACAGCATGTTCGTTAATACTAACCATTTTAATTTAAATTAATAGCATGTCTGGAAGACAAATGTAGTTGATAGAAAATATAAAAACTTTACTGTACAAATTTTACATCACATTCAAAAAAAGCAAGTGTGTGGCTTGTGGCCACAGAAGATGCTAGGTTTGCACGCTGATGAGATCCTGGCTAACACTGCTGCATAGCACAAACTCCAACTGGCTTGACATTTACGTCTCCACCCTCCCCCCACACCAAATCAACACAGAATAACACAGGTTTCCAGGGCTTGCCATTCCTCTCTGTGACCTCAAGAGGAAATGCCGTAGGATGACAGAGGGTGTTTTGATTTGGTGACATGGAGAGATCAACTTTGCTACACACTGCTCACAACCCCAAATTAGCTAGGATTCAAGACTTCGAGTTAGACAGAAACCCAGGGGGCTGCGGCTCTGGTGGTTAAAGGCAGCAGGGCTTCAGAGGTGAGGCTGGAAACTGGGGATGCCTGGAGGGCCAAAGCTTGGGCTCCACTCTCAGATCCCCGTGGGGACTTCCGCAGCCCCTAAGAGCTCTCCCCGAGCCCTCCCAGCCTTCTCCATCCCCTTCACAGTTGGCCGTGAGGGCTGAATTCACAGTATCTGTCATCCTTCGCGTGGAGAGAGCACACAGAAGGGCAGGTGTGCCTTCCTAACCTCAATTCACAGTCACTGAAATACAAGGGGAACAGAGGGGACCATCATGGGGTGGGGTGGGGTTCTTTAAAGGCAGGCAGTGCAGAGGTGGCAGGCTGACAGCCAGCTGCCCCCAGTCCTTCAGTTCCACCTTTGGGGCCCAGTGGCTTCTGGGTTCCTTGAAGACAACAGGGCCCCACCAGGTCATCAGTTCCTTAAGAGCAGGGACCATGACTGTTCCTATCTCTAGGTGCCCAGCACTTGCAGAAGACCAAGTGCACTGTAGTTGCTCAATGAGCGCTTCTTTAACTGTGATGCTCACAAGAAAAGCAAAACCCAGACTGACTTTCTGTGGGCCTGTGCATGCCCACTGCGGCCTGGTGTCAGGGGTCAGGGAGGAACTGAGCCTACTGTTCCTCCCAGTTGGACGGCTGAGCTGACATCCAACTGTGGGGGTCACCAGTACATCCATCAGGCCTGCTCTTGCCTGGACAAAGGCCACCATTGCAATAGAAAGGTGAAAGGCTGGAGACACACGTGATCCCTGGGAAGGGGCAGGTGTGTGGGAGGCCAAAGGGATGATGGGGCAAAATGAGCAGTCCCACCATAGCACAGAAACTCCACACGGAGCTGAATCCATGTGGTTTACAGCCTCCCCACACAGACTGGGAAGGGTGAAGATGCTGATGGCCAGGCACACTGGCACTGTAATACGGCTGTGCCCTCCCAGGAGGGGCTGACCAAGGGATGCCAGGCCTGGAGAGGAGGCAGCTCCACAGCTTGCTGGCAGAGCAGCTCATTTTCTGTGGCATTTTGACCAGACTCTGGTGCTAGGGAAGGGGCTGGAGACTGGGGCTCTGCTAGGCAGGTCTTAACTGGAAGGGGTGGGAGCCACACCCCTCCCTCCCCAAGTCTGAGCTCAGAGCATGGTCACAGGTTCTGGGCCTGAATCCAATCACGTCTCCACTCCCATCACCCTTTTTCCTTTCTGGTTTTGGAGTCTAATGCAACCTAATCTCCACTTAAGGGCTCCCTTGCCATCTGGAACTTTTTTCTGCAGTTAAGAGTTTCTAACGAAGACAAGCGTGGTGCTCTCACTTCAAAGACTTTTCCAAATCCAGCCCCTCCTGCTTCAAATGGACACAAGTAGAAGGCCTAATGGTGCTAAGGAAGGCTCTGCAGATGGGGGCCAGCTAGGTAGGTCTAAATGAAAGGGGTGATAGCCCACACACCGCCCAGCTGAACTCAGAGCATGGACAGAGGAGTCGGAAATAGGCTAAGGGGTTTCAGCAGGACTGAAATGGAAGAGGTGGGCAGTTCTAGAACCTTCTGGCATGACTGACAAAGGGTTTTTACAGTGCCAGGGTCACCCTGTGGCTGGGAAGTGGGCTCAGGTACCTTTGCCATCTACTCCTCCTCCTTGTTCCCACCCATCCAGCCCTCATGGTCAGATGTCAGTGAGGGACTGGGATGTATCTAAAAGCCAAGGCCCTGAGTCCCATCACCTTGGTGCCTGCCTGGGGGCTTCATCAAAGACTCACATCTGTACAAGCCATGGATGTTTCCTCACCTTTCAGCAGAAACCCTGGCTGGGAACCACTGGGTGAGTCCAGACCTTTTTTGGATTCTGTTTCTACTTTTCCAGCAGGAGCAGCCTGGATTACAGGGGTGAGAAGGTGAACCCAAGCTCTCCAGGAATTCCAGACGCCATAGACTAGCTCAGTTCCTAGCCAGGGTTTCCTCTGCAAGACGAGGAAGGGGCAGTATCCCTTTGAAAGGACAAGGGGAGAGCCCTAGATAGATTTCCCTGATGGAGTCTTGGGCCAAAAAGCAGAGGCCAGATCAGACCTTCTGGGCTCCCCGCCCTACCCCAAGAACAGCTGCAATCACCATGTTTGTCTTCCTTCTGGCCCAGCATGGGTCCCTCACCGCCTACAAGGTCCTCAGAGGGGACGGCCATTTCCGCCATCCTGGCCGTCAGTGCCAGTGCATCTGCACAGACTGTTTTTATTATTACCTATTGGAAAACATCAGGTTCACTCAGGAGAAATAAACGTGTAAACATTTGCTGTCTGTCATGACAGGTTTGGTTGTTGGTGGTGTCATTTTAAGAAATAGCAGGTGCAGCTCCATCTCCCGAGTGGGGTTTATGGCCAACAGTCTGAATCTAGGACACGTGCTCCTGGTTTGCAGCGGTGGGCAGGCAGTGTTTTTTTGTCGTGGTGGTTGTTTGGATGTTTCAGAAACACATTTTAAAAAGAAAGAGATCAGCAGCGAAAAACCATATGGCTGGCTACATCTTTGGATTACTGGACTCCAGGACGCCCAAGCCAAACCTTTCAAACCGGGGTACAACTTTGCTGCTGTTAATGCTGCAAAGAGGAACAAAAACAAGAATTATAGCCCCATTGATCTTCATCAGAATTAGGGTAACACTAGCTAGGAAATGAGTTCAGCAGAGGACCTGGCCTCCAACAAGAAATGAAAATGATTGATTGGCCAACAGCCCTGGCAGAGCTGCCCCTGGTCATACTGCGTCCAAGGCCTTAGCTACACTCCAAGTAGTCCTACTTGGAGCACCAACGGTGGCTCATTCATCTCCAAGTCCCAAGCTCCCAGCATGCTCAGTACTGCTGTGGGTTCCTCGGAATTGTTTTCTCATTTGCAGCCCAGGAAAGCTCTTGCTCCAAGTAGAACTGAGAGAGAAGAGAAACATGACTCCCAGGATACCAGGAGTGACAGGGCATGTTCCTTTTAGCAATAAACTCTAATACTGGGGTGCATCAGGGCCACCTGGGAAGCAGGTTGAAATGCAAATTCCTAGGGCCCCATTCCAGAGATCTGGGTTCAGCAGGTCTTGCTGCGGAGGGAGAACAGAAACCTGCATTTAGTAAACAGTGCAGTGACTGCCACAGGGGACTCAGCAGCCATGCTCTTGACAAATGCTGACCTGGGGTCTGGTCTATGGTACACTGGGCAGCTGTAAAGGAAGTAACTTTGCCAGGGTGGCAGGGTGGAGACGGGGCAGAGACTTTGTTTTCATCAGAAAAATTGTCTGGAGCCAGGTACCTCTTTGCTTTAAGACAATTTTTCTGAGGGTGCCACTGAAGACACAACCCTTCCAAGCTGGTATCTTTCATGGCCACAGAACTTTCTGTGTCTTCTGATCTAACTCTACAGAGGGGACTGAGACAGGAGCCAGCGCAGAGGGTTCCTGTGACCAGGGTGCCAGCCTCAGGGCAGCTCTGAAATCATTCCACTCCTTGTTGGACAAAATCCCCACAGGTTAAAAGCCAAGCCAACACCCTCCCAACCTCCGCCCGCCCCGCACTAGGCACACACCCAGTGGGAGGCTGGTGTGCTCAGGAGGGTGGAAGGCATCTCACTAAGGTGTTAGCAGTGAGACAGAGCCACCCAAACAAAAACAAGACCAGCCCTCAGAAGAACACGGGAGCAATCAGTCATGTCCAGGAAGGTAGTTAGAAGCTGCCCAGACCGCCTTGGAGGGAGCTCAGTTAGTGGGATCCTCTGAGAGCAGTTACTTGGGCATATGCAGGCCACGTGGAGAGGGCAGAGGGCCAGTTTTTAAAACAAAGCAAAAGAAGTAGCCTCGAGAGAGACGACTGGAGCAGCAGAGGTGGCATCCCCTGGGTTAGTGCCCGCATCTCATTTTGCATTTTAGCAGAAGTCACGGTGCTGAGTTGTTGATTAGGAGGAAGAAAGCCCCTGGTGCATGCAAGGCAGCCAGGCCTACAACCTACAGAGGGAAAGAGAAGAAAGCAAAGAACAGCGTCAGAATCATAGCCCCAATGCAGAGCCTGACGGGAGCTAGAGGTCTGGCCAGAGCAGCTGGGCAGGGGACTCCCTTTCTCTTCCAGAGAGAAAGGGCCATCCTGGACTCCATCCCCCAGGCTTGGCTGCACTGCATGCTCAGAAGGGAGCCTGGGCACAAAGAACCCTCTCTAAGCTCCCGCAGGGCACAGTTGCAGCACGTTTATAAAGAGGATGGAACATGCCCACAGCTCCTTAGCCCTTGACGAGTAAAATCTACTTCCAAGAGTATTTCTGCTTAACTGGATTCTCTTCTCTTGAGCTCTGGCCAGGGGGACTGGGATCCTGGGGGCTCAAATCAATGACCAGAATTTTCTCCGACCCAGGGACAAGCCACCCATTCACTCATGGTGTGGACAAAGGCCCCGCCACATGCTGTGGCTCTTCTCCCACCCAGCGAAAAATGCAAGCCTGTGTGACCCTTGCTGGTAGCCATTTCAGCTGCAGAAACCTCACTTTGGTTTGCGAGAATAAATGACACAAAGATGGGAGAAGCTGGGAAGCGGCGACAGAAAGGAAGCGGGGCTTGTGTCAGGAAAACCAGAGACAGGCAGCCAGCAAAGGAAGCAACAGGAACACACTATTCCTCCAGAACCGGACAGGAGCTCTTAAAGTCAGGGTGGCCGTAGCGTCCTTTTCCATAGTAGCGGCTCCTCCAGCGACTGGGAGTGCCCAGCGACCATTCCACCAGGTGTGGGAAGAGCGCAGTCCGGCCCCGGCATGTGATGGAGTCAGGCACGTGTGGACAGGTGGAGGAATCAGGTGATGGGAAAGTGGGAGGTGACAGAACAGCACATCCGCCACCCCCCGAAAATAAAAAAGTGACAAGATCAATGGAAAGAAAAGAGAAAGTGAGAATTAGGGGGCAAGCGTGTAGAAAGTAAACACTGTGAACAGGAAGCTTTGACACAGACTCATTCAGGAAAGGAAAGCCCACATGCTTTCCTCGAAGGGGCTGGGCAGGGAACAGCCCCATCTGTGACTCAGTTTCCTGCCTGTGAAATGAGAAGGTGGGACTATATGGTTTTTGGGGAATCTGGAATGATGTTCTGAATGCCAGTGTCCACCTAGTGGAGCCTTTTCTTTCGTCACGGAGAAAACCAGGGCCCAGCTTGTTAAGCAAGTTGCCCACGGTCTGATTAGAGCTTGGCCTCGCTGCCTCACATCACCCTCCTTGAACTGCTAAGAGCCCCATGCTCCTGGTCTCTGCTGGGATAGTTCTGGCTCAAAACCCAGCCCTGACGACCTTCTTCCAGAGACTCTTCCTCCTGTCCCCCAGGTGGATGCAGAGGCCCCCATCTGGGCTTTATCACAGCACTTGGCATGGTATCACCCTTTGCTCACATTCATTCATGCACATTAAATATTTAGTGCCCAACTATAATGTTCCTGGGACTGTACTAGGAGCCAGGAATACAAAGGTGACAAGAAAGAGTCCTGATGTGTGCAGGTTTCATTACAGTGTGTCTGTTTGTCTTTAGGACACTGCAATCTCCTTGCTGGTGGAGCCCTGGCCTCAGCCATCTGTGTAGCAATGCGGCAGGTGTGCAGGCAGGCGGCAGGTGTGCAGCAATGGCTGCCTAAAATGTATACCTCTATGGCTACGATCCATTACCCCACAGTTGTACTGGACTCTGACCCATCCTAAGAGCAAAATAGTGAACCCAGTATTGCATGAGACATGGTATTCCCTAACCCCACACTGTCGTTCCTCCAGACCATCCCTCTACCTGGCCTGAATCAGTGAAGAACCAAGCATTTCTTTAGTGACTTCTGCAGGAGAGAAAACTCATGCTGAGTTTCTCCTCAACTGCAGCTTGGGGCCCACTTTGGTTCTTTATCAAGACAGGGCCCGAAGGCCGGGCGCGGTGGCTCATGCCTGTAATCCCAGCACTGTGGGAGGCCAAGGCGTCTGGAGTTTGAGACCACCCTGGCCAACATGATGAAACCCCATCTCTACCAAAAAAACACAAAAATTAGCCAGGTGTGGTGGCAGGCACCTATAATCCCTGCAACTTGGGAGGCTGAGGCATGAGAATCGCTTGAACCCGGGAGGCGGAGGTTGCAGTGAGTCGAGATTGCACCACTGTACTCCAGCCTGGGTGACAGAGCGAGACTGTCTCAGAAAAAACAAAAAAATAAAAGACAAGGCCTGGAGGCTGGGTGCAGTGGCTCATGACTGTAATCCCAGCACTTTGGGAGGCTGAGGTGGGTGATCACCTGAGGTCAGGAGTTCGAGACCAGCCTGACCAATATGGTGAAACCCCATCTCTACTAAAAATACAAAAATTAGCCGGGTGTGGTAGCGTGCGCCTGTAGTCCCAGCTACTCAGAAGGCTGAGGCAGGAGAATCGCTTGAACCCGGGAGGTGGAGGTTACAGTGAGCTGAGATCGTGCCACTGCACTCCAGCCTGAGTGACAGAACAAGACTCTGCCTTTAAAAAAAAAAAAAAAAAAGATACAGCCCAGAAAACAATGTGCAAGCCGAATCTGGCCACACACTAAGAAAGGTTCTGACTACTTTAAAGGGTTAAAAAACAGTAACAAAGAACATGTAACAGAGACTGTGCCACCTGCAAGCCCAAAATATTTATTACCTGACCCTTCCTAGGATAAGGAATGCTGCCATCACCACACCTGGCGCCAGGTATGGGAGTTGGGGATGCAGCTTCTCCAGGCACTCAGTGACACACATACACAGGGACGGGGGCCTCAGGGGCTTTCTTGGCAGCGGGTGGCAGAAAGGCTCTTCCCCTCACTCTCATCAAGAGCAGCTCCACTTTATGGGTTTTATAGAGCGGGACTCTGTGGGAGATTTCACTTTCAGAAAGTGTCCTTTTCCTTAAAGTTTATAACTGGCCGGGCGCAGTGGCTCACGCCTGTAATCCTAGCACTTTGGGAGGCCGAGGCAAGAGCATCACTTGAGCTCAGGAGTTTGCAACCAGCCTGGGCAACATAGTGAGACCTCATCTCTATGTATACAAAAATTTTTTTGAAAAAGTTTTTCAGAAAGGTAAAACTATTCTTAGTTTGCAGATTGTACAGACACAGGTGGCAGGCCATACTTGACCTACAGGCTGGACTCCTGGGTGAGATGAAGCGATTCACTTTCTACATGGTTGGGGGCAAAAATACCAAAAGAAGACTATTTCATGACATGTGAAATCCCAATTTCCAGCATTAAGTCTTACTGGCACGCAGCCAGCTCCCTGGTTTATGCTGTCCGTGGCTGCTCCCGTGTTGCGACGGCAGAGCTGAGATGCTGTGACAGAGATGGTGCTCGGCACACTGCCGAAGTCAGCCCCAGAGTGAGGACTTGAGTTGCCCTCTTGGCCTGCAATGCCTCCAATATTCACCTGGCCCCTTACAGCCAGTTTACCTGCCCTAGACCTGGCCCAACCCCTAGCCCAGAGATTTTTTAATGCTGTGGAAACTGAGGCCCAGAACAAACTTCCCAGGTTCTCACAGAGCATTCGTGACAGGGCAGAGGTCTCTTCTGAGTGTTCTAGCAGAGGCAGCCAGAAGACA
Organism: Pan troglodytes; assembly: GCF_028858775.2. Classification (NCBI taxonomy): domain Eukaryota; kingdom Metazoa; phylum Chordata; class Mammalia; order Primates; family Hominidae; genus Pan; species Pan troglodytes. The sequence continues at coordinate 39,963,386 of NC_072417.2, forward strand.
AAGGAAAAAGGGAATGAGATAGAATGCAGGAGAGACGACAGTGGCCTGTGACCTGGTGGACATCACCCCCGCACCAAGGGGTGCAAAGGGCTGTGTGTTAAACCAGGAGGGAGAGAGCTTCTAAACCCAAGTGACTGTGGTCCCCATAAGAGGTGGCTGGCTTCTTGTGTTTCGGTGGGTGCCATTGTAAGCAATATTGACTCTGCTTATTTCAGTGAAGCTTATAATACCACATCACTCTGATTTCTATCTAACTGGCCCCATCTTGCCCCTCCCTCAGCAGAGCCTTCTAGTCCTGGCCTGGCCTGGCATCAGTGCTGGTCTGCTAATAGTGATGATGTAGTATTTCATAGCTGCAAACTGGAGGTGCTCACCTGTCAAAGGGAGTCTCCAAAATAAATGTGGTAAACGAAATCCTGGTATCACTTGGGCAAGGGGACTAGTCACCTCTGGGTGACCTACTGTGTGTATTCCTCAGATCAAACTCCTGGGCAGAGGCCAGGCATGGTGACTCATGCCCGTAATCCCAGCACTTTGGGAGGCTGAGGCAGGAGGATCACTTGAGGTCAGGAGTTCAAGACCAGCCTGGCAAATATGATGAAACCCCGTCTCTACTAAAAATACAATAATTAGCCAAGTGTGGTGGCAGGTGCCTACAGTCCCAGCTACTCGGGAGGCTGAGGCAGGAGAATTGCTTGAACCCAGGAGGCGGAGGCTGCAGTGAGCTGAGATCGTGCCACTGCACTCCAGCCCGGATGACAAGAGCGAGACTCTGTCTCAAAAAAACCCCCAAAAAACAAAGTCTTGGGCAGAAAGATCAGAAGGTGCCCTCTAAGACCCCAGGTGAGGCTGCGAGGGCCTGGCTGGCAGTCTGGCTCATGGAAGAGGCACTTACTCAGCTGACTTCCAGAAGTGTCCAGGGTGGGAGAGCCGCCGGTTCAGCTTGGGAAGTTTCTCCAGCATGTCCATCAGCAGGCTGAAGCTGGGTCTCTCCTGCAGGTCGAAAGCCCAGCAGGCCGACAGGATCTCCTGCAAATGGAGCTGCCATTAGTGGTGTGTGAGCTGGCTGGGAGGGAGGGGGCACACAGTAGGGGTGCTCCACAAAGGGTCCCTTCAATGTTCTCAAGTGCCCTCTAACTGGCGGCCCCCTGAACACCCTGCCGACATGAAGGGGTGAGAAGTAACTGGGTTTCAGAGAACCACTCATGCTTCTGGTTCAACATGGAATGCACGAGATTACCTCACCTCCTTCCTTCTTAGATCCATGCTCACCCCAAAATAAGAGTAACCATGATGAACACACCAGCAATGGGAAAGAGATCAGAAATGGGGCTGTTGGTTTTTTGAAGATGCAAAGTGCAAGGTACAACGTTCACAGGTGAAATGCAAGATGCTTGGAATATGCGCAAGGCGGGGCTGCAGTGGACGAGGGAGCCTCAGCATTACTAGAATGGCGGCTGGAGTGACAAGAAGACTCGATATACGGGCAGCAGCTAAGAGTCAGCAGAACAGCTGTCCCGATTGCCCCCAGAGCAAAGCCCTTCTTGCTGTGGCATTTTGCTGCCTACTCTCAGGATCCACATGTGTACCAGCACGGCCCTGCAGACTTCTGATTCAGAGCTGCCTGTGAGGAAAGGCCTATTTCTTGCACATACGACCAGGCAGAACACATACACCCACACAGACTCAGCAACTCAGGCTTTTGCTCTTAAATACAACTGGACCCCATGGGGTTGCCTGCCGTATCAGGAAAACCAGAGAGAGATCAAAGATAAGCAGATCAAGATACTGTCTCTGGAGGATATGGGGTGTACATGTGTGTGTGTACATTTGTGTGAAGCAGCTGCTCTATCCATAAAACAAGACCAGGCTGCAATAAAAAAGAAATCAACAAATAAGAAAGTGCTTGAAATGAAAATATAATTTCTGAACTGAAACATTAAAAGTGCTGGAAGATAAAAATCAAGGAAATCCCCCAGACTGTAGGCTCAATTCTAGAAAGGGATGGAAAATACAAAAGAAGGTAAGAGAAATGTAGGCTCACCAAGAAGAACCAAATTCTGTCTAATGGGGATTTCCACAAAAGTAAGCAGACTATTGGGCAGGAAATTATCAAAGAAATAATAAAAGAAAATTTACCAGAAGCTTTCAAAGGTAGCAGCTGTCTTCAGCTGAAGAGGTCCAATAAAGGGACCTCACTAAAAACAGTTAAAAAACAAACAAACACACAAAAAAACTCTACCCTCAGATATATGTTTATGAAATTTCACTATAGCAGGCATATAAACAGAAAATCCTAGATGCTTCCAGAAAGAGTAAGATAGGCATCCACAAATGGTTGAGAATCAGACCAACACCAGACTTCTCAACAAGGCACTGGACACTTAGTAGACAGCAGGGCAAAATCCCTGTGTTCTCAGGGAAAATTATTATGAACCTGGAATTCTACTCCTGATATGAGGATGAAATAATAACTATTTTAGGCATGCAAGGATTCAAAGATTATCTCCCATTCTTCCACTGGGAGGCAGTTTTTTCAGGTTTCACTCGCAGTTTATTTGCTGGAGTGCAAATAAAGAGAGGGCAAGATATGAGACATAAAGAACAGTGCAACTAACCCAGGAGTGAATGAAAAGAAAACAGAAGGGTAACAGCTGTGCAGCAGGCCTAATATCCCATTGATTCCAATGACAAGAAACCAGTGGACTCTGAAAAGAATGTAACAGTTTCCATTTAGGAAGCAGAATGCAGAAGCTGAAAGACCTCAGGAATATGAGAAAGGTGTTTGTTTCTTCTCTCAGCAATAAGAAAAGGCAAGAAGGAAAAAAGAAGGCAATTAGAAACTACAGGAAAAACCTAAACTGCACAAGAAAGCCATGGTCCAAATGTGAAGCCAACAAAATTGTGAGCCTTTGAGTAATTGATGAAGTGGAAGAGATGGACCCACAAAGAAAATGTAATCCCAGTGAATTACCTGACCAGTGGCTAATACCACTTACAGTCTACTATAGTAGTGTATACACTGTTCATCATCTTTTCACTTTCAGCCTCCATCAACAGGCACAGCATGGAAGATTTAATCATGGCAACCTTAACAATAAGTAATGGGAGAGCTGACCAAAGTGGTGCAGCAGAAATAACGGAGTGCCAGAGTGAAAAGCTGATAGACCCAGGTGATGCCTTTGGAGAATGATCTAGGGTGAGGGACTGCTGGTTTTCATTAAGAACCCTCTGGTCTTTTGATGTCTTCCCATATGCATGGACCCTTAAATACAATGACTAATAACTCACTGGCTGCCTCAGCACATAAAGCAGTGCCTGGTGGCGAACTATACAGCAGTGTGGCTGGAGAGACAGAGAAAGGCATCACTCAGAGGGCACTCCCAGCTTTTGTCTATGACAGAAAATAATTTTATTGCGTTGACCAATGTTCCCCTACCCCTAATAGCAATGTGTTAAAAAGGGAAGGCAAGACTGGACAAAAGAAAGGGAACTCCTGTGAGCCACAAGCTGCTGCCGGAGCATCTGCTCTCTCCCCACTCCCCACGCCCTGATCCCACACTGGTCTCAAAACAACCATCACCCCGCACTAAAAGAAATCCTTCCAATTAGTTCAGAACTCTGGCTGTGCTCTAGAATGATCTGAGGAGCTTTATTTAAAAATAAAAAATAAAAAAACTATGATCTTATTCCCATCCCAGGCCAATTAAATTGGTACCTCTGTGGGGGAGGCCTTAACCCTGGCATTTTTATAAAGCTCCCAGATGATTCCAACTTGCAGCCAGTGCTGAGCCTTGACTCCCTTGCAGCCCTTTGCTCAGCTCTGCTCCAGCCTTTGCCTCCCTGAAGATGGCACTTACCATTCTCTGCTCCAAGATGCTAAGTATGCAGAAAGGAAACAAACTGTTGCCAGAAGGGCAGAACGACGAATATCTTTTCTCTCAGATCCAACAAATATACATAATACTCTGGTTTATACAAAGATGTCCTTGCTAACTCTTGTAAAGAGAGGTTAAAACTGGAAAGAATCCCCATGTCCAGTGACAGAAGTAGTTACATTATGGTGCGGCCACAGGACATAAGGGCAGACAGTCTTAACAATAAGGATTTGTTAATGATTTGAGGTAATGAGCATAATAAAATGTCATGTGGAAAAAGTCACAATAAAAAAATCAGCTAGGTTTTATGATATGTATGTCTTAAATATTTTTTTAAAAGACTATGCCAGGCATGGGGGCTCATGCCTGTAATCCCAGCACTTTGGGAGGCTGAGGCAGATGGATCCCTTGAGGCCAGGAGTTTGAGACCAGCTTGGCCAACATGGTGAAACCCCATCTCTACTAAAAATACAAAAATTAGCTGGATATTTTGGTGCATGCTTGTAATCCCAGCTACTTGGAGGCTGAGGCGGGAGATCACTTGAACCTGGGAAGCAGAGGTTGCAGTGAGCCAAGATCGTGCCACTGCACTTCAGCCTGGGCGACAGAGCAAAACTGCTTCAAAAAAAATTTTAAAAGACTGGAAAGCAGTGGTTACTTCAGCTGCCATCTGAGCTGCCCCAGAGCTCAGCCAAGGAGGCTGCAGCCACAGCCAGGAGCCCAAAACCTGTATCTTGAGCCCACTGACAGTTGCAGGAGGCAGATAAAGAAGGGTCCCTGGAGAACCTCCAACCTGCCCCACAAGTGTTTACAACAGATGTTTTTGTGCAGATGAGGGAACCTGCACAGGGTCTTGCCTGGGTACACCCACAATGGACTGGAGACCCACATGCACTGGGGGAATAGGGTGGAGCCACCAGGAATTCGCGCCTTATGCAGGGGAGGAGCCTGGCCTCTTCAGCTTGTGTGTGGTGGCCTGATATTCAATCTGTGAGATGGGAGCCTGTTGGGAGGACCCCCTCTTTTTTGCTGAGAGGTTTCTTTTAATGAATTCCACTCTCCTCACCTTTCAATGTGTCCGCATGCCTAATTTTTCCTGGTCATGAGACAAGAACCTGGATTTTAGCTGAGCTAAGGAGCAAAAAATTCTGCATCACCACCACACGCTCCTAAGGCACCCGAGGTTGCACCAAGGTGAAGGTGGTGTTTAACTGGCCCTGGCCCAGAAGGAGGCCAAGAAGGACGGGCCTCAGAGTGTCAGAGAAGTGCTCATCACCCATGGCCCTTGCCCAGCACCCCAGATGAAATGGTATCAACTGGCCAAAGAGGAGCCTGCTGTTCGTGTTGTTAAATAGCATTTTGGTGTCATCTTTGGAGGGGCATCCCCGTACAAATATTTTGCACTTCAACAAGATGACATATACTACTGTGGAATAAAGTAGATCAAATATAATGTCATCTTGAGTGAGCCTTCTGAAGACGCCCTAGGGGCTTGCCACCAGTCAACTGAGAAAAATATTACCATCTATTAAGAACTTGGAGGAAGATGAGGTTGAATTCATCACTGCAAATTTGCAGACAGAGTCTGCAGACAGACAGTGATCCTGCCAGCAATGTTCATGACCTTAACAAGAAGCTCACAGCCTGTTTGTATCTTAGCCTGGACAAGTGCTGGGTGGTCCCTCTGAAGACTTCAATTGTTATGCTGCCCAAATACTGACTGGAGTTGCTTATTAACATCAAGGCTGTTCTGTCCCAATCTATCTGATTCATGGACACATGGCTATCACTGATGGCACTGAAAACACCAAGCCCTGGAGTTTCTTTATATATCACTGTGCTGTGATAAAGGAAACTGAAAGCTGTCAGAATCAAAAGAGAGTCACAAATGTGAAGAAAACTCTGACAAATCGGGCCTGGGAAAGCCATGAAGAGAGGCTTCTTGGGCTTGTATGTCTGATAACAAAAACTACCACTGAAGACTGCAAAAACTGCAACCTTGTACGAAGGCCATGGCAACCTTATACAAAAATACTCCTACAAGGACATCTGCCTCAAACAACCTGTCTAACCTTGGACTGACATCACTCTTGTTACTCATCTTTGTAGCCAGGGAAAACTACTAAATATGTCAAAATAATTGTGTAATCCTCTTCATTTTTTCCTTTACCTCCCTGAATAAGCAAGCCATTCACCATGGCATGCATATTCCCAGTGCAACGCTCTATTTCCAAATAAACATCTTTTGAGAGCCTCTCTCTCTTATTTAGCCTGACAAAACTTACAAACACAGAGAAACCATTAAGGAGAAACCACGTAGAAACGAGAAGTCAGCCACTATAATTAAGACTTGGTTTTTTGAAAACAAGTTTGCTGTGGAAACTTTGATTTGTTCTTAATAGTCAAGAAAAACATTATGAGGAAAGATTTAATACCACACCATAACACAACTATTTGTATTTTCAGCAGTGATTTTTTAAAAAAAATTATCTTCTTTCATGTAAATAACATGGGGCTTTACTTTCTTTTCATCTCATAAATCAATGAAAACCATTATCTTTAAGAAAAAAAAAAGACTGAAAGGAATGAAAAGGGTGAGCAGTGGGGTGAGGATAGATATTTTCTTACTTATGCCTCCCTGTTCCTTCCCCATTCCCAGGCAATGCATATCATTTTCATCTCTAGCTAGACACGTGCAGGTGGCAGAGCTCCTCACCGACCCCATTTCTCAGGTGGGTGAGTGAAGGGCAGCCATGCCACATGCCCCACCCCACCTCCAGCCCTACTGCTCCACCCAGGGCAGGTACTACTTACACTGACTTCCTTCCCCAAGCTGACAGAAGTCAGGACACGCTTCATTCCTTCCCCGCTTCCAATCTGCCAGATGGATGCCTCTGCAGCCTGGTTCTTCAAGGGCCAGTCTCTTGCTTGCAGCTCATACCAAACAGTCCTGCGGAGACCCAGCCATGTCTGTGAGCTCCTGGGCCGCTGTGCCCAGCTCACGCCCAGGGGCCCTTGAGCCATAGCCCAGCCAGAGGATCAGGACCCTTCTCCAGCCTTCCTCACCCACTTGGCTTCAGGGGATGCTACAATGGGCTCCTGGAGGCTCCTCCCAGCCCTAGAGGACCTGGGCCCTGTGCTGTCGTTGGGTGGGAAGTCTGAGACAGCGCAGGTTTGACTGGAGCATTGGTGGTCATTCTGACCTCAGCACAAATCCAGCTCTGCCACCTTCTAGCTGCAAGATCCCAGTAAAACTGCTTCACCTCAGTGGGGCTAATGTCTCTTGTCACAGGGTTGTTTGAGGAGTACTAAAGTGCCAAGCCCAGCACCTGGCACACATGGGTGCTCAGGAAAGGATACAGTTAAAGGTCAGGGAGGAAGGATGGTGCCAAGGCCACCCCACTGGGAAGGATACCCAGATACAGCACAGGTGACCGGGGTGGTGAGCCTTCCTTGGCCTCTCTACGTCCCCTTGGCTTTCTTGACTTGGGATGGGACTTTCTCCATCAGACCCACACTGTCCAATGTGGGAGCCTCTTGCCACAGGGGGGCTACTGAGTGACTGAAATGTGCACAGTTGAATGGAGGGGTGCTCTAGGCAGAAAACACACCAGATTTTAAAGACTTAGTAGGAAAAAAGAATATAAAATATCTTATTAATTTGTATATTGATTACATGTTGAAATAATATTTTGGATATATTGAGTTAAATAAAATATATCGTTTTATAATATATAAAACATAAACAGGGGAAACTAATTTCACCCATTTCTTTTTTAATGTGGCTATTAGAAAACTTTAACTTCTATATCGGGCTCACATTATATTGCTACTGGTCAGCACCCAGGTCTTTGTGGGGTAGCAGAGCCGGCAGGACATCCAGCTCCCCCAGACTGGGAGGAGCAGTTCTTGGTCAGCTCTGGTGAGCATCCTCCCAGATCAGCTGGGTGGGGCTGACAGCCAGTGTTAAGCACTGCACACAATTACCTGATTTAGTCCTCATGAAATGACCTTGTTGGGAGGAGCTATTCCAGGTCAAGGATATAGTCATGCACTCAACAAGCGGCAGAGCCAGGACTCAAGACCATGCACTCAACAAGCGGCAGAGCCAGGACTCAAGACCATGCACTCAACAAGCGGCAGAGCCAGGACTCAAGACCATGCACTCAACAAGCGGCAGAGCCAGGACTCAAGGTTGATTTTTTACTCCAGAGCCTGGGTTTTCAACACCTAAAAGCATGCCTCCCTCTGCCCCCAATGGCCACCAGGGCCCTCTGTTTTGGCCACACTTGGCCTCAGGGCACCAGGGGCCTACTCACCCAAATGCATAGACATCAGCAGCTTTGGAGAATGGCAGCTGATCCTCGTCCTTCCCAGGGGTCATCTCGCGTACAATCTCAGGGGCCAGATAGCACAGCCAGTCGTGGGACAGCTTTAGCTGGTTCTCACGCCTGGAGACCAGGAAGCCGGGACAAGGACACAGGCCTTTCAGCAGGCAGCAAAGAGGCCTGCCTGGCACAGGTCTGCCCCAGGGCCGGCAGAACACCCACACACAGCTTAGAAAACACACCCAGACCCAGAACACTGACCCTGCACTTGGGAAAGGCACCGGTGCTTTTGAGGAATTCTACAAAGGAGTCATGACCGGTTGTTTCTAGAAAAGCAGGGCAAGAATGGATAAATATTGACAGGGAGCTGCTGGTGAAGGTGCCCAGCTCCCTCTGCTGGAGAATGAGGCGCCTCTCTAACCAGGAACCCCGATCTGCCTGTGGATCTCAAACTTGGCTGGGGCTGGCCTTGCAGCCTTGCTGCCATGCTCCCTTTTGGGTTCCCCTAGATGTGAGGGGAGGGGCCTTTCTCCCTATGCCAATCCCTTCAAGATTTGGGGAAATAAAATTTGACACTCTTCCTCATCGTGGGGAAATGACCTGGTTCCTTGGCCAAGCAGGTGAACAGCCAGGGCAAATGTGAGTGTGGGGACCTGGTTTCCGTGGAAGTCGGCCTGAGAATCCAAACGCGACCCAAATCTGATTCTGAACCAGAACTACAAGGGCAGGACCAAAGCGACCTGGGTTTCCCTGCAGGGAGGGCTGCAGCTCAGCAACAAACAGTGAAAGTGCCCAGACCTCAGCCCTGCTCTTCCCCATCCAGCACCCACATCCCACCCAGACACTCAAGACCAACTCACCGTCCCTCTCGGACCACGCCTGAGATCCCAAACAGCCCGAAGTCTGTGATGACCACCTTGCCGTTGTCATAGAAGACGTTCTTAGATTTGAGATCTTTGTGTACGATGCCCTTGGCATGAAGATATCCCATGCCCTGGAGGACACATCAGGAGGAGTGAAGATGTGCAACGATGACGGAGGTGCCACCCTGGGCTGGATGCTTTACCTAAATCCCCATATTTGATCTTCACAATTCCACGCAGTATATTGTCCCCATTTTACAGAAGAAATCGAGGTTCAGAGAGGGAAAGTCACTTGCCCCAAGCCACACAGCAGTGAAGAAGCAGAGCTGAGATCTGATCCCAGACCGGTCTATGCTCTTTTAATGTTACCATGCTTCTAAACAACCATGTTAACCTTGGCTAAGGTAGGAGGTGTGAACAGGGTGATGGGCAGGGAGCCGGGGGGTCAGGGACAGTGAGATTTATCAGTGTTCAGTCATAAAGGGCCTAAATGAGCTGGGGTTTTCTGTCAGGATATGCACAGCTGGTCTGTGCTCTCAGGCAGGGCAAGGGCTCAAGGTGGGGGAACAGAGAGGCATTCCCACAGTGGGGTCCCCAACTTTGAGTGCTCCTAATGTCTGAGCTGTAGTAGAAGGAGCCCTGGACTAAGAAATCTGGGGTTTGAACTCCATCTCAGCTCAGATTCTCACTCACTCTGTGGCCTTGGACACAGTGCTCAACTTCTCTGAAGACTGCTTTCCTCACCTATCAAGCGAAGAGGTGGCAGTGGGTGATTTCTAACCAATGCTGTATTTGAACTAACACTGATGAGGCAGGTGCATGGAACGTGGGTGACCTGACACAGGCATGATCTCATCCAAGGTCAAGCTGTCTTCAAACACCAGACCCAGGGCTCCTGTGTACCCCACAGCATGGATTATTGCATTTTTAACCTCACACCAATCCAGAGAGGGAGGATATATGAAGATCCCCATTTTACAGGGGAGAAAACTGAGGCTTAGAGAGGCTAAACCTACCCAAGGTCACACAAAGGGTGTGACCAGGATTGAAACTGGCCTCTAAAGCCTGCCAAGTTCCTTCCCAACCAAGTCAATTCCATCAAGCCTAATCATGTGGACAATCAGCTCCCAGCTCTGAATGAATGAGACAGAGACAGGGAGGAAGAGATGGGGTCCCACCCTTGAGGAGCCTGAGCTAGAAGGAGAGGCAAAGCTGCCCAAACCACCCTAACAGGGAGTAACAGGGCGAGAGGAACAGCCGAGAGCCCTGGAACCGGCCAGAAACCCACCCCCAGCAGCTGGGCACCCCCTCACCTTGATGATCTCCTGAGCGATTTGCCTCGTCTTGTTGATGTCCAGAGACGTCTTGGGGTCCCTCACAAACGAGTGCAACGTCCGCCCCTTGCAGAAGCTGTCGAGGGTGGTGGGGGTCAAGCACAAGTCTGGGGCTGGTGCGGCCTGACCCCAACCCTGGTGGAGCCCATGGGGAGAACTGTGCCCGTCTGCCTGCAAGGACTCTCTCCAGCCCCTCGACTGTGAGCCAAATCTTCTTTAACCCAGCCCAGTCCTGCTGGGGCCTGGCCTGAACGTGCAGAAACACATGACACCACACACGTACACGCACACAAACCCCCATTCCCTGAGAGCCAGTGCCTGCCCATCCTACAACAGGAAACAGTGCATCAAAGCTCTCAGGAACTCAGAGTAGCCATGCTTGGTGGGTTCAAGGCAGGACCACTCTGATGGGGAAGAACTTGGCTAATTTAAGGCCATCAATAGGCAACATCAAGGCTCTGGGGCTCACTGTCAAGAATCTCATTATAGTTTTCATTTTTTCTTCATCACAGGGTTTTTATTACAATAAAGGAGTGTGCAAGGAGGGAAAGGGGGTGGGGTAGATGTTAGGGGTGTCAAGGTGACTACTGGAAAAGGAGCTTCAGTTCTGGGGTCTCCACCTGCATCAACTCCTAAAACCCCGGGTGAGGAGGGACCCAGAGAGAATGTGGGTCCAAGGGAGCTATCTTAGGAAGGGACTATGTTTTTAGGAAAATATTCTTGGAGTCTCAGAGCCTTTGAAAACCAGGCAAGGGGTAGAGAATATTGGTTGGTGATTTCCTTATCTGTGTCCCACTTTTCTTCAGCGTATTCTAAACAAAGTAAGATTTTTTTGTTAATGAATATTTTCCTGTTTCAGGCAGGCCACAGTGGCTCACGCCTGTAATCTCAGCACTTTGGGAGGCTGAGGTGGGCGGATCACCTGAGGTCAGGAGTTTGAGACCAGCCTGGCCAACATGGTGAAACCTCATCTTTACTGAAAATATAAAAATTAGCGAGGCGTGGTGGCACACGGCTGTAATCCCAGCTACTTGGGAGGCTGAGGCACGAAAACTGCTTGAGCCTGGGAGGCAGAGGTTGCAGTGAGCCAAGACCACACCACTGCACTCCAGCCTGGGTGACAGAGCAAGACCCTGTCTAGTTTATCATTAATTAATTACCTGTTTTGTTTTTCATTAACTACTTTTTTTTTTTTGAGATGGAGTCTTGTTCTGTAAATAAATTATGGGACCACCAGTGATCAGCTCTTGATTATACAACTCTTCCCAACTCTACTCCACTCCAGGAGATAACATTGGTAGTCTGAAATTGACCATGGTGAGAGTATTTACACCACAGGAAGTGATGGATGTTATAAATTAGGGCTTCCCTCCATACTGCCCCAAAACTGGTTGTTACACATTTACCAGCACACCACTGGGTTCAGCCTATGTGATGGGGATATTGTGCAGGTGTTAGAAGAGAGTAGACCTCAGACCCACAATCGGGTGCAGGAGGCAAGGTGTGAGCCAGCATGATCTCTCCTTTGTATTTTTACAAAAAGGAATAAACAGTTTTAAAACGTGAGTATATGCAAATGTCTTCCTTTTAACAGAAGGAATGTTAACTGTTTATAGTGTCTCTGACTTTGGGGAAAAGCGCTTAGTTGCAGTGGGAGAAGACTGGCTTTCACTCCGTACCTTTTATGGACATTTGATTTTCTGTAAACTTAGAAAGGTCTCACTCTGTCACCCAGGCTGGAGTGCAGTGGCATGATCTTGGCTCGCTGCAGCCTTGACCTCCTGGGCTCAAGCGATCCTCCTGCCTCAGCCTCCTAAGTAGCTGAGACCACAGGCACAGGCACCTGCCACCAGGCCCAGCTAATTTTTTTGTAGAGACAGCGTCTCACTATGTTGCCCAGGCTGGTCTCAAGCTCCTGGGCTCAAGCAATCCTTCCACCTTGGCCTCCCAAAGTGTTGGGATTACAGACATGGGCCACTGCACCAGCCCATATTTATTTATTTTTTAGTGTCAATGCGGTTATGTGATTAGGAAGTTATACCCCATTTTTGGTTTTCTTCTTTATGCCTCTATTAGAACTTCCACACCCTCTAGGGCATCCACACAAACAGGGCTCCCTGGGAAGGGGGAGGCTGAGCTGGCCATCCAGCATGAGGTCCTAGGGCTTGGTTACCTGGTGATAATGGCCAGGTGGGGCGGGTTCATGCAGGCCCCCATGAAGAGCACCACGTTCTCGTGCCGCGTCTGCCGGTAGTTCATCACCTCTTTCTTGAAGAGCTTCAGGTGGTCCTGGTTGTGGCCGTCCATCTCCAGCAGGCGAATGGCCACCTCGCCATGCCAGCGGCCGCGGTGCACCCGGCCCCAGCGGCCCTGCCCGATGGGCTCGCCCAGCTCTACCTGCTCGAAGGGGATGTCCCACTCCTGCAGGTACACGCTGGTCTGGCTGGCCTTGCGAGAGATGGGGCCCCGCCAGGGCCGGCGAGAGCTCGGCAAGTCGTCCACCTCGTCCTCATCGTCTTCTGCCTCAGACTTGCCAGCCTCTGGCTCCTCAGCCTGAAAGGAGAGCAGGAAGAACAGGGATGGGCAGCAGATCTGGGCTCTGCGACGTCTCTTCCTTCTCCTGGAGCCCTAGCCAGGTAACAGGGGAGAGAGGCATCCTGCCGGGGGACCCAGGTTGTAGTTGCAGCTCTGCACTGGCCTGCTGTGCAGCTCACTTAGCATCAATGGACCTCAATGTCCTCATCCACAATATGTGGCGGCTGGCCCCGGTGACCTGAGGCCCTTCGTCATGCTAATACTCCAATACCTACCTGTGAGCAACATCTAATTGTCCAGGAAAGAGCAAGAGCATCCCTGGCATAGAAGAATTTCACTGCATCCATCCTTCTGGAACTCTTGTTTAAACACAGAGTTTCTGACTCTCCCCTGGGCAGGAGTAAATCAGTCTGTTAACATTCTCCAAGCCATAATGCAATGGAGGGATCCAGCCTTGGCTGACACTTTTGTTCAAGGGTCAAGGCAGTGGTTCTTGACCCTGGCTACAATCACCTGGGGAGCGTGGGGAAGACAGAGCTTGGACAAGCTTGCTCCATTACATTCCTCATCGTTCTTCCCTGACATGCACCTCTGCAATGGGTGCCTGGGACAGCCCTTGCCAAAGTCCAGAACCCACTCACCCTCAAGCCCCCTGCATATTCTGAGATGGGGAAGGGAAAAAAGACGGAGGGGCCATCTGTGGACACGTGTGTGTCACCCTCACCTCCGCTTCGTGAGCTTCCAACACATCTGCTTTCGGCTGGTCATCGAGCCTAAGAGTAAACAAGGTTTGTCAAGGAGACCTTGAGGAACGCCGCTCTGCTCTCAGCTAGCGGGGACTCCGGGGAGAGATCTGAGACAAAGGTACTTACTCTGACTCACACCTGGCTAGGGGAAAGGCCGCGTGGATACCATGGCAATAGGCAGGAGGCTGAGGGCCAGACCTGCCCCTTGTGCAGCCTCAGCCTTCCCTAGGCTAACCTGAGGGTGGTGGGGGCTGAGAGGTGGGCAGTGATCCCCAAAGCCCCTTTTCAGATGTGACACTGCTACACAGGGTCTCAGAGCACACCCACAGGACTCGGAATCTGACGGCCTCAACTTGGAAAACCAGCTCTATCGCTTCCTAGCTGTGTGACCTTATGTAATTTCTTAACCTCTCTGGGCTGGCTGTATGTTAAGAATGACACCTACTTTGATACCTACCACCGCGCTGAGGGTGAGATGCGGGAATGTGAGTCAAGTGCTCAGCATGGCCTGGTAGAGAAAGGGCTCTGCACAGGAGCTATTCTTAGGCTTCTCTAACTCCAAGTGCCCTCTATCCACCCCGCCTGGGTCCCAAGACTGCTCCAGTTTCACATGCGGCCCCACCCAATGTTGACCGCACTGATAGGAGGCAAATAAAACCCTCTGTGGAGTTCACTTGCCCAGAGGGTGAATGAGCCCAGGGAGTTCTGCATCTGGCTGGCTGGAGATGGAAAGGTGGAGTGGGAGGTGGCCAGGGATATGGATCCAGCCTTAATAATTCCCCAAAGAAGCGAAGGGGACACCACCTAGGGATGCCTACCGGGTACCGTCGGCAGCTTCAGGGAGCGGGGCTGCGTGTGCAAAGGCCGAAATGTCTGGAGGAACAAAAACCAAACACAAAGCATGAGATTGCTTTCCTCTCCCCAAAGAGACACCGTGCTTGAAACCCAGCACCCCCAGAGAGGCTGATTTTCCCCTGAGTGGACTGCCACATGTTCCCCAGGCACTTCCACAAGGACCAGCCTGGGCCCTTCCATAAATTTTGCAAGGACGCAGCCTCCACAGCACCTGCTTCTGCATACACAGCTGTGTCTCAGGAAGGGGCTCTGGGCAGGGGATCTGGGCAGGTGGGGAGGGTGAGACTTCTCATTACCACCATGCCCCTGTGGCCAAACTGCCCCCCACCAAGCAAGTGGTAAAAGCAAACTGGGCTCTCATTTACTGGACAGGCTGGCTAAAGCTGCTGTTTGGAAGCAGGGGCTGCTTGCAACAACCCTTGAAACTAATGAGCTTCCCTCACTTTGGCCAGCAAGGCCGGTGGCAGGACATGCAGGTGGCTCATTAGCGACACCTGGTGCCTGATACAGTTGCTGGGAATTTCCAGCACAGAGGCCCCGAGCCCTCGGCTTCAGGTATGGGTCACTGGTAGAGCAGCTCTCAGGGGAGAGGAAGAAACGCCACATATCAGGGGCCCAAGAGTGGGCAGCTGGGGCTGATCCCTGAGCCTGGGGTGTTCCCAGTTTTGGCGCTAAAAGTCCCACGTCCAGGAAGACCAGAACCAAAGGTTACTCCAGCATGGAACCAAAGTGCTACAGGGAGATTGGTGGCCCCAGGGCCGCCATGGACGGCTCACTCCCCGCTCTTTTCTGCAAAAAGAGAGACAGGAAGTGGCAGTGGCTGAAGCTATCAAAGGCCTCTCTCCTGCCTGTGTGGACAAAGACTCTCCCCGCTCAGCCAAAAGACCTCCCTCGACCTTCTTCTAGGGCTTTCTTCTGCCTTTGAAGGTCATCTGAACCACAGGCTGTCAACATCTCTGGGACCTCACAGACTTGGAGAATCTGATAGAGGCCGTGGGCCTTCTTATCAGGGAAATGCACACATGTGCCCAACAACCTGTGCACAATTTCTGGGGGATCAGAACCTTAGAAGCCTCTACCGGTAAGGCCTCCCCCGGACACAGTGTGTCTGCAGACTACCAGCAGGGGCCTGGCATTTCCACCCATCCCACACTGCTCAAATGTTCCAAAGAAGGCAAACACACACCTAAAGCATGAGGGAAGTAGTAAGAGTTGGGGTGTGGTTTCTCCCCAAACCCCAGGTGGGAAGGCAAAATGCCTCTCTGAATCCTCATGCTTTTGCTTAAAAGTTAAGAGTGTATCATGCATTCTGCTCCAAAATGTGTCCACGTTTGCTTTAATAAAAATGTATTTCCTTGCCCTCCCTGTGACATCTTCGGGGGAAAATGGACCCTTCTGGGAGAAGAGCCATATCTTCCCAATGTTTTGGGGTAATCCCCTGCGTGCATCCTAGAGCTAGTAACCAGGGGAACCACAACAAAAAACCGGTGTGAAACTGCAGAGGCTGCTCAGCTGTTCAGAGGGAGCCTCCGGGAGGCGGGTTCTCAGGGCCCTGACTGCTGCCCTGCACACACCTGAGCAACGCCATATGGACGGTCCTCTAAGGACTCACAGATGCTCCAAGTCAACCCCCTAATGGAGCTGGCTTAGGGAATAGAAAAGCCTGGAGTAACCAAAATACTGTGACTTCAAGACAGTCCTGTTCAACCCAAGAAAAAAACAGCTACAGTCTTTGTTTTAAACACCATTATGCTCATCACCTTCAGTTACAGTAAAAAGCACTGATCTCAAGCACTTTAGGGGCAGGAATGAAAAGGTTGGTACACAGTAAGTGTAGAAAACAATTTTTGCAGAAGGGACTCAATGTATTGACTTACTGAAAGGGTTTTCCTTTAAACTTTCTGCAATAAGAAGGCATTTCCAGCAATGGCCAGCAGATGGCACTGTGTGGTAAGGCACAGAAGGGTGAAGCCCACTAAGAGAAGCCCGCAGACCTTCCCAAATGGGTTTCTACTTCTCTAAGACACTGTGCATAAGATATCCTCCCATCATTGTGCAAGGGAGGATACGGTGACATATGCTCATAAGGCATTAGCAAAAAGTCTTCTCCCCATTCTATAAACCCAGATTCTAGTCCTCCTTCTGCCATCTCCTAGCAGTGTGACCTTGAAAAGGTCGCCTGCAGTCTCTGTGCCAAGAGGCTGGATGGGATGGATTCCAGGGTCCCTCCCAGCAAGAACTTCTCACGTAAGAGGCCTGCCACCAGGGCACTTACCCTGCCCTCTTCCCATCCTCTATGGGCAGTCAGCTCTCAGAACAGGTGGAGGGAGACTCAAGTATCTCCAAAGGTACCCAGAGAGAGGGCGCCCAGGTGGGCAGGACAGAAGGGGTCACAGCAAAGGGCAGTTAATGGAACCATGCAAAGGACTCACCTGGAAAGATAAACTGCTGTCTATGATGAATGAAGTAGGCAGCTTTAAACAGAAGAGGAGGTGAGTCACACACACAGAACGGCCAACGCAGGAGGGAGGAGCGGAATTGCAGGTACCGGCTTGGGAGGCAGGGACTTGTTACTGGGCTGGGACAGCCCTACCCCAGATGGACCTGGCAAGGACAGGCCAAACCATGCAGGAAGGAGGAAAAGAGCTGGGAGAAAATGGGCCCTGGCAGGAGTCTGCAGGACTAAAGGGGCTTGCACTGGAGGATTGGGCATTCCAAGACCCCGTCTCTGGTCACCAGCACTCTGTGAAATGCATGTGAGCCCAGAAGGGCAAAATACAATGGGAGAGAAACAGTGATTCTGAAAAGTTTAACAGTGTTATGTACGGAAGAATGGCCTCCTCCCCCTGAGCCCCACCTGTACCTCCAGAGTGTCTCAACCTTACCACTCCCTACCCACATTGTTTTCTCTCTCTCTCATAGGTGACTGAAAAGGATACACTGGGGTTCTGGAAGCTGACAGCATGTTCCAACCTCAATTCTGCCACATAACTAGGCTCTGGGACCTTAGGGAGTTGGCTAACCTCTCCAGCTGTCTCACTGTCAAATGGGGGTGTAAATACAGTCATGTGCCACGGAATGTTGTTTTGGTCAACAAGGGACCACATACACGACGGTGGCCCTAATTATAATGGAGTGGGAAAATTCCTCTTGCCTAGTGATGTGGTAGCTGTGGTAACAGGGCAGCGCCATGCATTCCTCACGTGTCTGTGGTGACGCTGGCGGGAAATAATCCACGGAACTACATGCTGTATAAAAGGATGGCACGCACGATTATGCACGGTAGCATCTTACTTGATAATGAGAATAAACAACTGTATTACTGGTTTATGTATTTACTATATTGTACTTTTAATCATTTTTTAAAATTTTTTTATTTATATATTTATTTTTTGAGACAGAGTCCTGCTCTGTTGTCCAGGCTGGAATGCAATGGCACAATCTCAGCTCACTGCAACCTCTGCTTCCTGGGTTCAAGCGATTCTCCTGCCTCAGCCTCCCAAATAGCTGGGATTACAGGCGCCCAGCCCACCACCATGCCTGGCTAATTTTTGTATTTTTAGTAGAGACGGGGTTTCACTATGTTGGCCAGGCTGGTCTTGAACTCCTGATCTCAGGTGATCCGCCCACCTTGGCCTCCCAAAGTGCTGGGATTACAGGCGTGAGCCACCACATCCAGTCTTTTAATCATGATTTTAGAGTATACTTGTTCTACTTACGAAAAAAAAAAAAAAGTTATCTGTAAACTAGCCTCAGGCAGGTCCTTCAGGAGGTATCCAGAAGGTGGCACTGTTATCACAGGAGATGCCAGCTCCATGTATGTCACTGCCCCGAAGACCTTCTGGTGGGACAAGATGTGGAGGTGGAAGACAGTGATATTGATGATCCTGAGGCTGCACAGGCCTAGGCTAGCGTGTGTGTCTTAGTTAACAAAAAAGTTTAAAAAGTAAAAGAAAAAATAAGGATTTTAAAAATAGAAAAAAGCTTATAAAAATTCAAAAAAAAAGTTTCTGTACAGCTATACAATATGTTTGTTTTGGGCTAAGTGTTATTACAAAAGAGTCCAAGTTAAAAAAATGTTTAAAGATTATAATGTAAAAAAGTTGTAAGCTAAGGTTAATTTATTATTGAGGAGAATATTTTAAAATAAATTTAGTATAGCCTAAGTGTTTAGTGTTTATAAAGTCTACAATAGTGTACAGGAATTCTTCCAGAGCAGCTTCCAGTCCCCTACAAATAAAGAACAATTGATTGATTGATTGATTTAGAGACAGAGTCTTGCTCTGTCACCCAGGCTGGAGTGCAGTGGCGCAATCTCAGCTCACTGCAACCTCCACATCCTGGGTTCAAGCGATTCTCATGCCTCAGCCTCCTGAGTAGCTGGGACTACAGGTGTGTGCCACCACACTTGGCTAATTTTGTATTTTTAGTAGAGATGGGGTTTCACCATGTTGGCCAGGCTGGTCTTGAACTCCCGGCCTCAAGTGATCCGCCTACCTCGGCCTCCCAAAATGCTGGAATTACAGGCATAAGCCACTGTGCCCAGCCCTATTTTTAATATTTTATGCTGTATATTTACTGTAGCTTTTCTGTGTTCAGATGTTTAGATACACAAATATTTAGCATTGTGCTACAATTGCCTACAATATTCAGTACAGTCACATGCTGCATAGGTTTGCAGTCTAGAAACAACAGGCTACACCACACAGCCGAGGCGTGTGGAGGACTATACCATCTGGGTTTACGTAAGTACGCTCTATGATGCTCACGTAACAATGAAATCATGGAATCTATCTCTCAGAACATTTCCCCATTGTGAAGCAGCACGTGACTATAATCTTTTCCCAGGTTTACCCCTGAAGTTCAAGTGCAATGCCCCTGCACAGCACAGAGCAGGGGGACGATAGGAGGCGTGCCTTCTCCAGCTGAACCACCGGGCCAGCGGGGCGGGCAGTGGGGGTTGGGGGGAGGGTTGACCCATTGGTGCTGCCACGACCAAAGAGACAGGATCTTGGAGAGAGTGAGGCCTCTGTGCAGGGGACGATGAAGGCCCAATCTGGGGACATCAGGGAAAGCAGCAAGGGTCTGGCTGATTGTGCAAAAAGAACTTTTTCTGTGACTGCCGTGTTCCAAACACACCCTTTCCTTTTACAAAAACCCAAAATGGGAGGTTTAGCAAAAGGCACAGTTTCAGAGCATAATAAAGACAGAGCAGAATGGGAGAGGAGGTTAATCAAATGGGCCATCACTCAATGCAGGGAGGGGAGGGGCGTGCTCAGGACAACGCGTGAATGTCAGGAGATATCCAGCCATGTGCGTACTGAGGTGAAGGCAAAGAGAGAGATTCCTACAAGATCTCCGTCTCCACCGTCCCCAAAAGAAGTCCCAGGAGAAGCTCCCTGGCCTCCTGCTGGCTGGGTATGGCTCCAGCTGGGGCTCTCCTGGCACAGGGAGAGCTGTGCCTGTCCTCATGGACCTGGAGCTCCAGAGGCCAGAGACAGGGGCCTGACCTGGACTCTATGGGCTGGAGACGGCCTGTGGCTGGGTCCAGAGCAAACAGGAGTGTCACAGTCACCTTCCTTCCTCTGGGACTGCGAACTGTAATAAACTGAAGGCTGAGACTGACTCTGAGGAGCTGCCAGGGAGGCCGAGGCAGCAGCTCAGTCCCAAAATGGGCAGGTGGGCTTCACTCTGCTGCTTGGAGAGGCAGACACCCCCGGGCCAGCAGCTGAGGGCAGGAGAGGCTGGAATCCTGACCTCTCCCCACAGACACCAGGCAGTGGGCTGGGGTGGAGCTGGAGGTCAGCTCTGGCTCAGGTCTACTCTGCTTTAAACTCCTGTGGGACTCAGTGTCTTCATCCACACAATGGGAACAACCTAATTCCAACTTTACATGGTCACCTATCTTATAAAGGGAACGAACGAGAGGTCTCCTTGAAGGAGCTTACCCAGATCACGAGTGGGAAGCAGCAGGACCCCAGATTCCCTCCCTGAGGCCTTCTAGCTCCCTGTGTTGCTGGCCATGCCTCCTGGGAGCTCAGAAGCCAGTCCCGAGAAAGTGAGCACTGCCCAGGAGAGGCCACCCCATGAAGAGGAGGGCAGCGTGGGGATTATGTTATGTCAGACAGACTTGGGTTTGATCTCCATTCTGCCACTTACAGGCTGTACAACTCATGGCAAGCCCCTCCCTCTCTCTGAACCTCAGTATTCCCATCTGTAAAACAACAGCATCAACCTCAGAGCTATTGTGCTTGGGGCGCCTGACAAGTACTTCATAAACATCAGCTCTTAGCTGTGACCATGTCTGACCTTGAATCTGCCGAACTTGGGTCTGCTGAGAAGGGGATCTGACTGTACCCCTTAGAACCCAGAAAAGCCTGGAGATGTGGTACCTGGGAAGTTGAACCTGCTGTCCCGCTGGCCAGGTGAGGGGTTGGGGGGCGTGGTGGCGCTGGATGGGTTGGATGATGTCGGGAAGGGCGCCGGTGAGGAGGGTGTGGAGGAGGTGGTGGAGGAAGGGTTGCTGCTGGAGTCCAGGTGATTCATGGCCGGAGGGTGCTCCTGCAGGACCAGAGATGTTGGGAATGGCAGGGCTGTCCCTGCCCCACCTGCCTCCCACCAGCCACACCCTCCCTTCCCCACCTGGAAAGGAAGCAGTCAGCCCA
This sequence comes from Pan troglodytes, assembly GCF_028858775.2. Lineage (NCBI taxonomy): Eukaryota > Metazoa > Chordata > Mammalia > Primates > Hominidae > Pan > Pan troglodytes. Next base: position 39,984,590 of record NC_072417.2, read on the forward strand.
GGGAATCCTCAGGGTCTGACATTTTACACATCTAACATTTGAGGAAGGGCAGCGCACAGAGGCCCTCGCCTCAGTGCTCACTCCCCGGGGGGCTCCTGCTCAGCTTTCTGATTTCAGCTCAAGCACACTCTTCCCAGAAGCCTTTCCTGCACCCTGGCTGGGACCACGCTCCTCCTCTCCATCCTGGCACAGTTCCCAGCAGTTTTTCATCAGGGCACCGTGTCTACTGCAGATGTCCACGGGCACTTTCCTGATGAAAGTCTCTCCCACTACCTTGTGTGTTCCATGAGGCCAGGGTGACCGTCACATACTCAGTGACTGGCTCTGAGCTGGGCACACATTAGCATTTTATAATGAATTAAGTTCAGGCTCTGATAAATGTTATATCATGTCTGCTAGGCACCAGGCACTCTGCCAGAAGTAGGGAGACCAATGATAAGCGAGAGGTGTACAGTCCTTTTCTTTGGAAACCTGGCTGAATCAAAGGCACTGTGAAGTCTTAGAGTCAAACTACAAAACCCTGAAGAGGTGATGGCTTGGGCTAGTGTGGTCTGCCATTTTGGAGGGGTAAGAATTCTGGAGCTAGAAAGAACTTTCTAGAAGATGACCACAGGAGTTGGTTTGTCAGGACAGGCCTGGTTCACTCATGTTGTCCCAACTTAAATGTTAATGTCATCCCTTCGACACTCAAAGCAAGCATGCTCCCCCTGCTAATGGATCACATCAACCAGTGCTTGCCATGGGAAACACGTTTGGTGCCTAGTGAGACATCTTTAGGAGGCCCTTGGACACAACACAGAGGATGCTGCGCCAGGGAGGAGGGGCACTCTGTTTCCTATCTTGCTCTGCCTGAGAGAAGGCCTCGGCCTGAGCTGCTATGTCTTTAATGCCTCTCCAACACTGGCTCATTGCCCATTCAACAGAGTGAGGGCTTCAAGCTCCAAGCCTTAAGCAAGTGTGATAACCAGATGAAGCTTAGTAACTTTTTGGTTTTAACTGTGCTTGTTTTAATGATTACCTTCCATCTGTAGGGATCATGGTTTTTCCAATTACGATAGTGATGATTACATAAAAATGAAGTGTTATAAGTAAGTATTAGCCCAGGTGGTACCTGGTTCAGATAGAAACCATAAAGATGGTTTTCAGCTTTGATGAAGTTTGGGCGGCACTGATTATCAACTCAATCCACGCTACGTGCCACCATGGCCCCACTGCAGAGCTCAGGGGAGAAGGGCCCAGGGAAGCCAAGGGCTTTGCCCACGGTCATGGGAGATGGGCCTGGCATGATCCTGGCTCCAGGATGCCTTGTGGCCATGGCTCCCCAGCCACAGCACAGAGGAGACCCCTGAGAACGGCACCAGCATCTCACAGCTCCGAGCAAGAGCCTGTGGGAGCAAAGCACCACCAGACAGGCCTGGGAAGGGAGGGCTGCTGCACTAGAAATGGAAAAGGGGGGCAAAGGGAGAATGTGGGGGGCAGGGAGCCCTGGGAAGGGAGGGCTGCTGCACTAGAAATGAGAAAAGGGGGGTGAAGGGAGAAAGTGGGGGGCAGGGATAGAGGCCTAAGCTCCAGCTTCTCCCTGTGGCCAAAAAGAGCACTGGGTTTGGAGGCAGACAGACTGGAATTCTCAGCCAGCTTCCACCACCACTTAGCTGGGTGACTCTAGGCAACTTCCTCCACCTCTCTGAGCTTCCATTTCCTCAACCACAAAAATAAAACATCAACACCTATGTCAGAGCGTTACTGCGCTGATCAGTAGCATCACAAAGGTGGGAGTGTGTGGTACATAGCAGGTGACTAATACATGTTTGTTCCACATTCTTTTGCAGACCTGCTAGCCAGGAGCACCCAGAAGTTTGGGTCCCAGCAAGGCCAAAAGACCAACAGAGAGAGGGCTCCAGGGGGATTCTACATTAGGCAGGACCCTGGATCTGACCAGTGCTTCCTGAATGCAAACATCAATTCACCTGGGGGTGGGAGAGGAATTACTTGGTTAAAGAAGTTGAGGCCAAGTTGGGTTAAATGCTAAGTTCAACAGGTTTATTTGCTGCAGGCCGTGAAGGCTCTGGGGTACACAGTGACCTCTGGAATCTACTGGCCAGGGACAGTTGACATCATGTGGTGCCAAGCTAGAAGTGGGAGCTGGATCCACTGAACCCTCCCTCTTCTCACTCATGCTCCAAGGCTCAGGACCCTCCATCAGTCCCTCTGTGATCCTGGACAAATGATCCAACCTTTCAGAGCCACTGTATAGTAGTATGGGGGTAACAGCTGCCAGGTCATAGGGTTGTTCAATCATTCAACAATCAATATGCTGGTTTCCTGACTGCCTATTTTGTGCTTGGTGCCAACGAGAGCAAGACAGCATCACTGGGCCCTCAGGGAGCATCTGTGCTGAAGGGGAATGTGGGGTGGACAGGGGTGGAGGGGCAGGTAGTGGGAGAAGAGGTCAAAGGGGAACAGGATAAACACCTCTCAGCACCATGTGTGGCCCCTATTGAGAACTCAGTAATGGTTAGCTTATGTTATCATAGCAACCTTCAGTGGGATCCTGGAGGGCCACTGCTCTCAGAGATGAGAGGCCTCTGGCACCACCACTGTATGGACTTAGAGGTCGAGCAGGTGCACGCAGGAGGGGCTCATGGGGAAGGTGGGACAGAGAGAGAGTGCTGTGAGGAGGGCTGAGGGGTGGTGTCCAGGTGGGTGGAGATGCAGGACTGAACATGATGGGCAGGGGGTCGTGCAGGACCCACAGGCATGCGGGGTGTGCTTGGTGTAGCTGGAGAGGAGAGGCAGGGGCAATTATGACATTGTTGGCAATGGGGGCAGGAGGCACTGCATTCCTGCTGAGGAATTGATCCTATCTGTGACGGGCTGGGAAAATAATTACTAGTTGATGATATGGTACTGCTCCCTACAAGTTCATGAACATTCTCTCTTTACCCTTCAAATACCCTGTGAATGAAGCATTAGTAACCCCAATTTACAAAGCAGAAAGTGAGGCTCAGAGAGGTCAAGTGGCTCACTCAAGGTCATGGAAGCAAGAGAGGAGTTGGAACTCAAAGCCAGGGCTGGGCAGCTGCTGTGGTCTGAATGACTGTGAACTCCCACAACTCACATGCTGAAACCCTAGCACCCAAGGAGGTGGTACTGGGAGCTGGAGCCTCTGGGAGGTAACTGGGTCATCAGGGCAGAGCCCTCAGGAACAGGACTGGAGCCCTCATGGAAGGGCTCGAGGGAGCTTGCTGGGCCCCTCCACCATGGGAGGATGCAGCACGAGTGACATCTGTGAGAAGGTGGACCTTCCCAAGACATCGAGTCTACTGGCACCTTGACCTTCCCAGCCTCCAGAACCATGAGAAACTAATTTCTGTTGTTTTTAAGCTACCCAGTCTATGATATTTTGTTACGGTAGCCTGAACACACTAAGACAGGACCCTATCATCTTTCCCCCTGCCTCCCCATTCTGGGTGAGAAGCTACCACCAGAGGGAAACGAGAGGCAGGAGAGAGGACAGGTGCAGGCCCATGGCAGACTGTCAGGCCTGGGGCAGCTGGCCTTCTTGTCTGACAGTAAGAGGTGGCCCTGGCTCTCTCAGAGCAGCCACTGAAGCTGTATCTTCAGGGTCCCCAGTATGAATTGGCCACATTGCCTGTCTTTCTCTTCCGGCCTGAGCCATGTGGCCAGCCACAGCCACGGGGCAACTGGGCACATGCTCATCGGGGGGGCACACGCTAAGCCCCTGGTCTGGGGCTGCAGGTAGAACACACTTAAAAATACACAGCCAAAACCACAGCAGCCAGAAGCCTGCACCCAGCAGCCAGCCAGGATGGGAGCTGCTGTCAGAAGCCATCAGCACTGGCACCTCCCAGATGCCAGGCATACCTGTGCAAAGAGGCCCATGACAGGTGTGCCAACCCTCCTGGGGGACACAGGCTTTGCAGACTCTGTCTAGCTGCAGAGGACACCCGTCTGCCTCAGCAGAGAAGCCTGACCTGGCTATGGATGGAAATGCACTCTTTGTATTACTTTTGGGTGCATTCTTGTGAGGGCAGCAAAGCCTTGCTTGGTGGGTGCCACGGCAATTGCTTTAATGAACAACTGAAGGTGTATCTGCTGCACTGTGACTAAGGGCCCAGGTTTTGGGGCTGGGCGGCTGCCAAGGCTACCACTCTGGGATTGTCTCTTGCTCTCGGGATGCTGTGCTGTTTTCTCACCTGTGAAATGGATCCATATGTACCCTTCAGAACTATTGTGGGGCTCAAATGAAACAGCAATGGAAGAAGTTTCCAGTACACACTAAGCACACAGGAAGTGTTAGCCCAAAGGAGAAGGGACTGGGAATCACGGCTGTACCACCACAACTTAAATGTAAAGCCTCCTAGTGGCTCAAGATATGATCCCCAAGGCCACCCTCTGGCCACAAATCTGAGACGGTGGTGTCATGCCCAACTTCCCCACTGAGCCTCTGAGGCAGGGGTGCTTTATAGGAAGGAAGGCCAGTGGCAGAAGGGCATCCTCCCCAGCATTACCCAGCGTACCTTCTTTGTCAGTGCTTTGGGGAGGGTTCCAAAATGGGGTTCGGCTGCTCTGTCCACCGGGTTGTTGATGTCCGAGGGGACAGATTCTGTCCTCCGAAGCCGAGTTACTGTTTGAAAAGAGGGAAAACCCATCACCAGGGAACAGGTCAAGCTAAAGATTCACCCAAATCCAGAAGGCAGAGGAGAGGAAGGCAGAAAACTCACGTGGCAGGAAGGATATTCTACAGGCAGGGGCTTCTTTGGTACATTTGTTGTGACACTTCAACCTGGTAAAGAAGGGGAGGTTGGTGTGCAAAGCACCACATGGGGGGGCTCAGGCACACAGGGGTAGCTCTGTGTAGCATTCACTCAGGACTGTCTCCATTTTCACACACTTCTCAACAAATGTTAGCTCGAAAGTAGAGAACATCATGATATTAATAGTAATAGCAGCTGCTCCACTGAGCCACTATGCTGAGCATTTACCACGTTCTGCTGTCATCTATCCATCCTCACAGCAAAGCAGGTCTCATGATGCCCACTTCGACTTGCCCCAGGTTGCCCACCTATTTTTCCTTTGTAAAGAAAAGGAGACCCTCTACCCATATTGAAAAAGCTCAAGACAAATCTGAACTTACAAAAAAAGAATTAGACAGATAATGTTTGCTTTACCAAAGAATCCCAGGGACCCAAAGGGCAGCCCCTCCGGCTACATGTGTGCAATGGACCGTGAGGTCTGAGGGTCAGCCCCGGGCCAGGATTGGAAAGAACTGGATTCTCACTGTGGTCCTGCCTTCTGCACTGAGTCTTAGATTTCTCACTAATGGGCTGAGGGTGTCCTATCAACCTCATACTGCATCGCAGGACAGCCCTGGGCTCAGAGGTCATCCTGTGCTCCCCACATGATGGGAGCTAGAGGTCCCTAATGTAAACCAAGTGGCCAGGAGCCACAGGAGACCCAGACTAGAGAGAAAACTCAGCAACTCCCTAGAGGTCAGGAGTCGCTGGGAAAGTAATGGGTCCAGCTGATATGCACAAGACCCACCATCTACGGTCTGACTGGAGCCCAGATGCAATCACACATACTAGCTCAGGTTCTCAGAGCCATCCCCATGGTTGATGTATACATTAAAAATCAGGCCCAGAAAGGCAAGTGCCTTGCCCCAGATCACACAGCAATGCAGGGGCAGAGTGGGCTGGGCACCGAGCCTCCGAGGCCTCCCTGCATTAGGTGAGGACAGCCGGACAGCAGGGGACACACTCTGCCTAGCCCACACTGTTTCCTATCCTTGACCTTCCTTCCCACCAGAAACCACAAGGCATGAGAAAATAAAGTTGGACTTGTACAGAATCTGTACCCTCTGCTCACTCTCCCCTTCCGCAAGCCAACTCCCTGTTTTTACCATCGCCTGTCTGCCACCTCTCGAGGGCTACAAAATGCAAGGCTAAACTTCAGAACTCCTTACAGGTCCCAGAACAGTCCTCATATTCCTCCAGGCCTTAGTACAAGATGCACCCATGGCCTGGAATTCTCTTTTCCCCTTGGTCTACCTTGTAAACTTCTATTCATCCTTCAAAGCCCACCTCAAGTATTCCCTTCTTCCAGGAGTAACTTGCTTAGTCTCCCTGAAGAGGCCTGATCACTCCCTGGTGTGCTGAATAGGACTATGAATAGCAAGTATAGGGAAGCGCGTTTGATTTACTGAACTAAAAGTGTCTGCTCCCCCCACCCCCACTCCTCTTCCCATCACCTGCAATGCTTGCACTTCACTCCAAATATCATGCTCTTCTGGCACACGTGGCAGACCTGCGACAGCCAGGACTTGGTGGAGAACCTGCAGAGGGCGGACACAGGCACATGCTTGCACCAGCTGGGAGGCCAAGGCCCAGCCACAGAAGGTTTCCCATGGAGCTCCAGGGCAACTGGGAGTCTTGGCTCCATCCCAGAGCCCCGTGGGCCCTCTCCCAGAGAGGACAGAGATACCCAGGGGCCACTGCTTCTCCTCTCACATTTAAATTTCCCAGATGCAAAGTCATCATTGTCAATATGCTGAAGTTGGTGTGGTCATCTGGCAGTACCAATTTGGCAGCAGCAATCAAGAGTACAAGTGCGCATACCCTTTGACCCCACAGTTCTTAGGAATTCTTAGGAATTTATACAACACATAGGCCCACATGTGTTGCAAGATATATGGACAAGGTATGCCTGCAGCATGTTAGCAGCATAAAGACAGAAAATAACCTATGTGTCCATCGATAGGAGCTGACTAAAGTATGGTCTTTCCATACAATGGAACACTATGCAGCAAGAAACTAAAACAAGGACGCTCTTTCTGTGCAAATATGGAATGATCTCCAAATCACATTGTCAAGTTAAAAAAGTAAGGTACAATAAGATATGATCCCATTCACATGAAGTTCAAGTACAGGAAAAAAACTAAGCTATGACAATAGAAGTGAATAGTAACCACTGGATGGTAGCACTGTCAACTAGGGAGAACTAAAGGTAACTTTCTGGGTGCTGGAATGTTCTTCATCTTCATCTGGATGGTATACACAGGTGTGTGTATATGAATACATAAATTCACATACACACACACGTGCATTTTGCTCTATATAAATTGTATCTCCATTTTTGAAAAAACAAAGTATAGGATTGTGTATAACATATGCAGTATTTGAGTAAAAAATAAAGGAGGAAACATATATACATATTTGTTTGTATAAAATATCTCTAGAAGACAACACACAGCTAACACCTCTTTAAAGAGGGGGTTGAGGAGTTGAGGACAGGAACAAGAGGGCAATTTTCTGTTGACGTTTCAACGTATCAGTGTATTTTCAATCCAAAATGTAGAACATTAAAGAAAACACGAAAGATAGATTTGAAGGAAGGACGGGGGCTGAGTGGGTGGTGTCCTCCAGAAAAAAAGCGCAAGGCTGGTCCACAGGGTGGGGAGGCCTAAGAGCAGAAATAACTCATATTTTTGGAAACACAGATTTTTTTTAACGTATTGTATATCACAGTAACAACAGAATGAATGCCAACAGTATTTGGGAAGTAGTTTGTAATGCATCCACCAACACTAGCTCATTTGATTCTTATGCCCATGCCAGGGAGTGAGGCAGGTCCAGGATTCTTAGTGTGCAGCCAAGGAAACTAACTCAGAGAGGTCAGGTGATGTTCCCAAGGTGCCACAGTTGGGATGCTGTGTAACAGGGTCTGGATCCCAGCTCTCTGAACTTAAGAGTTACAGAGCTTCTCGGTAAGAGATTCCACTGGTCCAGCAGAGGCCAAAAAAGGCCCCGAGCACAAGGGAAAGAGAACAGACTCTGGGGGCAAACAGCTAGGTTTGAATTCTGCCTTCTGCCTACTACCAGCTGTAAGATGCCTCAGACACCTCTGCAAATAGGGTTAATGCTAAGCCTCACAGGATTTGGGAAGGATCACAGATACGCCGTGTAAATGGAAGGTAGCAGAGATCCATAGATGTTACTCTCTCCACCCAACAAAGATGGGAGCTTCCGGTGGCAGGGGACGCCAAACTGCATGGCGTGCCTTTTAAGGAGTTGCGATCCGGCCTCCCCAAGATGCAACCAGGTCTGTGGAGGCTCACACGTGCACACGTGCTGTCTCCCTCACTGGGTTTTAATTACTTCTCACATCAACACTGGGGGTGAGGGGAGCAAGAACCTTAGGGGTGGAGCCCGGGAATCTGGATTTTCAACAAGCTCTACAGCGGACTCTGATATGCGGCCAGTTTCAGGACTCATGTGACATCGCACTGGATGTAGGGAAGCTCCTGTGACTCCTTCCCATGACCCTGACCTTATTTCTCCCGGGACCTGTGTCCTGGGAAAGAAGGAAAGTGTTTTCCCTAAGCAGAGTGAGGAAGAGACCCGAGGAGGTGCAGATGAGGGAGCTGCAAGTCCATGTGGCCACCCTGGCAAGGTGAGGGCTCCAGGTAAGTGCAGGGCCATGTCCCACAGGTGAAATGGACAGGCCCGTCAGAGGCAAAGAGCTCGCTGAGAAACAGTGACCAGAACTCCTGGCCCCATCTGGGTTCCAGCCCGGCTCTGTGCCCTGCTCCCCCTCCAGGCCCGCTGTGCCTACCTGTGCGTCACTGACAGCCCGATATCCCTCCGTACCATCTGTGGGGATCCATGCGAGAGATCTGCAGGGAAAGAGGCCGGATGGGCAGGCTGAGGAACTCCGCAGGCGACAGCTCGTGCCCATGACTTCCTAGTTCAGAGACCACAGGCTAGAGGGGGGCGCAATGGTTTATTATATAAGCATCTCCCTGATCTATGTCCATCAACACAGGAGCAGGCCAGGCTAGCCCAGTGGCATGGTGTGGTTCCCCTCGCCTCGCTTGGTCCTCTAGCTTGCTCCTGGCCTCTGAGGATGGCTCAGTCAGCTGCCCCTGTGATGTTTCCAGATGAGGAAGAAGGCAGGCTGGAGAGGCAGAAGGCAAAGCCAGAGTGAGGGCAGAAGCTTCTACACAGCCCAACCTCTTGCAACCTCTCACCGACACACCACAGGCCCCCAGTGTGCAGGGGCTCAATTCTGGGTATTTCCTGGTAAATGGCTGAAGCTGTTTACCTCAGGTGGAGGGCCGAGGCTAGCCAGCCCATCCAGTGCCTTTCCAGGCAGAAGCCCCTGGAGGATATTCCTCTGGGAGAGGCCACTGCCAGATATGGGCAGATAGAACGAGGACAAGGTGAAGCTTTACCACATTCTCGAGTGGGCCAGCCCCACCCAGGTACAAGCCTGAGCCTCTGGGGACTTCTTGGGCACCCTCCTTCTCTGCTGAGATAAGGGCCATACGCTTTGGGATGCCCCTGCTGCTGGCCTTCCGGAGGACGTTCCCTCTCCCAGCCTGGGATTCCCCGTAAGAACAGGCATCCCTAGTGCAGTAGACAAGCTGCTGGAAGCACTCTCTCCACCCACCGGCAGCCCGCACATTCAACTCACGCCCCCATACTCAGCGCCATTGCCTCCCAGAGCCAGCCCATGGGTGGGCTTCGGGGGTCCGGGAACCCTCTGGACTGGTTCAGTAGAATGTTGTAGACTTTTCTCTGGAAAGAAGATCTAAGACTTTCATCCAATCATCAAGGTGACCTGTGACCCAGAAAGGTCAGGAACACAGTGCTCGAGTGTGGCCATCTCATGTCCTCTGAGTCAGAAGGTCCCCCGAGGGTGGCCACTGCCCCCCTCAATCCCAAGTGCTGGTCTAGCACAAAGATGGACTCATGAAGTGCTGGTTCACTTGAGGCCAAGTACCACATAACCAACCTCCATGAGAAGGGTGTGCCGGAGGTACTGAGTCCTCCCACATCAAGGAGAGGGGGATAGGAACAATCTATCTCACCCGCAGCTCTCCCTGGCACATCTGCCATGAGGTTGACTTGTCCCAACTTCCTCCTGGGGCTCACCCCACCCATCAGCAGCCAAGGCCACCAAAACACATGGGCATGACTGGGCGCAGTGGCTCACATCTGTAATCCCAGCACTTTGGGAGGCTGAGGCAGGAAGATCACCTGAGGTCAGGAGTTTGAGACCAGCCTGGTTAACATGGTGAAACCCTGTCTCTATTAAAAATACAAAAATTAGCCATGTGTGGTGGCAGGCACCTTTAATCCTGGCTACTCGGGAGGCTGAGGCAGGAGAATTGCTTGAACCCGGGAGGCAGAGGCTGCAGTGAGCTGAGATTGCACTACTGCACTTCAGCCTGGGTGATAGAGCGAGATTTCGTCTCAAAAGAAAAAATAATTAAAAAACACGTGGGGCCAAAGGTGCCAGCTACCAGCCTAGGAGAAACAGACTATGTTGGAACTTCAATCAATTAGCCCCAAAAGCCACCTTATGATCTGCACCAACTTCTGTGGGCATGGGCAGTGAGGTGCTATATGTGCCAAGCACCGCCTCCATCTGATCTGCATGGAGACACTGGCCCTGAAGGCCTAACAATCTCACTGCTCCAGTCCCCGTGTTACCATAGCAATTGGAGGATGACAGGGCTGGGGCTGTCCTAGAGATGGGGGTGTTGAATGTTCCTCCAAGGTTCTGTGAAGGGCCCTGGGAGTTTCTGCCCGGGCACTAAGGGAGGGAAGTGTAGCTCCTCTTCATGCTCCCCCTGTGCCTCCCTGGGGTTCCTACAGCCAGCTCCACTTCAGCATAGTCCCTGCCTGCTGTACCCCTCCTCATCCCCAAGACCCCGCCCACAGCTACGTGACTCTCCTTAGCCAGCTCGGGATAGTACAAAAATAAACTCCTATTTTGCTCAGGCAAAAACCAGACATCTCTGCATTTCCAGATAATTAAAAGCAGACTCCAGAGGCACAGCTGTCTCCCTCCGCTCTGACTCATGAGAGAGGCCCCACAGCATAGCCACGTGCAGGAACGTGCTCCCAACCTGGAGGTGGGGGTGGGAAAGGGGGTCAAGGGTTGCCCAGGTGTCCTCTCCTCCCAAAGGGGCTTCTGCATCTCCCATCTTTTGGGGCCTCATTCAGAGCTGCGCTACATTTCTGCCTCCAGGAATGTCCCTTTCCTGAAGAGCGGGGTCCCAGGACATCAGGTGGGGTTCTGGAGATGGCTAAAGTCTAGCGAAATCAGGCAGATGGCACCGCCTTCCCAGGGGCGCTGCTTTACCGTGGCAGCCCAGCAGGCCAGAGTCCCTGCTGGAGAGTCTCGGTGGGGAAGGGCAAGGTGCAGACAGGGCTCTTCATGGGGCTGCCTGTGGGCTGAGATGTGCTCAAGGTCTCTGCTTCTCAGAGAGCAGCCACCAGCTGGGCTGAAGCCAGCCAGTCACTTTAAGGCCACCTGTCTTAGGGCTATTTCCTGAGGCGGTCACCAGCACCTCTGCTTCTGGACTATGGAGAGGCTGAACGGGCTAAGAGGTGGGTCAAAGAGGTCCACCCCCGATGGGGACAGCAACGCACACACGACTCCCAGGTGGTAGAGGGGATGGAAATGAATCTCTCTTACCAAACCTGGAGGAGACAAAAAGCAGAGAGGGGGATTACGTCACCATGCTGGCTCGGCGTGTTCCTAGAACACTACCCTTGGGCGGGAGCAGGCAAGGGGCTGGGACGTAGGACTCTGAGGCCTGGCTTGAGGCCAGACTGGCTGATTGACTCTGGGAACCCCTGCAATCTCTGTGGGGACATTTCCTCAATGGAAAGGACTAGAAGGGCATTCCCCAGGCCTCCCCAGGGAACATCTAAACTCAGTGCTGTGCACTTTAATACATTAGCTTACGTAAGCCTCGCCAGCAACCAAGCATGGTAATTAGAGTTCAGCCCATTTCACAGTCAAGAAAACTGAGCCTCAGGAGGCTCAGTAGGTCACATGGCTCACAGTGGGAGAGCCTGGCCCAGAGCCAGGCAAGAAAAGGGGTCAGTCAGCTGGAGAGACCAGGCCTGGTGGCTCATGCCTGTAATCCCAGAACTTTTGAGAGGCTGACACGAGTAGATCACCTAGGTCTGGAATTCAAGACCAGCCTGGCCAAGGTGATGAAGCCTTGTGTCTATTAAAAATACAAAAATTAGCCAGGTGTGGTGACACATGCCTGTAATCCCAGCTACTCGGGAGGCTGAGGCAGGAGAATCGCTTGAATCCGGGAGGTGGAGGTTGCGGTGAGCCGAGATTGCGCCACTGCACTCCAGCCTGGGCAGCAGAGCAAGACTCCTTCTCAGAAAAAGAAAAAATAACTATCAGTTGGCAAGGGTGTGGCTGGACAGGAGGGCAGAGATAACAGCTGTGCAGAGCAGAGGTAGCCCCTGAAAGGAGAGTCAGGCAGGGACACACCCTGAGCCTCCCCAGGGGGCAGCCACTGCCCCCGAGAACACATGGAGCTGGAGGAAGCAGAGCACTCAGGGGTCACCAGAATAGTGAGGTGGCCTGAGCGTCACGTCAGTGCTGGTTCTGGTAGCTCTGCAGGGACTGGACTCAGAATCCCAGGGTCTGAGGCTCAGTCACTGGCTGGAGTTTGAGGCTAGTTGTGTCATCTGCCTGAAGCTGTGTCCCTGCCACCTTCTAGCATGGGAATGAGACCACAGCTTTCCTAATGCTCTTCTTGGGAGAAGATAGAAACACAGGGACTGGGTTGAGCCCACTGTGAGGCCTCCTCTGACTGACCCATGTTCTTGTGGCCATCATCACTGCATTCTACAGCCCCTTCTGGGTGGGACCCAGGCCCCAGCAGGACAGCCCGAGTGGGAGCAGCAGGGTCGGTGACACCTGGATCTCTCCTCCTTGGGCAGCATACTTAAACCCATCGGAGCTGTCCAGGCTCCATCCCATAAAGGACCCTAACAGCATGCACTGGGAGAGGGGATCAGGCCCGTTCCAAAGATGACTCCAAGGCCCAAGATACACCAGGGCCCAAGGAACCCCCTAGAAAAAGGGTGCCCTTATTGCTTCTCGGCCTTTTGGCTAAGATCAAGCGTAGGAAAGGGGTGCCCATGCCGAGGAGAGAAACCAGGTGCCCCAATCCTCAGGGGTACAAGAAGGTAAGAGGCACCCAAGGAAAACACTCCCTTTCTTTCTGTGCTGCCAAGGGTATACTGACAAGGGCAATCTTTGTAACAAAAAAGACAATGATCTAACGCCCATCAAGAAGGGACAAGATAAACTATACAATGAAATAATATGAACAAGTCAAACAAATGGGGTTTAATTAATTATAGACATACACAAAACTGCTAGCCTGGTTGGCTCCTGAAAGGGGAACCCTGTGACTGAATAAAAATGGTGGGGTAGAGTTTTCACCATGTACCCTGAGAAGCCACAGAGCTGCTGCGCTTTGGACCATGTGACTGTCTCACTTGTTCAAAATATATAGATAGAAAAATTTTTAAGTCAAAAACTAAACAAAAGAGTAAAACATTCCAAGATGTACTGACATGATGTTCTCAGAGATACCAAGGGAAGTTGAAAAAACAAGTCATGGGACAGAGTAGATGGTATGGTATCTGACAGTCACTAGTGGTTTCCGCCAAATATTCCAGTTCTCCCCTCCCGGGCGTGTGGGCAAAGAGCACTGTTTCATTCTCCTGTTCAGGTTGGGCCAGGAATGGTGAGTGGAACTTCCAAGAAGGAGTACTCAACTGCCAGGGCATGACATCTGGAACTCACTTCTCCCTCTGCCACCATGGCCAGCAATGTTCAGACAGTCTGGGCCCGGAAGGAGGCTGACCCATGATGGACAAGATGGACAAGATGGACAAGGCGGCATGAGCAAGAAACAAATCTTTGTTCCTTTAAGACCTGGTGATTTAGGCATATCTGTTATTTCTGTGTAACCTGGCCTACCCTGACCCATACGTGGCATCACGTCATGTGCACGTACGTGTACATACAAAACCAAATCTAGAAGGATTCAGCCCACACCACTAAAGTAGTCTGAGGAATGGACTGAAAGATGGGGGCACATTTTACTTTTGACTTTACACACGTCTATAGGGGTTGATTTTATTGGTCCTTCCGTATATCTTTATGATTAGAAAACCACAGAGGGCACTTTTGGTAGCTGCCCAGAAGGAGCACTCACCTCATCGAGGAGACGTCATCAATGCGGTTCCCCAGCTGAGACTCATGGGACTTGCTCCGGGTGAGTGTGGGGAAGCTGGGCAGCAGCTGGAAGACCTTGCGGCTGGGTGGGGGGGGCGTCCGTGGTGGCTTCAGCTTGGTGTGCCGTCGCAGCTGGGGTGTGGTGGGCGGGGTGATGAAGCTGTGCAGGGCACGGGGGGTCAGCCGGCCGCTGGCGTGCAGGGGAATACAGGTGTCTGAGAGGCCCTCACTGAAGCTGGGGGTGGGGGAGTCTGAGGCGGGCAGAGCTGACACGGAGATGGAGCGTGGGCCCTGGGCGCTGTTGCCTGCTCTGCCCAGCTGGGAGCTCCCTGGGGGCCAGGGCAGGCTGGCTGCTGAGAGGGTGTCCGTGGAAGGCCCTGAGCCACTTTCCCGCCGTGCATCCAACGAACTCCAACTGGAGTCCTCCTTGTGCTCCCCTCCTGTGGACCAAGATGTGGAGTCACAGATGGTCAGGGCTGGAAGGCATTCACAGGGGAGATGGCTAGGGGCCAGAGATGTTCAACACCTGGTGTGAGGCTGCACTGTTTCTTAAGGGAAGGCTTCAACTACCAACCTTTACCTGGTTTATAAAGGCCGCTCACTCATGCGCACACATTATCTAGCCAACCATGAGGCCCTCGGCGCAGATACTACCACAGGTTGAGCATCCCTAATCTGAAAATCCAAAATCCAAAATGCTCCAAAACTTGGGAATTTCTGAGCACCGACATGACACTCACAGGCTGTATTGCACAAGCCCTGCCTCCCTCCTCCCTCCCGCAATATCTGTTCTTCTCCCCAGTGTACAGTGGAGGTCACTGTGACTCAGGGAGGCCACAGACACTGCCCAAGGCCAGAGAGCTAAGAAAGTGGTGGGATGGGAATTGAAAACATCGATCTCAGCACCATGCTCCCCACCTTGCCCCCGACAATGCTACTGATTCTGAATAACCTAGAGCGGAACAGCTGTGGGAGGTAACAAGCTCCATCAGAGGTGGTCAAGCCACTTCTCAAGAATAGGGGGGATGAATTAGCCTTCCCAATTCATAAGTTTCTTTGCACATCCCATCCCCTCTTCAAACACCCTTCCTCCCACCTGACTGCAGTGACTTTCTATTCAGGAACCGACTGGACAGGAGCTGCTCAGTCCCTGTGCTCCCATACCGCTTGCTCCTTACGAGCTACAGCCATGACTGACACTGTAGCTCATAGACTGGCCTACTGGAGGCACCAAACAGGTTTCTTATTGAGCAGATGAAAGGATGAATTTCATGAATCTATGAGTAAGCCTGCTACCAAAGGGAGCAAGCTTGCCACCAAAGGAAACAAGCCCCAAAGTTGCAAGTTGCCTATTTAATCACCACTGCTCTAGGCCCACTTGAGGATGGCCAGTGGGTCTTGATGTGTGCACCGACACCAGCTGATTGGCAGTGGCTGCTTGAGAATGACACTAGAGTCACACAGAAACATCTGTGGGTTAGTGATATCTGCCTCGGGTGAAGGACTGGGAGGTTCAGCAGGAATGTTCATCTCCTATTCACCAGCACAGACAACCATCCTTCACTCACTTTTTTTTTTTTTTTTTTTTTTTTTTTTGGTGAGACAGCGTCTGGCTCTGTTACCAAGGCTGGAGTGCAGTGGTATGATCTTGGCTCACTGCAACCCCTATCTCCCAGGCTCAAGCCACGCTCCCACCTCAGCTTCCTGAGTAGCTGGGATTACAGTCACACACAACCACTCTTGGCTAATTTTTGTATTTTCTGTAGAAACAGGGTTTTGCCATGTTGCCCAGGGTGGTCTTGAACTCCTGAACTCAAGCAATCAGCCTGCCTCAGCCTCCCAAATGCTGGGATTACAGGCCTGGGCCACCATGCCCAGCTGTTCACTCACCTTTCTTTAGACCAGAGATTGCAAAGGAAATGACTTCAACACTTTCTATCACCTCATAGGCCTCACACTGAAAAGAACATCTAATACATGCCAGGCTCTGATCTAAGGACTTTACGTTAACTCATTTCCTTTTCACAACAACCCTGAGAGAGGTGTCGTTATCACTGCCATTTTACAGATGAGGAAACTGAGGCAGAGTGAGGTGAAGTAACTCACCAAGGTCCCACAGGTTCTAAGTGGCCGAGCAGAGTGCTGGGCCCAGGCAGGGCCCAGGCGGTTTCATTCCATAGCCCACCCGTACTCTGACTAGACTTCTCTCACCAAGCCCCATGGGGATGCAATGAAGATGCTGTGATGCACAATCTAATGGGATCACTGGTACCCAGCGGATCCCAGCAGGTGCCCGTGAAGTGCAGCCAGCACTGGGCAGACGAAAGGCCTGTGTCCTGGACTGTGATGGGGCTAGGACTCTGCTGGGGATGCAGAGGCACCACAAGCTGAGACTAAATGAGAGAGAGGAAACCCAGAAAATGCTTCTTCTTCAGGGGCCTCCTCTAAGGCCTGCTGGAAAAAGCACCCTCTGAACAAGAAACCTGAGTTCAAAGCCCAGCTCTGCTCCATGCCAGGTGTGGGGCCCCAGATGACTCATCCAACGCCTCCAGTGGTCAGAGAGGCCTCAGCTACAAAGTGAGCTCAACACTACCTCTTACAACGGTGTGGCCACAATATGTGTGTCACACGCCTGGCACACAGTAGGTGCATAAATTAGTGATCTCCCTCTCTTGGCATCTAGGACAGGTAGACAGCAGCCTGCATGACACAAATAGGTCACTACCACTTAAAAGCTGACTCTTCCACAATTCTTTAAAATCCAGGCATAAGGAGGAAGCAAAGAAGGGCTGACAAATTACCCCAAAGATCTCAGCTTGGGTGGCAGGCATGGGGACAAACCAATCGCCATCAGGGCCCAAGGTTCAAATTCTGGCTCAGCCACCAACTGCTGTGTGCCCTTACCCAAGCCCTTTCCCTCTCTGAGCTCAGTCTCCTGTAATATGTGAGAACAAGAACACCAGCCACACTTCTGTTGTGTTTATTTTCAGCATCTGCCAGGAGACCTGGCAGGTCAAGATTTTCTGAATTGAGTGCAACTTTCTACACTGTGCCGTGTTCAGAGGACTTGATACAATGAGGGCAGAGAGGAAATTAAGCCCGATCCTCTCTGGGAAGAAAAAACCAGGCAGAATATAAACCTCGGTGCCTTCCTTAAGCCTCAGGCAGACGGAGATAAGACAGGGGCCTCAGATAATTAAAAACCAGGCCTGATTCCATTCATGAGGCTTATTTTAATGCCTTATCTATGTGGTAGTGGGACCATTAAGTCAGGCATTTGAAGCTGTTTCCGAGGCAAGATTTAGAAAGCCTGTGAATAATTCCCAAGGACCTCGTGGCAAGGCCAGGATTACACACTTTGCCTGGGACAGCCACGTACACACTCCCAGCTAAAGAGCCATAGAGTTTCCCTAATCACCCTTGGCTCAGGCCCACATCAGCGTGTGCCTTCTGAGCACAGAACCCAGCCAGCAATGGGGACAGGAGAAGACGGGGAGAGGGCTGGGGGCTGGAATGTGGGAAGCTGGCAGAGGGTACACAGAGCCCTCAACAGAGAGGAAACCATGCCAGGCCAGCCCAGCCCAGCAGACAGGCCTGGGATTTCTAACCATGGCTGAAACCCCTCAGATTCGGCCTGGCCAGACCCACCAGGATCCAGAGCCCTGAGGACCCTGGGAGAGCTTCTCAGGAGGCTGTGAACATCCAACCCTGGCCTTTCCAGGCTGCCCCAGAAACCCTGGGCCCCGCTTGCCCCGCTCCATCACCCACCATAGTGAAGGCCACAGCCCCAAGGGCACCAGGCCAGGCAAGGGAGAGGGTGGCAGGCCCCACGTACCCAGGCCTGTCACCTTCCGCAGGCAGGTGAGGGCATACTGCAGACGGCCACACTCATCCCCGCTGGCCCCGCAGCGCCGCAGCGTCTCCTTCACCTTGGCCTCATTCATCTCCAGCAGGGCATCCAGCGTGAGGTCTCGGGGGATCTCCTGAGGGGACAGAGGGACAGGCAGAGAGGCCGTGAGCAGTCGGCTGGGCCGGGAGCCCCTCAGCCTCAGGCTGGCCTCCTGCTGAGTGGCAGGGGCCAGCTGCTGGCTGGGCCGGCCTCTGACCAGAGCCACCACGTGCTTGGGGACACAGGCAGAGCTCCCTGGCCCCCACCCTCCAGGCTCCCAGAGACAGCAGCTGAAGCAGACTCGGTGGGGGGTGAGGGGAGGAAGTAAAGACCAGAAAGGTTTGGACGAGGGCATGTTGCCCAGCTTGTTTCTTCTTACTCCTCTGCACAGAAAAAAAACAGCGAGTCATAACAACTTTTTAGAATGACGAGTACTTCAGACAAAGATGGCCCTTCACAATTTTGTTGTATCTGAATCAGATAAGAGAGATTTCAAATCAAACTGGCTCAAGAAAGGAAGGATTTAAAAAAAAAAAAAACAAAAAACCTCACCAAACACTGCAGAGGCACTTACTGCCTCACCTGATTTCTATCAAAACTTTTCACTGGGCCCACCTGACAGCTGAAGAAAGAGGCTCAGAGAGATTATGTCACCTGCACGAGGTCACTAGGCCATACGGCGAAGAAAGTGGCAGGCAGAATTTTAAGGTGGTCCTGTGACCTTTGTCCCCTGGTGTTGCTCCTGATCTTGTTACATTACAGAAGTCTCCCTCTTATCTGCAGTTTCAGTTACCAGCAGCCAACCATAGCCTAAAACTATTAAATGGAAAATGCCAGAAACATTCCAGAAATAAACAATTTATAGTTTTAAACTATGCACCATTCTGAGTAATGTGATGAAATCTTGCGCCATCCAGCTCCATCCCACCGGAGACGTGAATTGTCCCTTTGTCCAGCGTCTCCACACTGTCTCCACTCCCGGCCTGTTTGTCACTTAGT
This sequence comes from Pan troglodytes, assembly GCF_028858775.2. NCBI lineage: Eukaryota > Metazoa > Chordata > Mammalia > Primates > Hominidae > Pan > Pan troglodytes. Next base: position 40,003,572 of record NC_072417.2, read on the forward strand.
AGCTATGTTGGTTATCAGATCAACTGCCACGACCTCTCCCCACATAGGCACTTTATCATCTCACAGCATCACAAGATGAGGGGTGAGAACAGTACAGTAAGATATTTTGAGAGAGAGAAGAGAGACCACATTCCTGTAACTTTCATTATAGTGTATTGTTATAATTGCTCTATTTTGTTATTGTTGATTATTAATCTCTTACTGTGCCCAACTTACTAACTTTATCAGAGGTATGTATGTATAGGAAAAAACACAGTATATATCATATATATATATATATATATATATATATATATATTCAGTACTATCCATGGTTTCAGGCATCCACTGAGGGTCCTGGAACATATCCCCTACAGAAAAGGGGGGATTACTATATACAGCAAAAGGGAAATTATCCAAGTAGGCTTCATCCAATCACAAGAGCCCTTTAAAAGCAAAGGGTTCTCTTGAGCTGGTAACAGAGAAGTCAAGAGACCTGAAGCGTGAAAAGCAGACTTTGAAGAAGGAGGGGAATGGGGGTGGCCTCTGGGAAAAAAAGTAGGCCCTGGCTGACAGCCATTGAGGGAATGAGGACCTCAGACCTCCAGCCACAAGGAAATGGATTCTGCCAATAACCTGAATGAACGTGAAGTGGATTCTTCTCCAGAACTTCCAGGTAAGAGGAAGGCCTGGCCTACACCTTGACCTCAGCCTTGTGAGACCCCAAGTAGGGATATAAGCAGAGCCTGTGTGGATTCCTCCACCTAGAGAACCATGAGATGATAAGCGGGTGGTATGTTAAGCTGCTAAATTTGTTATGAAGCAATGGAAAATACAAAGAATGAATGGCAGAATCAAGGCTCAGTGGACTTCAAAACTTGTGCCCTGTCCTCTCATCAGGGAGGGAGGAAACCTCTCCAGCTCTGACTACTTTGAGCCACATGACACTGTCAGAGGCACTGGAACCAGAGCCATTCCATCTTGAATAGGGGCTGGGTAAAATGAGGGTGAGACCTGCTGTGCTGCATCCCCAGGAAGTCAGGCATTCTTAATCATAGGGTGAGAGAGAAGGTCACAAGATACAGGTCACAAAGACCCCATGATAAAACAGGATGAGCTAAAGAAGCCAGCCAAAACCCACCAAAACCAAGATGGTATCCCAAGTGACCTCTGGTCTTCCTCACTGCTCATTATATGCTAATTATAATGCATTAGCATGCTAAAAGACACTCCCACCGGCGCCATGACAGTCTACTAATGCCATGGCAATGCCCAGAAGTTACCCTATATGGTCTAAAAAGGGGGAGGGGCCCTCAGTTCCAGGAATTGCCTGCCCCTTTCCCAGAAAATTCACAAATAATCTACCCCAGTTTAGCATATGGTCAAGAAATAACCATGAAAATAGCTAACTAGCAGCCCTCAGGGCTGCTCTGCCTACGGGGTTGCCATTCTTTTGTTTCTCCACTTCTCTAATAAACTTGCCTTCATTTTATTCTGCGGACTCACCCAGGATTCTTTTTTGTGCAAGACTCAAGAACCCTCTTTTGGGATCCGGAATGGGACCCCTATATCCAGCAACAATACCAAACCTGGGACAAATATAAAAAACCAATGGGACATGCCTCTGGTCTCAAGTGGCCTACAGCCCAGTGGGAGGAGTGACAGACATTTAAACAGGTAACTACAATGCAGTAAGATGCGCACTAGAGCAGAGAGAGTTCAAAGAGCTATGGGACCAGATCAGACCTTTTTTTGTCTTTAACCCTTTCTATATTTTCCAGATTTTCTGTAACAGAGAAGGCCAGACATTCCACATCAAATGACTGCTATAAAGCTCACAGTTCTTGAGAATCTAAGCCAATCCTGATTTTTAGCAAGTTGGGTCTAATTTTACTTTTAAGGACTAATTTCATTGTCATTCCATTTACATGCTGTAATTCCTTGCCTCAAGCGTCAAAACTAACCCTAATGGAGATACCGGCTGAGTCCTGAAGGTATGAGGCCCAACCCATACCCCTCTCTCCCATAGCAAGGCTGGAGCTAGATGCCTGCCTTTCTGTATTTGTTTGTTTTTTACTGTACCCGCTGACGGCAGATGCTTTTGTAGCTTTTCAGTATATTCTTCAATCTTCAGGGCTGTAGGCAATAATCACATCACCACTTAGAATGATTCACACCAAAATAAAGCCAGACACATAACTGTACCAAGAAGCTCATCACTGGTTGGCCAAAACCCTGGTTGCCTTCCAGAAGATAAAACTAAAGTGTCACAGGAAACCACTGATGAGAACGGCACCAGTAGGGGAGGCAGATTAGACAAATGGTGCCATGCAGAAGCTTCTATTCAATCAACATGTCTTGCTTTCTTTCCCTTAGCCTGTCTTCCACTGAAATGAGGTTTGGATATCTTTGCCCTCATTTGACTGTTAAGAGCACCTTGGCGATACCGTCAGGGTAAGCACAAGAGCAACCTTCACCTTCTCTGAACAAAGCAATCCTCTACTTGTCCGGAAGGGTGTCCTCAGTTTGTCTCTCCACCACATACTCCAAGGCTGTGATGACTCAGCAGTTTGCCCAGATGATGATAGAGATGTTTAATGGGGCTGGGGAGGGAGCCAGGCTGAGGAAACCCAATCTTCAACCTAACTATAATGCAAATAGGGATTCTTTTTCTTTCTTTTTATTCATCTCCTCCTCACCCATACCAAGTTTCAAGTTCTCAAAGTAACTACATTTATTATTACAAACTATTTGCCAGAACAATATGCCTAGGGCTTTGTATACATTATTTTATCTTTAATCAACTCCGCAAGTAGATGGAGTTAAGTCCATCTTACTGAGGCTCAGAGACTTCACAGCTTAACAAGTGGCTGGGCAGAATTGAAACCCACGTGCGCACGATTCCAAACCTCCTCCAAATATTCCATGCTGTCCACTTGTTAACCTGGCAAAGCCTTGGGATACAGCAGCTACCTTTCAGGGGAAATTATTTTTTTCAAAGTAAATTAATTTCTACCTACTTTCAGAAAATAGAAGTGAGGTACAGAAACAGCTGGATTGGTTACAGCTCCTTTGCCTTATTTGAACAAGATTCGAACAGTTGGCTACATTTGATTGGCACAAGTGCAGTCTACAGTGTTTTTATACCTCCACTTGTTATAGTTCATGATATACAGAAAAACCTTTAGGCTGAACTTAAAATATCTAAGGAGGCAGCTCTAGGCTAAACTTGATTTAACACACTTCTCTGCCTTTTTACTGAACAAGAAACCCAACGGCAGCAATGGCAATGCTAAACAGAAACCCCCCGCTTTCCTCCCTTGGTGTTGGGGAAAGGGGCAGGCAATGGAGGGGCACCAGACCTTCTGGTTTTAAAGAAATCTGAATTTTTATTTTTAAATGGCTGGCTTTTACATGGTGATAACTAATTCAAATCTGTGCAAACAAAACAAATTATGTCCATGAGGAACATGGGGCTTCCAGGCCTAAGCGCGGAGACCCCATGGGAAGAATCTGATGCCTTCCAAGGTTAATCTGATCAGTGAGTGACATCTAAAACTTTATTTCTGTAGGCAAACGGGGAAGGATGCAGGCCCAGTAGCAAGTACTCCAGGGGACCAGGCTTTCTCAGTGAGGGGCCCACCCTGGAAACAAAGTGCCCCACCTCCCAACTCTACAACTGACTCTGAGACCCAATGTTAACTTAATCAAGAAAGGAAAGCTACCAGGAAGGTCGCGTGGCTGTGAAGGCCCCTGCGAGGGGCCCTGATATCTCCCAGTATCATGACTCAACAGTGCCCCAAAGCAACTCAGCACCCCTGAAACCTCACACATGGATGTGACTCGCCCACCCACAGTGACAGGCACAGCCAAGTCTGATTTAGGAAGATGTTTTCAAAGCAGAGTAACTCACAACTTTCCTGGATCATCTCTAAACCAAAAACAAATTAGGGAATCAGTTTTGCCACCTGCTGAACGTGAACTCGCAGGTGAAGCCACTCTGAAACCTTCTCAGGTCTGAGAGGCTCCAGTGCCCCAGGAGGGCATCCCATCTGCCAGGAGGTGCCCAGAAGATGCTAAGTTGTCTCAAAGCCAAGGGCAAAAGGCCCCTCTCTCTGCCCATACCCCAAAGTTCTGGAGAACCCGGCTGGGAGTCCGTACTGCTTCCAAGGAATTACTGCCCACCCCAGCTTCTGTCTAAAGAACAAAATATGGAACTACAAACCAAAAACGGAAGACATGGATGCCCAGACCATCATAGGAGATGCCCAATCCATCTTGAGAGATGCCCAGTCCCAGCTCCGACAAGTCTCAGGGTTAGCATGGGTGCACACAGGTGGGGATGCAGGAATGAGGAGCAGAGTGACAGCATCAGAGATCATTGGCTCCCTGCCTCTGCCTGTCTCCCTCAAACCAGGAGATATGTTCTCCAGTAGGTGGGATTAAGTTATTCTTTCTGATAATAATTGGAGAGCAGGGCCAGTTGAGTGCTGAGGTCACTCCCAGTCTGTGACAATCCAGTCATGTCATTAGCAGGAGACTGCTGGTCTCCATTCTCTCCAGTGGAGGGTGAGGATGGGTTTGGGCAACGTGCTACCCCCTCCCCCAGCAGCTGGCAGAGGCTGGCGTCACAGGCCACGCTGGGTAAGCCGGCAGCTCAGGGCCACTTAGGTATCAAATGGTATCCAGGGATTTACTAGCAGCCACGGGGCTGCCTGGGGTCTATACTTAGAAACCTGGGCCTGCTGACACTGAGAGGCGCCACACTCCCTGTGGCCAGTCAGATGGACCAGGAAAATGCCAGGGGCGGCACCGCTGCTGTACCGGCCACGTATACAAACACATTGCACTTCACGCAAGAACACGGGTGAAAGCTGGGTTGAAGGAAGATCAAGAAGCAAACCCAGGCTCTGTGTTTCTGTTCAGCTTTGCATCCCTAGAACATGCCTCAGGCAGTGCTGCTGGAACACAGGTCCATCTGTGGAACCTGGATCACCGGTGTGCATGGGTGATGAAAGGGATCCTTAACCCCAGACCTTTCCCCAGGAACTGGTCAGACCAGAGAGGCCAAAGGTGGGCTCCTAGAGCCCTGTGGGTGGTGACATAGGACCCTGCACATCCCTCTGAGGCCAGAGCCCAGCGGGGCTGGAAAGAGAGAGAGAGAGAGGAGCAAGTGGAGAAGGTTTCTATGGCAGCCCAGGCTGGGAGCCACATGTCTCAAATTGGCAAGGGAGCACCTGACAGATGTTTCTTCTACCTGCACCCACCATTGGGGCTCATGGAGAGGGAGGAGTGAGACTTGGATAGTAACAGTCAGATATTCTGGGAGGCACAGGAAGGGCTGAGGCAAGAGCCCAGGTCAGGCAGCCTCCAGGGGCTTCCACAGAAATCAGCAGAAAGCCTGGGGATGCTGGCTTTGCTTGTGGCCAGTTCCGGGCCCAGCCTCCTCACTACCCCACCCCTGGGAAGCAAGGCAAACAAAGCCCCCTCCCAGGAGAGTCAGTTGGTTCCTTGAGGGCAAACTCCCCTCTTAACACCATTCCCTAGAGGCCAACACAGTGAAGCAAAGAGCCAGACTGGGTCCCCGCAATGCCCCTGACCTCGGACAAGTCCCCGCCCCTCTTTGGGCTTCGGATTTCCCATTTATAAAATGAGTGGTTCTGCCTAGAACAAATCAATGGCTCTCAATCCGGGTTGTGCCCTGGAATTTTCCAGGGACTTTAAAAATGAATCGCAATGCTTGGGCCCCACTTCAGACCGGCCAAATCAGAATTTCTGGAGGTGCGGACCATGAGGGCAGACAGGCGTTGGGGCCCAAAGTCTGGCTAAGGCAGCCCAGGACAGAACAGGTCTGGGGATGTCCAGACCAGAAGGCAGATGTGGCCACAGCACGGCTGTGCTCAGGAGGCCACATTCCTTCCACTGAACTCGAGCCCAGCCCAAACTCACAGCTGTCCCAGGAGACGTCCTCTCCTGTGCCCAGGTCCCTGCCTCCCTCTCCACAAAGCAAATAGGGGCTCACAGTGGGGAGCTGGGCTTGAACTGGAACCTTCAGGATTGGCTTCTTCTCACGTATGCATTGGTAAGCCTGGGATTGAAAGCTTGTTTAGAAAGAAGGTACAGTGGTGGGTGTGGAGGAATAGAGGTCAAAGGGGAGAAGGAGATGAGAGGGGTTCAAGAAAGGGCAATAAGCATTTATTACACATGTCCTGCGTGCCAGGCACTCTGTCAGATGAACCACAGAGGTCAGCACATGCAATCCTCCTAACAGCCTGAGATGGGAGATAAGGCTGAGAGAGGGCGGGTAACTTGCTCAAGGCCACACAGAACAAGGCCATCTCAACCCACCACCAGCCAGCCCTTGTGTCCACCGCCTTGAATTATGAAGTGAGCCCTTTTTCCCAGGGCAGCGTTTATTTGCCACCACTGGCATCACAGGTCACATATGACTTTCCAGACCCCACACCGCTCTATCCCTGGGCCCAGCTAGGGTGAGCTCTGGCAGTGGGGTTTAAAGCAGCTGCAGGAGGCTCCTCCAAGGAGGTCTCTCCATGTTCCCTTTTAATCCCACTTAGCCTCCACTCCAGTCCTTTGGAGGAGGCTGGCACTTTTCAACTCTGCCTGGGACCAGATATCTAGCTTCCAGCTGCACCCGCTGTCACCACAGCCACCACTTTCTCTCCAGGCCAGCCCACCCTCCTGGAAAGCTTGTCCTGTGGCTGCCTCCTTGCTCTCCCTATCAGCGTGGAAAGGCCCCATTCCTCCTTCTATAAATCCAGAGGTATAATACATAGTGTGAGAATAGGCAAACTTTTTCTGAAAGCCACACAGAGTCTCTTCAGCTTTGTGGGCCACATGGTCTCTGTCGAAACTGCTCCACTCTGCTGCTGTGGCACCACCAGAGCCACAGACAACACGTACACAAATGGGTGTGGCTGTGCTCCTGTAAAATTTAACTATGGATACTGAAACAAATTTCATGTAACTTTTACGGGTCACGAAATATTCTGTTGTTTTTAATTCCTCCCGCCAGTTCAAAATGTAAAAACCATTCTTAGTTCACAAGGCTCTACAAAAAATAGTGCTGGGCTAGATTTGGCCCATGGGCCAGAGTTTGGCAACCCCCAAACACATAGCAACGCTGTTGGGCTCCACCTCCTGGTGGCCCTGGGCCTGGCTCCTCCCTCCTCCTTTCCCACCTCCCCACCTAACCCCCATCACACAGTCAGCAGGACAGGCTTGCGGGCACACCCACATCTTGTCACCTTTCTCTGCATCATCAACACACATTTCTAAAACCAGGCTCCTGTGTGAAAATGGCCGGATGTGTCCTGCATTAGAGAAACACACACAGCTACTCCAGCTTTGGGCACTGGTGTGTCCCACAATTACTCCCAAAATGTAGAGGAGATGGGAAGGCTTCTACAGAGTGGGTTTCCCTACTCCCAGGATGTTTTGTAACATTTTACAAAATGCATGATTGTAAAATTTTAATTTTTTTAAAAAAAACAGTATTATCCACAAGATCCCACACTAGAACTTGAGTCAAAATGAATACATTAAATTTTTTAGACGTTTAAAGAACATTCAAAAGGAAAAGTGGGTCAGGATGGAACGTGGGAGGGTGAGCCACAGCCAAAAAGCTGCGTTAACCTTGGGTGACACTTGACTTCTAGGGGACTGGCAAATGAGAAAGTCCTGCCCTGCACAAAATAGGGCTATGTGCAGGGGCTAAAGCTGAGGGCCTGGGATCAGAGGCCCTTTCAGGGATGGCAGCTGGCTGAGGATGGGGCTACAGAGGAGGGTAGGGACAGGACGTGCCCCTCAACAGGGACACTATTCCTCTACGGAAGGCAGAGCCCTGACAGCAGGCCTCAGCTGGGACTGTTGCCGGCAAACTGGGATGCGGTAATCCTACGAGGAGGGTGCAGGGTGCTAGGTGTGGCTAGAGATCTAACTCCCCATGGGGGACCCCAGCTCTCCTGGGGGTCAAGGCACTGACAGAACTAAACAGGGGTTCCTGGGTGTGGCCATGTCCCCGGCATCTTTACTGCTCCCCCTCCCCATTCTCCCCTGCTCGGACACACCATTGAAAAAGAGAATGGTCAGACGAGTCCCCTCCTCCTCCACATGCACAGGGCAAGAGCTCGGAATTCAGCCAGTGAGGGCCCTGGTGCCAGAGGGCATCCAGACTATCAAATAGGCCTCGGGCACCAGCCTTGGAGTCTGGTGGGTCCCTTGTGGGGCCAGAAGCCAAATCACAGATGCCGTCCACCAGAGGGACATGCCCCAGTGTTTAGCACGTGAGGTCTGTCCTTTGGGGTGGTCTGTCCATTCAGATGGGAGATGAGCCAGGCCACAGCAAGTGAGCCCAGAGCTGGAGACAGAAGAACCAGGCTCCTCCGCCTAGGAACAAGAGCTGTCGGGTTTTGGAGCTGCCCCATGGGGGTCCAACTAGGAGACAGGTGTCTCAGGAGCTCCTGCTCCCCTCAGGCAGCCTCTCTGTGGTTTTCTAGAAACCTTGAAAACAACTTCTGCCCCACAGCAGTAACAGGCATCAAAGCTATGGGACCTCAACAGAGACCCTGAGCAGATGGCCGAGGAGAAGCTGGGGAGACCAATGCCACAGCTACCAGGCTCTAGGGGCACGCACGAAAGGGGCCAACGGTTCTTCAAGGGGTCGGGAAGAAACCCCTTCTCTGCCGAGATCAAAGGCAGGCTCCAAAGGGAACTTAGGGACAATCTAGTCAGCACTCATTTCACAGAGGAGAAAACCTGCCTGGGTCACCCCAAACAATGGTGCCAGGACCAGGATCCAGGTGTCCAGACACACTTGCCAGTAACCAACGCCAGGATATACCATGCCCCCGGGAGGGCGTGCCAGTTTCCAGCACGCATTCCCTGCCCAAGTGCAAAGGTTTCATTCCTTCCAGGTTTTCTGCACTAGTCCAAGAAGGGAGCCAAGGTCAAGATGTCCCTGAGGTCTGCCCTGAGAATCACCTCCCTCTGCCTAAGGGACGCCAAGTCACATGAGTGCCTTGTGGGCCCAGAGCCCTGTGCAATCCAGAAGCAATGCGGCTCTGGGCTCGTGGCCTCACCTGAAGCCTAGCCAGGTCCTAGGCCTCAGTGGCTTAGAAGGTGGCAGATGGGCGGAACTCCTCAAGTCCATGTTCTTGCCCACTCCTACCCACTACCACTTTTTTTAAAAAAGAGACGAGGTTTCACTATGTCAGGCTGGCTGGTCTCAAACTCCTGGCTTCAAGCAATCCTCCTGCCTCGGCCTCCCAAAGTGCTGGGATTACAGATGTGAGCCCCACCCCCATTTTGGTGACAATGCACTTTTCTTCTTTTTGAAAAGAAGAAACAGATCCCACGTCACCAGCGACACCCTAACGCCCAGGTCCTGAGACCCACTCAGGGCCATGGCACATGGATTCTTACACAGCTTCTTGACGTATTTTCCCTTTTCACAATCAGTCTAATCATAAAAATAACAACTATTGGTATTATCACCACTGTGTAAGTAGCCTAGGCACAACTGCTTGGTAGCTAAGGAACTGAGCTTCATAGAGATTAAGTTACACACCTTAAGACACTGCAAGCCCTAAGTAACAGGGCCTGGATTTGGACGTTGGTCTGTGTGACCCCAAAGTCAGCACTCACAGTCTCTATAACCATCGGCCTCCCTGGCCTGGTCAACCAGAAGCATGGAGAGGTAGAGCTGGATCAGCCTACACAGCTCCACGTTCTTAAGCTCCCTGTAAAAAAGCAGCATGCTCAGAACAAGTGTGTGTCCTACTCAAAAGCAGGAAATGACCAAACACTATTCACTAGAAGGATGGGGAGGATCTATTTCAGGAAAATTCTAACTGATCCCCAGTGACTTTATCACACAGAAGACAGCGAATGAAGTCATGAAACAGAAGCACCTTCTGCCCCAACATGCGATTTCTCCACACGTGTTCTACAGCCAGTTAGCAAAGCAGGGACTCAGAGTCTAGCAAACAGACTCAACTCCAGGGAGCTGTGGAATGGCCTCCTGCGCCCAGACCCCCGTGCCTACCTCATAATCCTCCAGCCCAGGTGGGCTCACGCCTCGGGCTTCTCTTGGCATCCCCAGAGGTGGGGGCCCTGTGCCCCTGGACAACTTGGCTGTCACCCAGCTCCACAGGCGATTCATGACAAGGGGGCCTGAGCCCAGGGTCCCCGGCAGCCCTGGCCCCCAGTGCAGTGTCCCAGGGAAGAAGGAGGCAGGGAGAGGGGTTTCTGTTTTCATGACTGTAGTGAACAGTCACTGCAGCCAAAAATAGTTTGTGCCTGGGAGCTGGGGAGTCAGCACATACTTCCCGGGGCAGGTGCTGGGTGGGAGATGTGCAGGCTCCAGCAGGCCCTGCAGCAGGGGCTGGGGACCAGGCACCCAGGATGTCCAGGATGCGAGGCCACCAAGAGGTTTTCCCTGCCTTGCCACCTCCCTCCAAAAGGTAGGACCTGAGTCAATAAGAACACGGTCATCTCCCTCCTTCCAGTGAATCATCTGGGGAACCCCCACCCCCACATGAACTCCAACTGCCCCCAAGCCCCTGCAGCTTCTCGCATGCTTCGGGTGGGTGGTATGGAGACCAACAGGAAGAACCCTATGAACTGCAGCAGATGCCTGGGATGGCTCATGGGACAACCTTCAAAAGGATGCTCAGCTGTCAAAACTCCTAGAGGTCTACACCAGAAACCGTGAACTGGAGTCCATGCAAATGAAAAAAAAAATGTAGAAAACAGTTAAGTGCTGGCTATCAGTGGCTGGCAGGGTTATGTGGGGGTTTTATTTTATTTTTAAACTTTTCTGTATTTTAAAATTTTTCTACAATGGATGTTCATAATTAGATTCACAGAATGCTGTTTTAAAATAATAATTAGTGGCCAGCTGTGGTGGCTCACACCTGTAATTCCAACACTTTGGGAGGCTGAGGCAGGCGGACTGCTTGAGTTCAGGAGTTTGAGACCAGCCTGGGCAACATGGCAAAAGCCTGTCTCTACCAAAAATACAAAAAAATTAGCCTGCTCTGGTGGCGTGCGTGTAGTCCCAGCTACTTGGGAGACTAAGGTAGGGGGATTGCTTGAGGCCAAAAGATGGAGGATGCAGTGAGCCAAGATTGTGCCAATGCACTCCAGCCTGGGTGACAGGGTGAGATGCCATCTCAAAACTAAATAAATATAATTTCACGTAGTTTTTCCATCTCTATTTTATACTGAGGATAAAAGCACTGCCTCCTCATACAGTTACTGAGAGGAGTGAATGAGATTCCACATAAAGCTCACAGCTCAGTCCCAGGCACAATGGGAGTGCCTGCTAAAGAATTACAGCATAAATTCATAAATAAACTACAAAGAAAAAGAAAAAGAGAAGCCTAGCAAAGTTGGTTGACTGGAAGGAAATGCATCAAATGGTTTACAGTGTTTCCTTTGAGTAGTAAGATTACAGTGCAAACCATAATAAATGGTAGCTGTTACTGTTTTCTATAATTTCTATACTTTACACACTTTGAAAATAAACATATATGTAAATTACTGGATATTAAGAAAACACCTAAAAAGCTAACAGCCAATGGTTGTCTCTGAGTAGGGTTTTCTTTGCCTTTCTATTATTTTCTAAAATAAACATTGATTTCATAGTGAGAGAAATAACAAATGTTATTAAAAACAAAAACTGGAGGGTGGGCTCACCTACTGTAGTCTAGAAACATGATCTCTGCAGACCCTTCCTGCGGAGCTGCAAAGCCTCTGACAAATCATCTCTGAGGGAGGAAAAGTTTCTACACGTCTCTGCCTTCTGTTATCAGGGCTGTCTTTCCTCCAAGAACCCATTTCCTGAGCCTACTGTGGGTGGGGGAGGTGGGGGGGGGGGCGTCTTCCATCTTCTTAGCCCAGTGATTGGTTACAGTATGAACATGTGGTCAAAGCCAAGCCAATCAGAGCCTTCTCTGGGATTTTTCAGCTATTTTTCAGCCAAGGGAAACAGCCCTTCATGGACAAGCATGACTACAGTAGAAGGTAGTGAGGCTCAGCTGCCTGTGCTCTTCATACCTGCCATGCAGAGCAAGCCTGTCCCACAGGCACATCCTAATGGCATCACCTGAGCCCCTGCATCCAGACTTCCTTGGATTTGTATTGCCTAAACTGGTAAGTCTCTGTTTTAAGCCAACAGGTATCTGAACTTGCTTTGAAAAAAGTTCTAACTAGGAATAGAAGAATATAACTTCGATTAAGTAAGTACTTACTATGAGCCCTGGTGCCATGTCATTCTTCCATTTGTCCATCTATCCATCCCATCCAGTCAACAAATAGCTACTGAAGGCCAGGTGCGGGGGCTCACGCCTATAATCCCAACACTTTGGGAGGCCGAGGCAGGCAGATCATCTGAGGCTAGGGGTTCGAGACCAGCCTGGCCAACATGGTGAAACCCTGTCTTTACTAAAAATACAAAAAAATTAGCTGGGTGTGGTGACGGGTATCTGTAATCTCAGCTACTTGGGAGGCTGAGACAGGAGAATAGCTTGAACCTGGGAGGTGGAGGTAGCAGTGAGCCGAGATCGTGCCATTGCACTCCAGCCTCGGCAACAAGGTGAAATTCCATCTCAAAAAAAAAAAAAGGCTACCGAATACCAACTGTACAAATAAAAAAATAGCTAAAATACATAATTGAAGCTTGTGAATAAGTGCTAAAAGGAAAGAGCATGCTGAGATAAAGCGGCAGGTATAGCAGGCCTCTAAGCTTAGACAAGGTGGCCTCTCTGAAGAGCTGACCTCTAAGTCCCAGTCAGAGGATGAGATGGCACTAGCCACAAGGGTACAGCAACTTCCAGGCAGAGGAAACAGAACATACAAAGGCCCTGGGCTAAGACAGGAAACCATCTGATGCGTTCTTCTGCCAGTGGCAGAGTGAAGAAAGGCAGGAGATGACGTGGAAGAAGGTGGCAGATACTGAATACTTAAGGGGCCTCAAAGGTAGGTGAAGGGTTTGGATTTTGTGCTAAGCGTAACAAGACACTGACAGAATATTTAACTCAGAACTATCTAGCCAGGCTCGGTGGCTCGTGCCTGTAATCCCCACACTTTGGGAGGCCAAGTGGGAGGATCACTTGAAGCCAGGAGTTTGAGACCAGCTTGGGGCAACAGAGTGAGACCCAATCTCAACTAAAAAATAAAAACATAGCTGGGCACAGTGGTGCATACCTGTAGTCCTAGCTACTGGGGAGGAGGAGAATAGCTTGAGTCCGGGAGTTGAACGCTGCAGTGGGCCATGATTGCACCACTACACTCCAGCCTGGGCAGCAAGAAAACAGAAAAGGAAAATGGAAAGGAAAGGAAACAGGAAAGGAGAAAGGAAAAAGAGAAAGTAAGAAAGTAACATAACCGGATTTGCTAAAACAACTGTTAACTCACGAAGAATGAAATCAAGAGGGTAAAGAGTGGATATAGGGAGCGAATGGGGAAACTGCAACAGTCCGAGGACTAGTCAGGACCAGGGAGGTGGCAGTGATGGAAAAGAGATGCAAAAGGACTTGAGACCCATACTTGGACATAGAGCCAGTAGGATTTGCTAGCTGATTCCACGTGGGCATTGAGGAAGCACAATGAGTCAGAAACGACTCCCAGGTTTCCAGCAAGAGCAGCTAAGACAGTAAGCAGGCTCAGAGAAGTCAAGGGACCTGTCCAAGGTCACAATGCTGGCAAGTGGCAAAGGAAGAATTTTGTCAAAATTTTGTCTGCCTCCAAGGCCATTTACTTCCAGAGGTGACACTCAGACAATTTTGTTTCCCAATCCTGTGGCCTCCCCCAAAGGTACATAGCTAGGAGCAGGGGCCACTGAAATTTATGTGCTATTTTTTTAAAAGAAGGGTAATAAGAGATTGCTGCTTTATAATATTTAAAACAGTGCAGTGTTGACATAAATGTTTCCCAATGATATCTGGCCATAGTCAGATCTGTTCTAGAGCAATCTTGCCTTTGAGGTGGTCCTAGGAGGAGGAGGGAACACACACAAGCTGACCACTCAGGAGCCAGGTAGTCCCCAGAGGGGGCTCCGGCACACACTACACCAAAGCCATCTCATGGCAGGGCTATAGGCACACAGTCCTGCTCAAGTTCTGTGGCCGATAGAAGCCTGAGGCAGTTTTGGAGCCCTGGGATTCAGCAGGCCACCGGCAGCCACCTCGTCTTCACCCTCCCCAGAGATCCTTGTAACGCAACCTTCACTGGCCCAGGTGAGAGCTCCTGAGACGCCTTGGGCCAAGAGACCAAAATTCTTTGGATAATGTTATTTGAATCCAGTCATTCAACAAGAAAACCCACCACGTGCCAGGCACTGGGGATAGAGCTGTGAATGAAATAGCCAGGTCCCTGCCAACATGGTGCTTCTAGTCTAGTCAGTTTTCACTGGACTGGGCAGCCCAGAAATCCAAAGGATTGATCAAAAACACCAAGCAAGGCCGGGCCTGGTGGTTCATGCCTGTAATCCCAGCACTTTGGGAGGCCATGGCGGGCAGATCACTTGAGGACTAGAGTTCAAGACTAGCCTGGCCAACATGGAAAAAACCCGTCTCTACTAAAAATACAAAAATTAGCCGGGTGTGGTGGCATGTTCCTGTGGTCTCAGCTACTCAGGAGGCTGAGGCACAAGAATCACTTGAACCCGGGAGGTGGAGGTTGCAGTGAGCCAAGATTGCGTCACTCTACTCCAGCCTGGGCGACAGAGCGAGACCCTGCCACAAACAAACAACAGACAAACAAACAAACACCAAGCAGTACAGGACTAAGCAGGACATTCATGCTCATGATTTTTCAGATTTCATGAAACCAGGGGAACCCCCACCCTGAAAAGTGGGTACCTTTGGCTCAAGATCAGAAAAATTAATGACTTCATCTATTGGAGAAAGTGATGTCTGCCAGTTCCAGAAGGACAGGAACTCATGTTCAGTGGCTAGAACAGTGCCGAGCACACAACAGGTGCTAAATACACACTGAGTGAGTGAATAAATAACTGAATGGAAGTAGGACCTCAGCTCTGTACCTGACCATGCTTCATCCCTTCCCCGCTCCTTGGGGCCAGCAGTCAGCTACGCACCCTAGTTATTTGCAGACGTGTGCATCACACTAGCTGTAAGCATCCAGGACAGACTATTTTGCTCATCAATTAATCCTCTGTGATAATTAATCAAGGTACCAGGTAAAAGGTAAGTGATCAATGGGTGCATATGAGTAACGAGTGAATGTAAAGGAAAAGAAATGAGGGGGGAAGAGAGAGACACACGTGCACACACACAAAGGCAGGCAGTCAATTCATTTACACAACTACATATCATACAGTAGCCCCAGAACTGTGCTATTCTGGGTAAGATATTAGATGACAAAATTGTGTATGAGAAGGAAGTACAAGGACCTGGGTTTGAATCTTCATCCTGCCATCAGCTTGCAGGGGATCATCAGATCTCCCTGTCTCCTGTCCCAGGGATAAGGATGAAACAGGATGACATCTATACAATGCTGGCCTTGTAGCTTGCCCCTTCCTTCCATGCTCCAACTTCAGCTCCTCTCCTGACTGGCCAGGTGATACAGGCATGCCAGTCCACCACTTGCCGCCATTTCCCCATCCTAAGTGGAGAGCTGTGTGGCCCAGCCCCCATTGGGCTGGTACCAAGGCAGCCCTGTGCTGCTGGGCTGACACATTGGCACAGATCCCTCCAGGAGGCTGGGTGAGGGTGTGTGCTGCTTCCTGGGGAGGCTCCCAGTTGCCAAAGAGCAAGGTTGTAAGAACAGCTGGGCCTCTGGCTCTCAAAGAGAGAGTATGGGGCCGACAGGAGGAGGGGTGGGAAGGAGAGGCTAGGAATGAGGGCCATAGTCATGCCGACTCAAGCTGCACCCCAGGAGCCAAATGCGGGTTCGCTTTCCTGGTTAGGTCTCACACATCCTACTGCCTCATACAGCCTACATTCCTGGTGTCCACACAGAGCTCTGGCCACCCCCAGCCACTGGGAAACCAAAATGGTGGCAGGAGTCAGGCAGCTTTGTCCCCCATCTCTGGGAGAAGGCCTCATCTTAAACACAGGAACGCAAGGATAGAGGAGAGGGGAAAGAGAAACATGTCCAGTCAGGATCACAACAAAAATCCCCTTACCAGATCCGCCTGCATCTTCAGTTCAGGAACCACCAGCAGTAAGAGCTTATTCAGGGGAACCTGTGGCTTTCACCCTGGAATCCCAGACTCTGCAGCACCCACCTCTCCCAGCTAGAACTGCTCAGGCAGCGCTTGCCACTTCCTTTCAACAACTTCCAACCGGGAAATTGCTAAAGAAAAAAAAAATGGCTCCATGCCAGCAGGCTCTGAAATCATTTCCCCAGCTGCTGCCAGAATATGAAGCTGAGACTTTTAGATGTAACTTGTGGGACAGGGGGCAGCTTGAAACAGCCATAGTGTGCAAATCCAAATGACTGGGAAAGGGGCAGGGCCCCGCCTCTGAGCTCCCTCCCATCTCATTTCCTATCCCCGGCCCTTCCACCCTCCAGCCACGTGGGAGGCAGTGCTCCTCACCCCGTCACTATCAGCCCATTCCCATGTGAATGCAGCCTTCTTGCTAGTTTTACTTTCCTTTAAACAATTCTAATGTTCATTTGGAATTCCTCCCCCTCTCTCACACACACTTCCAATATCCCCCAAGAGGAGCCCCAACCCCTACACTGCACACAGGGAGAGCTGCAGGAATCCACCATGGCTCCCCGCCAGCCTCCTCACAGACTCCTCCTCACGCGCTTCACAAGCGCTCTGATTTCCTCATCCTCAGGGTCTCTGCAGATATTCTTCCCTCCGCCTGGTGTGCTCTTGCCTTCCCGGACATCCGTCTTTCCCTGACTACCCAGGATGAGTTGGCCCGCTGGCTCCAACAGATCCCATCCCAGAGCCATCAGGGCATCTGGGGCTCTCACTTCCTGTTTCACCCCAGTCTGTGCGCTCCTGGGGCAGAGGAAGGTGTCTTCAGCATCCCAGCTCTCACCACAGGGCCCTGGTCAATGCAGTCATAGCCAGATGTCTATTCAAATTAAAATTCATTACGATAAAACAAAACGCGAATTTCAGTTTCTCAGCTGCATTATACACATTTCAAGTGTCCCCAAGCCACATATGGCTAAGGGCTGCCACACTGAATGGACAATACAGAAGGTTTTGAACAGCGCTGCTCTAGAGGAAGATCTAGTGGTTGGGCAAACACATGCAGGCATTGCCCAAGTTCTGTCTCCAACATCTACAGACAGGGAAGAGACGAGGAACCAAAGGTCAGGCATGCAGCGCCGCAGCAGGCTCGGAGCCGCAGAGGGCTGGCATCTGACTCAGGTGGGAACAGAAAGAAACCCACGCAGGGCCACCTCAGCCACACCAGGAACCTGGAAATGCAGCTGCCGTACTGTGTGACCACATCCATGTCTATCCCCTCTCTTCCTCTAGTAGAAAAGGCATTATTTCCTGGAAACTTTAAGACCGCAAACACTATCCAACCAAAAGACAAAATCTGAAATGGTATTTAGATAACCCTGCAGGGATGGCCCTTAGGAAAACAATATGGAAAAGGAAGGAGGAGATTCCACACACAGATGGCTGCACACACAAACGATCCACGTATGTTTTCCTAAGGGAAAAATCAAAGTCCTAGTCATGAAGCCACGAAGAGTCAAGGTCAGCAGAGAACTCAAAGCGACTGAAGGGACAAATCCCACCACACAAAGTTCCCCCAGGAAGCCTCAGGGGGCAGCCCTGGGCAGATCATCTTCAGGCACTGACTGCACAGATGCTGGGGTCCTTCAGCACTATCAGGTTAGCAAAAGGAAACAGACAGACTTCACGGATTTTGTTCCCTTCCAAAGAAAAAAAAAAAAAAAACAAAACAGAAAGACAGACAGACAGACAAATATTGAAAGAGTCCTGTTTTCAAGTCTGGCATCCCTGACCTCTATCCTGCAGTGACTTTGGTACATTCCTTCACCCAGTAAGTATTTGCCAGGGCCTCCATGTGCCAGGCATTACAGCTGGGCACCTGGCCTCTTCTGGGCACGGGCTCTCATCTTCGTTCAGGTGCTGAGTCACCTGAACCACCAAGTTGCCTGATGTCACTGTGTGCGCATGTATGTGAGCAGGTGGGTATCCCTCAGACACAGGCATTCATATCATACCTTGATGAAACTGTATCTCTTACTACTCTACTGTTAAAGAAGGATAACATGAATTTTTATGGATAACACAGATGACGTTAAGACTGCAAACCTGCAAAATGATATCTATCATATGATCCCATTTCAGCAAACAAAAAAAAAAAAGAGAGAGAGAAGGGAGTAAATTTGCACGTCATTTTAAGTGACTGTAAAATGCGTGAAGAGGTCTGGCAGGTGCACCCACCGACCTGTTAACAAGGTGTTACCCCCGCGAAGTGGAAGAGGAGGACCTTTGCTTGCTTTCTAACACTTCTGTACTTGCTTGGTGTTGAAAAATTTAAAACTCCCATCTCTCAGTAACAATGGATAGCTGATCACATCTTGTGTGGGCTAAAGGAAAAAAAATGGGTGAAGACACACAAGGAAGCTTTGTGTGTCAAAATCCATGGAAGAAAAGCCTGACTCGGGGGCACAGAATACAGGAGTAAAAACATCGCCCCATGATCTGTGCGGCAGAGCTCCAACTGCTGCACACAAACATTACATAGGAGCCAGTGGGAAAAGCACATGATGAAATACCTCGAAGAGAGCATGGTATACAACTTACAGGAGGGCAGACACATCTGAGAGGCAAGGCAAAGCCACCATCTGGAGGGTTCAGGGGAAGGTGCCACTCCACGTGGTCTCTCCGAACCACCTCACCTGACAGAACTCCTTCTACTCTAGGCTTCTTTACTGTCCAGAAGCAGCAGCCATCTGAGGAAAGGACTTAAAAGGTCACTTAATCTGTCATTTCTCATATGGATAAACTGAGGCCCAGAGAGATGAAGTCACTTGCCCATGATCTCACATTGTGTAAAAGGCAGATAGGCCCATTCTAGATACCCATAGGATCTCAGGTCCTGCCTGGGTCAACCATGGCCACGGCCATGCAGGTCCATCCTGCTTCCACTGGACAGTGGTTCTGGGAGGCAGGGTTACCTCCCTGCAGTGCCCACCACAGTGGGCACCAGCAGCCAAGTGAGCGTGCTATGTCTAATTCTTGCCTGGAAAGAGGGGACAGATGCCATGACTTTCTGGCCTCCGCTATCCCCCCAGGACTCCTCCTGATGCTGGTGGTGTCTTTTGGTCCAACCTCTCTCACACGTACAGGGAACCATTCCTTCAGGGTGCCAATCTCTGCAGTCTGAGCTACCTTGGAGGAGACTTCTCTCCAGGCCAAACTTCAGGGTCAGGCAGAGAGGGGTCTAGCTCTAATATCCTCCAAGCCAGACCAGCTGCCCCACAGAAATCCCCAAGGACCTATCCCCACCCCCTGGGCCAGGTTTCTGGAGATCTTGTTGGGTTTTAGGTCCCTCCCGAAGCTTGACAAAGGGAAGTCCCTTTCCCCGCAGACCTGGATCGGGCTGTCCCATGGGGGCACTGGCAGGACCTTGGCACTCCTCCCCCTCCGTGTGAGCCAAGCTGTCCTGTTGGCCCTTTGGGGGCTCTCTAGTTTCCTAAACAACAGGAGGGCTAAGGCACTAAGTCAGGACAGCCAGGGAGAAAATACAACTTTGCTTCTAGCCTCCAAGGCACCAGGCCAGTCTGGACATAGCAGAGGCCACACCAACCCATGAAGGCCTGGGCACCCTAGAGGGATTCCTGAGGCAGGACTAGGGCAGGCTGGAATCTGGGCCCTGCACCACACTGACCATTCAACACACCCAGGGACCCTGTTCCCTCCTCTGACTCTGAGTCTTCTTCTGTGGGCATGGCCCTATGCAATTTCTTAGGAAACATACAGGGACAGGAACAGGGATGAGCTGGGGGTCTTAACTACCGCCCAGCCAAGTACAAGTTTAGAAAAGGTATATGTGCAGTTTACTGTCTGGTCCAGGTACACCTGGAATGAGAGTCTCATTAAAAAGTTGAGCAGGCCAGGCACGGTGGCTCATGTCTGTAATTCCAGGACTTTGGGAGGCTGAGGCAGGAGGATCACTTGAGCCCAGGAGTTCAAGATCAGTCTGGGCAACATAGAGAGATCCTGTGTCTACAAAAAAATTAAAATATATATATAGCCAGGTGCAGTGGTGCGCACATCTGCAGTGCCAGCTACTTGGGAAGTGAGGCGGGAGGATCGCTTGAGCCCAGGACATTGAGGCTGCAATGAGCGAGGATCACATCACTGCACTCCAGCCTGGGCAACAGAGCGAGACCCTGTCTCAAAATATATAAATAAATAAATAACCGTTGAAGAAAAAGACTGTTTTTATTGTATTTTAAAAGACACTTTGGAAACATTCACTAAAATCCAGCCTAGCAAGTTCACTTCTAGGTTTTTTTCCCTGTAGAAATACACAGGTGCACAAAGATGTTCTTGGTAGCAGTGTTTGTAACCATGGAAATACAGGTCTTTAAGGGGAAAGAGCAGGTTCCTGAACCAAATGTCTGGCCTGATCTCATGTGTACAAAAGAGACAACACGCAGAGGAATGTGAGGGCTAGAAAATGTTCAGAAAGATGAGCAGGCTTCAGGGAAATGGGATGCAGCAATTTTCTTTCACTTTATCTCCTTTGTTTCATTTTACCCCCTACAATAAACACATCTCTTCTAATAAAACCAATGGTTCATTTGAGAAGATGAAAACGTTCCAGTGGTGACAGTCACAAAACAGTGTGAATGTATTTAATGTCATTGAACTGTAAACTTAGAAATGATTAAAATGGTAAATTACGTTATATGTATTTCACCACAGTTTTAAAAAATAAAAATAATAAAATCAAAACAAAGCAGAGCGAATAACTCACCAGGCTCCCTGGGGAAATAACTGATTCTAGAAGTGGGGTTAGTAAAAAACAGAGGGGGCTGAAGCATACTGTAGTGTCAGAAAGCAAAGGAAGTGCTACACACGGAAGTGCTACACACACACACACACACACACACACACACACACACACGCCAAACAAAACTGAAGGATGGGGAATGTCACAGGATGCAGGAACAAACCTGCAAGAACTCCCAATGGCCAAAGCTGGAAGAACTTGAGAAACAAAATAAATCATGTAGTATTGGATTAGAACCCAATGTGTAAAAGAAAAAGACATGAGCCTATACTGATATAAATGACTGAATGAATAAATAAATGGAGGAGAAAAGACAACTCTTTCCTACAGAAAAGTTCCAAATAATCTGTGTAGATATACCCCCAGAGGAGATGGAGCTTAACCCACCTACCCCCCATACCCCCCAATCCTAAGGGAGGGCTCACTTCCAAAAAACAAAGTAGTGTCAACGTCTTGAAATTAAGGGAAGACTGAGAAACTGTCACAGAGCAGAGGAAACTGGGGAGACATGATAAACCAAAATAATGTAAACCATGCGGTGCCCTGGATTGATCCTAGAAAAGAGAGAGGACAGTAAAGGAAAAACTGGTGAAACCTACATAGTCTGGAGTTGCGTTCATTGTAATATACCAGTGTCATTTCCTCAGTTTTGACAAAGGCACTGTGGTCACGACAACGTTCATGATGGGGAAACTGGGTGAGGGGTACATACGAGAACTCTCTTTACATCCCTGCAACTTTTCTGTAAATCTAAAATTATTCCGAAGTAAAAAGTTTATTTAAGAAGATAAACAATGGTTTAGAACAGTGGTCCCCAACCTTTTTGGCACCAGGAACTGGTTTCATGGAAGATAATTTTTCCAGGGACAGGGAGCGGGGATGGTTTCCAGAGGATTAAAGTGCATTACATTTATCATGCACTTTATTCTATTACATTGTAATATATAATGAAATAATTATACAACTCACCATAATGTAGAATCAGTGAGAGCCCTGAGCTTGTTTTCCTGCAACTAGACAGTCCAATCTGGGGGTGATGGGAGACGGTGACAGATCATCAGGCATTAGATTCTCACAAGGAGCACATAACCTAGATCCCTCGCGTGTGCAGTTCACAACAGGGTTTGTGCTCCTGTGAGAATCTAATGCTGCTGCTGATCTGACAGCTGGCGGAACTCAGGCGGTAATGCGAGCAATGGGGAGCAACTGTAAACACGTTCCTCCTGCTGTGTGGCCCAGTTCCTAAGAGGCCAAGTGGACCGGTACCTGTCAGTGGCCTGGGGGATGGGTCCCCTGTTTTAGATGACAACCCACGTATGCCTAGTGTTCCATTGTTGGAATGCTAAGCACATGGGAGTTATTTATATCCTACTGCTCAAGGTCATTGCCAAGGTCTGACTGCAAAAATTAAAAAAAACTGCAACCTCTGGCATAAATGGGTTAAGAAGTCAAAAGATTCTCTGACAGACATGGGTTTTTAATGCATGACAGACATGGGTTTGGAACTTTGGCTTCTGAATACTGCACCTATTTTTGATGGGCAGAACTTACAGAGCCAATTCCCACTGAAAGCACACAGAATCCATCAGGGCCAGGGTAGGGGTCAGGGGCAGCAGTGGGTATCGAGTCAGAGTCCAAAGAACTGTCTGGGTTAAGAAACAGAATAAAATAGACCCACACCCCTGGGGCCAGCCCTTGCAGCTGAAGCCCTGGAGAGCTGCTCTAACTCAGGGTTCCCCCATCACTAGGCTTCCACACATGTACAAGGAGAAACTCTCAGAGGTAGAACTGAACCAAGGTAGCCCTCTCCCCAGTCTGTAGGAGCTGAAGCTGGGTTTACTAAAGGAAATAGCCTTTTCTTTCTAGGCTTTAGAATACTCTGGCTATAGCCCAGGAACTGACATGAGATTTGGGAGGAAGAAAAAGAGAAATCTTGAGAAGGGGTTTCTGGAGAGTCTGGGGAAGATGGAATGACAGCAGCTAATGGTTCCTTGTGGTTCTTAAAGCCCAGGAAGAAAGCTGCCAGGCCCAGGTACCTCCAGCAGGCTCCTGCAGCCCAGTCTGCCCTCCTGCTCCCCATCCACTCCAGCCTCACTTCCTCCTGGCCCTGCTGGTGAGGACACCCTTGGTACCAATTGGGGGGACGGAAGGAGGACACTTGGCCCAGCTCTGTCAGGCTGGTGTGCCGCCCTCTCTGTCCTAAGCCCTGGGTTGACCCCCGCTATCTCTCTTGATTCAGAAAACTGCCTCTAGTCAGCCATTCCCAGCCTTCCTTCACTCCCCAGGAGGCTGTTGAGAGCTGCCGTGTGTGCAGGCCTCTCTGGTTGCCTCTGCTGGGTCTGGCTCTCACCTGGGATTAACAGCAGCTGAGGGTAAGAGAGAGGTGGGAAATTGTTAATTTTTCCTCCTCCACCCCCGCACTTGACTTTCACAACTGCCTGTGCCAGCAAGCAGCACATGGGTGATTCCCATTTCACAAAAGGAGGAGACTGAAGCTTTGGAAGGTGAAAGGGCTTGGCCAGGTGCCTGAATCCAGGCATTCCAAGAAGAAGGAGAGAGAAGTGGTTGAGACGGAGGACTCACAGTCAGGTGTGGAGGGGCATCCGGCTCTACTCCTCTGTGGCTCTAGGACCCTGGTGAGTTTCTATACCCACTGAGTGCTAGCTTCCTCAACTGTGAGGTGGAGAAAATGGTCTCTATTAAGTAGGGTGTTGGGATAATTAAACAACACATCAGTGTACCCATCATGACATGCCAGATGTGCTATGTGTCAACTTTGAAGCAAAAGAACCCAGAGGCTCTCAGGGGCCCCAGGACCCCACTGTGGCCACCAGTGCAGCTCAATAACCAGAGAGCAGAGGCCTCCCAGGAAAGGGCTGCTCAGGCTCCTGGCAGCACAAGCCCTTCATGAATGAAAAGGACGTTGGCATGGGAAGAGGGGAGTGCTACTGCATCCAAGAAATCTTTGGGTCACTTGCCCTAGCCTTCCTGGAGAGGGCCATCTCCCCTGGGGGCACCAACTCTCCCAGGGCTCATGGCAGGTGACTCATGGAGGTGACTCATGGCAGCAGGCATAGCTGGGAAGGGGGTTCTTTGGGGCTATGATCCCTACACT
The DNA here is from genome assembly GCF_028858775.2 of Pan troglodytes. Classification (NCBI taxonomy): domain Eukaryota; kingdom Metazoa; phylum Chordata; class Mammalia; order Primates; family Hominidae; genus Pan; species Pan troglodytes. The sequence goes on from NC_072417.2 coordinate 40,027,683, forward strand.
GGCCTCTCTTGCCGGACTTAACTGAAAGCCAGAGCTAAGAGTAACCTGTGTCACCACCCACTTGGGGCCAAACCCTGGGCTATTGGAGACATCTACCATGTCATGATGAAATCTACTTATTCAGTAAATAAATAGGTATTTATTTTTATATCTGTCGCAACCAAGCAACTGCCATATTGGGCCCAACACTCAATGGGGATTTTGTGGCAAACAAACCCAAACAGCAAGGCCGTGTCTCATGGTGCTCGCATCCCAGGGGGAGCAGACAGACCACAGACAACAAATCGGTTAGGTCACTCCAGAAAGTGGTCAGTGTCATTGAGAAAATAAACTCAGGTGCGCAGGCGAGAATGATGGGCAGGGGATGATCTTTAGATCACATCACCAGGGACGACTGCCTGGAGGCGGTGACAACACTCAACACCAGAAAAATATTCACGGGATGAGTCATGGGCAGAGCACTCCAGGGAAGTGGGGAGCAAGTGCAAAGGTTAGAGTCTACCGAGCAAAGGAGAAGGTGAGCAAACAGAGGCGAGAGAGGCCAGATCAAGGAAGGCATCTGGCGTTTATCCTGAAGGAAACAGGAAGCACTGAAAAAGGATGGGATCTAAGTCACCTTTCTAGGTGAGCACCCTGGCTGCTGGGTGGAAAATGGAATGCAAGGGGCGAGGTGCCACTGCAGAGATTCTGCAGGAGGTGACAGCGGCCTGGACCGTGGTGCTGGAGGTAGGGAGGGAGAGAGGCAGGCGGGTCTGCAGTGTGCCTTGGGGGAGAGCCACAGGGCCTTGCCCACACAGGTAAGAGCAAGGGAAGAAGTTATAGCACATTTTAATTTGGACTAGCCATGTTCTAAATGCTTGATAATCATGAGGCTTGTGACTACCTTACAGGACAGTCCAGATAGAAATTTTTAAAAGATTTCCATATTGGGGAGAGGAAGGAAAAAAAAAAGACCTTAATGATCATAGATTTTCTGAGTGTTAGGAGTATGTATGTGATTTCTTTCCTTCTCTGTTTCCAAAGTATCTATATATAATGAATTCATGCTACTTTTTACACAGCAGCAAAAGCCAATATTTTTAATTTTAGGATAGAAGTAGGGGATTTATGAGATCTGACTGGGTGAACCATGCCTGCCAAGTAGGACTAATCCGCACTCCATGAGAGCTGACCTGCACCCCTGGCACCTGGCACAGTACACACTCCGAGTATGCTGGTTGGTTAGTTGGCTGGCTGGCAGGTGGGTAGGCTGCACAGACAGGAAGAGAGAACAATGGAAGGAAGACAGCATATTGTAGCAGTCAGAAGATTAAACTAAATTCAGACTCTTATTTCCAAATTCCAAGCTATCATTTACTAGCTGTGTGATTTTAAACAACTTACTTAACCATTCTGTGCTTTAATTTCCTCGAGTATAAAATGGCAACAATGACAGTAATTTCCTTATAGGAGTTCATGACAAGTGAGATTATCTATCTTACAAAACACAGAAACATTTAACACAGTGTCTGCCACACAGCCAATGCTTCCAGATATGTTGGCTGTTGTAAGTATGATGAACAAATCAATGCCCAGCGTGGGGCTGCCCTAGTTCATCGGGCAATAGCATCCAGGGCACTTGTTGGAGCCACATGTACCCTGGATCCCTCCTGGCGCTGCTGTCCCTCCCCATCCTCCTTCTCAAGACTAGAGAGCATCAACCCTTAGTCTTAGCCACGGGGAAGCTAGCCCTCGGGTTTGTGTGTGTTCCCTCTGCTTGGCCCCTCATGCCTATCCCTATGCTGAGACCCAGCTTGCATACCTGCACCACCTCCGGCCTCACGTTGAAAGTGTACAGCCAGTCGCTGAAGCGGGGGTAGCTGTTGAGCTCTGGGGTCCTCTCACCGGGAGCCACGCTCAGCTTGCACTGCCTCTGCTTACAAATGTAACGGACCAGCTTCGCCTGCAGAAAGTCCAAAAAAGAAAAGCCTGTGTTCATCTGCAGCCCAACCATATGGCAGGCCCAAGCACACTACAGAGGAGCTCAGGCAGACACAAGCAATGTGATGAGGGAAGGGGCTGGCTCTCCTCTCTGCTGTTTGCAGGGGAGGGGAAAGGGTGGAGAAGGGTCTGGGAGAACAGGCAGAGGCTGGTGGCCACCCATGAGCCCCCTGCCCTACCCAAGGTGGCTGACACTGCCCACCTCAGGACATGAGCGTCATGGGCAACACTGGTCAGAACAGAGAGCTGGGTTAAATATAAGGCAGCCTTCCTACCAGCCTGGCCAACGTGGCAAAACCCTGTCTCTACCAGAAATACAATAATTAGCCAAGCATGGTGGCGCATGCCTGTAGTCCTAGCTACTTGGGAGGCTAAGGTGGGAGGATCGCTTGAGCCCAGGAGGTCAAGGCTGCAGTGAGCCATCATCACACCGCCGTACTCCAGCCCGGGTGACAGAACAAGACCCTGTCTCGGGAAAAAAAGAAGGCTTTCCTGCCAGGGTGGGGTCAGGGAGTTGGTAATTGCTAATATGGAAGACCTGCTGGTTTGGGGAGAATGGGTAACCTCCCACCTAGGATGCTTCCAGCGAAGAATCCAACTGCCTGGGTTGGGATCCAAGGGCTCAGTCACGCACTAGCTCTGTGACCTTGGACAAGTTACTTAACCCCCTATAAAAGTCTCCATCTTGTCATAGGTCTCCATCTTGTCCTCCAGAAAAATGGGGATAATAGAAGCTGACTCTCAGAGAGACGGAAGAAATGACGCATTTGGCACGTGGTGAGCACCACAAGTGTAGCCATGACCACTGAGCAGCAGCAGTATTGGCCAGGGTCCTGGACTCGGATTCCCAGTAGGCTTTCAGGGATCCACACCCTGAAATGTATGCAAATTTCAGATATGCAAGTCTGTGTATTTTCTAGAGTTATTGTCCAAAGCTTTCAAAAGACTCGCAAATGGCTAAAACTTCAAATAAGCTTACACAAGGACAGCCTGACTTGGGTAAACCCGACAAACACTGGGCCCTGGCTGGGTGCCCAGCATTGGACTGGGGAACACGGGATACAGAGAAGCACAAGGAGGGCATGGCCCAGGTCTGACGAAAAATAAGGGACTCGCATTCCCAACAGAGGCCAGTTAGGCTCGACAGATGGAAACGAGCTCACTGCCAGAAGACCAGGGAGCTGCCTGGCTTGGCTACGGCCAAGTGACCCAGGGACCCAGGGAGAGCTCCTGAAATGTTGCTAAGACTCTGGTGGCCTCCTAATGGTGACTTCCAAGTGTCCCCCCAAAATAAGTACCACCTTCACAGTCTCTTACAGGAACCTGTCTTCTGGAGACACTTCTCAACCCTGCTGTCCCTCATGGTTGTGGCGTTAATTCATTCCTTTTCCTTTCATCTGTAAATATAGGTTGTGCATTTCGAATCCAAAAACCCAAAATCCGAAACGCTTCCAAACACCCAGAAGCTGAACCTCTCCAAAATCTAAAACATTTTGAGCACTGACATGATGCTCCAAAGAAATGCTCACTGGAGCATTGTGGATTTTGAACTTTTGGGTTTGGGATGCTTAGCCATTAAGTATAATACAAATATTCCAGAATTCTAAAAAATCCAAAATCCAAAACACTTTGGACCTCAAGCATTTCAAACAAGGGATACTCAGCCTGTATCTCACTATATTTTTCTTTTTTTTTTGAGATGGTCACCAAGGCTGGCAGGCTGGGGTGCAGTGGCACGATCTTGGCTCACTGCAACCTCCGCCTCCTGGGTTTAAGTGATTCTTGTGCCTCAGCTTCCCAAGTAGTTGGAACTATAGGCGCATGCCACCATAAAGGGCTAGTTTTTGTATTTTTAGTAGAGACGGGTTTTTGCCATGTTGGACAGGCTGGTCTCCAACTTCTGACCTCAGATGATCTGCCCACTTCTGCCTCCCAAAGTGTTGGGATTACAGGCATGAGCCAGCACTTTCGGAGGCTAAGGTGGGCAGATCACTTGATCTGAGTATAAAACAAAACACTTAGGATCACTGCACCGGGACCTTAGTACATTTTTCTAAAGAGCAAGGACTCTTGTTAACAGAGTCACAATATTTTACAAAGAAAAAAATGATGAATTAATAATTTTTAATTTCAAATATCTAGAAAGGCTCCAAATTTTCAATTAGAATAAAAGCTTATAACCAGTTTGGGGCCGTAGACCCTTTTGGAAACCTAGGGAGGCCCATGATCTCTTTCAAAGAACAATACTTTCATTTATTTCTTTTTTTATCTTTATCTTTTTTTTTTTTTTTTTTTTTGAGATGGGGTCTCACTATGTTGCCTAGGCTGGTCTTGAACTCCTGGGCTCAAGCAATCCTCCCACCTCAGCCTCTCAAAGTCCTGGGATTACAGGCGTGAGTCATCGCACCTGGATAGAACAATACTTTGAAATGTATAAAACGACACACTTAGAATTACAAAGGAAATCAATTCTATTTAAACACATTTATCAAATTACTGAAAACTGTGATAGACAGCCAGTCATGGTGGCTCACGCCTGTAATCCCAGCACTTTGGGACGCCAAGGCAGGTGGATCACTTAAAATCAGAGGTTCGAGACCAGCCTGGTCAATATGGTGAAATGCTGTCTCTACTAAAAATACAAAAATTAGCCAGGCGTGGTGGCACACGCCGGTAATCCCAGCTACTCGGGAGGCTGAGGCAGGAGAATCACTTGAACCCAGGAGGCAGAGGTTGCAGGAAGCCAAGATCAGGCCACTGCACCCCAGCCTGCCAGCCTTAGTGATCGTCTCAAATAAAAAGAAAAAAAAGAAAAATATACTGAGATACAGGCTGAGTATCCCTTGTCTGACTGCACTTCAGCCTGGGTGACAGAGCAAGACTCTGTCTCAAAAAAAAAAAAAAAAAAAACCTGTGATAGAGTCATAAAAGCTTCTTTATTAAAGTATTAAACATCCAACAGTGCATCTAATAACTGCCATAACTTTAAAGTTGTGACAAGTGGAAACTGCTTTTTCAGATAGCTCCACAACTGTGATTCCTACTGGTGACCGAGTCACAGGTGTTTGTTAAGATAACTGTGCCTCATTGCCTACAACCAAGTGGAATGACATGCTAAATTCCAGTTAAGGTTAATGAAAATAAAAGTGCAATTTTCTTCCCCATCTACGTTCATGGATGGACCCCCTGAATTCTATCCACAGACGCCAGGTCAAGAACTCCTGTGGATAGAGAGATGTGAGCATGAAATGAGACCCATAATAATGAAACCACTGCTGCCACATCAGCATTTTTGAAATTTCCCCCAGAAAACTAGTTTGGCCCCAGGCTCACCAACAATCTGACAGAGCCAGATTCAACCCCCTTGGGGTTACTTACCCCTCTCCCATGGCCCCTGCTCCCTTCAGGGTACTAGGGGCTCAGTGGCAAGTGCAGACAACTGCTGGAGAGGGAGCGCTGAGTCAGAATCAAAATAATTCCACACTCTCAACTGTACAGTTTTTACGTCTGATGAAACCACAGACCCAGAGGCTGATCCCCTGACATTCCTGCACCCCATGCCCCTCAGGTGCCCAGAGCAGACCCTGCTAATCAAACACACTGCTGAGGTTCAGGATTCTGAGTCTACTTGCTGTCCTATTATGGAACCTAAGCCCTGGGTAGCACCTACAGAGCATGAAGCTCACAACCGTAGACACACGAGTGAGCTTTTATCCTACAGGTCTAAGAGGATGCACTCATGTGCCCTATCCTGGCTTACCCCACTCTGATCCATCCCGCCCAGTGAGACCAGAGGCAAATTCCAAAACCAGGGCTCCAACTTCCCCCAGCCCCCCAGCTCCGTTCCATAGCCCCTGGCCCTGCCCACCAGGCACGCACTCACCCAGCAGCTATTCCTCCAATACCTGCTGGAGTTTCCTACCCAGGCCAAGTCAGAGTCCGCCTCTCCCCTTCCTGGTGTGTTGTGTGTGACTCTTTCAGAGCCCTGATCATGGAGTTACTATCATACTACAGTTAACAGCTTCTGCCTCGGTCTCCCCCAATAGACACGAGCTCCCAGGCTTCTGAGTTGAACACATCTGGGTTCAAATCCACCATATACTAGGCTGCACTGCCCCAAGGAAGATAATTAATTTTTCTGAGTCTCAGTTCACCCACCTGTAAACAGGAATGATGATACCTAGCTCATATTCAACTACAGCATGGAGACCTCCAAAAGACTAGGTTAGATCCCCCTATAATTACACATCAGGGCAGGGACCATATTTCCCTCATATCCCCAGTTCCTACTACAGCACCTGGCATAAAACATATGCTCAGGAGTGCCAGAGGAAGAAAATGTGTGGTTCTTATCCCCATGTTTCTCACAGCCAGCCCTTCCCTCCATTCCACGCGGCTCTGAAACCACCACTTCAAAGGGCTGACCAGAGACAGGACTATAAATCAAACAGCTGTGCAAACTCAAAACCACTCTTTTCCACATTAACTGGAGAGGTCAGGCTGCTGGCACTAAAAGCAGCAGCACTAGAGCCCTTCTGTCACTGGCACATGGCCTTCAAGGGTCCTGCCTCTGGGAGTGATTCCTAACATATGCCATTTGCACAAGACTTTCGCCACCACAGGCCAACATTGAGATGAGCCCACCTGGCCTTAGCCTGAGCCAGTGTTTGGGCCTTCCCCAGTCCAGCCTCCCCACAACCTGCCTGCCCTTTTCAGCTTTGAGGCACTCGGTCCCCTGCTAAGCAAGCTCTTCCCAGGGACTCTCCGCCTACAAGGATCAGCTCAGACACCACTTCCTCCAGGAAGCCTTCCTCAAGCCCTCCAGCCCCCTGCCCAGATCACATATCGCAGTTTTGATTTTTCACGCTTGTCTGCTTCCCTCTTCAGGCTGGAAACTCTGGGAGGTGGGGGTCCAGCTGGTGTTCTTGGTCACCAGCAGACCTCAGGAGCCAGCACGGCACCCAGCACATGGGCTGCTTTTTCTCTTTTTTCATAATAGAGATGGGGTCTTGCCATGCTGCCCAGGCTGGTCTCTAACTCCTAGGCTCAAGTGATCCTCTTGTGTTAGCTTCCCAAAGTGCTGGGATTAAAGGCATGAGCCACCACACCTGGCCTGGTTTGCTATTTTAAAACCTTTGTTGAAAGGATGAACACACAAACACAATACATTGTGCCAGACAGGCACACAAAGTTTATCAAATGGCAGCGAAAAACAAACACCAACTGGGCAAGTGATGAGACAGGGGTCTGAACATCTCAAAAGCCAGGGCAGCTTCCCTAGAAGAGGAGCAAGCGCTTTCTTTTTTTAAAGGCCGGTAGAGATCCCCGCTAGACAGCCCAAAGCAGGCCCATGGGTAGGACTGTGCAGAACTTGAAGTGATTCTTCTTTGCACCCAGATAACCCATAAACCTGGCTAGCTGTGCCTGAGACAAGGAAAAGGGAAGACATGCAGTGCAGCACGACCCAGCTACTGGCAGGTCTGGTGTCCTGGCAGCTGCTATCTCCCAGAACTTGTTAAGAAACAACCTCTACAGATTTGGGTTCTGCTGATGGAGCAAAACTTCTCTGGTTGACAAAGGATGGAGGTGGCCTGCAGGCAGCCACTCCCGTCAGAGTGAAATGAAGCTGCTCTCACTTCTTGGAAAGTTGGTTGCAGTCACAGAAGTGCCAAGGGGCTACTTTCCCAGACAAACCACAGTGGGGCCTGCTAGCCCAGCCCTGGGGGCCTAAAAGGGGACCTTTCATTGGTAGCGTCATTTTCTCTTAACCACAAAACCGCAAGATATAAATTTTCCGGAATAGACAAGCACCTGGGGTTTCAGGGATGGGACCAGCAGCAAGAAGGAAAGAGTCATTACGTCTCTGGCCACAGGGGAGGCTCTGGGCTGGAACCAACATCTCTCATGCCCCAATATTCTTTTGCTTCAAGAATGTACTGTGGGCCCACCCCAGCCCTGACCAGAGTCTGACTTACAGAAAGAGAATAGTATCAGGTCAGCCACAAACAGTTGGTGGGTGCTACCGATACTACAGCAGGCGCTCACTAAGTATCTGGGGCTGAAGGAGCTCAGCTCTAGTCCCAGCTCTAACATCTAAAATCAAAGATCTTGGGGAAATCCCCCTTGGCTCAGCTTCAGTCTTACCACCTATAAAAAGAGTATCATTTTATGGAGGTTGAGGCCAAGTGAGTTGCCGTATACAAAGTGCTTGGAACAAGCAAAAAACAAACCACGGGTCCTATTATTCTACCACTGGTTATTCCAGCCATACCTAGGAGTCAGTGTGGCTCCATGAAGGACATCTCTAGCCCTAAAGTCCCTTGACACCACTCCCTTGGGTGAACATAGCCATGGGATCTAACCAGTGAGCCTCACTTTTCCTACCTGTAAAATGGGGTTGATCTACCTCAAAAGGCTGTTGTGAAGGCTTACATGAGAAAAATATGAATGCAAAATGCTCAGCAAAACGTGTGGAACACAGAAAACACTCTTGCGGCGGCAGCGGACGTGGGTGGTGTTCTTCTCAGGCGAAGCTGACAGGTTCTCTCTTATTACCTCCCTAGGCAATACAGAAGATATGGGTGGGAATCTGCCCGTGTCAGAGATGGGACTAAGGAAGACCCTGAAATCTGGTCTTGACTTCAGGACAATGCTGGAGGAACCCACGCATCAGATATATTTCTTCTAAAGGCGAGAGGGCCAAGACCTGTACCCACCCAGCTGACTCCAGGGAACCCAATCCTATCCTCCTTTGAGTGCTCACCTCCAACCTCAGCACCAGAGGATGTGACGGGAATGAAATGACATCGGCTCCACTTGCCCAAAGGAACATCTGCACCCGTAACCTGGCATCCTGATCAGCCTCAGTGTCATCTGCCACCCCAGCTGCTCTGGTATGACTCTGGCACAGGCCTCCCAAATGGAGGCTCCACGAGTATCACTTGGATGGTGGTGAGGCTTGTCAGACATCCCTGGAGAGCACGGGCCTGGTTGAGCAGATACTGTGCCAAGGAGAAGCACGTGCCACTGAGGAAAGAGACTTCTTCAGGTAAAGGACACAGCCCCCAGAACTGCAGGGATCCCCAGGAACATGGAGGCCTCACACCCCTACCCTGCAGGTCCCTTCCTTGTCATCCTTCCTTTACACTGCGCCCCAACCTGCCTCTCCATAGCTGGTGCCCCATAGCATGGGTCCTGGGCCCATCCTCCATGGTGTGTCATGGCTGTCCCAGGCAACCTACCCATGGGCCAGTCTGATTTGGGAGGCTGGGTTCCTCTGTGGCCACAGAACCAACCATCCCTTGGAGGCTGCCACAGTGGAGCTGGAGCAATAGCTGCCTTGCCTCTAAAAGGAAGACCATTTAGCACCAGCTAAAATGGCAGTCTAGACAGAGAGCTCCCACGGGCTTCCACAGGGTGTGTGGACAGGGACAGGCCAGCCATTGTGCTGGACTGGCTGGAAGTGCAGCAGTGACAGGCAGATGACCCACGCCTCCTGTTTACCACCAGCACCTGTTCTGACTGGTCAGAGGCCATGCCTACCATTAGTTAGTGGTCCCATCCCCTCTGCGAGAAGCTTGGGTTTGGCAGCCAGGAGGCTCTACCCCTCGCACCATCACACATCAGCTGTGTGGCAGGATCTAGATCATATCATCTTAGTCTCCTTCTCTGTAAAGCAGAGAAAATATAATACATGCCCCATAGCACTGCTGAGAATTTGCTGCAGACTCATGTATGCAAAGTGTTTAGTCCAATGTCCAGAACATATAAAGTGCTCACTAAATAGAACTCTGTTAGTGTTACTCCAGCTCAGCCTGCAGAATGACCTCAAAAAGGAGGAACATGAAGACTTTTGGCAGGTGCCATTTGGATTATACCCCACCCAGGCTTTTTTGCACCTTTGCAAAAAACACCTCTTTCCAGACGACTGACTTTGCAAACAAAGTCAGCTCCACCCTAAAATTGCAGGGCCTGAGATGGGGAGATCTCTTCTGTGGGCAACTCTCAAACCCATGATCTTGGCTATGTTAGCAGCCAGATGCCAAGGCCTATTATAGGTTGTCACCCTAACCCTGACTTTGGTCATTGGCTGCCACAGGACCCTCTCAGTGGCCCAGATCTTCATGTCTCAGAAGCAGGGCAGGGGGTTAAATCTGTTGTGACAGATGTCACAGATGTTAACATATAAATGAGTAAATGAATCCAAGGCACAGGCTAACATGGACACCAGTTTCCCATGTATAGTAGCAGGCTCCCTCAGTTACAGAATCATGTCAATACTCATTTGTCAACCTAGTAGTGTTAACAATCTTTTCCTTATGTATGGTACCATATCACTTCCTCTACCTGGATTGTCAGTGAAAATTCCAGAGGCTAGGAATTAGAGTAGATCCCTGATAGCACAAGGGTGACTGATGTCCCAATCTTCACACACAAACCCAAAGCTGGCAATGTCCCTAAAGCACATCATTCCCTCCACAAAATACAGTCATGTGTAACTGAAAATACTACAGACCCTTCCAGACTTCTGATGGGATGTACTGTGTATTCAACATTGAGTAAAGAAAAACAAAGCTACATCGGGATGTGGGTGCTGGACAGCACACTGGGCTCACTCACTGGCTCAGGGATGCTCACCTGCATGCCTGCCATCGAGTCCAGCCTCAGCCAAATGACAAGTCACTGCTCATCCTTTGCCGTCACTCACAAATCATGAAACCTCTCATGTGAAACCCACAAGACTTAAAGGTGTACTTCATCATTCCCATCTTACAATGAAGAAACCAAGGCACCAGCCTTTGTAACTTTCTTGAATCCTGTGGTTAAAGAAGGGATTCCAACCTCAATCTAATGCTCTCTATGCACCTCTCAAAATAATGACTCCTGCAACCCACACCCTAAGCTGTCTTGACTGGTACAAGCAGGATGGCAGTGGGCAGGGTCTACCTCTTTTGCGATCCAAAGCCCAAAATCCAGCCACGCCTAGACTGTTCCAGGCAGTGAATCCTGTGAATAAGAGCCACAGGCTTGCCCACACCCTCTAAATGTATCCAGCCACCCAACTGGGCCACCACCTCTGGTCCTGACTTGCAATAACCTACCCTCTGGGCTGTACCCCACCCCTGGCTCTAAGCCAGCATTAAATTCATTAAAACTAGCCATCATGCTGCCTATAACCTGAGGCCATCCCTTTTAAGAAGATCCTAGTATGCTTTACAGAGTGACATGAAGCAACTGGACAGCCACTCCATTCGTCCATCACTTGCCTCTTGTTTTATTTAGTCCTCCTGTGGCAGGTGCAGTTGTGGACCAGCTTCCAGCTCACCAGCACCCACAAGACCCTGACTCCTTTCTCCTCAGTAGGCAGCACCAGACTCTTACGTGGTGCCCACAGCAGTCTTTGCTCCTGCCAAGTCCCTGACTATACCATCCCGAACTTCAGGATGCCACCAAAGCCCTGGCAACTTACTCCAGCCTTCACTCCAGTGGTCCCTGAAGCTGCTGCTCCTCCTCCACTATTGACCCATTCTGTCCATGCCTCGGGGAAGCTCCCCTTACATCTTCCACTTCCTTCCCAAAGCTGGAGTGCATTTCTGGGGACTTCCCACCAACCCAGCCAGCTAAGCAGTCTAGCCTGGCTGCCATGGCCAACTTGTTGCAAAATGATTTCTGAGAATGTAAGGAGGCCTCTGGAGGTTGTGATGCAGCTGACAGTTCCACGCACAGGCACGCAGCGACCATAGCACCCAGCTCCGAGGGGACCAGAGGCAGCCCTTGGCTCCCAGCACTGCCCAGCCCTCAAGGGCGCCCACGGGGGCTGACATTCATGGGCATGGGACAGAGCAGGAGAGGCACACAGGGAAAGTGGGGCAAGGAGAGGAGAAAGTACAAGTGACCTCAATCCTTGAGCTGGGCATTTCGCAACAGCCAGCCCTCTCCCGGCCCGGCCCGTACCCGCACTCTCCTGGGGAAGCTGCCAGGCTTTTACATTTGTGTAGAGACAACCTCCCCGCCAAGCCTCCCACCAGCAATCCTGCCTTGACGTCAAACTCGGAGTCGGGGAACTTCAAACACAAACAAACAAGTCTAACCCAGACCACAAGTGGAGATGTTCCCAAGGAGGCCAGGGGTGAGAACGGCCACAGCTGGGAACTCAGGGCCTCCTGCCCTTCCCTAAGCTCCACTGGGAATGCAAAGTCTGAGGACCTGACAACAGACTGTAGATGGGAGATTCAACCCCAGGCTGAGACAAAACGAGCTCACTTGTCTAAGAGTATGACTGACTGCCTTCGGCTGGTGCAGCAGTGGGTGCAGGAGACCCTGTATGGAAGCACTGATGAGTTAGCTCCTCTGTGCAACTAAGCACCCACCTTAGATAAATCACATAAATCACCTGTTCCCACTGCTCCAGTACTAAGCATGAGCAGTCAGGGAAAGAAGACTATGAGGTCAACTATGGTTTAAAAGCACCCATGATGCTTCCTGGGAAATGCAGAGCTTGAGCTGGGCCAGAGTGAATGGCCAAGGGCCCGAGTTTTCTCAGCAACAACTGCTAGGCCATTTTATGTGCCACGGAGGTTGTGAGATGCAGCAGAACCAAAGAGGAAGGCATTTCCCTGACCTAACAGCCTAATACAGCTCCCACCTGCAAAGCCAAGGTGAGTCAAAACACTGCTCTTCAGAAAGCAATTATTTGAAAAGTCAGTAAATGATCTGTCTTGATCTGCCTTTCAAGTTTTCCTTCCTGCCTCAATTGATGTAACCCCCCAATATCTCATGTGTTGTTAGTACCAGCAGTCCTTAGGGACTGTGGGGACCAACAGGACTAAATCATGAGAAAGAAAGACACCCACTTTACCCCCTAACTCACCTGTGCCTGAAGCAATTGAATAACGGCAACAAAGGACTTCTGACCATCATCCAGTCATTCAACAACCAAACCTCTTCCCAATGCCCGGCACCGTTGGACTCCAAGGACAACGGTCGTAAGCGGCAGGGGTCCATAATTTTCAGGAACCCACACAAGTTGGGGGAACAGATGTGTCCGCACAGACACCTGACCGAGGGCTAGGAAAGGCAAAGCAACAGACAGCAGGTCTGAGCGTCCATGACACAGCAGCCCTGCTGCTCGGTGCTTCTGCTGGGAGGCTGAGGGAAGTGCTGGCCCAGGTGTCAGGAGCCACAGGTGCGGTGTTGCTCACAGACCAGATATTTCATCAACACGGCCTGTGTCCCAGTTCAAACACACACTCCATGTGTTTGTCTGAAGGTCACCAGGCCCACAGGGCACAGCCACGAACTAGTTTACCCCCTCAGCTCAACCCCTCAATCACAACAGGTAATCCTGGAGTATTCCTGACATTGCAAACTGAAAGGCACCTGGGTGTGAATTACCAAGCAAGGGCCTAGTGAAAAAGGCAGAGGTTGCACCTAATGGCAAAAGTAGATTTCTGCCAATGGGCCAAACCCCTTACCTATCCTTAAGGCCTGTTCCCTAGGGAGACTCTGGAAGGGAGGGATGGGGAAGGCAAGGCACCTTAAACTCTGACCTATATGCACCAACTATGAGAAGGAGACTGTGCCCAATGCTGGAAAGATAGAGGGCTTTCTTTCCAGGGACGTGACTGTTGGCTTAGCAACTCAGGCCATCACAGAAAAGGACAAAGGGCTGGACAGGGGCAAGGGGCAATGACAGATGAGTGCCCCAGACACCAGGGATCAATGAATGCATTGTGAACTCCCCCAGAAGGATGAGGGGCGCCCGAACCGCCACACCCTGTGGAGCACCATGCTCAGACTGCTCATCTCCACCTAATATCAGCTCCCAGCTTCTCCCTTGCCCACAGGACCCAGTTTTGTTCAGGGTAGCACTGTGCCCAGTGATGAACTGGTCTCAGTCAGTGGCTCGCAGCCCAGTCTTCACATCACAACCCACGTGCCTTGGCTTCAGCGAGTGTGACATAATTGATCCGGAATGGGGTCCCTGCACAGCCATCATGATGATTCAGTCCCCACTTTCAGCTTCCCTTGAAGCTGGTTACCTGTGACAGTTTTGGCTAATGAGGCATGAGGACTTGCTTGCTAGGGGACCTGCTGGGGAAGCATGGGACAGATCTTGGGGCTGCCCAACACCTCCTGCCCATTTTGAAAACAGACAAGCTGCAGTGGCCATCTCGCAACCACAAGGATGGCAAGAGCTGCCTGGAAAACCAGAGACAGTCTCCCTGTTCAGCTGCAAAACCAGCAAACTCCAGACTCATTGCAGGAGAAACATAATGGCCTATTCCAGTCACATTTTCTGTTACTTGCAACCAAAAGTAGTTCTATTAAGTCCGCAGTATTCCAAACCTCCTTCTACTGCTAATGTTTCTAAGGCTGAGGCTTCCTGCTGGCTTCCAGAAAACCTACAACAGCAAAAAGAAGGTATCCCTCATTCTTCTTTGAACCACATGCCATCCAAAAGCATTCTTCCAAAAGTCCTTAAATCTCGAAGAGCAGCTAATTTTTATGAAGTCCAACTTAACAATCTTTTTGTTTGTTTGTTTGTTTGTGCTTTTTATTTCCTATCTAGGAGATATTTGTCAAGCCCACATTCACAAACATATTCTCCTGGGTTCTAGAAGTTTTATTGTTGTATCTTTTTTATTTAGGTTTTTGATGCACGTTGAGTTATTTTTTGTATTCCAGGACTGTTTTAACCACAACTGGATATATTCTTTTTAACTGGGCATTCCTAGGTACTAGGCATCATGCTATACATTCTATATTATCTCACCTAATACCTACATGAATCCCGATAGGTATTTTTATTTTATTGTTTGTTTGTTTATTTATTTGAGATGGAGTTTCGTTCTTGTTGCCCAGGCTGGGGTGCAGTGGCCTGACCTCGGCTCATTGCAACCTCTGCCTCCCGGGTTCAAGCGATCTCCCACCTCAGCCTCCCAAGTAGCTGCGATTACAGGTGCCCGCCACCACGCTCAGCTAATTTTTTATATTTTTAGTAGAGATGGGGTTTCACCATGTTGGCCAGGCTGGTCTCGAACTCCTGACCTCAGGCGATCTGCCACCTCGGCCTCCCAAAGTGCTGGGATTACAGGTGTGAGCCACTGCGTCCAGCCAGGTACTATTATTAATCTCATTTTACAGCTGAGGAAACTGAGGCTGAGAGAGTTACATATCCTTGAAAAAGGACCCTAGCATACTGTAAACCACATGCAGTACCTTAGAGTACCTTCGAGTCTATTATATAAGACCTGGAATACAGACAAACATTTGCCACGAGCTGGAGATATGGAATCCTTGTTGTTCTACCCTGATTCAGTTGATGCTGAGTGTTTGGGAATACAACCCCCAGCTGCACCACTGCACTTAGGAAGACACATGATGACTCAGTTTCCCAGAGTGCACAAGGTAAGGGTGGGGGTGAAGCAGGCTATGTAGGATCTTGCATTTGCTAGAGAAAAAGAATAGGTGGGGGAGCCCCCGCTCCTGGCAGTGGGTGGTGAGGGTTCTTCTTCTTCCCCATTGGGTAGTCACAGGATCATCTGAGTCTACCATACGAGTGTAGACAACCACAGCAGATCGAAGACGGCCACAAAGTATATGACACTCCTCCAATCTAGAGGTCTATTTCCTCTCCCCTTGAACCTGGGTTGGTCTGTGGCTACTTTGTCCAACAGAGTACAGAGTCTCCTAGAGTCCTGACTACTGTGATGAAGAGACCATAATGAGTGGCCCTGGGCCTGCCCCTGATGGAATGGTCCCCACCCAGGGTCAGGTGCATGAGCAGGGCCTTCTTAGACCCTCCAGATCAATGTCTGGTGCCACTTTTTTTTGTTTCAGTCAGGGACCAGGACCAGTTCATGCAGGTCCTACAAAGTTCCAGAAGGTCCTGGAATGCCACACTCAGGCATCTGCACTCAATCTTGCAGGCGTGGGGCGGGAAGCGAAGGGAAAAATGTGATCAGATTTGCATTTCTGAACGATCCTCATTCTGGAAACCATAAGGAGGACAGACTGAAGTGCGTGTGGATAAACCAAAGACAGGAAAATCATTTAAGAAGCACTGCAATTCAGCAAACGATGAGAACAAAAGGTAATTTAGTTAGTGGCAGTGTGGGTGTAAAGGAAGGAGAAGATTCTAGAGCTGTTTTATTAGTGTTTTTACTATAAAGACATGACTTCCCTTCTTGCTTGTCCAGGGAATTTCTGGCATACCGGCATACTTTAGCAGGAAGGTGAAGCACTGAGTTTCTCCAGCAAATGAGCCACCCAAGCAGAGCCCTGTTTGTTGTTCAATTTACTAGGACTTGGTGCTTCTCGGGGAGGGGCCCTTCGGCTGGAGATTCCACCCTCAAAGGGCACTCAGCCCACAGGCAGCCCCAGCCCAGCCGTTTCTCACTTCAGCGCTGTGCCTGCCCTGTCTCCCAGACAGAGGGGAACCCTATGCTTGCCAACAGCACAAAGCCGCTGCTCCAACAGTACCATCTCCAACTCTTCCCCACACCCGTGGAGGTGGGTCAGACAGAAAGCAATGGGAGAGAGGCAGTGTCTGCCATCATGGCCAGACCCCACAGGGCCCTCTCACATTGCTGTGCGCCACAGAAAGAATGGACAGTCATGTCACTAGGGGTAATTCCGGTCTCATTTGAAACTCAGCCCTGACTCCTACCAGCTAAGGGCCCATGGGCAATTGAATGTCTGAGCCTTCACTTCCTCTGCTATAAATGAGGGGCAAAGATCAGCCTCAAAAGATCACTGTGAAGACAAAACAATATGACACAGCTGCTGGCTGACTGCGAGCTCCCAGCAAAGATTCCTTCCCATCTTCCTTCGCTGCAATCTTAATCTTAACATCAAAGCTGTGCCTTTGGCAGCTGATAGGAAAACCAGGACGGGTGACTGGGGAAGAGTGCAGAAGGAAAGCGTCCAGATGAAGGATCACGATTGTTGATCTGTTAATGTATCTGCAAGCTTCCCGTGGAACAAGGAGAGCAACCGGCTGTGAAATGAAGCTCTATGCATTAGGGCAGATCAGCACCCACACCCTTTTAACAATTCACTTGTACCAGAGGCCCAAGGAACACCTCTGGCACCAAACCACCATGCTGAGTTTCAAATGAGACCAGAATTACTCCTAGTGACATGACTGTGCATTCTTTCTGTGGCGCACACCAATGTGATGATTGTGTATCTTATGGATACTTGGTCGCAGCACCTCACACTCAGTCACAGCACTACAGAGTTTACGGAGCGCTCTGGCAAGACAGCACCTCATCTGATCCTCACTGCAAACCAAGGCTCAGAGGTAAAGGCACATGGCCAAGGCTACACACCATCCTGTGTTGTGGCGCCAGCTTCACAACCACTGCCCACCCCAACTCCCACCCAGGAAAGCATGATTTTAAATTCATAGATTAAAACCAAGCACCCCTGAAACACTGAGTCCCACCCAGGGTCACTCCCAGCTGTGACCCCAGGGACTTCTCAGATGCCTCTCAGGGAAGAAAGCCCTGACAAGGACATCCACACGCTTTTCCTAAGCGATCTGAGAAGGTCACTGATTAGCCACAGCCATCTCCACTAAATAATCTTCAAAGCTCTTTTCCTGAGGGACTATTTTGTCTGGTCAGAGGAAGGAGATACGGGATGTAGGGGACATAAGAATCAGACCTGAAACCCAGGAATAATATTGCAGCAGGGTTTAGGTGACATCAGCTCTGGGAGGGAGAAAGAAGGCAAGACCACCTTCTCTAACAAGCAATGGCTAAAGACAACGCAGTTATCCCCCTAGGCCCTGTGCACCTCAGGCAACACAGCTGTAACTGGACTCACATTACTAGCACTATCATTAGCAGGGGATGAGAAAGGGCTCAGGCAACAGGATGCCGCTGCTGTATAATCCCAGGAATGCCAGCCAGGGGCAGTATAGTGATGGATAGTCAGGTGCTGGGGCCTAGAGGCCAACAGACCCGGGTTCAAATCCCAGCTCGGCCACTGACTAGCTGCTTTAACTCAGATTACTTAACCACTTTCTGCCTCAGTTTCCTCATCTGCAAAATGGGGGAAGAGGGGGATGTCTATTGCTGAAGACATGAGGCCTGCTATAATAGATTAACACTCATTGTCAGCCATCTCTATCATGAAAATTCCAGTCTCTTGTGCTCTTTGAAAGCAGTTAGTCTGACTTGTTTATTGCCTTAAGATTCTTAAACACATTCCTGGATGACTCCATCTACATGGCATGTCCCAAGCTACCCTGGTGTATTCCTTGAAAATGGGCAAACGTAGACAAGGCCAGGCGTGGCTGGAACACACTCACACTGAAAGGATGGCTTTCCTGGCCCTTACTTTATTCTCAGGTCAAGAGCTGGGCACACCCGAGCCAAACTGTGCAACACGAACCTCTGAGCACAGTCTGTGCAGAAGAGGGAGGCAAACCAGAATGGGTAACAAGATGCACACAGCCTGAAGAAGCAAGCCGAGGAGAGGCCTGGCCCCCAGGCTGCAAGGGGAGCTACTCTCCAGACCTGGATAGTGGTGACATGGCTGAAAAAGACACACACACACACACACACACGTGCGCACACGCACCTGTCACCTTGGACAAGCTCTAGCTGAACAGAGTGGGGATGCATCTCAAAATAAAGAGAGGCGGTATGCTGCCAAGCTCTCAAGAAATCAACTGACCACCCTTATTGAAGAAATTAGACAATGACAGCTAACTCCAACAAGGGTGACTATTATGCGCTAGACACTGCTTTAAGTGCTTTATGCGTACAGACAGCCCTTAGGATCTGTGGGTTCTGCATCCATAGATTCAACGGCAGATCAGAAATCTTTTTTAAAAAATGAATGGTTGCGGCTGGGTGCGGTGGCTGACACCTGTAATCCCAACACTTTGGGAGGCCGAGGCAGGCAGACCACAAGGTCAAGAGATCGAGACCATTCTGGCCAACATGGTGAAACCCTGTCTCTACTAAAAATACAACAATTAGCTGGGCATGGTGGTGTGCATCTGTAGTCCCAGCTACTCGGGAGGCTGAGGCAGGAGAATTGCATGAACCCGGGAGGCAGAGGTTGCAGTGAGCCAAGATTATGCCACTGCACTCCAGCCTGGTGACAGAGTGATACTCCATCTTAAAAAAAAAAAAAGAATGGTTGCATCTGCATCTGTACTAAGGGGGCTTGAGAATCTGTGGATTTTGGTATCCTCAGGGGTTCCTGGGGCCACTCCCCCATGGATACCAAGGGACAACTGAATTAACTCACTTAATCCTTGCAACAAACCTGTGAGAGACGCCCTATCACAACTATCCCCATTGTACAGAGGCGTAAACTGAGGACGAGGAACAGTCCCATGTCATGCGGCTAGTAAGTGGCAGAGCAAGAAACTGAACCCAGGAAGTTCAGCTGCTCAGCCCATGCTCTTAACCATGGGCTACATTACTTCCTTAAATGACTGAGACTTTTGGGGTGCCTACTGTCCATCAGGCCAATGCTGGGCATCTTGGTACAAATGTTCTCATTTATAAAAAAAGGACTCAGAGGGTCAGGAAGCCAACCCAACGTCACCCAGCTGGTATGTGTCAGAGCCAACTTAAACTCATAAGAGGCTGATGCCCCACGCTGCCCCTCCAGGCTTGAGGCGCTGGGTCTGACCTTCCACAGTTTGAAGGCTGACCTTTCCCACTGTGCTCCACCAGCAGTGATGCAGATGGAGATATCACTGACCCAGAGCACACGAATCCTGGTGAGGAGCCCCAGGGATGCTCTGCCACCTGATCAGAAGGAGGCCAGAACCTTCCAGAAAGCCTGTTGGAAAAGCAGCGCCTGGGAGAGAGTCCACCAGCTCCAACCTCTTTCCTAGCACAGTCCTCTCCTCCACAGCAGCCTGTAAGCCACATCCTACCCCGTCCCACCCGCTGACAAAGAACCAGAGCGAGGGCCTCCTGCTAGTTCTCCAGTCGCAAGGGCTCTCTGTGTTTAGCTTTCTGATGTAACAGCTCGAAGCGGAGATGCATGCACTCACTCTTGCATAAGACCCGATTTCGCTCACACAAACCTCAGGGCAAGTCAGTCTCAAGTGCTGCGGGCTGGAGCACAGGGTGGCCTCACAGAGCAGCCCGTACCTGAAAGTGCTCTGCCGCGCAGGACAACACATTCCCAAGGAGGCCAGTTCTCCCACGGCCTGTTCCCAGGTGACCCAGCTACCATAACCCTCCAGGTGGAGGATAGCTCACCCGCACTGAGAAAAACCGGGCAAACCCCACAGGGCTCTGCATCTCCTGCCCTCTGGCCTTTGCAATTGGCCCCATCTAAGGACCACGTCAACCAGTGAGGATTATTAGCAGGACCAGACCCATCTTCAGATGTCTGAAATGCCTTTAAATTACAAAATCCTTGGATGTTCTAAGACAAGAAGGGCCTAAGGTCATCTCACAGAAATAGATGAAAAACTGATGAGGAAACTGAGGCCCAGAGAGGGACAACGACTTAGTCAAAGTCACACAAAGTAGAAGGCAGTGCCAGGACGGTCTCCTGGTTCTGTCCAGCACTCTTTCCCCCATACTGGATGGCAGAAGTCCTGGGTTCAACCTGCTGTGAGCGAGTGGTCTAGCTGGTAACGCTGGTTCCCTATTTTTATTTAACAAACAGGGACTGTTTTGAGAAGTGTATAAAATGCTAACTCATTTCATCTGGGGAGGTGGGTGTTATTACTATCCCCAAGTGGAGATGAAAGACAGAGAGATAAAGTAACTGTCCAGGGTGGGAGGTGAACCTAGGCAATGTTACTCCACCATCCAAACCTGAGCCTTGAGTGCCACAGTGGCCTTTGTCACTGCAGCTCCTCAGGGTGCTGCTGGCTATATGCTGAAGTGCTCTCTGGAGCTCAACAGCATGCCCCAAGCAGCTGCTCAGAGGAGCAGCGCTGAAGCCACCTCCAGCACAGCACGCATCTCAGCAGCCCCACAGGAGGGGTTCTCCCCCAGCACTCGCCCACAGAACACAGGGGCCAGATCTTCCATGACGGATCCGAGTCTGGGACCAGGCAGAAAATGGACTCAGGTATTCACTATACCCGCTCCAGAGACCTGCAACATGTGACCAGGGCCACCCCCTCAGCTTACTGTCAGGGGAAAAGATTTGCCAGGCAGCCCCTTCAAAGGCGTGGCCTCCCCGTCACCTGCACCTTCTGTAACCCTGGGCCTGTGAGGCAGAAGGGGGCCGCCCTGCAGTGCCAAGGCCATGACCCAGCAGGCAGGACTCTGCACCTTTGTGCACAGCCTCCTCGAGGTTCAACATCTTGAGCTTTCTTCCTGAAAAAGGAAGCCGTTTCTCAACATATTGCTACACATGGAGACTGAGAAACACAAACCGAGAGGCGAATAGGGCACTGGCCCCAAGGGAGGAGAATGAAGCGGGGAAGGGCTGGTATGGGCCAGTCTGCCTGAGGTAACCAGCCAAAGGGACAAGGAAACGCCCAGCACAAACTTGTCCGTCCCGACATTGTTTACAAGAGGGACACAGTGCAAACAACCCAAAGACCCAACAATGGAAGCACAGCTAAGGAGGTGATGGTAAAACCACTTACTAAACTATGACAGAGCCACTGAGCAGGTTTTCAAAAACATAGGAAGTTTTTTGTGTTATTTTACTAAGCGACAGGCAGGACAAAAAAATCTACATGATGGATGGCAAGAACTACGTAAACAAAACCTCGCACACAAAGTCTTTGCCTGGAAAACACAACTGAAAGAAAACACAGCAGAAATGTCATCTGTGAATGGGCTGATCTGAGTGGGAAGGCTATAGGTAATTATTTTCTTCCTTCTACTTTTCTGTGTTTTCCAAATGTTCTCTAATTACTGCGTACTGATTTTATAAGGCTCTGAATGGGAATAATACATTTTAAAATGTCACAAGAGGAAAAGGGAGGGTGCTGGTGCTTCTCTTCTAGCAAAGGGAGAAAGGTCCAGGAGCCCACGGTAGACGTACTATTTGGAGCCGATCCCTGCTCAGGCCGCCATGCCCAGCCTCACCACTAAGGTCGGCTTTGCTGGTTACTCCATCTGCCCTGCTGGGTCTTTTTTTTTTTTTTCTTTTGAGACAGGGTCTCACTCTGTTGCTTAGGCTGGAGTGCGGTGGTGTAATCACGGCTCAGTGTAGCCTCGACCTCCCAGGCTCAAACGATCCTCCCACCGCAGACTCCTGAGTACCCGGGACCACTGCCACACACAACTACACCCAACTAATTTTTGTATTTTTTGTACAGACAGGGTTTCACCATGTTGCCCAGGCTGGTCTCAAACTCCTGGGCTCCAGCGATCCACCCACATCAGCCACCCAAAGTGCTGGGACTGCGCCCAGCCCCTGCTGGGTCTTTAGATGGAGCAAAACCTCACTGATTCCAAAGGCAAAGATGCGGAAAGGAAGAGAGCAATTTCATAAGGTGGCATTAAACTCATTTTGCTGACGGGTGTGGGATGGGTTGGTTGGTTTGTTAAGAACAGTGTGTGTCCATCTATCTATCCATTCAAGAGTATCGAGTACCCACTAGTTACCCAGTATGGTGCCAAGGCCCTGCAAACAACACAGAAATGAATGACCCATCTCCTACCCTAAAGACCTCAGATTCAAGTGGGGGCCAAAGATATCAAGTTGCAATGCAAAAGTGTCTTTGACAAGGGTTTTCAGATACACACAGGCTGTGAGAATTCAGATATGAAAGTTAAAGCTTCCAGCTTCAGAGAAAAGACGGGTGTTGGGAAAGAGTTCATGGAAAAGATGAGCTTTGAATTGGGTCCTGAAGAATGACTGGGGTTGCACAAAGAAGTCAGTTAAACAGGCCAAGGAAATATACATGTTTATCTCAAAGGAAAGTTACCTCTGCCGGCAACCATAACAAACCTCCCACCTTAATAATAAGCAAGGAAATACAAAATGGAAACATATGGGCAGACGTTTGGCAACATTGGCAGAGGGACTCCCCAGTGTGGCTGTGGCAGGAGCGTGGCAGGAGCATGGCAGGAGAGTGGAGCGGCATCGCCCCCCTGGAGGGCAGCAGAGAAACAGGATGATGCAACAGAAGCCTCACCAGGCGGCCCTCACCCCTTGAGCCAGACTCCACTTCTAGGAATTTATCCTAAAGAAACAATTAAGTGTAAGCATAAGCCTATTCACGGAAGTGTAACTTAAAATAGCCAAACATGGGGAAGTAGGTAACTACATTCTGGTGTGTCAATCACAGAACACTATGAGGCAACTTTTTTTTTTTAAGTCCCTTTTAACAGTGTACTTAATCATATGAGGCAATGCCCATAATCTTCTAGAAAGTTAACAACTCAAGGTAAGAAAACTACATTTGCAGTATGATCTTCACATATCTTTTTTATTTTAATTTAAGGCATTAATTTTCTTTTTTCAACTTTGAGGTCAATTTCTATTTTTATAGCAAAATTAACATCTCAAAATGTAAACACTGGAAAGTTTTATTATTTACTTTTTTGTATTTTTAAAGAACGGGTGTCATTTTTATAATCATAAAATGTTATCCAAACTGAAAGAATAATAAATGGAGTTTTTTTTTCCAATAGGTTTTTGGGGAACAGGTGGTGTAAGTTTTGTTTTGGGATTTTTGTGGTTTTTTTTCCAGTAGAGACAGGGTCTCTCTTGTCACCCAGGGTGAAGTGCAGTGGCATGACCGTAGCTCACTGCAACCTCACACTCCCAGGCTCAAGCAATCCTCCCACCTCAGCCTCCTGAGTAGCTGGGGTTACAGGTGAACACCACTATACCCAGCTAACTTTTTTTATTTTAATTTTTGTAGAGGCAGAGTCTCACCATCTTGCCCAGGCTGGTCTCAAGCTCCTGGGCTCAAGAGATCCTCCTTTCTCAGCCTCCCAAAGCACTGGGATTACAGACGTGAGCCACTGTGCCTGGCCCAGGAATGGAGTTTCAATAGGAAGAGAAGAGGACATCCTCAGCTTAAAAACACAGCAGGAGCCAGAAGTGAAGAAGTACAGGTCTCTCCTGGGAAGGAGAAAGAACTGAACATCATGATTAGACAGAGCTGGGCTCACATACTGGATCCACTCTTTTCTAGCGGTGTGACCTTTAACAAATTACTGATCCATTCCTGAGCTTCAGTTTCTTCCAAAGACCAAATGTGTTAAAGACTAAACGTGTTAACTTGGCCAGGCACAGTGGTTCACGCCCGTAATCCCAGCACTTTGGGAGGTTGAGGTGGGCAGATCACCTGAGGTCAGGAGTTTGAGACCAGCCTGGCCAACATGGTGACACCCTCTCTCTACTAAAAATACAAAAATTAGCCAGGCATGGTGGCACGCACCTGTAATCCCAGCTACTCAGGAGGCTAAGGAACAAGAATCGCTTGAACCCCAGTAGGCAGAGGTCACGGTGAGCCGTGATGGCACCACTGCACTCCAGCCTCGGCAACAGAGTGAGACTTCATCTCAAAAATAATAAAAAACAAAATAAATGCATTAACTTACACAGAATACCTACTCGATACACTAATTAGGTCATAGCCTTTTCTACTGACCAATAAAACAAATTCCATCCTGGATGACCCACAAGAGGTAGGGATGTTCATTTATGAGACACATAATCAATGTAATAACAGCATTTGGGGAGAGCAAAGAATTACTACATTAAAGACATCATACAAAGCCTCCCAATTTCAGAAATATTAAACTATGAAATATATCCTAAAATCAAGAAACTATGAAAATTTGTGTCTTCTAAAGATACTGCTGACCAGGATAAAACATTTGGTGAAAGCCCAAGATATTACTGTTTTTCTCATGATTCTTATACAGTCTGATTTGTGCCCCAAACAAGAAGTCAGGCCGGGTATGGCTCACGCCTGTAATCCCAGCACTTTGCGAGGCCAAGGTGGGTGGATCACTTGAGGTCAGGAGTTCAAGGCCAGCCTGGCCAACATGGTGAAACCCCATCTCTACTAAAATACAAAAATTAGCCAGGCTTGGTGGCTGGTGCCTGTAGTCCCAGCTACTCGGGAGGCTGAGGCAGGAGAATCGCTTTAACCCAGGAGGCGGAGGTTGCAGTGAGCCAAGATCACGCCATTGCACTCTAGCCTAGGTGACAGAGCAAGACTTTGTCTCAAAAAAGAAAAAAAAAAGGGGGGGGGGGGCGGGCATGCCACTGCAGTGTCTCCTTTTGTTATCCAAGCTGGAGTGCAGTGGTGCAAACATGGCTCACTGTAGCCTTGACCTCTTGGGCTTAAGCAGTCCTCCTACCTCAGCTTCCCAAGTAGCTGGGGATTACAGGATAGCTGGCGGCCAGGGGAAATATAGTGGAAAATGCAAAACAATGAAATTATAAAACCTGCCAAATACTTCTCAGAACTAGAAAAGAGTACCCTGCTGGTTTTAGTAGAAAAGTACAAATATGTGCTGGAATGTAAGAAAAGTGATGTGTGAACTATTGCCCTTAAGCAATCAATGTACCTGCAGGCGCTGACCCACGAATGCAACTCTCAGCCGAGCTGTCCCTGCCGGATTTCAAACAGCTGAAGAAGGGCTGGGAGAACATCAAGGCTTGGACTAAAACAATTATGGCCCATGAAAGGAGAGAGAAGGTGAAAGGGAGCGTCAGCCCCCTCCTGAGTAACCAAGTCCTAGGGAAGGAGATCACCAGCATGCTGCTGGAACAGCTCTACTTCCTGCAGAGCACTCCTTCCACCCCTCCCCCCGGAGGAGGAGCCCAAATACCACGCCACGGCCCAAGAATCATTTGCTGTTTCAAATAGAGAACTGTGCGATGATGAGAAAGAGTTCATACGTTTTCCAACACGTGAGAGGACCTCTCAACCTGAACCCTCGTGTTCAGCTGTCAGAATAACAGCCAATAAAAACTACAGGAGCAAAATCTCTCAGGAAGGTGCTTTAAAAAAGATGCATGAGGACTGAACATGATCAACAAATGTCCATCTTACAATTGCAACTGATACAAATGAATGAGGTGCATTGTGGCCAAAATCCAGCAGACAGAGCGAGAGTGTGAGATGGCAGAGGAGGAACACAGGATAAAAATGAAGTTCTCAATAAAGAGAAGATGTATTGGGAAAAAAAACTACAAACTTTTACCAAGGAATGGCCTGCTTCCTCATTTAACCGGCCCTTTCCCAATTCACCCTAAGACTTTGGGGGTGGCTCTCTTGTAATTAATTGTGTTGGCAAAGAATGTCTGGAACATGGACTTGCGGTCAGTAACCTGTAACAGAGCGACAACTAGGAAAATTTGAGTGGTAGTAGTCACTAACTTAAGAATTCCTTCAGGGAAACAGCTGCACCCTTTGTACCCCTTAAGTGGCAAAGAAGCTGTTACAGTCTTCTGAAAATTATCACCATGAGTGCTATAATTCTGAATGTAATGTCTCTTAATTAGAATTCATACAAGAACCATGAGAGAGAGAGAGAGAGAAAGAAAAAGAAAGAAAGAAAGAGAGAGAGAGAGAGAAAGAAAAGAAAAGAAAAGAAAAGAAAAGAAAAGAAAAGAAAAGAAAAGAAAAGTTAGTTGCAGTTACCGAACAGATCTGGATGCCATAGGGGCAAGGCCCCACCTTCCACGCAAAGTGTTCCAAATTGGAAAGGGCTGTTTTCATTCTCCCTATAGCACACCGGTATTTCTCCAGTTTGATGTTTAGGGAGAAGATTTACGCAAATGTCTGAAGGGCAAATCTTGCTAGACTACCTGGGGTGTCCTTGGCCCCAACTACCTCATCCTCTTTCAGATGAAGAAGGCACCAGGAACACCAAGGTCAGCTGCCTGAAGATTAAGCAGCTGCAACCTGGAAAAGCTTAAGGTTTAGAGAGAACCTTTGGAAACCTTTGGAACCTTCGGGAAAAAATGCAAACTCAGTGACCAAACTGTAAGGGGTGGAGAGCTGTATCCTCTCCTAAATGCCAGGCTTTGGGAAACTCAAGATAAGCCTTCAGAGGAGACCCAGAAGGCTCAGCTCATTCCAGTACTACATATAATCAGCATTTAATCCTTACCATGGTTCTTAGCCATGTGTCAGGCCCTGTTCCAAGCACATTACATGCGGTAACTCATTTATTCTCTCCAACGAAACTGATGCACAGAGGCAACTTGCCCAAAGCCAGAGCCAGAACCAACCCATGCAGTGCCTTTGTGCAAGGTGAAAGAGTGCATCCCATCCTCTGCACAGACACAGCACAGACCCACAAAAGGCATATTCCTGGCAATAGGGGCAGTCTGGATTTAAGGAACCCTTCACCCCCTTGTGCAGTGCACAACATGCTTGACTGTATACAGCCCTGTCCAAGTTCACACAGTAAGTAAGAGGCGGAGCTGGAATCTGAACCCAGGCCACCTGGCTCCCAGGTCTGCTACCAAGTAACAAGCAGGCACAGTTTCATATTAAATAAGTGGCCTGCAAATTAATGCAACTCAAAATATACAGAAGGACTGATGCGGGTGACTGAGAGCACAATTCTGTGTGTCTAGAATGATCACATTTTCAGTAATGATGAGACAATGCTCTGACATTTACAACTTCATGGGCATAAGATTTTTTCTTTCTTACCATTTCTAATGGGAATATTTCTAAAATGTGCCCACCCTTTTCCAACTTACAGCATAATGTAATATAACCCTGCTTGAACTCCACACCACCACTGCCACTCCAGGAACCCAGAGCCCCCTCCCTGCCTTTTCCTGCCGCTCTGCCTGCAGCCTTCTAATCCTGGGTAATCTCTTTTTCTCTGCTCCTATAATTGCTACGGGAGAAAACTCAATGTGCAGGTGGGTTGGGGACATCCAAAGTTTTAGGTTTTGACCTACTTCCTCTGGCTTAGCAGCTCTTTGATTTGATCCTATCTAATTCCTTGCTCTTCCCCAATTCCTGGGGCAGCATCTTACCAGTTTCATGCTCTACAAGCCCCTTTGCAGAGATACTGGAGGCCACCGGCCTGTACTTGCTGGATTTGCCTATCCTCACCTCCCATCAATACCTCCCTCCTTGGGAAAGGGATGAGGAGGGGAGATCTAGCTGTCCTTCAGCCTCCAAACCTGCATTCAAATCTTTCTGGCCTTAATAAATACTTTCTCTTCAGCTCCCCCTTCTCTCTCTCATTCCCTTCAAGTTCAAAGATCTTGACACATTTCCTCAGCTGTTCAATATTACTCCTCCATTGATCTTAGTCTCTCTACTCCACCAAAACTGCTCTTGCAGAAGCCCCCAGAGTCCGTGTTCTCACTCCCACCCTCATCCTGCTTGACCTCACTGGGGCATCTGGCCAAGTGGTCTCTCCTCCCAGACATGCCCACCCCTAGCTTCCCAGTTCTCCTACCTTTCTGACAACTCAGCAGCCTCCTTCCCAGGACTCCCACAATCACCTACATGCTTATGCCTCCCAATTTAGAAAACTCTGAACCCCACTCCTCTCATAAGCTCCAGCCCCAATCTAACCCCCAAATGGATGGCCAGCCTGCATGGGCCAGAGGTACCCAAACTCACTATCTCATCTTTCATCATCTAGTGGTGGCCTCCCACTTTCCACTCTCCTTTCTTCCTAACAGAATGCTGAGGTTTTAGCTGGCCCGTTTCCATCCTTCCTTGCAGGCAGGTGTAGCTGTGTGACTAATACCTGGCCAATGACACATAAATGGAACTGCCACATGGTAATTTCAAAAGGAATATATACACGACACATCCTTCTCCAGTTCATTCATCCTGCTCCCTGGAAAGCTGATGTGAAAGCTGGAGCTCCAGCAGCCATCTAGGAACATAAGGACAAGGAATGGCAGAAGGGTGAGCTGGAAGGTTCCTGAGTTCCTAATGACTTTGTGGACCCACCACATCGACATTGGGTTACCTACATCCAGACTTCTTTTATGTGTGAGAAAAATTAACTTGCCTGAGTTACTGTTATTTGAACTCTATTTTATCTAATATCCCCTCCAAACTGGTCATGTCTTGCAAGACAAGGAACTTGGTCAATAACATCAACATTCACTATCTGGAAGCCTCCAGCTGTTTATTTGCCAACTTTCCCCATTAGACTGCGAGCAACTTGATGGCAGCAACATGTCTCTCACTTTCTAAATAATTCAAACACACAAAAATGGTATCTTTCCTTTTTTTTTTTTTAACCTTACAGAAATGGTATCATTACTACAGATATTCTGCAACCTTTCTACCAACGTTTTTCTTAAATGTAGTCGGGCTGATTCATGTAAGTCAGATGGAACTGGTGAAAAGTACTACACTGTGTAAACCGTCATTTATTGATATATTTCCTGGCTAATAGGCTTTTAGTTTCCTTCTAGTTTTTCATCATCACCAAAAATGCTACAATGTACATCTATTTCTCCTTGAGCACTTGCATGCTAGTTTTTCCAGTACAGACAATAGAAGTAAAATTTTTGGCTATAGGGTATGTGTATCCCTAACTTCACCACATCTAGTCAAGTTCTCTTGAGAGTAGTTGTACCAATTTACACTCCCCAGGGCCCTGTGTGAGAGAGGAGGCCCCTCCCCATGCTGTATTTCTAAACTGCCAGTTTCTACCTAACATGATGGTAGCAGGATCCTTTTTTTCTTTCTTAGTACCCTGAACTAGCTACAGCAGAAACACAAGAATCCCCTGAGCTACTCTCCCCAAAATGTTGTCTGGCTGCTGCCTGAGGACAGGCCACCCTGCAAAAAGCAACCTAGCTGGGCAGCCAGCATTCAGAGTGGTGCACCCATTGCTTTCTATCTATGGTGTCTCCTCTTGCAAGACAGAGACTTTCCCTCATTGCAAACTTGCTGGGGGGTTGGTGGATTAGTCCTCTGCATTCACCACCCCTCAAATTATTTCATATCCAGCCTACTCACTCAAGCCCTCTCCAATACCAACCAGAAAAGGACAATGTGAAGGTGTTTGTCCCACCACAAAGCCCTCCCACTTTTCCCTGGAGCTCTCAGGCAGGCTGCTGAAAAGAACATCTCATCTCTGCTGGAAAGAAACACCTCATCTGTGGTGGTGGCTCATGAGCATCTCCTGATAAAGGAAAATCCCAGGCAGAGAGAGGGACCAAGTTGTTTATTTCCAAACACAAGCCAGATTCCAGCTGTGACATGTATACTGGATCTGCTCACTGCAAAGGCGAGCTGGGCGGGAGGGCCACGGGGAGCGGGGGCCAAAGCTGTGTGGAGGATTGCGTGGTTGTTTAGTTTCAGGTAAGCCAGTATTCCTAGGATCAAGTTCATAGCCCCTTCTCAGTCCTGTTTTTCCTGACTCTGCCTGTCTATGGATTTTTCATGTGAACTTGCCCTAAGTGCAAAGGGTAGTTGCCTTGACCCACTTAACCCAGGGGCTCAGAGAGACACTCCACCGGGCTCAAGGCTGGGGTCTGGTATCCACCTTTCCACTCCACAACATTTATTGAAAGCTTGCTCTGGCCAGATACCAGTGTATAAGAATGGCTGTAACAAAAACCCAGCCATTATCCAGAACTTGCCCTCTGAGAACTCATGGCCTAGAAAATAAATACTTGTGATGTCATGTGAAAAGATGCGATGGTAAATATGTGCAAGAGAAAGGAAAGAACAGAGAAAGTAAACCTAACTAAGCCTGGTCTCCCTAGCAGCATGGGTGATGAGCAGACATTTTTATCATCAACATCATAATTCCAACTGCCTGCCTTTCCCATAGCCATGAGAGTGTGGATTAACAGGGCAACAGGCGGTGCTTTGGGGCTCAGACGTCAGGAGACCTGGTTCTAACCCACCTGCCTCCATCAGAGTAGCCTTTGCAGGCCAGGTGTGGTGGCTCACACCTGCAATCCCCACGCTTTGAGAGCCTAAGGCAGGTGGATCACTTGAGCCTAGGGAGTTTGAGACCAGCCTGGGCAACACAGTGAGACCCCATCTCTACAAAAAAATTCGAAAACTAGCCAGGCGTGGTGGCTCATGTCTGTGATCCTAGCTACTCAAGAGGCTGAGACAAGAGGCTTGCCTGAGCCCGGGAAGTCAGGGCTCCAGTGAGCTACTGCACTCCAACGTGGGCAATGGAGCTAGACCCTGTGATCCTAGCTACTCAAGACGCTGAGGCAAGAGGCTTGCCTGAGCCCAGGAAGTCGGGGCTCCAGTGAGTTACTGCACTCCAACCTGGGCAATGGAGCTAGACCCTGTTTCAAAAAAAAAAAAAAAAAAAAGGAATGGCCTTTGTCAACTCACTGTCTTCATGGGTAAACTGAAGGGTGGAACAAGCAACTCCTGAGCAGTCCTTTCAGCTTGGGTATCCTAACCAGGGGCTTTCCACCCTCCCTGTGTATCAGAATCACTTGGAGCGGGTATACATATAGAGATGCCTGGGCCAATTCCCACCCCAGAGGTACTAAGTCAGCTGGCCCAGGGCTGTGCTCCTGATATGGATGTGTTTTAAAAGCACCCATGATTCAAACATGAGGACAGGGTTCAGAACCACGGTGCTGAACAAACTTCCTGCTGGCAGCCACCAGTGCTTGAGGACCGGGTCCCATTCCACAGACTGCCCAAGGCAGGAAGCGAACCCAAGGCCAAACAGCCCATAGTGCCTGCTGTCTGCTCACAGGGATACAATGATTTCAGGAAGATTCCAGTTAGGCCAACTGGCAAACAGGGAATCACACGTCTCCCGCATCCTCCAGCTACCTGCTTTCAGCCCCTTTTGGCCACTGGGACAAATGGGTAAGGGGGAAGGCAGCACCCCTCCAATCCACTGGCAGGGGGCCGCCCCACCCTCGGGAAAAGGAGGCCAGTGAGAGTTGGAGGCAGCGGGGCCTGGGAAACCTGGGCGGGCACAGCCTGGCCTCCCTGCCTGTGAGTCAGCCCCTGAGAGGCCTCGTCCGGACAAAGGGGCAGAAGAACAAAGCTCCACTGTGCCCGTTCTGCACGGAAAAGCCAGCAGAGACAAGGAGACTTCAGGGCTGGTGGCACGATTAGCATTTTATTTATTTATTTAATTTTCATTTTATCTAACAAATGCCTTGGGGACACAACACTTATTATGCGCACCAAGCAGAGTTTCTGAGCCCTTTCTAAACATTAAGCTTTAGAAGATTAAGCTTTCCAGAGTTAAAGTCCAGGGAGGGGAAAAAATTAATTCTCCCCCTCCACAGGCACATAAATTTACCTTTGCATTTGCTACTGTCTGGCCTATAACATACAGAAACCACTTGGATCTAGGAATGTGTCCCAAGGTGTGACTTAAATCCCTTTGGTGCCCTTTGTAGAAGGCCATCTTCTGCAGGAATGGAAATTTTCTCATGGCAAGGTGGAAAGAATTTGGAAGTTAAACTCCATTTGCTACATGAACTTGGACAAGTTTCAGAAACTCTCCGAAACTCATTTTGGTGTCTGTCAAATGGGAACAGTGTAGCCTATTTCAGAGGTGTTATGGAGTGAAATGAAATAATTCATTCGGTATAAAGGGTGCAACAAAGGGCCTGACATCAGCTACAGGTTTATTCCCTTCTCCCATCTGCAAAGCACCACCTCTGCCATTTACAGAGACTCTGCTGCACCGAGTACCCATGGTCTAACAGCAGCCCTGCCAGGTTCAGTATTACTATCCCCACTCCCGGCTGGGGAAACAGTTTTACTGTCCCCACTCCCAGCTGGGCTGGATGAACAGCTCCTCCCAAAGCTCACAGCTCTCAGGTGGTGGGGCCCACATTCAAAGCCTGTGCCATGGACCAGGGACTTTCCTTTGGTCTTAGACTCTAGGTCCCTCACCACAACCCGTCCCAATTTGGAGCCTAAATAATCATACAGCTCAGTAGAGCTCCTTGCTTTTTGTTTGGTTTTAACAGTGGCAGAAATCCCCCACAAATCTGGCAGCTCTAAACACTCACATTGCAGGCCCCACAAGCAAGCACCCAAGGCTGGGCTGTGCAGAGAACGGGGACAGCTGGGGTCCCGGGACTGACAGAGTGGCACTGATTGACCATCACCACTCAGGCTGCCCATTCTTGGCATCAAACGCACCATGGCCAGGTCAGAGAAGAAACTATGCCGACATGATAGAATCACTAAATGCCTGGGGTTGAAGGGGACTCCTTTCCTCAGCTGTAACACGGGTGTGGGGAGGAGTATTGCTGAACTAAACAATCCTGGAGGGATTTCCTGTCCTCCCACCCCTGGGAGCCCTAAGGGAGCAGTTGATTCAACCTCCATGTGGCCCCACACTTGAGCCACAGGGCAGGCCCTGACCTGCAACTGGAGAGTGGGTGCCCAAGACAATTTTAACAAAACAAAACCTCATTTCTGAGGCCTCAGAATTCCTTTCTGCAGGGAACCACACCCAGGGCTTCCAGGCGCTGACCACCACAAGCCATTATTTAGGGCAGCCTCTGTTCAGGTATTACTCCTCCCACTGTCACCATTACCCACCAGCGGCCTTACACTGCCCAGAAGTGAGTTCTGCAGCCCAGGGCATGGTGAGAGGAACCAGGGCTTCAGGATCAAGCAAGCCTGCAGCAAGCGCAGCCCTGCCACTCTTCTAGGCAATGTGACCCTAGACACATCACCCAACACCTGAGCGGTCACTTCCTCACAGCTACTGTGCTATGCAGGGCTAATGATGCACACATCCTACTCCAGGAACCAGCCAGTGCAGGCCACAACAAATGCCAGTTCCCTGGAGGGCTCTTTCCCTGTCTTTTTCCCACCACGGCACAATGGAGGGATATGGAACATTTCCAGCACTATGAAGGCTATGCCTTTGGTGGAGAGGGAGGAGGGTCTAGGGAGTGTCCATCATTTATCCTCTCCTTTGAGCATCGCAGCCTTAAGCTTTCCCGACTCCTGCCAACACAGTGCTTGCTCCTACCTCCACTTTCCCACAGAACTTGTCAGCACAGAACATCAATTATCAACATAGATGTCCACTGACCCAGATTGCAAGAGCCTGGCAAGGTCAGGCTCTGAGCTCCCCGACACAGTGCCTTGTAGAGAGGCGGCACTCAGATGATGGATGGGCACTGGGTGGGCAGGCAGACAGCAAACACCAGAGTTAACAGAAACCAATTCTATGCTTTTCAGGGGGTGAGCTACACTTTCCAAAAGAAAGGACGGAAAGAAAACTATAGGATGCTTTCGAAATACATACCTTCTGCCTTTTTCTTTAAGAATATTAAGGTTCGCCAAATTTCACAAGTGCAGCTACTCCACCCAGTATTAAGTGGATTGAGAAATGAAAAGGTGTAGCTATTGCTTCTTTACTGCTAAGCTAATCCATCCAAGCTGTTTCACACCTCTGGGGCCTTGTTTACAGGCTCTCTCCACCTAGAATGCCCTGCTCCCTACAAAGCCTTTGCCAGCTCCCCCCTTGCCAACTCCCTCCTTCAGACTCCTTTTGGGGACAGGATAGATTTCAATGAGAGCATCTCTAACAGCCTACTGCATGAATTGGTTTTTTAAGTCTTCACTCACTGAGACAGATGCTGTCTGAAACTAGAAGGTCCTCTTATTTATTTCTGTATCAAGAGCATCTGGCCTCATGTGGTGGCATACAGCAGGTCCTCAATAATGACCAAATGAATAAATAGCTTGAATCGTGTTACTGCTTTAGCTTACAATCATTCTTCCTCCATTCTTGCCTATATCTGAAATCATCCCAGGTCCCCAAATCTTCCACTTACAATCCAAGCTTACAACCCCCACAATTACATAACATAGGGACCCAACTGCAATGCACTCCATCCCTCAGTTAGAAAAAAGCAAGTCTTACAATACAGAAGTGGGCCAAGGGTGGATTCTCTGAGCTCACCCAGGAAAACCAATCTACCTTCAATCCTCAGTGGTCTCTTCCAACTCCAGGTTGAAATCCATTTGATGAAATGCTACACAGGAGCGGTACTCAATAACACTCATAGTTTATCGTCCAATGAAAATGAAAGAATTATTATCAGCTAGGTGCAGTGGCCGAAGCCTGTAATCCCAGCATTTTGGGAGGCCAAGGTGGGCGGATTGCTTGAGCTCAGAATCAGGAGTTCGAGACCAGCCTGGGCAACATGGCAAAACCCCATCTCTACTAAAAGTATAAAATTAGCCAGGCATGGTGGTGTGCACTTGAGCCCAGGGGGTGGATGTTGCAGTGAGCCGAGATCACGCCACTGCCCTCCAGCCTGGGCCATAGAGTGAGTGAGACTCTGGCTCAAAAAAAATAAAAAGAAAATAAAAAGAAAAAGAGTTATTAAAGACCTGGAATCAATAGAAACAAGTGTCTGGGTTAAGATAAGGGGTTGTGGAGCACAAGGTTCTTATTATGTAGATGAAGTCTCATAGGTAGCCACCCTTAAAGGCAATAGACGGCAAATGTTTCCCATTCAGACCTTTAAAAGATCTCAGTTAATCTTTTCAGGATCAGAAAATTACCTAGAAAGGGAAGGGGATTCTCTACAGAATGTAAATTTCTCCCACAAGAGACAGCTTTGCAGG
Source organism: Pan troglodytes (assembly GCF_028858775.2). Lineage (NCBI taxonomy): Eukaryota > Metazoa > Chordata > Mammalia > Primates > Hominidae > Pan > Pan troglodytes. Next base: position 40,063,141 of record NC_072417.2, read on the forward strand.
GCCATTTCAAAATATATCAAAGAAATCTATTTTAGGATAAAATACTTTTGTTTTTGTTTCTTTCTTTCAGGGCCTGCTATCTGTCATGTGATAAGATGTTATACTAGAGTCAGGTTGGAATTTGGTATCTCATTGCCACAAAGGGTCTCTTTTGTATTAAGATCTCTGTTTTAAGGTTTAGACTAGTCATTATGTCTCACGAAAATGTATAAAACCAAGCTGTAACCCAACCACCTTGGGCACATGTTCTCAGGACCTCCTGAAGCTGTCATGGGTCATGGTCTTCACATTTGGCTCAGAATGTATCTCTTTAAATATTAAAAAAGAAAGAAAATAAAAAATGAAAGCAGGCTATAGAGCAAAAAGTACAGGATGATCTCAGCTTTGAAAAGTTCTCTCTATATATACATTTTTAAGAGTGTTTCAATTTTCTTTTATGCTTTTCAAATTTTCTACAAGGAACATATATTACTCTTGTAATCAGATATGAAAATGATGGAAGGAAGAAAGGATGAAAGGGGGAGGAGGGGGAGGGAGACTCTACTCTGCACTATCACAGAAAGGGAGCGAGGACAAAGGCACATGAAGACGTCTGTTCCAACAATGGATTGATCTCTCTCATCAGGTAAATATGGCTCACATTGGCCTCTGTCCAAACACCCTCCCAGGGTGGCCCAATCCCACATCAGTGTTAATCTGTGATTAACACACCCCATCTGTGATAATGATGATAATATTAATGATAATAGCTTTTTTGAGCATTTACTACATGCTAGGCACTATTCCATTTAACTCATCCTCATTTCTTACAATGACCATAAGGCAATCATTACGATTGCTCTTTCACAGATGAGAAAACAGACAGAGATCAGGTAACTAGCCCAATGTCACACAACTACCTTTTCTCGATTTTCTCCTTTGGCAACTTCCTGGATGTGATAGGTCTCTTAGTTAGATAAAACCAGGTTTTCTAGAGGTTGTGCTTATAAAATGGGGGCTGCATTCACAAAGACAGATGAGGTCAGGAGGAAGCTATGTTGAATGGTGATGAGAAAATTAGCATTAAGTCAGCCATGGAGAGCCAATTGTTAAATAGTGCCTTGACTGGAGAAGATTTCAAACTCCTTCCCTTAACAAAAAAAAAGGCAAATTCTTTTATCTGATAGGCCAGAAGAGATCAGAGCTGATAAAACAGACTAAGCCTGCTCATGAAAGCCCTACCTAACCTAGAGGAGAGTCAATGGTTTCCCCCAGAGCCTCCTTCCTCAATCCACATTTCTACCATGTTGGGTTCTCTGGTTTCTCCCATCCATAGATTATAGTAAAGCAGAACATTTTTAAGGTGAAAAGAACCAGGTTTCCAGAGGTAAATGCACAGAGGCCACAAGACCTGACAGCAATAATGGAATAAATGAAAAAAAAAAAAAAAAAAAACCACAAAGCAGACCCAAGATTTAAAAAGGATAATTTTCTGGGACTTATATGAGAGGCAAAGTGGCCGTTCAAACCACACCTCAGTAGAGCCTACTGAGACTCCCAGCCACACCGAAAAAGTCATTAAGTTGTTTAGAAGAAAATGTGTCTTCTTAAACTACAGTCATGAGGCGTGTAACAACAGAAATACGTTCTGAGAAACATGTCCTTAGGTGATTTTGGCTTTGTGTGAACATCAGAGTAATGAGTATGGTAGGCAACTGTAATACATTTGTAAGACAAATCTAAACATATCAGAACACAGAAAAGGTACAGCAAAAATACAGTACTATAATCTTATGGGATTACTGTCATACACGTGGTCTGTTGTTGACAATGCGGCACATGACTGCAATTAAAATGATTAAAATACATTTTAGTGCTTACAAGAATGTTTCAGTTACTGAATATAAATTCGCTTTCTATGAAACAGCTTGTTTCCTATCTATTTTATCCAGTGAATCATGGCACCTGCTGTTAGCTGCCTCCCCATGTCCATCCTCCTTTTCCTTCCTTAACCTCGGGAATCCCTGATTTTGTTCAAATAACAATGTGCTCAGCTCCCAGCCACCCTGACAACCAGTGGTTGCCATGTGATCCAGTTCTAACCAGTGAAATGTAAGGGAAAGCCTATTGCTTGGTACTTCCAGAAAGTTAGTTTTCCTCATTAAAATGGATAAGAGGCAGTTGACAAAAGCCACCTTCCTACCTGAAATGCAAATGTGAAACCTGGAGATATAGCAGCCATCTTGGGAGTATGAGGCTTTGTGCTGAAGATGATAAAGCAAAAAGACAGGAGGCAGCAATGTGGAGCCGTAAGACTGTCAGCCTCTGGGCTTTTTGTTTCATAAGAAAAATAATCCCTTACTTCCAGTGTTACTTTTCTTTTCTTTTCTTTTTTTTTTTTTTTTTGAGATGGAGTTTTGCTCCTGTCGCCCAGGTTGGAGTGCAATGGCACAATCTCACCTCACTGCAACCTCTGCCTCCTGAGTTCAAGGGATTCTCCTGCCTCAGCTTCCTGAGTAGCTGGGATTACAGGCGTACGCCATCACACCCAGCTAGTTTTTTGTATTTTTAATAGAGACGGGGTTTCACCATGTTGGCCAGGCTGGTCTTGAACTCCTGACTTCAGGTGATCCACCTATCTCAGCCCCTCAAAGTGCTGGGATTACAGGCGTGAGCTACTGTCCCCAGCCTTACTTAATTTTCTGAAATATATAGCCAAGCAAACCCTAACTGGCACCTTAATATCAGGTTATAATTCCCCGGTGATAAATATGACTCCTAATATCTTACTGTTTTCCTCCAAGTAGCCTGCAAAGTATTTTCATGTCTTTGGGGTGCCCCAATAAAACACAGGCTGACCGAGTGTTATTTACTGGGAGCTTGCCTAGCTGTTGCAAGTGGCAAATGGCCATTCATTGGTATTGTGTTTTTGCTAAGCTGACTTGCTTTTGAGACTTGGAATTTTGTTAGGAAACAAAAAGTGCTTTATGGCAAAGGCGTTAGCGCCACAATGGGACCTTTCTGCTTTGATTATGAAAACACATTAAGAGCTTAGCTGCACCGCAAGCAGTGGCCTGGAGACTCGGCTGAAGCCTCAGCCTTTCCGACCATTCTCCACTCAATATGCTGGAAGGGCACCAAACCCACTTGGGAGGAAACACTGCAGGCAGACACCAAAGATTAAAGGGGTTGGGCGTTCAGGTCCACTCTGGAGGACCTGTGTGATGAGCAGGCTGTGCCCCAACACAGCCCTACACCCTTCTTCACCAGCCCCCCACACTGGCTACATGCAACTCCCGTATTCTGCCTTGCAGGGGTTAAACATAAGCATCAAGCAAGCTTTACTGCTGTAATTCCTCACAACACCTGGAAAACGATGCGTCCCCAAGAGAAGCTCAGAGACAACCCAAGGGGTATAGACATAGGACAGTAAGCAAAGCTTCCCTGGGGTCCCAGCAGACACACCCTTGCTAAGGTGAGCCACTCTCCCCATCGGCTTACAAGGTTAATATGAAGATGGGATGAGATGCAGTGATGCTACCTCCAGGTACACCCAACACAAGTGTGTGCATGCACATACACAATACAGGCTAACCAAGAGTCATGTCCAACAATGCTCACAGCAGCATTTTTTTTTTATAGAGAAGGAGTCTTGCTATGTTGCCCAGGCTGGTCTTGAACTCCTGGGCTCAGGTGATCCTCCTGCCTCAGACTCCCAAAGTGTCAGGATTACAGACATGAGCCACCGCATCTAGCCCGCAGCATTTTTTAGGAATATCCTCAAAATGTAAACAAACAAAGTGTTCAACAGGAGAATGGATAGAAAAATTGTGCTAATCAGTCAATCGAATAACACACAGCAATGAAAATGAACAAATGGCAGCTACATGCAACGAAAATGCACAGATTTCACAACAATGTTGCATGAAAGAAACCAGACACTAAAGAATATATACAGCATGATTATCCTTGTAGGAAGTTCAAAAAACAGGCATAACTAAATTTACAGTGTTTGGGGATTCATATTTTGGGTAAATAATTATTTTAAGAAGCAGGGAGGCAACTACTACTAAAGTCAAGCTAATGTTGTGTGTGGCAGTAAGAGAAGAGGTTATGATCAGGGAGCCTCCGGGGGCGCTGGCAGGGTTCCTTCTCTTGGACGGTGGTTACAAGGGTACTCACTTTGTGATAATTCACCAAGCTGTACATTTATGTTTTGTGTACTTTTCTGAGTCTGTATAATATTTTACAATATAAACAAAGTAAAAATGAAAAGGAATGATGTCTAGATCCAAACAAACCCAGCCTACCGTAGGTTCTCAATACATCTTTTTGTTTGTTTGGAGACGGAGTCTTGCTCTGTTGCCCAAGCTGGAGTGCAGTGGCGTGATCTCAGCTCACTGCAACCTCCGCCTCCCAGGTTCAAGCAATTCTCTTGCTTCAGCCTCCCAAGTAGCTGGCATTACAAGCGTACGCCACCACATCCAGCTAATTTTTGTTTTTAGTAGAGATGGGGTTTCACTATGTTGGCCAGGCTGGTCTCAAACTCCTGTGACCACAGGTAATCCACCTGCCTCGGCCTCCCAAAGTGCTGGGATTACAGGCGTAAGCCACTGCACCTGGCCATTCTCAATACATCTTGATTGAACCTGAATCCTATGCCACTTTATCACCCCTCCAGGATGCCTGGAATCCTCCTCTTCAGAGAAGAAATGCTCACATTTATGTTCCACTGGAAACTGGCAAGGGTACAGCAATTCATCCTTCCCTGGATGCTTCGAGTATATTCATCTCTGTTTTCCAAGCCAAAATCATAAGCTCCTCTGAAGGAGGAAATGGCTTGGGATATACACATTTTCTCCACAGATTAGTGATGGAAACCTAACCTAGCTCAGAAAGCAACAAAGAAGTCACTACAGGGAGAAAGAGCAGGGAATTTTGCTGGGGTCATCAAAACAAAGGCTAGAGACACATCAGGACCTTGATGAGGGGATAAGGGGTTCAGGATCTGGTCTACTCCAGCCCTGAAGAGTCGGCTCAAGCTAACTTAACATACACATGACTACTATCAATTGCACAAAGCCACTTGGGCTCTGCTATCCTAGAAAGTCCACATCAATCAGAGTATTCTCCCTGATGAGCAAGCTTACACTTAAGCAGATGTTTGTCGGGTGTGCTTATCCTAACACCAAAAACTAGTTTTAAGAATTGCCACGTGTGGCAGGAAGCAAACAAACCTGGATGCTAGCAGCTCATCACACCAACGGTCTCGCCGGTGAGATGGGATGCAGAGGAGTCTGACCCTGAGAGCCCCCTCACCTAGGCAACCCTGCTTGGGCACTGAAAAGGTTTGCCTCAGGAACCTCCATTTCCTAAGCTGACCAAGCTGCCTCTAAATCACACATTCTCCCTATGGAGATACCTCAGCCATGGAGCACAGCCCAGCCCTGCCAGCCCAGAAGCATCCCACTCCCACCTCGCCCCAGGTCCTGCAGGAAACTTGGCCCAACGCTCCACAGGCCCCTCCTGAGTGGGGTCTAATTGCTCCAGAGAGCAGGCTGTTTTCTTGTCTTTCTCAGTTCCAGACTCCAAGTGACCAACAATGCTCCCCCTCCCTACCTTCTGGCACTGTTCAGTTTCTTCCCAGCCAAGTACAGACAGCCCTCAATGCGCAGCAGCACCCACCCTCCACACTCTCCCAGGCTTCTACCTCCCCACACTGGTGAGCAAGTGCACCTCCAGAGCACTCAGACTGGAAGAAAGGTAAGAGGCTTCTGGCTCTGAGATGTCATGACAGTCCAGTCAGCTGCCTGCCAGTGTTCCAGCCCCAGCCAGGCGTCCCCACGTTTCTTGGCCTACCTCTTCACAGCCAAACATTCTGCAGGAGCAAGATGCACTAGAATCTCTAGCCAGGAAACTCCTCACCCTTCTCACTTTTTTCCTAAGAAAGAAGTAAACAGCAGAGGAAGTGGACAGAAAAGGTGTTTTTAGAGCTTCTAGACTGTTTTTCCAAGAGCTGTGTGCAGTGTGCACAGGCAGGCTCATCCCCACCTTCTGAGACTGTCTTCTCAGATGGGGATAATAGCTTTCTCCCTGCTCTCAAGACAGTTGTGAGAATCAAGGAATGGGGAACATGCTACATGGCTCCTGGGTGGTACGGCGCTCCATACCAAGATAACTCTGGCTCAGAAGGGTGCCTGGCAGGCAATGCGGGATGCTCAGAGGAGGATCAAAGTGCATTTGCTGCAGAGAATTGAGCCAGGAAATGGTTATCTGTACACTTTTAAAAGACATTAGATAAGCATTCTTGGTAGGCTTCTGCCAAGCACATCATACCCCCAACCCATGCATTTGGAAAAATGAACCAGCAAGAGAGCATCTGCTCTGAACGGACGGCACTGCAGCCTCACTCAAATCCTCTCAAATGCCCTATTTCACAGACGATGGCACTGAGGCTTGGGGAGGTTAAGTTACCTAAATTACCTTAAGCTAAGGCCACTCAGCTCTTCGGTGTTAGGACTTAGATTTCTCTCTAGCTCCCACACTCTTTCCAATTTCATCGTGTCTAAAAACCATCCATTAAACTACACAAAATGACCACTCATGCTGGTACCTCATGCTTTATTGGCAACCAAGCCTTTTTACGTCTACTCACTCGGTCCTTATAACTCTTCAGTGAATAAGTTTTATCACCACCAACACTCCCCTTTTAGAGATGAGGAAAACTGAGGCTCATTGAGGTGAAGTGACGTGCCAGAGGTCACTGGGATAACCAAGGTCAGGAAGAGCCCTGGTGGGGCAGCGCCGCCACCTTCCCAGGCTAATCAGGGATGGTTTTTCCAGAGTCTTGGTTCTGCCACAACTCACGGCCCTCAGAAGAAAGGATCAGAAGTCCATGGAAAAAGGGAAAACCAGAAAGGTTCTCTCCGGACAAGGTGCAGCAAGCTTTGAGGCAGGGCCCAGGTGAACTTGTGTGAAGAGAGAGATTCCCCAGTTCCCAAGTGCCAAGAGGAGGGACAAGGTGAAGTGCTGGCACTTAGGGTACTACCCTCCTCAGGCCCCCAAAACTAGGATTATATGATGAACTCCACTACCTCTGAGCCAAGTCTGCCCACCTCTAGGTAAGGAGATTAAAGCCAAGGCTGGGTATTGCCCCTGCTCGCCCAACATGGCCTCTCACACACAATGAAGGGCTCTGGCTTTTATTTTATTTATTTATTTTTTGAGACAGGGTCTTGTTCTGTTGCCCAGGCTGGAGTGCAATGGCACAAACACAACTCACCGCAGCCTCAAGTTCCTGGGCTCAGGCAATCCTCCAACCTCAGCCTCCTAAGTAGCTGGGACTATAAGCATGCACAACCACATCCAGCTATTTTGTTTTTTGTTGTTGTTTGTTTGTTTGTTTTAAACTAGAGACAAACTCTCCCTATGTAGCCCAGGCTGGCCTCAAACTCCTGAGTTCAAAAGATCCTCCTGAGTCGCCAGGCATGGTGGCTCACGCCTGTAATCCCAGCACTTTGGGAGGCCGAGGTGGGCAGATCACGAGGTCAGGAGATCAAGACCATCCTGACTAACATGGTGAAACCCCGTCTCTCCTAAAAATACAAAAAATAGCCGGGCGTGGTGGCAGGTGCCTGTAGTCCCAGCTACCCGGGAGGCTGAGGCAGGAGAATGGCGTGAACCCGGGAGGCAGAGCTCGCAGTGAGCCAAGATCGCACCACTGCACCCCAGCCTGGGCAACAAAGCAAAACTCCGTCTCAAAAAAACCAAAAAAAAAAAGATCCTCCTGACTCAGCCTCCCAAAGTGCTAGGATTACAGGCATGAGCCACTGCACCCAGACTGCTCTGGCTTCTTTAATATTTATTTGGTATTTAAAAGCCACTTGGCCTAGGAAGCAGAGTTGCAGAAAAATGCCTGGAATGCAGGAAACTGTTCTTTCCTTGCTCACTCTGCAGAGGATCCACTGGAGCATCAGGCCTGGCTGCCCAACCCCTCTGCACCTGGCTTCTCTGCTGGGTCTGTTCAAACTTCAGGCCCAGGCTGGGAACGGTGGCTCATGCCTGTAATCCCAGCACTTTGGGAGGCCAAGGTGGGTGGATCACCTGAGGTCAAGAGTTTGAAACCAGCCTGGCCAACATGGTGAAACCCTATCTTTACTAAAAATACAAAAAGTTAGCCAGGCGTGGTGGCAGGCATTTGTAATCCCAGCTACTTGGGTGGCTGAGGCAGGAGAATCACTTGAACCCGGGAGGTGGAGGTTACAATGAGCCGAGATCACGCCATTGCACTCCAGCCTGGGCAACAGAGCAAGACTCTACCTCAATAAATAATAAATAAATAAATAAATAAATAAATAAATAAATAAATAAATAAATAAAATTCAGGCCCAAACCTAGGAAAGAGGGCCCAGTGAAGACAGGCTGAATCTCAAGCCTGTGTTTGTCCCTGCCCTTCCTGCACCTCCTGTGAGCAAGTGTCCAGTCCCCTTTGTTTTCATCAGGAAACTGAGGGTTGGAGAGAAGAGGCAATAAGCCCAGAGAGGAGTGATGTGGGGCAAAGAGCATGATCTTGAGTCAGAGAGGGGCTTCACTACAAGCTCCTGCCACTTACAAATAGCAGGACTCCAGGCTAGTATGTTACAACTTAGGCCCTTGATGATCCTCATCTGCAAAATGGACATCACAGCACCTTCCAGCTCAGTGGGCGGATTCAGAGGGATGATAAAAGTTCCCAGCATAGGGCTTGGCAGGCCATAGGCACCCAGTCAATGATAACCATTATTCTAACTGCTCAGAGCCAGGATTCCATACAGGGCTCATGGCTTCCTCTGTCCAGTTAGACACATTCAAACCCATGCCCACGCCTCCAAAGTCCACCCTAACCAGCCACTCCACCCAACAGAAGCTCCCTCAGTAACCTAACTTGCTGACCCAAGACCCCAGAGTAATGTATTAGCAGGGTGGCTGCCACAGTGAACACTGCCCAGGGCACTTGCTCCTTTGTAATCAAGGTGGCAGGTTGGGGAGCAGGAGACTGGGGCCACGTGGGAGATTAGGGAGGTACCCAGATGGGTTTCATTTCTCCCCTCTGAAGCCAAGATAGCCCCTTCTAGGGCAGGACAGCAGCTGCCAGGCTACACGCTCTAGAATAAGACTATCCAAGAGATGTACTTGGTATGTTCTAGTAGCCATATTAAAAGCCAAACAAAGGCCAGGCACAGTAGCTCACACCTGTAATCCCAGCACTTTGGGACGCTGAGGCAGGTGGATCACCTGAGGTTGGGAGTTCGAGATCAGCCTGACCAACATGGAGAAACCCTTTCTCTACTAAAAATACAAATTAGCCAGGCGTGGTGGCTCATGCCTGTAATCCCAGCTACTGGGGAGGCTAAGGCAGAAGAATCACTTGAACCCAGGAGGTGGAGGTTACGGTGAGCCAAGATCGCACCATTGCACTCTAGCCTGGGCAACAGGAGTGAAATTCTGTCTCAAAAAAAAAAAAAAAGCCAAACAAAAAAGATTTTAATGATCTATTTTATTTAATCAAACATACCCAAAATATCACTTCAACACATAATCACACAAAACATACAAAAATAAATATAAAACATTAAAAAAATATATATTTTTTCCTTCGAGATAAAGTCTTGCTCTGACACCCAGGCTAGAGTGCAGTGGCATGATCTTGGCTCACTGCAACCTCCACCTCCCGGGTTCAAGCAATTCTTCTGCCTCAGCCTCCCCAGTAGCTGGGATTACAGGCCCCTGCCACCAGGCCTGGCTAATTTTTGTATTTTTAGTAGAGACGGGGTTTCACCATGTTGGCCAGGCTGGTCTTGAATTCCTGACCTCGTAATCTGCCCGCCTCGGCCTCCCAAAGTGCTGGAATTATAGGCATGAGCCACCTTGCCCAGCCTAAAGAGATCTTTTACATTCTTTTGTTCATATTGTCTTCTGAATCCACCAAGCATTTTTACACTGCACACCCCGACTAGGACTAGCCACAGCCTCAGTGCTGAGAAGCCACATGTGGCTGATGGCTACCGCATTGGAAAAAGCAGAATGAACATTTCAATTATTGCAGAAAGTTCTAGACAGTGCAGCTGACCTTTTTCATCAGATCCCAAGATTTGAGGGGTGGGAGGCTGGCATGTGTGCGGCTCTTCTCTCTGAATTACCAGAGGGACCAACTTCTCTGACAGCTGGGGGCTGACAGGAAATACCTGTTTGTCAGGCTATGAAAAAGCTTTCCCCTCGGTCTTCCTCAGGCTTGGGCAGGGCTGGGGGTTTCCATGACTCATGACACCTGCGGAGCCCAAAGCATCCCCTAGGGAGCTGAACCAACACTCGCACCACAGAAAAATGCAGCTTGGGGGTGGGGGGAGGGGGGTGGGAGTGGGAGATGGGAGATAAAGGCTGGACAAATCCCCAAGAACACCAAGTTACCAACTGCAAAGGGAAGACTCCAGGGGACTCCCAGCTGCCGGCCCGCAAGTCTGCTCTCTCCAGAGATGACCAAGAAGGGGAGGTGGAAATCACCGAAATGTGCAACCCCAGACACAGGTTGGACAAATCCAACTACATCCACATAATCGAGTATGAGGCAGTGCTTAAAAACTCTACAGTGAACATCTACAACTAATAATAAAAACTACGCTTTGTTAAACAACCACATCGAGCTAGAATGTTTACCTAAACTACCTCTTGTAATTATTGCAGTGGAGTCATGAGTTAGGGTAGTATTATTCCCATGCTACGAGAGAAAGTGAGGGTGAGGTTCCTCAAACTAAAATTCACTTAAGCAAGATGGTCCAGCCAGCAAGGGGCCAAGGCCACACCGAGCCAAAGCCCCTCAGACTCCAAAACCCAAAACCGACCTTATTACTACACTATTGCCTTCCCGTGGTGTTTTTGGGGCAGAGGAGGTGAATCAGATACATATCCGCCTGCAGACAAGGACAAGGAGGGAGCATAGAAATATTAAAAGTTTGGTTAGGTGGGGGCCCTGAACCAGTTGTTTTTACATTCTTATGGTGTGTATGCAATGCATCGTTTTTAAAAGGCTATCTTCTAGGAAAAGAAAAAAATGAGAAAAGTACCAAGAACATCAACTATGCACAAGCCATCCCGGTCACCCCTGAGGTCTGATGCCCCATGCTCCCCCATAGTGGGTGGGCTGAGACTAGAACCACGGTGCTTCAAGTAAGATTGAAAACACATCCACTGTTTCTATCAAAGAACCGACTGGAAGCATGGTTGATGGCAACCCCTTGGTGACACCAATACCTGGTACAAAATGGAAGAAACATCAACAAAAAATATTAACAGCAAACATGTGTATGATATGCCAGCACTGGTATAAGCATTCTGCCTATGGTAATTACACTAACTTATTTAAGACGCACAATAACTCTCCTGAGGGAGATACTGCTACCATCCCCATTTTACTGATAAAGCAACTGAATCACAGGGAGATCAGCAGCTTGCTCAAGACCACACAGCCAGGGAGTGGCAAAGCTGGGATTCAAACCCAAGCAGTCTGGCTCCAGAGCAGGGCTGTTTGCCGTATTGCCTCTCTTAGAGCACTAATAACAAACCTCTGCTGCCTGCATCCGAGCAAATCACCCAGCTCAGGTGGAGACTGCAGGCAGGCACCTTCTTGGATGAAGAACTAATCCCTCCTGGGTTAATGAGGACAGAGAAGGGGCAGAGTCACAGGAAGCATGCATGCGCAGGCCTGTGGACCCTGGGGGATGGCCATCTCAGGGGCAAACGGGTTGCACTGTAGAGCCCACAACGAGTTCAGGTCAACCCCTCGGTCTGGGAGCACACAGAACCAGGAGGTGAGAGAACAGCTCCCTCTCACTGGCCAGCTCCCAGAGGATTCAAACAGACTATCCTCCTGAAGTGTCATAGCCCGTGGCCATAGTCAGCAGGTACTGATTCCACAGGTGCTATCAGAGCTGTCCCAGGGCTCCCGTCCCAATCCCTCTCAAGGTAAGAGTTCCCTGAAGATCTGAACCATCCCTTTCTGACCCATAAGGGCATCTTTCCCTGGCTTTATGGGACAGAGCCCTCCCACATGCTTACCTTAGTGGAAGACAGGCAGAGCTTTCCAGATTATGCCCGTTTTATAGACAGGAACACTGAGGCACCTGGGAGTGTAAGTCAAGCTGACTTTGCTCTGTGCTGCTGGGAACAGCTCTGGCTCTGGGCCAGGATAAGCCGGCTCCTGGCACTAAATCATTATTCTCCAAGCCGCTGAAGGAGATGAGCATAATTCATGAGCCTTCAGTGCACTTCCTGCAAAGGAGCAGCCCTCCCAAGGGCACGTGCTACTCAGGTAAGGCAGCATCTGCTCAGGCAGATGGCGGCAGGGATGTCCTCTCAGGGAAGGCATCCCCCCGCCACAGTGCTCCTCCCTCATGGAGTCCCTCAGGACTGCGGTGCTTCCTGCCCATGTGAAACTCAGAGAGAAGTGAGAAATGTCCAGCCCTTCTCCCTGCCCAGGCCCCATCCCCGTCTGTACCTACCCTTCAAGCAGGCTCCAGGGTCTCTGCCGGCCTCCTCAGGTCATCTCTTTCCCCGGAACCCTCAAACCCCACAGCTGCACCCCATCATGGCACTGCTCACTGTCTGCCTTCTCCCCCCCATATCCCAACTCACTCAACAAACGTGACTGTGCCACAGCCTGCGAGAGGCCCTGGGAAGGTAAAGACAGACTTTGCCCTGGAAATATTCACAGACCTGCAACTGAGTTGAAACCACTGACTGAGGTGGGTAAGAATGGCCGGCTGACTGCGGACCAGCCTCACAGAGCCAGGCTGGACACAGCTGCTGGATCCCAGCAGGTGCCTTCACAGATGTTTGGGTAAGTCATTAAACCTCTCCAGACCTCAGAGACTCATCTTTTAAACTCCCTTCCATTTCTTCTATGAAGCAACCTGCCAGGGTCTCTATACTTCCCACGGGGCCAAGCACAACATCTTCACTATAGGAAACAACCCATAAAATACTGGATGCTTGGGCTTTTATCCACAGTATCCAGATACCCACCTGCCTAATCCAAATGCCAACTTCTTGTTTTGTTCTTCTTAGAGTACATCTGTCAGGATTGCATAGGCTATGCCATGGTAACAAACAACTCCCAAATCCCAGTAATATAAACAACAGAGGTTACCTCTCATTCATACTACGTGTTCATCGTGAGTTGACTAGGAGCTCCGACCCACACCTCCTTACACCAGGACTAGGCTGACGGCGCCTCCACCATCTAGGAGCACGAGAGGGTAGGAGGAAGGAATGTGGCAAATCACATGAGCACTAAAGGTTTCCCCACTTTAATGTCATGTTTCTTCCTGCTCATGGTTCACTGCTCAAAACAAGTCACACATCCACACCTAACTGAAGAAGGTAGGAGAGTGCAATGCTTCCACGTGCTCAGTAGAAAGACAACCAGAAATAGATGGGAACTGCACCAACGACCACAAGCAGGATTTGAGCAGGAGTTAACGATACCAAACTGGACAAAAGGCTGAATATGATTTTGTCTTCTCTTTAGATCAGAGAATCTCGAACTTCTGACCTCAAGTGATTTGCCCACCTCGGCCTCCCAAAGTGCTGGGATTAGAGGCAGGAGCCACCCGGCCTAGATCAGAGAATCTCAACCTTGCACTATTAACATTTGGGGACAGATAATTCTTTGTTGCAGGAGGTCCTGTGCATCACAAGGTGTTGAACAGCATCCCTGGCCTCTACCCATGAGATGCTGGTGGCAAACTCCCTCTCCAAATTGTGACAACCAAAAATGTCTCCAGACATTGCCAAATGTCCCTGGAGGACAAAAATTACCTCTAGTTGAGAACCTCTGCTTTAGACTTACAAGAAGTATACTCTTTATTAAAGAGCAAAGAAAATAATGACATCATCCTCCTCCCTCAAAATATCTTACTCAGAACTCTCTTAAGAGACAGTTTTCTCATCTGCAATATAAGAATGCTGGTACCCACCTCAAAGGGTCATTGTGAGGATTCAACAGGCAAATGCCTTTAGAGCACTCAGCCCAGGCACATGGTAAATGATAAGGGTGAGGCAGCAGTGGCATTGCCTGTCAGTAACTGGGGCTCACTGTGTTACTGTTACCATCAGCACAGCTGCTAGCATTACTGTCCGTGAGAAGTGATGGGAACAGCCAGGCAGAGATTTCTTTTTCAGAGAGCCAAGGGAGCCACTCGCTTGGCCCAAGGTCATCCTGGCCCCAGACAGGAATCCAACGCTGGAAGGCTGCTGCAGAATTCTTGCCATTTGCACCCCAGCCCCCAACAACTGAAGTCAAACAACATCTGCGCCGTGATTACGGTTGAGGTAGGTTCTGGAATGTGCTGACGCTCAAGTGTGAGCAAGCACAGAAAGATGAAAAACCAGTGCCTGCCCCCGAGGAGGGCTCCTGACATGGGACTAGGTCACCCACAAGCCTACAATGACCGCTTGTGAGGCTGCACGTGGCTTGAGGCCGGCCTCTGCCTTTTCACCAAGGGCTAGAGAATGGAAGGAGAGGATGGAGTCGATTTTAAATTAGCAAAAGGAAAAGATCGTACAGGGAAAATGTCATATTTTAAGACATTAAGTTTTGACAGATGGCCTCACATGTAAGACAGGGTCTCGGAATCAGGGAGGGGATACTTCAGGGTCATCAAGCCCACTCTCCCTCCACCCACTGGGGGATTCCTCTTGCGGTGTTGACGGACAGCCACCTTGTCTTCGCAGGACCACTTCCAAAGACAAGCCTCAGGATGGTCGAGGCTACACCGGATGCTTCTGACAGGCATACAGCTTTCTCCCCTCCACGGTGGTTTATGACAACTGGCTCCAGAATCAGCAGACCTGGCTTGGAATTCCAGCTCTGCCATTTCCTAGCTGAAAGGCTCTGCCAAGTTCTCAGCCCCTTGCTCACTCTTCAGAGCCATCAGCTGTCATGCAGTCTGAGCCCTTGGCTAAGGTACCAATCAAGGAGGCAGGCATGGAGGCACAATCCAGCCTACACAATCTCCACCAAGCCCAGTACCTGGCACAGTCCACCTGAGGGACAACTTTCAGTAATTTGTGCAAAGTCTGCATGCTCTGCTACAGCAGCCCACCTGACCCTCAATTCCTTTACCTCGAAATGTTTCCTAAATCTCCATCAAGTTATTATGAGAACTAATGACAATGTATGGAAAGTATTTAGCAGTGTCTGGAACAGCAATCATTGTGATGAAAATTATAACAAGCTGGGTGCAGCGGCTCACGCCTGTAATCCCAGCACTTTGGGAGGCCGAGGCGGGCGGATCTTTTGAGGTCAGGAGCTCAAGACCAACCTGGCCAACATGGTGAGACCCCATCTCTACTAAAAATGCAAAAATTAGCCAGGCGTGGTGGCGCATGCCTGTAATCCCAGCTACTGTTTAGTCATTGCTGGAGCTGGAGCAGCTGGGATGTAGGGCATCATGCTCTGAGGCTACACACAGCAGCAGGGTCCTGGGCTTGCCCTCCAAAAAGCATTTTTTCCTCCTAGGCCTCCAGGCCTGTGATGGGAGAGGCTGCCACGAAGGTCTCTGCAATGCCCTGGAGACATTTTCTCCATTGTCTCAGCTATTAAAATTCAACTCTTACTTAATTATGCAAATTTATGCAGCCTGAGGCTGAGGCAGGAGAATCACTTGAACCAGAGATTCAGTGAGCCAAGATCACAGCCACTGCACTCCAGCTCAAAAAAAAAAAAAAAAAGAAGAAAAGAAATTAAAAAAAAAAAAAAGAAAAAGAAAATTAGGACAACTCCTGATGACCTAATATATAGCCTTGGTCAAGGTCCTGACTCTAAAGCAACCACAAGCCTAAATACTGCATCACAGGGCTGCAATAAGGATTAAATGAAACAATGTATGAAAGGAGTTTAGCACAAAGTGAAGGGCTCAGGCCTTGACAGACATCAGCAATTACTGTTACAGACTCCCACAGCCTTTGGTCTGAATTCTGTATCCTGGAGCTCATGCAACCTAGCACAATGCCTGGTACATAGGAAGGGCTTGAAAAACATCCGCCATTGTCATTATCACATAACTTGCATACCCTTTGGTATGAATCCTGCATCCTGGAGCTTCACATAAGCTTGATCTCCTGATAAAGCCAAAGATTTGGAGTCAACCCATGTAAAGGGGCTGGTACAAGGCCTGGCAGAGTCAGGGTCTGGACCCAGCAGCACCCTTTGCCCCCGCTACTCACAGAGGGCCCCAATCCCTGAAGGTGGTGAGTGCCATCCTTCCTCCACAAACCTCCTCCTATTTCTCATACCTCTGCACCCCAATGACCCACAAGTTTGTCAACATCTCTTCCAATGTGTACCCCTCAATTTCTCCCAAATTTTCAGTTGTCGTAACGCTACTTTTAGAACTTTAAAATATTCTTCCAAAACAACTTTAGTTTCTAATTTAACCAAATAAGCTAAAAATAAAATGTGGTACCCAGAACAGAACATGAACATCTCAATGAGGCCTGGTTGGTCCAGGTGCATGGCTAAGCATCAAACCTGTATTGCTATGGCCCAAGGTGTCCTTGTCCTTGCTGGCTACCACACCTCCACAGAGCCTTCTGGAGCACGACAGCAGCTGAAACCTGTCTTTTCATACCATCAAACCTACACTATCCCATCAGTACTTGCATAGCTACCCCTTAGCAGCTGGGTGGCCTTGGGAACATCACTTCTAACATCAGCTTTCATCATCTTAAAGATCACTAGGGCCACTCTGGACCCTAATGCTCAAGGGAAGGCTTCAAGGGTTTCATTTCTAGGAGGCTTCTGACCAGGCACAAAGCTTTACACCCACTGCATTGCACGGAACCTCCCTTGTCCCACTGACCCCTGCACTCTTTATAAGCTTGCTGGTCATCCATCCTGGCTCAGCTCCCCCAGACCTGGGTCTCCAGCAAATGTGCCTTTATCCAAGGTGATGCCATAACGCAGAACGGCAGATGCCGAAGGTGCCTTCTCCCATCTGACACGAGTCCACTCTCAAGATGACAGCAGCACTGGTGCAGATGTGGCAGGTGACTCCACCCTACAATCGCTGCCAGTCCTCCCAGGCCAGCCTCAGATAACAGGCACTCAAATGAACCATGTGCTTGCCACAGTCAGTACTTTGCAACAAACTCCCTTTGACACCCTTCCAAACAGAAGGCCTCGTACACCCCCTCTGCTTTGGTGGTGGCTGATGAATTTTAAACTCTGACACACAATAGTTCATTCAGTCCCCGTCTCTCCACAGGATTTTCACTAACACATTATTGAAGGCTTACCTGAGAGCCAGACCCATCTTCACTGTGGGGAGCACATGAAGATGACATCATGAGTGCCTTGCCAATAGCTCTGCCAAGGGCCGGCTGTCTGCCACCTACCAGAACAGGCCTGGCTAGCCTGGCACACCTTGCTCTGAAAATAGGAAGGGGCCATCACTTTGACCCAGACTGGGCTCAACATGTGCTCACAAAGCAACTGCTTTAATAATGCTTTCTGGAAATTTCTTAGAAATGAAGCCCAGCCTTAGCAGACTATAGTTTCTGGAATTCACGTTTTCCTAATTTCCCAAAAGCTGGGATAATTTTTGCCCCCTCTGGTTGTCCGGTGCCTTGATCTCCCTTCTTAGCTACTTCAATTGACTGATAAAACCATCCTGTGATGGTAATAACCAGGTTCCCAAGTGCCCAGGAAAATAAGTCCTAAGGGTGGACTTCATTTAAAGCAGACTGTGGTTTCTGCCTCAGTTCCCTCTTGCTCCTGGTTGGATTACACTTGCTGCCCAGGGGCCCAACAGAAAACAGAGAGGCGCTGCTTCCCTCCACCTCCCTGAGTTAATGGTGTATTGCTTGGCTTCTGCCTCAGGCTGATCGCACCCTTGTTCCTCTTGCTCTGAACAAATCTTCAAGAACCCTTCTGATGCCCTTGGCATATCCTGAAGCTGTTAACCCTCCTGGCCCTGCTCTAAAACCAATAGGCTAGTGCTGCTCTCCCACTCACCCTGGCTTACTTGACTTCTAATTCCATTTCTTCATAGAAGTCCTCAAAACCTAACTCAGATCTGAGGGTTCCTCTGCAGCTGCACTCATTTCTTTCAGTGCCTCATGCCGCCCTTTGCTTCTTCCTCAAAGCATTCCCACATGTTCGTTAAAGTTTCCCTAAGAGTCTCCATCAAGGCCAGTGAGTCTCCACCTGCCCACACAACCGCATCACCTGAGGCGCATTTTAAAAATTCCAATGCCCAGGCCCCACCCCAAGATTCCAGTGGGGCTTTGCTAGGGTGGGATCCAGGCCTCAATAGCTTTAACAGTCTCCAGGAGATTCTAATGGCAGCCAGGGCTGGGACCCATGACCTGGGCCACGATCTCAAACACTAGTGTTATCGGGATCACCCTGGGAGAAACAGCGCACAGAGGCCTAGCTGGGTGCGGCAGGGTGGGCCCTCCATCTTCTATAAGCTTCCCCAAGCAATGCTGACAATGACAAAAGTTTGAGAACCACTGGACTGTCCGGAAAGTGGGAGAATTTGAAAAGGAGATTTTCCCCATTGGGCTTTTTACTTGGAAACTTCTGAGCTGTTTCCCTGTGGTTGAAATTATCTAAATAGAATTGTCACATCAAGTTGTGTGTAAGTAGAGTTGGTTGGTCAAGAGCCTTTTTTTTTTTTTTTTTTTGAGACTGAGTCTCACTCTATTGCCCAGGCTGGAGTGCAGTGGTGCAATCTCGGCTCACTGCACCCTCTGCCTCCCGAGTTCATGCCATTCTCCTGCCTCAGCCTCCCGAGTAGCTGGGACCACAGGCGCCCGCCACCACACTCGGCTAATTTTTGTATTTTCAGTAGAGACGGGGTTTCACCATGTTGGCCAGGCTGGTCTCGAACTCCTGACCTCAAGTGATCCATCTGCCTCAGCCTCCCAAAGTGCTGGAATTACAGGCATAAGCCACCGCTCCCAGCCTCAAGAGGCATTTTTAAGGGTAAAATATTACTGCTACTGAAGGAAAAAACAGTATGCACATGCACATGCACACACACTCCTCATTTTTGCAGCAAAACCTGTACAAACCTGCCTGCCCATCCCGGAAAGAAACTGCCACCGTGACGGTCTTGCTGTGCACGCACTGACTCTGCCAGACTTTCCAGTAAGATCTCTTTCTCAGTCACTCCTGGAGCTTCCTCACCAATACTGCCAGCCCTCCTTGCTGCACATGTGTTGCTGCAGCCAAACAGGGTTTCTCAAACGTGGGCTGTTCATCAAGTCTGGCATATGCCACCAGTACTATTATTTAATATTTTCTCTTAAATCTACTCACTTTTTAAAAAAGAAACTATCTCATTGCCATAAAGGAGACACTAGTATCTGTGCCATACAGAAGATTTCCATAAAAACAAGCATAACTGAAACAAAACAACATTATTATATATTTGGGGCCCCACTGCCTGCAAAAGGCCGGGATCCTGCGGCCTGTTTCCTCCTGGTCCCACTCCTTGCTTTTTAGAAAGGGAGGTCACATTCAGACTTTCTCCTAGAGGCCATTCAAGGACTGAAAGGGGGCTGTAAGGAGACATCTTCTTCATTATGGGGTTTACAGTAATTAATGCAGCCACATCTGGGCACCATCCTTGTCCCAGGACATTTTCCAGAAAGGACTGCAGTACCGACAAGTGAAAGTCACTGGGACAGCTGGTCCCACGATAAGAGGATGAAGCCCACCCTGGCACTGGTTATTCAATCTTCCCCAGCTTCAGCCTCTGTTTCTCTGTATGGAGTTTAAGGTCCTTCACTCACCATCTGGAAGAATGAAATGGGTTACCAATAACATAAACCGCAAGCCCTTTTTGGGAACGTCTGCTGTCTCATATCGCAAAGAGGTGGAAATGAAAGAGCTGAAGACCAAATATCTGCTCATCTGCTGACTTTAATGAGCAGCTCCACATTCTCCTGCCCAACAGGGAAGGAGGAAAAGCCCACTTACTGCTGCCCCTAGAAAACACCAGAGCAGGAAGGGTCGGATGCTTTCTGCTTACGCAAAAAGAAAGACAAATGTGAGCTTTTAAAACTGAGTGCAATTGATGAAAGCTGAACCTCAGAGTTCTAAACTGCTGGCCCACACTCTCATCTCAGAGGAGGACACGGCAGGGCTGTGGCTACTAGCAAATTCACTAGCACACGGCCAGCCCCTCTGTATCCCTCCAAGACAGTTTCCATCTTCACTCGGCCTGAAAAGCTAACAGAAGTAAGAGGCCCTGCGTTTGGCAGGTGGCTGCAAATCCTGAGGGCCACTGCCACTGCCTGGCTTGAATGAAGGCTCAGGGCTTAATCATTAACTTGAGATCCCCCAGGATCCCCTTGCTGGTTACCATGGCACAGGCAAATTCCCCACAGTCCCAACCCAATTCCTGCATTCTCAGATTCTCGCTCTGGGGCACAGGAGGCCCAGCTAGGCAAGAAGACCACATGGGGGCCTCCCTTCTGTTGGAAGGGAGGGGAAAGGTGAGGAAAGAGGACCAGAAAATCTGGCTGAGACATATTTCAAATACTTAAAATCAGGCAGAATCAGCCAGCAAGGTGAACAAAATAGAGAAAGGGGGCGGCAAATTATCTAGGTTTTTCTATTCAACTCATGAGTTTCAGGGTTTCTAATTTTAGGGGAAATTGGGGTTTCTATGGCACTCTTATGCCTTCCTCCCCTGCCCCCATCTTATTAAGTGTAATTAGAGACAAACAAAAGCAGCATCATGGCTCTCTCCAGTCACATCTGGGTGGCTGGAGATGAGGCATCTCCCTTAGGCAAACACAAAAACGCCACCCGGGGCCTCACTCTCTTACTCAAAATAAGACTTGTTTCACACTGCAGTTATTAAAGAAGAAACAGGCCTATCCCAGGAACTTGGCCAAAAGAGATTCATAATGCTGGGCCTGACCACTGGCCCATGAGGTCCCAACAAGCCAGATCTTGCGGCGGCTCATGGAGTAGGGGGCAGAACTCAAAACGTTCCAGAAGCACTTACTATCTGCCTGCATAAAGACCCAACCCTAAAGGAGGCTTATGCGCAGTACCATCTCGTCTCTTCTTGGAAGGAAGCACTTTCCAAACTGTTCCCTCTGACAGCCCAGGGGCAACACTCAAATTTTACTAATTATAATAAGCAAATATCATCCAACTTAAAAAAAAATGATTCCAGGCTTTGAAAAGCATGTTTGCACCTGATCAATGACAGCTACATTGACTGAACTGACTGTAGACCCGCCATCAACTCAGGTTCCACAGGGACTGCATGATCGATGAAGCAATGAATGCTCTGTGAGAGCTCGCCCTGTTATTCTGAAATCACAGTGATTAAAATACCCACTTGGCAGTCATGTGTTACCTGGTAGAGACAGCCTCACTGGACAACATTGCTCACAGATTTCAGAGCTGGAAGGGACACGAGAAATGATCTCCAAGCCTCCCTCCTGTCGCCCAACTCCACCTTTGGGGCAGATCAGGGGGCTATATCCCAAGGATACTAAGGGACTGGGCCTAAGTCATCATCGGGGCAGACATGTCCTCCAAGTCCTGGCCCAGGTTGTCCAATGCACCTCACCTCCTCTGTGTGAGGGGTCCCTTGGACTTTTCTTGAGTTAAATAAACACCCACAGTCACAGTCACACACAGAGCCTTGTATAAAGACAAGCACACATATAAACTATGCTTTTCTGCCTCCCAAGATGTTGGACAAGGCCAGGAAAGTGCGAGATCAGTATTAGAGGGCTCAGGGGAGGAGGAGAGGAGCAGCCGCTGCATATACCCCCAGAACCCTGTGCCACTGAGGCATGCATTCTTTCAGAAGCCCACAAGCTCCTGTCCTGCTAAAATCAAGTCTGATTTCTCAAGCTTCCTTCCCTGCCCAATGGGTAAGGGCAGAAACCACCTCCTGTGCTGTGCAGAACTCACACCCACTCTGCACACCTGAAGCAGAGCCCTGCCCAGCCGCCCAGCTTACCAGCTGTGCCCACCTGGAACCCGCACTGCCCGGGAGCCCCTTCCCTCTGCCTCTCCAGTCACTGAATGGGAGCAGGATCACCTGGGGCACTTGCTTATGGGCTGAGCCCAGGGACACTGACAGGGCCGCCTCCCAGGCACAGGGAGCCACCCAGCAGGCCACACTGAGTCAGCGGCCAGGGTCCAAAATTTGCTTCCTGGAGAACTTGGAAGGGACACCGCCCAATGGCACTCTCAGAGAAGCTTTCATTCTCACGACGTCAATGCTGAGAGGACTGCCAGGCTGACTGGGAAACAGCTCCATCAAGATTTTTTGTCTAGTTGGTTTTTAAACTGCACAAATGCCAGAAATCTCCTTCCTGCTCTCTACTGCTTTTAAATGTAAATCGAAAGACCTGTTCGTACTTGTCCCCGGAATCCCTAATATCGGTCCCTCTATTAGTCTCTGGGGAAACATTAACTCTGTTGAAGTCGAGGCAGAGGGGGCTGACAACGACTCAGGGGCTCACACCCTGGATCCATTTAAGGCACTGACCAGGCACGTGACCCTGGGTAAATCTGCCCCTTTCACTGGCTCTTTAAATGCAGTGGAAAAAACACATTCTAGTTAATCTCACTCAGAGGCAAGCTTCCCAGTTACTGCCACCTGCTGTTCCCTTCCTTCCTTCCCACAGGCCTGAATGCTCACCTGCTTGGACTGCAAGACAAAACTGCACTTTACACATCTCTAATCCGGGTGCTTGCCCGTCTCTCCAGGAATAATTCCAGATACTCCACGTATAGAATTACGCAACCATACGGCATCTCTCCTGCAAATTTCAAGTCTTTAAGTGCCATAAAAAAAATCATCTCCACTTTTTGTTCCTGGAAGCTCTTTGTAATTTTTTTTTTAACCTGCTGTCAGACAGCGGAGTGGGAGAAGGAGACTTCTTCTGAATTCACAGAGACTCCCCAAGCATTTCTGGGCCTCTGCTCCAAACCACTGTGGACATGAAAGGCGGACATTGATGACAGCTGCTACAAACCACCTCAGCGTCCCCAAGTTTCTCTCTGGCCAGAGAGAGGAAGAAGTGGTGGAAAGTCCAGCCAATCACACCACAAAATGGGAGCCTCAGGTGCCTCAAATTAAAGGGAGTAAATTCAACAGCTAAACCTCCAAGGCTGAGGCAGAGGTTGTTTTGCTTTTTAAATTTTTCCCAGCAGCAGGCAAAAATCTCCAGCTCTGCTACTGAATATAACCAGTGCAATTTCCAATGGTCTCACGACCCCATTATTTCCTATTCAGTGCCCCTCCCTCTCCACCATACCCCATAATTACAGAGAGTTTAGGGCTGGGCTTTTTCATGATGCTGCTTCTTTACACTCATGACAACACAGAAGGAAAGGTTATTTAAATCTGAGTTGGAAGGGTAAAATCAGCATTGTTAAAAGGGCAGATTAAGAACACATTTCCCTGGGTTTTAGGTAATTCAAGGTCACTTGCAATAAGCAAGACAGAAATGGAATCATCAGGCACACATGGGCAGTGGGGTCTACCGAGCACCACGGGGCAGGGTCACACAGGCCATACACATTATACGGAGCTGATCGTTAATGTCTCTCACTTAAAAAATCTGCCCTGTTAAAGAATTCAAGGGCATGATTTCCTGCCTGACCCCGGTGTTTCACAGCCTTTGCCTCAGAATTGGAGCCCTTCCTGGTCCTCCAAAGCCCTCTCTGTCCTGAAAAGCAAGCTTACATTAATAACTAAGACTGAGGACTCCAGCTTCAGCATTTACTAACTGAGTGACCTTGGGCACATCATTCAACTTCACAAAGCCTCACTTTCTTCATTTATATGTATAAAGTGTGGATAATAATAGTCCCTTATTGCTTCATAGGGTTTCACGAGGATTAAAGGAGACTGGGGTTATCATGTACCTCACATAGTAAATTGCTCCATAAATGATCATCATCAGCAGAATGATGAAGGAACACACACTGCTTTGGGAAAGGCTGGCAATCCCAGTGCCAATGCTTTCTATGAAGTGGCATCTATAAGGTAAGATCATTCCCATTTCTCTCCCCGCATGGAATATATTTCCAGCAAAGACAAAAAGTAAGGCTGGGAATGCCAAGTACTAAGTGTATAACACCATTTAATGAGCACCTACCACGTGCCAGGAATTCAACCATGTTTTCACAAATCCTCATTACCCTGCAAGACAAATCCTGTTAGCCCCATTTTGTACATGGGGAACTCGGGCTCAAAATAAGTCCCACCTCCTCCCTATTCCAAGCCAACATCTATGGGCAGACAAGAGACAAGTCAACATCCACAGGTCTGCTTGGTGGCCAGCATGAAGGGATGGATGCCTCGAATTCCGGGGCTTTATCTAACTCATGGCTGCCTCCCTGCAAACAGCAAGTAGGGGCATATTACTCACAGAACATTCTAGAGCTGTGGAAGTCCACAGGACTCACCTCTTTTGATCCCCTGAGTTGGGAATGTTAGAAACTCAGCCCAAGCAAGGGAAGGGAAGCAGCTTGTCCAAGGTCACGTGGCAGCTCAGACACAGAGCTGACATTTGGGCTCAGGTCTATTGACTCTCGAGGAAGATCTTGCCTATGGATGCCTGATCATTCCTAGAAAGGAATTCACGGGCACAAGAAACGAGCAGGTGTAACTTTGAACAGACCCAGTTTCAGAGCTCTGCAAAGGTGAGTTGAGGAGACTCCTGCCTTCCTCCCTCCCAAGTCTGACGGGAAAGCAAGGTCAACATGTGCTGGGTGGGCTGCCTCCAGCTTTGCTCACCCCTGAACCACAGCCTCTAAATGAACAGTGTTTAAAATTACCTTCCTAGAGCCTTCATGAATTTCTATTTTGAAGCCACCCACTCGTATCTGCTGCACACACTCTCCTCATATCCTCTCCTCCCTCCTCCCACCTCCCAAAGTGCAACTAATCTGCTTGTCAGTACCGTCTGTCTCCAGCAAAGGCGTCCCATCAGGTGACTGACCCCTGTAAGTAATTAAAGAATGATCCCCCAGCCTTGGTGGAGGCCGACGGAGAGAAGGGTGACTGGTTAAATTAGACATGGGAGGGAGGCAGGTGCTGCTCACAGCCTACCAACTGCTCCCTTAACAGATGGTGAGCAGAGTGTAGCAGGAGTGTAGCCCTGGAGCCAGCCTGTGAGGGCAAAAACAAGGCAGGAGCAAGGGGCCTCCCAGCAGACTAACTTCAGTCGGAGCCCCTGAGCTCTCCTGCTGCACACACTAAACAGCCGGCCACTTCCCCACACAGACCTGGGCGACCCTGGGCAAATCCACCGCCCCCTTGTGAGTCATTTTCTCACCTCTATGATGACCAGCATACTTTTATTTCCCTTCCTTTTTAATTTGAAAGAAAACACCAACTAGGAAATAAATTACACAAAGTACCACCCTTTGTGGACAGGGGAAAACTATAAAGTAAAAAACACCAGTTTCCCCTCTATCCCCCCAAGTAAGTACTATTAGCAGTTTGGTCTGTAGCCTTCCCAGCTGGTTCCTAAAGTAATGAGCATTAGAGTGTTTTGTGGCCAGGCACAGTGGCTCGTGCCTGTAATCCCAGCACTTTGGGAGGCCAAGACACAAGGATCACTTGAGGTCAGGAGTTCAAGACCAGCCTGGGAAGAAAGCGAGACATTCCACCCCCGCCCCTACCCCACCCCCAACACACACACACACACACACCACTAACAAAAAACTAGCCAGGATTGGTGGCATGAGCCTATAGTCCCACCTACTCAGGAGACCAAGGCCAGAGGATCACTTGAGCCCAGGAGTTTGAGGCTACCGTGAGCTAGTATCATGCCACTATACTTGCTCCAGCCTGAGCGACAGAATGAGACTCCACCTCTAAAAAAATAAACATAAAAATTAGAGTGCTTTGTGTATCTGTGTGTATATGTGTGTATGTGTGTGTATACATACACACACAGTTATAGATACATATACATATGGTTTTTTAAAAGAAGGATCATACTATATATATTGTTCTGCATCTTGAATATATCACGAAAATCTGTCCAAGACAGTCCATAGATCTACTTTGTCCCTTTTATGGTTACCTAAGCAAGTTCAAAATTGACTCAGCCTTTCCCCTGTTACTGAACATTTAGGTGTCTCTAACCCTTTACACAATGAACAACCTTGTACTTATGCTTGTATGTGTACAGCCTATCGTTTCTATAGGTGTCAGAGTCCCACAAGTGAGACCGCTGAATCCTAAGGAACATACATTTTCAATTTCAATAATCATGGTAATTTACAGGGGTCAGCTGCCTAAGGGTAATACTATCAATTACCGTCCAAAAAGGCAGTACCTATTTGTACAACTCAATTATGTATTAGAGTTGCAAACTGCTCCCTGGACCACAAGAATGAGGCTCAGGAAGCCAGCAGGAAGACCCCCCAGGTCTTTGCTGCCCACATTCTGTAACCCCCACCCCCGATCCTCCTACCAGTGCAGCTTCCATTTCACCTTATTTATACATTGGCTTTCCATGTAAGATTTCACTCGGGAAAAAAAGGGGGATTGCTCTGGCGAAGGTTTTTGAAAACCACAGGATGAACTCTAAGGTTCCGTTCATCTTCATTCTTTAACAATGGGGAAGATAAAATGGTTTTATGTAAAAATAACTTTCTCATAATTTTAAACAAAACCTTATTTTCCATGATAAATGAGATAGTCTGCTGTGGTCTTTTACAGTAAGTATCAACAAAACCACCTCATATAATAGCTAGCATTTACATAACATTTACTATATGCTTAACTTTTTAAGGATAATCCCATTTGATCCTCTCAACAGCCCCCTTGTACAAATGCAGAAACGGAGACTTAGAAGTTATTTCCATAAGGTCCCACCAGGATGCTGATAACAGGTAGAGAGGAATGGACCTGGGCAATCCATCCCAGAGTCCACACACTTGCCCGACACCTTACCATCTTCCAGTGAAGGGTCTGAGCACACGCACAGGTATACACACATGCACACACACAATGCTTCCAGATCTTGGCCTGTTGGCCTCTTTGAACCAATTGTATGCAACAAGCTTCTGGGTCAGCCCTTTCTGCCCAGATTGGTGAAGCAAGGAAACACTGTCATTTTTGAGAACGCAGCTGCCCCTCCTTTTCTCCCTGCGGACCTCCCAGACACCTCCCAACCCCTGGGCCCCCATCTTCCCTACTGTGGATTCTTCATGACCTCCTCCTGGGCAGATCTGGTCTCCTCATTTCACAGCCACACACCTGAATGAGGAGGCAGTGAGGATACCAAGAAGAGCAGCCCCACAGGGGAGAGAAGAAGCAAAAGCAGGCTAGGGCCCCAACCTCCAATTCACTGTCTCTGACTTTCACTCTACTGCCCCCAAATCTCATTCAGATGGGGGAGAAAGAGAAGAGCCAGAACTTTTGTACACACGGATGGAAGAATTAGCCAGGGTTACCAGGAATTGTAGTCTAAAGAGGGGATGAAGAAAGAGAAAAGGAGAAAGAACAAAAGAGAAGAGGAAAGGGAAAGTGGCAGATGGAGCAAGCAAAGAAAAACAAGGAGCCTCGTCTCAAAAGCTCAAGTGGCCTGGGCTTGAACCCCCAAACCAGGCCCCCTGCCTCATTCCCCGCTGCAGGAAGATGAAGAAAAGCAGAAGGGCAGACCCAGATCCCTCGCAGGGATGTTGCACAATCAAAAGAAAAGGAACTCTGCTTGGAGCCAAGCCTGCAGCTGAGTTCCCATCAGCATACTTCTCCACACCCTGCATGTGGGCACGCCCATGGCAGACACCCAGCTGAGGATCCAATGAGGATCCTACACTCTCCCACGGGACCGGCCCCCAGGGGCTTCCAGAGAGGCATGGCATCAGACAGGAATGCTGGCACCACCCAGGTACAGGGAGAGTGGCACAGGACATCAACATGTTAGGAGACTAGAGCCATGCAGGGCTTTTGTGCTGCAAATGTTTCTGTATTGCTCTGGAAAGGACTGACAGGTCAGAGATGCTGAGACAACAGGACATTTTTAAAAAAAAAATTTTTTTTGAGATGGAGTCTTGCTCTGTCGCCAGGCTGGAGTGCAGTGGCACATTCTCAGCTTACTGCAACCTCCGCCTCCCGGGTTCAAGCAATTCTCTTGCCTCAGCCTCCCGAGTAGCTGGGACTGCAGGCATGCGCCACCACGCCCAGCTAATTTTTATGTTTTTAATAGAGACAGGGTTTCACCATGTTGGCCAGAATGGTCTCGATCTCTTGACCTCATGATCCACCTGCCTCGGCCTCCCAAAGTGCTGGGATTACAGGCGTGAGCCACTGCGCCTGGCCTAATATTATTTTTTAATAGAGACAGGGACTCACCATGTTGCCCAGGCTGGTCTCTAACTCCTAGACTCAAGCAATCCTCCTGTCTTGGCCTCCCAAAGTGCTCCCAAAGTGAGCCACCATGCTCAGCTAATAGGACTTCTCATAGCACATTCTAATTAATGTCAGTTCTTGGAAGCCAGAAAAATTATTGCAGCATTGTTGGTAACAGCAAAAGATTGGAAACACCCTAAGTAACTATCAAGAGGAAATTGGTTAAAAAAAACTACTACTAATAATGGTACATCCAGATAGAGGAAATGTTATCAGCTATTAAAAAAAAAACAAGACATGTGAGCCAGACAGAAGTAAAAAAGTAAAAAGAGCATAAATAGCATATTCTCACTTCAGTAAAAGGATTGTGGAACACAGAAGGGGTCTAGAGACTGGGAATATTTCACTTCTTAACCTGAGTTGTGGGTACATGGGTGTTCAGTTTATCATTCTTTAAACTTTATATATGTTTTGAATGTATGATATTTCACAATTCAAAAATTTTAAAGGCTGGAACACATGTGCACATTTATGGGTGCACATGCACAAAAAATCTCTAAAAGCTGTTATGAATGCCTCTGACCAGGGACACTGGGAGGCAGTGGGACTGGGTATGTGATATAGTTTGAATATTTGTCCCCTCCAAGTCTCATGGTGAAATGTGGTCCCCGATGTTGGAGGTGTTGTCTGGTGGAAGGTGGCTGGGTCATGGGGGTGGATCCCTCATGAATGGCTTGGTGCTGTCCCCACCGTAATGGGTGAGTTCTCACACTATTAGTTCAAGCAAGAGGTGAGAGCTGGTTGTTGAAAGGAGCCTGGTACCTCCTCCTCTCTCGGTCCCTGTCTAGACACATGACACACCTGCTCCCCCTTCACCTTTGGCTAGGAGTAAAAGCTTCCTGAGGTCTCACCAGAAGTGAAGCAGATGCTCCACTATACTTGCTCCAGCCTGGGCGACAGGGTGAGACGCCGCCTCTAAAAAAAAAACATAAAATTTATGTTTGTACAGCCATGCTTGTACAGCTTGCAGAACTGTGAGCCAAATAAACCTTTTTTTTTTTTTTTTAAAGAGATGGGGTTTCGCCACGTTGCCCAGGCTGGTCTCGAACTCCTGGCCTCAAGTGATCCACCGACCTCGGCCTCCCAAAGTGCTGGGATTACAGGAGTGAGTCACCACACCCAGCCCAAATAAACCCCTTTTATTCTTATTTTTTTGGAGATGGAGTCTCGTTCCTGTCACGCAGGCTGGAGTGCAGAGGCACGATCTCGGCTCATGGCAACCTCCACCTCCCAGGTTCGAGCGATTCTCCTTCCTCAGCCTCCCGAGTAGCTGGGATTACAGACGTGCGCTATCACACCTGGCTAATTTTTGTATTTTTAGTAGAGACGGGGTTTCACCATGTTGGCCAGGCGGGTATCCAACTCCTGACCTCAGGTGATCCACCCACCTAGGCCTCCCAAAGTGCTAAGATTACAGGTGTGAGCCATCGCGCCCGGCCACAAACCTCTTTCTTAAATAAACTACCCAGTCTTAGGTAGTCCTGTATAGCAACATAAAATGGACTAACACAGTATAAGGGAGGTTTACTCTTTCATTCTATATTCTTTTACAGCTTTCTAGTGTCTTTTACCACATTCCTATCTAAAAAAATAAGGTCACTGGCAATTCTCCAGTGTGTTTCAGCATCATAGATCAGGAAAGTACCCAAGGCGACAGTTTCCCCATTTTACAGCTAAAGACACTGCAGCGCAGAGGGTCTGAATGTCCTGTCAAAGGCTGCCTAGCAAGTGAGTGGTAGACTCGGGAAGAGAGGCCAAGTGTCCCACCTGCAGTCCCGTGTTATCTAGCCTGCTCTCTCAACCAGGGATTCCCAGGCCACTCCAACCCCAAACCACCTGCCTTGCTTGTGCCTCCTACAGCTCCCTCCCCCACTGCAGTCTCAGGTGGGCAGGGAGAATTCAGGGAGGGGACCACAAATCCCAAGGTAGGAGTCACAGGGCACAGTCAAGGTTGGCACTCCGAGCTTTGAAGCCTCCCTACCCCATCCCCGGGGCTGCTGCCTCCAGCCTGTGTACACCCAGATGGGTGGACGGGCTCCAGGGCCCCCACTTCCCATCTTTATTCTCCAGGCATTGTCAGCCTGCATGGCCACTCCTGTGTCCTCAGCAGAGATCCTCCCAGCAAACTGATGCCAAGCAAGCCCACTAGGGAGTTCCACATACTGGCCACTTTGCAGTCACAACCACATTTGGCGGGGTGGATGGGGTTGGGGAGCACTTACCCTGATGCCTTCATGCCAACCAGGCACCAGACTCACCAGCTCAGCAGCCTTGGATGCCAGACCCAAGACAACGGTGGGTACCCGGAGCCAAACCAGACTCCAGTTGTTAAATACCACCCTTGTCAGTGTGTTTACATTAAAGAAAATCCTTGAAGGGCTGTGCAGAAGAATCACAAATGCTCAGAGCCAGGGGAAGTTAAGAAAACAGGCTGGTTTTGCTTGCAGCAAAAATCCACCATGCCTGCTTCATGTATTGGAGGCCAGAAACAACTTAATCCAAATTCTAATACTTCCTTATTTAACAAACACTCATAAACCTGAGTTCATACGTTCTTTTCAAATCCTACCCCGCTGTGAGCCAGGCACACTAAGAAGCACGAAGACTAATTAGAAGAACTAACGTTTGGAGAACACTTACTATGAATTAAGATATAGCAGCTCTGTAGCTAAGCTCTTTGCACACAGAGCCTCTTTCAATCCTCGGGGGAGCAGCCCTCGGGGGAGAGATGCATTTTACAAAAAAGGAAATCAAGGTTTTGGGGTTAAGTCACTCATCCAAGGTTACAGAGCCAGCAAATGGCAAAGTGAGGTCTGGCTGGCTCCAAGGCC
Organism: Pan troglodytes; assembly: GCF_028858775.2. Taxonomy (NCBI): domain Eukaryota; kingdom Metazoa; phylum Chordata; class Mammalia; order Primates; family Hominidae; genus Pan; species Pan troglodytes. Next base: position 40,094,411 of record NC_072417.2, read on the forward strand.
CATTCCCCACCGTGCACAAGCCCTATTGATGACACGATTTTGCCCCCAACACATGAGACAGGTAGGTTCACTGAAACATTGGGAAAGGAAAAAAAAGTACCAAGGGGAAAATAAGTTAACTATTAGGCACTGATGGTGGACAAACCACCCACCTTTAACAACTGTATGCATTTCCTTCACTTTCCCTCCACTTATTTCATTTATAATAAACCCACTGTGAAAGACATAGCCCTGTGTCCCCTCCATGAGGTTCTGGGCTTCCTCTAAATCTCCTCTGTCTGCAGAGGGCCAGTCAGGCCTGTTACTTCCTGCTCCCAGACTCCCAACCCCACCCATCTGAACTCCAGGAATGGGAGCGTGCAAGCCAGATTGACAGTGGGGGAGAGGGAGTGTCTCCCCAGCAGTTCCAAACACAGCAAGAGCCTAGCATCCACCCATCACCCTGCCCTCTCTGCCTCAGCTCAGACCAAGGGTCCTGGTGACCCATCAGCCCACATGTGGACACCATGCCAGGCTGACAACCCAGGAGATGACTCATGTGAGAGAAGAGAATAGTCCAGGGTGGGCATACTTGCCCCCGTGACAGACAGCCATGGCCCGAGAGCTGGTGGACTCTCTTGTATTAGGCAGGGGCAGTGTTGCCAGGCTGGGGAAGTGGGCCAAGTATAGGAAGCCAGGTTCAATCCAGGCTTGACCAATAACCCTCTTGGGGAAACTGTCTTAACCTCTCTGGGATGTCTCCTCACCTGTAAAAGTGGGGATAATCTTCCATCCCCAACTCCGTGGGGAGGACAGTGTTGGTAAAGGAGCCTATTCACATACACTTCCTAATAAAGCTCTGAGACACATTTTACAGATTTGATGTACCACTCCCTGCACACTGCAGCCACTATGAACACTGCGCAGCTCCCTGGTTAATCCCCTGCCTGGAGCATCCTCCGTGCTCTTCTGATCAGGAAGGTTCAAGCTTCGGCTCCTCTGAGAGGCAGACCCTGACCCCTAGCCCCAAGGCAGGCAGGCTGTTTCCCTCTCTGTGCACCTGCCCTCCCTCCCTCGCAGGACCTCAAGCTCCCCAGGGACCTCCCCATCACACTGGATAGGAATTGTGTGTATGCTGGGGATCAGGGCTCCTCCTTCTGTACCCATGACACGTGTCAGAATGCCTGGCATACACTAGGTACTCAATAAATGTTCACTAAATAAATAACGACGGGGTCAGGTATGGTGGCTCACGCCTGTAATGCCCAGCATGAGGCAGGCAGATCACTTGAGGCCAGGAGTTCAAGACCAGCTTGGGCAACATGGTGAAACTCCGTCTCTACCAAAAATATAGAAATTAGCCGGGCATGGTGGTGCACACCTGTAATCCCAGCAACTCCAGAGGCTAAGGCAGGAGAATTGCTTGAACCTGGGAGGCAGAGGTTGCAATGAGCCGAAATTGTGCCACTGCACTCCAGCCTGGGCGACAGAGCGAGAACCTGTCTCTAAATAAATAAATAACAAGTATTATTATCACTCTCTGAAATCTGTGAAAAGGACAGAACCCTCCTCGAAGGAAGGGCGGCTCCCCACTGGAGCCTCCAACACTGGGACTGACCAAGGTCACTGGCACCTCACTGCTCTCTGTCTGCTTCCAGCAAATATTTCTCACACCCCAAGTCAGCCTCCTCTATACCTGGCACTGCAGATACAAGAGAGACACATCCCCAGCTCCCCACCCTCCACCACTGCAACACAGGGAGTTCTCCATCTAGGAATTCCCATCCAGAGGCCCTCAAAGAGAGCTGCAGGAAGAAAATAGAGCTTTCCTTATCTCTTCCTTCAAAAGGTCTATTTTTGTAGACGCATTATTACAATGGACACTCAGCGTTGGAGGGGGTCACCTTGGGAGAGGATGTACCCTTCAGCAGAAGGTGACTTCACGGGAGGGACTCGGCTATGAGCTGTCAGCAGCCAAGGCTCACGGCAGCTGGGGGTGGAGAAGTCAGCTCTGAAGGGGGCTTTGGGCAGCACATCAAGCCTTTTCAAATGGTCCCCTCAAGGAGTTTCATCTAGAACAGAACATCAGTCCAGTCACCTAAGAAAGAAATGACACATAAAGTCACAGAGGAAAAGCTTGGGTCTGTGATTTCTTTTTTTTTTTTTTTTTTGAGAATTTCGCTCTTGTTGCCCAGGCTGGAGTGCAATGGCGCAATCTCAGCTCACTGCAACCTCCGCCTCCCACGTTCAAGCGATTCTCCTGCCTCAGCCTCCTGAGTAGCTGGGATTACAGGCATGCGCCACCATGCCCAGCAAATTGTGTATTTTTAGTAGAGACAGGGTTTCTCCACGTTGATCAGGCTGGTCTCGAACTCCCGACCTCAGGTGATCCACCCGTCTTGGCCTCCCAAAGTGCTGGGATTACAGGCGTGAGCCACTGTGCCCAGCTGGGTCTGTGATTTCTACCTCACAACTGAGCTGATAGGCTCTAACGTGCTCTTTCCTGGTTTTAGATTATTTTTAAGAGCACATAATTTCACTTCAAAAAACCTGTTGATGAGTTGCTATGTGAATTTTCCATTTTCTCCCTCATCATTCTCAAGTTCCTAGTTCGCACACTTGAAAAAAAAAAATCTATTTTTTTACCTGTAGACTCAAACCACATCACATGAGCAGATAACCACATTAAGCCAGGGACAAGGCCTGCGCAATGAAATGGTTAAAACTTGGCAGCGGGCACAAAAATAACATGGGAGAAATGTCTGTCACATTTTGAAGTACTGAAAATCCAGCCAAAATATTTTTTTGTGGATGACATGATTTTCCCCCCAACACATGAGACATGTAGGTTTATTGAAAAATTGGGAAAGAAAAAAGGAAAATAAGTTAAGTATGAGGCCACTATCCACTGATGGTGGACAAACCACTCACCTTTAACAACTGTATGCATTTCCTTCACTTTCCCTCCACTTATTTCATTTATAATAATTAACTGGGGTCATACTGTTTGGTAACCTGTTTTGTTGCCTGTTAGTGGTTCATCATTAATATCTTCTCAAGTAGTAATTCTTTATAGCAAATGTTTGCTGTTTTTAAGTGCCATAGGTCTAAATGTGCTCCAGTTTTACTTTTACTTACACACTATCCCAAGGTTGTAGGTATAGGATACTGGATATTTAGGTGATTTGTAATTCGTCATCAGTATAAAATAATGCTGCAATTAACATCCTGGGGCCAAATTATTTTTAAATCATAGTTGGTCCTTAACACAAATCTCCAGTGCCGAGACTCATGTAACTTTATTGAGCTAGCATCTTATAAACGTAAACAATGGGTCGTTCCCACCTGCAGCACAGTTACCAGAGGTCGTACACATTCAGGCTCACTATCTGCCTCAGCAACTCCAAAAGATGGGGCCTTCTCCTTGCTGGTGTTCTGCAGACAGTGAATCCCTGCTCCTGCAACCCCAGGGCCATGGATATAATTTTTATATACATATAATATTTTTTTTTTGCTATGTCGTCCAGACTGGTCTCGAACTCCTGGTCTCAAGAGATCCTGCTGCCTTGGCCTCCCAAAGTACTGGGATTATAGGCATGAGCCACCACGCCTGGCCTGGAGATGTTCTTTACCCCCACATCATAATAGTTCTTCTTTCTCAGCACCACCAACAACATTTATGCTTTTTACTAAGCAGCTGGCATGCGCTATAACATTTAACCCTCAAAAACATTCAGAGAGAAGCTGTTGCCCTCATTTGATGGATGACAGAAATTAAGGTTCAACATACAGAGTCCAATCAATGAACACAGCTAACATCATAGCACTCAGGATTTAAACCAAATTGTCTCCAAAGCCCAAGGGCACCAGCTTCAAACTCTGGCAATAAAATCTACAGTTCTGGTATAATGGACAGTGGAGACTCAGGAGAAGGGACAGTGGGAGGGAGGTGAGGAATGAAAAACTACATATTGGAGAACAATGTTCACTACTTGGGTAATGGGTACACTAAAATCCCAGACTTCACCACTCTACAATTCATCCATGTAACCTAAAACCACTGCACCCCCTGAAGCTGAACCCCCAAAAGGATGAGTTTCCATGGCATGGAGATAGCTATATAAGTGCAGGTGGCCCCACTCATCATGCTGGCAGTCACTAGAGAGTCAAGCAGGAAGGCTGGTGGCTCCACAGTCCACAACCACACGACAGGAAGCCATGAGGCTGACTCGTGATTGAAGGGCCACAGTACCTACGTGTATCTTATGTACAAGGTGCAGCATGCCTTATCAGCTAAAATATGGCACGTATGTGCTATGAACTTAAATTACTATCTCTGTGAGTTTGGCCCATGAGAGACAGAATTAAAGAATTGAAAGAGACTTCAGAAGAAATCAGCCAGTCCAATTCCCTCACCTTGTTTCCACAAACAAGAAAACTGGGGCTCAGGATGCTGGGTCACAAAAGCAGTTCACGGCAGACCCAGGTCTACAGCCTCCCAACCTAGCAGTCCAAGCAATAACTCACAGCAGTATGTGAATCACGAAACTCACAAAAATTCCCAAAAACAAAATTTCTATTTTAAGAAAAAAAAACTACCTGAAGTTTAAACAAAGCTGAGTATCTAATTTACAGGACTTTGTTGAGGTATATGGTTTCATGTCTCTGGCATATTTGACCAAAAAACAAAGTCAAGAGATGTAAATAATAAAAACAACAAAAGCTAAAGACACAATAAGCTGTTTCCATCAAAGGTAGTTTTGTTTTGTAAAATGACATCAGAGTGTTACTGAAACCTTAATCACAGAGGCCTGGAACACACCCTGCATTATCCTGGCTGATACAAAAGAAGAAAACACACACGCATGCGACTAAGGAGGATCGAGCCCAGATCCACTGGTGTTATTTCCAACAATGGAAAACTACTCAATGGGTCCTACTGGGCTCTGAGTGTCAAACTGCACTAGGCTTTGGCAGTTTTCTTAGTAACTTGCTTTGTTCCTTCTTTCATTCATTTGAATATTATTTAAGCATCTACTCTGTTTAGGAGTTGAGGATAAAACATCAGTGAATAGGCCAGGTGCTGTGGCTCACAACTGTGGGAGGCCGAAGCGGGTGGATCGCCTGAGGTCAGGAGTTTGAGAACCAGTCTGGCCAACATGAAGAAACACTGTTTCTACTAAAAATACAAAAATCAGATGGGCGTGGTGGAGCATGCCTGTAATCCCAGCTGCTCAGGAGGCTAAGGCAGGAGAATCACTTGAACCTGGGAGGTGGAGGTTGCAGTGAGCCAAGATCGCACCACTGCACTCCAGCCTGGGCAACAGAGCAAGACTCTGTCTTAAAAATTTAAAAAAAGAAAAGAAAAGAAAAGAAAATCAGTGAATGAAAGAGAAAAATCCTTACCCTGTGGAGCTTTCATTCTAGGGAGGTGAGGCACGCAATGAACAAGTCAGTAATACCACAGTATGTGTTATTAGGTGGGGGAGGCAGGAGGGTTCACAATTACATGGGCTGCTTAGAGAAGACCTCACTCTGGGAGTGGAGGCAAGGGGAGGAGGCCTGGGGGCATCTAGGAGATGTGAGAACAGGAAGGTGGCCCAAGGGGCTGGGGCAGGATGAGCAATGGGGTGAAGGACAGAAGCTAGGGCCTTGACTTTGGCTTTTGCCCCAAGTGGAATGAGAGTCAATGGTCTCTGCAGATGATGCAAAAGAGCTGACTTGCATTTTAAAAGACCCCTTTATCATTAAACTTTTCCCTGAATGTCACCAAGAATTCCTATTTACATTCAGACAAACCCACACACAGGCAGACACCTACATACATTCACACACACCTCAGAGAATATGGTCCAACCCAGGTGCCCCCGCAGCACAGGTCACCCTCTAATGTCTGTGTGGTGCTGCCACCCCTCTGTTAGTCAGTCATTCTCATGCCACAGCACCTGTGCTGCAGATGGCTCAGGAATGGCCCCTTTCAACCATCTGGACCCAGGGATGTAATTCTCTCCCGTGCTTGAGGCTCACATCCCATTGAAGCCCTTCCTCCTTCCAACCAGAACCTACCCACTCCCTGGAGGCCGCAACAGAGGTCTGGGATGCCCAGCTCTCAAGGGAAGTCCAAGCGTCTGTCTCATGTCCTGCAGCACTTGAAGGAGATGAAGGGGTCTCAACTGAGCAAAGAAAGCAGGTGGAGGGCCAGTGTGGGTCAGAGCAGCCCATCCCTGTCACCTGCATTAGGAGCGGCACCTTCCTCCCTTCCCTACACCCGCCTCAGAAGGAACAAAAGGAAGAGCAAAGAGAGGTGAGGGGTGCAACCTGGGATGCTGCAGCGAGAACGGGAACCCAGCCACCCATCTGCTCTCGCCTTATTGACGTGGGTTATGTGAACTCACATAAGATTGGCAGTGGGCCTGGCACTCCAGGATGAGGGAGGAGCACGGATGAAGGGAGGAGCATGGATGGGGGAGGAGGGGCAGAGCACAGATGCACAAGCATGGAGGGAGAGAGGAGCACAGATGGAGGGAAGAGCATGGATGCAGGGAGGAGCATGGATGGAGGGAGGAGCATAGAGGGAGGGAAGTGCGTGGATGGAGGGAGGAGCACACAGGGAGACAGGAGCACAGAGGGAGAGAGGAGCATGGATGGAGGGAAGAGCATGGAGGGAGGGAGGAGCATGGATGGAGGGAGGAGCACGGAGGGAGGGAAGAGCACAGAGGGAGAGAGGAGCATGGATGTAGGGAGGAGCATGGAAGGAGGGAGGAGCATGAATGGAGGGAGGAGCATGGATGAAGGGAGGAGCATGGATGAAAGGAGGAGCATGGATGGAGGTCCACCCGCCACATGCTTTATGGCACTGACCATGTTCTCGTGACACCAGCAACAGTCGTGCTTATTTCACAGATTAGGAAATGGATTCCCAGGAGGGGACCTGCCCAGGGTCACAGCAAGACAAAGCTGGGACTCAGGGGTCTTGAGTCTGCCCAAGACTTCCCCACTTCCCAATTTATCTAATCTTCCTGGGGTGATAAGCCCCCAACCCCACTCCGCCAATGGTGCTCCATGGTAGGGGTGCAGGAAGGGCAAGGAGGTCGGTGGCATTAGGTCTGGACTCTGAAGCCACAGACAGGATGGGAACCCACACCTGGGGGCACAGGATTCTCCCCAGAGAATAATAATGGACAGCTCATGTTTATCAAGCGCTTACTGGGCACAAAGCCCTACTCCACCTACCGTATTCATTTAATCCTCACAACATCTCATGACCAATGTGGTGACGTCATGCAAAAAACAATAAATAATCCGCATAACAGCCCCAAACAGTAGGTATGACATTGTCCCCATTCATATGTCCCCATTCCTCAGATGAGGAAACTGGAACCCAGAAAAGCAAAATAACTTGACCAAGGTAAGGAGAGTCCACAGCACAGGCGCAGTCACACTCAGGCTGTCTGACCCCAGAGGCCACACTCCTAACCCTGACACCATCCCCTTTTATACCGGTTTGTGTTATTTTTCTAGGAATGCTGTGAGGTTAGTTTAGCCCTGATTAAAGCACATACTCCAGAACCCTCGTTCAATTCCTCAGCACTTACTGTGTGCCAAGTACTGGGCTAAGCCCTGGAATTTCTGGGTAAAAAGGTCATGACATAGTCTGTCCTTAAAGAAAGAAGAACTCCTTCCTTTGAAGCTAGAGGGCTTTAGTCTCCCTCAAAGACAACAGGAAGGCCAGGTGTGGTGCCTCACACCTTGTAATCCCAGCACTTTGGGAGGCCAAGGCCTGCCTTGGCCTCACTTGAGACCAGGAGTTCAAGACCAGCCTGGGCAACATAGTGAGACCTCATCTTTACAAAAAATAAAAGAATTAGCTATGTGTAGTGGCGCATATCTATAGTCCCAGCTACTCAAAAGGCTGAGGCAGGAGGATTGCTTGAGCCTGGGAAATCGAGGCAGCAGTGAGCTGTTATTGCACTACTGCACTCCAGCCTGGGTGACAGAGTGAGACCCTGTCTCAAAAAAAACAAAAAAGAAGAGAACAGGGAACTTCCCCTGAAGCATCTGGTGTAGAAGTGGAGGGGCTATGATGGCATTCTGGGAGGGATGGGCCGGAAGTGGAGCAGGAGGCAGGCAGGGGTCTATACATCACCGTTTTCCCTATGTAGACAGATTTTTAACTTGTACCACCCCACAGTCCAGTGAGCTGTGACAAAGAAACTGCAAAGGTATGGGCTTGGTCATCAGCCAGACTACAATTCTAATCTCAGCCTGTCACCACTGGTGTGCCCTCAAGAGTCTAACTCACCTCTCTGGGCTTCAGTTCCCTGTATAATAGGAGGTAAGAATGAAACTCTGGTGTTTCCAGGGCAGCTAGAGGTGTCAGAGGCATGTGAACCAGAGCAACTCCGTCTTAAACAGGAGCTGGGTTAAATAAGGCTGAGAGCTAACAGGCTGCATTCCCAGATGGTTAGGCACTTTAAGTCACAGGATGAGACAGGAGGTCAGCACAAAACACAGGTCATAACGACCTTGCTGATAAAACAGGTTGCAGCAAAGAAGCCAGCTAAAACCCACCAAAACCAAAATGGCCACAAGAGTGACCTCTGGTTGTTCTCACTGCTACACTCCCACCAGCGCCATGACACTTTACATATACCATGGCAATGTCAAGAAGTTACCCTGTATGGTCTGAAAAGGTGAGGCATGAATAGTCTACCCTTTATTTAGCATATCACCAAGAAATAACCATAAAAATGGGCAACCAGCAGCCCTCAGGGCTGCTCTGTCTGTGGAGCATCCAGTCTTTTATTCCTTTACATTCCTAATAAACTTGCTTTCACTTTACTCTATGGACTTGCCCTGAATTCTTTCTTGCATGAGATCCAAGAACCCTGTCCTGGGGTCTGGATCGGGACCCCTTTCCTGTCATGGAAGGGACTGGTGGGGTACAGTATTCCCAGTGCTATCTGAGAGCCCAGAACATAGACAGCAGACCTTACATGTGTGCTGCAGTTACAAATGTCCTCATCGCCACCACCCTCATCCAAACAGCCAGAGGGCTTTTCTCAGAGTGGGGGCAGCGGGACCATCTGTGGCTGTCTAACATTTCAGTCCTTCTGAGTCAACCATGGGCTTCCCAGAGCACATCACGGGCAATGTGGACCCTGTGAGTGTTGGGCACCCAGGAGATGAGCCCACAGCTGCGGTCTCCTTCCTGGGGCAACCTCTCATACCAACGGCACCACAGTCAAACAGGCAGGGGCGCTCCCTGAGAAGGTGGGATCACAGCTCACCGGCAGCGCCCCAGCACTGCTCAAGTCCCAGCAGCCAAGACTCAGGGAGCCCTTTTGGTGCCAAGCCAGCTCTACCCCTGAGTTCTCTACCCTCAGGAGGGGGTGGCAACTCTGGAAACTTCCCTGTTTCTCAGCAGAATCTGGGACTGGCTCAACAAGCGCCCTGCAGAGAACCTGGAGGACCAACTCTCCGTTTTATTCCAGAAAGTTTGAATTTTGCACCACTTCATTAGCCTTCAATCCTTGAGCACTGAGAAGGGGTGGGGGCTCAAGAATCGCTCACTGAGCATGGTCCCCCCGGGGCAGGGGCCGTGCAGTCCAGTCCACTGCTCTACCCAAGCACCTTCTCAGAGCCTGATAGCTAGGAGGTGCTCAAATATTCATTACTTTAATAAATGAAGGAATGCAATTATAGCAACAATAAAGGAATTTTTCCAAAAGAAAAACAGTCCCACCACAAATAACTCATTTCAATTTCACCTCTAGTTTTCCCCATATGCATACATATCATCACACATTTACAGGACTACAAATGCCACATACATGCAATCTTAAATACTGTGTATTTTTCCTCGATGTAACAGTATGAATATGCTCATGTTCTTACCCAGCCTCTGTCACTGACACCTGTGTGTGTGATGACCCACCCATCACATGCTGTGCCATGGTCTGCCAAACCTCCCCTTACCACTGGACAGCTACCTTATTTTCATTTTTTTCTGTATTATGGATAATGCAAATAGCCTCATACATTCTGTTTTGCTTTTCTATTGCATTCTTGCCTCAGGAGGAACACCCCTGTAAGGATGGGGTGGACGGAAGGGCATCGCTGTCCCCGTGTCATAGATGAAGAGAGTAATACCGGGCAGGTGCCAGCATGATCTCCTGCCGTGGGAGCTCTGTAAAAGCTGCTGGATGAATAAACATGGCTCACCCACCTGACGCCCTCAGTGAGTGGCAGAGCCTCAGCCTGCCCCGGGCCAGCGCTCTGTCACCTGCCCACGCAGTCAGAAAGTGACTTTCTGTAAGTCAGTAGGTTAGTGTGCCAGCCCCCAAACTCCATTTTTTAGTAAGACACAAGTTTCAAAATCACCTGTGGATCCTACAAGATGGAGGCAGAGCCCACATAAACACAGCACCTCTCACCACCTTCTCTTCTCATTACTCTTCCCTCCTTCACACCTGTGCTCAGAGACCCGTGAGTGCAGTGGGTACTGGAAAGCAAGCACCTCCCTAAATGTCATGCCCAGGATCCCTTGTGGCCTCACCCCTGGCCCCAGGGTTTTCCAACAACCCGGGTTCACTCCCCTTTGGCTTCCACATGAGCTCAGCTTCCAAAGCTCTTTTCCAGCTGTATCCCCATGGAGCCCTTCTCTACCCTTTTGAGGTCTTTACTCAAATATCACCTCCTCTGCAAACCCATCCTGACCCCTCACTTTAAATTATACCACCATCTAGGCACCCCTCCCTGCTTTCATTTTCTCCACAGCACTTTTACCACTTAACAGATAACACATTTTCCTTAGTGTGTGTGTGGTATTTTTAGGGATGGGAATCTTGCTATGTTGCCCAGGCTGGTCTTGAACTCTGGCTCAGGTGATCCTTCTGCCCCAGCCTCCCAAGTAACTGGGATTCCAGGTGATATTTACTTGTCATCTGAATGTCTCCTCCCAACACTGAAGCGTAAGTTCCACAAGGTCTACATTTGTGTCCATTTTGTTCACTGCTATTTTCCCCAGAGCTAAGAATAGTGCCCAGTCCCTAATGGGTGCTAATTAAACACTTGTCGATAAAATAAATAGTAATATTATAATATAAAAATATTCTCATTCTGCACAAGGCATTGTGCTTTTCCATGGCTCATCTTACTTACTATGAAAAACGACCCCATTATAATCCCCATTTCACAGATGAGGAAACTATTGCTCAGAAAGGGTAAGCAACTTGCCCAAAGACACACAGCTAGCCAGAAAGGCAGTGCACAGCCACCAGAACCTGTGCTCTTACACAGCATGAGGTGCTGCTCATCCTCCCATCCTTACATCCAAAGATAGAAGCCACCCATGGTCCAGCAGAGCTTTATAGTAAGAACAGCAGGTCTGACTTTTGGAACATAAGCATTGCCTGGCTTGCAGCCACAGGGTGACAGGGGCCTGTTTGCTATAACAAGTAGCACTACGGCTTTGACAAGCTGGGTGCTAAGATAACAAATCCTGCCAGACCAGGAAACTGCTTAAACCAAACAGGGCCAGAGAGGAAGTTTGGCCTAAGCTGTTAGATGCTTGAGACAAGGTCTGGTCATTTGAGGCCGCCTAAGTCTTCTTCTAAGAATAGTCAAAAGCCCCCTCTGGTTTAGGGGTCTAGGTGGGAGGGATGCAAGTGAAGGAGTTTCCTCTAGACACATGGCCAATCGCAGCCCACATGGCTGGCTGTACACAGGTATTGTGAGTAAACGAGGTCTTTGGCTTTTGGTTTCTCTTTTTCTTTTTTTAACTACTTCCTAAAACTCTCAAAATTGTCAAAGATGCAGCTGGAAGAGTGGCCTGGGGTTTTGTCTCAAATGTTCACCTCTCCTCATAAGCCACCAGACCAACCACACAAAAAAAGTTTCCTGTCCCCTAAAAAGACAAGTTTCCATTCGTTGATGGATTCTTCCTTGTTCTGTTCTGTCCCCTGTGCCACGGTGAGTCATGGCCACCACAGGGACTCTCCCCAGGGACTCGTCACCTTCTTTCTCCTAAAATGTACCACCAGTATTTAAAATACCGCTGTGCCTATCACCATCACACCCAAGCACTACCTGCTATGTTGCCTTTGTAGCTAGAACCCTTCCAAGCAGAGGCAAAATTATTTGAGATGATCAGATAAAGTCCTCTGCCTGCCTGCTGCCCAAACCCCAGCCCTACAGGCTGCTCCTCACAAGGATGCCCCTCTCCCACCTTCCTGCTCAGCCAGAAGCCCCCACCTCTTGCTTTGCAGCCTCCTTTCTGCGAATGGCCACCTGTTAATCCAGATCCCCACACTCTGTTACTTCACCTTGTCTCCAACTATGAGGGACTCCCATTCCAATGATGCGAAAAACGAGACTGCCAAATCCATTTCCACCCAGCATTACTTCTTCTAAAATGCTAAGCATTACCAAAGCCTTGTATTATCTCTTTCTGCCCTGAACAAGACCCAAGATCAAGCAAATTTCTAAAGAGGGCAATGAAATGAACACAAATGGAAATTCAGACAATTCAGCTCCACCAGTTACTGTGTGACTTTGGGCCTTATTTCATCACCTACATGGGCTCATAAAGTTATCATTACTGAGAAATTAACTGAGAGAACTGCTGTCAGAATCTTGCTGCCTTAAACCTGGGTACTAGCTGGGCATGGTGGCATACACCTGTGGTCCCAGCTATTTGGGAGGCTGAAGGTGAGCCAGAGAGGTAGACAGAGGCTGCAGTGAGCCATGATGGTGCCATGGAACTCCAGCCTGGGAAACACTGCGAGACCCTGTCTCAAAAAACCTGGGCAGGTCCACTTCACATTAGCCATAACTGTGGGAGGAAGGGATAGGGCCCTGAGTTATTACTGATACATTCCCAGGATTCTGGCCTTCCATTCCATTTATTTTTTTATTTTCATTTTGAGATGGAGTCTCGCTCTGTTGCCTAGGCTAGAGTGCAGTGGCATGATCTCAGCTCACTGCAACCTCCATCTCCCAGGTTCAAGCAATTCTCCTGCCTCAGCCTCCTGAGTAGCTGGGATTACAGGCACCCACCGCCATGCCTGGCTAATTTTTGTACTTTTAGTAGAGACGGGGTTTGACCATGTTGGCCAGGCTGGTCACCTGACCTCAGGTAATCGGCCCACCTCGGCCTCCCAAAGTGCTGGGATTACAGGCATGAGCCACGGGGCCCAGCCCACTTCCCATTTATTTAATAGCAACAAGCTTACATGCAAGGAACCCAAGGTGCTGGTTAACCCTGGTCAAAGGAGGCCCCTAATTCAATGACATCAGAGCCCCCCGGGGCTTATGAGTCATTCAGCCTCCTCCAAACGAAATGGTGCCAACATCTTCCACCAGGCTATTTCCAGGCACTCTCATGAGGTCCACACCTCGCTATGTGAGTACACTCTAGACTCCCAGAAGCATCTGCTCAATCTCATAACCCCTTCTTTGCCCCATCCTACGGGAAGAAACCCATGAGGAGCACAACGTCCCCAAGTCTACATTCCCAACCAGAGCCACAAATCAGAGTCTGCAGTCAGGGGAGAAAGGGGCAGGGCAGGCAGCTCAGTAAGAAGGGGGTTTCCCATGGCTGTCTCTTGGTCTTGTTTCCCATAACTGGGAGCCTAGACACTCATACCTAGTATCAGCAGCCCCACATCTGAGCTGGCAACCTCAAGTCTGAGGACCCCTTCCCTGGCAGGGGTCCAGGTGCCCCCAAGCAGGCCGGGACTGCCAGGCTTTACATCAGAGAAATGAGTTTCAGTTACCACGGTGAAGGCTGGCAGCACAGAGCACAGTTCCGTGCAAATCAAGACACATTTCCCAAGTCCCTACACACCTGAGTACAGAGATGAGTCAGCTGCGCGGCCTGATGAGCCTTCATTCACACCTCACCAGCACCTTCTATGGGTTTACTCATCCACAAACTCCCCCACTAAGCTGGCTTTCTGGAGCACAATACACCTCTCATTCACTCTTATATTCCAGAACAGTGCCTGGCACGAAACCCGGCCAGGAGGGCGGAGGGGGAAGTAGGAGGACACCTGTTTGCTGAGTTGGTGCATTAATTCTCTCCTGCGGCCCAGCACTGAAAAAACAGCCCCATGCCCCTGCCTACCTCCTTGACCCCAAGGCCAACCATCCTCCCCTGACACTGTGTTCCAGGCACACCAGCCTCCTCCTGGCCCTTGACCACACCAAGCTCGATTCTGCCTCAGGGCTCTTGCACAAGCCAGCCCCTCTGCCGGGAACACTCCTCCAGGCTACAGTGGCCTTCTCATCTTTCAAGACTCAGCTCAAAAGTCACCCTCTCTGGGAAGGCCTTTCCCGATCACCCCATCTAAAGAAGTCACCTCTTCCATACCCCCACCTCTCTCTAACCCACTTCCAGTTTTCTTCTGAGAGCACGTCTGTCTGTTTGGCATGTGTATTATCTTTCTCTTTCCACTGAAGGAAGCCCTCTATTTTCTTCCTTGCTCCTTCCTCAGTGCCTAAAACAGTGCCTAAAACAAACCTGATATTGAGCAGATGCTCAATAAATCATCACTTGAGTGGGCCCGGCACGGTGGCTCACGCCTTTATAGCACTTTGGGAGGCCAAGGTAGGGAGATCACTTGAGGCCAGGAGTTTGAGACCAGCCTGGCCAACATGGCAAAACCTGTCTTTACTAAAAGTACAATAATTAGCTGGGTGTAGTGTGCGTGCCTGTGCTCCCAGCTACTCAGGAGGCTGAGGCACAAGAATCACTTGAACCCGGGAGGCAGAGGTTGCAGTGACCCAAGATTGTGCCACTGCACTCCAGCCTGGGGGACAGAGTGAGTCTCTGTCTGAAATTTAAAAAAAAAAAGTCACTGAATGAATGCACAGAAGAGAGAAATAGCAAATTCAAGATAAGGAATATCTAACAAGGTCAAAAAATGGGGAGAATAAAGGAGAGAAGAAGAAAGGTACAAAGGTCAGAAAGAATTGTAAAAAATATGAGATACTTACCCAGGAGTACAATTTTTAAAACAGCCATCATTCAACAGGAGTTAAATGGAGGGGCTAGGTGTGGTGGCTCACGCCTGTACTCCCAGTACTTTGGGAGGCTGTGGTGGGCAGATCACCTGAGGTCAGGAATTTGAGATCAGCCTGGCCAATATGGTGAAACCCTGTCTCTACTAAAAATACAAAACTTAGGCCTGGCGCAGTGGCTCACACCTGTAATCCCAGCACTTTGGGAGGCCGAGGTGGGTGGATCACGAGGTCAGGGGTTTGAGACCAGCCTGACCAACATGGTGAAACCCTGTCTCTACTAAAAATATAAAAATTAGCTGGGCGTGGTGGCGGGCACGTGTAATCCCAGCTACTCAGGAGGCTGAGGCAGGAGAATTGCTTGAACCCGGGAAGCAGAGGTTGCAGTGAGCCGAGATCGCACCACTGCACTCCAGCCTGGGCCACAGAGTGAGACTCTGTCTCAAAAAACAAACAAACAAACAAACAAAAACAAAACTTAGCTGGGCATGGTGGTGTGCACCTGTAATCCCAGCTACTCAGGAGGGTGAGACAGAAAGATCACTTGAATCTGGAAGGTGCAGGCTGCAGTGAACTGAGATCACACCACTGCACTCTAGTCTGGGCAACAGAGCGATACTCCGCCTCAAAAAAAAAAAAAAATGGGAGAACAGTTTGGCAAGTCTTAACACACACACACACACACACACACACACACACACACACACACACTCCATCTTCATGCTCTTTGATCCAGTAATTCCATTCCTGGGAATTATCCCAAGAAAACAAATTCAGAATAGGAACAAAAATAAAGCGCCTATATAAAGACGATTCCATTCACATTGTTTATAATTGCAGAAATCTAGAAACTACTGAAATGTCCAATAACACGGAAAATGCTTTGCCAAATTACAGCAGATCCACTAGACACACTCTCATGTGGCAACTAAAATGACCAAAAGGAAGATAATAGGGAAACATGGAAAAGTGTTTTGGAGTAATGCTACGTGAAAGGCGGGGGGCAGTGGGGGAAACACTGAACTCCTTCTAAGTACCAGGCACTGTCCAGCACTCCTTCTGTATCTTGGTTCTCAAAAGAATCCAAAATTAACCTACTCTTATCCCCTTTTAACTAACAAGAAAACTGAGGTCCAGAGAGCTAAAGAACTTGCCCAAGGTCACAGAGCTGGCAAGGAATGGAGTCAGAATACGAATATGTCATCCTCACCCCAGAGTCCCCGCACATCCTGGCGCCCTCAATGCACGCCTCAATGTCCTACCAAGTGCTTGAGGGGCTCTTTCC
Source organism: Pan troglodytes (assembly GCF_028858775.2). Lineage (NCBI taxonomy): Eukaryota > Metazoa > Chordata > Mammalia > Primates > Hominidae > Pan > Pan troglodytes. Next base: position 40,110,699 of record NC_072417.2, read on the forward strand.
CACAGTGACATCACGATTGTGTTGTGGAGGCCAAACTCAGAGACTGAAACAGCCAGCAAAAAGTGACTTGGCACCTGAGAAATGCTTGCAAGAGAATACAGCAAAAGCCAAAACAAAGCACAAACAACCAAAAGAAAACTACCTGTTGGGATCAAAAGACCACGGAGAAAAGAAATGAGAAAGTGGTCAACAAAGCTAGGCTTCAGGAAGGACTGTGCAGAACCTCGAGAGAAGAGCCGGGAAGGGCAAGGAAGACTTTTACAGGTGCTGGATCCGGGTTCCAGGCTGGAAGCGCAGAAATGAGGGTTTGCCCGGGGCTCCCAGAGAAAAGCACCTTCCTGTACTCAGCAGCTCTTCTCTCCAGGGCCCACACACAGTGAAGCTTAATCAATGTTAGCTGAAATACACTTATCTCATAATGGGAACAAGCAACAAGGAAAAGGAAGGGAAGAGACACTAGAGGCATGGGCAAGAATGGACTGGAAATCAGGACGTGCACAGTGGGATTCCGCTGGGTCTGGGGGCCCTGCTTCGTTAAAAACTCTCATCTCAGTCTCTGGCAGGACTGCTGTGGGAGAGGGAAAGCACTCAGCCGTCTGAGAACAGGTTTCAGGTGCGGTGGGAGACTCAGGTTAGATAGTGAGATGGACACTCCGCAATGTACCTGCTGCCAGAAGCCAGAGCAAGCTTAGGAGAAAATAATCAAAACTGCCTTTTCATAGGAAAACACAGAGATTCCTCCCAGCCTGCTGAGATAGGTACAGCTCAGCCTGGAAGCGGATGGCTGGAGAAGACCCTGGGTCACTCTGCTTCCTAGAGACGAACTGCCCAGGGCCACCATCGCCAAAACAGAGCATAAATACCCTAGATCACTCAAGATTGGCCACAGGCCAGGCACGGTGGCTCACGCCTGTAATCCCAGCACTTTGGGAGGCCAAGGTGGGTAAATTGCTTGAGCTCACGAGCTGGCCTGGCCAACATGGTGAAACCCTGTCTCTACTAAAAATAAGAAAATTAGCCAGGCATGGTGGTGTGTGCCTGTAATCCCAGCTACTTGGGAGGCAGAGGCAGGAGAATTGTTTGAGCCCGGGAGGCAGAGGTTGCAGTGAGCTGAGATCTCATCACTGCACTCCAGCCTGGGCAACACAGCCAGGCTCCAACTCAGAAAAAAAAAAAAATAATTGGCCACAGCTGGTTATTGCTGAAGCTGGGTAATCACTACACAGAGGTGGTCACAACATTCTCTCTACTTTTGTACAAGTTTAAACCTTTCCATGATAAAGTTAAAAAAAAAATATGGCCGGGCGCAGTGGCTCACGCCTGTAATCCCAGCACTTTGGGAGGCCGAGGCGGGCGGATCACGAGGTCAGGAGATCGAGACCATCCTGGCTAACACGGTGAAACCCCGTCTCTACTAAAAATACGAAAACGAAAAATTAGCCGGGCATAATGGCAGGCACCTGTAGTCCCAGCTACTCGGGAGGCTGTGGCAGGAGAATGGAATGGAACCCAGGAGGCAGAGCTTGCAGTGAGCCACGATTGCGCCACGGAACTACAGCCTGGGGGACAGAGCGAGACTCCGTCTCAAAAAAAAAAAAAAAAACAAAAAAAACATAAACTCAGACCTAAGCATTTCACCTGATGGAGCACAGGGAACTTGACCTCAAAACATAGCTCTCTGATATAATGAGCATTTTAAACTAAAGGCCCTTAGAGATTAACAGACACTGAAAGAGACATTTCCCCTATCTATAAAAAGACCAGATGGACCCACCAGGGACCAAGGATTGTTTTTTCTTCCCCTCACTGTTATCTCATTATCTATTGCAGGAAAAAAGACCAAAAACGCAACCACACCCTAAGATACCCATTCACAAGATAATGTCTATCTCTTAGGAACATTCAAAGAAATATTTGGGTCCCACTGGGATATTAAGTAATCGCTCTGTGATTCCGTGATACACCAGGGAGAATCAATTTATATGCCATTTCTCTTAGTCATCTATATGTTGTGAGTTAATTTTTCAGTAAACCTTCAGAGGGCAAAAAGTAAGTTTCTCCCTTGCCCACTACACACCAAGGAATCACTATGGCCTGGCCCAGGGTTTGGGGCTACCCCCCAGAGCCTAGACAAAGGCAACCAGAGTCTTCAAAATTATCGTATGCTAACAGATTTTCCAGCTGGACGGAGAGAGGAGTTTGCAAATCCAAGCTGGGTCGTAAAGGCAAGGAATTAAGACTGCCTGGGTTCAAGTCACAGCTCAGTCTCTCCTTAGCTATGTGACTCTGGGAAAGTCACTTAACCCCTCTGTGCCTCAGTTTCTTCATCTGTAAAATGGGGACAGCGAGAAGACCTTCCTCACAAGGGTGTTGTGAAAAGTAAATGCTACATAAAGCTTAACAAGGGGGCCAGGCACAAAGCAAGCTTGCCGTAAAAGTAAATGTCACCCATTATGACACATCCATTTTGTAACAGGTACAGATATTCGTTTTGGAAACCACATGCATCCATTTGACTCAGCGACCGGGGAAAATGAAACGGGGTGGAACCAGCGCTCTTTCTGAAACCTCAGGCAGCAGTGTGGGAGCCTCGACTCCAGCGCACCTAGAGTGGCCCCAGCCGGCCCAGGCCTCCGTTGGCCAAGAGGCCAGAAAGAGCTCCTCCTTTCAAAAAGCCACCACGAGAAACAGGAAGCTGCTTCCTTTCCTTTCCATTCAGAGCCAGCATTTCCTTTTTTATTTTGAAAAGCATTCATCATCTGTAGCCCAGCCCTCTCCCCCAAACCCCCTGCAGCCCAAGCTCAAATGCACCCACAGCCATCTGCATTTCTCTTGGATTGTTTTCTGCCCATCAGGGGGATCATGAGGTTCCTGGTAGACACTGAGCAGACCATGCCCTTAACACCAACTAAATGCACCCAGGGCCAGGAGGAGGCAGGAAGTGCAAACTCCAGGCAGGCAGGCAGGCAGGCGGGCACACCTCTCTGGGCAAGTTTCCTCTTCTTGTTAGAAGGATTCAGTGATACATGTATTTAAGTGCTAATGTGATGCCCAGGAGACACCCTATTTCCCTTTGTAAAAAAGGCAATTTCTCATGGCTGGATAAGTCTACAGGGATACCAGCCTCTCTTCAACCACCCAATTTTATTTGGAAACTCAAACAGCACCTCAGTTTCATAAAAACCTAAAACTTAAACACAACACTTGGTTGTAAGTGAGCCAACAGTTTCTTGTCTCTTTCTCTGCTCAAGGCTTAAGGCCATGTCTCCCCAACTACGTTCAGTGGAAGAAAAGATCCCCTGGACAAATAAGTTTGAGAACTGTTGTTGCAGTACTTCTCAGAACCTTTAAAACACAAATCCTCATCCGCAGGGATCTTCGGGAGGGAGATGGCTGATGCAGCACAACTTTCTTCACAGGAGCATCTTGCAGAATACAGTGAGATACAGAAAGGCTGCACTGAGCCTTTTTAAGGGCCCAGGCCTTGGTGGGAGTGGGGTAGGAGCTCTCCAGATAGCTCCTAATGAGTAGGAACATTCAGGTGGCTTTTTTTTTTTCCTTATTGGCAAAACTGTGTGTGCACCATGAATGAAGCTGGTCTCCCTTATCCATATCAAAACTAAACCCAAATTAATTGGATAAATTGGGACTCAACCCCTCAAGGAGCCATGCGGAAGAAAGCCCCACCACACTTTAAAGTAGCTTACCACATCATATTTGCGGAAAGCAAAACACTTATGACCAGTATGCTGCTAATACAAATCTATAGATAATGCTGTATGAAAAATTATTTTTCCCCATCATAGCTGGCATAGTCCACATTTTGCATTACACTTTCCCCCCTTTTTTTAAAATTTTAAACACGGGTCTTTATCTCTTCTTTTTTTTAAATTTTAATTTAATTATACAAGACAGAGTCTCAGTATGTCGCCCAGGCTGGTCTGGAACTCCTGAGCTCAAGCGATACGTCCGTCTCTGCCTCCCAAAGTGCTGGGATTATAGGCCTAAGACACTGTGCCCGGCCTTAAACACAAATCTTACTTCATTCTTACAATTATCCTGAGGTTAGAAAAATGGAAGGGGAAGAAAAATGGCAAGCAGGTAGGCTGACTTCAGCTTCATTATTTGGAAAGACAGTTTGCTCAGTTAAAACACACTACTGCCCACCAAGGCCAAGACAACAGAAAAATACAGACTTACATAAATAGATTTTATATGTGACAGCAGTTTGGAGACTTTTTCAATGCAAATGACAAACAGCTGTGCCTGGGAATAAATGACAACAAATTTTTTTTATCTCAACAGCTGTCCTGAGAGCACGTCTCTACATCTCTACCTGCATTCTGGAATCAGGGAGAAAGCCAAAACGGACAAGGCACTAGATCAGCCGTGTCCAACCCTTTGACTACAAGGACTTTTCCGCCTATCTGTGGTGGTGGGTATCATGAAAATTATGCACAAACCTTTTTTTTTTTTTTAAGCTCATCAGCTATCGTTAGCATTAGTGTATTTTATCTGTGGCCCAGGAGCATTCTTCTTCCAATGTGGCCCTGAGAAGCCAAAAGACTAGACACCTGTGCACTAGATTAAAAGGCTACTCCTTCTGGAAGCAATTGTAAAGAATTTTTGACATTATCTTGACATGAAAACCAATGGATAGTGGCACAGAATGCAAAATCTGCAAGAATTTTTCTTGTTGGTTTTTTTTTTTTTTTTTTTTTGAGTCAAGTTGTTGCTCTGTGGCCCAGGCTGGAGTACACTGGTGAGATCACAGCTCAGTGCAGGCTCAAGTGCTCCTCCCGCCTCGGCCACTGTAGTAGCTGGGACAACAGGTGCGCACAACCACCCCTGGCTAATATTTTATTTTTTGTAGAGACCAGGGTCTCACTATGTTGTTCACATTGGTCTCAAACTCCTTGACTCAAGGGATCCAGGACAGGATTACAGGTGTGAGCCACCACACCTGGCCATGCGCATGAACTTTTAAGACAAACACAAGGCCCCATAAAAGTTAAGGTTTTCTCACCTAATTTCCAGGGGATCTTTTGGTGCAAGGATGAGAAGCCCTTAAAAGTACACAGACAACTCCAAAGATTCAAGACAGTTCATTCGGGCTGAGCCAGCCCACTGAGCAGACTGACCTTCAAAAAAGGTCCACCCGTGACATACCCCAGATGGCGCTCCAAGAATCTCTCCAGTCCTCAGGGCCCCTAAGGCACTGGGACAGAGCTAGGAAAGCAAACCCATTTGCTTCTTCCTGCAGGAAACCCCTTGAGGTCAACACCCCACAATCAGAGGAGGATGGAGTGGCTCACCCTCAGTCAACAGGCCAGACTCAAGGTGGTATAATGTCTTAACCAAGGGTGTGGGCCTCCAGGTCTCACTCCCAACTCAGTGCTCCTTTAATAACCACCCTTTGTTAATTCTGCTTAACAGGGGTTCCTGGCAAGTCAGTTCTCCCTCAGGCCTTCAGTTTCCTCACCTGCAAGATGAGAGGGCTGGACCACATGGAAATTCCAAGACCCTTTGTAGCCCTAGGAACCCACAACTCTACTAAATCATCCCCAAAGCCAGGCACCCCAAATAGCACTGTGATCAGTATTTGTAGTTAGGGATGCAACCAAGAATGCAGTCAAAGTGACTTTCATGAGCCTCAAGTGATCAAGACCTCACCATATGATTATGTACTACCAAAGCTGATCAGTCCCTGGACAGGGAGACCTGAAATCCAGCCCCTCCCTCTGCTATTTTGGAGCAAAGAAAAGGCCTTCTTCTAATTGGTCAGCCCAGGGGGCCCCCCTTTGCTGCAGGTAACCACAAAAACTAGAAGCCACAATGCCTGACACATAGCCCAGAACCTCAGACACAAGCAACCACAAAACTAGAAGCCATAGTTCCTGACACTTATCCCAGAATCTCAGCCAGAGGACCATGTCCAGCCTCTTTTTTTTTTTTTTTTTTTTTCTCTGTCATCCAGGCTGGAGTGCAATGGTGCAATCTCAGGTCACTGCAACCTCCACCTCAGCCTCCTGAGTAGCTAGAACTACAGGAGCGTGCCACCATGCATGGCTAATTTTCTATTTCTTGTAGAGACGGGGTTTACCATGTTGCCCAGGCTGGTTTCGAACCCCTAGACTCAAGCTATCCACCAGCCTCAGCCTCTCAAGGTGCTGGGATTACAGGCATGAGCCACCGCACCCAGGCCCAGCCTCCTTTTAAACTCTTGGCCGTCAGTGTGATTACAGATGCAGTGGCAAATGGATAAATGTATGAAGGCTGCCATTCCTGCTTAGGAGAGGGGGAGTTATGATGCCATAAAGATATTAAAGACGAGGACAGATATTAAATGTATTCATATACTTTGACCCAGCAAATCTCACTTGTAGGAAGATACTCGTTGCAGCACCATTTATAAAAGCAAGACTTGGAAACAGCCTGAATGGCCCACACAGGGAAACCGGTTAGATGAATTTGTGGTATGACCACACAATGCAGCCACTAATAGTGTTGATGCATATGTATATGTGCTGATACAGACAGAAGACATTTACAAGGCAATGCACATGGTATGTGCCACAAATATACACATGTACATTTATATGCAAATGCAGGAAGAATATACAACAAAATGTGCACTGGAATTAACTCTGAGAGGTGGCATTATGGGTGATTTTCACTGTTGTACATCTAGTACTTTCTTTTTTATAGTGAACATATATCATTATGTATTTTGTAAATATTTTAATTAAAAGTAGAAAGTTAAAGAATATACTGTTTATCAGAGCAACTGTTCAGAAAGAATAAGACAGGTAGCCATTTAAAAAATTATGAGTAAACTGATCTCTAGGCAGCTTCTCCTTTCTCAGAATGAGACAAGCGTAGAGCGGGCTGCATCATGGTGCTGAGAGTCCTGTCTTTGAGGATGTGCTAGCCTGGACATTAGGGAAGCAGACCCATGCCCGAACCCTGAGGCTGCACAGCCTGGGTGGCCACCAGGAAGCCCAAACATTTAGAGTTGAGCCACAGAATGCCCTCGGCCCAGCCCTTTTTATTATTGGCCATTTCCTTGGTCTCAGCAACCATGGCCCTGCACAGAATCTCCCCGCCATAGCAACAGCTGTGGAGTTCTGAACATAAGTTCTCAAGACCAGTCAACCTGGGTTCAACCACCTAAGACAGTCTCTCCATCCCTCTGAGCTGCAATTCCCTCATCTGCAACATCAGGATAAGGCCTCATAGCATCATTGTGAATGTTAAGGTGCAATATATGCCGAGAGCCTAGTGGAGTGCTCAACATAGAACAGGTGATCAAGCACGTTCTTCATCTGTGTCTGCCCTCTCTACTCCAAGATCATTCCCCTAACCCCAAAGGCACCTATGCAGCTTTCCCTTTGAATTAAACATAAAAAAGAGATCTCAACCAGCCTCTTCTGAAAGGATGGCCTTTTAAAAAGGCATAGCTTAGAGAGACTTGGCCACAGGCTTTGCTGCTTCTCCCCGGCATTGCAGACACTGCCACCGTGGGCCAGCGTCTCTGCATGGTCCATCTCCAGACACACCCAGCGGGCAGGAGTAGAATACCCGCGGCGCACTTTCCTGGATTTTGAGGCAGCCCAGACCACTCCAAGAAGAGGAAACAACCCTGACGTGGAAGAAGGCATTCCCATAGCTGCAGGCAGCAAACCACACCTCCAGATCTGATAAGACCTCTCTCCAGCACCACCCAGCCCTCCCCAGGCTCACAGCCACTGCGGGTCTCCCTCCAGGCTGCCTCTAAGAAACATTTGGGAGGTAGGTTTCACCAGGGAAAAAGTCACCCGGGTGAAAGTGGACACAAAAAAGGGCCAGAGCCCCAGCTCTGTATCTCTTCAGAGACGGCTGGAGCCACTTGGCCAGAGGGTTACAACTGTGGCCACAGAGCAGAAGCAGAGAAACGCCACACTTTGAGACAGTGGCTGGGTGGGAAAGCAATACCAGGTTTCAGTCTCAGTTCTGCCAGGGACCTGTGACTTGGGAGAAGTCCCCAAGACTCTGGGAATATTTCCCAGAAAACCAGGAGGTGGCTCACACTTGTAATCCCAGCACTTTGGGAGGCCAAGGTGGGTAGATCACTTGAGGCCAGGAGTTCGAGACCAGCCTGGCCAACACGGCAAAACCCTATCTCTACTAAAAACACGAAAATTAGCTGGACATAGTGGGGCATGCCTGTAATCCCAGCTACTCAGAAGCTAAGGCAGGAGAATTGCTTGAACCTGGGAGGCTGAGATTGCAGTGATCCGAGATCATGCCACTGTACTCCAGCCTGGGCGACAGAGTGGGACTCTGACTAAAAGAAAAACAAAAACAAAAAACAAAACAAAACAAAAAAACCAGGAGGTTGGATGGGCCAAGGGTTCAGTGGGGCTCCCAGTGCAGGGTCCTGCAAGCTGTGCTACTAAATTCATTACTGTGCCCTGCCTGGCTCCTTCACTAGACTAGAACTGTCCCTAAACCCCAAAGACTGGGAGAACAGCCCACCTACTTCAGAGCCCTTGCTAGGTGGCTGCCAGCCAGGTAAGCACATCAATAGTAACTAAAGGTCTGTCCAGGGAACGTGCCTCAACACACCCTAAGGACCCAATCTGCAGGAATGCCACCCCTCCCCTCTCCCAGCAGTTCCATCGTCAGATGCTCCTGGGAGGCATAGGGAGAGCTCAGGTCCCCCACACGGTGGGACTCTGACCTCTGCCACGGCAGAGCTGTGTGAGGGCCAGGCCTCTCTGACCTTCCAGATGGCAGGAGGGCCTCCCCTCTGACCCCCTGCGGCTCCAGGGCAACTGCTCAGGAAAGCAGCCCAAGGGCAGAGACTGCACCTACCACAGTTCCCAACATCGCCTCCCAGCACAGCCTGACTCTGCACCTACCACAGTTGCCAACATCACCTCTCCCAGCAAAGCCTGATGGTCAAAGTCCTTCAGCCCCTTTCTCCACGCCAGCTTGCTTAGGAGGGATTTTTCTCCACAAGAACACAAGGTGGGGAGACTCAGCATGGCAGAGCCTGTCTCTGGAAAGTACTAGTAGGCTGGCAGGAAAGGGCAAGTCACAATGTCCCTGGAACGTAAATCTCCATGAGGCAACATGTGTCTGCTTCTACACACCCTTGTCTCCCCAGCGCTGGGCAGATTCAAAGGAATGAAGGTAATTATTACTGGCATAGGTTGCAGGCCCAGCTATTAGGCAGGCCAAGTGTCCCTCTGTGAGTACACTGGGGCATAAGAACATTCCCGTTTGCCTCGGTGGAGTTTTCAGACCCCTAGGAGGGTCTAGCGGAGACAGAACACCAGCTCCTGCCAGGATGAAGTAGCCTCACAACTTCTGTTTACAGATTAAGACCCTGGTTTCAAATTGTGCCTCCCTCCCTTTATATTTAGAGAGGGAAAATGTGTATGATGAAAACTGCTGATCTCCAGGAACGTGTGTGAGTTTGAGAAGAGTCAGGCACGCTGCTAGGCACACAGGCAGCAAATGTTAAGTCTCAGCTCCTTCTACCCTTTTCCATCCAAACTGGACCACCACACAGAGAAAAGCTATCCCCGGACAACCAGACACGCTGACCCACTACACCCCATCACAACCCAATTTCAGGCAGCAGCAGCCCATCCCTGGTCAGGGACCTCCACGGACATTTCACGTGCTGCTTCTCCCACTGAGTGTTTATTTAATGAAGGCCAGAGTGAGCTGGGGCTCCTCAGATTCTAGATAAGTCCGATGCAGTTGCACAGGCCAAGCCCTCCAGGTCAGATCCTTCTTCAAAAGCCAGGAATCCAGTGTTGCAAGCACAGTCTCTGGGGCCATGGCCTGGTGTGTGGGGAGCCCACAGAACAGGAAAGAATGCTGGAGTGGACACTGCCACTTGCCTGCCTGGCCCCAACACATGCTGCTGGCGGTGGACGGTCCCACCCAGCTTGCTGAGATTGTTTCCTGGCTTGTGTCACCCACCTGTATGAAATGAGAGGCAGCTGCAGAAGTACCTTTCCCTAAAATCCAGATTTACTGAACCCATAAAGTAGGGGGTTAAGTTTCCCTAGCAAGGGTCCAGTAGGGGTTAAGTTTCCCTAGTGGTGGCCTGTGCCATAAATGCTACTGGACCCTCACTAGGGGCAGCTGCCAGGCAGACTCTTTTCGTAGTATCAGCACAGACTGACAGACAAAATGCTGCAGGTGTGAGCAGTCTCGTTCCTATTTTACAGACAGGAGAGCTTGAGATTCAGAAGTCATGGGACTTGCCTAAGGTCACACAGACAGAACCCAGGCCCAGTATGAAAGCCATGGGACTTCCTGTTCACCACGCTGCTCCTATGGCAAAGATTCTTCTAATAAACTTAACCCCTATGTTATGGGTTCAGTAAATCTCGATTTTAGAACCATTCTTAAAGAGGGTTATTCTTAAACAAGGGTAGTATAAAAACAATCACAAACATTTGATTTCACCCAACCAAGTCTCCTTCTCTAACCTAGAGAATTTCGAGCTTCCAGAGCCCTCAGAGATCCACTCCAGCCTCCTTGTTTTGCAGGTGAGGAGGCCGAGGCCTCCGGGATGAAGTGACTCATCTAAACTAGCTGGTGGCAGCCCCATGGAACTCACTCTAGGGGGTCTAAATTCCCATCCCCAAAAACAACCCAGGCCCTGCCTTTTCACGAAGTGGAGTGAACCCGAATCCACATCACGGTGGGAAGAACAGGGAGCTGCAGATCCCCTGTGGGCCTTTGGATGGGTTCTCTGCTGCCAGGGATGATCGTCTAAACAAACACTCAGGAGGGAAGCCACTGAATAAACCAGCTCCAACACTTAAATAGCTGGATGCTCTGGGGTGTCATGAACGCCACACTGCCATCAAAATGAGGGACTCCGGAAGTTAGGGTAGGACAAAAGGCCATTCCAGAGAATGCACAGCAAGTGGTTCTCCTATATACACACTCTGGAAGCCAGGAGCACTTCAGAGCAACGTGGGGACAATCCCACAGAGGCCAACACAGAGAGCATTCTCCAAGCCCAGCAACACCGAAGTCCAACCACGCACACTCTGCCAGACAGCGACCCCTCCTCCCGGAACTAAGCCTCACAGGCCCCCTATTGTTGTCAGCTTAAAAACTGAACTTTGCTGAGCAAACACACTCAGCTGTGTTCAAAAAATCAGTTTCTCTCAATACTTGGAAAACTGCAGCATGCATGCAGAAAGGCCAGTTGTAGGGGGTTTTGTTTGTTTTTTAAGCAAAGCCTTGGTCAGTACAGCTTTAGCCAACTGTAATAAAAAATAATAATACCCAACACTGACTGTATTCTTCCAATGTCCTGTGGTTTTATAGCTTTTAAGAAAATAAAACTGAGGGAGAGTCACCCCCGAGCATTTGGAATCAAACAAGGATTCGGCTTTGTGGCATGCCTGGAGGAAGGATTGGTCTTGTAATAATTACCGCGATCACAGAGGGCCTTATGACAGCTGGCAGAGGCAATTAGCAATAAGGGGCGGGGGGAGGGTTTGGGGGAGGAGAAATTGAGGATCTAATAAAACAAAACATCCCCAGACCTGCAGGAGGCCAGATGTGGCAGGGCAAGATGGTGAGAGGTTCCTTCTTCAAGACGGGGCAGCTATTAACTGCTCTGACGTTTCACCGCCCCGTCCCTGGCCAAAATCACATTCAGAATCCACTAGTTGCCCTCATTTGTGTATGGACAGGGTGCCCCAACAACCCTCGGGCTGGTTTTTCCAAATCCTTCAGATACTTCCCCAGCTATAATTTGAGAGAGGAAGGCCCGCATATCTTATTTCTTCTTTACACTCCAGGCTGTCTCCATCAGAACCCTTTAAACAGTTTCATCTTCCCACCAAAGGCTTGCTTCCCAGCATAATCCTTCCTAAGCCTAAATCCAATCTTTGGGGGGAAGCAGGGGGAGTCAGCGGGTAATTATTAATACATTTTAAGCAGCGAGCCTCCGTGGCAACGTGAAAGGAAAGCACCAAACGCCTGAATAGCAAAAATGCAGTTTCAGCAACACTTTTTGAAAAGGCGGCAGACAAGACCTGGGAGGAGAGGAAAGGAAGGGACAGGACGGCGTCTGGGGCGTGAGGGGAACAGGGGACGGCAGGCCTGCGATCACGCTTCAGGGGAACCTCCTCCGTCACCCTGGCCCACGGGTGCTCAGCTCAGTCACACGGGGAAAAGTCCAGCTTGTGACTCGGTGAGACAACGAGTCCTGCGGCTCCGCAAACTGGAAATGGGGTGGGGGCGGAGAAGGGGGGAAAGGGGATGTCCGCGCGCAGCCCACCCCGCACGGGCCCCTCGAGCCTCCATCCCAGTTCCCACGACGCACCCGCCCCACAAATCCTGCCCAAGATGAGGGCTGGTCCCGGGTCCTCCGGCTGCCGCATCAGCGAGTGCAGGAGGGAGGGGAAGCCTCCAAGGGGGGCGACGCGGGCTCAAGGATGCAACTCGGCCAGGAGTACTGGGGCCCGGAGGGAGGTGTCCGGGCCCGCTCCTCGAGCCCAGCCTGGTCCCCGACCCACTTACCTCCAGGGTCCGTATCTCCTGCTGGGTGAGGTCGTTGGACACAGCGCACTTAGTGCGCAGCCCGCGCAGGCTGCCGATGGAGATGTCGATGAGCTTCTGGAGCTGCCCGCACTGCTGCAGCGCCCGGCTGGCCGCGGCCCCTGCGCCTCCCTCCGCGGCCGCCGCATCCCCCCCGCCACCGCCCTCCTTCTTCTCTCCCATCGCCGCCGCGCGCAGCGCCGCTCTATCCATGCCTCGGCATCGGGGCCGCGGCGGCCGAGGCTGGGAGCCCGGGGCGCGGGCGCCTCGGCAAGGAACCCCCGAGCCAGGAGAGCTGGACCAGGAGCGCCCCTCGGCGCTGCCCGAGCCGGGACGCCGGTAGAGCCGGCCGCTGAGTCTGCCGCTTCCACCCTCCCAGCCGCGGCAGCAAAGCGAAAGCCGCGGCGACCCGACGGCTGCGGCTCCCGGAGCCTTTAAGCGGCGGCGGGGGCCGGGTCAGGGCGGCCGGGCATGCTGGGACTTGTAGTCCACGCCGCGCACCTGCAGCCGGCCTCCGCCCTCGGGGCCCCGGACCGCGCCCGCGCCGCCCTCCCTGCCCTCCTCTCCCCTCCCCTCCCGGCGGCCGCGGCGAGGCAGGCGGTGAGGGCCGGCCCCAACCGGGAGCCCCGGGTGGAGCTGCTCCGCGCCAGCTCCTCCCCCAGGCGCCGAGAGTCGGGGGAGCAGCGTCTCCCCGTCCGCCTCCGTCCCCCACCCGGCCTAGGAGCTTCCCGCGACCCCCGGATGGGGCGGCGCCCCCTGGACGCCCGGCGGGTGTGCGTCCCGCAGTTCCTCAGCTGCAGCCCAGCCCTGGAAGATGGGGACCAGGGAGGTTCCAGGATTTGTATGTGGGTTTAGGGGCTGCCATCTAGTGGGAAGGGGCTTACAGCACTTCTGTAGCTGGCTCACAAAGCGCTCTACTCTGGACTGCCTGCGCCAAAACGATTGCTCAGGCTTGGAGAAAGACGAAGAGCTTTCTTCTGAACCATATTTACCTGCCAAAATAAGTGTCCCATTCCCCCGCCATTCCCAGCCCACCAAGCCAGCCCAGACACGGGGGACAGCACACTGAATTGTCGGTGGCTTCGGAGCAAGTGGCCAGGACTCAAATTCTGACTCCACCACGGTCCAGGGTGAGACTTTGGGCACGTTCGATTTCCAGTGAATGCCCGACTCTCCTCATCAAATAACTCTTTAATAGGGTTCCTATGAAGAATCAGTTAATACATGTACAGCACCTAGATTGATTACTGGCACATGTGGTCGCTGGATAAATGTTAGCAATTCTTACTATCTAACCTCAGATCTGAATGTGGCCCTGGACCCAAGTAGTGGCCATGGAGCAGTACAGTACTGCCAAGGACTGGTAGTCCTTTGTCCTCTGTGCATTTCTGTGCCTCCTAACCCAGCAATCAAGCCTTGCCCATCTGTTCACCCTCCTCTCCCATTAGTTCACCCCATGCGTTCTATTATCTGGCAAAACTGAAAAACCAAGTCTCTGATCAAAGCTCCCACACCTTCATGCTTTCGACATCTGTCAACCAGAAAAAAATGTCTCCCCTCTCAATTTTCTCTTGTAAGCTGCTTGATTGCAGAAGCCACTAGCTATTGTACCCTCTTTATAGTGCCAGATACAGTGCATGGCACACAAGAAAGGCTCCAGCGTGCCTCAGGAGCTCTTTCAGCAGGTCCTACGCGATGTTTCTTTTACCTCTCAGGCCAGCCGAGGGTGTGTGTGTGTGTGTAGATAGATAGTTGTTTTTTTGGTTTTGGTTTTGTGTTTGAGGATGAGAATTGGACAGGAGGTGGGATCCAAACCTTGTAGACACTAAAACAATCAATAATGGATGGCAGTTTGTATTACACCTTCCTTTAATGTTTATATTACACCAGCCTTCGAAATAAATTAAGGGCTGGGCACCGTGGCTCATGCCTGTAATCCCAGCACTTTGAGAGGCCAAGGGGGAAGGATCACTTAAAGCCAGGAGTTCGAGACCAGCCTGGGCAATGTGACAAGACCCTGTCTCTAAAAAAAATAATAAATTTTTAAAAATCAGGTCTAGGAAGCAAAACTATAATTTTAAAACTTGTTTTTGCAAATTAACCCCTTCTCGAGATTTTCCAAATGCAAGGAGGTTCCTCCCTAACCCCTGGCCTTTCCCATTGAGAGTCATTGATCCAGTCCTCACTCAACTTATAAAAAGACCCCCTGCACGATATTATGAATTTCTCAACCTGTTACCTTAACCCCACCCGACTCCTTGCAAAGTAGTAACTATTATGAAAGGGAAACTAGTTGTGGTTCTCAAACTTGAACATGCATCAGAATCACTTGGAGGGCTTGTTAATTCCCAGAACCATGGAGCTCACCTCTATAGTTTCTAATTTTGTAGATCAGAGGACAGGGCAGGATAATTTGCATTTCTATCAGGTTCTCAGGTGGTACTGATGTGGTTAGTCTGAGCCCAGTAGCAAGTCTATACTTTGAGAAGCCTAGGTACAGAGGAAGGTCAGTGGGCAGAGAACTATCTCAAGGGACTATCCACAACCCAACCTGGCTGGTTCAGAGCCTCTGTCCAGCAGCCAGAGCTGCCAGGCTCGAACGACTCACTCATTCTAACGCAATTCACAAAAGATTTTTTTTTTTTGAAACAGGGTCTTGCTCTGTCACTCAGGCTGGAGTACAGTAGCATGATCATGGCTCAGTGCAGCCTCGACCTCCCAGACTCAGGCGATCCTCCCACCCCAGCTTCCCAAGTAGCTGGGACTATAGGAGTGTGCCACCATGCCCGGCTAACTTTAACTTTTTTTTTTTTTCCTTTTTTTTAGAAATGGAGTCTCTCTACGTTGCCCAGGCTGCTGGTCTCAAACTCTCGGGCTCAAGCAATCCTTCCCCTTCAGCCTCCTGAAGTGCTGGGATTATAGGCGTGAACTACCATGCCTGGCTCACAAGAAATGTTCTGGTAAGTGCCTATTTATGCACTTACATCGAACTTGTTATTGCCACAGGGACCTGGTCATCACATTCTCCCTCTAGGGCCACTTTATGTGGGAAGCCACATCCTGAGAAGAGCCACTGCCAGCTTGTGGCATTCATGCCCACCCATGTCACCACAGGGGTGATGTCAGAGCCTGAGACTGGACAAATGCCAGCTCCCTGGTTACTCTCCCGCCAGGTTCCATGCAGCGAGTCTCTCCTCTGTGGATAGTCTTCCCTCTGATTATCCAGAGCATTCAGCAGGCCACAGTTTTCCTTCCTCACAGATGGCCTCCAGCCTTCTTGCCTGGATTTGAGTCATCTGTCAGCCACAAGTTTACAGAACTGCCCCTCAGAGGTGGAGAAACTTTTTTGTTTTTGTTTTTTGTTTTTAAGAGACAGGGATTTGCTCTGTTGACCAGGTTGGAGTGCAGTGGTGCGAGAAAGCTCACTGCAGCCTCAAAACTCCTGGGCTCAAGCCATCCTCCTGCCTCAGCCTCCTGAGTAGCTGGGACTACAGGTGCCTGCCACCACATCTGACTAATTTTTAAATTTTTTGTAGGGACAGGGTCTTGCTGTGTCATGTAGACTGGTCTCAAACTCCTGTTCTTGGCCTCACTCTCCCAAAAGTGCTAGGATTACAGGCATGAGCCATGGCACCTGGCCGAAATAAGGATTTTTAAATAATCCCTTCATTCATCCTTTTAACATTCAGTAAGCATTCATGAAGTGCCACTTACATGGCAGGCCCTGTTCTGGGCTCTGGAAAAGGGTAGCGAGCAAAACAAAGATTCTTACCCTTAGGGAATTTATGCTGTGGTGAGAGGAAACAGACAAGCAGATAAATGCACAGTGTGTCAGTGGTAACAGGTGGTATGGCACTGCAGGGAAGGGGACAGGGAATATGGCCTTTACAACTTTGAATAGAGCTGTTTTAGAGAGTAGGGTAGTCAGCTCTGTCTCTGAATTGCTGTATGACCTTTGACGAGTCTTATATGACCTCGGGCAAATCTCCTAATCTGGTAGCACAGCTTCTTATTTGCAAGATGGTGATAATGTTTTATGAGGATGAACAGATTATATAACACAAAGTAATGGTCATAAAATAAGGGTTCAGCATATTTATTTATTTGATAAATATTTACTGTATGTCTACTGAAACTGTTCCAAATGCTTAACTCATTGAACTATGCATTACTTTCTTCCTCACCTTCCAGAATGAATCTCTTCTAGTTAGATGAATTGATCTATTATGTGTTGATTCAGGGTTTCAGCATCATCTCCAGGTTCTTGAGGCTTTTTCTGAGGCACCTCAGTAGAGAAAGTTTGCTTACTCTCTCCTTCCTCTCCTCTGTCTCGGGTCCCTCCATTGCTTTTCCCAGCTTGTCTGCATCCAAACACCAACAGCAGCGGTGGGAGCATTTTCATGCACAGGCCCAAGAAACATGAAGAGGACACTTACCATGCACCAGGCTCTGGGGTAGGCTCAAAGCAAAGGAAGCCGAGTCCTTATCCCTGTGGAACATACATGAAGGGAAGGACAGGAAATGAATGTCAACAAATATATTACCAAAATAAACTGAGAATCATAAGTGCTACGCAGAAGAAGAAAGCAAATAGCCGAGAGTCTCTGGTGGCTAAGGTACTTCACTAGGTGAAGTGGACAGAGAAGTATTATCTTGAACTAAGATGTAAATAAAGAAAAGCAAGCCATGTGGAATGTTCCAGGAAAGGAGCACTCCAGGCAGTGGGAACATCATGTGCAAAGGCCCTGAGGTAGGAGCAGCTTGGCATACTCCAGGAACAGAGTGAAGGCCAGAGGAGCCATAGCAAGATGAGGGAGAGGAGCAAGGGCTGGCGATGATGTGGGAGAGCTATGCAGGGGCCAGATAAAGTGGGACATGGGAAGGAAGTTTGGGTTTTTCTCCAAGCCTTTGTTACTCCTAATGCGGTCCAGGAGCAGCAGCAACTGTATGGCCTGGGAGCTTATTAGAAACGCAGTCTTGAGCCCAACCCCAGATAACTGAATCACAAACTGCATCTTAGCAAAATTCCCACATGACCCAAAAATAGATTAAATTTTTAGAAACACGGTACTCTAAGAAAGTCACGTTCTTTTCAGGTGGAGAGTTTTAAAGATCCCTCAGGCTGCCACATGGAGAGCCGATGGTAGGGAGGCAAGGGCACAGCCATGGCTCTGGTTTTGAGACAGCTGCGGTGGCCCAGGCCAGGTGGGGAGCAGGAACCGGGTGAGAGTGGAGGAGAGGGAGGAAATAGAGGGGATAGAGGACATGTTTTGGAGACAGAGTCAACAGGACAAGCAGATGGATTGAATGTCGAAGGAGGAAAAGAAGAATTCCGGCCATCCTGACCGTGTAGCCTCCACTCCTCCAAAGACGCCAAAGGGCACTTTGGGAAGAGCCCTATCCTGCAGCCAGGTGTAGCCACACCCTCGGGTGCCAAACGCACTCTCCCCTACCCACCCCTGCCCCGCCACTCCTAGCATCATCTCAGGACTCAGTAGGTTTCTGTTAGAGCCTGAAGCTCTAGAGTTTATGGTTCGTGGATTTCACCTTCAGTTAAATCAGTCAAGAAATGCACGGAGCCACCCTGGAGATATACATTCTTCTTATTGTTATGATGTACACCTGTGCACATTCATTCATTCATTCAACAAATATCTACTGAACCCCCAATATGTGCTCAGCACTGTGCCCAACTCTAGGGATACGGCAGTAAACAGTAGATTGTGTTCTAGTTTATAGAAGGACTTTCCATCTATTTCAGCTCACAGTAAACTGTGTTGTCTTCCTAAGGCTAGAAAGGGTGCTTAAGGTGGGTGCTTTCTCCCAGCTAGAAAACACCATGGGTTCCCTGTTGGCCTCAGAGTGAAGTATGAATTCTTGAACCAGGGCTACAAGGTCCTGTGTTCCCGGGCCCTGCTGATGTCTCCAAGCTTATCTGCTACCCAAGGCTGTTTTGAGTGAATGTCCCGGTTTGAAGAATCGATGAAAATAAAAAGCCTCTCTCTAGAAAAAAAAAAAAAGACACCCACAACTGAGATCAAATGTCTGGGGGTTTGTGGACCATCTCCTTGAGGCTGTTCATGAACCCCAGGCCTATAGACAATCTTGTCTCTGCCTTTAACTCAACAATCTTGGTCACACCATGGAGTTTCATGTCATGATGTCTTTGCTCAGGCTATCACTTCTGCCTGCAGCCTTTCCTCTCCAGCTCCATATGTAAATTTCTACTAATCCTGGAAGTCTAACTCACATGCACCCCACCTCTTCTCCCATAACAGGAGTAATCTCTCTAACTTCCATGTTCCCTTAAAACTTTGCACAACGACTTATGTTTTTTTATTTCCCTACCTGATTCTTTCCCTATCTGGATAGTGAGTCTCCTTGGACTCAGATAGACCCAATATGACCTTGGCAAATTTTTCAGCTCTCTGAGTTTTATTTCCTCATTTGTAAAAATGAGCGTAATAATCCTCCCCCCATTACTTGAGCCCAGGAGTTCGAGACAACGCTGGACAACATGGTGAGACCCTGTCTCTACAAAATAAAAATGAAAATAAATAAAAAATAATCCCTCCCCTCAGGGTGGCTGAGAGAGGTAAAGAAAATAAAGCAAATAGGACTGGCATGCAGTAGTGCTTAACACATGTTTGAATAAACAAATGAGGGAGGGAATGCAGTTTACAGGAGAAGAAACCAGGCCTTCTGTCTAGAGATCTGACTCCCGTGTGCCCGTCCTAGAAGACACATTACTACCACCTGTGCAGTGCAGTCAGAACCAGGCTGTGGATCAGGCTGTAAGGAGAAACAAAGTTGAAAAATGGCCTGATTTGGCCTAAAACTGAAGCCACCCAAGTTGTCGTGGGCTTTTTCAGGCAACCTGGCAAGAGACAGAACTGCTCTGGGAGATGTAGGGGGAAACGTCCTGGGAAGGCCAGGAGGGGATGTGGGTGCCCTCTTTTCATTCAGTTACTTTCTGAGCCATTTCTCCTCCTCTGCTTTCAAAACCCTTGCCCGGCTGATACCATCAGGGTACACCCTGTGCTCCCTCACTTGCTGTTTCTTGCAGTCATCTCCCAATCACTTCAACTCAGTTATCACGGGCTCTAGCTCCCCCTCCATGCCATGCTTCATCAGAGCCTCCAATCCTCTTTCAGTATCACCTTTTTCACTGTCACCCACTCATGTGCTTGCTTCCCTTCTAACCCCGAGTAGATCCCACGCTCCACCATGACTGTCACTCCCTGGCTGAAACCCTCAATAAACCTGCCCCTCTCTGTCCATCACGTAAACCTGACTAAGTCCCAACTCTTCCAAAACCTAACCCTCACCTTCTTCAGGCCGGTGCCAGAGCAGCTGCAGGTGCTGGAGAAAAGCGCACAGCACTGTTGACGGGTTGCTCTTTAAATTCATGATCCAGCCAGGTGCGCGGCTCACGCCTGTAATTCCAGCACTTTGGGAGGCCAAGGAGGGTGGATCACCTGAGGTCAGGAGTTCAAGACCAGCCTGACCAACATGGAGAAACCCCGTTTCTACTAAAAATAAAAAAATTAGCTGGGCATGGTAGCAGACGTCTGTAATCCCAGCTACTGAGGAGGCTGAGACAGGGGAATCTCTTAAACCTGGGAGGCAGAGGCTGCAGTGAGCTGAGATTGTGCCACTGCTCTCCAGCCTGGGCAATAAGATTGAGACTCTGTCTCAAAAAATAATAATAACAAAATAAAAATAAATAAGTAAATTTGTGACCACAAACCTCAAATTGGCATTCCTCATACCTGGCAATCCCACCAACCTTTCCTAGAAAGTTTGTTTTCCAGTTCCCTGAGATGGCTGTTTCATACTGTCTTCTATCTGCACAAACTCCCCTGCACTCCTCAGCTGATGGGCATGGCTCGCCCTCCTTTGAGAAACTCAAAGCCCTCAGGCCAGATCTATCAACCCTCCTGCCCCTGCGCCCAGGCTTCCTGCCTTTCCTCCTGCAACCGCCGAAGAGGCATCCTGCTGGAGTCTAAGGCAATGTCTATCTGCTGGGACTGTGGATCCCAGGCCCTCGAGCAGGCTCAAGGCCTTTGATCCAGTGAGTATCCTGCTTTTCTCTGCATCATCATTTTCTCCCTTTCTGCTCTGTTATTCTTTTTTTTTTTTTTTTTTTTGAGACAGAGTCTTGCTGTGTCACCCAGGCTGGAGTGCAGTGGTGCTATCTTGGCTCACTGCAACCTCCGCCTCCCAGACTCAAGCAATTCTCCTGCCTCAGCCTCTCGAGTAGCTAGGATTACAAGCATGTTGCCATCATGCCTGGCTAATTGTATTTTTAGTAGAGATGGGGTTTCACCATGTTGGCCAGGCTGGTCTCAAACTTCCGGCCTCAAGCGACCTGCCCACCTCAGCCTCCCAAAGTGCTGGGATTACAGGCATAAACCACTGCACCCAGCCATCTGCCCTGTTATTCTGATTTGCACACAAACATATTCTAGTATCTCCCTTAAGGGAGGGAGGGAAGGAAGGGAGGGAGGGAGGGAGGGAGGGACCACTCTATCAGTTAGGGTCCTGGCAGAAATCAGGATTCTCTCAGTTGGTTCAACTGATTCAAAGAGGCTACTAACAAAGCTAAGGGAACGAACAAGGATGTTGCAGCACCCAGAGACAAATGAAGGTTTGTAGGGTGACAGCTCCTGGCCCAGAAAGGACCAAGGGAAGAAATAGCATTCCAGGAGCCATTGAGAAAAGGGCAGCCTGGAAGGAACTGCAGGCATGGAGTGGGACACAGCTCCTGCCCGAGACAGGGCACTGAAGCAGAGAGGGATGGGCAGAACACCTGCTCTCTCTTTCCTCCAGCCTTCAGTTCTCCTGCCTTTGCTTCCCCTTGGCTGAACCCATATGGAAGTGTTCTAACCAGAAGAGCCCCGGTAATGCAGTGCAAAAGGGTCTCTCTCCCCCGGGGCCCAGAGTGGGACCCAAATGGACAGTGAATGGACCTTGGATGGGATAATGGCCAGCACACCTTCCCTCATCCCCAAATCCCCTTCCAGCTTCTGCCCTTTCTCTGCTTACGTTTATAGCAAGACGTCTTGGAAGAGTTGTCTGTGCTTGGCTGGGCACAGTGGCTCACATCTGTAATCCCAACACTTTGGGAGACCAAGGCAGGAGGATCTCTTGAGCCCAGGAGTTCAAGATCAGCCTGGGCAACATGGCAAAACCCCATCTCTACAAAAAAATACAAAAATTAGCCAGGCATGGTGGCATGTGCCTGTGGTCCCAGCTACTTGGGAGACTGAGGCAGGAGACCACTTGAGCCTGGTAAGTTGAGGCTGCAGTGAGCCACGTTCATGCCACTGCACTCCAGCCCAGGTGACAGAGTGAGACCCTGTCTCAAAACAAACAAAAAAAACCAACACAAAAAAAGAAGTTCCACTGTTTTACTTTTGCAAGACTGAATTTCCTCATAGGCACCTAAATATTCTACTGGGTCTTTTAAAGGAAACTTCCTTTCCTATTAAATTTATAGTCACATATATTACACATATATGTGAAATATGAACAGAGGATCTGGCAACCTGGATTTGGGAGTTAATGAGGTCTCGTATTATTGACATATAATTCCATAAAGTGAAGACTCAGAATGAGGTCATCTCTTTGCCCCCTCTGGTTCCAGCCTCCATGAGGCAGCAGCATGAAGAATGGTTTAAAGGCCAGGGCTGCAGAAGCGGAAATTGTTTAAATTTCATTTCTAACCCTCCTTTGCAATGTGACCTTAACCAAGTCACTTTATCTCTCTGAGCCTCAGGGTTCTTATCTGAAAATTGCCTGAGTAGGGTTGTCACAGAGATTAAGTGAGCAATACACAGAAAGCCCCCAGCCTCTGAGCCCTGCATGAGTAAGCACACTGGAACAGTGCCAATCATTTCCATAGCTAGGATATTATTTTCCAGAAGCTTCCCAATGATCACAGGCTTCAGAAAGAGGTGATGCACACAGATTGGGGCAGTGAGTTGAGGGCTGGCAGCTGTTTCTGGCAGGTTGTTTGGAAGGGGATGAGGAGTGACTAGAAATGAAGGATGACGTAATGTCCTTTCCAGGGTCAAAGCATTGAAGGGATTATGGCATCTATTCCCACAAATATGAGTCAAAATAAAAATAACACTAAAAACCACAAAACACGAAATCTAAATGTATGGTGAAATGAAAACAGTCTCTTTCTAGATGTTCCGATTGCACCATTCTAGATAAATTCATTGAAGCCGAATTCATGTTTTCAATGCCCTTGCTCTGTTGCCTGCCTGCAGGAAATGCAGCAAGTGTTTGAGGCCAGGAACAAAAATTCCTGGGATCTGAATGCCATGAGATACTTTCACATCTGTGATATAAGTCATGATGATGATCATTCATTGATTGAGTTGATTTTCTGTTGTACCATTGTTTTTTAAACTCTTTGAAGTCCTTTCACCTATATCAGCTTGCTTGAATGCCACAGTGGTAGTCAAAAGGTAATCAGTATTAGCTCAGTGGGTTTTATTCATAGAATAACCAGAAACATAGCCTAGACCTCTTTGACATCAGTTGAGCCATCTGAGCCGATTATGATTCCTGCCAGGACCCTAACTGATAGAGAGGTCCGCTCCCTCCCTCCTCCCTCCCTCTCTCTCCCCGCCTCTTTCTTTCCTTCCTTCCTTCCCTCCTTCCTTCCTTCCTCCCATCCTTCCTCCCTTCCTCCCTCTTTCCTTCCTTCTTTCCTTCTTGAAGGGAGATACTAGAACATGTTTGTGTGCAAATGAGAATAAAAGGGATAAAATGGTAGTGCAGAGAAAAGCAGGATACTCGCTGAAATGGAGGCCTTGAACCTGCTCGAGTCGTGGGATCCAGAGTCCGAGCAGAAGGTCCTCCAATCACAAGCCAATTGACCTTGAAATCGCTCTTTGCCTGGAGACCACCACCACTTTCACTCCTACATAGCGATATACCACTCAGGACTCAGAAGTCACCTCTTCTTGGAAACCCTCCCTCACCTCCAGGCTGGCCCAGCTCATTTCTTCCAAGCCACCAAAGTCTCCCATGCTTGTCCTCAGTGTCAGGGGACACTCCTGCCTCAAAACTCTCTGCTTTCTTACTCTTGCACTGGCCTGTGAGCTCTTTGCAGAAAGGGCCCCACTCACATATCACAGTGCTCCAAAAAGCTTGTGGTTCATCTTTGAATTGAGTGGGTCAATTTAACACAGAGATCTTTCACAAGCTGGATTTAATATCCTGGGAGGACCCATTTTATGGTAAGTAGAGGCAACACTAATCTCGTCCCAGGTAGGAGACAAAGATCCCTCTGCCGCCATCACACACCCATGAACACAACACATATTATGATAACCATGGTGCCTGAAATTCCACCATTCAAGAATCGTTTCTTGTCTTCTGATGTTCTTGTTCCCCTGGACAGGTGGGACTGGAGTGATGTGGGTGGGTGGTTAAGTGCCTAGGTGGGGAGGGGCCTACTAAAGACACTAGGGCTTATGATGATTGCCCTTCCTGCAGCTATGCTCCCCATTTCATGGAGATTGAAATGCCTCATCTGTTCCCTGTGCCCTGGGCATCTGAGAGGAATGCTTGGTTGCTCAGTATCTAGGTTCCTTATGCCAAAGTTTTGGTGACACCGTTCTCATTATTTTTTTCTTTAAAATTGTTGCCCAGGCACAGTGGCTCATGCCTGTAATCCCAGCACTTTGGGATGCCTAGGTGGGAGGATCACTTGAGCCCAGGAGTTCGAGACCCTTGGGCAACATGGTGAAACCCCATCTCTACTAAAAATACAAAAAATTAGCCGGGCGTGGTGGTGCATGCTTATGGTCCCCATTACTCAGGAGGCTGAGGTGGCAGGATGCCTTGAGCTGGGAGGTGGAGGTTGCAGTGAGCCGAGATCATGCCACTGCACTCTAGCCTGGGCAACAAGAGTGAAACTCCATCTCAAAAAAGAAAAAAAAAGTTGTATTGGCCAGCCTCAGTGTTGCAAACCTGTAATGCCAGCACTTTGGGAGGCCAAGGTGGCAAATCACTTGAGCTCGGGAGTTCAAGACCAGCCTGAGTACCATGATGAAACCCCATCTCTACCAAAAATATAAAAAATTAGCCAGGCGTGGTGGTGCCCGCCTGTGGTCCCAGCTACTCAGGAGGCTGAGGCAGGAGGTGGAGGTTGCAGTGAGCACAGATCGCACCACTGTGCTACAGCCTGAGCAACACAGTGAGACCCAATCTGAAAAATAAAAAATAATAAATAAATAAGACAGGTTGTCTAAAACTTTTTTTAAGTTCTATTGTTCAATCCTTGTCTCATGAACATTAAATTAAATTAAGAAATAAAGTCATATTGTACTTGTTCTGCCTTTGAATGTCATAGACAGTCAATGCCAGTGAGAGGCTGGGTGTGAAGTGACTCAACAGGACATCCCAAGCCGCAGTTCCTGAAGGGATAGCAATGGTGCCATGAGGGAGGGGTTGTGGTGTCTACGTTTCTGTCAGTGGGGGAAATCTGCTCTCAGCCCCCACACCAGTGGGGAAGCTTCCCTCTCTACCAAAGGGAGTGGAATAAAAGAACATGCTGGGCCTGGTGGCTCATGCCTGTAATCCTAGCACTTTGGAAGGCCGAGGAGGGTGGATCAATTGAGATCAGGAGTTCGAGACCAGCCTGAACAACATGGTGAAACTCCATCTCTACTAAAAATACAAAATTAGCCGAGCGTGGGGGTGCACACCTGTAATCTCAGCTACTCCAGAGGGTGAGGCAGGAGAATCCCCTGAACGCAGGAGGCAGAGGTTGCAGTGAGCCGAGATCATGCCATTGCACTCCACCCTGGGCGACAAGAGTGAAACTCTGTCTCAAAAAAAACAAAAACAAAAAAACAAAAACAAACAAACAAACAAAAATGCATATCCCAGAATGGCAGTCCCAGGAGAATTCCCAAGGAGAAGGCAAAAAAACTGAGCAGGAAACAGGGAGGGCCAGAAAGCTGCAGGGCAACCTCCCCAGAGAGAGGGTCCCGCTCCTCTCCCATTCCTTCCCCACCCATCTGGGCAGACCTTATCCCATCTCAGCATGGAGCTCCAACAGCCCCGAGCACCCCTGTTCACCGTGACCCACTCTTCACACTGCAGCCAGAGCGCTCTCTCTACCCACGATTGTCTAGTGCCTCCCTCTTCAACCTTCCAGACTCTGTCCTCCCCCATCGTTGTGGATGGAAACAAGACAGGGCCAGACAGGGCCAGCTGCATGGGCCTATGACCTGTGCAGTCACAGAGGGCCCTGGTGCTAAGGGCCCCACACTTGGTTTAATGCTCTGCTATAACTGCCTTTACATTCCTCATGACACATGACCAAGAGATCCACATTTGCTTTTTCAGTGGGCTCTGCAAATTATGTAGCTAGGCCTGGTACACAGCCTCACCCACTGGGGATTAATATTTAAGTCCAGGCTTCAAGGCTCAGGAGTATGAAGTCACATTTCTGTTTAATAGAAAAATTACCAGACTCGAAATTCTCACCTCCTTAATCACAGTCTTCAGCCAGGCCCTATCCCTGAGGGTCTCTGGGCCTTCGGGGCCTCCCTTTTGGAAGCCAAGTCTGTTGCACAAACCTGCTGGCTTGGTGATGTGTCTTGGCCAGCCTGATGGTGCCAGGCTGTGGGCAGTAGTCTTCCCCCTGAGCAGCTGGCATCCTACAGTGCCCAGGCCACCTGGCTGAGGTGGGCTCCAAGTTTCTCTGTAGATGCTCTCACCTGATAACTAAGGCCAGCAGGCAAGGTCTGACAATTCTTTAGAAGGTTTAGAGAAGATTCTCATTTTTAGCTAACATGCGCTGAGCAGTCCTACGTGCAAGGACTCTAAGCACTTTTAGTGCACATTCCAGGAACCTCACCATCAGGCTATGAGGGAAGTACGATTAATGACTACTGCCTAGTTATTACAAGGAAACTAACGTTCAGGAAGATTAACTACACCTCACTGGCCACTCCTTCTCGTCTTCCTGCTGGGTTTACCTCATTGTCTAACCTCTAAGTGCAGATGCCCTGGGCATGCCTCGATTCTCTCCTCCTTTCAGTCCACCCTCTCACCCCTGTTGGTCTTCTGACACCTCACCCATCCACCTAATCTATCAAATGACTCTGAACTCCAGATTCCACCTGCCTTTCAGCGTCTCCACAGGGATTTCTAACAGACAAGCTCAAACTCCGTGCATCCACAACAGAGCTCCTGATCCCCCATCCCCAACTTCCTGGCTTCTGTAGCCTTCCCCCATCTTAGACACTTGCTTGACCAAAACCACTGGAATCATTCTTAATTCTTCACTACCCGACATCTAATTCATTAGCAAATCCTGTCAGCAAGACTTTAAAAATATGTGCACACACAAAAAAATTATATGCAGATGCTCCTCTACTTATGATGGGGTTACATCCCAACAAACCCATCGTACGCTGAAAATAATCAGGTTAAAAATACATTTAGTGCACAACCTATGAAACATCATAGCTTAGCCTAGCCTACTTTAAATGTGCTCAGAACACATACATTAGCCTACAGTTGGGCCACATCATCTAACACATACTTATAATAAAGTGGTGAATATCTCACGTAATTTATAGAATATTGTACTGAAAGTGAAAAACAGAATGTTTTATTCTTTTTTTGTTTTTGTTTTTGTTTTTGTTTTGAGACGAAGTCTCGCTCTGTTGCCCATGCTGGAGTGCAGCGGCATAATCTCAGCTCACAGCAACCTCCCAACCTCTGCCTCCCGGGTTCAAGCGATTCTCCTGCCTCAGCCTCCTGAGTAGCTGGGACTACAGGTGCCACCATGCCCAGCTAATTTTTTATATTTTTAGTAGAGACAGTGTTTCACTGTGCTAGCCAGGATTTGTTGTTGTTGTTGTTGTTGTGTGTGTGGTGTTTTTTTTTTTTTTAAGACAGAGTTTCGCTCTTGTTGCCCAGGCTGGAGTGCAATGGCATGATCTCGACTCACCACAACCTCCGTCTCCCAGGTTCAAGTGATTATCCCGCCTCAGCCTCCTGACTAGCTAGGATTACAGGCATGCACTACCATGCCCAGCTTATTTTGTATTTTTAGTAGAGATGGGGTTCCTCCATGTTGGTCAGGCTGGTCTTGAACTCCTGACCTCAGGTGATCTGCCTGCTTCCGGCCTCCCAAAGTGCTGGGATTACAGGTTTGAGCCACCTCACCTGGGCAACAGAATGGTTTTATGGTTACTTGGTATGATTTCTACTGCATGTATATGTCTTTCATACCATGGTAAAGTCAAAAAATTGTTAGGCTGAACCACTGCAAATCAGGAAGTGTCTGTATATATCGATCTATAGATAGATAGAACACAATAAAATTGATAAATTAGACTTCTTCAAAGTTCAAAATGTTTGCACTTCCAAAGACACTATTAAGAAAGTGAAAATAGGCCAATTGTGGTGGCTCACGCCTGTAATCCCAACACTCTGGGAGGCTGAGGCGGTTGGATCACCTGAGGTCAGGAGTTCAGAACTGACATGGCCAACATGGTGAAACCCAGTCTCTACTAAAAATACAAAAATTAGCCGGGCGTGGTGGCAGGTGCCTGTGATCCCAGCTACTTGGGAGGCTGAGGCAGGAGAATTGCTTGAACCCAGGAGGCAGAGGCTGCAGTGAGCTGAGATCATGCCACTGCACCCCACCCTGGGCAACCGAGTGAGACACTATCTCAAAAAAAAAAAAAGGAAAGAAAAGAAAGAAAGTGAAAATAGGGCTGGGCGTGGTAGCTCACGCCTGTAATCCCAGCACTTTGGGAGGCCAAGGTGGGCAGATCACCTGAGGTTGGGAGTTCAAGACCAGCCTGAACAACATAGAGAAACCCCATCTCTACTAAAAATACAAAATTAGCCAGGAGTGGTGGCGCATGCCCATAATCCCAGCTACTCAGGAGGCTGAGGCTGGAGAATCTCATGAACCCGGGAGGCAGAGGTTGCGTTGAGCTGAGATCGCGCCATTGCACTCCAGCCCGGGTGACAAAAGTGAAACTCCGTAAAGAAGGAAAGAAGGAAAGAAAAAGAAAGAAAGAAAGAGAGAGAGAGAGAGAGGAGGGAGGGACGGAGGGAGGGAGGGAGGGAAGGAAGGAAGGAAGGAAGGAAGGAAGGAAGGAGGGAAGGGAGGGAGGGAGGAAGGAAGGAAGGGAAAGAAAAAAAAATAGGCTGGGCATGGTGGTTCACACCTGTAATCTCAACACTATGGGAGGCCGAAGAGGGTGGATTGCTTGAACCCAGGAGTTCAAGACCAGCCTGAGCAACATGGTGAAACCTCATCTCTACAAAAAATAAACAAAATTAGCTGAGCATGGTGGTGTATGCCTGTAGTCCCAGCTACTTGGGAGGCTAAGGTGGGAGAATGGCTTGAGCCTGGGAGGCAGGCAGAGGTTGCAGTGAGCTCTGTTTGTGCCACTGCACTCCATCCTGAGCAACAGAGCCAGGCCTTGTCAAAAAAAAAAAAAAAAGAAAAGAAAAGAAAGAAGGAAGAAGGAGAGAGAGAGAGGGAGAAAGAGAGAGACAGAAAGAAAGAGAAAGAGAAAGAAAAAGAAAGAAAGAAAGAGAAAGAAAGAAAAAAAGAAAGAAAGAAAGAAAGAAAGAAAGAGCTTTCCCTCACTTTGCCCTACCCTTGAGGCTCTGCCAAATGCAGGTGATGGTTGCTGACCTCCTTCTGTGGCAAACTCTGAGTAAGTAACTTTGCTTGTTCTCATTTGAGTGCTCTTTGTTTATTCCTGCACTTTGGATTAGGAGTAACAAGAGTCATGGGAACAAGGGGACAAGTTGAGGTCTATTTTGGAGATAAAACAGGCAAAACTCGATAATGGATAATAAGGAGGAGCAGGAGGCAGGTAAGAAAAGAGGGACATCAAGAGGACTCCTAGAGAGGCTGGGCATAGTGGCTCACGCCTGTAATCCCAACACGTTGGGAGGCTGAGGTGGGTGGATCTCTTGAGGCCAGGAATTTGAGACCAGTCACAGCCGACATGGCAAACCTTGTCTCTACTAAAAATTCAAAAATTAGTCAGGCGTGGCAGCACACTCCTGTAATCCCAGCCACTCAGGAGGCTGAGGCACGAGAATTGCTTGAACCCAGGAAGTGGAGGTTGCAGTGAGCCAAGATCGTGCCATGGCACTCCAGCCTGGGTAACAGAGTGAGACTTTGTCCCAAAAAAAAACCAAAAATTAAAATCAAATTAAAAAAAGAAGACTCCTAGGTGTCTGGCCTTAGCAAGTGGGTGGACGGTGGCACTGTTTACTGAGACAAAGATTAGAACAAAAGCAGGTTGGCAGGGTGACTAAAAGCCAGAGTTGAGTTTTTGATGTGAGATGTCTATCAGATGAAGGTGCCAAGGAGGCAGTTACATCCCCAAGTCTGTGCTCAGAGGGAGACCAAGCAGGAGAGAGGACATAGGAGGGGCACACAAAGATGCTTTATACAACCAGGAACACGGATGATGTCACAGGAGACAGTGTAGACAGAGAAGGGATGAGGAAGCAGGACTGACCCTCATCAGGACTGAGCCTGTGGGAATCCAGTTTCTCTCTGTATTTATTTATTTATTTATTTATTTATTTATTTATTTATTTATTTGAGACAAGGTCTTGTTGTGTTGCCCAGGCTGGAGTGCAGTGGCGAGATCTCAGCTCACTGCAGCCTTGACCTCGCAGGCTCAAGTGATCCTCCCACTTCAGCCTCCCAAGTAGCTGGGACCATAGGTGCATGCCACCAGGCCTGACTAATTTTTTATTTTTTGCAAAGATGGGGTCTTGCTATGTTGCCCAGACTACTCTCAACTCCTAGATGAAAGTGATCTGCCTGCCTCGGCCTCCCAAAGTGTTAGGATTACAGGCGTGAGCCACCTCACTGGGCTTGTAAATACTTATTGAGTGAATGAGACATTCTTCAGCACTAAGTAAAGTTGACGGCCTCCTAAGGGATTAGATTAGAAACTTCCACAGTCGGATGTGGGCAGAAGATGAGGAGGCAGCCTCAGAGACTGAGAGGAGCTGCCAGCGAGGACAAAGAAAACCTGCTGCACCGGGATGAACCCCACACTCCTCGGCAGAGCGTGGGCTAACCTGGGCCAACTGCCTGCCGCCTTCCTCTCCAGACTCATCTCTTCCTGCCATCCTTTTGGGGCCAATTTGAGTATTTTCCCAAATGCATCCTATAGCTTTAGACCTTCACACATGCTGTCCCCTCTCTAGGATTACAAAAGTCACATGAGCTCATTATCAGTAAGTTGAACACAATGGAAATACATGACAGAGTAGAAGCTGGCCAGCACCCCTGCTCTCCATTAGTAAGCATTTGTACTATGCGTTTGCAGATGTGTTTTCTGCGCATATTCTAATACACTTGCTCTCACACACATGCACACACCAGATTTTCCTCCCTGCCTCCAAAATGGGAAATACCTCCTTTACTGCATGATTTTTCCTCTTAATGCATTATGGACCCTTTCCACATACATAGAGAGTACATACTTGCTTATGCTTATGTTTCAATACAAATGTACATACAGTGCATTTCGGTACACAGAGAGGTGCCTTGTTCTTTAAGATAGATCTTTAGAGTTTGAGTGTATAGATTAATCACAATGTATTTAAACAATCTGCATTAATAAACCTTCCATCTCTTTTTTATTTCTTTCTTTTCTTCTCTTCTTTTTTCTTTTCTTTTGAGATGGGAGTCTTGCTCTGTTGCCCAGGCTGGAGTGCCATGGCACAATCTCAGCTCACTGTAACCTCCACCTCCCAAGTTCAAGTGACCCTCTCACCTAAGCTTCCCGAGTAGCTGGGATTACAGGTGCCCTCCACCACACCTAGCTATTTTTCTCTGTGTGTATTTTTTTTTTTTTAATAGAGATGGGTTGCACCATGTTGGTCAGGCTGGTCTCAAACTCTTAACCTCAACTGATCCACCTTGGCTGCCTTGGCCTCCCCAGGTGCTGGGATTGTAGGCATGAGCCATTGCACCTGGCCACCCTTTCTTTTTTCTTCTTCTTTCTTTCTTTTTTTTTTTTTTTGAGACAGAATCTCACTCTGTTGCCCAGGCTAGAGTGCAGTGGTATGATGACAGTTTATTGCCGCCTCAACCTCCTGGGCCCAAGTGATCCTTCTTCCTGTCTCCTGAATAGCTGGGATCACAGGTGAGCACCACCATGCCTGGCTATTTTTTTTTTGTAGAGACAGAGTCTCACTATGTTGCCCAGGCATCTTTTTTGCAATTATAAAAGTGGCAATGCTCTATGTTGTACAGACTGTACAAAAACATGACCTTAGACAAATAAATTCCTAGAAGTAGGGTTGTGAGGTCAAAAATAGTGAATGCTTTAATAGACATTGCCAAACTGCTCTCCAAAGAGTTCAGGACAACTTTTGCCAACAAGTGTGAATTAAATTTCTTGTTTATCTACACTCATGCCAAGACTGGGTATTGTTAATCATTCAACTCAGTCAATTTTATAGAAAAAGTGATATTGTATTATTGTTTTAATTTGCATTTCATAGAACAGAAATAAGGTTTCTGATAGTTTTTCACATTCCTTGCCCATTTTTCTGTAGGCTTTTTAACCTTTTGATTTGCAAGGGTTCTTGGTATATTAGATGTCATATATAGGCATTGCAAACACTCTTCATTTAAATTTTTTATTTTACTTTCTTTTTCTAGAGACAGGGTCTTGCTCTGTCACCTAGGCTGGAGTTCAGTGGCATGACCACAGCTCACTGCAGCCTGGACCTCCAGGCTGAAGCGATTCTCCCTCCTCTGCCTCCTGAGTAGCTGGGACTACAAGCACACACTGCCACACCTGGCTAATTTTTGCATTTTTTGTAGAGCTGGGGTCTCACTACATTGCCTAAGCTGTTCTCAAACTCCTAGGCTCAAGCTATGCTCTCACCTCGGCCTCCTAACGTGCTGAGATTACAGGCATGAGCTACTGTGCCTAGCTGGAAATATTCCTTATTGGCTGCTTTTTCTTTACTTGTCTTATTTTTTCAAATATAAATATAGACGGGCTCTATGTTGCCCAGGCTGAAGGGCAGTGGTTATTTACAAGTGTAACCATGATTCACTGCAGTCTTGAACTCCTGGCTTCAAGTTATCCCCCTGCCTTAGCCGCCCGAGTAGCTAGGACTACAGGTATGCACCACTATGACCTGCTGATTTTTGTTTGTGTATGTGTTTTGTAGAGACAGGGTCTCACTTTGTTGCCCTGTCTAGTCCCTCAAGCAATCCTTCTGCCTCAATCTCCCAAAGTTCTAGCATTACAGGCATGAGCCACCATACCTGGTCAGTTTATTAATCTTTTTTGTTTGTTTGTTTTGAGATGGAGTTTCGCTCTTGTTGCTCAGGCTGGAGTACGATGGTGTGATCTTGGCTCACCGCAACCTCCGCCTCCCTGATTCAAGCGATTCTCCTGCCTCAGCCTCCCGAGTAGCTGGAATTACAGGCATGTGCCATCACGCCCGGCTAATTTTGTGTTTTTAGTAGAGACAAGGTTTTTCCATGTTGGTCAGGGTGGTCTTGAACTCCCGACCTCCAGTGATCCACCCGCCTCAGCCTCCCAAACTGCTGGGATTATAAGCATGAGCCACTGGGCCTGGCCCAGCTTATTAATCTTTATTTTCGCTTTATAAAGGTTTAGAATTTTACGTGGTCATGCTTATGAAGGCCCTTAATATTCCAAATTTTTTCTTTTTTTTTTTTTCTTTTTCAAGATTAAGTCTTGCTCTGTTGCCCAGGCTGGAGTGCAGTGGCAGAATCTCAGCTCACTGCAACCTCCGCCTCCCAGGTTCAAGAGATTCTCCTGCCTCAGCCTCCTGAGTAGCTGGGATTATAGGCACACACCACCATACTTGGCTAATTTTTGTATTCTTAGTAGAGACTGGGTTTCACCATGTTGGCCAGGCTGGTCTTGGACTCTTGACCTCATGAGCTGTCCGTCTCGGCCTCCCAAAGTGCTGGGACTACAGGCGTGAGCCACCACACCCGGCCCACCAATTTTTTTTCTAAAACTTACTCATCTTTATTCTAGAAAGTTATTGGTTTCATTTTCTTACATATAACCATCTTTGAACCATCTGGAATTGTTTTGGTGTTGAGAGGTAGGAATCCAGCTTCTCCTTGTAAATATTTATTGAATGAATGAATGAGACATTCTGCAGCCCTAAGTAAAGCTGATGGCCTCCTAAGGGATTAGATTAGATGGTTAATAAAATTGTTTGTTCACTCTACAAATATTTTTAAACTGCATGCCAGCATGGCAGAATGCAATGGTGAATAAAATCAGATAGAGCTCCCGCTCTGTGGCTATTACAGTTGATGGGACAGGCAGACATTAGCCAGACACCACAAATGGATGTAAAACTTACAAAGGCGATATGTGCCCTGAAAAAGCATATAGTTAAGGAATCTACCCTAGTTGTCACTGGTTAAGGAAGTTCCTTGGGAAGTGCCCTCAGGACCAGCACCTGTGAGAGGGTGAAGCTGGCAGGCCTGGCCAGACAGAGTGACTGCACTCCAGTTGCAACAGAGGTCTCAGCCACTCCCACAGGGAGCTCTAGAGGGCAGATGACCCTTCAAAGTTGCAGTGAATGGAGGCGAGGGGTCTGGGCTTTTATTGCCCACCCCATCTCCCTGCTCCAATGAACTAGGCAATGGATGTAGACTGTCCCCAGGCAGCTCCGTTCAGCCAGGGCATTTCCCAGAGTAAGACTCATCTGCCAGCATCCACTTCCAAGTCTCCTAGCAGCCAGGGAATGAGGGCCCTGATCCTGAAGTGGATGTCTGGGTGGCAGGTCACAGTATCCACTACAGAAGTCTTCCATAAAGTAGTTGGGGAGACCTTGAGTACAGTACTGATGGGTAAGCGGAAGTTAACTAGGCATAGAGAACGGAGACTTTTTCTAGGAGCAACCTGCTTTCTCTAGCACAATGCCAGGGGAGCCTTTGCATGGCAGGCACGGGCAGAGAGACTAATGAGGAGGCTGCTAAGGGAATTTAATAGAATACATTCAAATCTGGAGATGAGCATATACAAAATTAGACAGAAAAGCAAAGTTTCCTGATATCCACAGCCCTCAGAGATGACAATTATTAAGGTTTTTTTGTTTTTGTCTTTTGAGATGGAGTCTCGCTCTGTTGCCTAGGCTAGAGTGCAGTGGTGCAATCTTGGGTCACTGCAACCTCCACCTCCCAGGTTCAAGCAATTCTCCTGCCTCAGCCTCCCGAGTAGCTGGGATTACAGGTGCCCACCAACATGCCCTGCTAATTTTTTTTTTTCATTAGAGATGGGGTTTCACCATGTTGACCATGTTGGTCTCAAACTCCTGACCCCAAGCGATCCTCCCGCCGTGGCCTCCCAAAGTGCTGGGATCACAGGCGTGAGCCACCATGCCCGGCTCGCTGCATTTCTTTTCCATCTTTCTTCTCTGCACATTTTATTTAAAAGCAAGGATTTTATTATAGATGTGATTTGTTTTTCTGCTTTTTTCTACACATTTTTTTCTATACCTTTACTGTTTCTGATCACAAAGGCAACACCTGCTAATTACATAAACTCAGAAAATACAAATTTTAATAAAGAAATAAACAATACTTCCGTCCAGGCGCGGCCTTTAACCTGGCACCCCACGGGCTCCAGAGCTCCCGTTTCCATGATCCAGCCCAGCGCCTGGCATGCTGAGAATACCTGGAAAATGCCAGCTATGCACTGTCACCTCGGGAGGGTCTCTTCTTATTTCCAAAGCTGTCTTCTGCTTAATGAAATGCATGCAGACACTGAGCAAGTATGTATTGAGCTTCTCATCTCCCGGACACCAGAGACACATCCATAGACTGACTGAGTTCACTGCCCCTTGTGCTGCACTCTGCTTGAGGAGACAGATGATGGTGTCATGTAAGGAGCTAAAATGTAAGGAGCTAAAATGTCCTGAGCTGTGAAAGTGGCAAGCGGGGGCTGAGGGATGGAGGGGGCAGGGTTGGGGCAGGTGGGGGTGACTGGGATGTCTAGAGCCCAGGGCTGGGGCCGGACCCTGCACTGCTCTGCTTGGTGACCTCACTGTGCTCTGAGTCATGAGGGCAGACAGTGGCCAGGGTGAGGATGGCACAGTGCAGCCCTTTCCCCACTGCTGAAGATGCGCCTTCGTGGGGTGGGAGAACAGGCTGTGGGGACTTGAGAGTCATCCTGCCCCCAGGGGTGGTTGTTTCTGGAAACAAAAATCCAGGGCTTATGCTCCTGGGACAGAGGAGCCCTGGGGCCTCGCGTCCTCCCCATGGCCTTCGCATTGGGCTGTGAAGGCGTCTTCCTGTTGAGTCTGAGGGAGAGAGAAGTGGTGCCACTCAAGGAGTCAGCTTTCATCTCACTTAGTCCTCACAGTGGCCCTGTGAGGTAAGGACCACCAGCAGCCCAATTTACGGATGAGGACCCTGAGGCTCAGAGAAGTTACATGGTTTGCCCAAAGGGACACAGCTACTAAGTGGCTGAATGGGATTGAACCCGGGTCTTTCTGAGACAGCCCAAGCTGTGGATGGAACGCTCCAGCTCACAGATGAACAGGTGAAGTGGAACAGACACTTTAGAATGATTTGGCAATATTCACCAAAGCTAAACATTTGCCTCCCATGAGCTAGCAATTTCCTCCCTTCGTGTGTACCTTACACAGATGTGTCTATATCTTCACTAAAATATAAGTAAAACAACCCACATAGGAGCACAATTTGTAATAGCCTCATACTAGAAACTTCCAAAATACCCATCACAGAAGAATGAATAAAAAACCATGGGACATTCAAGACTAGAATACTATACAGCAAAGAAAATGAATAAATTGTGGCTACAACATGAATGAATCTCACACAGCTCATGTGTGAGCGACAGAAGTTAGACCTATAAGAATAGGTCTATAAGAATAATATCTATAAGAATAGATAATGTGTGATTCCATTTATATGAAGTTATCATCAGGCAAACTAATCTCCAGTAAAAGAATTTACCTCGGGGTGGGGGTGCAGGGAATTGAGCCTTCTGTGGGGCCTGAAATGTTTACAGTTGCCCCTCAATGTATGTGGGGAATCAGTTTCCCCATCTCCCACAGATACCAAAGTCCTGATATAAAATGGTGCAGTATTTGTATATAACCTAAGTACATCTTCTTGTATGCTTAAAATTATCTCTAGATTACTTATGTGATCATGTGTCAGATAACGACATTTCAGTCCATGCCAGAATGCATATAGGACGGTGGTTCCCATAAGGCTATAATGGATCCATCCTATACAGGTGTACCATCTCTAAAAATTGATATTTAAGAAGAGATGGGGCCCTGTTATGTTGCCCAGATAGTCTTGAACTCCTGGGCCCAAGTGATCCTCCCATTATGGCTTCCCAGAGTGCTGGAATTATAGGCATGAACCACCACACCTGGCCAGGTGTACCATTTTGTATTGTTTATACTGTATTTTTATGATCCTTTTCTGTGTTTAGATACACAAGATAGCCACCATTATGTTACCATTGCCTACAGTACTCAATATAGTAACATGCTGTAGAGGTTTGGAGCCCAGGAGCAATCAGCTCTACCACTCAGCCCAGGTGTGTGTTTGGCTGGACCACCTGGAGGAAGCTAAGGAGACATGACCTAAAGGCAGAGGGTGAGTCAGAGGTGGGATCCCTGGACAGGTATGAGAAGCTAGGCGAAAATGGGTGAAGTCTGAATAAATTTCACCCTATTCATATAATTACTGCATTAATAACCTTAGATAATAGTTCACATTATCATTTAGTTAATAGGATTGCACCCATGTTAAATTTCTTATTTTGTTTTTTTAAGAGACAAAGTCTCACTCTGTCACTTAGGCTGGAGTGCAGTGCTGTGATCATAGCTCACTGCTTCCTGGAACTCAATTGCTCAAGCAGTCTTCCCACCTCAGCCTCCTGACTAGGTGGGACTACACACACACGCCACCACGCCTGGCAATTTCTTTTACTTTTCTCTAGAGAAAGAGTCTACCTATGTTTCCCAGGCTGATCTCAAACTCCTGGGCTCAAGTGAACCTGAACCTCCTGCCTCTACCTCTCAAATTGCTGGGATTACAGGCATGAGCCACCACACCTGGCCTAAATTTCTTATGTGCCATGGTACTGCAAAACGTCCTTATTAAGGGCAGCTGGATGGAAGGTGTACGTGTAAAATCATTTCAACAGTAAACATTTATTTTACAACATGAAGATGGTTATCCTTCCATGAGTGTAAAGTATAAAGGCAGGCTCATGGTGTCGTCAGAAGTCAGGTTTCAGGGCTGGGGGTGCTGGGAGGGGCTGGGCATGGTTGGCTTTGTGATCTGGGGGCTGGTGTGTTCCATCTCTGAATGTCTTTTGAGCTGTGCACTTACCAGGGATGTAAGTCATATCTTAATAAATTTTCATAAGTTTAACAAAAAATAAAACGAGGATGGGAAGCTTGTTTGGGATCTCGGGTGCTTATCTAGCCATGAGCCCTGGCCCAGATGCTTCTAGAAGCCTGGAGGGAACTGAGAACATTCAAAATAGAGGTGGCAGAGCCAAGGCCCCGAGGTGGAAGCGCACTGCTGCTTGTCCCTAGCTGTGAATGGGGTGTCCTGCTCAGAGGCAATGCTGTGTGCACTGCAGGGCCCACAAGTCCATGTCCATATTGTGGCTCAGTGCAGTGAAAGCCGATCTCAGCCCCTTCGCAGTGTGGTCAGCCTGCCAGCAGGTGGCCAGCTGATCCTCCTGGGAAATTGTGCCATCCCAGGGACTGGGTGTGAGTCTCTCATCCACAAATGTGGTGTCAGCCTGGTGAGCCTTGGAAAGGGCATGTGCAGGATGCTGAGCCTCTTCCATCCTCATGCCGGTCTCAAGGCCACTTGCTCCGTGGGCCCATCCAGCAAGTGTGGTGGCTTGGAAAGAAGCCGGCTCCATCCACAGGGCATGCTGTTTTGCTCAACTCAGGACCAACATCATCCTCCATAGTAATTCTCTTTGGTGGGAGTACTGGAAACATGAATAACAGATACCTTCAGAGTCTGAGCTGCTGAGGCCAGGGCTGCAGGGTGCCCTCCTGTCAGGAAAGCCTGCACTGGCAGCTGGAAGGCACCTGGTCGTGGTGCCTGCAAGGGCTGCAGCAGTGGCTGCAAGGCTTCGGGACTCACCCGGCTTCTGTGAGGTGAATTGTGACAGTGGCAGAGCTCTGCAGCGCCAGGGTCCCCTGCATGGTCATACTGACTGCAACTGGGAGCCCACCACACCCCTGGTGCCCCTCTCTTCCCAGGGCTGGGGTCTAGACCAGGCCCCTCTTGCCTGGGAATTATACGCTGGGAGGGGGACACAGGCCCACAGATTGGGACAGAGGCCCCAGGGCATGCTGCTGGCTGGCCGGGGCTGCCATGCTCACCTCTCTGTCTCTCGTGGCCTTGGTGGGACCGGCCTCCCCATTGAATGGGATTTTCCAGGTGTCTGGGGCTGCAGGGCAGCTGGCGGGGTGCCACCCTGGCTTCTTCCAGACATGCCAGTCACTGGTCACCGAGGGGGCCAGATGCAGGTGCCCATGTTGCAGCGGGGTTATCTCCCGACCTCCCTCTTAGTCCTGATGGGACTGGGCTGGGCCCCGTGTCAGGGTCCCCTTGGGCTTCCTGGGCTAGGCCTGTCCCATGGTCCCGGGGCTGTCCAGGACACATTTAGAAGGGACATGGACCCAGCAGCTCTGTTTGAAATCATCATGGGGGAACCAAGGGCCCCCCACATCCAGGTCCGTTGGGAGCTGGGGCATAGAGTTCCACTGCAGGAATCTCCAGGAACGCCGAGGTCCTCCCTGAGCCGGGGCCAGGCTGGGCATGCCCTGAGTCCCAGGTGCCCCCAGAGAGTGGTCTGCTGCCCTGGGCTCCCCAGAAGCCCCCACATGTTCCTGGGCCTTGGCCTCATGGACAGCCCCACCAGGACAGGGTGTGGGACGAGGTGGAGAAGCGGACCAAATGGGCCGCTGGAACTGGGCTGGTGGGCCGGGAAGGGCCTTCCTGTCCCCCTTGCAGAGGGTCTTCCCGCCATGTGATGCCAGCACAGACCTGGGTCCTGAGGACCCTTTCTCGGGTTTTGCTGAAAGGAAAACAGACGTGGTCAGTGTCTCCAGTGAGCCCATGCAGGCCTTTCCGGGCTGGGCCCCACCTGCCTGGGTCTCTGGAGTCCTCAGGGTCTCTGTGTGGCCCCCGTGGTCTGACACTGATGACATGCCTATAGTCTGCTGATCCCAGAGGAAGGGGTGTGTGCCGCCTGGTGTGGGGAAGCTGCCTGGGCATGGCAGGTGGCTTCTGGAACTGCCCCCAGGATTCAGCCTCACTGGGGGCTTCCTGCCACATACCCTCGTCCCAGGGCTATTGGGCCTGGGATATGGCCCCCAGTCAGAACTCAGGTGGGAGGGGCCTTGGATGTCACCAGCCCCTTGCCACTTCACATGGGGACCCGTCTCCACAGTGGGTGACTGGGCCTGGACGTGGGTCACCCTCTGCCCTCCTGGGCTGCCCCGTCCATACCAGGACTGACCGTTCCCACACCTGGCTAAACACTTGGCTCTGGCTCTGGGCCAGGGGTCCCACCTGTGCCCTCTCTCTGAATGCTCTAGGGGTCAGAGACACTGATTCCCTTGTCTCCCTGGCTCAAGGCTTGTTGTCCTGGCACCCTTGGAGGAGTCTGCAGGAGTGAGGGGCCTCTGCTGCTCTCTGAGGCTGTCAGCACTTGCAGGGAGGGGCAGAGGCTCTCACAAATGGGTCTGGCTCCTCCAGTGCCCTTGAGGGCCCTGTGAGGGAGAGAGCAGGCCACCGTGGGAAGTGGGAGGTGGCTTGTTGGAGGGTCTTGCCCACATCCCCCTCCTGCGTGCACAGCACATCCAGTACATATGCACTGAGCGCCTGCCCTGAGGAATGGTGGGCCTCCTGTACTTTCTTAGAGTCCAGGAGGAAGAGGAGGAAGAAAAGGTGAAGAGGAAGACCCAAGTAGTAGAGTTAGGGGTCCTGGGTACTCCCCCAGTATTGACTGCCCCAGAGGGTGACTCAGGAGGGGACCTGGTACTGGAGCCCACCTGGGGGTGGCAGGTCCCCATGCTTCCTTGTTAGTTTCTTCATAGAGGCCCAAAGATGATTAAGAACAGCGTCATCCACAAACAAATGGGAGAACATTCCATGCTCATGGATAGGAAGAATCAATATCGTGAAAATGGCCATACTGCCCAAGGTAATTTATAGATTCAATGCCATCCCCATCAAGCTACCAGTAACTTTCTTCACAGAATTGGAAAAAACTACTTTAAAGTTCATATGGAACCAAAAAAGGGCCCGCATTGCCAAGACAATCCTGAGCCAAAAGAACAAAGCTGGAGGCATCAAGCTACCTGACTTCAAACTATACTACAAGGCTATAGTAACCAAAACAGCATGGTACTGGTACCAAAACAGAGATATAGACCAATGGAACAGAACAGAGCCCTCAGAAATAATACCACACATCTACAACCATCTGATCTTTGACAAACCTGACAAAAACAAGAAATGGGGAAAGGATTCCCTATTTAATAAATGGTGCTGGGAAAACTGGCTAGCCACATGCAGAAAGCTGAAACTGGATCCCTTCCTTACACCTTATACAAAAATTAATTCAAGATGGATTGCAGACTTAAATGTTAGACCTAAAACCATAAAAACCCTAGAAGAAAACCTAGGCAATAGCATTCAGGACATAGGCATGGGCAAGGACTTCATGTCTAAACACCAAAAGCAATGGCAACAAAAGCCAAAATTGACAAATGGGATCTAATTAAACTAAAGAGCTTCTGCACAGCAAAAGAAACTACCATCAGAGTGAACAGGCAACCTACAGAATGGGAGAAAAATTTTGCAATCTACTCATCTGACAAAGGGCTAATATCCAGAATCTACAAAGAACTCAAACAAATTTACGAGAAACAAACAAACAACCCCATCAAAAAGTGGGCAAAGGATATGAACAGACACTTCTCAAAAGAAGACATTTATGCAGCCAAAAGACACATGAAAAAATGCTCATCATCACTGGCCATCAGAGAAATGCAAATCAAAACCATAATGAGATACCATCTCACACCAGTTAGAAAGGTGATCATTAAAAAGTCAGGAAACAACAGGTGCTGGAGAGGAGGTGGAGAAATAGGAACACTTTCACACTGTTGGTGGGAGTGTAAACTAGTTCAACCATTGTGGAAGACAGTGTGGTGATTCTTCAAGGATCTAGAACTAGAAATATCATTTGACCCAGCCATCCCATTACTGGGTGTATACCCAAAGGATTATAAATCATGCTGCTATCAAGACACATGCACACGTATGTTAGTTGCAGCACTATTCACAATAGCAAAGACTTGGAACCAACCCAAATGTCCATCAATGATAGACTGGATTAAGAAAATGTGGCACATATACACCATGGAATACTATGCAGCCATAAAAAGGATGAGTTCATGTCCTTTGTAGGGACATGGATGAAGCTGGAAACCATCATTCTCATCAAACTATCACGAGGACAAAAAACCAAACACCGCATGTTTTCACTCATAGGTTGGGATTGAACAATGAGAACACTTGGACACAGGAAGGGGAACATCACACAGCAGGGCCTGTCATGGGGTTGGGGGAAGGGGGAGGGATAGCATTAGGAGATATACCTAATGTAAATGACGAGTTAATGTGTGCAGCACACCAACATGGCACACGTATACATATGTAAAAAACCTGCACGTTGTGCACATGTACCCTAGAACTTAAAGTATAAAAAAAAAAAAACAAAAAAAAAAAACAGCGTCATCATCCAGGGCCCAGATATGGAAGAACTGTTCTCGAAAACGTGCCCACAGGCCAGACCTGGACATCTTCATGTGGCACTCTAGGGACAAGGTGGGTATCAGGCCAGGAGAGTTCCCTGGGAAGGGTCAGAGCCCACACCCCGTGACCACTTCAGTCTCCCACTGGGCAGTGCCAGATCCTTTTGTGGCCACCCCAGGGGTCCAGATGTGCACAGAAGGCTGTGGCTGGGGAGGCGGCCTGGGCAGGGAAGTGCTCATCACACTCCTGACTTTCATCTGGGTCATGTGAGGGATGGACTCGGTGTCACTGTGCCCTGCCCAGCCCACCTGGCCAGACCTCCCTCTGGGCCAGAACAGAGAATCATGAGAACAGTGTGAGGAAGCTGCCCTTGGGCTAGTTGGGGTCTGACCCCAGTGCTCCCCAGGCCCCACTGGGCACATGTGGACTTACTCCTCTGAACCTTAAAGGCAGTGCTTGTTATCAGCATCAACATCTGTTCCCCTTCCAGCAAATACATGTCCCACAGGCACGGGGT
Source organism: Pan troglodytes (assembly GCF_028858775.2). NCBI lineage: Eukaryota > Metazoa > Chordata > Mammalia > Primates > Hominidae > Pan > Pan troglodytes. The sequence continues at coordinate 40,153,685 of NC_072417.2, forward strand.
GAGCCCGAGAGAGATCTGTGGGGAAAGTAGGCATGGGAGGACCTGGCCCTTCCAGGCTGGGGCTGGTGGCTCGAGCTAGCCCATTGGGGCTTCAGTGACCTTCCCCGTGAGAGTCACTGGACCCCTCCAGGAGGCTGGGTCAGACAAGGTCTTGCAGCTCCTTATGGGGGGCACTCATTTCAGTGGAGAGAGGGGCTTCCCCAGGGCTTGAGCCTCCCCTCAGCCCTCCCAAGTCAGGCCCTGGCCCAGTCTGCCCTTAAGGCTGGGCCTGAGCCCCACCCTCTGCCCTGGGATGACACCTCTTCGGCAGAGGGTCTTGCTTGTGTGTCGTGTAGGGATCTGCCTGAGCCTCCTGTGGGCTGGGGGTGAGCCGGACCCCTGGGCTGGGGAAGCAGGGCACTGCAGGGCAAGGAGGGTCCCTGAGCCAGGGTCTCCCTGTGCCTCCTTACCCCATCATTCAGCACCCAGAGAAGCCAGCTGAATGAGGAATCCTCTGCGCATAGACCTTCCTTGTCCTGATGGGAGGAACAGAGGTACTCAGGGCCCCATGGGCTGCCCTAAAAACCTCCCTCTTCCAGGGCCCTCTGAAGACCCTTCCCCAAGTGCAGAACACTGGGCAGTGTCCCGGGCTCCCCCCAACATCTTCCCCTTCTGGCACTCCCGGTAGACACACTACCCTTAGCCCTGCTCTGTGGGAGCTGGGCCCCCATCCCTGTGCCTCTGTCGACTCCAGGGCTGGAAAGGAAACCCAACTCCCAGCCCATGGGGAACCCGACATCCCAGGTCATGCCCTGGCTGGGACTCAGCCTGTCCCCAGCCCCATGAAGGGCTCCAGCCCCCGCTGATCCTCCAGCCCCCCAGGATGCAGGGCCTCTGGGGAAGAGCCGAAGGAACCATAAACTCACCAGATGACACATGGTCTTGGGTTGTTACATGGGTACCACATGCTCCTGATGGTCTTGGAGCCCCTGAACTGTCCCGCCATTTGGGCTGTGGAATCCTGAGAAGCCCCCAGCCCATCATGAAATCAGAGCCCTCTCCCAAGATGTGGAGCCATCAGCTGGCAGAGCTGGGCAGCTGCAGAGCCCCCCAGACCCTGAGCCTCCCACCCTCCCATCTGGTGACCCCACCATGTGGCCTTGGCCCTGGGGAGGGGGGTGGGAGCATCCCCTGGAGCCTGGCTGGAGGTGCCCCTGGAGGCCTCCTGGGCCAGGGTGCCGGGAGGGCAAGACTGACTTTGAGGCCACGACAGGGGGTGGCCAGAACAGGGTGGGTGCTGGGCTTCGTGGTCGTCTCCTGGAAGTGGGGCCGGGCCAGGGGACACGGGATGGGGAGATGCTGCCATCTGGGCTTGGTTGGCCCATTTGTGGGTACCAAGGGAAGCTGGAGCCTGGGCAGCTGAAGGGCAAGAGGACTCTCAGGGAGGGGAGAGTCAGCTGCACAGAATCAGAGCCGGAGGGCGTGGCTCCGTGATACACAGGGCGGCCTTGGGGAGGATGAGATGCCTTCTGCTGATGAGGATGAAAGGTGTCTGACTTGGGCTCTGGGGGTCAGCCCCGGGCTCCTGTGGGACCCTGTGGGCTCCTGTGGGACATCCTAAAGGCTCCCAACAAGCTGGCAACACAAGGAAGGTGTCTTCAATAAAAGCCGAGATCACTTGGTCAGGGTGGCTCTCTCTGGGTCTGACTGCGTGAGGCAGACATCCTAAAGGCTCCCAACAGTTAGCTGGTGACACAAGGAAGGTGTCTTCACTGAAAGCTGAGATCACCTGGCCAGGGTGGCTCTCCTCGGGTCTGATTGCATGAGGCCCCGGGAGCAGCTGTCCACCTACCCTGCAGGGAGAGCCTCTCACTGGCCAGCAGCTGCGCCAGTGCCTAGAAGGCATCCTCCTCAGGCAGATAAAGGAAGAACAAGGCAGTGACATGGCCCAGGTCCCTGCAGTAGCCCACCTCCTGCAAGAGCCAGAGTCACCGTGGAAGGACATCACCTGGGAGGGCTGAGGTCACCCGGGAGGACTCATGTCATCAGAGAGGGCAGAGGTGACTGGGGAGGCTTCCTCTGAAGAAGAGGCTTCCTCAAGATGCAAATTCATTTTATGACGACAGCTATGTCCATTGGGCCTTTTAGCACCTTGTCCAAAATGTCTCCTGATAGCACCGTCCTGCTTGTGACACCGCCAAGCTCCTGAGCTTTGGGGCAGCCCCAGGAGGAGGGCATCATTTCTTGTTCCAAGAAGGGGTGGTCAGGCCCAGGTGACACCAGGAGTCCAGGCCCGACTCCTTTGTGTCTCAGTGAGACCCCTTGAGACCACCCCCCTTGCTTGGAGGTTTATGCCAGCAGTGGGCTGGAGTCCTACCTCCTATATCCTGGTGGGTCACAAATACTAACTTTAAAAGAAGCAATGACACCCACACCAGACACCCATGCCCGGGAATATGGAAATATGGACCGGGAATATAGCCGTGAACATGGGAATATGGTCACTGCCTGGAAATACTCACCATGTTATACTCTGAATATGCCAGGAGGATGTAGAATAGTTCCCGCTGCCTAAAAAACAGATAAAGGGGGCTTTTGTTTCTTTTGTGCAGATGTTAGTTTCACTTTGTCTACAAACCCTAATAACAAATCCAATTTCAGGTTCAGATGATTCACCAGATAAGCAGTGAGCTCTTCAGGGCCTTTGACTATTTAAGAAATGTTTCAGTAAAATCCACATCCGTGAAATGCTAATAGCCCAGTTGTACAGTGAGTTGACTGATCATTTTTGCTCTGATTTTTGTTTTTTGTTTTTTTTGTTGTTGTTGTTGTTGTTGTTGTTGTTTGGTTTTTTTTTTTTTTTCGGTTTGCATGCACGCCAGTTCAGTCTTTGGGTATACAGTTCTTCCATGGTTCTAAACCAATGTGCAGAGCCTTCTGGCCACTGCTCCAGCCCCTCCTGGAGCGACTCCTTCATCCTCCAAGTCTCCAGGGTGGTCTCTATGCAGCCAGCCTCTCCCCGATCCGTCAGTCCCTGGCCACTCAGAATGGTTCTCAGTCCCTATGGTTTGGCCTTGTCCAGAATGGCCTATGATTGGAATCCTACAGCGGTATCTTGTTGACTCTGGCTTCTTTCCCTTAGCAAAATGCATCTAGGATCCACCCACATTTGTGCGGACATCACTGGCTCGTTCCCTTTTCTCACTGAGTCTTCTACCGTTTTAGGGAGGACCAGCCTTCCTCTCCGCATTCCCGTGTTGAAGGTCGTTCCCGAAGGCTCCATGTATGCGTGATGAGGAATCAAGCAGTGAACGTGGCATGCAGGTTTCATGTGACGTCAGTTTTCAAATCAGTGGGTTCAATATCTGTGACACTTTGGGGACATGGAGTTCAAGTCCATTGAGCTTTGTGAGCCACTGCCCAACCAGCTGCCAAAGTGGCTGTGCCATGTCACGTTCCCAGCAGACCTGGATGATAATTTCCAGGAAACTGAATCCCCCCAGCATTTGGTGCTGTCAGTATTGCCTGGGGAGGCTCATGGGCCCTCCATCCTGCTGCCCTCCTGTGGGTCCTACCATGGGTCTCTGTGGGTCAGGGAGAGCAACTTTCACCATTGTGCATGATTTTCTTTGCCGCCTTCTGTCTCTGCAGGATCCTCCTGGGTTCTGGCCCCACATGTTCCAGCCTGGCACAGGGCTTGGATCCTGGGAGGTGCTCCGTCCATGGTGCCGGCTGCTCCCTGGGCCAGGAGAGCCCTTGGCAGCTCTGTCGTCCCTCCTGGGTGACCCTGGATTCTGCTCCGGGGAAGTCCCCATCCCTCTGGTTCACCCCATCTCTGCTGGCACCCTGTGGCTCCCATAGGCTTACTTGACTCCATATCGATCCCTGAAGAAGATGTGGTTCCCTAGTGTCCAGCTCATGTCCAGGTAGACCTGGTGGATGTGTTCAGAGGATCTCTTGCCCTTCTCCTTCATGACCTATAGGACAGGGCCAAGAGGAGGAAACAGCCTCAGAACAGATGGAAGACTCCCTGCCCTAAATGGTAGTCAGCCCACAGTCAGCACTTCTGGAAGGAAGGAAAGAAAGGCTTCCTTCTGCAGAAAGCTGCTTTTTGGCTTGTTTCTGAAGCTGGGGAGGGTCTGTGGTTCCTATGTCACCTTCTGTGCTTAGGATGTGCGTCTGACCACGGTACCCACTCCCCCAGGCTGGGCAAGACATTCCCTCTAGCTGGAGAACTGGGCCCTGACCCAGCCTGGCCTGTTTGTTGTGCTCTGGCTTAGCATACCTGGTATTTTCTGGGATTTTTCATCTTGATTTCCTGAATGTTCAGGAGGACTGACCACACCTGGCCCTGGACGTTCATGGGAATGCCCTTATACACTCAATCAATTAGCTGTGGGCAGAAAACGATCTGGTGTCACAGGCCACGAGATGACCCCAGCCAGGACCAGAGCCCGAGGATCCTGGAAATCTTTGGTTTTGGCCCCATGATTCCTCGGTAAAGGTGAGGTCAAGCTGGGACAGGGTCTCCCTTCGCAGGATTGAAAGAGTGTGTGGGCACTCAGAGTCCTGAACTCTGATCTGGACCTTTTCTTTCCTTCGGGTCAGCAGGAGGCATCCCCAGCCCTGAGCTAGGGGTGGCCCCAGCCCTAGATTCAGATTCCCTCTCAGCAAGGTGATGCTTGCATGAACGGGCAGTAAAGCTGGCAACCAGGCCTGCGGTCCTCTGGGTGAGCACTGTGTGCCACCTGCCCTCTGAGAGGCTGACGGTGCCAGGCCACAGCCATGGGTGCCTGTCCCCTGTCTCTGCAGAGAGTGGTTCCGGGGGCCTCTCCCTCCACACATTACTTTTTTGCTGTTCTGATATGTCTCCCATTCTCCCAGCATTTCCATCCACTTGCTCTTTCATCTCATCTCCTGCCGCATTTGCTGTCAAATGAGGAATGTTGGAGTTAGCGGAGGTGCCAGGCTTCGCAGATGCTGGGTCTTGGGCTCTGGAGCCCTGGTGGGACCCAGCTAGAAGGAGCCAGGGAAGGGCAGACCACAAAGGCTGAGGGCCTTTGAGCAAATGAGTGCCAGTGGGCTGGCCTTGGGACCCTGGGACGTGCCATCCTCAGGCCACAGACACACCAGTCTTAGGTCCGGTCCCAGTCTCTAGGTGGGGTCCTGACACAAGCGGGCAGCCAGCCCCAAGCCAGGACTGTGGTTCTCACTTTGGAATTTCATCAAACTGCCAGAGATACAGCAAGCTGGGGTCAGGTCCAGCAGGGACAGCTGCCCCTCCGAGTGACAGCGTGTTGCCCCCACCTCCTACCGCCCAGGCCCGCTGCTTTCTCTGCCTCACTGACCACTCGCCGAGTCCCCCCGTCCCTGGACCAGCCCCCCCATGGATCAGGCTCTTACCTTCACCTCCTGGGCTCTGACGGGGCAGTTCCGTCTCACTGTAATGCAGCCCAGGCAGAGCTGAGGACTTGCACAAGGTTTGGAGCCATCTCGGTCTGGGAGCCGACCCCCAGAAAGGACTGGCTCTGTCCCATCCAGCTCAGGGCTCAGCCTAGGAGAAGGCACAGGGAAGGGAAGACAAGGGCCTTCCTGTGGGGCTGACTCCCAGGAGGGTCCAGGACCTGGGAGAAGAGGGAGTGCAGGGCCAGCCTGGCCGAGGCTAATGGGGCCCCTTGGTGTGGGGGGTGGTCAGGGTATAAAATGGGGGCTGCCCCCCTGGACTGGAAGTAATGCTTTGTGCTTGAGCTGAGAAAGGTCAGCCCTGAGATGGGATGGGGTGACCGGGCCCTGACAGGAGTCCCTCTGGGAGTGACCACGTGATGTGGACCTGCCAGGGTCTAGGGTACACCGGGGGCCCATCCCACCCGACATTCCCAAAGCCCTTGCAGGGTCTGACCTCCCAGGGTCCACCTGCCTCTCCCTGCACCCAAGCCACACACACTGCATTTCAGAAGTGGCATGGCTCATAAGCTCCCTCCCACCTTACCTCTCTTGGCATCCTCCATCTCTCCATTCTATGATCCCTGAGGGATGGGCTCCAGCCTGGGCTCCTCTTACCTGGCCCCAGATCCCTTCCCAGCACCAGACCCAGGGTCATTAGCCGCAAGCTCTGCTGCCTCCTTGGCCTCACCGCGAGATGCCCAGAACCGGGCCCTGCCAGTCTTCTCCTCCATTCTCCTAGGGCCACAGCCCCTACTGTCCCCATGCCTTTCCCCCTTCCCCATGGGGACAGTGAGGGCTGTAGCTCTAGGGAAATGGGGGAGAACAGGGGCAGGTGGGCCCTCAGAGACCAGAGACCTGCTGGACAACAGCCCCAAGGCTGGACCAGGCGTCTCCTCACCCTGTGGCCACAACCCTTGGATCTCACTGGGGTTGTCTCCAAGTGAACAGGGCCAGACCCTCAGGCTGCCCCCCTCTTCTTGTGCTAACTTGGAGACAGAACTGCTGAGAGCCCAGGGGCCTGACCTAGCCCCCTCTCCATTCCCACCCACTCCCTAGATGGGCCCCGCACCACTGGCCTAACAACAACCTCAGGCTGGACCTGCAGGGGAGCCAGGGAGGAGTTCTGATCCTGGAAAGGAGATTGGCCCGACCTGGGGAGACATGTTCTGCCTCAGAAAGTCCTTTCTAAAAGCAAACCCATCCCTAAGCTGAAATAAGTGCTTTAGGGGCTGAGGGGAGCACAGAGGACTCACTGCAGAATCCCAAAGCGATCAGTGCTGCTGTAGATTCCAACAGGCTTTAGGCCCCGTGTCTGCTGGCAGCCCAGCTTGGTGTCCCTGTAATCCAGAGGGAGCCTTGATGAGGGGTCCAAGGTAACGGGTGCAAGGGTCTGGGGGTAGTGGCCACCCGTCCCTGCCCTGTGCTCCTAGGGAGCCCAGGATCCTTTGACCAGGGCACACTGGAAGAGGCCTCCCTCCAGGGAGCAGACGGACCTGTACATTCTCATATTTCATAATGACGTCCCCTCGCTCCTGCAAAGTATCCGCATCCTCTACCATGTCCATCCTGTGAGACAAAATCATCTAAATGTTACACTGTACCTGAGACCTTCGGAGAATACCTAAACCGCTCCCACCTGGCTCCCAGATTCTGCCTGGCTGTGTAACCCCCCTTCCACCACTGCCCTCAGGTGAAAAGGGGCCAGACCCAGTGGCCCACACCTGCATGGGTCTCTGGAGTCTCAAGCCCCAAGCAGGGGTGGGCATCTTCCCAAGGACTTGAGAATACTGGGACCTGGACAGAGAATCCTGTTGTCCCCAAATGCCATGAAACGGGTACACATCTGCCCCAGCATGTTGAATGGTGTCCACCTGCCAAGGTTGAAGGGCCCATGATGGGCTATTCCAGGGATATGGAGGCAGACTGGGGTCAGGGACCAGAGGTCTCTGTACAATCGGCCTCCTGGGATGCTCAGGGACCACAGAGATGCCCAGTTTCCTATGGGAACAAGACCTCTCCTGACTGCTCGGTTCTACTCCACTCATCACTTGGGCTACTGTGGCCCTTCAGTCTCACCAGTGAAGCCACTTTAGGAACAACGCCAGTTAAGCAGGAGGGTGTTTGGTTTGGGGGATGAAAATAACCCACTGTCTCCAAAGCAGCCCCTGTGCTCATGGAAACCACATCTCTCGGGGAGGGACGGTGGACTCCACCATTCTGAGTTATCCATACAGGAGGGGGCTTCATTTTCCTGGGTCACTGAGGAAGAACAGTGGGTCCTTGGTTCTGGAGAACACCTAGATGGACCATCCCTCCTGGGAACACTCAGGGCAAAAGGAGGGTGAGGCCTCGAGAGGACCAGAGAAAGAAATACTTGGGGAGAACCCCAGTACCTGGACCCCTTTTAACAGGAGGGAAGACAGTCTCCCTCCAGCCAGCTCTCCAGGGATCCTTCATTTTCCACGACTGCCCAAAGGCAGAAGGCTCCCCATCCCACTCCCGGACAAAGGACCATGTGTGTTCAGTGGGTCCCACAGGGACCATCAAGACCCAGCTTAGGGCACAGATGTGTTCTGAGGACCCTCCCCTCCACCTCACCCACAATGGATCCATCTCAGTGGCTCTGCCATGGCGAGGCTCTGCCCCATCCCAGTGGGGATCAGAAATCCCGGACAGATTTGGGATCTGGGGCAAGGAGGCCGCAGGGTTCAGGCCTGAAGTCCAACACGGCACAGGGCAGGGCCAAGAGCAAAACCCAGGGTCCTGTTGGGATTCCTAGGCCGGTTACCGCCTCTCTGACCCCAGACGTCTCACCTGTCAAATGGGTACATGCGGGAGCCACCATGAGGATGAAAGAGACAACTGTCCACACGGGCAGCGTAGAACGGGCACCCGATGAGTGCTCAGGGATGACCCTCCTCAGCACGTGCCCAGAGGCCAGCACCACCCACACCATTAGCCACTGTCCTCAAGTCAGCATGGAGGGAAGAGAGCAGGTCACACTCACCTGATTCTGATGAATCAGCTGGCCTGGGTTACGCCTCTCAGGGAGAAAACCTTTGAGTCCACAGAGCTGCTCACAGATACCACTGTCTGTGTGTAGCTGCTGTAGAACACAGAGGCAGGCCAGAGAGCGGACGGGTGCTAAGCACCAGTGACATTCTGAGATAAAGGCAAGCATCACAATGGGGCCTTGCCTGGGTCAGCAGGGCCCAAAGTCAGCATCCTGCACTGCCTAAGGCATCATCATGCTTGCGTGCCATGTGTTTGCACATGTGTGTGCACACATGTATGTAGGTAAACACATCTGTGCACGTGTCTGTTGCTTCTCTGGCCAGGCCTGGCTGCCTCACCCATGTGTGCACCCTGTTCCTTGTCACTGTCACCCCCGGGGCTCAGAGCCAGCATCACAGCATCCATGGGTGCTCCCTAACCTCAGCCCTCCCCGCCCAGGGTGGTCCTGGGATACACATAGGGGTGGAGGGAAGTGATTGCTGCTGTTGAATCTCAGAATAAAAATGCTAATACTATTACCTAATGATCTTTTTAGTATCTCTAATGGTATCTCTTTTTTTATTTCTGATATTTTAACTGGGTATTTCTCTCCATGACCCTCGGTTATTCCAGCTAGAGGATCCTGTGGGGAAAGTGCCCGGCACACAGTAGGGGCTCACTCTTCTAGACATGTTATCTAAAATCTGGCTTATTCGTCCTTCCACCCAAGGCATCCTAGGGGATGCCAAATTCCAGGGGCCAGAAAGAGCTTGGGATAAAAAGAACATTCAAGGGGAGGGCTTTGACTTTGGCTGAGCCTGCCTGTGCCATCCAAACCTGGAGCCTCAAGTCCTGAGATAGGGCATCCAGATGCCCCAGTGCAGGGCCCTCCTGATTGACACTTACTCCCTTGTACTCATTAGCAACCTCACCATCCTACTCTCAAAGCACACTTGGCCCTCGTATCTGGGAGCTCTGCATCTGTGGATTCAGCCAACAGCGGATGGAAAATATTCAGAAAAGAAATTAGATGACTCTACTGAACATGTGCAGACTTTGTTCTTGTCATCATTCCCTAAATAATACAGTATCACAACCATTTACATAGCATCTGCATTGTATTGTATATCATAAGTAATCTAGAGAAGGTCTAATGTATATGGGAGGATGTGCACAGGTTATATATAAATACTAGGCTGTGTTAGGCCAGGTGCGGTGGCTTACACCTGTAATCCCAGCAATTTGGGAGGCCGAGGCGGGCAGATCACCTGAGGTCAGGAGTTAGAGACCAGCCTGACCAACATGGAGAAACCCCATCTCTACTAAAAATACAAAATTAGCCAGACGTGGTGGCACATACCTGTAATCCCAGCTACTCAGGAAGCTGAGGCAGGAGAATTGCTTGAACCCTGGAGGTGGAGGTCGCAGTGAGCCAAGATTGCGCCATCGCACTCCAGCCTGGGCAACAAGAGTGAAACTCCATCTCAAAAAATAAAAAATAAAAAATACTTGGCCATGTTATATCAGAGACTTGAGCATCCATGGATTTTGGCATCCCTGGGGACCCTGGAACTAATCCTCCATGGATACCAAGGGATGACTGTGTAAACTCACTTAGGAAGGCTTCTCATTGGAGGAAGGGCCCAGTTCAGGACAGACAGGGACATCCTCCCTGGACTACTGTCCATTCATTCATCCATTCATCCATTGCCCCACCACCCCATCCCGCCCCAGGACTGTCCCAGTGACAGCCCTAGCAAGTGGAGACAAGAAAAAAGACTGGCTCATGTTGTCCAACTTTGAGGTCTTGGAAGAAGTTGCACCAGTATGAGGATAGGGGGTAAGTTTCCTCCAGGATCCAGAAAGCATATCAGGCAACCTCGGGGTGAGGAAAGGAGCCCGGCCTCTCCAGCAGCCACACAGGCCTGCAGTAGGATGGGGCTGGGCCTGGCCATGTGGATCACTTGGGCCTAATTAGGGGGAAGGAAAGACCAGGGGGCAGAGGAGGAGCATCAGGGCAGCTGGTGGCCTAAGGAGAAGGCATTTCAGGGAAGGGGTCTGTATTAATTTGTTTTCACACTGCTATAAAGAAATACCTGACACTGGGTAATTTATAAAGGAAAGAGGCTTAATTGACTCGCAGTTCAGGAAACTTACAATGATGGCAGAAGGTGAAAGGGAAGCAGGAGCCTTCTTCACAAGGTGACAGGAGGGAGGGAGTGAGTGGAGAACGAGGAAGTGCCACACTTTAAAACCATCAGCTCTCTTGAGAATTCACTCACTATCGGGGAACAGCACAGGGGAAACTGTCCCCAGATCCAATCCCCTCCCACCAGGTTCCTCCCTTGACACAGAAGGATTACAATTCCAGATGAGATTTGAGTGGGGACACAGAGCCAAACCTATCAGGGTCTCCATCTGTCTTGCAGCTCCCTCGGGGCTGAGGTTGAGTGCAGATCTGCTGGCCCTGCTCTACAGCACGCGGGGACTTTGCCTGTGTGCCCCGAATTGCTGCTTCCTGAGGGTGGTGGCTGCTTCCTCAAGAGGAGGGTGGATCTGCTCTCCTGCCAGCACACACCCCCTCCCCCAACTCCAGGGCCTTGTGGAGCCCTGGCCACGTCCTCCCAGGCTTGAGGGCATAAAACCAGGCTCCTTGCTCTTCTTGCTGTTTAGGTGACAAGCCCCCAGTCATCCCTAGGTCCTGTCACTGCCCCTGCTTCTAAATAAAGAGTGTATTGCCAAATCTTCCTGGGAAAAGCCGGGGCCTCATCCCTGTTATCTGTTCTATCTTCCTAAAGCCAGGTTAAGACATCTGGGCAAGCAGGCAATAGAGTGATTCATTGTGATTTAACAAGTATTTGTGTTCCTCTTGTGTGCCACACAATTTGCCTAGGTACTGTGAGTGCAAAGACGAAACAGATATGATTACCATACTTACGGAGGCTCAGTCTAGTCAGTGTTTTTTTAAACAGAATAGAACATATCAGAGTGGGACATTGTAAGGGTAAGAATGATTTAATGAAGTTATTTCACATACTGTGTGTGTTTATACATACACAAAATGTTTCTTATTGCAGGTCTCGTTCCAAAAAGTTTGATAGCCATTACTCTAGTGCAGTGGTTTTCAATTGAGGTGATTTTGTCCTTCAGAGGACATTTGGCAATCTCGGGAGATATTTTTGATTGTCACAGCTTGGAAGGTGCTACTGGCATCTAGTGGGTGGAGACTGAGATGCTGCTAACCTTTCTACTATGCACAGGACAGTTCCCACAGCAAAGAATGATTCTGCCCAAACTGTCAATAGCGCTGCTGTTGAGAAACCGATTCCAGTGGAAGAGACAGGCACGTAGACACATGAAAGAGAACAGGGAAGGGAATTACAGGGCAGGTGGAAAGTGAGCTTGCTAGGGAGAGGGCAAGGTGGGGGAACCACAGTTACTGACTTGCCAGCTCTACTGGGCACTGTTCTGAGTGGGGAAATAGTTTTATCATAGGTATTTGTGCAAGGTATTATATGAAATCTTAAAAATGGCACTGGAAGGGGTAGGTATTATCCCAACCTATAAATGCACAAGTCGGGGCTTTAAGTGTTTAAGTAACATACGTGAGGTCACATAGAAAGTTGTGAGCTGGAACCTGGCATGGTGACTCATGGCTTGCAATCCCAGCACTTGGGGAGATGGAGACAGAAGGATCGCTTGAGCCCAGTAGTGGGCAAAAAAGTGAGACTCTGTATCTAAAAATAAAGCTGTAAGCTGGGACAGATGCTACCATTACCCTGAAATATGTTTGTTTGGTCAAAGAATTTGGATGATCAATAGACAAGTTTTGTGTCCCAGAGGAATAAGGAAATGAGAAAGTTGAAAGTGCTGAAGAAAAAAGCCCATGTGCTCCATCGTGAGATTTGGGCTAGCTAGGAAAGGGAAGCAGGAAGCAAGAGAGCGGCTGATAAATTGGGAGGAGATGTGAGAAGTTCAAGAGTCTGGACATCTTAGATGAGATACATTCATTAGAAGAAAAAAAGAGAAAACAACAACAACAAAAAAAGAGTCTGGATGTCTTGATGAGTTCCTAAGTAGAAATGACAGAGAAGAGGAACTGAAAAAGGAAGTCATGAGCCAAGAGTGGAGTATTACAATTTCAGACTTCCAGTATGGAGCAGCACAGTTACGGGTGTGGACAAGTGAATGTCTTGGAGTAGAGGGCAAAGAACATTTTTGCATGGAACATGGCCACACCATACCTTGGTGTGATCTCAGGTATTGGATAGGTTGGCTGTAGATACTCAGTGAATTTGGAAGAAGGGCCTAGAGATCTATCGATGATAGAAACTGAGAAACAGAATGTAGAATGTCAGCTTGTGAAGAGGAAGGGTTTGGAGTGACAGGAGAGCAGTCATTGAGTATGTGAGGAGCTAGGAGAACATGGGAATCTTCATTCTCCTAGAGCAGGCTCTATTTGAAAAGCCATCAGGGAGGTAGTTTATTCAGAAAATAGTTTTGCTTAGCTAAGATAAGGATGTGATTATGGAAGAAATGTGAGAGAATGTTTTATAGTAGAAAGGAGGTTCCAGGGGAATGAGAGGAGCCTAGAAAGTTTCAACAGTAGTGTCATGAGTTAATAGAAAACGGGAAGCAAGCTGGGTATGTGCGTTTAGAGGTGGTGTACATTTTCAGCATTATAAATGGATAGAGATGGGTGGCAATAGTTACTTTGGTCCATAGGTTTTTGGTGTCTTAACTAGTTATGGATCTCTAGCACTAAAGGAATTGCCTGTTGAACGTTGTTAGCATAAGAGTACTGAAGGCAAACTGCCTGGGTTTGAATTTTATTCTGTCCCTTTCAACCTTTCTGGGTTCAAATCCTAGCTCTGTGTATTAAGTTCTTTTAAGCTGATGATCTTTGAGCAAATGTCTTAGCTTCTGTTTGCCCACGTAAATGGACACAATAGTTGTTACCTTGTAAAAGAAGTTAATTCATATAATTGACCAGCATTAACTAAGAAGCATCAGTGTACAATTTTAGTCAGTGGTAATTGACTAGCTGGACTGTGAGGCTGTGTGTGTGTGTGTGTGTGTGTGTGTGTGTGTAGCATGTAATAGAATGAAGAAAGGAAAAGATACTTTTTATAACCTACAGGCAGCTTTTCTCTGCTTTTGTGTCAAGAGGGAAGAAGGAAGTTTGGAGGATATGAATTCTGTTTAATACTAAGCTCTCTTACTGAAAACCAGAGGTAGATAGAATGTGTAATAATTTACAGAATTTCTAGACTTGATCCGATTTTTTAAAATTTATTTTCATTTTTTAGGTTGAGGCTGAGCTAAAGTTAATCTGTTGTAACATTCTGGATGTACTGGACAAACACCTCATTCCAGCAGCTAACACTGGTGAGTCCAAGGTTTTTTATTTGTTTGTTTGTTTGTTTAAGACAGAGTCTTGCTCTTTCGCCCAGGCTGGAGTGTGGTGGCGCAATCTTGTCTCACTGAAACCTCCACCTCCCGGGTTTAAGCGATTCTTCTTCCTTAACCTCCTGAGTAGCTGGGTCTATACACGCCCGGCTAATTTTTGTATTTTTAGTAAAGACGGGGTTTCACCATATTGGTGAGGCTGGTCTCGAACTCTTGACCTTGTGATCTGCCCTCCTCAGCCTCCCAAAATGCTGGGATTACAGGCATGAGCCACCACACTCGGCCTGATTTTTTTGTTTTTTTGTTTGTTTGTTTTGGCAGAGTCTTACTCTATTGCCCAGGCTGGAGTGCAGTTGCGCAATGTCAGCTTACTGCGACCTCCGTCTCCCAGGTTCACCAATTCTCATGCCTCAGCCTCTCAAGTAGCTGGGATTACAGTTGTGTGCCACCACGTCAGGCTAATTTTTGTATTTTTAGTACAGATGGGATTTCACCATGTTGGCTGGGCTGGTCTCGAACTCCTGACCTCAGATAATCCACCCGTTTCGGCCTCCCAAAGCTGGATTACAGGCATGAGCCACTGCGCCCTGCCAGAGTCCAAAGTTTTCTATTATAAAATGTAGGTTTTATACTAGAAGGGAAAATGTGAGATTAAATGTTGACCTTTTTAGAATCATGACATTTCTATGTAGGTTTTCAACTTTTAAGAATAATTGTTTAATGTTAGAAGGATAGTTAATGTTGGAATAAAAAGATGGTCAGGCTATTATAAAAATGCATTAGCTTTTGCTTTACTTATTTATATAATTTTGCTTTTGTGGGACCTATCCCCTTTCCCTCCCCGTAGTGGCCATACATTTCACAGTGCTGTCTCAATGTTTTACATAGAAATTTTATTTCGTAATTAATAAACTCTCGTGCCATTCCTTGGAACCACTTGCTTGTTTAATTTTAGTCTGTGATCATTTTGTTGATTTTTAGAGGCTCCCCAGTTAATTTCTGTGGGATTTTTACTTATATTTTCAATATGAAATGTCTAAGGAAAAAAAGAAAGAAAGTCAAACATTCCTGAGAGTGTTTAAAATTATTGAAGTATACCTGCTAATTGTTACATACATTTTGTCACATATTTTAGAAAATATAGAACTCTTTTAGCTTATTTTCCTTTAGAAATCATTGTTCCTAGTTAAAAAATTTTTTTTTAATTTGGTTTTGTTTTAGGAAAGGGGATTACCACAGGTATCTGGCAGAATTTGCCATCACCACTATTTATTTGAAAACTTCTTCTTCACCTCACATGAAACAAACTATAGCCATTAAACAAAAAGTCTTCATTTCCCCTCTCCCCAGCTGCTAGTAACCTCTATTTTACTTTGTCCCTATGAATTTGCCCATTCTAGATACCTCATGTAAGTGGGATCGTATGATTTTTGTCCTTTGTGGCTGCCTTTATTTCACGTAGCATGATGTTTTCGTTTCATCCATGTTGAAGCATGTATCAGCGCTTCAGTCCTTTCTATGACTGAATAATAATTCGTTTTATGTATTTTGCACACATTGTTTAGCCATTGAACTTTTGATGGACAGTGGGTTTCTTTCCCCCTTTTTCTTATGGTGAGTAATGCTGCTGTGAACATTGGTGTGCTAAGTATTTGCCCAGACTGGAGTGCAGTGGTGCAGTCTTCGCTTACTGCAACCTCTGCCTCCCAGGTTCGAGCAATTCTCCTGCCTCAGTCTCCCGAGTAGCTGGCATGGTGGCATGCAGCTCTATTGCTAGAAACTTGGGAGGCTCAGGCAGGCGGATCGCCTGAGCCCAGGAAGTTGAGGCTGCAGTGAGCTATGATTGCACCACTGCAGAGACAGAACAAGATCCTGTCTGAAAAAGAAAAAAAATTACACACAGAATTACCTGTCCCAATTCCACTCCTAGGTGGAGTTGAAAACAAGGACACAAGGCCAGGCGCAGTGGCTCACGCCTGTATTCCCAGCACTTTAGGAGGCCGAGGAGGGCAGATTGCTTGAGGTCAGGAGTTCGAGACCAGCCTGGCTAACATGGTGAAACCCTGTGTCTACCAAAAAAACAAACAAAAAACACAGGCCAGACACAGTGGCTCATGCTTGTAATCCCAGCACTTCGGAGGCTTAGGCAGGCCGATCACTTGAGGCCAGGAGTTCGAAACCAGCCTGGCCAAAATGGTGAAACCCCGTCACTACTAAAAATACAAAAAAAAAAAAAAAAAAAAGCCAGGAGTGGTGTCACGCACCTGTACTCTGGAGGCTGAAGCACGAGAATTGTTTGAACCCAGGAGGTGAAGTTGCAGTGAGCTGAGATTACGGTTCCAAAAACAAAAACAAATTAGCCAGGATTGGTGGTGCATGCCTGTAATCCCAGCTACTTGGGATGCTGAGGCAGGAGAATTGCTTGAGCCCTGGAGACGGAGGTTGCAGTGAGCCAAGATTGCACCACTGCACTCCAGCCTGGGGAACAGAGTGAGACTTCGTCTCAAAAAAAAAAAACAATACTTCCATGGCTAAGACCATTGTTGATATCTTCAGGCAACATCAACTCAGATTCTTTGTAATGCATATCTGTCTGTATTTTGCTTTTCAAAGAACGGATCTTTAAACATCACTTATAAGTTTCCTTAGAGATCCATGGGCTAGGAGTCAGTGGTCCCAGACTCCAGTGCGAGGTGGCACCTAATAACTCTTCTCTCCTCTCCAGCCTAAGTGCTGAATTGTGGGTAATGGCTGAATCCTCCAGCCTGGACATAGTAACATCAGGAAGCATGGGCAGCCAGCGCAGCCTAGGGCTGCGGAGAAACATCACGGGGGGAAAGGGAAGGCCCAGAAATAAGGTCTGGTGCCTCCATAAGGAAGGCTTTTCTTTCCCCGGCCTGAGCTGCTTTTGTTACCTGGAGTCTCCCACAACTCCTTGCAATTCCCCAAATGCACCAGGTTCTCTCTGGCCCAAGCCAATTTTCCACCATCTCTTCCTTCCTACTGACGCAGTTTGGTTAATTCCTACTGATCTTCTAGAACTCAGCTTAAGGGACACATCTTCCAGGGAGCCTTCCCTGCTTCCCTAGGCTGAGGTAGCCTCCTCCTCTGGTCTCTCAGAAACCTTTCACCCTTGCAGCACTTATCACAGGACACCATGGACATCTGTTTGATCATCTCCCACCTGGATTCCCCCCTAAACTGTGAGCACCTTGAGGGCAGGTGCTCATCTTGTATGCCAAGTGCCTGGAACAGGCCTGGCATGTAATGAGCTCTCTTGGTGAACATGCAATGAAATGGATGGAAGCTTCCATGACAGCTGTTTTCTTCAGGAGCTGCTGCCTCCAAAGAGAACAATTCACTGAGCCTCAGAGAGAGCAAGAGTTCTCTGAGAGTTTCCCAAATTATTCGTCATTGGCAGAGCGCCTCCACGGAAGGTGCAGGGGACCCCAGAGGCAAAAATGATGTGGAGCCAAGAGGCTGGCACTTCTGTCACTCCAGGCAAGCAGGCAAGCCTCAAGCCCAGTCCCCAGACCCCCAAGTGCCCTACTGCGCGTCCCAGGAGTAGACTCCCTGCTGTCCTTAGAGAGCTCCTGATGGTCCTCGCAACTTCTGAGCCACTCCTTCTCCCACATCATCTGCCTGTGTTTCCTGTTTCCTGGGTACAGGAGTCCGTGGAGGCAGAGAAGGAACCAGGCTTCTCTGGGAGGAGGAACTGCCCATATGTGCAGTGAAAGGCAAGGCCTCTTGCAGGGGGTGAAGGAGGTGGCTTTGACTTTGGGAAGCTAAGCAGCTGACCCTGGCCCTGTTGTATCTTGGAAGGACATCAAAACAATGAGCTTAGATGGCAAAGACAATATTTAGGTGAGCTACCCAAAATAACTTCTAGACAGACACGTGGAGGGGCACTGTCCCCTCTCCTGTGCAAAAGCTTTGGATCCAAGCCCAAGCTACAAGTAGAGCAGGCAGCAAGCTCCCTGGAGTGGAGGCATTCCGAGGCTGGGTGGCCCCTTGGCAGGAATGCCTTTGGAGGATTTCCAGAAACAGCTGGACTAGATAGACTTTGAGAGTCCTCTGACTCACAGATTGATGATTCTCGCAGGAGGAGTTTTCTGGAACAAAAGGAGGCTTAAGAACATCAGTTCCTCGAGGTTCTAGGGGGTGAAGGGAGGGGACACAGAGGGCATGTAAGAGGAACTTGACTCCTGCCCCAACAAAGCAGTGCAGAGCTTCGGGGAGAGGAGTCCCATCTCCAAACCTCTTAGTGAGGTCCAAGGATCTGGGGTGGAGGTGGGGGAGACAGACAACAGCAGGCTGGAGCTGGGCAGGTGGGGCACGTCAGGGAATTCAGCTGAGTAGGATGAGGGACCAGCAGGGGCTATAGATCAGCTAGCCAGAGGTGGAGTCCAGGGAAAGTAGACAAAAGCACAGTGCACCCAGCACCCAGTTCATGAGCTTGCCACACTCTCTGCTCTGTGACTGCAAGAAATAGACAGTGCTTTATCCAGTTGGAAATTATAAGCAAAACCTCTAAGTGCCACCTCCTGGTGAGAGCTCCCACTTCCACCACTTCCAATCGGAGTGCAGCCCTGGAACGGTGTAAGTCGCATTGCTCTGGAATTAAGACCAATAGCCTTAGTGTGGCCTTTAGACCCTACATGATCTGGCCCCTGCCTGCCCCCAAGCCTGGCCTTGAGCAGCTCGCCCAAGTCCTTGTTTACTCCACATATGCTGGCCCTCTGTCTTGTTCTAGAAGGCATGGTGTCCCTTCCCTCTGGCCTCTCCATTACACTGTTTTTGCTGCAGGAACACCCACCTCGTTGAACTCCACAACCAGTGGAGACCTCCACCTATTCCCAAGTTTAGCTCAAAAGCCACTTCCTCCAGGAAGCTCTTCTGGATACCCCAGATCAGGCCAAATTTCTTTCTCCTAGCCCTGTGTGTTTCTCCTTTAGACCATTCACTACAATTGTAGTTAAATGACTGTCATTTAACATCCGAATCCCCTGCTAGACTGTAACCTCTGTGGGGGCAGAGCTGTGTCCATCTAGTTCACCACCAGACCAGCCCAGAGCTTGGCACAGAGTGAGTACTAGGGAATAATTGTAGGGAGAGACAGAGAGAGAGAGAAAGGAAGAAGGAGGGATAGAGGAAAGGAAGGAAGAAGGGAGGGAGGGAGGAAGGAAGGAAGGAAGGAAGGAAGGAAGGAAGGAAGTCCCGAGAAAAATATCATTCTTCATAATAGAAAGATGATGGAACATGAAACATGATTAATTAAATCATGCACATAAATAGAGGCCCATATGTCAAGGTTCTATTTGTTCTGTGACAGTGTAAAAACTGCACATTTTTTATCAAGATGGAAAAACAAATAAACAAAACACCATGTGCTCCATCTCCTGGTAAGACCTCCTGCCACTGCGTCAGAGTGAGCTCCACTGCATTCTGCTCCATGAGGAGGAGCAGGTGGGCCTCCAAGTACAGAGAGACCTGGTCCCAGTTTCAGAGCTGGGACCCGGAAGCCAAGCTGGAGGTCAGGGACCAAAGGCAAAGAGATCAGAGGTAGATGAATTCTCTCCTCCACACTGAGTCCTGGGCTTGGTGGTTGGCTTGTTTCATCTTCACAGTAAGTCTGTGAAGTAGGAATCATTATCCTTATTCCACAGGTGAGGAAATTGGGCTTCAACAGGATAAAGAATTTGGTTAGTGTCATACAGCTTAACAAGTGGCAGAACTACAGCTTGTCATAGATCCACTTGACCTCAACAATCATGTTCTTTTTCTGTAGCTTCTTTGAACAAGAGGCAGAGGTCTTGCTAACAGCTATTGGTGTAGTATTGAGGCTGTGGAAGTCAGGGCAGTGCTGGGCAACACCTGCTGTTTTTACCTGTGCCACAGCCATCCCCATTTCTGGCAGCACATCCCTCTCTCTGAGGGGTAACTCATTCTATGTGGTTCTGGGGAGCTGACCCTGTCCTTTTTTCTCCTCAGATTCCAAAGGTAGATAGATGCCCCTGTTCTTAATTTTTTTAATTAAAAAAATTTCTTTTTAGACACAGAGTCTTCCTTTGTCACCCAGGCTGAAGGACAGTGGTGCGATCTTGGCTCACTACAGCCTCAAACTCCTGGGCTCGAGCAATCCTCTTGCTTCAGCCTCCTGAGTAGCTAGGACTCCAGGCACGTGCCACCAGGCCTGGCTAATTTTAAAAATTTGTTTGTAGAGATGGGGGTCTTACTATGTTGCCGAGGCTGGTCTTGAACCCCAAGGCCTCAAGTGATCCTCCCAGCTTGGCCTCCCAAAATACTGAGATTACAGGTGTGAGCCATGGCAACTGGCCTAATGCACCTGTTAGAACACCTATCCCCAGCTAGGTGTGGTGGCTCACGCCTGTAATCCCAGCACTTTGGGAGGCCAAGGCGAGCAGATCACCTGAGGTCAGGAGTTTGAGACCAGCCTGGCCAATATGGTGAAACCCTGTCTCTACTAAAAATACAAAATTAGCTAGGCATGGTGACACACGCCTGTAATCCCAGCAGCTCAGGAGGCTGAGGTAAGAGAATCGTTTGACCCTGGGAGGTGGAGGTTGCAGTGAGCTGAGGTTGCAGTGAGCCAAGTTTGCACCATTGCATTCCAGCATGGGTGACAGAAAGAGACTCTGTGTCAAAAAAAAAAAAAAAAAAAAAAGACCAGACAGGGCCAATCAGAGGCCTTCTCTGGATTTTGGATTTTGTGCTGAATCTATTGGTCTTTTTCTCTGAGGTGCTAAGTAATTTGGAAACAGAATTGGGGCTGCCATGGGACATCCTTCTTGCCATGTGCAGAAGGCCAGTTATGGACTCAAACCATCAGACAGAGGGAAGGAGAAAGGGAGACATAAGATGGAGACCACTCTGAAGACCTTGTTTGAGCTCTGGATCCAATCATGTCTGAATTGGCCTTGCTTGGACTTCCCAGGTCCATGAGTTAATAAGTTCTTCTTTTTTTTTTTTTTTTGAGACAGTCTCATTCTGTTGCCCAGGCTGGAGTGCAGTGGTGTGATCTCGGCTCACTGGAATCTCCACCTCCTGGGTTCAAGTGATTCTCTTGCCTCAGCCTCCCAAATAACTGGGATTACAGGTGCCCACCACCATGCCCAGATAATTTTTGCATTTTTAGTAGAGACAAGGTCTCACAATGTTGGCCAAGCTTGTCTCAAACTCCTGGCCACACATGATCTGCCTGTCTTGGTCTCTGAAAGTGCTGGGATTACAGGCATGAGCCACTGCGTCTGGCCAATAAGTTATCTTTTTGCCTTGAGCAGATATAAGCTGGAGAAAAGTAAGTTCACCTGGATGGAGGAGATGAGAGGGTAGACTTGGAGCTCAGCAAGACCTAGAACTGCTCAAGTGACACCGAAGGGGACAGGAAGGGGAGGTGATCTCCTTTGGAGGATTTGGAGGTCGGTATGTCTGTGCCCCGACCCAAATCTCAGCTTGAATTGTAGTTCCCATAATCCCCATATGTCATGGAAGGGATCCGGTGGGAGGCAATTGAATCATGGGGGTGCTCGTGATAGTGAGTTCTCGTGATAGTGAGTGAGCTCTCATGAGATCTGACGGTTTTATAAAGGGCTTTTCCCCCTTTTGCTCGGCACTTCTTGCTGCCATCATGTGAAGAAGGATGTGTTTGCTTCCCCTTCTGCCATGATTTTAAGTTTCCTGAGGCTTCCCCCAGCCATCCTGAACTGTGAGTCAATTAAACCTCTTTCCTTTATAAGTTACACAGTCTTGGGTATTTCTTTATTAGCAGCATAAGAATGGATTAATACAGGAGGGGAAGCAGAGTCTATTGACTTGACAAGGGCCATCTTGTCAACCACCCACCAGCCTGCCATGTGACTTTGTACCCATGGTGTACTTCTCTGATCTCAGGCCTGCCATCTGCAGAGGGATGTACTAATTTGCAAAATACACCAGGGACTGCTTGTTCCTGGGAAACCACAGTGAAATGGGAAAATTTCCAGTGAAATAAATATAAAGAGATCTTTCCTGGTCTGGAGAGGGAGGAGGGGCCACACATTTACTGAGCACCTAATGTGTGTTGGGAACACACACTAGGTGCCTTGCTGCTTCATTATGAGCCACTAAACTGAAAACAGGGTACAATGCTTGACACCCAATGAATCGCTCTCTCCAAAAGGAAATATTTTGGGGCTGAAAGAAACATCCCAAATAATCCTCACAAGAGTCCGATGAGAAGAGAGCCAGAGACAAGGAAACTGATGTTCAGAGAGGACCAGAGACCCCCAACAAAGCCACAGAGTTGGTAAGTGGCTAAGGCAGAATTCAATACACATTTTTTTTAAATTTATTATACTTTAAGTTCTGGGATACATGTGCACAACATGTAGGTTTATTACATAGGTAGACATGTGCCATGGTGGTTTGCTGCACCCATCAACCCGTCATCTAGGTTTTAAGCCCGGCGTGCGTTAGGTATTTGTCCTAATGCTATCCCTTCCCTTGCCCCCCATCCCCCGACAGGCCCCAGTATGTGATGTTCCCCTCCCTGTGTCCATGTGTCAATGCACATCTTTCAGGCCCAAGAACTTACACATTTTGCCCTTGGCCTGGACTGACTGAAGCCAACACCTTAGCAAGAAATACCCATGGTGGGAGCCTCCTCTGGGCACCTGGGGCAGAGGAGATGGAAAAAACAGGTTGAATTATATCACTTATGAAAATAAGACCGAAAGCATTCGATGATGAGGGATGTGTAACTGATGCAACACCAGTGATATCAGGAATGGCTTGGAATGAAGGTCTTATCTAAACCCTTGGCCTTGAGGGTGGGAGATCTTGCTTGTGCGAGGACAGGGAAGCTGAGAGATGGCCATAGCTGTGGTCAGGAGGGCCTGACACTGTCAGAAGAGGGGTTGTTTCTGCACAAGGCAAAGGAAACAAGGCAAGAGGGATAGCAAGAGAGACTTAGGATAGATAAGGGAAACTTCCTTGGAGGCACCAGTAAGGAAGCTGTGGGCTGGTGGGCTAGATGACTTTGCAGGATCTGTGGAGACCAATTCATGGGGACCGCTAAGAGCTATCGCTCTGAGGTCAGCCCGGCCTGGGTTGGAATACCAGCTCAGCCTGTCACTGACTGTGTGACCCTGGGTTTCTTTGTTCAGAGCCTCCATTGACATTGGGAAATCAGCATAGTCTTTCATCAGCGCCCGGCACAGTCTTCAGCGTGTGGAGCAGGGACAACAATAGAGATGCTCCAACCTTATGCTCTGGGGAGGTGGGAGGCCTCTTCCACTCCCTCACCTTCCCCTCAAGCAAGGCAGGGTGGGGACAACTTTCTACTTGCAGAGGTCCCTAGAGTGGAAAGCGGGGGAAGGGGATGGGGGGCCCTGAGCCTGAGCCTTGTGGAAAACATTTATTAGCCAGGCATTGTGTCTCACACCTATAATCCCAACACTGTGAAAAGCCAAGGCAGGCGGTTCGCTGGACTCAGGAGTTTGAGACCAGCCTGGGCAACATGGTAAAATCACGTCTCTACAAAAAGTACAAAAATTAGCTGGGTGTGATGGCACGTGCCTGTGGTTTCAGCTACTCCAGAGGCTGAGGTGGGAGGATTGCTTGAGCCCAGGAGGTCAAAGCTGCAGTGAGCGGTGTGATTGGGCCACTGCACTCCAGCAGCCTGAGTGACAGAGTGAGACCCTGTCTCAAAAAAAGGAAAAAGAGAAAGAAAAAGAGACAAAGAAAACATTTATCTGAGACTTTGGAAACTTTTTTTCTTGGGGGAAAAATATACTCAGTTTATCGTTTCCTTGTTTTCTGTGTGAGGGAGAGGAAAAGTCTTAAATAAACCTCTGCGGCACAGGCCCCTCTTGTTTTGGGAGAAACACTTCTGTGGGCTTTGGCTGACTGTGGGTTAGACCAGACCTTATTCCAGAGTGGACCAGGCCCAGAAGGAAAGGCGGCCTTGAATGCATGGTGTTCCCAAATCTTTGGGAACAATTTTTTAATTTTTATTTTCTTTTTTTAAATTTTTTTTTTTTTTTTTTTTTTGTAATAGGGTGTCCCTCTGTCACCCAGGCTAGAGTGTAGTGGCACAATCAGCTCACAGCAGCCTCAACTTCCTGGACTTCAGCAACTTTTTGTAGAGATGGGGTTTCGCCACGTTGCGCAGGCTGGTCTCAAACTTCTGAGCTCAAGCAATCCGGCCACCTTGGCCTCCCAAAGTGCTGGGATTACAAGTATGAGCCACGACACTAGGCCCAACATTTTTCTTCCCCCCACGGTATAGAGATATCTCTATACCCCCCACGGTATAGAGATATCTCTATACCCCCCACGGTATAGAGGTATCTCTATACCCCCCACGGTATAGAGGTATCTCTATACCCCCCCACGGTATAGAGGTATCTCTATACCCCCCCACGGTATAGAGATATGGACTGCACTGCTTTGAAAATTGTCTGGGCCAGGCACAGTGGCTCACGCCTATAATCCCAGCACATTGGGAGGCTGAGTTGGGAGACTCTCTGGAGCCCAGGAGTTTGAGGCCAGCCTGGACAACACAGTGAGACTCGCTCTCTGCAAAAGTGAACAAAATTAGCCAGATGCGATAGCACTCACCTGTGGTCCTAGCTACTCGGGAGGCTGAGGCAGGAGAATTGATTGAAGTCAGGAGGTCAAGGCTGCAGTGAGCCAAGATTATACCACTGCACTCCAGCCTGGGCGACAGAGGGAAGCCCTGCCTCAAAAAAAAATTAAATAAATAAATAAATAATAATAATAATAATACTTTTTAAGCTGTCGTGGGAGATTTTTAAAAAGAAAAAGAAAATGGTCTGTCCTTGGGAGAAAAGTGTGTGTGTGTGTGCGCGCATGTGAGTGTGTGGATGTGGCGTGGGAGTGGTACTAGTGACATGTACGTGTGTGTGTGCGTGTGTGTGTGTGTGTTAGGGGGCTGTTTTCTGCCCAGGAGGCCCCCCAGGAGATCAGGCTGGTGTTGCAGGAAGGCTGCTGAGGTTTGTCTTCATTTTCTGTTGTTGATGGGTGCCTTCAGGGCTGGTTGGGGACTGCCGCGTCCCCTGGGGTCACTGCAGAAGGAAACCCATAGGCTTTGGTTCCTGTGTGGTTGTAGACATCTGGATTCTCTTAGATTGTCATGGGAGAGGTAGAGCTTTGTTTCTTTGTTTCTTTTTTCAGACAGTGTTGGAGGGTGCAGTGGCATGATCATAGTTCACTGCAGCCTCGAACTTCTGGGCTCAAGTGATCCACCTGTCTCAGCCTCCCAAGTAGCTAGAACTTCAGGCCACCACACCCAGCAAATTTTTAAAAAATTTTTTTGTAGAGACAGGGTCTTGCTATGTTGCCCAGGTTGGTCTCCAACCCCTGGCCTCAAGTGATTCTCTAGCCTTGACTTCTCAAAGTGCTGGGATTATAGGTAGGAGTTACCGCACCCAACCCGGCTTCCAGTTTTAAGTCTGTTTCTCCAGCCTCTCAGTTCCCTTCTGCTATGGTTGAGCCTTCAGTAATGCTGGGTTGACCACTGCAGCCCTGTCTTTGCTTTGGGGTGTTAAAAGGCAGCCAGCGTCCACACCTAGGGCAGACCCATGGAGGAGCTGATGGTCTTCCCCCACACCTTCTTCTCCAAGGCCTCTAAGGTGGTGCAGCACCATTTCATGAAAGACTAGCAGCAAAGTGGGCGAGGTCCCCGTGGAACCAAGTGACTCTAGGGAGCCCAGTACTGGCGTGGTCACAGTCTCAAGCATTGACAGACGGGGAACCAGACAGAGGTAAACTCCCTCTGCCTCCAGTACTGGAAGGGAACAAACCTGAAGGCTAGAGCCAGCATTCCATGGTAGAAAGGCAAACTAGTCACTTGTAAGCTATTTAGTATATTGATCAGGACTCCGTCAATTGTAAAAGACCTAGTTTATATTAGCTTTAAACAAAAAAGAAATGCATTGGCTCATGTAGCCAAGAAATTCAAGGGACTCAGGCATGACTAGATCTAGTAGTATTCTGGGACCCTAGGTTTGTCCACCTCTCAGATCCACTTGCCTCTGCTTGACTTCATTCCCCAACAGGATCTTATTCAGCAGTGCTAAAATGTCTCTCAGTAGCTCCAGGTCTATATGATCTTAGAAGTTATAATTCTAGAGAGAAACTCTCTGTTTCAGAGTCCATGATAAAACTTCCAAAAGGATGTAAACTTGTGGTGTTTAATATGGAGACATAGATAGAGTGTGTTCCCCATTCACAATAAGCACACTGGGGGGCTAGATCCTTTTTATTTTTTTATTTTTATTTTTATTTTTTGCCACCTGGCAGTGAGTTTGCCTAGGGCATGGATCTTGACTTCGAAACACAACTCTATGCTAAAAGGAATTAGAATGCCTTAGAGAAATGTCTAATTCCAAGGCCGAGCCTGGGAAAGTACCATATGAACCCGAGATATCTTATTAAACCAGAAAGCAAGGAAGCACTTAAAGGAGGACACAGAAGCTGGCTTGAAGAAGCTCCCACGAGCCAAATCTGGGACAATTTGAGCATCAAGATAAATAATGAGAGTAATGGATTATAAACCCTTGGATAAAATAGGAAGCAATGAGTTCATACTAATATAAATAAATAAGCAAACAAATAAATGGAATGATTAAGGAGTAATGGGGCCAGGCACAGTGGCTCATGCCTGTAATCCCAGCACTTGGGAGGCCAAGGTGGGTGGATCACTTGAGCCCAGGAATTCAAGACCAGCCCGGGCAACATGGTGAACCCCGTCTCCACAAAAATTTAAAAAATTAGCCGTGCATAGTGGCAAGTGCCTGTAGTCCCAGATACTTAAGAGGCTGAGGTGGGAGGATCATTTGAGCCCAGGAGGCAGAGGCTGCAATGAGCTGTGATTGTCCCACTGCACTCCAGCCTGAGTGACAGAGCTAGACCCTGTCTCAAAAAAAAAAAAAAGGAAAAGTGGAATATTAACATTGTCTCAAAGTAACTGCCCCCCAGATTTTATTAATAACTTCACAGTGGAGGAGGCTGGCCAACATTGCCTTAATCCAGTAACAAAGTGAGCATCACCAGCAATGGGGCAAACCAAAATGGCGCCACCTGATAGGATGCAATGAAAAGAATACAGCTGCACTTCTGTGATGTTCATGCCAAAGATGCATCATCTAAATCTGATCAAAAGGAAACAACAGACAAACTCAGGCTGAGGTTCATTCTACACAGTAACTGGTTGGTCATCTTTATAGGACCAAGGTCATGATAGTTAAGAAAAGATTAAGGAACTTTTTCAGACTGAAGGAGACTAAGAGTCTTGCCAAGTAAATGCAGTGTGTGATTCTGAATGGATCCCTTTGCTATAAAAAATGTTCTTGGGCCGGGCGTGGGCTCACACCTGTAATCCCAGCACTTTGTGAGGCCAAGGCAGGAGGATCACTTGAGCCCAGGAGGTCGAGGCTGCAGTAAGCTGTGATGGTGCAACTGAAAAAAAGAAAAAGAAAAAAGAATATTTTGGAACAGTTGGTGAAACCTGAACGAAATCTGAGGATTTAATTATAGTAATGTATCAGCATGAATTTCCTGATTTTAATAGTTGATGTAGTAGAAAGTCCCTGTTTTTAGGAAACACACACTAAAGTATATTTGGAGGCGATGGGCATCATATCAGAAAATGTATTCTCACATGGTTTAGCAAAAAGGTTTTTTGTACTGTACTTACAATTTTCTACAAACCTAAAGATGTTTTAAAAAATTTTTAAATATAGCCCTCCAAAAATTCTGATTGGCCCTGCTGGGGTAACATATTTACCCTAGGCCAGTTGCTTTGCCCAACGGTCTGAGGTCTTCTGAATGGCCATTTAGATGTGTGCCCACTCCTGAGACAGGGAACCCAGGTTGAGGGTGGGCAGTGGGAGTGACAGCTTACCAGGATCAGATGGACTGAAAAACAGCCGTTTCCTGACAGAGGGAATTCAGGACAGACCAAAAAAGGAACAGCTGTGTACTCCACTTAGATTAGACTATGATTATTAACTTTGGGAAAATGGTCATTTAAAAGCACATAACCTTTGACTGAGTAATTCCACTTCCTGGTAATCTATTTCAAGAAAATAACCCCAATACAGAGGAGGGGGAAGCTCTATATTCAAAGACTTCGGTTCCAATGTTATCTATGGTACTAAAAAACTAAAAGGCACTGATGAGTCCCCATATGGAAGAAAGGTTGAGGAACGTGGCTAGAGGGCTGACCATCTCTGAGGACATTCGCACACAGCTGGTGGGCTTCTGGGCTTCCTAACCATAGGCTTCCATTTTCCCCCATTCAAGTGAGACCATCTTGGTCCACCTGACTTGTCTGAGCCACCTCCTGGCATTAGGTTCCTGGTCCTCATGCCACTGTCACCTTTCCCTCATCCAGGGCAGGTGTCTCTCTAGGTTATAAAGAAGGCAAGGAGCCTTGGATGTGTACTCTTCGTGATCAGCCACTTGGGCTGGAGCCTAGCGCCTCTGGTCCCGAAATGAAAGCAAGATACTATCACTATAATCGTGATCATGACAATGATTATGATGATTTTAAAATTCACTGAGTGTGAAACATGCCAGGCACAGCTCTAAAGGCTTTTCCTGTGCTAACTCATTCAATCCTTACACCGTCTCTACAAAGTAGTTGCTAATTTCATCCCCTTTTATCAGATGAGGAAACTGAGTACCACACAGCTAGAAAGGAGCACGTATCTAGACTGTTACTTGAGCTCCTGCCTTCAGAAGTTCTCCTGAACTGACTCAGCAATTCTCTTCAATCTTCTGGCACCTTCTTTGGCCCATCCTTTCTTTCTTTTTTTTTTTTTTTTTTGAGATGGAGTTTTGTTCTCGTTGCTCAGGCTGAAGTGCAATGGTGCGATCTCAGTCTCGGCTCACCACAACTTCCGCTTCCCGGATTCAAGCAATTCTCCTGCCTCAGCCTCCTGGGTAGCTGGGATTACAGGCATGTGCCACCACACCAAGTTAATTTTGTATTTTTAATAGAAATGGGGTTTCTCCACGTTGGTCAGGCTGGTCTCAAACTCCTGACCTCAGGTATTCCGCCTTGGCCTCCCAAAGTGCTGGGATTACAGGCATGAGCCACCCCGTCCAGCCTCCATCTTTTCAATACTTAACATTTATTGAGGGAAGTTAGAGAGATATTGTGACAGGTACTTGGGATACTGAAGTAAAAGATAACAGGTCCTGGCCTTGAGGTCTCGCAGTCTAACGGGGTATATGGACATGGAGGCAAACAATACAGTCCAGGAGATGTTGGAAATTGAGGTTTGGACAAAAGGCTGTGGAGGGATATACAGGGATGCTCAATCTACCTCAGGAGCCAAAGAGGCATCAAAGAGGAGAAGCTGACTTTGCCAGGCAGTTGAGAATACTTGAGAGTAGCACCTGGCAAAGCCAGCTTTGCAGGAGGAGGCGCCACATAGACAAATGTATGGCACTGTGCAAAAAGCTTGGCTGTTTTTTATACCATTTTGTACCATCCTTTTGTGAGTTGATTGAATCAATAAAGTCCAAAGGAATGTCCAAATGTTTTCACTTTGTTGAAATTCTTTGTACTAGATTGCATGCAATATAAGCAAATCCTTGCCTTGGGCCTGAAATGCTCTCTGTTTCACAGGAATTTTAGGCTATTTTGGGAAAATGTGGAAAAGGAAGTGGCCCACATGCATCTCTTTTTTGCTTGCTTGCAAGTTTCTCAAGAGGGAAAGCCTGTGGTTATACAGTGGTCTGACTGGTTCAGCACCACATGGTTTGGAAGGGCTGGATCACAGGGGAAATGAGAGGCAGTGGAGAGGAAAGTGGAAAAGAGAATCCTAATTCACCACATGTAACTTATGGTGCTGGGAAGCATATTCAATCTCTTGGATCTTCAGTTTCCTCATCTATAAAATTGAAGTAATAAGTATCTTTCTTCTAAGGTGGTAGGGCAAATTGAACGAATAAGATACCATGAGCAAGCTTCTGGATCACTGGTTGTGTGTTGCAGAGGGCATTCTGGCCTTGTTGGAGGAGAGTTTGGCCCACAGCCCTCTTATCTGACTTGCGCCTCTGAGATTTAATATTCCCAGTCTCCACAAATCCCAGGAGAGAGACACAGAGAAGCTGCACAGCTAGATTCCTGCTGAGGACCTGTCTTACTCTGTGCTGCTGTAACAAAATACCTGAGACTGGGTAAGTTATAAATAACAAAATTTATTTTTTCACTGTTTTGGAGGCTGGAAATACCAACATCAAGGCACCAACATTTGGTGTCTGGTGAGGGCCTTCTTGTTGTGCCCACACATGATGGATGTGGAAGGGCAAAAGGATCCCAACTAGTTCCCTCCAGCCCTTTTAAAGGACACTAATCCCATCCATGATGATGGAGCCCTCAATGGCCTAATCACCTCCTAAAGGCCTTACCTCTTATTACTGTTGCATTGGGAATTTAAGTTTTAACATGAATTTTGGAGGGGACACAAGCATTCAAATTATAGTAGGGCCCCAAAGAACCAGCCAGCTTCCAGGCCAGCTTGGCTCAGCCCTGTGGGGACTTTCTCAACACTTGCTCCTATTTTTGCCTCATCCTGCTCCATGTTTTGCTTCCCCTTCCCCTCTGCCCTCCTTGGCTCTGGCCATGGGAAGCCAAATGCAGCCTAGGCAATGAGGGAGGCTAAAGGCTAGACAATATCACAAATGGGCCATTGCTGTTTCTGCTGTTGTTTCTTTACTCAGTCTAGGTGTTTGTTTTTTCACCATTATTATTTCATCTTCTAAGCCTATTCAGAGGCTACTAGAAGCAGCTGGAAAATCAGTTCTGGGAGACAGACTCTTAAAACAGGCATAATTTACCAGGAGAATTTATGTGTGAGATTCAGCCGAAAAGATTTCCATGTTCTACAAATGGATGTCTGTATGGGGAAAAAAATGAACCTTCACTCCACCTTACATCATACACATTTTTTTCAGAGACTGGGTCTTACTCTGTCCCCCAGCCTATAGTGCAGTGGCACAGTCATAGCTAATTATAGCCTAGAACTCCTGGGCTCAAGCAATCCTCAGTCTCCCAAGTACCTGAGACTACAAGAGTGCACCATGCCCAGCTAGTCTTTTTAAAAACTTTTGTAGAGACAGGGTCTTGCTATGTTGTCCAGGCTGGTCTCAAACTTCTGGCCTCAAGTCATCCTCCTGCCTTGGCCTCCTAAAGTGCTGAGATTACAGACATAAGCCACCATACCTGGCCCATATATAAAAATTAATTCAAGATGAATCACGGATCTACATGTAAAAGATAAAAACATACGGCTTCTACAAGAAAACAGAGAATAACTTCTTGACTTTGGGGTAACCAATAATTTTCTTAGACAGGACACTAAAGCATTACCCATTAAAAAGAAAGGATAAATTTGTCATCATTGAAAATAAAACCTTCAAAAGACATAATTAGTGAGCAAAAAACCCATCAATTTTTACTGGGAGATTGAGAGAAAATATTCACAGGGGTATATCTGACAGAGGACTCATATCCAGGACATATAGAGAACTCCTACAAATCCATAACAAGAAGACAGACAATCCACATTCAAAATGGGCAAAGGACTTAACCAGACATTTCTCAAAAGAAGATACATAAATGGCCAATAAACAGATGAAAATGTGCTTGACATCTTTAGTCACTGGGGAAAAGCAAATTAGAACCACAGTGAGTTGCACTTCATATCCTTGCACATGACTTAAAGTAAAAGACTGACAATTTCGAGCGTTGGGTAGATGGAATACTGCTCTATGACAAAAAGAAAGGAATTACAGCTAAATGTGATGACATGGATGACTCTCCAAAGCATTCCATGCTAAGTGAAAGAAATCTTATGCAAGAGGAGGTGGAGCAAGATGACCAAATAGAGAGTTCCACCAATCATCCTCCCCATAGGAACACCAAATTTGAACAACTATCCACACAAGAAAGCACCTTCATGAGAACCAGAAAAAAACTCTCAAAAAACTTGGTATAGAAGGAACATACCTCAACATAATAAAAGCCATATACGATTAAACTACCGCTGGTATCACACTAAATGGGGAAAAACTGGAAACCTTTCCTGAAAGATCAGGAACACGACAAAGATGCCCAATTTCACCACTATTATTCGAAATAGCCAGTCCTAGCTAGAGCAATCAGACAAGAGAAAGAAATAAAGGGCATCCCAATTGGAAAGGAAGATTGACTAATACCCTTGTTTGCAGATGATATGATCTATTTGGAAAAACCTAAAAGACTCCACAAAAACACGATTAGAACTGAAAAACAAATACAAATTCAGTAAAGTTGCAGGATACAAAAGTCATGTATCATATGCAACGTACGAAAGTCAGTAGCATTTCTAGATGCCAACAACAAACAATCTGAAAAAGAAATCAAGAAAGTGATTCCAATTATAATAGGTACAAATAAAATACCTAGGAATAAACTTAACCAAAGAAGTGAAAGATCGCTACAATGAAAACTTGAAACCATTGATGCAAGAAATTGAAGAGGCCACAAAAAAATGGAAAGATGTTCATGGATTGGAAGAATCAATATCTTTAAACTGTCTATACTGCCCAAAGCAATCTACGGATTGAATGCAATCCCTACCAAAATACCAATGACATTTTTCACAGAAATAGAAAAAACAATCCTAAAATTTATGTGGAACTATAAAAGACCCTGAATACCCAAAGCTACCCTGAGCAAAAAGAACAAAACTGGATGAATCATGCTACCTGGCCTCAAATTATATTACAGAGCTATAGTAACCCAAAGAGCATAGTACTGGCGTAAAAACAGATACATAGACCAGTGGAACAGAATAGAGAACCTGAAGACAAATCCATACACCTATAGTGAACCCATTTTTGACAAAGTTGCCAAGAACATACATTGGGAAAAGACAGTCTCTTCAATAAATGATTCTGGGAAAAGTGGATATCCATAGGCAGAAGAATGAAACTAGACCCCTATCTCTTGCCATATTAAAAAAATCAAATAAAAATGGATTAAAGACTTAACTCTAACATCTCAGACTATGAAACTACTAAAAGAAAACATTGGGGAAACTTTCCATGACATTGAACTCGGCAAAGATTTCTTGCCCACAAACACAGGCAACCAAAGGTAAAATGGGATCATGTCAAGTTAAAAAGTTTTTTGTAGCAAAGGATAGAATCAACAAAGTTGAGACAACCCACAGAATCAGAGAAAATATCTGCAAATTATCCATTTATCACGGGATTAATTACCAGGATCTCTACAGGAAAAAAAATCCAATAATCTGATTAAAAAATGGGCAAAAGGTCTGAATAGACATTTCTCAAAAAAAGACATACAAATGGCAAACAGATATATGAAAAGGTGCTAAACATCATTAATAATCAGTTAAATGCAAATCAAAACCACAATGAGATATTATCTCACCCCTGTTAAAATGGCTTATATCCAAAAATCAGGCAATAACAAATGTTGGTGAGACTGTGGAGAAAATGGAACCCTCTTACACTGTTGGTGGGAAAGTAAATTAGTACAAACACTATGGAGAATAGTTTGGGGGTCCCTAAAAAACCAAAAATGGAACTACCATATGATCCAGCAATCCCACCGCAAGGCATATATCCAAAAGAAAGGAAATCAGTATATTGAAGACATATCTGCACTCCCATGTTTATTGCAGCACTATTCATAATATCCAAGATTTGGAAGCAACCTAAGTGTCCATCAACAGATGAACAGATAAAGAAAATGTGGTACATATACATAAAAGAGTATTATGCAGTCAGAAAAAAGAATGAGATCCTATCATTTGCAACCATATGAATGGAACTGGAGGTCATTATGTTAAGTTGAATAAGCCAGGCACAGAAAGACAAACTTTGTCTGTTCTTACTCATTTGTGGGAGCTAAAAATTAAAACA
This sequence comes from Pan troglodytes, assembly GCF_028858775.2. Classification (NCBI taxonomy): domain Eukaryota; kingdom Metazoa; phylum Chordata; class Mammalia; order Primates; family Hominidae; genus Pan; species Pan troglodytes. Next base: position 40,187,483 of record NC_072417.2, read on the forward strand.
ATTAAACTCATGGAGCTAGAGATTAGAATGAAGGTTATCAAAGGCTGGAAAGGGTAGTGGGGTGGCGGGGAAGTGAGGATGGTTAATGAGTACAAAAATATAGTTTAATAGAATGAATAAGGTCTAGAATTCACTACAATCAACAATAATTTATTACACATTTTAAAATAAAAAAGAATAATTGGATTGTTTCTAATACAAATAAAGGATAAATGCTTGAGGTGATGGATACCACAGTTACCCTGATGTGACTATTTGCATGGTATACCTGTGTCAAAATATCTCATGTACCCCATAAATATATATACCTACTGTGTACCCACAAAATTAAAAATTTTAAAAACTGAGGAACAATATATAGTAAACAAATGAAAAAAACCTTATGCAAGAATATACACTGTATGATTCCATTTATACAAAGTTCAAGAACAGGGAAATAAATTAACTCCAGTGACAGAAATCAGAACAATGGTTGCCTCTGGGGAGTGGGATTGGGATAGCCACTGGAAAAGGGCACCAGGGAAATTTCTGAGGCAATGGAAATGTTCTATACTTCAATTTAGCTGGTGGCTATATTGGATGTGTTAAAAATCCATAGCATTTTACTGTATATAATATATATCTTTATAAAGTATAATAGGCTGGGTGTGGTGGCTCATACCTGTAATCCCAGCCCTTTTGGAGGCCAAGGCAGGAGGATCCATTGAGCCCAGGGGTTTGAGACCAGCCTGGGCAACAAAGCAAGACTCTGTTTCTATTTTTAAAAAATAAAAATTAAAATGTATATGCTTTAAAAAAATTAAGACTCTCAAGTCCTGAAGGACAGACGAATGGAGAGATGCATCTATCATGCATAGTGCTTAACACTTGCAATACATGTTTACATCCGTGGTCCTAGCATCCAAAGCCCTTAATTGGGTCTTATTTTGTCCTGAATTCCTATCATTCTCTCACCTAGGTTCCTCTGCCCCAGCCCCACTGACCACTCATCATAAGCCAGACACATTCCCATCTCAAAACTTGCGCTTGCAGTTTCCTTCCTGGAATTATCTTTTACCAGAGGCTGGCTTGCTCCTTAACATCTTCAGTTTGCTGCTCAAATGTCACTCTGTCACAGAATAGCATACATATCCTGCCTTCTCTCATTCCTCTCCACTTTTCTTCATTCCCCTTATCCCACCCTTTGCCCTGACATTGTACATATTTATTTGCTTATTGTCTGTCTGCCCTGTTAGATTGTCAGCTCCACAAAGACAAGGACTTCGTCTGTTTTGCTCACTGCTGTATCCTCGGTACCTAGACAGTTAAATATTTGTTCTCAGTGAGCTCTCATAGCAACTCTTGGAGACTCTTGGGGCATGTAAAGTTTGAAAAGGAAAATGATTACAAACAGAAGGCTTGATATACATTAGATAGTCAATAAGTGTTAGTTCTTTTCTTTCCCAAACTCTTCTTTGGGTGTAGAGGCACAGATTTATTAATCTGGAAATTAAAAAAAATTTAATTGGGAAAATTAAGTTCTGAATGGTTTGATGACCTTCCCAAGGTCACACTACAAATGGTCCATCTCAAATTTGAGTTCTGGGCTTTTTGATCCCAAATGGCCCTTAAGACAGAGCAGCCATCACATTGATGGTCAGACTATGCAATGGGAGGCAGAGGTGTTAGCACAGGGACTAATTTCCTGACCACTGTTGGACACTAGACAGGTAGACTCCCCCTCCCACAATTTCACACCCTATGGACTTTTATATATATATATATATATATATATATATATAAAGTCCCTTTTCCCCAGGGAAATGCACAGTCCTACAAGAACTAAGGGGGTTTCTGCACTCCATGAAACCCATCCACAGAAACAGGGTTAAGAACACCTGCATTAAGTCTTTAAAGCATCCCATGTTCAGACTCTTCATTATATTCCTTAAAACATTCCCATAACCCAATGCTTTTCAACCTTGGGGGAGTTTCTCCTCTTAATTACAGAGGAGCTTATGTTGGATGTAGGCAGATCTAGCAGTAAGTGAAGCTTAGGGCTTGTCTGGGAGAATGAAGATGAAAAGAATAGCTCGAGTCTCGTGTCTTGCCAGAAGGAAAAGAAACACAGCATCCTCACGCTCAAGGCTTGTTCTAAACTTAGCCGGCTCCCGTGGTTCCAGAGTTGGCAAAATGAGCTCCCGCCGTCCTAATGAACATGCCATTGTGCAGTGACTCACGGAGACAGCAGCCATGTGCGGGATGTGAGTGCTTCTAGCCAGATGGGGACCATGGTGGGCTGAGACCCTTGACATATCAGGAAAGGCCAAGGCAGGATGGGGGTGAGGATGGCCTGGATGCCAGGCTGGAGATCTAAGGAGGCCCAACAGTGGCAGAACCCAACTTCTGGGAAACACAAGAAGGGACCAGATGAGGCCACACAGTGAGGGAGAGATCAGTCTTGGAGATTTTGTCTGATAGGACTTCATACCCATCAGGGCATGGAACAAGAGAGACAATAGTGCCACATGGGTACACCAGGCCACCTAAGAAGAATGGCAGTCCAAGATGACAAGTGATTTCTCTCTCCATGATCTTAGACAGGTGGGCGTTAATAAAAAGGTGGCTCCTAGAAGGAGAGAGAGGCAATGCTCCTCTATCCTGCCTGGCCCTGCTATAGTCAGGCTGCCCTGGTAAGGCTGTGCTGGGGCCTATAAGCAGCTTGAGGTGCTGCACTCATGGAGGATGTGGATGGACTTGGGGTTCACCATTAGATGGGGACATAGAGAGGAATGGGTGCAGTCAGTGTCTCTAAGGAGCTGGTGGGCTGTCCAGGGTGCCACTCTGCAGAGGCTAGGACTACCCCAAAGGAATGTCAGCACAGTGGGGTGGGAAGGGGCCTCCTGGGGCCTGGTGGAGGCTGAGTTCCTTACAGAAGTCAGGATAAGTGTTCATTTGAGCAGCAAGTGGAAGTCACAACTGGGAAGTGGAGCAGCCTGGGGCATCATAGAGCAGCAGGCCTGAGAGGTGATGGGAGGCCGGGCAGATGTCCCAGGTCAGGGAGATGAGGGACAGGCCAGGAGGCTGGAGGCTGGAATGCCACAGGACATTGACTCTGAACAAGGCAGGAATGTGCAATCTTGCTCTGAGTGCAGTGGCCTCCTGGCATCAGGAGAGTCAGAGGGCTGAGTGAAGTGGGCCCTGTGGGGCATCATGGCAGAGGGGGTAGTCCCATTTCATGAGGCCCAAGGGGAGAATCAAGGCTATGGGAAGAGCTCACAGAAATCAGAAATCAGTACAATAGAAGGAAGGGCTTCCTGAGTGCCACATTGTCTAGCAATAAAATGGGAGGTAGTGGCCAGGCATGGTGACACATACCTGTAATACCAGCACTTTGGGGGGCCGAGGCCAGTGGATCACTTGAGGTCAGGAGTTCGAGACCAACCTGGCCAACATGGTGAAACCCCGTCCCTACTAAAAATACAAAAATTAGCCAGGCGTGACAGCACATGCCTGTAGTCCCAGCTACTCGGGAGGCTGAAGAGGGAGAATCGCTTGAACCCAGGAGGCAGAGTTTACAGTGAGCTGAGATTGTGCCACTTTGCTCCCACTTGGGCAGCAGAGTGAGACTCCATCTCAAAAGAAAGAAAGAAAAGAAAGAAAGGAAGAAAGGAAGGAAGGAAGGAAGGAAGGAAGGAAAAGAAAAGAAATACTAAGATGACTTTCAAAAAAGAAAGAAAGAAAGAAATGGGAGGTAGTACACTCCCTGGCGCTGGACAGCATCCCTCAGATCACCTGAGGAGAGTGAGAACAGATTCAACCATCGGAGTCCCTTCTAACCTTGCCAGTCTTCAGTTTGGATTTCTCCAGCAGCCTTGTTGAGGGAGAAGAGCAGGATTTACTTCTTTTCCACAGGGGGAAAGCTAAGGCCCAGAAAAACTGAACACTGCACCCAAGGTCACGCAGAAAAGGAGGAGAATTGGGAACAAAACCCATGTCTGCTCTTCCCCAAGCTCCAGAGTTTCCCGTCTGGTTTCCCAACTGGTTTCCCAGCCTGTGCTATTTTTGACTGGCTCCCTTGGCCAGGACAGAGGGTACCTACAGGACGGGTACAGTACCGCCTGCTGGTTCCCAGGTGAGGCTGGTACATGAAAGGCCTGTCCTCGCTGCCCAGGTGCTCAGCATGGCCATCTGGTCATTGTCGGCACATGCACAGATAAATGGGGGTGAAGATTTGCTACACACTTACCCGGCCCTGGCTCTGTGCCTGTCAGGAGGGAATGTCATCGTGCAGGACACTTACCCTGACTATGGCACTCTTGACAAAAAAACCCCTTTGGCTTCACTGTTGGTGGGTAGTTCTTCAGGGTCCACTGGAGAACCTTGTCCTCCAGGCCACCAGGGGGACCCAGTTGGCCTGGTTTACATCTTTGTTTTCCATAGTTTCTTAAAACACCAATCCTTCCAAAAAAACTCCTTGAGGAAAGGCTTTTTTTTTTTTTTTTTTGGTAACAGTTCTATTGAGATAAATTTACATACCATACAATTTACACATTTAAAGTGTGCAATTCAATGGTCTTTAGTATAGTTACAGAGTTACGCAACCATCAGCACAATCAATTTTAGAACATTTTCATTACCCACAAAAGGAGCCCATATCCTATAGCTGTCATCCTCCAAAACCCTCTCATCCCTTCCTCTCAGCCAGCCCCAGGCAACCACAGTTCTACTTTCTGTTTCTACAGATTTTTGCATTCTGTGCATTTCTTTTTTTTTTTTTTTTTTTTTTTTGAGACGGAGTCTTGCACTGTCGCCCAGGCTGGAGTGCAGTGGTGCGATCTTGGTTCACTGCAAGCTCTGCCTCAAGGGTTCACGCCATTCTCCTGCCTCAGCCTCCCGAGTAGCTGGCACTACAGGTGTCCACCACCATACCCGGCTAATTTTTTGTATTTTTAGTAGAGACAGGGTTTCACCATGTTAGCCAGGATGGTCTCGATCTCCTGATCTCGTTATCCGCCCGCCTTGGCCTCCCAAAGTGCTGGGATTACAGGCGTGAACCACCGCGCCCAGCTGTGCATTTCATATCAATAGAATCCTATGTGATATTCTGTGTGGCTTCTTCCCCTCAGGGTAGTGTTTGCAGGGTTCACTCATATTGTAGCATGTGTCAGTACTTTGTTCTTTTTTATAATCAAAGACTATTTCAGGGCTGAGCACAGTGGCTCACGCCTGTAATCTCAGCACATTGGGAGGCCAAAGCAGGGAGATCACTTGAAGCCAGGAGTTCGAGGCCAGCTTGGTCAACATGGTGAAACTCCGTCTCTACTAAAAATACACATACAAAAAAAAGTTAGCCTGGCGTGGTGGCATACGCCTGTAATTCCAGCTACTCAGGAGGCTGAGGCATGAGAATCGCTTGAACCTGGGAGGCAGAGGTTGCAGTGAGCTGAGATCAGGCCGCTGCACTCCAGCCTGGGCAACAGAGTGAGACTCTGTCTCCAAAAAAAAAAAAAAAAAAAAAAGAAAGAAAGAAAGAAAAAGAAGCAAGACTCTGTCACAAAAAAATAAAAATAATAAAAATAAATAAATAAAGTGTCCAGGTTAGGCCAGGTGCAGTGGCTCATGCCTGTAATCCCAAATCTTTGTGAGGCGGAGGCAAGAGGATCACTTGAGTCCAGGAGTTTGAGAGCAGCCTGGGCAACATATTGAGACCTCATCTCTCCAAAAAAATAAGAAAATTAGCTAGGCACGGTGGTGCTTGCTTGTAGTCCCAGGTATTTGAGAGGATGAGGCAGGATCGCTTGAGCCCAAGAGTTGGAGGCTGCAGTGAGCCCTGATTGCACTATTGCACCCCAGCCTGGGTAACAGAGAGAAACCCTGTCTCAAAAATAAAATAAAATAAAATAAAAAGTGTCCATGTTACACAACTAATAACAGGTTCAACCCAGGCTGGCTGACTGCAGAGTCGTGCTCTAAACCCTGAGCTGGAGCACAAGGAACCCTCAGTACAGTGGCCATGCCTCCTTGTTCCTGTTGCCCAGGCTGACTGCCCCAGTTGGCTATAGTCAGAATCTGCTCCCAATCAGCCAACCTGTGCAAGAGCAGGGCTGGCCTACCTGGAGGGGTGATGTGGCCGACAGAGGATGCCCTCAGTGGGTGAGTGACAGTGGCCCACACCCTGCATCTCTTCTGAGTCTCCTCCCTACAACCCCTCTGCTTTGGCAGCACTAAGAGCTTTCAACCTCTTCTTCATCACTTGCTTCCTGTGGACAGGGACAGGCCAGATCACATGCCATCTGGTATCCAGGCTGCGAGAGCCAGAGAAGGCCTCCTCCATCCTCACCAGGCTGGAGGGTACAAACAAAAACCTCCCTTCCACTCAGGGCCACTCTGGGGCTATGCTTTCTGTGGTGGCCAAGCCTGAGTCTAACTATTACCGAGACCAATCATTAATAGCAAACATTTAGTGGGACTTCCCTGAGTGACAGGCATTGTGCTCAGTGGGCTCCACACAGCATGTCTGTTAGCCCTTACCACAGTGCGCCCACCACAGCACGTCCGCATTTGCAGACAAAACACTGAGACTTGATGCACTGAGCGAGTCACCCAAGATCACCTGGTTAGCACCGAGCAAGAGCAGGCCCATCTCTTGACTATTGGGCAGTTCCCTGGACTCCCCCCCAGGGGAGCTTCCTGGCCCTGAATCCCCAGGGGCTTAGGTAAGGATGGGAGGGGCTCTTCCCTCTGATGGGGGCACATCAAGAGAGATAGAGCCCAGGAGAGAATCTCAGGGCTCTTCCCACCCACAGGAATGGGAAGGACACTGTCTCTGTGCCTGGCAAGATGGTAGGCACTTAATATATCTAACCCCATCATTCAATAGTAGCAATAACCCTGCTGGAAGGAATATAGACTTTGCTTGGGGTCCTGAGCAAATTGACCCAACATCCTCTGGCTGGGTGGTGCTAACATGGCTGAAAGCCAGAGGCACAGCAACCGATGGAGTCAGAGACAGGTGCAGCTCCAAGCACTGTTCTGTTTACCTATCCAGCATCCCTTTTCCCTTTCTCTTTCAACAGACCCCATCCTCTCAGCCACAGGGAGGTCATGTGACCCAAGTTGAGTCAATCAAAGGGCCTCATTTTCTAGCTTCAGTGTCACCAAGGGAGGGGCACATGACCCAAGCTGGGCCAATCAGAGTTCTTCCCCATGAGTTTTCAAATTGAAGCAGGGGGAGACACTCTTTTTCCTCTTTGGCTATAAAGCTCTGAGGAAGTAAGCCCAGAGCTGCTGGAGACATATTTTCTTCCAGTGAAGAAGCCAGTCCCAAGGAATGAAGGTGTATCACCTGGAAATTGAATTGAGCCATGAGTAACAGAAGCCTGACCACAGTGGCTTTTCACATGAAGAGAATTTCAGAAACAGGCAGTTGCTCGTGTTGGTTCAGTGTCAGGGCTAAGTTCTTTGGGATTCTCTTAGCCCAAGATGATTATCTTAGTCTCAAAATGGCTGCCCCAGCACCAGTCCTCAAGCCTACCTTCCAGGCAGAAAGATGAGGGAAGAGGCAGGGGTCAGCCCTTTAAAGAGCATTCTAGAAGCCCCACTCAAAGATGTCCATTTCTAGCTCATTGGCCATTCCCATGTGCAGGGAAATCTGTGAAACATACCTCACCATCCCTTAACAATAGAGGGGTTCTGTTGTTAAGGAGGAAGGGGAGAGTGCTTGCTGGGTGGTGTTTAAATCTTGCCTATTCTGCATAGTTCTGTGGGCCAACAAATGCATCTTTTTTCAAGCTGGCTTGAATTGGGTTTCTGTCACCTGCCACCAGGGAACCCCTGATCAGCAGCAGATAACCTATGTCAGAGACCCCCCTGCCTCCTCTGGCTTTCAGCTCAGGATTTCTCTCACAAAACCCCTCGCTGCTTCAAGCAGAAACTTTTGGCATCAATTTCACCCTTACTCATGACTGGATTCACAGCAGGCTCTAATTTCCCAGTCGACTCATTTCCCACCCTGGTAGAAGGTCCAAATTGGGCCTTGTTCCCAGCAAGAGTGAGGCTGGGGGAACTGCACAATGTCACAGGCAGGCTCATTAGAGAAGAGCCCAGGAAACAGAGTGCAGACCTGGAGGGCCAGCTCACCCAATCCCCCATTTGGGAGATACGTAAAAACTGAGACCCGGAGAAGGGACTTCAATTTGCCCAGGGCCACAAAACTGTCTCCACACCCTCATATTGATCCTCGGTGGAAGCCCCAGGAGGCTTGGATAGGGAGGTCCAAGGTGCCTGTCCAGCCTTGAGGCCCCAGGGGATACCTACTCATCCAGCAGGAACTCTGAGAGTCCTCCTGCTGGAAGGACTTAGAGAAAAAGGGAGAGAGAATGAAATGACTCTCCCGTGACTAGCTGGCAGTTGCCATTGATAGCTCGCCTGGGGATTGGCAGGACCCAGTGCTGGGCCTCCTGCCCAGCTCCCTGAAGGGTAGGAAATGAGTTGGCATGCAAATCGGGAGTCCACTGTTATCCCAGGCATGAGTAAGGGCAAAACAGCTGCCAAAACAAGGTTGCTTCTGCTCAAAGTAGCAAGGAGGTTTGTGAGGGAAGCCTGCACTGAGACCAGAGCCGGGACTCCTTACTTACCTCACTGCTGTCTGGCTCTGCGACCTTCAACAACCCGCTTAACCTCCTGGGGCTTGGAAATTCCACACATCCCTCGGACAGCTGCGTTTCTTTGCTTGTTCATTCATTCAGCCAATGAACATTCCTTAGCATCTGCTTCCTTAGGAAGGGACATATGGTGGGAAGAGTTAAGGCTTTGCAGTCATAGACCTGAATTCAAAGTTAAATGATTTTGGGCAAGTCATTTAACCTCTGTGTGCCTCAGTTTCCTCATCTGCAAAATGGGGTAAGAATACTTCCTTCACATGGTGGATTTAAGAATCAAGTTAAACTAGACAACATAAGGGTCTCTAATAAGTGCCAAACACAGCAGTTGTCAGTAGTCTGATGGTGATGATGATGATGGTGATGATGGTAATAATGATCTGTAAAGCCCAAGCCAGTGCCTAAAGCATAAAAGATGTTCAAGAAGTTGTAGTTACTGACTGGGCATGGCGGCTCACACCTGTAATCCCAGCACTTTGGGAGGCCAAGGCGGGCTAATCACCTGAGGTTGGGAGTTTGAGACCAGTCTGACCAACATGGAGAAACCCTGTCTCTACTAAAAATACAAAATTAGCTGGGCGTGGTGGTGCACGCCTGCAATCCCAGCTACTCGGGAGGCTGAGGCAGGAGAATTGCTTAGACCTGGGAGGCGGAGGTTGCGGTGAGCCGAGATCGCACCATTGCACTCCAGCCTGGGCAACAAGAGCAAAAGTCCATCTCAAAAAAAAAAAAAGAAAGAAAGAAAAAAAAAGAAGAAGTTGTAGCTACGGTTACTGTGTTACTGTTGATGTCAGCAATCATAACACAACAAAGTGCTTAACACGCTTCCTGATGTAGCAGATGCTCAAGATGTGGTGGCTATTGATGCCTTTATTTCAGTGATGGCATCATGACCTGCCCAGTGCCCAACACGGAGTTGATGCTCAATGCATGTGAGTTTCCTTCCCTTCAGCAGAGGTCTCAGAGCACCCTAACCTTTGCAAAGGATCCATTGACATCTAGAATGGAGTTAGGTACCCTTGGGTACCCACAGCAGGGTGCGTGTGAATCCCAGGGTCCCATGGAGGCTTCCCCTCCAGGGTAGTTCACAACCCAGCTCTCTCTCACAGCTGTTGCTGGAGGAGACAGATCTTTCCAGCAAACCATAAGCCTGGTACCAGACCAGCCACTATCCCCCCACCCCCAATCCATGTTTCCCAGCCCAGGACCAAGCTGGATTCTGCTCTCCCTGCCCAACTTTTATATTCCCAGCTACTTATAACACTGGCTGAAAGCAGCCTGTGTCTGAGGCTAAATGGGTGGTGAGAAATCTGGCCTCCCAATCACATGCGAAGCCCCTGGCACCCATCAGAGCATCTCATCTTCCAAAGCATCCCTCTAGCTTTTTTTCTCTGTGCCTGGCTCTCTCTCGAGCATCGGTAGCTCATTTCTGGTCTGGAGCTCAGGCCATGTGGTTCAGGGAGAGGTCATTTTATCTATCCAGATAGCTCTGTTTTGTAATCACCTAGACCATAGAGTCCTAGCCTGTTGGTGGCCCCAATGTGCTGTGCTTCTCTTTCAAACCCTCACTAGTACTAAAGGGCAAGGTGGCCCTGACTGTCTGCAGGGAAGTGGAGGAGAAGATGAGGAGGAATGTCCAATAGCATGGAGACAGGGAGGAGGAGGGCACGGTGCTGTCTGTAGAGTGCAGAGAGTGGGACGGGAGAACCAGAAGCCACTGCAATGTGGTGAGGGGCAGGAGCTGATGCTGGAATCCCACATCTGCCACTTCCTAGCTGTGTGCCCTTGGGCAAGTTACTTAACCTCTCTGAGTTTCCATTTATTCCTCTGTAAAAGACAGAAAATAAGTCCCACTGTAGAGTCATTGTCAGGACAGAGAAACCGTTTGAGGAGCTCCAGCAGCACAGTGCCTGGCATGCAATTGCTGCGTCTGTCTTCCTTTTACCTCCCCTAAACTCGGATCCCTGGACTGCAGAAGGCTAAAAGATCCAAATCCACTGCTCCCTTGCTTTCCCCAGGGTTTGCCATTCAGAAAAGAGATCAACTTGAGGAAGACAGCCTTAGCTTCAAGTTCAGCTGACTGGCAGTTGACTCTCACCTAAACTGCCTGATTTTTAAAATTTGTCTATTTTTTGAGATAGGATCTTGCTTTGTTGCCCAAGCTGGTGTGCAGCGGTGCAATCTCGGCTAACTGCAGCCTCCAACTCCCAGGCTCCAGCAATCCTCCCATCTCAGCTTCCCGAGTAACTGGAACTACAGGTGCTGGCCACCACGCTTGGCTAATATTTTTATTTTCATTTTTGTAGGACAGGGTCTCCCCATGTTGCCCAGGCTGGTTGAACTACTGGGCTCTAGCAATCCTCCTGCCTGGGCCTCCCAAAGTGCTGGGACCATAGGCGCAGGCCACCACACCTGGCTCTAAATTGCCTGATTTAGAGCTGGTCTCTGTCCAGGGCAGCGGCAGTCCCAGCTTGAGCATGCATGGCGCAGAACCTTTGGCTCATCAGAAGGGGGGACGGGGGAGAGGCTGGCTAGAGGATCACAGGAGAGAATGTGTCTGAGGCCCAGGCCTGATGCAGGGACCTCCTGCCGGCTGGTGAGATACGGCCTCCAAGGCGCTTTGTGGCAACACCAGGGCATGGCCTAGGTGAAGGCCAACAGGCCCTCCCCACAGGGCTGGAACAGGAAGGGAGAGAAGTGGTGACCCAAGAGGCCCCCAAGAGGCTCAACCGGGGCGGGGGAGGGCCAGAAATCACCGAGGGGCGTGGTGAGCAGAGCAGGAGCCGCTGCCGCCACCAGGGGGCGAGGGCCTAGGGAATCCTGCTCGCTGCCCTCACAGCGCCCCCTTGCGGCTGGGCGGCTGCCAGTGCTGCTGGCCACCGCCGAGGGCTAGAAGTCCCCGTTCCCATGACACTCAGAAGATGAAGGGACTGTGCGGGTGCGTGTGTGTGCATGTAAATCGGGGAGAGGAACTGGATTTAATATTTACTCCCAATCCGCAGGTTTGATGTTCCCAGCTCTCCTTAGGGACCCCCACTGGCCTCGAGCTCTTCGCAGGAAGGGTGGTATCTAGCTTGTTCACTGTGGTCCCCCAGGGTTCAGCACGCAGCCTCGAATGCTCAGGAATGAATGGATGAATGGCTGAATAAATGATGAAAGAGGACAGCTTTCAGGGACAGCCTGCCAGGTGTGGGCAGAGAAACGAACCTGAGAAGTCCGCCATCCCCCTGGCTCCCCACGTCAGGGCAAGCAACAGCTTATGATGCTACAGGCTGCTCCGTGCAGGGTGAGGAGCATCCCCGCTCTGCTACCTACAAGCTGGGTGACCTCGGGCTCTTCATTTACCCTCTCTGAGCCTTGTGACACCATCTAAAAACAGAGACCATAAGACTGTCTAGAAGGAGGTTGTTTTTCTGTTTTTTTAATTAAACAAGTGAGGCGGGTGAAAGGGCATCATGTGGTCAGTGCTCACTACACGGAGATTTCCTTGGCCAGGCGGGGTTGGGTGGGCAAAGGGTCCCCTCCCCCAGCACCCTGACCGGCGTCCTCTTTCTGTCGCAGCGCCCTGCCAGCTCTCCAAGCCCGTCGTGCTGTGCTGTCCGCTGCCTGCTGGCCCACGGCCAGACCAAAACCAGAGACGCCGGCTCCGGCCAGCAGCAGCCACTCCCCTCTTCCTCTTTTGCATTCCCCACGCCGCCCCCTGCTCCCAGCCTCTACTCCTTTCTTTCTTTCTTCAGTGGCTTCTCCGCCTCTCTTTGTGTTCCTTCTAGAAATCGTTCCAGCCTGCTGGAGAAAAAGAAACAGAAATCTCCTCCTCATCCACCTTCTGTGATGGCAGTACTCACAGCTCCTCCTCTTGGGCCCCCTGGCCTCTGAGAGCCACCCACACCCACCCTGCGCCCAGGCCCTGCACCCGAAGCTCCCCCGGTGAGGAACATGGGCATTCAACAGAAGAAAAATACCATTGATTTAGGAAGCAGAGCTCAGGGAAGCTGGGCTGCACTCCCAGCTCTGCACAGATCTCAGATGGGAGCTGAATCTCTCTGGGCTTGGGTTTCTTTCCCCGAAAAACATGGACCACTCTAGGCTCCTGTGCTACTCCATTTGACATGACAGCAGCCCCAGCTTAATAAGGCTGGCATCCCAAGAGGACCAGCCTCTCAAACAGTGTGCTGGGCTCAGGCCCCTGATGTACCCTCCTCTTGGAAAAATATCTGATGGAGCATCCCACTGTGAGTACTCCCCTACCTCAGAGTAGGAAAAACCCCTGAAGTCTCATTTATTGACTGCTTACTGGAGGTCAGTCACTGTTCTTTGAGCTTCATGTGAAATATCTCATTTAATCTTCACCACAATTTTTTGAGGTCAATACTATTGTTTCCCCCATTTTACAGATAAGGAAACTGGAACGACCTGTCCAAGACCACATATATATCAGAGGCAGGATTTGAACACAGGTATTTCTAACTTCAAAGCCGAGGCACTTTAATCATCATCCTTTCACAGGAGAGACAATGCACAAAAGGCAATAAATAAAACTTCTTCCTAAATCTGGATGGATTTTATGCAAAGAGAAAAGTCAGAGTAAGTAGTTCTGGGACTTTTGACAAATAAGAGATGGAAGACAGATCCACATAATAAAAAGTATGTGGGGTTGGGGGCGGAGGAGACTGGTGTTGCTTAGTCCTGGGTTTGAATACCCGTTCAATTTGCTAGCTGAGTGGCCACAGGTCAGTGACGTTACCTTTCTATGACTTGGGTTGGGGGATTTCTCTTCCACAAGAACTAAGATCCTACTGAATTGACCATCCCACAGATAGCAAGTGTTGACAAAATACAAAAACAAAACAAAACGAAAAAGCAAAACAAACCCAAAACCAACGCGAGGCACTGAAGAGTGAATAAAAGCAAGTAGGCCCTGGCTGGGAGTCAACACTTGGAAGAAGGGCATGACATGTGGTGAGTTATCTGTTTTTCCGGCTTTGATCTTGAAGGTGCGCTGCAGTCAGCAGAGCACACTTGGGGAACCTGCGGTCTTTCTGGCCTAAAGAATCAGCGTACAAAGTTTAGAGCAACCACAGCCACTGGAAAGTGAAGTGGGGAGTGCCATAAAGGAAAGGCTCGGAAAGGGGGTGGCTCCAGATCCCATCTGTAAACTCTGCCCAAATCTCTCACTGCTCCCTGAACCACACATGCATGAAAAATACTTTAGCAGAGGAAAATAACTGAACTGAGGTTTGAGCTGCCACCGAAGAGCAGAGTTTGAAGTTAATTGCCTAATAAAAAGAAAGAAATCAACATGTTTCGGAGGACAAACAGAAACCAGAGCCTCTACAGCGTAACATGCACAATGTCCAGGATAGAATCCTGTTCCTGTATAAATATGTTCTCAAAACACAACAGAACTAAACTAGAAATCAGTAACACCAAGATAGCTGGAAAATCCCAAAATGTTTGGAGATTAAACAACACACTTCTAAGTAACACATAGGTCAAAGAAGAAGTCTCAGGAGAAATTTTTAAATATTTTTAATATATGAAAATGAGGCTGGGCATGGTGCCTCACGCCTATAATCCCAGCAATTTGGGAGGCTGAGGAAGGTGAAGTGCTTGAACCCAGGAGTTCGAGACCAGCCTGGGCAACAAAGTGAGACCTATCTCTACGAAAAAAATAGAAAAAATTAGCCAAGTATGGTGGTGAAAGCCTATAGTCCCAGCTACTCGGGAGGCTGAGCTGGGAGGATCACTTGAGCCCGGGAGTTTGAGGTTACTACAGTGAGCCATGATCGTGCCGATGTACTCCAGCCTGTGTGACAGAGCATGACACTGTTTCAAAAAAAAAGAAAATGAAAATACAAATCTTCAAAATTTTTGAATGCCGTGAAAGCAGTGCTTAGAGGGAAATTTATATCATTAAATGCATATATTTTAAAAAAGAAAGATCTAAAATTAATAACCTAAGTTTTCCCCTTAAAAAACTAGAGAAAAGGGGCAATTTAATCTCAGAGCAAGCAGAGGAAAAGGAATAATAAAAATTAGAGCAGAAACCAACAAAACTGTAAACAGGAAATAAATCGAGAAAATAAATAAAATCTAAATCTTGTTCTTTTAAAAGATCAATAAAAATGATGAACCAACATCCAGGCTAACTAAGAAAGACAGAAGACACAAATTACGAATACAGTAGTCCCCTCTTAATGGCAAGGGATATGTTCCAAAACCCCTGAAGTGTACCTAAAATAGGCAGTAGTATCAAACCCTACATATACTATGTCTTTCCTGTATGTACCTACTTATGACAAAGTTTCATTTATAAATTAGGCACAGTAAGAATAATATAATAATAATAATAAAATAGAACTAATAATAAAATAGGACAATTATAACAATATACTGGAATAAAAAGTATGTGAATATGTTCTCTCTTTCTCTTTTCCTCTCAAAATATCTTATTGTACTGTGCCCATCCTTTTTCTTCTTGTGATCATGTAACATGATAAAATGCTTATACAACAAGATGAAGTGAGGCAAATGATGTAGGCATCATAACTGCCCAGTGAGCTCACCTTACCTGCTGCCTACAGAGAGCCAATTTATCCAGACAGAGGAATTGCAATAGAGAAAGAGTAATTCACACAGCCGGCTGTGCTGGAAACTGGAGTTTTATTATTACTCTAATCAGTCTTCCTGAGCATTCAGGGATCAGAGTTTTTAAGGATAATTTGGTGGGTGGAGAACCAGTAAGTTTGGAGTGCTGATTGGTTGGGTCAGAGATGAAATCATAGGGCCAGGCAGTGGTGGTTCATGCCTATAATCCCAGCACTTTGGAAGGCTGAGGCAGACTGATTGATTGAGCTCAGAAGTTTGAGACCAGCTTAGGCAACATGGCAAAACCCCATCTCTACAAAAAATGCAAAAATTAGCTAGGCATGTTGGCTCACACCTGTAGTCCCAGCTACTCCAGAGGCTAAGGCAGGAGGATGCCTTTAGCCTGGGAGGTAGAGGTAGCAGTAAGCTGAGATCGTGTCACTGCACTCCAGCCTGGGTGACAGAGTGAGACCCTGTCTCAAAAAAACAAAAAAACAAACAAAACAGGGCCAAAGCTGTCCTCTTACGCTGAGTCCGTTCCTGGGTTGGGGCCATAAGATCAGATGACTCAGTTTATGAATCTGGGTGGTGCCAGCTGACCTGCAAAATATCTCAAGCACTGATCTCAGGTTTTACAATGGTGATAATTTCCCCAGTAGTTCTTTGGGGATGGTCAGAATCTTGTAGCTTCCAGCTGCATGACTCCTAAACCATAATTTCTAATCTTTTGGCTAATTTATTAGTCCTACAAAGGCAGTCTAGTCCCCAGCCAAGAAGAGGCCTTGTTTTGGGAAAAGGCTGTCATTGTCTTTGTTTTAAACTGTAAACTAAGTTCCTCCCAAAGTTATTAATAAAGTTATTAATAGTTTGTCCTATGGTCAGGAATGAACAAGGATAGCTTGGAGGTTAAAAGTAAGAAGGAATTGGTTAGGTCAGATCTCTTTCTTTTTTTCTGAGATGGAGTTTCACTTTGTCGCCCAGGCTGGAGTGCAGTGGCAGGATCTCAGCTCACTGCAACTTCAGCCTTCTTGGTTCAAGCAATTCTCCTGCCTCAGCCTTCTGAGTAGCTGGGACTACTGGCATGCACCACTACGCCTGGCTAGTTTTTGTATTTTTACTAGAGACGGGGTTTCACTATGTTGGCCAGGCTGGTCTTGAACCCCTGACCTCAGGTGATTCCCTCACCTCGGCCTCCCAGAATTCCGGGATTACAGGCATGAGCCACAGCACCCGGCCAGGTCAGATCTCTTTTCACTGCCTCAGTTATAATTTTGCAGTGGCCATTTCAACATTGGCCTATATTGTTAGGCCACAATATATCAGAAGGAGGATCATCTACTTCAGGTGATCCTGGATCATCAAACCATGCTGACATTGATGACAGCATGTCGGGAGCAAATGATGTCAATGACTAACAGGCAGGTGGCATACACAGCATGCATATGTTGGACAAAAGGGATGGAGCTGGGCTGGATGGAGCAGGACAACACGAAATTTCATTATGATACTAAAAAGGGTGCATAAATTCATAATTTAAAACTTATGAATTGTTTATTTCTGGAATTTTCCATTTAATATTTTTAGGCTCTTGTTGACCACAGATAACTAAAGTTCACAGAAATTGAGCCACTAACAATGGGGGACTACTGTATCAGAAGTTAAAGAGGGGTCATCAATACTGATCCCATGGATATTAAAAGGATGATAAAGGAATATCACGAACAACTGTTTCCATAAATTTGATAACCTAGATGAAATAGGCCAATTCCTTGAAAGATATAAACTACCAAAACTCACACAAGAAACAATAATCTTGATAAGCCTGTATCTATTAAAGAAATTGAGTCAATAATTGATAACCTTCCAAAAATGAAAGCACAAAACAACTATAAAGCTGGAGGACTGACACCCCCTGACTCCAAGACTTACTACAAAGCCATAGAAATCAAGACAGCATGGAATTGACAAAACAACAGACACATGGATCAATGGAACAGAATGAAGAGCCCAGAAATAGACCCACACCAAAGGAACAAAGCAATTCAATGGAGAAGGGAGAGCCTGTTCAACAAATGGTGCTGGAACAACTGGATGTGCATATGCAAAAAAAAAAAAAAAAAAAGGAATCTACACACAAATCTTACTTCTACAAATACTAACTGAAAATGGATCATACAGCTAAATGTACAATGCAAAAATTATAAAACCTCTAGAAGATAACTGTATTTGTATTCATGCTGCTGATAAAGATAAAAACTGGGCAGTTTACAAAAGAAAGAGGTTTAATTGGACTTACAGTTCCACATGGCTGGGAAAGCCTCAGAATCATGGCAGAAGGCGAGGAGGAGCAAGTCACAAGTTACGTGGATGGTGGCAGGCAAAGAGAGGGAGCTTGTTCAGGGGAATTCCTCTTTTAAAAATCATCAGATCTCATGAGACTTATTCACTATCATGAGAACAGCATGGGAAAGGCTTGCCGCCATGATTCAGGTACCTCTGACTGGGTCCCTCCCACAACACACGGGAATTCAATATGAGATTTGGGTGGGGACAGAGCCAAACCATATCATTCTGCCCCGGGCCATTCCCAAATCTTGCATCCTCACATTTCAAAACCAATCATGCCTTCCCAACAGTCCCCCAAAGTCTTAACTCATTTCAGCATTAACTCAGAAGCCCACTGTCCCAAGTTCATTGGAGACAAGTCCCTTCCACCTATAAGCCTGTAAAATCAAAAGCAAGTTAGTTACTTCCTAGATACAATGGGGGTACAGGCATTGGGTAAATACAGCCACTCCACATGAAAGAAATTGTCTAAAACAAAGGGGCTACAGGCCCCCACAGAAGTCTGAAATCCAACAGGGCAGTCAAATCTCAAAGCTCCAAAATGATCTCCTTTGACTCCATGTCTCACATCTGGGTCACACTGATGCAAGAGGTGGGTTCCTATGGTCTTGGGCAGTTCTGCTCCTGTGGCTTTGCAGGGTATAGCCCCCCCTCCTGTCTGCTTTCACGGGCTGGTGTTGAGTGTCTGTGGCTTTTCCAGGTGCACAGTGCAAGCTGTCAGTGGATCTATCATTCTGGGGTCTGGAGGATGGTGACTCTTTTCTCACAGCTCCACTATGCAGTGCCCCAGTAGGGACTCTGTGTGGGGGCTCTGACTCCACATTTCCCTCTGCACTGCCCTAGCAGAGGTTCTCCATGAGGGCCCTGCCCTTACAAATTTTTGCATGGACATCAAGGCATTTCCATACATCCTCTGAAATCTAGGGGGAGGTTTACAAACCTCAATTCTTGACTTTCTGTGTAACCACAGGCTCTACACCATGTGGAAGCTGCCAAGGCTTGGGGCTTCCACCCTCTGAAGCAACAGCCTGAGCTGTACCTTGGCCCTTTTTAGTCACAGCTGGAGCAGCTGGGATGCAGGGCACCAAGTTCCTAGACTGCACACAGCAGAGGGACCCTGGGCCCAACCCACAAAACCATTTTTTCCTCCTAAACCTCTGGGCCTGTGATGGGAGGGGCTGCCACGAAGGTCTCTGACACCCTGGAGACATTTTCCCCATTGTTTTGGTGGTTAACATTTGGCTCCTTGTTACTTATGCAAATTTCTGCAGCCAGCTTGAAATTCTCCTTAGAACATGGGATTTTCTTTCCTACCACATTTGATCAGGCTGCAAATTTTCTGAACTTTTATTCTCTGCTTCCCTTTTAAAACTGAACACCTTTAACAGCACCCAAGTCACCTCTTGAATGTTTTGCTACTTAGAAATTTCTTCCGCTAGATACCATCATCTCCCTCAAGTTCAAAGTTACACAAATCTCTAGGGCAAGGGCAAAATGCCACCAGTCTCTTTGCTAAAACATAACAAGAGTCACCTTTGCTCCAGTTCCCACCAAGTTCCTCATCTCCATCTGAGACCACCTCAGCCTGGATTTCATTGTGTATATCATTATCAGCATTTTGTTGATGCCATTCTACAAGTCCCTAGGGAGTTCCAAACTTTTCCTGTCTTCTTCTGAGCCCTCCAAACTGTTCCAACCTCTGTCTGCTACCAAGTTCCAAAGTAGCTTCCACATTTTCAGGTATCTTTTCAGCAGCACCCCACTCTACTGGTACCAATTTACTGTATTAGTCTGTTTTCATGCTGCTGATAAGGACATACCTGAGACTGAGCAATTTACAAAAGAAAAAGTTTTAATTGGACTTACAGTCCCATGTGGCCGAGGAAGCCTCACAATCACAGTGGAAGGCAAGGAGGAGCAAGTCACATCTTACATGGATATTGGCAAGCAAAGAGGAGAGAGCTTGTGCAGGAGAATTCCTCTTTTAAAAACCATGAGATCTCATGAGACTTATTCACTATCATGAGAATAGCATGGGAAAGACTTGCCCCCATGATTCAATTACCTCCCACTGGATCCCTCCCACAATACATGGGAATTCAAGATGAGATTTGGGTGGGAATACAGCCAAACCATATCAATAACATAAGAGAAAATCTGATAAATCTTGGTTTTGGTGATGAGTTTTTAAATATAACATCAAAAGTATGATCTATGGAGGCTGGGTGTGGTGGTCATGCCTGTAATTCCAACACTTTGGGAGGCTCTGGTGGGTGGATCACTTGAGGCCAAGAGTTCAAGACTAGCCTTGGCAACACAGTGAAACCCCATCTCTACTAAAAATAGAAAAAATTAGCTGGGCCTGGTGGTGCACACCTGTAATTCCAGCTACTCAGGAGGCTGAGGTATGAGAGTCACTTGAAATGGGGAAGCAGAGGCTGTAGTGAGCCGAGATCGCACCACTGCACTCTAGCCTGGGCAACAGAGTGAAACTCTGTCTCAAACAAACAAACAAACAAAGTATGATCCATGAAAAAAAATTCACAAATTGTACTTTATTAAAATTATAGCCTTCTGATGTATGGCTAAATGAAAAGGTAGAAAATCTCAGCAAAGAAATAGAATTTTTTTTTCGAGATGGAGTCTCCCTCTGTTGCCCAGGCTAGAGTGCAGTGGCAGTATCTCGGCTCACTGCAGCCTCTGCCCCCCGGGTTCAAGCAATTTTCCCGCCTCAGCCTCCTGAGTAGCTGGGATTACAGGCACCCATCACCATGCCCAGCTAATTTTTATATTTTTAGTAGGGATGGGGTTTCATCATGTTGGCCAGGCTGGAGAAATTTTTTTTTTAAAGAACCAAATTGTAGTAATGGAGAGGTATAGGGAGGAACAAATAGAAATATGAGAACAGAAATATACAATATCCTTGGTGTCACAGCTCAGGAGGAAAAAATTCACTAGATGGGTTGAACAACAGAATGGAGAGGAATAGAAACTAGTTGGTGAACTCGAAGATAGATGAATAGGAATTACACAATCTGAAGAATACAGAGAAAAAAATGTTAAAAACAATTAAATCAAACAATGTCTCAGGGACCTGTAGGTCCTGACACCAAAAATACAAAAGGATATTATTATATGGTCTGACATACATGTAATTGGAGTCCTAGAAGGAGAGAAATGAGAATGAGGCAGAATAAAATATTTGAAGGAAAAAATGGTCAAATACTTCCTAAATTTGATAAAGATATAAATTTCAAATTTCAAGAAGATAACCAAACCCCAACCAGGATAAAATTTTTTTAAATGACCAGGCACAGTAGCTCACACCTGTGTAACCCCAGCACTTTGGGAGGCTGAGGCGGAAGGATCATTTGAGGCCAGGAGTTCGAGACAAGCCTGGCCAAAAACATACTAAGACCTCTGTCTGTACAAAAAAATTTAAAAAAAGGAAGAAAGAAAAAGAAAACTGTGCCAAGAAATATCAGTTCAAACCAATATCTGAAAACCAAAGATAAAGATAAAATGTTGAGGCTGGCCGTAGTGGCTCATGCCTGTAATCCCAGCTACTTGGGAGGCTGAGGCATGAGAATTGCTTGGACCTGGGAGGCAGAGGTTGCAGTGAGCTGAGATCATGCCACTGCACTGCAGCCTGGGCAACAGAGCAAGATTCTGTCTCAAAAAATAATAATAATAAATAAAAAGAGAAAATGTTGAAAGTAGACAGTGTAGCCAGGCATGATGGCTCATGCCTGTAATCCCAGCACTTTGGAAGGCTGAAGTGGGCGGATCATCTGAGGCCAGGAGTTTGAGACCAGCCTGACCAACATGGTGAAACCCTGTCTCTACTAAAAATACAAAATTAGCTGGGTGTGGTGGCACATGCCTGTAATCTCAGCTACTCAGGAGGCTGAGGTAGGACAATGGCTTGAACCCTGGAGGTGTCTTGGTGACAGAGCAAAACTCTGTCTCAAAAGAAAGAAAGAAAGAAAGAAGACAGTGTAAAACAACACACTACATAGGTAGCACTAGTAATTTGCTTGACTGCTGACTCTTCATTCAAAAACTATGGGGTCAGAAGATAGTGGAACAACATTTTAAAACGATGAATGAAATTCAGTATTTCCATATAAAATTCTATATCCAGTGAAATAATCATTCCTTCAGGAATGAAAATCAAATAAAGACATTAGAGGGGAAGAAGTGAAGAGAATTTATCATCTGCAGTCCTGCATCATAAGACATGCCAAAGGGAGTTCTTCAGGCAGAAGGGAAATGATACCATGTGAAAATTTTCAGAAAGGAATGAAAAGTATAGAAAATGGTAAATATCCTGGTAACTATATAAGATTATTTTATTTTTATTTAAAGACATATGACTGTTTTAAAGAAAAAATTAACAAAAAATGCAAAAATTAGCCAGGCATGGTGGCACATACCTGTAGTCCCAGCTACTTAGGAGGCTGAGGTGGGAGGATTGCTTGAGTCTGGGAGGTTGAGTCTGCAGTGAGCTGTGATTGCACCACTGCACTCCAGCCTGCGTGACAGAGTGAGACCTTGTTTCAAAAAAAAAGAAAGAAAGAAAAAAGAAAAGAAAAAACTATAATATTGTCTTGGAGAGTTTATAGAGTATATAGAAATAATGCATCTGACAGTTGTAGCATAAAGGACAGACACAGCCAGGTGTGGTGGCTAATGCCTGTTATCCTAGTATTTTGGGAGGCTGAGGCTGGAGGATTTCTTGAGATCAGGAGTTCGAGACCAGCCTGAGCAACGTAATGAACACCATCTCTATTTTAAAAAAAGGGCTGGCATGGTAGCTCATGCCTGTAATCCCAGCACTTTGGGAGGCCAAGGTGGGCGGATCACCTGAGGTTGGGAGTTCAAGACCAGCCTGACCAACATGGGGAAACCCTGTCTCTACTAAAAATACAAAATTAGTGGGGTGTGGTGGCACACGCCTGTAATCCCAGCTACTCAGAAGGCTGAGGTAGTAGAATCGCTTGAACCCGGGAGGTGGAGGTTGAGGTGAGCCAAGATCGTGCCATTGCACTCTACTGGGCAACAGGAGCGAAACTCCATCTCAAAAAATAAAAGAAAGAAAAGAAAAGACAGACAGGAGGGTAGCAAATATGGGTAACGGTAAAAGAAAAGACAGACAGGAGGGTAGCAAATATGAGCTGGAAATAGCATGTGAAATCATGCAAGATGAACCCCAAGTTGACTGTGAAAAGTTAAGGAGATATACTATATTTGTTGCTGTTTTCGAGACAGGGTCTCACTCTGTCATCCAAACTGGTGTGCAGTGGCACAATCTTACATCACTGAAACCTCCGCTTCCTGGGCTCAGGTGATTCTCCAGCTTCAGCCTCCCGAGTAGCTGGGACTACAGGCACAAGCCACCATGCCTGGCTAATTTTTGTGTATATAGAATTTTTGTATATGTATATATGTTTTTTTTGGTAGAGATGGGGTTTCACCATGTTTCCCAGGCTGGTCTCATACTCCTGAGCTCAAAGCAATCCCCACCCTGGCCTCCCAAAGAATTACACTGTAATTCTTAGAGAAACCACAAAAGATATGCAGAACCAATAAGTCAATTAAAATGGAATTCTAAAGAATTTTCAAATAAATCAAAAGAAGGTGGGGAAGAAGTCTTCATCATTTGTAAGTGGGAATCACACAGTCACCCTTCACAGAGCTATTGAGAGACTGAGACAGATATGGCAGTGGCCGCAGGGCCTCTGAGCAAGGCTGCTGGAGGAAGGGAGTGGGGAGGAGGCAGGCAGTTTCTCACTCAGCCCAGGAGGAGTGGACTGACATTATCTAGTCACAACGGAGGGACACCTTAACCATTCAGACAACCACTAGGACCCTGCCTGGCTCTCACAATGTAGGGGGTCTCCTTCGCACTTCCTGATCCTTCTGTCCTCCCTCTGCTTCAGCCTTTCCCCTCTTCTTAACCTAACCAGGTGCCCAAAAGGGCAAAGAGCCTCAATTCTTTGCATGGGCTTTGTTCTGGCATGCAACACTGTCAGGCCCTCAGTCCCCTTCCACACTACTGGGCTGGCAGATTGTACCAACTTCCCCCAACTCACATTAGTCCTACACGTGACCCCTGTTTGACCTGGCTAGGGCTCAAGGTCATCAGGGACTAGCAAAGCCATGGTAAGGCAGGAGGTAGTAAGCTGGGGAGTCACGGTCCTCCTCTTTCTCTTTGCTTCTGAGGTCCCAAAGCCCCAGGACAGGGATCCCAGAGTCATGAGGACTAAACAGGACAATGTGTTAATTCACTCATTCCTTCATTCATTCTGCATTATGGACCTACTCTTCGCCAGATGCTGGCAATACAGAAATAAGAAACCTGTTCCCTGCCTTCAGGCAACTCCCAGGCTGGTTAGGAGACAGACGCTGTCTGTGGTTAGTGCATGAATTTATGAGCTGGTGCACAGCAGTGGTAAGCCCAGGATGCTGTGGGGACAGAGATGAAGGACATGAAGGAGGGCCTTCTGGAGGAGGTGGCACCTTGATATGATTTGGCTCTGTGTCCCCACCCAAGTCTCATTTCGAATTGTAATCCCTATGTGTTGAAGGAGGAGCCTATGGTGGAGGTAATTGAATCATGTGGGCAGACTTCCCCCTGCTGTTCTGGTGGTGGAGTTCTCACAAGATCTGGTTGTTTAAAAGTGTGTAGCACTTCCCCCTTTGCTCTCTCTCTCCTGCCACCATGTGAAGATGTGTTGCTTCCCCTTTGCCTTCTGCCATGATTGGAAGTTTCCTGAGGCCTCCGTAGCCATGCTTTCTGTACAGCCTGTGGAACTGTGAGTCAATTAAACTTCTTTTCTTTATGAATTACCCAGTCTCAGGTAGTTCTTTATAGCAGTGTGAGGACTGACTAATACACACCTGCAATAAATCTTCTAAGTTGAGTAGAAGTTAGCCAAGTCAAGAAGGTGAGCGGGTATTCAGGAAGAGGATCCCACTTACGCAAAGATTCGAAGGCGAGAGGCCTGCAGCCTGCACCTCTGGAAAAAGCAGGGCTGCACAGTGGCTGGGGCTTGGCACATGACGGGAAGAGGGCGGGGGATGAGGCTGGCAGGAAGGGTGTCAGGAGCTCAGCAGTTTAGGATATTGCACAGGGCCTGTGCCGAGCGGGCAGTGGTCAGGGAAAGGACTGGAAGCATTCTGGAGGTGTCCTGACAGGAGACTCCACAGGGCTCTAGACTGCCTGGAAGTGGGGGAGAAAGAGAAGGCAAGGAGGAGGTCCTGTGTCTGCCTTCAGAGGCCTGGCGGAACTGACATTGTAACTGAGACTCCACAGCCTCTGAGACTGTGGCTTCAGCCAGGCTCTGCCAGCAGGTCTCCTCCCCTTTCACCAGCCCAGGCCACAGCCTGCAGGGTTCTCCCCCTACCTTGTCAGCCAGGCGCTCCTGAATGTATCTCAGGCAAACCTCCCCCACTTCCCCCACAGAACCCCTCACTGACTCAGCTGTTTTAGGAGCTATGTGAGGGCAGTGCCTCCTTCCCGCCAGGCCACTGGTGCCCCAGGAAGGCTGGTACTTGTATAAAGGGCTGCAGTCGTAACGTCCGAAAGCTGCCCCGCCTCATAGTGCTGCTGGCCCTGCAGGCCTTGCTAGTGGCCAAGCCATGTTTAGTATGAAGTTAGAAGTCTCTTCTCTCCAAGTCTGTGCTGCACTTGTCACCGGGCCCCAAAGCAGAGCGATTTGGGCCACTGTGTCTCAGAGCTGGTGGAAAACACACATACATGGCTCCTTCGTCTTCTGCCTGCAGATCCACTCCAGGATTTCCACATCTGCCTGCAGCCCGGTCAGGGCCTCTGCTATGGGCTCATCACGAAGTAGGGTGTTCAGCCCCTCCCAGCTTGTCCAGGGCTTTCCTGGCTTGGGCACTGAAAGTCCTATGTCCCAGCAAACCCGTCAGTCCTGGGTAAACTGGGGCAGTGGGTCACTGTGACATGGAAGGGGAGAGCATGGGCGAGATGGTAAGTCAGCCCCAAGATGGAGCCTGGCCTAGGGAGTCCCTAATAAGGGTTCAGAGCTGGGGGAGATGGGGCTTTGGTTCAGGCCCCTGGTGAGTTATGAATCTCCAAGCGAGGTCAGAGAACCAAACATGGACTTGTTTCTTTAGGAAACTGTTCTGGTTTCCAAATAACCAACCTTCCCACAACCTGCAGAAGAAACTAGAGGATGCTAAAACGTGGAGAATTTCATAAGAAAAAGAAAATTTTAGCACTAGGAAGGACCTCACACATTGAATTTTCACCACGTTCCCACCCATTTAACAGTTCAGAAAGGTGAGGCTAACTGTTAAGAAAATGGTCTTTGAAGTCAGGCAGCTCAGGGTTAAATCCTGGCTCTGTCATAGAACAGTCGTCCCTGGGTGGTGGGTGACTTTCTCACTGACTCGCAATCAGTCCTTTAGCCTCTGTGTCATCTCCTCGAGTCCCAGAGAGCTCATGACCTCTCCTGGCCACTACTGGGCAGGTCTCACTAACAGGAAGGTCTTCCCTGGTTTAGTCCTATTCTTCCTCAGTTTAATTTCTCCCCAGAGGTGCTTAAAACATAGAAGAATATGTTGAATGCCTTGTCCTCATGACAGCCTTCAAGTGTTTGAGGATGGTGTCCATCTTCCCCCGCATCCAGGCAAGGGCCCTAGCCAGCTCCTAATATTTATGGACAACCACTCTGTAGACCTTCAGGCTATGAAAGGTGAGGTAGCCTTCCCAAGTTCATGCAGCTAAGAAAGGAACAAGGCCGGGCGCAGTGGCTCACATCTGTAATCCCAGCACTTTGGGAGGCTGAGGCGGGCGGATCACTTGAGTTCAGGGGTTTGAGACCAGCCTGGGCAACATGGCAAAACCCCGTCTCTACCAAAGATAACAAAAACTAGCCATGCGTGGTGACATGTGCCTGTTGTCCCAGCTCCTTGGAAGGCTAAGGTGGGAGAATTACTGGAGCCTGGGAAGTTGAGGCTGCAGTGAGCTGTGATTATGCCACTATACTTCAACTTGGATGACAGAGCAAGACCCTGTCTAAAAAATAATAATAATAGAAGTGGGCCGGGCGCGTTGGCTCCCGCCTGTAATCCCAGCACTTTGTGAGGTCGAGGCAGGCGGATCACTTGAGGCCAGGAATTTGAGACCAGCCTGGTCAACACAGTGAAACCCCATCTCTACCAAAAATACAAAAGTTATCGAGGAGTGATTGTGCATGCCTGTAATCCCAGCTACTCAGGAGGCTGAAGCACAAGAATCGCTTGAACCTGGGAGGTGAAGATTGCAGTGAGCCAAGATCACACCACTGCACTCCAGCCTGGGTGACAGAGCCAGACCCTGTCTCAAAAATAAATAAATAAAATAATAGAAGTGAACAAGCCATTATCTGAGCCCAGCATTGTCTCGGCCTTTTTATGGTTCCTTGTGACATGCACGATTTTGTTAACTTTCTCTCTACCCTTGTATTCATTTCCTGGGGCTGCGGCAACAAATTACCACAAGCTGAGAAGCTTAAAACAAGAGAAATTTATTCTCTTATAGTTCCAGAGGCTGGAAGTTCAAAATCAAGGTGCTGGCAGGGCCATACCTTCTCTGAAGGCTCTGGGAGAGGACCCTTCCTTGCTCCTTCTAGCTCCCTGGGGTTGTGGTGATCTTTGGCATTCCTTAACTCACAGATGCATCACTGCAGTCTCTGCCTCCATCTTCATGCAGCCTTCTCCCTGGGTTGTGGCTTCCCATCATCTTTTCTCTGTGCTGTCTCTCTCTTTTTTTGTTTTTGTTTGTTTTTTTCTCCTCTTTCTCCAGACTGTGAGTGTCTGTGTCCAAATTTCCCTGTTATAAGGACACTAATCACTGGATTTAGGGTCTAACTAATCCAGTGTAACCTCATTTCAACTTGATCATATCAGCAAAGACCCTATTTACAAAAAAGGCCATAGTCACAGGTTCTGGGTATTAGGACTTGAACATGCCTTTTTGGGGACACAATTCAACCTCATACCAAATGTGATTGAAACTAATTCAGAGGCTGGGCACAGTGGTGGAGGCCAAGGCGAGAGGATCACTTGAGCCCAGGAATTCAAGAACAGCCTGGGCAATACGGCGAAACCCCGTCTCTACAAAAAATACAAAAATTAGCCAGGCATTGTGGCAAACACCTGTAGTCCCAGCTGCTCTGGAGGCTGAGGTGGGAGAATGGCTTGAGCCCAGGAGGTCAAGGCTGCAATGAGCTATGATTGTGCCACTGCCCTTTAGCCTGGGCAACAGAGTGAGACGCTGCCTCAACAAAAAAAAAAAAAAAAGAAAGGAAGAAAGGAAAAAAAAAGAAAAGGAAAAGAAACTAATTCATCAAGAGGAAGCTGCTGAACAGACATGGTCATGTATGGGGAATAGACAGTATTGGTCATGTATGGGGAATAGAGAGTTTATGCTTAGGGTGTGATGGAGGGCAGGGCAGAGCCAACAAGACTCAGAGCCCAAGCCCTCAGGGAGAAGGCCTGACTGCCCCAGGCCAGCAACAGAGCCCCAGACGGAAACCTGGTTTTTTCTCGGTCACCAGACTGTCTTGTGCTTTTCCTGGCTGCTGTGTCTGCCTTCCAGCCTGCAGGACGGAAGGCAGAATGGGCAGATGAAGGAGCCCACAATGAGGAGGCCTGCACTAACAATTTGCAATGAACCCTGGGCAGGTCACAGCGTTGCTCTGTAAGACACTGTAGATCTCAGCTGCCGCTGAACTGACCTCATCTGTC
The DNA here is from genome assembly GCF_028858775.2 of Pan troglodytes. Taxonomy (NCBI): domain Eukaryota; kingdom Metazoa; phylum Chordata; class Mammalia; order Primates; family Hominidae; genus Pan; species Pan troglodytes. The sequence continues at coordinate 40,215,820 of NC_072417.2, forward strand.
AAGCAGCAACTCTGTCTGGAGCTCCAAGGATCCTTGGCAAGGGCTGGAATGACTGGGAAGGAGAGGAATTTTTCTTCAAAGAAAAGATAGAAGACTCCCAGGGCAAAAAGTATAGCTCTCTCCTTTCTCAGAGCCATTGACTAAAGCCCAGTTTGTGAGAAGGACAGCCTCCACCAACATCTCATTATTTAAAAGAAAGGCCTCTGCCAGGCACGGTGGCTCATGTTGTAACCCCAGCGCTTTGGAAGGCGGAGGCATATGGATTACTTGAGGCCAGGTGTTTGAGACCAGCCTGGCCAATGTGGGGAAACCCTGTCTCTACTAAAGATATAAAAATTAGCCAGGCACGGTGGTGGGCACCTGAAATCTCAGCTACTGGGGAGGCTGAGGCAGGAAAATCGCTTGAACCTGGGAGGTGAAGGTTGCAGTAAGCTGAGATTGTACCACTGCACTCTAGCCTGGGTGACAGAGACTCTGTCTCAGCAGAAAAATAAATAAACAAAATTTAAAAATAACGAATAAAAGGAAGTCCTCTGAGTAGGGACTCCAGGGTCCTTCCTGTGTCTGAGACCTCTCCCTGGGAAGAGCAGCTGTGTGGAAAGTGCTACTTGAAGTCAGCAGAGCGGGGTTCGAGTCTTAGCTCTGCCAGGCACCAGCAGTTTGGCTTGAGGTTGTTACTCTCCCTCTCTCTGTGCCTCATGTCCCTGCCTCTAAAGAAGGGAGAGTTGTGGGGTGGGGCGAGGGGGGAGGGATAGCATTAGGAGATATACCTAATGTTAAATGACGAGTTCATGGGTGCAGCACACCAACATCACACATGTATACATATGTAACAAACCTGCACGTTGTGCACATGTACCCTAAAGTATTTAAAGTATAATAAAAAATAAAATAAAATAAAATAGAAATAAAAATAAAAAAATAAAAACATTTGTCCTCTGCCTCCCTGGCCTCCACTCCACCCTCTTACAGCAACGCCCGTAGGTTTTCATTTTGGGCTCCGCCCCTCCCCAGCTCTCAGGCCGGACCCATACCACATTCAGGACATGAAGCTTTTGGTGTGTTCCTCAAACCACTGGGAACATTGCTTTCTTCTGGCTACAGTAATTGCCTCAGGGACAATTACTGAGCTGGTCATCAGGGTGGATGACTGGGATCCTGCAGGAGCTGCTGGAAAAGAGATTTTCACTTTCCCACTGGCCTTGGGGCTCTGGGGATATAAATCTACAGCCACCTGGCCACCATGAGACGAGAACCCACCGCTGTCGGGGTGGCAACACGGTGCCAGCTCAAGGAGGAAAGAACCAAGAGACAGGGTGGCATGGTCCGGGAGACACTATAAAATCCAGAAACCCACCATGCCTGAAGCCAGACCCAGCCCCTCGACGTTTCAGTCACATAAACCAGTCTGTTCCCTTTTTGGTTAAAGCCTGTTTGAGCAGTCCTGTGTCACTTGGAACAAAAATGTCCTAATCAATACAAATCGATAGTACTCACTTCAGTGGGTCACTGTACGATTCAACAGAATGAGATCATCAGACTATGACCTTTTTGAGGACAGGCACTGTCTTATTCACATGGGTGTTCCTAGTCACTGACCCATAGTAGATGCTCAAATGTTGGTAGAATAAATGAATATCATGTTTAAATGCTCCTGAAGATTTTAAGTTTCTTAATAAATGTAGTTAATAGTATATTCCAGCAAAATTAATCATATCATCTGTTCTTGTGGCATATTACCCTTCTCCTAAAATTTGGACAGTGAGTCAATAAACCCACTATGGCTTCCCTCATTAATTAAATAATGGAGCCTGGAGTGGTGGCTCACACCTGTAATCCCAACACTTTGGGAGGCTGAGGCAGGCAGATCACTTGAGCTCAGGAGTTCGAGACCAGCCTGGGTGACATGGCAAAACTCCGTCTCTACAAAAAATACAAAAATTAGCTGGGCATGGTGGCCCAAGCCTGTGGTCCCAGCTACTTGGTAGGCTGAGCGGGGAGGATCAATTGAGCCAGGGAGATCGAGGAGGCAATGAGCCATGTTCTTGCCACTGCACTCCAGCCTGGGCAACAAAGTGAGACCCTGTCTAAAAAATAAATAAATAAAAACAAAATTAAATAACAAAGTTCACAATATCTATGGATTGCCTTGTATGTTCCAAGGTGGGGCAGTCAAGAGTCCAGTAAGTAACAAGAACAACACATGGAAATTGCCCTTGTGACGTCCCAACAATTGTTAAGCGGTGTGTGATGAAGTTGCCCTAGGGATGATCCCAGCCATGGGGACAGAGCAGGATCAGCTAACCCTGACTTAGAGGGTCACACGGGGCTTCCCTGAGGAAGCGTCTGCTGGGGACAAGGAAGGGGCCAAGGAAGAGTTCACTGGGTGATGGGGATGGGTGGGAAAGTGTTGGAGGAAGGGAAAACAGCCTGTGCAAAGGCAAGGAGAAGTTTGAGGAACAGAGGTCAGTGTGGTTTGAGAGGAGAGACCCAGGCGGTGGGCACTGATGAGGCTGGCAGGATTCAGGGGAGACCCCTACTGGGACCTGGGACTTCAGCCTTAGAGTGAAGGGGAGGTGCTGAAGGGGCATGGCAGGAGTACACACTCAGAATGGCACTGCCGGAGAGCTCCTGGGCTGAAGAGTGAAGGAAGGTCGGGCAGCACACCAGGGGTATGGCCAGAACCCAAGGAGAGGCAGCAGGATGGAGGGAAATGGGCTGATTCCAGGGTTGTCTGGAAGGCAGAACAGTGATAGCATGGACGTTGGGAAAGAGGGAGGGGGAAGAGTCAAGGGCAGTTAGGAGGACCGTGCAGCCATGCCCTGAGAAAGATTTCCACAGGGAAGAGTGAGATGGGCATTCCCGTTCTCCTCCTCTTTCTATGACTAAGGAACGTTGCGTTGGCCCACCCAACCGCTGGACTTTATGGTGGGCGGCGGGCGGGAGAACTGCTGGGGCGCTGGCTGGGTTTCTTTTTCTTCTTTCCGGAGATGGGGTCTTGCTCTGTCACCCAGGCTGGAGTGCAGTGGCACGATCACAGCTCACTGCAGCCTCCAACTCCTGGGCCCAAGTGATCCTCCTGCCAAGTAGCTGGGACTACAGGCATGCACCACCAGGCCCAGCTAATTTTTCAAATATTTTGTAGAGACAGCCTCACTGTGTTGCCCAGGCTGGTCTCAAACTCCTGGGCTCAAATGCTCCTCCTGCCTTGGCCAAAGTGCTGGGATTACAGGTGTGAGCCACCACGCCTGGCAGGCTGGGTTTCTATGGAAAGTGCTGAAAGGTAGATGAGGTTATTTGAATGGTGGAAGTTGGGAGTGAGGGGAAGGCAGCAGCCGCCACACATGCAAGGACAGGGACACACACACACACACACACACACACCCACACACACGTACTTAGGGAAACAGGCTTTCAAACGTTTTGCTACATCAGTGTAATTTCCTGCATTCATTTCCTAGGGCTGCCATTGCTACAAACTTCGTGGCTTGAAACAAAAGACATTTATTCTCCCACAGGTCTGGAGGCTACAAGCCTGAAACCCAAGTGTCAGCAGGGCCACAGTCCTCTTCCAGCTTCTGGTGGCTTTGATCAGATCACATTACTAGTTTAGTGCAAAAGTAATTGCGGTTTTGCTGTTAAAGGTAATGGCAAACTTTTAATGGCAAAACCGCAGTTACTTTCGCACTAATATATAAGTTCCAAGTGTTCTTTCTCTATTCTAAATACAAGTCCTTTATCAGATTTATGATGTGCAAATATTTTCTCCCATTCTGTGGGTTGTCTTTTCACTCTTTTCACAGTGTCCCTTGAAGCGTGAAAGTTTTAAATTTTGATGAAGTCCAATTTATCAAATGTTTCTTGGGTTGCTTATGCTTTGGATGTCATAGCTAAAAAATGACTTCCAAACCTAAGCTAGTGAATATTTTCCCCTCTATTTTCTTCCAAGAGTTTAATAGTTTTAGCACGTATATTTAGTTATGCTTTATGTCTACCCAACGTTTTGAGTATAATAAGATGGGGGCCCACAAAGTGGCTAAATGAGTAAGATGAGATTGTGGGAAGGGCCTGCGCAGGCTTTGGAGACAGCTCCCGACACCCTCATCCTCTTCCCCATCCTCATCCCCGGGGTCCATATCCTGTAGGAGCTGCCACCTGAGGCTGGAATGCCTCTCATGGAAGGGCGTTCTTGAGAGCAGCTGAGAGGCCTGTCTCAGGTCTGCAGGGGTGAAGACAAACCCTAGAGCAAGACTGCAAGGCACAGGGCATGGTGGTTTATGCCTATAATCCCAGCTACTCAGGAGGCCAAGGCTAGAGGATCGCTTGAGCCAGGGAGTTCGAGACCAGCCTGGGCAACATAGCAAGACCTCATCTCTAAAAAAATAAAAATAAAAAAAAATTCGCCAGAAGTGGTGGTGCCTGCCTGTGGTCCCAGCTACTCAGAAGGCTGAGGCAAGAGGATCACTTGAGCCTAGGAGGTCAGGGCTGAGGTGAGCTATGATCATGCCACTGCACTCCAACCTGGGCAACAGAGTGAGGCCCCACCTCTAAAAACAAAAACAAAAAGAACTATAGGACAAGAGTCAAGAACCAGAGAAGTTGGTTTTGCAGAATGTACCAGAAACAGAGCTGGAGCAGACTGCCAGGGGGAAGGAGCATGTGGTCAAAAATGGAACAATCCGCCCACCAGAATAGCTGGCCAAAAACATACAACACAAAAAATGAAGCGAACAAATGAAAAACAGGTACGGCCAAGTATTGGTGAGCACGACAAGCAACCGGAACTCTCATACATGGCCCGTGGAAGCGAAAATTGTTCCAGTCACTTTGGAAAATGGCAAGTTTCTGCTAAGTTGAGCATATACCTTGCCTCTGACCCAGCAGTCCACATCTAGGTACATACCCAGCATGAATACACACATATGTTCCCCAAGACAGGTACAAGAATGGTCACAGAAGCAATATGCTTAATAGCCAACAACTGGAAATCACTTAAACATCCATCAGCAGCAGAATGAATAAAGAAATTGTGGCTTACTTATACCATGCAATATATTATAGAGCACTGAGAATGAATAAACCACAACATGAATAAATCTCACATACACAGCATTAACCAGAAGAAGTTAGATCCAAAAGAATATATATTGTAATGTTATATTTATATAAAATACAGCCAGGCACGGTGGCTCGCACCTGTAATCCCAGCACTTCGGGAGGCCAAGTTGGGTGGACTGCTTGAGCCCAAGAGTTCAAGATCAGCCTAGGAAACAATTAGACTCCGTCTCTGCAAAAAGACAAAAAAATCAGCCAGGCGTGGTGGCACATGCCTGTAGTCTGAGCTGGGAGGATCGCTTGAGCCCAGGAGGTGGAGGCCGCAGTGAGCTGTGATTACATCACTGCACTCCAGCCTGGGTGACAGAGCAAGACCTTATCTCACAAAATAAAATAAGATAAAGTAGGCCGGGCACGGTGGCTCACGCCTGTAATCCCAGCACTTTGGGAGGCCGAGGCAGGTGGATCACTTGAGGCCAGGAGTTCGAGACCAGACTGGCCACCATGGTGAAACCCTGTCTCTACTAAAAATACAAAAACTAGCCAGGCATGATGGCGTGTGCCTGTTAGTCCTAGCCACTCTGGAGGCTGAGGCAGGAGAATCACTTAAACCTGGGAGGCAGAGGTTGAGGCAGAGGTTGCAGTGAGCCAAGATCGCGCCACTACACTCCAGCCTGGGCAATGGAGCAAGACTCTGTCTCAAAATAAAATAAAATAATAAAAAAAAATAATATAAAATTAAATTAAATTAATACAATAAAATAAAATACAAAGCAGGAAAATTAATGCTGCTAGGGTTAGAAGAAGGGTCCGCCTTTGGGAGCATAGTGCCTGAAGGCAGCACAGGGCAGGAGCTGTTTGCATTCTCTTTCTTAATTTGGGTGCTGCTTACGTGGATCTGCTCACGTTGAAAATTCATCAAACTGTCAACTTCTGATTTTGATTATTTTGGGCATGTATATTGAATCATAAAATTTACAACAACAAAAAACAGAACAAGCAGAAACTGGGTGTGATGCTATGGTCAGGGGTGGAATGGCGATGAGTCTCTGTAGGGCTGGCCCCAGCCCAGGGTTCCTCTTCTGTGGGGGTTGACAAACTCCCAGCCTTGGGGGTGGCATTTAAAGCAACAGGACTCTTTCAAGCGAATGTGCGGAAGGTGAGGAGCAAATTAATTAATAAGTCCCTTCCTTTTTTCCCTCTGTCCACCCTTCCTCCTTTTATTTATTTATTCTTTGGGTTTTTGTCTTTTTGCTTTTGTTTTTTGAGATTGGGTCTCACTCTGTTGCCCAAGCTGGAGTACAATGGTGTGATGTCTGCTCACTGAAGCCTCAGCCTCCCGGGCTCAAACTGATCCTCTCACCTCAGCCTCCCGAGTAGCTAGGACTACAGGCACACACCACCATGCCCTGCTAGTCTATGTATTTTTTGTAGAGTTGGGGTTTCACCACGTCGTCCAGGCTGGTCTTGAACTCTTGGGCTCAAGTGATCCTCCAGCCTCAGCCTCCCTAAGTGCTGGGATTATAGGCGTGAGGCACCATGCCCAGCCAATTCATTCATTCTGTTATTTACACTTTCAGAACTCGTTTATTGAGCACCATATCAGCCAAGCCCTAGGTACTCAAAGAGAAGTAACTCACAGCCTCTGCCCTCACGAAGCCCACGGTCTGGCGGGGGAAGCTGACCCAGAGCAAATCAGTCCAACCTAGAGGGAAGGGGGCCCTGACAGGCATCCATCCTGGGAGTAATGTGGTCAGCTCAGGCTGGCTGGTAGGCAGGGCAGGGCAGGGGAGTAGTCAGGGAAGGCTTCTCAGAGAAGGTGATGCAGGATCAGGGGCCTTAAGCAGGTACTGACCAGGCAGTTTAAGGAGGCAGGATGCTCCTGGCAGAGGGAACAGCCAGCTGGCTCCCTCCCCTCATCTTATAACTATGTGGACATTATTCAGGAGGTGAGTATGAAGAATAGGGGGCAAGTCAAGAACCAAAGGGAAGGCACCTGGGTATGACCTCATGATTTTAGACGACACAGGCTACTATGTTCCAACTCCTGGCTGGAGAGGAATCCAAAACCATCCTGATAGAGGAGGCTAAGGGGATTTCTCCAGGAGTCACCTTCTCTGAGTCTCGCTTATGAAATGCAAAGGCAGGCTGGACATGGTGGCTCACATCTGTAATCCCAGCACTTTGGGAAGCTGAGGTGGGCAAATCATGAGGTCAGGAGTTCGCGACCAGCCTGACCAACTTGGTGAAACCCCATCTCTCCTAAAAATACAAAAATTAGCCAGGGGTGGTGGCAGGTGCCTGTAATCCCAGCTACTCAGGAGGCTGAGGCAGGAGAAATGCTCGAACCCAGGAGGCGGAGGTTGCAGTGAGCCGAGATTAAAAGAAAAAAAAAAAAAAAGGAAAAGAAATGCAAAGGCGGCCTACTCAGGGGTCCAGCAAACAAAGCAAATATATGAATCTGACTAGTTGTGAGGCAGTAGGGAGTGGTGGGGTCTGCAGACCATGTGCTGTGGAAGGAAACAAGTCAAAGAAGGCAGACAGGCTGTCAGGAGGTGTGAGGGTTTCTGAGTTCAATGGGGTGGGGTGGGGAGGGCCCCACTGAGTAGGTGACACGAGATAAAATCTGAAAAAGTGAGGAAGTGAGTCTTGGCTGTTTCTGAGAGATTACAGATGGACGGAAAGGTGCTAAGGTGGAGTGAGCAGGGCATGGTGAGGAACGACAAGGAGGCCATCCCAGCACTGTAGGAGGCTGAGGCGGGAGGATTGCTTGAGGCCCGGAGTTCAAGACCAGCCTGGGCAACATAGGGAGACCCCCCCCACCACCTCACAGTAACTGGCTTCTCTGGCTCTGTGCCAGCAGTTCCTGCAGACCTTCCTGGGAAGGCCCAGCAGGTGTCTCACGGCCTTCTGAGGGATGCTCCCCAGGACTCAACCACTCACAGCTAATGCTGATTTAAAAACAAAACCAAAATCCAGCTGGGCGTGGTGGCAGGCGCCTGTAATTCTAGTTGCTCGGGAGCCTGAGGCAGGAGAATCACTTGAACCCAGGAGGCGGAGGTTGCAGTGAGCCAAGATCACACCACTGCACTCCAGCCTGGGCGACAAAGCGAGACTCCATCTCAAATAACTAAATAAGTAAATAAAAATTTAAAAAATAAAAGCAAAACCAATAACCAAAGCCACCAAATTATCAGTGTTCAAAGCAGGTGGGAGGCCACCAGATTGTCCTCAAGCTACCACTGATTAACTGTGATGATGCTTGTTCTGGCATGTTCCTGAAATCGTCCACTGCTTTCCACAGCGCTCCTGTGAACACCGAGGAGGCTCTACCCCAAATCCCTCTTTTCTCCTCGCCCTGTCCTTGAAACGCTCTTATGCGCTTCAACTCTCTTTCCTCAGGATGACTGCTTCCCAGGGAGCCCTCTAGCAAACAGGCCCTCAGGAATCTTCCCCTACGGTCCACCAGGGCTGCTCTGACAGGCCTAAATCCTAGAGGAAAATCAGCTGAGGCAGTAATAATAGGTTGGTTTCCTTCCTTCCTTCCTTCCTTCCTTCCTCCCTCCCTTCCTTCTTTCCACTTACTGGGTTCTTACTTTGTGCCAGACACTGTTTTAGGTGCTAAAGATACAGTAGTACACAAAGACAACACACATACACGTATGCAGAATAATGCATATATGTTAATTAATTTCACTTTGCCCTTCCAGTGACACACATAGTGTATACATATATAAAAGCATCATGTTGTATATTATAAATATATAAGATTTTATTTGTCAATTAAAGAAGAAAAGACAACAACAGGGGCCGGGCGCGGTGGCTTACGCCTGTAATCCCAACACTTTGGGAAGCTGAGGCGGGTGGATGGCTTGAGACCAGGAGTTTGAGACCAGCCTGACAGTCTGGTCAGGTTTCAACACGGTGAAGCCCTGTCTCTACAAAAAATATAAAAATTAGCCAGACATGGTAGCACTTGCCTGTAGTACCAGCTACTTGGGAGGCTGAGATGGGAGGATCTCTTGAGCCTGGGGAGGTCAAGGCTGCAGTAAGCCATGATCGCACCACTGCACTCCAGCCTGGGCGACAGAGTAAGACCCTGTCTAAACAAAACAAAACAAACAAACAAGAAACAGACAACAGAACCCCCCCTTTCATGGAGCCCAAGCGCTGGTGGACTGTTGCATGCTTGCTGGACACCACTGCTGTAAGTACCTTCCATGCATGAGCTCATTTAATCCTCACAATAAGGTATTGTACTACTGCGTCCATTTTACAGATGAGGAAGCCTGAGGCTCTGAGAAGTTAGGCAACTAGCTTCCTAATGACAATGACTACCATTCATTGAGTGCTTACACTACTGTCAGACACTGGGTGGAGCATTTTGCATTCATTATCTGGGCAGCATGGGAGGTGACAGGTCTGAGGCAGGACAGGTATGATTTCAGCTCTAGCTCACCGTGTGGCCTTGCATGACTTCTTCCATGTGTCTTAAAGGGACGCACTCTTATGTGGCTCTAGGTCTTAAGAAATATCTGAAATTTTCAGGCTGAGTGAGTTCCTCTGCCTCCCTGAAACCTGACAGGGAAGGCAGAGGGGACAGGGTCGGGTCCTGAGGACCAGCAGTGGGTGCTGGGAAGCCGGGGTGGATGCGAGGGTGAGGGGCACCTCCCGACACAGCCAGGTCAGCCGGGGGCAGCGCCGCCCAATAAATGCAGGCTCCACGTGCTTCCCAGGTGGAGCCCAAGTGGCCCTCGGATCCTGCTGGTTCCAGGGGCGACCACGTTTCAGGGCCCACAAGTGATGGAAATCGGGGGAATATTGTCTGCAGACTTTGTGCTGAAAATACATACCAGGGGGTGCGGGAGGATTAACACCTGCAAGTCTGTGGGAAACTACGGGCCTGGGGCCGAGCGTCCTGAATTCCAGTCCCCCACTTCTCAGGGTGGGCTGTGCTGCCTTGGTCAAGGCTCGGGACTCAGCTTCCCTATCCGTGACCGTGAGAGCTCTGACTCCCAGCCAGGCTCTCCCCGGGAGAGCGGGACCGCGGCGGCTCTCTGTCCCTCCCTCTTCGCCGGCCCGGGCCGTGGCTGGGGAGGCCCTGGAGGCCCCGGCGGGCTCCGGCGCCCCCTGCCGGCCGAGAAGGGCCGCGCCGCGCCTGCGCCCGCTCGCCCAGAGGGGCTGGGAGGAGACCTGGGAGGGCGGAGGCCGCCGCCCCGGCCGGACCACGCTGGGGGCACGGTGATGTCAGCGGAGGAAAGGAAATGAGTCGTCACTCCCTGGGACCGTGGGGCGGCCGGGAGCGAGTGTGGAGACGCGGCCACAGGAACCCAGGACAATGGCGGGAAGTAAGAGGAATGTGGGCCTGGCTGCAGCCGCGCGCCCCTGACCCCGGACCCCACGGCGGGGAGGAGGCTGGGGCGCAGGGCGGGCCCCGAGGAGTCGGAAGGCGGCCAGAACTCAGGCGGGGTCGTGTGGGGACGGGGTGGCTGGAAGAGGATGGGGACGCAGCCAAGCCCAGGGTGCCCGGCCTGAAGAACAACCCGGGCCGTCCTTCTCACCAAGGATGTTTCCAAAACCTTAGCCGACCCCTTGGCGGTTCCTCCACTTCCCTTAAACTCTACTGAACCTCAGAATAATCCCGGGGGCTGGTTAAAACCCGGATCCCCCGGCCCCACCCCGGAGATTCTGATTCAGCAGGACAAAACTGGGCCTCCATGAATTTGCATTTTTTTAATTATTCTTTTTTATTGAGATGGGGTCTCACTGTGTTGCCCAGGCTGGTCTCAAACTCCTAGACTCAAGCAATCCTCCCGCCTCAGCCCCGCAACGTGCTGGGATTACAGGCATGAGCCAGGATCCCAGCCGGAATTTGCATTTTTAACAAACTCCTAGTAGGGGGTGCTGGGCCAGGGTCCTCAGACCACTCTTTTGAGTAGTGCCACCTTAGAACGAAGTCCTGCTACTTGGCGGACCTAGAACCGTCCTCTGTCATGTGGTTCCTCCAGTCTCACCTGTCCCCACCTCCTACCCCTCACCAGTGTACTAGCAAGACCCAACTACCTGCATGTTGCGGTTCTCTCCTCTGTGTGTTTGGACAGACTATTTCCTTCGATTGAAAGGCCTTCTCTTCACTACGCTGCTGCTCAAACTGTTTGACTTCTACCTGCCCTTTAAAATCTCCATGGGTGTGTCAAAGAGTATAATCAACAGAGTGAAAAAAGCAACCTATAGAATGGGAGAAAATATTTTCAAATCATAGCTCTGATAAGGAATCAATATCCACAGTGTATAAAGAACTACAGCTAGACCATAGAAAATCAATCCTGATTCAAAAATGGGCAAATGACTTGAATAGGCATTTCTCCAAAGAAAATAAACAAGCGGCCAATAAGCACTTGGGAAGATGTTCAACATCACTAATCTTTAGGGAAACGCAAATCAAAACCATAGTGAGGCCCCCACCATCCTGACTCTCCTTCCTTCCTTTAGAGGATGTTGCCTTCTGGATCGACCTCAACCCTACTCAGGGAGCCGCTCAGCTTCCTCAAGGGCCTGGAGTAGATGGCTTCCATCTTCTCTTTTGCCACCTGTGGAGGTTTTTAAGAGCAAACAGAAATTCAAGTGAATTGTCCTCCTACAGTTACTGGTGAAACTATTACAGCTACTTCTGATTATCCATTCAGGTTAAATCAGGCATCATTTCAGTCACCTCCAGGTATTAATGTGTATGATATAAATTGGAAAGTCAAGTCCTCCTAGGAGATGACTGTGCTTCTGCACAATTCCATTACATTTGCAGTCTCTGTCTTCCTGTACTGCATTGCTGTCCTGCTTTATGTTGGTTACAGGAACCTATATCAGGGTAGTCATAAACTTCCCATGATTGGCTTTGTCATTACTCTTGTTGCCATCTTTTGCGATTGGTGAGCACTTCAAAAGCTCGCTTGGGCAAAAGCTCTTGCAGATATTAAAATAACTACTGGTCAAAATATTGTTCAGGAACTTCTGCTTGTAAGAAATCATAATAATGTGTTATTTTGGCTCTGTGACCAGCATGGGATTCCTAAATGTATCTGTGATCTTTGTCTTTCTGAATATGATACTTTGGAGGGGAAATGCTTGGTGTGTGTACAAGTATGAGGAGACCAACTTACACAACCCATCAAATACTTATGCTCCTCATAGCCAAGGAGGTATTCCACCTCCTGCTGGAATGTAATTAAAGGGAGAAATACACTGTATGAAATACATGTCTATATCATGACTTGTTGCCAACATCTTGAGGCACATTATTTGTTTCCAATAAAAGTAATTTTTTTTAAGCCACACAATGAGATATCACCTCACACCCATCAGAATGGCTACTGTAAAACAAAAACAGAAAATAACAAGTGTGGACAAGAATGTGAAGAAAGTGAAGCCCTTGTGCAGTTGGAGGGAATGTAAAATGGTCCAGCCACTGTGGAAAACAGTGTCTTCATCTGTTTCCTATTGCTATAACTGAACACCAGAGACTGGGTAAATTATAAAGAAAAGAATTTATTTCTTACAATTCTAGAGACTGGGAAGTCCTAGGTCAAGGGACTGCATCTGCTTGGCCTCTGGGGAGGGCCTCATGTCATAACATGTCAGAAGGCATCACGTGGGAAAGGGGTGCACTGAGAGCCAAACTGCCTTTAATAACAAACCCAGGCTGGGCACAGCGGCTCATGCCTGTAATCCCAGCACTTTGGGGGAGCAGGGGGTCAAGGCTTGCAGATCACTTGAGGCCAGGAGTTCAAGACCAGCCTGGCCAACATGGTGAAACCTTGTCTCTACTAAAAATACAAAAATTAGCCAGGGGTGGTGGCAGGTGCCTGTAATCTCAGCTACTTGGGAGGCTGAGGAAGGAGGATGGCTTGAACCCTGGAGGCAGAGACTGCAGTGAGCCGAGATTATGCCACTGCATTCCAGCCCGGGTGACAGAGTGAGATTCTGTCTCAAAAAATATAATATAATATAATATAATATGGCACAAAGAATACTAAATAGACCTCTGTACTTGCCCACACAGGTTTAACAAATGTCAACATTTTGCAACATTTGCTTTCTATTTCTTTTTTCGAAAAAACAAAACAAAAAAAACCCCAAAACTGATAAATCTAAAGCCCTCCCATTTTCCCTTGTATAGGTAACCAGTGTCTCAAGTTAATGTAGATCCTTCTTGACCATGTATATATACACATACATACATACACATTTACTACAGAGGTATATATCAATGTATACAATACCATATCGATAATATGTATATTTCATACGTATATAAAATATGGGGGCCCAGGAAGCGATCCTCTTGCCTCAGCCTCCAAAGTAGCTGAGATTACAGGTCTAAGCCACCACGCCTGGCTAATTTTTATATTTTTAGTAGAGATGGAGTTTCACCATGTTGGCCAGGCTAGTCTCGAATTCCTGGTCTCAAGTGATCCACGCACCTCAGCTTCCTAAAGTGTTGGGATTACATACACAAATATAACACATACATTAACAATATATGTACATATATACTATCATACTGTGTAAATCTCTTTGAAATTTGCTTTTTCACTCATTTTTGAGATTTACCCGTGTTATTACATTGTAGATCTGATTCATTAATTTTAAATGCTCCATAGTTTCCCGTTGTTTGAATAAACCTGTTTATTTGTTCCTTTCCTAATGGACTGTTGGTTGTTCCCATTTTCGTTATTACACACAGCACTGCAGTGAAAATTCTTGTATCGATGTGTGGGTGTTTTTTCCTTTTGAGACAGGGTATTGCTCTGCCACCCAGGCTGGAGTGCATTGGCACAATCACAGGTCACTGAAGCCTCAACTTCCTAGGTTCAAGCAATCCTCCCACCTCAGCCTCCCAAGTAGCTGAGACTACAGGCGCATGCCACCACACCCAGCTAAATTTTAAATTTTTTGTAGAGACAGGGGTCTTGTCATGTTGACCAGGAGGATGGTTTCAAAACTCCTGGGCTCAAGTGATCCACCCGCCTCAGCCTCCCAAATTGCTGGGATTACAGACATGAGTCACCGCGCCCGGCCTGTTTTGCGAGGCATATGGTTGCTAGATCACAGTGCATGCACATCTTCGGCTTTAACTAGCTATCGCCAAATTCTCCAAAGTTGATCTGAAACCAGTGGAGCGTGTCAGCACTGCCCCTAGCGTGCGCACACCAGGCGGGGGTGTGACAGCCCTCGGGCTGGGCCCCAACCCCACTTCGAGATCCGCGCGGGGGCCGGGAGCTAGCAGAGGCCAAGCAATGGGAGCAGGCACCTCCAAGCCTGCAAGGACAAGGCGAGCACCTTCCTGGGCCCCCAAAAGTGCAGAGGGGCCCGAGTCCACAGCCCGGACTTGGGCGGCTGCTGCCGCTCCCAGCTCCCGCCTGCTACGTGAAGCGTGATGCCCGAGCCGCACCCCTCGCGGCCTGGGGCGGGGGCGCCTGGTCCTCGCTGGTCCGGGGCAGGGGCGTCCTCTCCACGAGCCTAGCCCCGTGGCCCCGGCGCTCAGGGGCAGCCTGGAGTTCCCCTCGCCCGGCTCGCGGCACGGCCCGGGGCAGGGCGCCTCCGGGAGCGGATCGTGGGCCAGGGCCCAGCCGTCTGGGGTGTCAGGCCCGCGGTCACCCCGATGAGGGGTGGACCCCAGGGACGCTGCCCCGGGCGGCCCTGCGCAGAGCCTCCTCCGGAGGCGCAGGAACTCCGCACCTTTGGTAGGGCAGGCGCCGCTCTCCCTTACGGCGCTGGGCTTTCGAATGCGGCCCCAGCTTCGCCTCCTCCCAGCGGCCTCCCGGCGGCAGCAGCGGGCAAGAGCGGCGACGCGGGGCCAGGGTCCGGAGGCCCTGACCTGGAGGCACGTCCCGCCCGGCCGCGCGAGGGTGGGGGCGGCGCAGTCGGTTGCCTCGGGGACGCGGGCACAGGGTACCCGCCGCCACTGCTGCTCCAGCAGCCGCTCCTGCCTCCGCCGCCCGCGCCCCAGCGCGGCGGACGGCCCGCCGCTGCCATCAATATATTAAATTAATATGTTAATATTAACACTACAGGTAGCCTCAGATTGGTTCATATCAGGTTTTGTCACAAAGTGAGTTTAAACCAGAACGGGCGCTGTGGCTCACGCCTGTCATCCCGGCATTTTGGGAGGCCCAGGCGGGTGGATCGCCTGAGGTCAGGAGTTCGAGACCAGCCTGGCCAACATCGCAAAACCCCTTCTCTACTAAAAATACAAAAATTAGCCAGATGTGGTGGAGGTTGCCAGGAGGCTGAGGCAGGAGAATCTCTTGAACCCGGGAGGTAGAGAATGCAGTGAGCCGAGATCCCGCCACTGCACTCCAGCCTGGGTGACACAGCGAGACTCGTCTCAAAAATACATACATACATACATACATACATACATACATACATACATACAGGAGTTTAAACCAAATTTAGGGGAGCAAACTTAGTTTTCAGAGTTTTTCTATTTTGGAATTGCAAATAAAAGATTTTAAGCTTCTACCAATTTGTATTCCCACCAGCCGCTTATGACTTCTCATTTCCCCATATCTTTACCAATATGGTGTTATTAGGCTTTTTAATTTTTGCCAATCTGATAAGTGTGAAATGAAGTCTTTATTTTGATTTGAATTCTCATAATTACTAGGGAAGTTGAGCATTTTTCATTTGTTTATGACAATTCCGGTTTCCTCTTCTGTGAATTTCCTGTTTCTCTTGAATTGTTCTTCTTTTATTGATGTATTCTGGACACAAACAAGTTGTAATGAATTGCCAATATCTTGCCTTTTCATATTTATGGTACCTTTCATCATAAAGAAGTTTAAAATTTCAAGGTAGTCAAATTCATCAACATTTTCCTTTATAAAATATGTCCTTCTTATCTTATTTAAGAAGCCCACCCCCCTTCAAGTTCATGGTTGTATTTGCTTGCAGATTTTTTTTAAGTTTTAAAGTTTGGCTTTTTATATTTAGTTTTAAAAAATATATCCGGAGTCTATCTTTGTGTATGATGTGAAGAAGGAATCTAGTTTTATATTTTGCATCTGTTAGCCAGTTGTTCTGGTATTATGTACAAATTGGTGTCTTATTTTCCCGCTGATGTGTAGTAAAACCACCTCTATCACAGTCCAAGTTCCCATCAATATGTGGCCCACCTCTGGGTCCTCTGTTCAGCCCCATGGTCTCTTTGTCTGTCTTTGCTAATAATAATTCTTTATTATAGTAGGACAAGCCCCTCCCATCTTATTTCTCACTTTCTTCTTCAATAGTGTCCTAGCTAGTCTTGGCCCTTTATTCCTTTATTATATAAATTTTTTAAAAACTTGTTTATTTCCATAGAAAAACTAGTTGGATTTATTTATTTATTTATTTATTTATTTTTGAGACAGAGTCTCCCTCTGTTGCCCAGGCTGGAGTGCAATGGCGTGATCTCAGCTCACTGCAACCTCCGCCTCCCAGGTTCAAGCGATTCTCCTGCCTCAGCCTCCCAAGTAGCTGGGATTACAGGCATGTACCACCACGCCCAGCTAATTTTTGTATTTTTAGTAGAGATGGGGTTTTGCCATGTTGGCCTGCCCAGCTGGTCTCAAACTCCTGACCTCAGGTAATCCGCCTGCCTCAGCCTCCCAAAGTGCTGGGATTACAGGCATGAGCCACCGTGCCTGGCCAGGATTATTTTTTTAAAACAAACTCTCAGATCACTAAAAACTGGTTGGATTTTGATGAGTATTGTCTTTGGGTCACAATTTCGCTGTTAATAAGGAGGGATGAAAATACTTTTATTTTTTGACACACAGTCTGGCCCTATCGCCCAGGCTGGAACGCAGTGGTGAAATCATGGATCACTGCAGCCTCAACCTCCTGGGCTCAAGCAATCCTCCCACCTCAGCCTCCTAAGTAGCTGGGACCACAGGCATGCGCCACCATGCCTGGCTAATTTTTGTATTTTTTGTTGTGAGTGTTTCGCCTAGGCTGGCCTCAAACTCTTGAGCCCAAGCGATCCACCTACCTCAGCCTCCCAAAGTGCTGGGATTATAAGCATGAGCCACCGTGCCTGGCCTGAAAATACTTTTTCTTTTCCCTGAAAGGAGAGGGCAGTCACACCCCACTTATTCTGAGGTTACATTTCAGCAAACTCCAAAGTCTGGAAAACAAGAGGAAATAAGAATAAGGTCAAAACAGCCTCTGAGAAGCTCTGGACACCTCAGAGCCTATGTGCTAAATCACACCCACTTTTGTCACAAGTGGTCTTCTCAGGCCTCCCTCAGAACCTGTTTACTTTAGTCACTGTTCTAGGAAACTTGATGGTCTGATTTCCTAGCCTACAGCAGATTTAAAGCAGCTGCAACTTAGAAGAAACATGGAGGAAAACATGCTGATAACTAACATCTGATAGAGATAGAAAAGTCCAAATACTTATGAAAACCAGCTGCAGGAAAATGAGAGGGCAGCAGAGCGGGGCCGCTCACTTCTGAAATCTTTGGAGGCCCCACTGCACATATGATGGACAGAAGGCAGCTCTGTTCCACACGGTCATTCAGGAGCCAGGAGTTAACCCCTCCTTGTGTGTTCTGGGGCTGCTCCGGCTGTGGACATTCTAGGCGGAGTGGGAAGGTACAGTGAACAAGTTCAAGTCCAGCATTTCCTCTTAGGCAAGTGACGGGCAAGATGCACCCACCTACTGCAGTTTCATCCCATTGCTGAGAGGTTGGCACTAGGCCCTACCCAGCTGCACAGGGACCAGGAGATGTAGTCTTTGCTGGTCATATAAGGCCTTCTAGAGCATCGTAGTGATATAGGAGTTAAAAAGAAATTTCTGGCCGGGCATGGTGGCTCACGCCTGTAATCCCAACACTTTGGGAGGCCGAGGAGGGTGGATCACAAGGTCAAGAGATCAAGACCATCCTGGCCAACATGGTGAAACCCTGTCTCTACTAAAAATACAAAAATAGCTGGGCATGGTGGCACGTGCCTGAGGCTGAGGCAAGAGAATCGCTTGAACCCGGGAGGCAGAGGTTGCAGTGAGCCAAGATCGCATCACTGCACTCCAGCCTGGCAACAGAGAGAGACTCTGTCTCAAAATAAAATAAAATAAAAATAAAAGAAATTTCTCAGGCAGATAATGAGGGTAAGGAAGTCCTCAGTAAGGTTTTCCTTTTAATCAAAAGCAGCCCCCAAATCATTTCTTTTTCTAAGAAAGAGCCTGTAAAATCGAGCTGCAGACATAGACAAGCAAGCTGGAAACTTGCACGGGTGAATGCTGGCAGCTGTGCCAATAGGAAAATGCTACCTGGGGGCCAAAATGTCATGTTCAATATGGAGGCTCCATCTTCCCTTTTCTTTGTCAACCACATGTACAGTAAGGAACAGACAACATGGCGCTGGCCAGATAGAGACGCCATCTACATAATAAAAGATCAGGGTGGGATGGCCAGCTTTTTCACGCGCTATGCAAACGTCACACCTGGCTTAACCAATCGCTCAGGCCCTATGTAAATCAGACACCACCTTCTCAAGTTCGTCTGTAAAACCCCGTGCTTTTAACTACAAAACCGGAAGATCCACTAGGGAGCCTCTCTCTCTCTCTGCAGGAAAGAAAGCGATTCTCTTTTCTCTTTCTTTCGCCTGTTAAACCTCCACTCTTAAACTCACTTCTTGTGTGTCCGTGTCTTCAATTTCCCTGGCGTGAGTCAAGGAACCTCGGGTATTTACCCCAGATAATGACGCCGCTTCAGCAGGACCCCAGCTCTGACTCTGAGTGAGATGAGAGCCATTGGAGAGCTCTGAGCCCAGCCGTGACCTAATCTGATTTGTAAATGATCCCTCAGGTTGCTGTGTTGAGAAGGCTGAGGGGGTGCAGGTGGGGGCAGGGGCAAAAACAGGGACCCCCGTTGGGATGACCTGCTCTCTGAAGCTTTCCTGACCCCTCCTCCCTTCAGGTGGAGCCGACCTCTTCCTCTGTTGTTCTCTAGGCTTCCACAACATTTCCCCTAATTTAAACACTGTTTACTTGTCTGTCTTCCTCCAGGTCAATATATCCACAACACCTGGCCCAGAACAGGTGCTTGGCAAAGTATGTTTCCAGCATGTTAGATACAATTGAAATAACAGCTAGAACCCAGTATGTTGGTCAAGGATCTTTTTTAAAAATGTATTTATTTTTCACAGACAGGGTCTTGTTTTGTTACCAGGCTGGAGTACAGTGGTTCCATCATAGCTCATTGTAACCTTGAACCCTCTTGAGGCTCAAGAGATCCTCCTGCCTCAGCCTCCCGAGTAGCTAGGACTACAGGCCATGCCACTAAGCTTTTTAAAATTAAAAAGATTTAATTTTAAAATATTTTGTAGAGACAGGGTTTCGCTATGTTTCCCAAGCTGGTCTAGACCCCCTGGCATCAAGCAATCCTCCCACCCTGGCTTCCCAAAGTGCTGGGATTATAGGCATGTGCCACCGTGCCTGGCCAGGGATCCTTAACTGCAGGAAACAGAAACCAACTCTGGTTGTCTTTAAATTAAAAAGAAAATTTTGGAGATGCCCAGAACCCACAGGAAGGCTGGAGAACTAGGTCTGGACAAAGAACAGGAAGCAGCAGAGAGGTTCTTGGCAGTCAGGCTGTGTGGCTGTGGTGAAGAAGTCAACTGCCTCACCCACCTTGTTTCAAAGTCCTGGGAAGGGCTCTGACTGGAAGGATTGAGGTCAGGTGTCAATGCTTTGGTCTCACTGGGGCAGGGAGAGGAAGAACTGGGGCAGGGAAAACCTTCAGAGACCCCTTTGGCTTCCAGGATGGGAGGGCAAGGCTCCCCGATTTAGTGTCTCACCAAGACTGTGCTGGCAGGAGGCAGGCAATGGGAAGGGAGAGCAGAGAGCTGTGAGGGGAAACCAATGCCGAGTGGCCCAGTGCCAGCAAATGTCCACAACAATTTCCCAGGGCTGGAAAAGCACAGAAGCACGAGCTGGGAACTGGGAATTGGGCACTGTACAAGAGATGAGTCTTCCTTGTCTGTGGAAGACAAGGGCTCAGCATAGCACCTAGTACTCAGATGTTCATCTGATGTTTATCCCATGAGTGGATGGATGGAGGGATGAGCTACGAAAACCCAAGGGCTGTGAGCATTACTCCTTCCTTCCTTCCTTCCGAGCCAGAGTCTATGTCACCCAGGCTGGAGTGCAGTAGCATGATCCTGGCTTACTGCAATCTCTGCCTCCTGGGCTCAAACAATCCTCCCACCTCAGCCTCCTGAGTAGCTGGGACTACAGGCACATACCACCATGCTCAGCTAATTTTTTTTTTTAATTTTTTGTACAGACAGGGTCTCACTGTATTGCCCAGGCTGAACATTTCTAGGCACATTGATTTTATGAATCAAAAGGGGATGAGATGGCAGCAGCCTCAATGAAGAGATGATTGCAAAAAAGAAAAAAAGACTTACCTCAGGGAACAAATTGTAGCACTGTTTCCAAAGGCCCCATTCATCTAGCTCTGAGCAGGATTAACATTTATTTAAATAAATTGGCCCCATGCAGTTTGGGCTGATTATGTTGGACACACTGGAGGGATTGGGCAGCAGGAGGTGGGCTAGCCTCCAGATTCTCTCAGGAAGCCATGGATCTGGCCCTGACATCCCATCCAGGAGTGGGGCCCAGCAGTCTGGGGAAGAACCAAGTGGGACGTTTTGACTACACGTGCCAAGAAGCCAGCATCTTTCAAGGAAATCTGCTGGGCTGGGCACCAAGGAGTATCACAATCCATGCATAGCGAGTTGAGGGGTTGGCCTCAGAACCTGCCTGGAGGTCATACAGCCCAGAGGTTTCCAAATGTGCTCTTGGGGCCTGTGAAGTCACAGAAGTGTCACAGGTGCATCCAGAGGTGAAGATAAGGAGGCAAACCCTGAGCTCCTCGTCCCAGTTGCCTTTGACCAGAGCAGCAACACACACTTTCAGGTTTTTCAAGGGAGATTCATTTGAATAAAGAGTTCTGTGGGCCAGGTGCACCTGTAATCCCAGTACGCTGGGGAGGCCAAGGTGGGAGGATCACTTGAGACCAGCCTGGGCAACACAGCAAGACCTCCTCTCGAAAGAAAGAGAGAGAGAGAGAGGGAGAGAGGGAGGAAGGGAGGAAGGAAGGAAAAAAAGAAAAGAGTTCTGTGTACAAAAAAAAAAAAAGTTTGGGATCTACTTCAGTGTTTTCAGGAGTATAGATGGGAAGGACACAGAATTGCTAGTTACGTGACCTTATTAAGCCTTGGTTTCCCCATCTATAAAATGTGGATAACATCAGAGGATTGTAGGCTGGTGCGGTGGCTCATGCCTGTAATCCCAGCACTTTGGAAGGCTGAGGCAGGCGGATCACCTGAGGTCAGGAGTTCGAGACCAGCCTGACCAACATGGAGAAACCCCATCTCTACTAAAAATACAAAATTAGCCGGGTGTGGTGGCATGTGCCTGTAATCCCAGCTACTTGGGAGGCTGAGGCAGGAGAATCGCTTGAACCCAGGAGGCAGAGGTTGCGGTGAGCCAAGATCGCCCCACTGCACTCCAGCCTGGGCAACAAGAGCAAAACTCCATCTCAAAAAAAATAAAATTAAATTAAAATAAAACAACCCAGAGGATTGTGGTGAGATTAAGTGGGATAATGTATGTGGCAGGATATTATTTTGAGACACTCATTGATGTTCATTTTTCTCCCTGTATTTTCCCATTTGCTTTTCCACATTCAAGTAGCTTTGAGGGTGGGGGCAGATTGAGGAGTACCCTAAAACTCTTTCTTAAAGGCCTGAACCCTTAGGGAACTAAGCTAGTGTCTAGAAGCGAGAAAAGGGGAAGAGAAGATTCATGCAAATGCTCAAGGCACCTTGGCCAGAAGCAGAGGGGAGACCAGACCCCACACTCCTCCAGAACCAGCAGGGTCTCCTGTCCCAGAAAGGAGTGACAGAGAGCAAGAGATCTGCGGCCCCGGAGCAGTTCTCAGGGAGGCAGTGAGATCCTTTAGGCTGACCACGTTGAAGTAACAAGAAAACAATGGCCCTGAAGGGGCCCTGGGGGTGGGGCAAGGACAGCATCAGAAGCCATGGATGGTGTTCTGAAGACCAAAATCCCATCCTCCTACCATGTGATGTTGCACAAAGACCTCAGAACTAGGACATAAATCCTGGAAGAAGTTACATATTTAGGCCGGGTGGGGTGGTAATCCCAGCGGAGTCTGAGGCGGGCGGATTGCTTGGGCCCAGGAGTTTGAGACCAGCCTGGGCAAGATGGTGAAACCCCATCTCTACTAAAAATACAACAATTAGCTGGGTACAGGGGCATGAACCTGTCATCCCAGCTACTCGGGAGGCTGAGGCTGGAGAATTGCTTGAACCCTGTAGCTGGAGGTTGCAGTGAGCCGAGATGGAACCACTGCACTCCAGCCTGGGCAACAGAGTGAGACCCTGTCTCCAAAAAATAAAGAAAGAAATTACATATTTTTCCCCACCAGCCTGATGGCAAAGGAACTCCGAATCAGAAATGGGGCACAGGTACAGAAAAACAAGAAAGTTTTCTGCCTGCCCACTGGAGCTGTCCGGGCACTGAGCAAAGGCCTGCCTTGTGTGTCTAAGGCCTGGAGCCAGCCCAGGGGCTGCATCTGCATCGCTCAGCCCTCTCCTGGCTGGTCTCTGTGCCTCTTCAGTCCAATGCTTCCTCCTTCCCAGGCCCCATCTGTTCTGCAGTTTTCTCTCAACCTAGCTTCCTGGGAGGGGCTGTAGACATGTTTGAGGAGCCCAGTAAAACACCCTCAAGGGCTGTTGCCTTCTTCCTCCGGGCTAACTGAATTCTTGCAGGGGCTGGGAAGAGGTGGGTGGGAGGACAGGGCAGGCCGATCTGGAGAGTCTGGCTTCCTGGGCCCCAGCCCAGCCCTCGGCAGAGCAATGTGACCTGATCCCATACTTGGCAAGGCAGCTGCAGACATTTGCAAAGTGACAAAAGGAGAGGAGGGACCTAAGAAGAAAACAGCATTTGCACAGCACATGGAAGTGCCTGGAAATGTCTTCTAGACACGTTATTCTTCTCTAGGGTGATTTTCAAGGCCAACTGAGCCTGGAGACTAAGGCTTCCAGAGGTGACTGACTGGCCCAGTGTGGCCACAGAGGCTTCCTCTCTGCAGTGTGTGTGTGAGTGAAACTGCCTTTGCAAAGATTGTAACATTGAGAAAATTACGGCAGTGAAAGAGATCTAATCTAACCCACCCCCATCTCGCATTTGCCTTAATCATTCCTGGGCTTAAGCTAAGCTAACTTTGGGAGACATTTAGGTTATCATTTATTTATTTATTTATTTATTTAGAGGCAGGGTCTCTCTCTGTTGCCCAGGCTGGGGTCCAGTGGTGCGATCTCAGCTCACTGCAACCTCCGCCTCCCAAGTTCAAGTGATTCTCATGCCTCAGCCTCCTGAGTAGCTGAGACAGGTCCGTGCCACTACACGCAGCTACTTTTATTGTATTTTTACTAGAGATGGGGTTTGCCATGTTGCCCAGGCTGGTCTCGAATTCCTGGTCTCAAGTGATCCACCCACCTTGGCCTCCGAGTGTGCTGGGATTACAGGCATGAACTACAGCACCCTGCCAAGGTTACAGTTTAAATTATACTAGGCCTTCCCCAAAAGTCAACTGCCTTTTAAAGCTGATGAAAGGCCATTAGACTAGGGGGAGAAGAGGAATCTGATTTCTGATAAGGTGTAGCCATTATTCCAGAGGGATCCTGCAGATAACATCACTATTGTAGACTGACCTTTTGAGATATCTTTTCAGATATTTTTTGCATGTCTGACACCCATGGCTCCACCTGGACCTGATGACTCCTGTGGCCCCACCCAGGAGTGACTCAGCTCAACACAACAGCTTTGACCCCCTCTGAGTTCATCTCCACTCCAACCAATCAGCAGCAAGCACCCATTGCCTGGCCACCCCCACCCCTTACCCAAACTGCCTTTGAGCCTTGGAGATTGATATGAGTGATAACTCCATCTCCTGTGTGGTGTGGCTGGCTACAAGTCAATTAAATTCTTTCCTTACTGCTATGGCATGTTCTTTATTTGTGCAGCAGGAAGGAAAAACCCATCAGTTACATGAGCATGTGTGTATATGTGTGAGTATATGTATGTATTGTGTATGTGTGAATGTATGTGTGTATATAGTGTGTATGTGTGTGTCTATGTGTGTATAGGAATGTGTGTGTGTGTGTGTGTGTGTGTGTGTGTGTGTGTCCATTTCAGGACAGGGGCTCTCCCTAGATCTTTAGAGCCGGTAGGACGTCATTTAGCAATCCCCCAAATCCAATCACTCCTTTTTAGGGATGTTAAAACCAAGGCCGAAATGACCTGCCTGAAATCGCACCTTTCTCCAGTGACAAAGGAGGAAGTGGCCTGGGAGTCAGAAGTGGTCTCATCTGCACCCCAACTCTTGGCCCTTCTTGCTTGGTAGAGGTCATTCTCTCTTGATAGCACAGCCGCTTGATGAAAATAGAGCAGTTAGCTTGTCCAGCAGTGGCCCCATCTGGGCCAAGCCCTGTGCTTTGTACCTGACATAGGTTATGTCATTCAACGTACCCCTCACAGTGATCTCTCAAAATAGGCATTTTGATGTACATTTCATAGAGGTGGAAACCGAAGCTGGCTGGGTGAGTTTTATTTCCCACAGCCTGCGTACTTGTTCTATTTATGTAGTCATGATTGACATTTTTGAGGACATACTATATGCCGGGTACTGTTCTAAACACTTTGTACGTGCTACCTTCTTTTTTCCTCATCATAGCAGGTACCTATGTTACCACTATGTAACCACCCTATGTTACAAACGAGGTCCCTAAGCACAGAGTTTAAGTAATTGCTCAAGGTAAATCAGCAAGTAGAGGTCAGAAATCTAAAGGCAGTGAGGAAGGGGAGCAGTGAGACCGGAAGAGAGGAAAGCCCTAGAAGTCTGAGTTAACCGCAGTGGGCAACTGGGGCTCAACCCCACCAGGGACGGCTGTGAGCCTGGGTCAAACACACTTCAGGGGTATTTAGCTGAGGGATTGTAACCGAGTAGCCCCGTTTTTCTAAGAGATGGTTTAATTATTTTTTCTCTCTTCTTTTCTCACTCCCCGGTTCCCCAGTTTCCCACTTCCTACTCATTCCTTTAGACATGCAAATATAACCTTTTACCTCACAGTTCAGCAGATGCTCCCTACAAGGCAAGTTCATCTAATTATATGTTCTCCTAGACGGATCTCTTCTTGAGGGTTACCAGTTGATTTGCAAACCAAAGCCTGCCCATCGGGGAATTCTAACCCTCCACCGGGTTGCCTCAGAACTTTCGCTCACCAAGAGGCTGCCTTGAGAGATAACAGCCAATTTCTATGAGACTCCCTCCCACCTGGGGAGTTCCCAGCCTAGTCCTGCTCACGAAGGCTCCAGCAGTCACCAGCTCGACTGCCCAGTAGATAAGGTACCAGAGCTAACATGCAGACCCCCACTTGCTCACTTCTTCCCCTGACTTTTAAAAGTGCCTGCTTTCTGCTCCAAAAGTAAAGCAGTATATTTAAAGGCGAGACACCTGTGC
This sequence comes from Pan troglodytes, assembly GCF_028858775.2. Taxonomy (NCBI): domain Eukaryota; kingdom Metazoa; phylum Chordata; class Mammalia; order Primates; family Hominidae; genus Pan; species Pan troglodytes. The sequence goes on from NC_072417.2 coordinate 40,241,466, forward strand.
TCCTTCCCCTAAACTAGCTTTGGACTAATTTATACCAGACATACATTTATTTATTTATTTATTTATTTATTTGAGACAGGGTCTGGCTTCGTCACCCAGGCTGGGGTGCAGTGGCAGGATCTCGGCTCACTGCAACCTCTGCCTCCTGGGTTCAAGTGATCTTCCCACCTCAGCCTCCCGAGTGGCTGACACCACAGGTGGGTTTGGGTTACCTGGCTAATTTTTGTATTTTTTTGTAGAAATGGGTTTTCCCCATATTGCCCAGGCTGGTCTCGAACTCCTGAGCTCAAGTGATCTGCCACCCTCAGCATCCCAAAGTGCTGGGATTAGAGGCATGAGCCATGGCCTCCAGCCTAGATGACACAGTGAGACCCCATCTCAAAAAAAAAAAAAAAAAAGAAAATTGGACTCCGCATGCAGCAAGCAAACTAACCTGCCATTCGGTTACAGGACGAGGAAGTGCCTTGGAACTACCCCTATGTGAGCGAGTGCTCCTTATCCAGGGAATGTCATTAGGCAGAGATGTAGGAAGCCACCTTCCTAAAGGTGCTGTCTGCAGGTGACTCCAGGTGGCCCAGGAGATACAGGCAGGGCAGCATTTGCTACCATGTATTAGCCCTGACACTTGGTGCTCAACAAATGCTTATTTTCTTCCCTTCTCTCTACAGAACATTTTCTTTGGACCCAGATATTTCTGGAAATCAATAAAGCTGGTTTTATTATGTGTATGGCAAAATGTCGTTTGCTTTTATACCACCATAATTTTTTTTTTTTTTTTGAGACAGGGCCTCACTCTGTCACCCAGGCTGGAGTACAGTGGCACAATCTGGGCTCACTGCAGCCTTGAACTCCTGGGTTCAAATGATCCTCCCACCTCTGCCTCACAAGTAGCTGGGACTACAGACACGTGCCACCATACCTGGCTAATTTTTGTATTTAAAAAAAAAAAATTGGAGGCCGGGCCTGGTGGCTCACACCTATAATCCCAACACTTTGGGAGGCTGAGGCGGGCGGATCGCCTGAGGTCAGGAGTTCAAGACCAGCCTAGCCAACATGGTCAAACCCCATGTCTACTAAAAATACAAAAATTAGCCGGGTGTGGTGGCACATGCCTGTAATCCTGGCTACTCGAGAGGCTGAGGCAGGAGAATTGCCTGAACCTGGGAGGTGGAGGTTGCATGCAGTGAGCCAAGATCGCACCACTGCACTCCACACTCTAGCCTGGGCAATAGAGTGAGACTCCATCTAAAAAAAAAAAAAATTTTAAATATTTTTTTAAAATAGATAGGATCTCACTATGTTGCCCAGGCTAGTGTTAAACTCCTGAGCTCAAGCAATCCACCTGCCTTGGCCTCCAAAGTGCTGGGATTGAAGGTGTGAGCCACTGCGCCTGGCCCTGGCTAATTTTTGTATTTTTTGTAGAGACTAGGTTTTTGTCATGTTGCCCAGGCTGGTCTCAAACTCCTGCGCTCCAGCAGTCTGTCAACCTCGGCCTCCCAAAGTGCTGGAATTACAGGCATTAGCCAGAAATGTTCATATAAAAAAATCTCACAAATGAGAAAATCTGCATTGTCAGGTTGCTACCTAATTATTACTTCATCAATATTATGATTTCTACAAATGTTCATAGCAGCACTATTCACAACAGTCAAAGGGTGGAAGCAACCCAAATGTCCACCAGTGGATGAATGGATAAACAAATTGTGGTCTGTCCATACAATGAAATATTATTTAGCCTTGAAAAGGAATGAAATATTCACGCTATCACATGGATGAACCTTGAAAACATTACGCTAAGTGAAAGAAACCAGGCACTGAAGGTCACATATTGTATGATTCCACCTATATGAAATATCCAGAATAGGCAAATCCACAGGAACAGAAAGCAGACTTGTGGTTGCCAGGCTGTAAGGAGAGAGGAATGGAGTGTGACTGTATAATGGGTGTGGCTCTCTTTTGGCGGTGATGGAAATGCTTTGGATCTAGATGGAGGTGATGACTGCAAATCATTATGAATATACTAAATGCCACTGAATTGTTCACTTTGTTATTTATTTATTTGGAGACAGAGCCTCGCTCTGTCGCCCAGGCTGGAGTGCAGTGGCTTAATCTTGGCTCACTGCAACTTCCGCCTCCCGGGTTCAGGCGATTCTTGTGTCTTGGCCTCCCGAGTAGCTGGGACTACAGGTGCCTGCCACTACGCATGGCTAATTTTTTTATATTTTTAGTAGAGACGGGTTTCCCCATGTTAACCAGGCTGGTCTTGAACTCCTGGCCTCAAATGATCCACCCACCTCAGTCTCCCAAAGTGTTCCCCGACTAACGCAGTTCATCGTCTTATCAGCATTTAGAGAGGCTCCCTGCTTCCTTAGTACTTTGTGTTTTTTCCTTGCTCTCTGCCTAAATGTCAAATAGATAATCTCTAGACTCCAGCATCTAGTAATACTTTGCAACGTCTCATGTCTTTCCATTAATACATGTTACGTGATAAAAGGGTTGGTTTCATGCTCCTTGAAAGATGTTTCCAATGGGTTCAAGGACTTTCTTTGCTTTTTATTTTATTTTATTTTGAGACAGTCTTGCTCTGTTGCCTAGGCTGAAGTGCAGTGGTGCGATCTCAAGTCACTGCAACCTCTGGGTCCCCAGTTCAAGTGATTCTCCCATCTCAGCCTCCCAAGTAGCTGGGACTACATGGACAGGCCACCATGCCCAGCCAATTTTTAGTAGAGACGGGGTTTCGCCATGTTGGTCAAGCTGGTCTCAAACTCCTGGCTTTAAGCAGTCTGCCTGCCTTGGCTTCCAATGTGGTGGGATTACAGGCATGAGCCACTGAGCCAGGCCCTTTCTTTGCTTTTTAAATTAAAATCTTTTATTTTAACACTTCCAAGCCCAGATTAGTCTTACAAGCCTCAGCATCTGCTAGGAAGCTGCTTGTTCTCTTGGAGGTGGACTCTTGGGGACATTGTTTTTCTTCTAAAAGATTAACACAGCATTAGCGATATATTTGATGAAGTTTACATAAGCAGATGAAATCAGCTTTTGCCTTATGAAGAAATGTGGTGGACTGCTAACCAGTGCCCCACCCAACTCCACCTCCTACTACTTGCACCCTGGTGTAGCCCCTTCTCATGCAGACTCTGGACTTGGCCGGGTGATTTGCTTTGCCAACTGGATATTAGCAAGAGCTATGTAAGCAGGGGCTTGATAGACATTTGCACAGGGGGGCTCCTGCTCTTGTAAGCAGGCCACCATGCTCTCAAGAAGTCCAGGCCATCCCCCTGTAAGAGGAACCAGGAGATTCCTGGAGGATAACAGAGGTGCCTGGCCCCAAGGCCCCAGGCAAATACAAGAGGCCTCCTTGGACATTCCCACCAGCCTGTTGCCAGTGAACACAGCCACATGAGCCACCCCTAGGCAAAGACCGCCTAGTCAACCAGACACTGCCAAAAAAAAAAAAAAAATCATTGTCTGTTTAAAGCCCCTAAATTATGGAACTGTCTGCTGCACAGTCACAGAGAACTGACACATGAAGTTCACGTTCAACAGTAAAGTGGAACATGGACAATCCTGAAGGTGAGCTGTGGAAACATTCTCAGCATCCTGAGTCCTGTTTATCTCGAGGTTGCACCTATTTCTTGGATTTATTTCTGACTATAAAAGGAAAATTGAAAAATACCCAAAAAAAGTTTAAAGAAGAAATTGATATTGCTCACAGTCCCACACTCCAAAATAAGTATATTTTACCTTTTGGTGACTCTCCTTTCAGGTCTTCATTCTTTCTTTCTTTCTTTTTTTTAGGCAGGGTCTCGTTCTGTCACCTAGTCTAGAGCACAGTGGCATAATCATAGTTCACTGAGCGTCAACCTCCTGGGCGCAAGTGATCCTCCTGCCTCAGCGTCCCCAGTAGCTGGTACTACAGGCATGCACCACTATGCCCAGCTAGTTTTTGTATTTTTAGTAGAGACGAGGTTTTGCGATGTTGGACTGGCTGGTCTTGAACTCCTGACCTCAAGTGATCCTCCTGCCTCAGCCTCCATGACTCGTGAGCCACCGTGCCCAGCCGACATAACATTTTTTATTTAATGAATCTTCTGCTGTTGAACATTTAAGTTGGCTTGTTTGAAACAGAACGTAATATTGCAGTCCATATACTTGTAAAAAGTATTTCAGCATATGGCAGATGATTTTCTTAGAAAAGTGTCCCAAGGTGGACTTACCGCATGTCCTGATTAATCTCTGTGTCCCCAGATACTCTTTGCAGCCTCCCCTACCTTTCTCTGTGCCCCCGGAGACTGAGCCAGCCCTAAGCATTGAATCACTTAACTTCCCCTGGTACTTTGAATAAGGTTCAGCCATCAAGAGGCAACAGCAAGGGGGACAGGTGACAGGAGGGGAGGGGGTATGTATTTGTCCTGCTCCCTCCCTGCTTTGCTGTGGTTCTGGCAGTGGCTGCAGCCCTAGGGCTGTAACTTGGGTGTGGCCGACCCTCCGAACTGTCTGGGGTGCTAATGGAGTCCTGCTGTTGCACAAGCTTCAACTTCCCCTCTTGGTTCCCTTAACCCGGCCCATGTCTCTGAAAATAATAACTTCACTACAACATCTCTTCAAAATCCCAGCTGGGTAGGGAGATTAGAGGGTCTTTCTAGAACACCTGCTAATATGAACAAGTTCTCCTTCGCTGGCCATTTTTTTCAAAGTGTTCTTGGTTGTCCCCACTTGTCTATGACCTTTAGATTCACTATGCAAAATTCCCCAAAAATATCATATCGGAATTTTTATTATTAATACAATTGCACGAAACTGGCCATGGGCAGTTGCTCACACCTATAATCCCAGCACTTTGGGAGACTGAGGTGGGAGGATCGCTTGAGCACAGGAGTTTGAGACCAGGCCGGGCACAACAGCTCATGCCTGTAATCCTAGCACTTTGGGAGGCTGAGGTGGGCAGATTGCCTGAGCTCAGGAGTTTGAGACCAGCCTGGACAACATGGCAAAATCCCGTCTCTACTAAAAAACAAAAAATTTGTTGGGCATGGTGGTGCACATCTGTAATCCCAGCTACTCAGGAGGCTGAGGCGTGAGAATTGCTTGAACTAGGGATGTGGAGGTTGCAACGAGCCAAGATCGCACCACTGCACTCCAGCCTGGGGGACAGAGTGAGACTCTTTCCAAAAAAAAAAAAAAAAAAAAGAATTTGAGACTAACCTGGGCAACACAGCAAGACACCATCTCTACAAAAAAATTAAAAATACAAAAATTAGCTGGGCGTGGTGGCATGCACCTGTAGTCCTAGCTACTTGGGAGGCTGAGGTGGGAGGATCACAGGAGCTCAGGAGTTTGAGGTTACAGTGAGCCATGAGCACACCACTGCACTTCAGCCTGGGCAACACAGCAAGAGGCTGTCTCTAATTTTTTTAAAAATAAGAAAAAATGTGTTAAAAAAAAGAATCACACAAAACTTATATATTAATTTGGCCAGAACTGGCATCTTTCCATTCACGAGTATCACATGCCTTTCCATGTATGTAAACTTTATTTAAAACCTCTTAGTTAAGTTTTTGTTGTTTATAGGACATGCACATTTTGTGTCAAGCTTATATCTAGGTATTTTATAAATGACCATGAAAAAATTCACTCTCAAGCATTAAAGAAATGCAAATTATGAGAGAACAATGAGATCCTATTTTTCCTTTCAAACTGGGACATAGTTTTACAAATAATACTCAACCTCAGAACGGTGTAGTGAAAAGGGCATTCTCATATGCTTCTGGGAGGATATGCATTAGTCTATTTATGTCCATTCTGGAGGAAGGTTTGACATTTTGTATAATAAGAATTGAAAATGTTGGCCAGACATGTATACATATGTAACTAACCTGCACATTGTGCACATGTACCCTAAAACTTAAAGTATAATAATAATAAAATAAAAAAAAGAAAATTAAAAAAAAAAAAAGAAAAGAAAATGTTGGCCAGGTGTAGTGGCTCATGCCTGTAATCCCAGCACTTTAGGAAGCTGAGGCAAGACGACTGCTTGAGCCCAGGAGTTCAAAGCCAGCCTGGGCAACAAAGCCAGACCCTGTCTCTATTAAAAATAAATAATAATAAATTTTTAAAAAGAATTTAAATTGTTTATGTCCTTTTAAATGAAATCTTTCCTATCCAGTTTTCCTGTGCAGCTGCTTCATTCAAGCCTGCTTTTAGTTGGAGCCTAAAACAATGTGAATAAATGTCCTAAATCCATAATTAGCGGCCTAATATGATTTTTTTAAGAAGTCCATATCCTTTGGCTTAATGTATAAGGTCAGGGTCCTGGCCAGAAATAGGCCCGAGCATTTAGTTTATAATCAAAGTGATACTTCAAACCAGTGAGGAAATATTCTACTAAAAGAGAAAGGCTGGGCTGGGCATGGTGACCCACGTCTGTAATCCCAGCACTGCGGGAGGGCGAGGCGGGTGGATCATTTGATGTCAGGAATTCAAGACCAACCTGGTCAACATGGCGAAAACCCATCTCTACTAAAAATGCAAAACTTAGCCAGGCATGGTGGCACGCGCCTGTAATCCCAGCTACTGGGAAGGCTGAGCCAGGAGACTCGCTTGAACCTGAGAAGCTGAGGTTGCAGTGAGCAGAGATTGTGCCACTGCACTCCAGCCTGGGAGACAAAAGCAAGACTGTCTCAAAACAAACAAACAAACAAACAAACAAAAAAGAGAGAAAGCCTGAATAATGACATATGAAAAGTTGACTCTTCAGAAAAAAATAAGTTTAGATCTTTATCTTCCAGTTTATATCAAAATTAGTCCCAGGTGGGTTTAAAAGCCAAATGAAGGAGTAAGAGGAAATGGAGGAAGGGAAGGGGGGAAGAGGAGCAGAAAAGAAAAAATATAGATCTGAAATGTCTGTGTGATACTCAGATGGGAGCAGTTTTACAATTAAAAAAACAAAAGGGAGAAAGAATAAAGGAAAACATCAAGGCCAGGAGTAGTGGCTCAAGCCTGTAATCCCAGCACTTTGGGAGGCCCAAGGCAGGCAGGTTGCTTGAGCCCAGGAGTTCAAGACCAGCCTGGGCAACATAGCGAGACCTCCTCTCTACAAAAGATACAAAAATTAGCCGGGCCTAGTGGTGTGCACCTGTGGTTCCAGCTACTAGGGAGGCTAAGGTGGGAGGATGGCTTGAGCCGGGAGGCGGAGACTGCAGGGAGCCAAGATCATGCCACTGTACTCCAGCCTGGGTGACAGAGTGAGGCGCTGACTGAAAAATAAAAAACTAAAGAAAGAAAAAGAAAAACATCAAAAGGTCATCCCACATCAAAATGTCGTGTGGTGTATCAAATATCACCAAAAACAAAATCAGAAGGTAAAATTCTAAGCTTAGAAAAATATTTGCAACACATTCGACAGAACTGACATGTTTAAAGTGCTTCTGTACGTCAACAAGAGAAAAAATAGAAAATAGAAAAGCAGACCAAAGATATGAATAGGCAACTCACAAAAGGAGAAAGTCAGATGTTCATAACTATTTTTAAAATGCAGCAGACACGTGGTCTTGGAGACGCAACAAGCAGGGCCGCGGACCAGGCGTTAGGTAGGAAAGGCATTCACCCCTTCTCCAGCTGCGGGGCGGGGCTCCGGGTCCCTCTCTGGAGGGGCCTCCAGGGAGCGGAGCTCTGGGATGCCGTTTCCCCGGGGCGTCTGGGAGGGGCTGGAGAAACAAGCATTTCCTAGGGCTGAGCCCACTTGCCCTCTAGGGGGTGGCGATTTCTCTCCCAGTCTTCCCCCCGACTTGGCTGGACTCCGAGGGGAGGGCGCTGGCGCTTCCAATGGCACGGCAGCTCGTGGGGAGCTCGGGCGCTGCCTCTCGGGCGGCTTCCCCAGCCCTCCTGACTCGCGGCCACCGGAGGGCGGTGCTGTCCAGGAGACGCCGGAGCTGGGCGCTCACAAAGGCCCCTTTCTCCTCCACCGGAGATGAGTCATAGCCCAGGCGGGGTCGGAAGGGCAGCCGCTCCAAGGCGACTGCAGAGCCGCGACTGCAGAGCCACGCCTCCGAGTCACCCTGGACGCCTGCGCCGGCCGCGTCTGCTTCTCCTTGGCTTGGCAGGCCACAGGGAAAACTGGGTCAGGCCGGTGGCCTAGTTCGCTGGTTCACAGCGTGAACGCCGGCAGTAGGTGACTAGGAAGGGCATCTCCACTTACTGTCTGGCTCATTCACGTGACAAATATCTGAAGAGCCCCGTGACTGACAGCCAGTTGCTAGTGCACTCCCAAGGCCCGGGTCACCTGAGTTTAGAATGTGTCATCTCAATACCCTGGGGGCTGGGCCTGCCTGGGCAGGTCGCCAAATCACCGGTCTCGTCACATCTCAGGTTCAGTTGCCCACATTGCAAAACATCCCCTGGCCCCCTGGCATTGGATTCCCTTGCGATCTAACCCTGCCCCACCCCTCTGACTGGCTCCCACCAGGTGGCCTTCACTTTGGTCCCCACCCCTGCCTGGCAATCCCCCTCCCCACATCCTGCTCCTGTGAGCCCAGGCCTGTCCTATGGCGGCCTGCAGTGACCTTCCACACCCACCCGAGCCCATTCAGTCTCCTCTCTGCTTCTGACTCTGCCCTAGGATGTCTGAGGATGTCATTTGTTTTTCCCTCCAAAATTCTTGTTGCTAATAAGAAGGACACTTTTGTCACCCGGTCCAAAGGTGTAAGCTGCTGGGCCTCAGTGGAGCCAGAAGCAGCCTGTATAGGCCTGGTCTGCTCAGCTGGACAGGAGGAGATCTGGTAGGGATGGACCACTCCAGAGGAGAGGAGGTCAGCCATGGGCCTGAGCAGCATGAAGACCTCATGTGCCAGGAGGGAGGTCAGCAAGGGTGTGAGACCAAGGAGGGCACTGAGTCCAGAGTGCAGTAGCCCTTCCTCTTCTTTCTTTTCTTTTCTCTCTTTTTTTTTTTTTTTTCAGATGGAGTCTCACTCTGTAGCTTAGGCTGGAGTGCAGTGGCACAATCTTGGCTCACTGCAGCCTCTACCTCCCAGGTTCAAGCGATCCGCCTGCCTCAGCCTCCTAAGTAGGTGGAACTACAGACGCACACCACCAAGCCTTGCTAATTTTTGTATTTTTAGTAGAGATGGGGTTTCACCATGTTGACCAGGCTGGTCTCGAACTCCCAGCCTCAAGTGATCTGCCCTCTTTGGCCTCCCAAAGTGAACCACCAGGCCTGGCTCCTCTCCTTTTTTCTTTCCTTCCTCTTCTTTCCCTGCCCTCCCTTGTGGTTGCAGCCAAGGAGCTGGGCTGCAGCTGGCCCTCCCTCATGCTGAGTTTTGCTAACATAGTGCCTTCTTGTTCTCTCCCCCTCCCACCTTCCTGCCACCCCATGTGCCATTTCCCAGTGACTCTGGAGCATCTGAGATGCCTCTGCCTGCATTATGGGTGGGCACACTGAGGCTCAGAAGAGCCAATGACTTGCCAGGAAGCACAGCCATTGGCAGGAGTGGGCAGAGTGGCAGAGGGATCAACTCTGTCTCACCCCAACTTGTGAGGACATGCCCAGAACACATGGGAAAGCAGGTGCACTGTGCTTTGCTGGGATGACAGCGTTCATAGACTTGAAGGCATCAATTTGACTTCAGCATTTAAAAAAATTTGTAATGTTTGCTGCAGAATATCCAAACAATAGAGATGTGTATAAAATAGAACCCAAACAAAAGTCCAATTCTCCCCCAACTCACTTCTCACTGTTGTAAACCAAAAATAATGGACCCCTCCTCTCGGCCAAAGGCATTCCAGGGTTACCTGAAAATCTAGTCAGGCCATGATGGAAGAGGGGGTGGGAGATGCCTCATTATACCCTCCAGCATTCACACCAACGGGGACCTTAGGTCTGATAAGAAACAATACAGTCTATTCTCCCTAAATCCTGCTACTTGGAGGCTTCGTCTGTGTGACAAAACCTAGGTCTTCACAACCTCTTATCATAACCCAGACATTCCTTTCTACCGATAATAACTCTTTCAATCAATTGCCAATCAGAAAGTTTTAAAATCTGACCTCTGGAAGCTGCACCCTACTTTGAATTGTCCTGCCCTTCCAGATCAAACCAATGTAAACCTTGCCTGTATTGATTGATGTATTGTCTTCCTAAAATGTATGAAAGCGGCCAAGTGCAGTGGCTCACGCCTGTAATCCCAACACTTTGGGAGGCCGAGGCAGGTGGATCACCTGAGGTCAGAAGTTTGAGACCAGCCTGACCAACATGGAGAAGCCTCGTCTCTACTAAAAATACAAAATTAACCCGGGCGTGGTGGCGCATGCCTGTAGTCCCAGCTACTTGGGAGGCTGAGGCAGGAGAATAGCTTGAACCCAGGAGGCGGAGGTTTCGGTGAGCTGAGATCACATCATTGCACTCCAGCCTGGATGACAAGAGCGAAACTCTGTCTCAAAAAAAAAAAAAAAAAAAAAGGAAAGAAAAGAAAAGAAAAAAAATAAAAAGTAGGAAAGCAAGCTGTACCCCGACCACATTGGGCACATGTCATCAGGACCTCCTGAGGCTGTGTCATGGGCATGTCCTTAACCTTGGCAAAATAAACTTTCTAAACTAACTGAGACCTGTTTCATATATTTTGGGTTCACACTATTAAGAGTTTGGTATACGGCTGGGCTCAGTTGCTCACACCTGTAATCCCAGCACTTTGAGAGGCTGAGGCGGGCCGATCACCTGAGGTTGGGAGTTCGAGAGCAGTCTGACCAACATAGAGAAACCCCATCTCTACTAAAAATACAAAATTAGCGGGGCGTGGTGGCGCATGCCTGTAATCCCAGGTACTTGGGAGGCAGAGACAGCAGAATTGCTTGAACCCAGGAGGCAGAGGTTGCAGTGAGCCAAGATCGCGCCATTGCACTCCAGCCTGGGCAACAAGAGCAAAACTCTGCCTCAAAAAAAAAAAAAAAGAGTTTGGTATAAATCCATCCTTCTAAGCTTTGCAACACATTTTATATATATGTAAATATAGATATATGTGTATATATATACACATTTGTATATATGTATATATACATATATACAATTATAATCACTGAACTACCATTCTGGAACTTCTGTGTTCTCTTCCTACAGCTTCGTGGCTTTCTTTGTAAAGGCTCCTAACATCCTGCCACATGGTGAACCTGTCCCTCCCTACGGCTGGACAGTTAGGGAGATTTGCTTTATGGTACATGTCTGGGTGCGTGCTGTGGGAACCTCCATGGAGAATAACTTTACATGTGGATCTGTGAGCGCAGAGACATGCATGCATCTTCTGGGCTCTTTAAAAGTTTGTGATGACAAGAGGCTGACAGGTGCACAGCAGGCCGCATGGAATTGCCACTCTGAGGAGTGCACTGTCAGCCTCAAGTCACCCCTCCCTCGACACCTGCTCACCCGCCCCCTCACCTGTTCCTCATCCCCAGGGCAGGAAGCAGCCCCATCCAAAGCTTCTGTCTTCCCGTGTGGCCTCTGTGGTCCTTCTGGCACCCCTGACCCCCTCAACCACCTTATTTGTCATCAAACATCTCCACCACCCTCAGGCTCTTAGGAGAGATGAACAAATGTCTGATGCGGCGCACAACCCAGTTAGCCACAGACTCAGCCTCCTTTTGCAACCCTGCCCACCAGCTTTGCTAACAACCCCTTTTTTCTCTCCTTTTGAAGCAGTGGCAGATACAGATGCAGCTTATTTTCAGATGCAAATCAATGCATCTCCACTGCTGCAGGCTGGGTTGCTGGGCCTAGCTTTGCAGGACTGTGTCTGCTTATTGTCTCAATACAGGCTGGGGCCTACCCTGGTCTGGGGGTCCACCCTGGTGGTGCCAGGTGACTGGTGTGGTTTTGTGGAGCCCCTCTGTGCACTGGGCTTTGATCCAGGCCCTGGGGGGTGAGATAAGAGAAATAAAGAACAGAAACTCTGTTCCACGTTCTCCCTAGTACTGAGGGCTTCTGAATATCTCTTACAGTGGACTTCTGCCATAACCTGCACAGTTTTTTGTTTTGTTTTGTTTGTTTTTTGAGACGGAGTCTTGCTCTGTCGCCAGGCTGGAGTGCAGTGGTGCAATCTCAGCTCACTGCAACTTCCGCCTCCCGGATTCAAGCGATTCTACTGCCTCAGCCTCCCAAGTAGCTGGAATTACAGGCACCCGCCATCGCGCCTGGCTAACTTTTGTATTTTTAGTAGAAATGGGGTTTCACCATCTTGGCCAGGCTAGTCTCACACTCCTGACCTCATGATCCACCCGCCTCAGCCTCCGAAAGTGCTGGGATTACAGGCATGAGCCATCGTGCCCATAACTTGTTTTGTTTTGTTTTTTTGAGACTCGGTCTCCCTCTGTCACCCAGCCTGGAGTGCAGTGGTGCAATCTCAGCTCACTTCAGCCTCCACCTCCTGGGCTCAAGTGATCCTCCCAGCTGAGCCTCCCAAGTATCTGAGACTGCAGGGGTGCACCACCACCCCAGCTGATTGCTTTATTTTTTTGGTAGAGATGGGTTTTCACCATGTTGCTCAGGCTGGTCTCAAACTTCTGAGCTCAAGGGATCCACCTGCCTCAACCTTCAAAAGTGCTGGGTTTACAGGCGTAAGGCATAAGCCACTGCACCTGGCCCCTGCACAGCTTTCAAGATTTGCCTCCCTCTTGCTCACCTTTTCCCACCTGCCCCCTGCCCTGCTGCCCCGCTAAGAAAAGAGTGCATGTGATTCTTCTTCACAGAATTATATTGCAGTATGAGTGTTAGGAACCAGCATAATACAACAGTGTGGGATGTTCAGACCAGTTCAACGAGTGTTCTCAGAGAATCTTCCATGTGTCTGGCACATCATGCCACACAAAGTACGTCACTATCTACGTCAGGAAACTAGATGGAAAAATGTCTAGACTCCTGGTCTGCTCACAAGACAGATGTATAAACAATTATAATACAATGTGATGGGAACAAGAGAGGTTGGTGACATTAAATGATAATGTGGAATATTTATTATCTGTGGAATGTTTGGGGAGAAATGTTCCCAATCTGTCTTCTTTCCTTGTTTACTTACACATCTCACCTCAAAGTTACATGTTCTCTGTCTGAGCCTCTTGCTCTTGAAATCTAGCTGCCTCAAGGGAACATTTTCAGATTAGACCCAAGAAAGACAATACTTTTCCCAGTCTAAGTGCAAAAGCCCCGTGAATCTGGCCCACTTCACAGTCGTACGTGTATCCTCCATCCTCTCTGTAACTTAATATTCCATCCACCTTTAACAAGCTTTTCCCTTCATTTGTGACTGGACTGGGGATGTGAACACTACAGAGGAAGAAGCTGCCTGTGGAACTCACGGGGTACCAAAACTTTTTTGGCAAGATAATGCCCAGTGCTGGTGAGGTTCTGGCGAGATTGCCACTCGCAGATACATACGGGTGCTTGTGGTTTAAATGGACTCTGCACTGTTGGAAAGCAATCTGAAAGCATGAACAAGAGCTATGACGCATAACTCCTTTTTTTTTTTTTTTTTTTTTTTAGACAGTCTCACTCGTCACCCAGGCTGGGGTACAATGGTGTGATCACGGCTCACCTGCAACCTTCATCTCCCAGGCTCAAGTGATCCTCCCACGTCAGCTTCCTGGGTAGCTGGGATTACAGGCGTGCGCCACCACGCCCAGCTAATTTTTATATTTTTAGTAGACGCAGGGTTTCTCCATGTTGGCCAGCCTGATCTCGAACTCCTGACCTCAAGTGATCTGCCCACCTTGGCCTCCCAAAGTGCTGGGATTACAGGCATGAGCCACCACGCCCAGCCTATGAAGCAGAACTTCTGACCCACTAGATGCACAGTTTTTGTCCAGCTTTGAGATTACAAAAGCTTCATTCCTCGAGGAGCTATCTTTAAAAGGAGAAAAGACTTTAAGTGTCCACCCACAGGGAAATTGTTAATTAGACTGAAAGCTCCTTCAATACACAGACTTTTCCCTATGCATAAAGCATAGGACAGGCAGTGGGCCATAGTAGGTCCTCAGTAGATGTTTGAGAACCTGTGAGGCGAGGGAAAAGGCAGTGCAGTGGTTAGAAACACAGTTCCTAGAGCCAACCTGCTGGGTTCAAATCCCAGCTCTGCACTAACTTGCTGTGCAACCTAGGGAAAGTTATATACCTCTCTGTGCCTCAGTTTCCTCTTCTGTAAAATAAGGATGATGACTAGAGTAGAACCAAACTTACTTACAGGATTATAAGAATTAAAGAAGGTAGAATAGGTGAGGTATACATGACTGTGAATATTAACTATGATTATTTTCATTGAATAAAATGTTCTGAGACATGATGTGGCAATTATAAATGATAATAATTAATACCATGGGCAAAGTAGAATGAATATTAATGATGTCATAGCCTCCACCCTGCTCCTCCTGCCTCTTGCCTTGCACTCTCTGGTACATTATTTCCCAGCTGTCCTATAGCTGACAAGCAAAACTAACCTTGTCCCTGCACTGCTATGCTTTGATTATGTCAGTTTCCCTAAAATACCAGAAACTGCTTCATACTCTGATACCCTTACTGCCCCCCTCACCCAGCTTGGCAAACTCATAGTCATCTGTCCAGACTTACATCACACCTAGAGCCTTTCTTCCTTGACACACCTGAGCATTGCCACTCATTGTTTCTGAATCATAACAATTGATTAAGAGACAAACATGTGACTGGCCCCGCCTGCCCTCCAGGTCTGGAGCTAGACAGTCATGCACACCAACACTGTCAATGCCAAAGAGCTGATCAAGACCCCTTTCTGGTCCCTTGATCTCTTCCCTCTGTCCCTTCCATCTTTCTGCATTGCTTTTCCAACTTAGTCTTTGCAAACCACTCTTACAATTTGTGCCACAACTGCCAATCATCTGTGCTATTCACTACTTAATATTTTCAAAAATCGAGTCTCTCTCTCTGTATTTTTTTGATTTTTTTTAGATGGAGTCTTGCTCTGCCCAGGCTGGAGTCCAGTGGCACAATCTTGGCTCACTGCAACCTCCACCTCCCAGGTTCAAGCGATTCTCCTGCCTCAGCCTCCCAAGTACATAGGACTACAGGCATGTGCCACCATGCCCAGCTAATTTTTGTATTTTTAGTAGAGATGGAATTTCACCATGTTGGTCAGGCTGATTTCGAACTCCTGACCTCAGGTGATCTACCCACCTCAGTCTCCCAAAGTGCTGGGATTACAGGTGTGAGCCACCGCACCTGGCTCCGACTCTCTCTTTAAAAACATAAATATATTTCTTTTAGCAGGCCTAGGAGGAGGCTGGAAGGCCAGCTGGATCATGGAAGAGTGAGGAGAAGAACCAGAGCAGGAGGTCTGGGCTTGGGAAAGCCTGGAGGGATTGGACAGGGTCCAGACAGGGGAGGGCCCAGGGCAGTCAAGAGTTTAAAGGCCCAGCCTGGGTCAGATCTGCATTTTAGGAAGATCCCCTGTGGCTACCAGGGGCAGGCTGGACAAAGGTCTGTGAAGACAACCTCAGCAAGAGTGGATGCCAGGAGTTTATATCCAACACTGGGAAAATAAATTCCAAATGTGGAGTGCATACATTGTTCTCTGGGAGTGAGGGTATCCATGGGCTCTTAACTCTGAGGGTTAAGAATAAGGTTTCTCCCAACCAGGAGCTGATGTTCAAGCTGCCTGGAGGCAGACAGGGTCAACTCTTTGGCAGCCAGTTCCCCAGTGTAGGGTGTGGGCTCCCGCCATGACCTTCCCCACCTGGCTGGCCCTGTGTGCTCAGATGCAGTCCTGATGGCCGAGCCCCTGAGAGACTGCCAGGCTCTGCAGCTGCCTCTTCTCTTCAGGCCTTGTTCTGCCCAAGAGCAGGTCCACAACTATCTACGGAATTAGCCTTGAGTGGCAGGAATTGAAGAAGTGGGCCCTAAAGTGTGCCTTGAACTGGGAAGGGGCAGTCAAGTAGGGAGGCAGATGGGCAGGGCAGCAGGCACTGCCCCATGTGGAGTTTCCCAGCTTCCTCCTTGGTTTCTGGTGCTTTCTGCCATTGTCTCGTTGGCTATAGGGGCTGCTGGGGCATTGGTTCCAGTAATAGGATTGAAAGAAAGCAGCACCTTAGTTTATCAGTCTGGGCTCTGCTACTAATGCTCACCTTGTCTTGGTCAAGTTGATTGACTTGAGGAACATGAAGGGGTTTGAATCACATTGGTGGTTTTCAGCAGGGGATATACCTCTGTGTGGCCTGGGTTGTGGTTTGGACTTAGAATATCCAGGCAATGGGCCTGGTAGAAATGTTTTCAGAAATTCCACCAGTAACTGTGAAGGTCAACACCAGCCTTAGTTCATCTCTGAGGTCCTTGTCACCCCTCATTTTCTGGTGAGGTCCATTGGGCACATTCTCCCACTTGGGGGGTGGTGTGGGTATAGAACCCCAGCATTGTACCAAGAACTTGCAGCATACTAAAGAAAGATACCACTTACATTGTCCAGGCCAGCCCTATTCCAGATTCAGAACTATTAAGTCTCTAATCCTCATAACAACCCCACGAGGATGTAACTTCTATTATCCCCATTTTACAGTGAAGGAAGGAGACGCAGAGAGGTTCAGTTACTTGCTAGTGAGTAGAGAGCTGGGATGCCTACCCTAGTAGTGTATTGTCAATCATCTCTCTCTGTTGCCTCCTGTGCAAGCAAGGAAGGCTGATTAGTGATCCTGCATGTGGCCCATTATGGCAATTATGAGGTTGTCTTTTCCTCAGCTGTTTAGGGGTTTGCAGGTCTGTTATCATCTGTGCCCTAGACTGGAGTTCCTAGAAGGCAGAAACTGTCTTGATAGCTCCAGCGTCCAGTAGTCTGGCATATGGCAAGTGTTCAATTGCTGCTGAGTGAATACATAAATGCATGCATGAATTAATGAATGAATAAGTGAGTGCATGGATGACCAGTGCTGGGACAGAGAGAAGCACGGGGTGCTGAGGAATCCAGGGCAGCCTCTGTCAGGGCAGAGGCTCAGAATCAGGCCCCAGAGGGTGGTTTGTGCCATGATCTGTCCATACCCAAGGGGCCCCTAAACAATATCGTCTGTCTCTTTGTACACAGCCCACCCTGTGGAGTTGACCCAACTACTGGTTGTAGCAAAACCTCCGCCCAGCCCGGGCTGCAGCCTTCCCCGCCCAGGCAGACTCTCCAGTGGAAGGAGGCTCCTCCCCCGGGCTCCAGGGCTTGTATCTTGGGGAAAGGAAGTCAAGCTGGATTTTCACCCACTTCTCTGCCTCCCTCCCGTCGCTCCCAGATCATCTGACCATTCACAGGAAGTCCATGGTGGGGTGTGGCTGTTTTTAAGGACTTTGGCATTGTTTCAGGAAAGGAAAAAAAAAAAAAAAGCTAAACAAATAACGGCTCAAAACACTAAAACAATTCTCTGATTTGCTTCAAATTTGTATAGGGGATGGGGTTTTCATAAATAGCCAGGCTGGTGGTGGTGTGGAGATGTGATCTTTTGGGCATATTAATAACAACCGCCTCCCTCACCAAGACTAGGCCCTATGTTAAGTGCTTCTGGGGCTTGATCTTATTTAATCCATACATTCCTGGGCCATACTGTGATTATGAGGAGGAGTTTCAGAGAGGTTAAGGGGCTTACCCAAGGGCACACAGCTGCAAAGTGGTTAGAGCAAAGATCTTAAGCCATGTATTTCTTTTTTTCTTTTTTTTTCTTCTTTTGTGACAGGGTCTTACTCTGTTGCCCAGGCTTGAGTGCAGTGATGCAAACATGGCTCACTGCAACCTGGACCTCCCGGGCTCAAGTGATCTTCCCACCTTACCCTCCCATGTAGCTGGGACCACAGGCACAGGCCACCATGCCCAGCTAATTTTTTGATTTTTTTGTAGGAATGGGGTCTCACTTTGTGGCCCAGGCTGGCCTGTAACTCCTGGACTCAAGCAATCCTCCCCACTCTGCCTCCCAAAGTGCTGAAATTACAGACGTGAGCCACTGCACCCAGTCCCAACTATTTCTTGACTCTGGAGTCAGATAGCCTGGGCTTGAATCCTGACTCTGCTATTTACTATCACGTGACTTCTGGCAAGTTAGTTAACCCCTCTGTGCCTGAGATCCTCATTTATAAAATGAAGATAACTGTCTGTTTCATAGGGTTGTTGTGAGCATTCAATTATACACATTAAGCACTTAGAACAGTGCCTGAATCATGGTGAAAGTTCATAAATGTTAGCTATATTTCAATACAAACGGAAATTAACACTTTATTTAATACAAATAGAAATTAACACTTCACTTACTACCTGTTTCTGGTGTCTTTTACTGCTGACATTATATATAGCATTCCACTGACCTTTGACTTTTATATGTACATTCTCCTGACTTTGTGTTTTATCAAATCCTCAATGACACTTATAATCTGTACCATTATCTATAATATACCATTACAGTGTGTACCACTTAAAACAATTTTTAAGACATCTTTGATTATAAAATATGTCCTAATTTCAGAGTGCAGAGATAAAAGTATAACTTTCTTATCAGTGAAATATGGTAAGAATGGTCTGACCCTTTATTACTGAGTTGGGTCCTTCCTGGGTATGAATTCTCCCTGCTCCCTAGATGGCATCTGTATTAGTTGATCTAGATAACAGTTCCACCCAATGCAGTCTGGCCCCTGGACTCTTAACCCAGGGCCAGCCCCAATGGCTGGTATTACTGGCAGGTCAGCTCCAGGCAAGTGGGACTACCCTTGTCTGATACAGCTGGTAGAAGGGGCTCATGTCAGGCCAGGTGTGCTGGCTCATGCCTGTAATTCCAGCACTTTGGAAGGCCGATGGGGGCAGACTGCTTGAGCCCAGGAGTTTGAGACCAGTCTGGGCAACATGGTGAAAACCCAACTCTACAAAAAATACAAAAACTAGTCAGGTGTGATGCCGCGCACCTGAAGTCTCAGCTACTCAGGAGGCTGAGGTGGGAGGATTGCTCAAACCCGGGAGGTTGAGGCTGCAATGAACCATGATTGTGTCACTGCTCTCCAGCCTAGGAGACAGAGCAAGTCTCTGTCTCAAAACACAAAAATAAAATTAAAAAAAAAAAAAGGGGCTCACGTCAGCTTGTAACCTGACCTCTTGTTGATCATTAAAGCTAGAGGCTCAACCTGTGACCATGACCAGACAAATAAATAAAGCCAGGGGTGCAGGGTCAGGTGAATTCCTCACCTGCAGTGATTGCTTTGGAGCATCCTGCTCCAGCCTGTTTGAGTTGGATTTGTTCACATTGCAATGAAAATGTGAGATCAGTTCCCAAGGAGAGTGGTGTGTAGGAAAAAACTAACCATCCTTTGGTATCATTTGCCCAGGTGGTGGGCGAAGGACACCTTGTGTGGGTTTCAATGGCCTAATTATATTTGGAGTCATTCCTTCTGCGTTTGTTTTCCCTGTGATTCAATGAAAGGTAGGGAGTGTTGGGAAAGGTTTAGCCTGACATCATGGCTGGCTCTAGGGAGTTGGCAGAGGCACAGGCAAGAACCAATTTAGTCTCATGTACCCCATAAACATATACACCTACTATATACCCACAAAAATAAAATATTGAAATAAAAAATTCATAGAAAAAAGAGAGCTAATTTTGGTATTTGATGTTGACTGAATGCCCTTCCTAAATGACAGTGCCCGTCTATGGCCATCATGAAAAGAAACAGGGCTCCTGAGACAGATTTATTTTGTGTTTGAGACAGAGTCTCTCTTAGTTGCCAGGCTGGAGTGCAGTGGTGCAATCACAGCTCACTGCAGCCTCTACCTCCCAGGCTTGAGTGATCCTCCCACCTCAGCCTCCAGAGTAACGGAGGAGACCACCCCTCATATTGTCTTATGCCCAATTTCTGCCTCCAAAGAAAGAAGAAGTAAAAACTAAAAGGCAGAAATGAAATCCACCAGCAGACAGCCCGGCGCCACACCCTGGGCCTGGTAGTTAAAGATCGACCCCTGACCTAATAGGTTATGTTATCTATAGATTACAGACATTGTATAGAAAAGCACTGTGAAAATCCCCATCCTGTTCTGTTCCGTTCCAATTACTGGTACATGCAGCCCCCAGTCACGTACCCCCTGCTTGCTCAATCGATCACGACCCTCTCGCGCAGACCCCCTTAGAGTTGTGAGCCCTTAAAAGGGACAGGAATTGCTCACTCAGGGAGCTCGGCTCTTGAGACAGGAGTCTTACTGATGCTTCCGGCTGAATAAACTGCTTCCTTCTTTAACTCAATGTCTGAGGGGTTTTGTCTGTGGCTTGTCCTGCTACAAGAGTATCTGGGACCACAGGCACACCACCATGTGCAGCAAATTTTTAAAAAATTATTATTTGTAGAGACGAGCTCTATGTTGCCCAGGCTGGTCTTGAACTCCTGGGTGCAAGTGACTCTCACGCCTTGGCCTCCAAAAGTGCTGGGATTAAAGGTGTGAGCCACTGGGCCCAGCCTGGAGACAGATTAATCTGAATTTACATGCTCGATGGTCTTCTCTTAGCTGTGTGACCTGAGGAGCTGGCCTCTCTGAACCTCCACAGCTATAATACAGGATAATTCTACAGGGTTGTTAAGAAGTACCAGGGATAGTGACGAGCACGTGGTCAGTGCTCAACAGATGGTAGTAGCAGCTGTCAAGTGCCTGCCATGTACCTGACACTGTTGCAGATACAAAATAGAAGCTAAACACTATTCATGGAGGAGAGGTATTATTACAGTATTCTTATATCAAAGCTCTGAAAGTTACAAGCTGTTAAGCAGCCAAGCCAGCAATCACCTGTCTTTCTTGGGACTGCAGCCTCAGCCAACACTTCTGCAAAGTCCTCTGGGCAGCAGGCCCTGTGGCGAGAAAGTGGGCCAAGCTGCTATATGAACAGCCTCCTGATCTGAGGCCAGATGGGGCCAAGCCTAGAAAGCTGGGTCTTTGCCAGGTGTTGAGCAGCGTGACCCAGACACAGTCTGAGGGAGCTGCTTTCTCCACCCAGCACAAGCTGGATGAGCGTGCACCAGGATGCCCATCCCAGCTCCCCAGGCCAGAGCTACTGCCATGACTGCTGACCAGGGGCTGGTCTCTCACCTGCCAAGGCATCAACAACCACTGTGACCCAAATATCAGCCAGGGGTAGAGTCCAGTGGGAAAAGTTTGAAGGATTTCCTCAGGTGTAAGGAATTTGCATTCTAAATGAGTAACCAACACCCAAGAATGAGTACCTAGCAATAGGCTGTATTTGAAAGGAAGTGATGTGGAAATTAGGACTCTGATGGAACTTGAGAAATGGGCAAGATGACTGCTGGCTGGGCCAGCTTATCTGACCACCAAAAACAGGCCATTTAGGTAATGCATCATAAACTCAAATATACAAGAATTGGGTTTGTTATGAAATTGGGTAAAACAAGTGAGACAGGCTCATGTCACCCAGGGGGATGGCAGGGACAACCTTTGACTTGGGGGCTTCCCGGTCCTATTTCCCAGAAGCTGCCTGCAGACCCTTGCAACACAGCAAGGCCACAGTAATGTTCACTGTTTCTCTTCTGAGCTCAACTGTTATCATCCAAGGGAGAACTTGAAGCCTGTGTAATTTCTGCCAAATCATGTTAGGGGTCTTAGAGGTGGCAAGATGGTTGGGGAGTACACAGAAATCACTGTCTGTGTGCTCTAGCAGAGTTTGTATCTAATTAAGTTTTGGCCAGGTGTGGGGGGCTAACACCTGTAATCCCAGCACTTTGGGAGGCCAAGGCGGGAGGACTGCTACAGTCTGGGAGATGGAGACCAGCCTAGGCAACAAGACCTTGTCTCTATAAAAAATACAAAAATTAGCTGGGTGTGATGGTGCGTAACTATAGTCCCAGCTACTCAGGAGGCTGAGACAGGAGAATCGATTGAGCTCAGGAGATGGAGGCTGCAGTGAGCCATGATCGTGCCACTGCACCCCAACCTGGGTCACAGGGCGAGACCATCTTGAAAAAATAAAGAAGTTTCAAGGAGGCATTCCTGCTGTTCCTATGCCTTAGTCCATTTGGGCTGCTAGAAGAAAGTACCATAGACTAGATGGGTTATAAACAACAGAAGTTAACTTCTCACAGTTCTGGATGTTGGAAGTTTGAGATCAGGGTGCAGGTCCTCTTCTCGGTTAGACTGTTGTCTTCTCATTGTATCTTCACATGGTGGAGAGGGAATGAGAGCTTTCTAGGGTTCCTTTCACACGGGCACGAATCCCATTATGAGGACTCCGCCCTCATGACCTAATCACCTCCCAAAGGCCCCACTCCCTAATATCATTACATTGAGGATTAGGATTTCAACGTATTACTGGTGGTGGTGGTGGTGGTGGTGGGGTGTGTATACAACATTCAGTCCACAATATTAACTGTGCTTTTCCTCAGCCATTATTGTGAGATTAATATTGTGACTCATACAACTTACTGGGTTTCCCATTTTGTGTGAGTTTGTTTTTGACACAGAGTCTGGTTCTGTCATGCAGGCTGGAGTGCAGTGGCGCCATCTTGGATCAATGCCAACTTTGCCTCCCAGGTTCAAGCTATTCTCCTGCCTCAGCCTCCTGAGTAGCTGGGACTACAGGCATGAGCCACCACGCCCAGGTAATTTTTGGGGAGTATTTTTAGTAGAGACGGGGTTTCACCATGTTGGCCAGGCTGGTCTCCAGCTCCTGACCTCAAGTGATCTGCCCACCACGGTCTCCCAAAGTGCTGGGATTACAGGTGTGAGCCCCTGTGCCTGGCCATTTTGTGTGAGTTTGGTGCCAAATATTTAGCTCACTTGGTGCAAATGTATGTCTTTTAAGATTTCCATTTAAGGCAGGGCGTGATGGCTCATGCCTGTAATCCCAGCACTTTGGGAGGCTGAGGCGGGTGGATCACCTGAGGTCAGGAATTCCAGACCAGCCTGGCCAACATGGCAGAACCCTGTCTCTACTAAAAAAAAAAAAAATACGGCCGGGCGTGGTGGCTCACGCCTGTAATCCCAGCACTTTGGGAGGCCGATGCAGGCAGATCACGAGGTCAAGAGATTGAGACCATCCTGGCCACCATGGTGAAACCCCACCTCTGCTAAAAATACAAAAATTAGCTGGGCGTGGTGGCAGGCACCTGTAGTCCCAGCTACTTGGGAGGCTGAGGCAGGAGAATCGCTTGAACCCAGGAGGCAGAGGTTGCAGTGAGCCGAGAATGTGCCACTGCACTCCAGCCTGGTGACAGGGAGAGACTCCATCTCTAAATAAATAAATAAATAAATAAATAAATAAATAAATAAATAACCCAGGCGTGGTGGCACGGCCTGTAATCCCTGCTACTCAGGAGGCTGAGACAGGAGAATCTCTTGAACCCAGGAGGCGGAGGTTGTGGTGCGCTGAGCCTGCACCACTGCATTCCAGTCTGGGCAATAGAGCGAGTCTCCGTGTCAAAAAATATATATATATACATATATATATATATTTCTGTTTAATATCAGCCTCATTCTTGGCTTTTTTTTTTTTGAGATGGAGTTTCACTCTTGTTGCCCAGGCTGGAGTGCAATGGTGCAATCTTGGCTCACCGCAACCTCTGCCTCCCGGGTTCAGGCGATTGTCCCGCCTCAGCCTCCTGAGTAGCTGGGATTACAGACGCATGCCACCATGCTGGGTTAATTTTTTGTATTTTTAGTAGAAACGGGGTTTCACCATGTTAGCCGGCTGGTCTCGAACTCCTGACCTCAGGTGATCTGCCTGCCTCGGCCTCCCAAAGTGCTGGGATTACAGGCGAGGGCCACTGCACCTGGCCTCTTGGATTTATTTTAATCATTATCTTTCTCAGGTATCTCTCTAATGCCCATCATCCTTAATCTATTTTTTATAAGAACATTTCATTATTATTCAACAATTTGGAAGCATAAAACCACCTAGTGGAGTAGCCATTTCACTTCTCTTACTTACTGATCTATACTCGAGCAAGCTTGTCCAACGTGTAGCCCACGGGCCACATGTCGCCCAGGATGGCTTTGAACGTGGCCCAACACAAATTCGTAAACCTTCTTAATAACATTATGAGATTGTTTTTGTAATTCTTTTTTAAGCTCATCAGTTAGTGTATTTTATGTGTGGCCCAAGACAATTCTTCTTCCAATGTAGCCCAAGGAAGCCAAAAGATTGGACACCCCTGTTCTAGATGATTTCTATAGCTCGCACTTTACTTTTGGAGAACAATTTTTTCAGAAAGAGCCATTGATGCTTCAGCCTTATTTAAAACCAAACAAACACAAACTCACTATAATGACGGTGACAGGCAACACTGTATTATAGGTTTTCCTAACAAAACCTGTAATACTACTTTCAGACCAGAAGAACAACTGTTATGTGGAACTATAAAGAAAATTCCTTAATCAGTATCTTTAAAACAGAAACCAGAAGGATAATGACAGTAGTCTCTAATAGAGAAAATAGTGCTGGAGTTGATAAAAATTGAATTAAATCATTTTTCCTTCTCCAATTCTAGCCCTATTCAATCATTTTCTGATTCCTCAACTGTTAAGATAAGCCTAGACTGGTCAGGCACTGTGGCTCATGCCTGTAATCCCAGCACTTTGGGAGGCCAAGATGGGCAGATCACTTGAGGCCAGGAGTTCAAGACGAGCCTGGCCAACATGATGAAACCCTATCTCTACTAAAAATACAAAAATTGGCCCAGCTCACGCCTGTAATCCCAGCTACTCAGGTGGCTTATGCACGAGAACCACTTGAACCTGGGGAGGCAGAGTATGCAGTGAGCTGAGATTGCACCACTGCACTCCAGCTTGGGTGACAGAGCGAGATCCTACCTCAAAGTAAAAAATAAAAGCATACATAATGTCAAAAAACAACCACACAAAGCTACCCCACCCACCTGTAATAAAACAGGTCACTTTATACCTGGCTCAGACCAGATTTTTGCTGGTGGCTAAAGAATGCTTTATGGATCAAAGGGCAGGTTGAGATTGCCTACTTACGTTCATTCCTTCCAAGCATCTTACCATAAACATCTGCCAAGGTTATGACGAGCATGTCACTAGGTTGCATTTTATTAGTTGCTGCCAACAGCTCTTACTTCTGATGGAAAAGAATTTAACAACAGAAAAAAAAACCCAGTATACTCCAACTTATGCTTTTTCTATGCTTTTATCACCAAATGATAGTACATCCATATATAACTCTAGATATTTGTTTTATAGTCTACACACTTGCTAGTTAAAATGTATTATCATAAGCCACAGTCTGTTCAGAATTACTTGGGTAAAATGCTATGTCACCTACAAACCCTCATCTGATTAATATGGAGGTTGTAATCACTGTCTCAATGGTTTCTGGCTCGTGAAACTTCTCATGCTATTTTCTTACGCCTGTGCTGGCTGGCTGACGGCCAAGTCCTCTGCCTCTGCCACTGCCTCAACCCATAAGCATGCTACAGTGCAGTCCAACCTTTTTTGGTCTTGCCGATCCAAGAGCAGTGCAAACCAGTTGAATCCAACTGTATCACAGTCACAGCAGGCAGGAAATTTCAAGGATCGTTAAGTTTAAGATTTGCCAACCTAAGATCAAGTTATAGGTTTTAAAGTGATTTCATTATCGCAAAAGGATAGCTTGGCTGCTGAGTGTGATTTTCCTATGTTCACATGTACTCCATGGGATTCTAAAACAGAAAATCAAATCTGAACATAAATGATCTGCCAGTTCTCCAAATGACAGGCTTGTGGCAAAATAGGAGAGGCAGTGTCATTTTCAAATCATGTAGCTAGAATCTGATCCAAGTCCATAATCAACGTCTTCCCTATTTTCCTTTGGTCCTTCAGTCTATTATTACTGTTATTACCTTCTTCCCCACAGACAAATGGAAAATTCAAACATGTTTCTACTTGACATATACGCTGCAATCTTCCTTTCACACTGGCACTCACTATGGTTTTCACGAGAAGAGGTGGCAAACAGGTGAACATCTCACAGAATGTAGCTTCCAAAAATGCTGTTTTGGGCCAGGTTCGGTGGCTCACACCTATAATCCCAGCACTTTGGGGGGCCGAGGCGGGCGGATCACGAGGTCAGGAGTTTGAGACCAGTCTGGCCAACAGTGAAACGCCGTCCTAAAAATACAATAAAAATTAGCTGGGCGTGGTGGGGGGGGGGCGCCTGTAATCCCAGCTGCTTGGGAGGCTGAGGCAGGAGAATTGCTTGAACCCAGGAGGTGGAGGCTGCAGTGAGCCAAGATCGCACCACTGCACTCCAGCCCAGGTGACAGTGCGAGACTCCGTCTCAAAAAATAAATAAATAAATAAATAAATAAAGCTGTTTTTACTTGACTGGATATGTTGGTGTGGAAAGTAAAAATAATGCAATGGTATGAAAAGTAATGGTATCTTATTTATTTAGAGTCTTACTCTGTCACCCAGGCTGGAGTGCAGTTGCGTGATCTCAGCTCACTGAAACCTCCATTTCTCCAGTTCAAGCAATTCTCTTGCCTCAGCCTCCTCAGTAGCTAGAAGTACAGGAACCCACCACCACGCCCAGCTAATTTTTGTAATTTTAGTAGAGACAGGGGTTTCGCTATGTTGGTGAGGCTTGTCATGAACTCCCGGCCTTAAGTGACCCACCTGCCTTGGCCTCCCAAAGTGCTGGGATTATAGGTGTGGGCCACTGCGCCCGGCCAGTGTATTTTAAAATTATAAAGCCGATATATTACAAAGTAAAATGCAGGGGAAAAAAAGTCACAAGAAGTATAAAGATTAGATGCTTCTTGTGCTTCTTTTTGTAAAATACAGATGATCCTCAATAAGTAACTTGAGCAGATTTTCTACTGGCTTTCAAACTGATAACTCTACACCCCCTATAAATTTTTACATTCCTTAACAGAGCTAACCATAGGAACTTCCAAATAATTTCTCAGTGGAAATGAGTCTTCAAAATCACACATGGCTCATAAGAGTTTTGCTTTTTTTATGCCTTCTCAAAGGACCCAGACTGCTAGATTTTCTTAACTACTTTAACCAGATAGGCTTACTATAGGCTGGTAGTTCCCCACTAAAAGATACTTTTCTCTTGCTTAGTAGTCACCTTCCTGTGTTCTAGAGCTTCCCTATGCTTTTCAAATATGCATTATTACAACAGTTCTCCTAAAAACAAAACCACCATAAGAGCTGCTGCACTCGGGGAGCCCTGAATGAACTCTAGAGCAGCGCCTGAGTCCTGCATTCTTTCTTCATTGTCCTTTTTGCTTAATTTGCCTGTGGTGTACCATCAACCTTACAATGGAGACAGAGAGAAAGTACTCCACCTAACCTATTTAAGAAACATTTGCAATATACTGTTTTTTTTTTACAAGTCTTTAATTAAAAAACTCAACAAAAATATATAATTGAGCATTTTACATAATGCATACATTCTTAATATCTGCAGGTAAGATAAACAACAGAAGGCAAAAGCAGATACGCTGTATTGCTTCTTTGGCAACTCACCAATATCATCCCCTGCAGAAACATAGAGTTTTTTTTTTTTTTTTTAAATCCATGGTCTTAAAATAATTGTCCCTTAGTATAAACAAAATATTTAGCAATAATACAGTAGATGGATTCTTCAAATTCACAACAATTTATAATACTTTATACCACAAGGGTAAACTAGTAAGCTGCTTTCTAAAATTAAGGCAGCAGCAGTGTTTAGAGGGGGAGTAAAAAAAAAAAAAAAGACATCCTTTTTCTAGTTATATCCTGGCTCTGCCTTCTTTGTTGTTATTGTTTTTAAATAACGTCACATTCAAGCTCTACGTCTTGGATGACATTCCTAAGGATAAAAAAATCCTTTTCCCTGTACATAAACTGTGTTTCACTTCCAGATCAGTCTGACACTCTCCAACAAAACCAAATACATTTCGTATGAGGCAACACAACTTTTTTTTTTTTTTTTTGAGATGGAGTCTCGCTCTGTTGTCCAGGTTGGAGTGCAGTGGTGTGATCTTGGCTTACTGCAACCTCCACCTCCTGGGTTCAAGCAATTCTCCTGCCTCAGCCTCCCAAGTAGCTAGGACTACAGGTGTGCACCACCACGCCTGGCTAATTTTTTTTTTTTTTGTATTTTTAGTAGAGACAGGGTTTCATCATGTTTGCCAGGCTAGTCTCAAACTGCTGACCTCAGGTGATTTGCCCGCCTCACCCAATTCAACTTTCGTAAGTCAGTATTTACCATCTAACTCAGTGTCCCAGAATTTAAAATTTCCTTGCACTTTACAGCAAAGATACATATTGTGGCTCTACTGAAGCAATATATACATGTCAGAACTAAAAATCAGAAAAGCAAAAGGGTCCATTCAACATATAGCAGCTTATATCTAAATATATACATGTATGTATGTTTTCACAGTTAGATCTTTAAAAAAATTTATATTTGATATGTTCAGAAATACTTCTATTGTCCATAAATAATATTTTAAAAGCTCAACTGATCAAAATGCAGTACAAGAACATATCAAATTAAATAAATCTTCTGTCTTTAAAAACAGATAATTGAAGTCAGTAAAGCTTGAGGTTTGTGTTAAGTGTATTCTGTCAGTCCCTACTACTAGGGAAGGCAGAATCTTCTAAATACGATACGAGAGAAACTCCAAAAGCTTGGAAGGAATTGGCAGCTCCTGAACTTCTTGGGTGGGCATCACTCTTCGGACTGACATGCGACATAAATGTTGCAGGCTAGGGACCTGCCGTGGAGTGGCCCAAAAATACACACTTCCGTCATGTGTCCTAAACAGAAACAAAGCACATGCTTAGTCACCCAAGTATATGTATTTCAGTGTTGCTACAGCTCAAACAACTATCACCCAATACATGTGAGTACTGGAGTCACAAACTTCACATTAAAACCCAACCAGGAAGAACTAACCAATGATGTATTCCATGACAAGGTAACACTACTATGAAGAACACTTATTAGAGTTTTACTGACAATAAATTACTAGCTGCTAAAAGCCCCCTTAAATTGGCCCTTAAAGAAAAGAGAAAAATGGGCCAGGTGTGGTGGCTCACGCCTGTAATCCCAGCACTTTGGGAAGTTGAGGCGGAAAGATCACTTGAGGTCAGGGTCAGGAGTTTGAGACCAGCCAGGCCAACATGGTGAAATCCCGACTCTACTGGAAAAACGAACAAACAAATAAATTAGCCAGGAGTGGTGGTGTGCACCTGTAGTCCCAGCTACTCGGGAGGCTGAGGCAGGAGAATCTCCTTGAACTGGAAGACGGAGGCTACAGTGAGCAGAGATTGCACCACTGTACTCCAGCCTGGGAGACTACATCTCAAAAAAAAAAAAAAGAGAGAAAAATATATTTACCCAGCAGCTAAAACACTGCCATCAGTAGAGAAGGCACAGCAAAGACCATTGCTCAAAGGTGCAACTTGCACTGGATAATCCTCATCAATTCTCCAGAACCTCACCATTCTGAAAATGAAATAAATTATTTAGTATCTTGTAGAAAATGTAAGGTAAAAGCACTTTTTTAAAATTTAGAAAGAAACGCCATTGAGTTATGAGTCACAAAATACACACATCACACCAACAGGCAATTATTATAACTTGCTTTATACAATTACAAAATATTTTAAGGTCTATAATATCAGTTGGTAAATTGGATAAACTTTCACTTAAGAGACTACAATGCATGGCTGCCTTCCCTCCTTCCCAGTGTTCAAACCTAGAATGTTCACACCCGGAAACTTTCTCCTTACTTTCCTACACTTACAATACAATCAACTTCTAGTCTGTTTCACCCTTTTCCCAAGACATTTTTAAAAGCTAGGTGGGCCTGGTAGCTCACAACCATAATCCCACCACTTTGGGAGGCCGAGGTGGGTGGACTGCTTGAGCCCAGGACTTTTAAGACCAGCCTGGGCAACATAGGCAGACCCTGTCTCTACAAAAATTTTTTTAAAAAAATAAGCCAGGTGTGGTGGTATACCCCTGTGGTGTGAGATGCTTGGAAGGCTGAGGTGGGAGGATCACCTGAGCCCAGAAAATCAAGGCTGTGGTGAGATGTGATTGCACCACTGCACTATAGCCTGGGCAACAAAGCAAGACCCTGTCTCCAATAAACAAACAAAAAAAACCAGGAAAGGAAAAAAAGCTTTTCACCCAGGCTGAGTGTGTCTACAAATACAGCAGAGAACTAACATGGAGAATCTATCTGAGCAAACAGGAAACAATGGTTGCAGACAAACAAACAAAAAAAACCTCTCTCCATATGTTTGCTAACATTCTGGGAAGAGAAGAGCTGCCTTATGAATTGATGTCACCAAACTACTCAATGCTATATGCATGAACACAGATGGTTGCAACTAGTTTCTGCTTCTTACCAACAAGCAGCACATCTCATTCATGTGACATTTCATATTCTAATCTCAATCATGGTGGATACAAATTACTATTTATTTGTAATTCTTTTGGTTTTACTATTTGTTTCACTTTAGAAATTTCCTTCTGCTTCAACCTTTGTTAAGACATTACTTTAAAACATCTCTGTAAGCTGGGCTAAAAGCTGACTAAAAATCAACCCACTATGCCTAAACAAGTTAAACAAGGAACACAGGGAGAGGCATGCATTATCTTTAGTTTACACAGATAATTTTTCAGGCTGATATTCTTTAAGACACAACAAAATCTCCCAGGGGCTTGTGTTGAGGAAGAGACATTAAAACTCTTAACTGCAGAAAGGCTTTAAGGCTTAAGAATGTAAAAGGTAATAGTAAGTCAGTCAAGCTATAATGCACATACTTACTTATCATCAGCAAGGCTTGCAACATGCAGTCCATCATGGCTAAAAGATACAGATCGTACCCACCGGTCATTTGCTCCTCCAGCAAATATTGGAGTAGGTGGGGGAAACAGGTGCCTGAGGTCAAATATATGTTTTCAGTGGATATCAGTCACTTCAAGAAAACAAAATTACCCAGGTACAAAGTACATCTGTCTTTGAATAGTGTTTAAAGTAGCCTTAATTAATATAACTGAGAAGACTCAGTAGAGATGATAAATCCAAATTAAAGTCACCTGAAAAGAACTAATCTTTTATGGCCGGGCGCAGTGGCTCACGCCTGTAATCCCAGCACTTTGGGAGGCTAAGGCAGGTGGATCACGAGATCAAGAGATTGAGACCAGCCTGACCAACATGGTGAAACCCCATCTCTACTAAAAATACAAAAATTAGCCAGGGGTGGTTGCAGGTGCCTGTAAGCCCAGCTACTCAGGAGGCTGAGGCAGGAGAACTGCTTGAACCCAGGAGGTGGAGGTTGCAGTGAGCCGAGATTGCGCCACTGCACTCCAGCCTGGCGACAGAGCAAGACTCTGTCAAAAAAAAAAAAAAATCTTTTATGATTTAAGACAGTAAGATTAAGTCCAACTTTGGTTTTAACTGTTTTTCTCCAACAAAAACTCTAAACATAATTAGTACTTCTATAGAGAGCTGGGTACTGTTAAGTAGCAAGACTTGTATCAAGAGAGCCAAATTTACTTTTAGAATTTATATCGAAGGCTTTCCATTAGTCAAGGGCTTAAATAATACCAACATTTTAAATTAGAATAGACTGTAATTTTAGATTGCATATATTGGTGATTGTAATTATTCACATAACTTGATAGGTGGAGA
Source organism: Pan troglodytes (assembly GCF_028858775.2). Taxonomy (NCBI): domain Eukaryota; kingdom Metazoa; phylum Chordata; class Mammalia; order Primates; family Hominidae; genus Pan; species Pan troglodytes. Next base: position 40,273,105 of record NC_072417.2, read on the forward strand.
TGAATTTATAGACTAAAATAATTCATGCTGTACCCACCCAAATTCCATCAGAATGTCTCCATTATGTGGATCCCAGATATATACTCGAGTATCATAAGATGCAGTAGCCAGTAATGCTCCATCAGGAGAAAAGTCACAAGCTACCACATCATGGTGATGTCCTTCTAGTTTCCGTATCATGGTGTATTTATCCATATTCCAAAGGAAAACCTGCAATAAAAAGGCAAATGTTATAGCTTCATTCAGACATACAGAGGACAAAATGGCACATCTTAAACTAAAACTGCTAAATTTAATTAAGATTATATTAAGCATTATAAATTATGAGTAATTTAAAGAATATGCTCAGTGTCATAGTCAGATTAAAATCAGTCTTTAAGTTAATTAAGGCAGACATGCAAATTCTATTTCAAATGTTTCTGTTAAATGTTAATTTAAAAATAAGCCTAAACATAAAATAAAGGCAATGCAATTTAACCACAAAGCTATACTGAAATCCATTTATTCCAAAAACTAATTAACTAAAATATATGGAAATAAATAGGGTTAAGTACTACAAACCCCCTTCTCTTTTTTTTCCAGAAACTACCAGATTTTTAAAAAAATATACAGACAGAAAACGTAAGGTTAACAAATTGTTACTCCATTGGCATCTCCCTTTGAGATAATCACTTGTTTACAATAGGCTTGGGTCACCAACTTGAGCCTAGGAAGAGAAACAGATACTGCAAGCAAATAGAATATTCACAGCCAAATGAAATTTCTTTGGCAAACAACAAGGATGTTAAACCACATTACAAAATGAAAATGCTATTTTATGAAAATAATACAATTACATTTCAATAAATCAAAATTTAACCATCTTATTTTTCCCAAACTAACCACGATCATAAGTCATTTGAATATAAAACGGTTCAATTATTTAAGAATAAGTTCATATACAATTTTAGATTCTAAAGATCAGTAGTTAACTGTGCAGAATAGCTCTAAACAGGATTCTAATGTTTACTTCAGTCTGTTATATTAAATGTGAGCTTGGAGGTTTATCCTAAGACAATCTCTCCTCTTTTTGGAGAGTAAAGCAATCCTTTTTGGTTTTTTTTTTCTGCACAGACACAATACATTATTTCTAAAAGAAAATAAGTACAAATTTTAAATTGAATCAAAGACGTAAGATATCTCTGGAATCTGAAAGAATTCCAAAAAATAGCACAGAGAAACCATTTGAAAGCCAAATACTTTACATTAAATTGGTTTCACTTGTCAGACTCCCAATTCCATAAAACTGGAAAATCAATTTACTCAGGAGTCAGTGTATTTTACTGTGGGGGAAATTACTTTAAAAAAGAAAAAAAGAAAGAAAGAAAAGCAGAAAGTGGACATCGACCAGCACCTGTGTACGTACAGTACACCTTGCAGCCGAATGCAAGGTTACTTCATCCTATGGTAAAGGTCGCCCCCAGCCCGGTAGCCAGAGATGCCACTCTTTCTGCCCAGCTAACACCATTGTGCGCCTGTGTGCGAGTGGTGCCAGCATAACCTCAATCACACCAATATTGCTGCCACCACCTGTGACAGGGAAAGCAAGAAGCATATGGAAAACACACAGCCTAAAATAGCAATGTCAACATCTAATTTTGTTCTTCTTATGATTTGTAAAGAACTAAACTGAGTATCTTGCTTTAAATTTCCAACATTTATAACTATCATTTTAACATACTCCTTGGGTAAATAAAATGCATTTCAACTAGCCTCCCACCCTCCATTAATTCAAAGTGTATTGTAATTATCACATGTATTTGGACTTCAACCATTTTATAAATACTTGAAGCTACTGAGATCAATTTAACTATACTAACAGAGCTGGTAAACAACTACAAGAGTTCATCAATAAGCATAACCCTCTTAACAGTCACTTTACTTAAGCTGTCTACAGGTATGCTATGTAAGACAAACAATACCAAATTTCACCTATAACTGTAGGACATACATGAGTGCTATTTTTATATTATTTTAAGTTACTTTTTTTCAGTTAAATGTACAGGACCAGCTGGGACTCAAAACTTTAAAAACAGCAAACTGGACCAAAAAAATAGAACAACAGAGAAGAAAATAATTAGCAAGGGAATGTCTTAACATATAGACTAGATCTCTTCTACAGCACATAAACTTTTCTAGACTTACAAAAAAAAAAAAAACCCTGATATGCCCATTATTATCTATTATCTCTAAAAACAATCCAACTTCTCACTTGGCAATCAATAACTATATTTAATTTCCTTCATGCAAATTCTCCCCCATCATGAAATAAAACATTTAAAATATTCATGACACCGAGCACAGACTTCATAGGTTACTTAGATTTAAAATGATTATGCACACATTATCATAATCTAATTCATAATGAATGTACAAGAACTTTGACACGTACTGCTTTACTGGCTCCGACTGAACACAGCATAGAAGAGTCAGGAGAGAATGCACAGCTGTACACCCAATTCTGATGCCCCCTCAATACTTTCATCATGTTTCCTGAACAAAAAGAAATAATCTGTATTAACCCTAGAATCCACTTCAAATGAGCAGTATTTCAAAACAGCAGTAAAGCAAAGGATCACAAACATTTATAGCTGAAAGCAATTTATCTATAACAAGGGTTACCGATATACACCAGCTGCTTAGGTTTTAAATTTTACTGGAACACAATCCTGTCCATGTGTTTATGTTGTGCTCTACAGCAGACAGCATGGTTCACAAGCCTCAAATATTCAACATCTAGCCCTTCAAGAAAAAGTCTGGGGCCTGGCGCGGTGGCTCTTGTCTGTAATTCCAGCACTTTGAGAGGCTGAGGCGGGTGGATTGCTTGAGGCCAGGAATTTGAGACAATCCTGGCCAACAGGGTGAAACCCATCTCTACTAAAAAACATTAAAAAATCAGCCGGGCATGGTGGCGCATGCCGGTAATCCTAGCTACTTGGGAGGCTGAGGCACAAGAATTACTTGAACCTGGGAGGCAGAGGCTGCAGTGAGCGGAGATCACGCCGCTGCACTCCAGCCTGGGCGAAAGAGCGAGACTCCGTCTCAAAAAAAAAAAAAAAAAGACAGAATTCTTTTAGTCCAATCCCCTTATTTTAAAAGTTAAGCAACTGGAACACAACAGCAAGGTTAAGAAACTTGACCATCTTCAAAATGCCTTTTCATTCTTCATTTTTGAGAACCTACAACTCACTCCAAAGTCCTTGTGTATTATACCCACAGCACACAACTATGCTTAAGTATACTGAACTCTTAGTTTTACAAATACTTACTGAGTGCCTACGCATGCCAGGCCCTATGCCGGCACTGAGGATATAACTGGAAATAAGGCAAGGACCCCACTATCTTGGAGCTTATATTTTACTAAGCCTATGTTCTTAAAACATGTACATTGCTGAAATTAGTTTGAGATAAGCAAGCATCATTCGATATGCAAAATAAAAAAATTATTAAAATATTTCAACTGTTGGCATCCCTTTGCACCTCAACAGCTGAGCAGATAAAACGCAGAGAAGGTCCTTCATGATTTGTTAATGTTAGCATAGAACTTTATTAAGGAATGGTTACTATCTATCAGCTGGAACATCTCCAGATCTGAGGGTTTTGTTTCCTACTAATTCAATTTAAGCTTTATTACCCCTAGGCAAGCCTGTTAACCTCCAGCTTGAGGCTGTTAGAGCACCAACAGACCTTACATTTAAGGTTTTAGTTAAACATATAAACTCTTTCATTAGGGACTGAGAAAGGGAAGAGATGCTCATCTCAAATGAGGTAGCATCTCCAAAACTTTGTAAGGCTTTAGAGAAAGGTGAGTGCTTGACACCAACGTATCTTTCTATTGTATTGGACAGTAAATCTTTCACTTTTTATAAAAGCACTTCTTAACCTAGCCAATTTAACGTTTACTAATATTCACATGTTATAAGTTCTGGTATGTAGGTCATGTTTCAATTTAAATTTTATTAGATACTAAGTTACTTCAAGACCTACCTAAATTTTCACTAAGCCAATACAGTAAGTTAATAACCCTCCCTAAGAGGACATAAACACAGACTGGTTCCTGTAAAATCCCAAACCTGATCCATATTTGGTCCTCAGATAGTTGATACAGATTTATGTGGTTAGTTTCTGAATAATATCAGATCATTTACTTCGAATAACTGTTGGCTCCTATTCTGGGTCACATTTCTGTTTTTCTTTGATCTATTCAGGAAAGGAACCTAAGTGTTAGGCAGAGAAAAGGAACTTTGATCACATGCCATTTTTAAAGTCAAATGCCCCACATGTTCCCAATACCTCTCCATAGTAGTATCAAGAAACAAATCCTAGTTCATAGCTTGGAAAAAAGACATACCATCATCTTTCAGGTCCCATACTCTGAGAGTTTTGTCTCTTGAAGCTGACACCAGGATCAAGCTTCCATCTGGAGCAAAAGTTAAATCTCTGACCACTTCAGTATGATCTACCAAGTTAAGGAGGAGTTTTCCTAAATATGATAGAAAAGGGAAAAAAAGACAGTATTAATATATTTTTGTTTTGTTCTTATTTTTCTTGAGACAGGGTCTCACTCTGTCACTCAGGCTGGAGTGCAATGGCGCAATCTTGGCTCACTACAGCCTCGACCTCCTGGGTTCAAGCAATCCCCCTACCTCAGCCTCCGAAATAGTTGGAACTACAGTTACAAGTCACCACGGCCGGCCTTTTTTTTTTTTTTTTTTGGAGAGATGGAGTCTCACCATGTTGCCCAGGCTGGTCTAGAACTCCTGGGCTCAAGTGATCCCCCAGCTTTGGCCTCCCAAAGTGCTGGAATTACAGGCATGAACTTTAAAATATAAAATCAAATTATTTCTTTGCTTGTTATTTCCCTGGCCTAGGAATGTTAAGCTCCTCAAAAGATACAAGTTATCCCACAACTTTAGTTTTCAAACATGATCCCAGTGAAAAAAAATGTATTTAACTAATAATGTAAGAGCTTTGTTTTCTAAGACAATCTATGTGTTCATCTTATTTTTTTCAAGAACCCAAATTTTGACTCATTATCACCTATGTTAGTATCACTTGTTATGTTCTAATGTACATGTTCTTTTAATGCTTCTTTAAAAATCCTTTATGTTTTTGAGTACATATTATATGCCAGAAAGTGTTTTAGGCAATAAGCAACACATTTATTTCTAGTTGCCCAAATAATTTAACTTCTCAATCTATCTAAACTTTCACTAAACCTTTCCAAGGTGAGATGATTACTGAAATCTGATTTACCTCGAAAACCTCTAAGCTATCAATCATTGAAAAAGCATAAACAAAGAAAACACCTTGACATGTGAGTCATTAACTAAATAACTAGTTTATAAAGGACAACTAACTAAACATTCCCTGGAAAATCCTTTCCTACTGTAATACTCTCTAAAGAGTGATGAAGCAATATGAACTCTATAGTTTTCCTAAATTAAAATCATGAGCTGAAGAAGGTGACATTCAGGTCTATTATAAAGACGCACCTATGCCATCAATTCTTGCTTTTCACTAAGCTGAAATCCTCAAATCCCAATTCCAGCGCCTATGAGCAGTGCCCTGCATCATAAAATAATACATTTGCTTTAAAAACTATGAATCCATACCTGTATATACATCCCATATTTTGATACGCCCATTGTTCAACCCTGTAGCAAGAAGTAGCTGATCTTGTCCAAATCTGAAGCGATGCCATTCTATATTTACACAGCGACTCTGTTTTTCTGGAACTGACGACCCAAAAGCAAGACTCCAGACAATATCTCCACAGTCTATAATATGTTCACGAGGCTTATTTTTCTGACCACCATCACTATTTTGTCTTGGCAATCTTAAACTGCTTGAATTGGTAACATTCTTGGTGCCATGCAAGAGACTGGGGTGGGGGAAGTCAGATGGAAATTGTATTATTATTCACTCTGGACTCCTCTGGACATTGAATAATTACAAGTGTTTGTTAAAATAACCTCAATATTATTATAATGACACCAAATAACAATAGAATCCTATAGATAGGAAGGGAAAGGTTGATATTTGAACTACGAGAGAAGGACATTAATAGAAATTCTCAGTGACTGAGTAGTAAGTTCAACAATAAAGCAATTTATATTATAACTTATTTGCCTCCCAAATTTTCCTCAAAACCACCAAATCAACTGGTGCTCCTTCAACCTAAAAACACAAGTATAAATAAGCAAAAAACAAACAAACAAAAAAACCCAGTAACTTAAGATATGGTCAAGCTGATATCAAAAAATTGCCTTAAACGGGGAAAAAAATCCTCAAACCATAATGATCAGTTTCCCATAGGTTCCAGACCTCAAGTTATGTAATGAGAACATTAGTGACTATAACCATGAAGGTCTGCTAGATACAAAAAAAAACAGGGAAAGATCCAATATAGCACATGATACATTTTAGAAAAACTTTCAACAAACATCCAAACTCAATTTACCCCAAACAGAGGGACTATAAGTCCATTAAAAACAAAAACAACAACAACAACAACAACAACAAAGGGCCAGGCTCGGTGGCTCACGCCTGTAATCCCAGCACTTTGGGAGGCTGAGGAGGGTGGATCACCTAAAGTCAGGAGTTCGAGACCAGCCTGGCCAACACGGTGAAACCCCTGTCTCTACTACTATGCACCAGGGTTATCCAACAAAATGTAAAATCCAAAGTGAATCCAAAAAGCTTCACATCACAGAAGTCACCTGCTCTGGCACAACACTATATATATAAACTTGTTAGACACAATCTGACTTTTAACATACAGAAAAACTTAATGTATAAATAACACCAGACAATTCTTTTTTTTTTTTTTTTTTTTTTTGAGACATTATTTGGCTCTGTCACCCAGGCTGGAGTGCAGTGGTGCTATCTCGACTCACTACAACCTCCGGCTCCTGGGTTCAAGCAATTCTTCTGCCTCAGCCTCCCGAGTAGCTGGGACTACAGGTGTGCCACACCACGCCCAGCTAGTTCTTGTATTTTCAGTAGAGATGGGGTTTCACCATGTTGGCCAGGCGGGTATCAAACTCCTGACCTCAAGTGATCTGCCTGCCTTGGCCTCCCAAAGTGCTGGGATTACAGGCCTGAGCCGCCGCGCCCGGCCCAAAGAATTCTTTACACAAAATTTCCAATAAATATATTCAGCCCACGATTAAAACTCACGACATCATCTATAAAGTAAAACTTAAATATCAAAATGTTTTTATTACCCTACACTGAGAGAAAATGGTAAATTCCACAAACAGATACAAAATACAGAAAAGTAACAGTCTTACAAGTTCTGAAGGCACTGGGACCACGGAACAAGCTTTACTGTGCGATGTCCTTGTGACCAAGCAAAGTATGAACCATCTGGAGCAAAAGCAACAGTCCAATTTTCACGACCACATTTCTTGTCAAAAGGAGCTGCAGGAGCTAAAAGTTCACCTATAGTACGTGATCTCACTAAAAGGAAAAATAAAAATACTGGATATCATATATAACCAACAATACATGTGAGACTGCTTCCATATTACTTTGGGATTGAGTTTCTTCCCTCTTCTATGCAGACAGGGTATAGTGAGTTCTGCATTCCATCCTCTAACGGGGGGTATGCAGTATATGAAGACCCCTTAATGATAATGACTATCTCCAAGTTTTGATAAAGTGATTTCCCTAAAATTTCCCAATGCAAGAGTTTTTAAGAAAGTTTCCGTAAAAAAAACTGGTCAATAATAATGTAATGACCAATTAGACCTAACAATTACAAAAGTCCTAACTTTTGCATTGTATTACGTTCTCATCAAATTATTAACATTTAAAATGCAAGAAATTAAACTTAGTTGGCAGGAAAAGTATCTTCCAAATTAAGTTTCTTAGCTTTCAAAAACCATACCTCACCATAAAATACAATATTACACCATTACTCAAAGGAAAGCACTACAAAATACACTATCCAAACAAGTATTTTTACCCTTTTCAGGCCCAGGTCACAAAAATCACAAAACCCTCAGAACTAGAAGAGACTTACAGGTTGTCTAGTCCAACCCTCCAAACCAGTGCTTTAAAAAGGCATTATAGGCCGCGTGTGGTTGCTCACACCTGTAATCCCAACATTTTGGGAGGCCAAGACAAGCGGATCACTTGAGGTCTGGAGTTTGAGACCAGCCTGGCCAACATGGTTTGAAACCCTGTCTCTACTAAAAATACAAAAATTAGCTGGGCGTGGTGGTGGGCGCCTGTAACCCCAGGATGAGGCAGGAGAATTGCCTGAACCCAGGAGGCGGAAGTTGCAGTAAGCCAATAAAGTGCCACTGCACCCCAGCCTGGGCGACAGAGTGAGACTCCATCTCAAAAAAAAAAAATAAGCTAAAATAAAAGAAAATGCATTATAGCCGGGCATGGTGGTATGCTGGAGTGTGTCTGTAATCCCAGCTTCTTGGAAGGCTGAAGCATAAGAACTGTTTGAATCTTGGAGGTGGAGACTGCAGTGAGCCAAGACTGCATCACCGCACTCCAGCCTGGGTGACAGAGCAAGACTGTCATAAAAAAAAAAAAAAAAAAAAAAAAAAACCAAAATGCATTATATTTGTGATTCTCAAATACTGGTCCTTAAGAGTCTTCCTAATAGGCCTCAAACTGACTCAAAAATGGAATTATTTTGGTTTTTAAGGACAAAAAATGGACAATGTCATATATTTTAAATTCAGATTACTCAAATTTTGTATTCCTAACAAAAATTGGCATATTACCAGAGTATATGGAGAATATTACTTCCATATTTAACAAAAAGCATGATCAACAAGCTCATACTGCAATGCATGCATGCAAACTCAGCTACAATTTCCTCAATTTGGGGAAAGGAGCCTCTTTATCAGTGTATCACCTATTTTGGGTTGGTCTTAATTTTCCCTATTATCTATTTTGTGGTCAGTTGTCTGGTCAATTGTACACTGTATAATAATATATTTTTATGTATTTCTGGTTTAAACTTTCCAACACCTAAGCTTTAATATATTCTATGTTATTGCTGTTCACATAAGAACCCCTTACACTGATATAGCTAGAGAACCTGGACATGGACACACCCACCCCCACCCCCCACACCCACCCACCCCCAAAATGTACTTCTTCAGCCTGAATGTATGCTCCATCAACAGCTAGTATAGCACCTGGCATATGACAGGTGCTCAGTAAATATTTACTGAATGAATATCAAAGCACACATTTATGCTCCCATTCTAAAGTGATTTAAATATGTTATCTGCCCAATTCTTGACACCTTAACAAATAGGTGTGGTTTAGAAAGCAAAAACAAAAAGCCTGAGACCTACTTTTCTATGATATTCATAATAAGGCTTACACTATTTTGGTGCAACCGAGACCGTTTTTAATGACTCAAAATCTTCCTCCTACCACTCTACCCACTCAGTACTGATTCTGACCTAAGAGAATAAGCCTGCTGCTATCCTCATATGGCATTTATATATTGAAGATAGCCATCAATGAATCTTTTTTACCAGGCTAAGAGATCTCTATCCTTTCAATCATACCTTAGATCACATGGTTTCAAGTCCATTTCCCATCCTAACTTCATCATACTTTTCTGGATAAATTCTAGTTAGTACTGGCCCTCATAAAAGTGGCACCCAGAACTAACCACAATACTTCAGGTGTGGTTTAATCAAAGCAGCAGAGTCCCCCACCCACCCCATATTAGCACAGCATAAGATGACATTAACTTTACTAGCCGTCACATAACTTTGTTTTTTTGAGTCAAGGTCTTGCTCTGTCACGCAGGCTGGAGTGCAGTAGCACAATAACTGTGCACTGTAGCCTTGACCTCCCAGGCTCAGGCGATCCTCCTGCCTCAGCCTCCCAAGTAGCTGGGACCACAGACATGCACCACTACACCTGGTTAATGTTTTTATTTTTGTAAAGGTAGGTGTTCCTTTTGTTGCCCAGGCTGGTCTCAAACTCTAACCTCCGCCTCCTGGGTTCAAGCAATTCTCCTGCCTCAGCCTCCCGAGTAGCTGGGATTACAGGCATGCACCACCATGCCTGGCTAATTATTATTATTATTTTTTGTATTTTTAGTAGAGACGGGGTTTCACCATGTTGGCCAGGCTGGTCTCGAACTACTGACCTTGTGACCCGCCCGCCTTGGCCTCCCAAAGTGCTCAGATCAGAGGTGTGAGCCACCGCACCCGGCAAAAAAACATTTTACAGACAGGGTCTTGCTATGTTACCCAGGCTGGTCTCCAGCTCCTGGCCTCAAGCGATCCTCCCACCTTGGTTTCCCAAAGTGGTGAGATTAAGGCATGAGCCACTGCATCAGGCACAATTTTTTTTTTAACTTGGATTCCTGTTTAACCACATCTATCTTTGAAAACATTTTTAAAGCATTTTAAAAACATTTTACAAGCATTTTTAGGAGGAAAAAAATGCTAAGTTCACAAATAAGGGAAGCAAGTTTTAAAATTCAACTTAAAAGTCTCTATGGAGAATATTTATGTAACTTGTATACGAGGAACAGCCCTTGCATTCAATTTCAAGAACATCTAGTAAATGAGACTAAAATTAAGCTCTCCCTTAGCAAGCATAAGCAAGACTAAATTTCTCATACATGACTTTTTTTTTTTTTTTTTTTTTTCTGAGACGGAGGCTTGCTCTGTTGCCCAGGCTGGAGTGCAGTAGCATGATCTCCGCTCACTACAACCTCTGCCTCCCGGGTTCAAGCAATTCTCCCTGCCTCAGCCTCCCGAGTAGCTTAGATTACAGGTATGCACCATCATGATGCCCACCACCACGCCCAGCTAACTTTTGTATATTTTAGCAGAGATGGAGTTTCACCATGTTGGCCAGGCTGGTCTTGAACTCCTGACCTCAGGTGATCTGCCCGCCTCGGCCTCCCAAAGTGCTGGGATTACAGGCATGAGCCACCGTGCCCAGCCTAGACTGTATTTTAAGGTTACTCTATATTTTTCTTCTACCTTGACCACAATCATGGAACTCCTTGTGTATAGTGGTAATAGGACAGGCACACTGGTAATCCCAACACTTTGGTAGGCCAAGGTGGATGGATCACTTGAGCCCATGAGTTTGAGACCAGCCTGGGATAGATAGGGGACCTCATCTCTACAAAAAATTTAAAAAATTAGCGAGTGTGGTGGCATGCACCTGTAGTACCAGGCGGAGGTGGGAGAATTGCTTGAGCCCAGGAGGCAGAGGTTGCAGAAAGCCAAGATTTCACAACCGCACTCCAGCTTGGGTGATAGAGCAAGACTCTGTCTAAAAAAAAAAAAAAAAAAAAAAAAGAGTAGGCCGGGGGCAGTGGCTCACGCCTGTAATCCCAGCACTTTGGGAGGCCGAGGAGGGTGAATCACCTGAGGTCAGGAGTTCCAGACCAGCTTGGCTAACATGGTGAAACCCCCCATCTGTACTAAAAATACAAAAAATCAGCCAGGTGTGGTGGCACGAACCTGTAATCCCAGCTACTCGGGAGGGTGAGGCAGGAGAATTGCTTGATCCCGAGAGGTGGAGGTTGCAGTAAGCTGAGACTGTGCTACTGCACTCCAGCCTGGACGACGGAGCGAGACTCAGTCTCAAAGGAAAAAAAAAAAAAGTAAAAGAGCGGTAACAATTACTAAAAAATTGGTTCAAATAGATAGCAAAGACAATGAAATAATAACATATTTATAACATAATTCTCAAATATATACAAACTCAAGAAATAGAGCCATTATAAAACCTACCAAATAAATGCATTAATCTGTTAAAATTTACTAATAATTGCCTTGATTGTGTTTCTTTGCTGGATAACAGGTATATCAAATTGCCTTTGGCACTTTAATAAAATGATTTAAGTGCTCAGATTAAATACTGGTACAATTTTATAAACCTAGCACAAAGTTTGTAATAAAGTGCTTTGAAAAAAAATTTTTAAGTTAAACCTTTATTACATTATCTGTAACTGTTTAATGTTAGCAACAGAAATGTATGATTTAATGACCTTATTAAGGGAAAGGCTGCCATGGGAAATCAGCCGTAAGATACAACACTACATTATTAATATCTGTAAAACAGTAACATACCATCTGAGTCACTGCTGAACCAAGCAAACCAGATTTAGCTCCTTCTTTACATTCCTCCCCAAAATTTCATAACCAGAAAGGGATGATCTGTGGCAGTGCCTTGTGAAAAAGGGCAGTAGTATCACATAGAATTATTTAATCATTCATGGAAATCTTGCCTCTACTCTCTGTATGTCCTTGAGAAACTAAACTTGGCTTGGCTTTTAATTAACACCCAAGAAAAGAAAAAAAGTAAATCCTTATTCATAGATTTAAAAAGCTACGCAGAGAAATGTTCAACCTTGTATCCAAATGATAATTCAAAAAAAGAAACAAAGAAAAAAACTGGGGTTAAAAAAAGCTCAGAAAAAGCAAAAGTTCTTCTAGATATCTGGCACTTAGCTAGTAAGTTTTTATAACATATCCAGGAAATAACACTGAGACCTAAATATGAAAAAAAAAAAAAAAAGAAAGAAAAGAAAAGAAAAGAGAAATCAGGGGGCTGGTGGGGGAACACTTAGTGGATGGTTCTACTTTATGTAGGTATGCTATCCATCTCTACCCATCTCTTAGAAAACAAAACCGGAAATCTGGGCGGGGTGGCTCACGCCCGTAATCCTAGCACTTTGGGAGGCCGAGGTGGGCGATCACCTGAGGTCGGGAGTTCGAGACCAGCCTGACCAACATGGAGAAACCCCATCTCTACTAAAAACACAAAAATTAGCCGGGCGTGTGCATGCCTGTAATCCCACCTACTCAGGAGGCTGAGGGAGGAGAATCGCTTGAAACCGGGAGCCGGAGGTTGCAGTGAGCCGAGATCGTGCCATTGCACCCCGGCCTGGGCAACAAGAGCAAAAACTCCATCTCAAAAAAAAAAAAAAAAAAGAGAGAGAGAGAGAAAACAGGACCGGAAAGTTTTCAAAATGGTTTATCAGGATGAAGTAAAATACAGATTTTAAAAAAAGGCAGATCACTCGTCTATAACATTACGGTGTACTGAAGTAAAAGAAAAACCCACTGGACTGATAAGAACTTTTGAGTTCTTTGTCCCACTTCGCGACATACTTTCTAGTCTTAAAATACAGTTAAAATAATAACTGGACACAAATTTTGTGTTCTTTGCATCTTTTTTTTTCTTTTTTCTGTGTGAGCTCTGCTACAATTTTTTCCCTTTTTTTTTCTGTGTTTGTATCTTTAAAAATGGTTATTAAAACCAGGGTTAAAGTCCCTTCCTAATCAATCATCCCTAAGACAACAAAAGTCCAGAATTCTAAAACAGCTGTTTCTAGATACAAAAATTCACCCACATACAAAATAGTGCGCGTTTTGGCTACTTCAGCCTCTTCCCTTCTCTAGAAATAACTCCTCCTTGTACTTAGTAAAGGCACACATTCACTTCAAGAGTAGGAAAATGTAAATGCTCTCTGCTCAGCGGCCGCAGCTAATTATTACTTCACACAGTAAGATCAGTGTTTGCTAAGTGTTATCAGCCAATGTACAGCACCCCCCAACACCGTCAAACGTTGTTCCAGTTATTTTACTTTAAAAGAGGATTTAAATAATGCGACGTGCTTTCCACTGAGCCGCTAAGTAGGTGTGGACGCACAACCTTCAACACTAATTGCCCTTTACTAAGCCGACCAGGGCTAGACACTAAGCCAGAAAAGCCTTTTCCAGAGTTTCCTCTTCCGCACAAAAGCTTTCCTTCTGTCACTCCACCCAACCACCCAGCTCCTCCCTTAAGTGTTTGAAAGATAATTCTAAAAGTCTCCTCCCCCGAACCGCTGCGTTTCTTAAGGCCACACCATTTTAAAAATACTGTATTGCTTCTGCCAGGCTGTTGGGACCTCTTCCATCTCATTTCTATCTAAGAGTGGTTGGTACACACGAGGACCCCCCTCCTTTCATTACCGCTCACAACCCACAAGTTTACTTTTCCCCATTGTAAACCTAAAGTCCCTGAGTGGCCCTTCCCTGTCCACTCGACAGTCATGCCCTGAGCCAAGAACTCCCAGGACAAGAGCCCTGCGCGGACCTCCGACGAAGAAACCGGGGTCCTTGCCCGCCCCAGCCACACAGCAACCGCGAGGGAGCACAGTAGGTGCTGCATCCACGTCGGTGCCGTTTACCCCTCAGCCAACTCCCACCGAGGCGGCTTCCTCCTCCTCGCTAGTGGGGTGGCCTTGGCGCACTGGAGCTCTTCCCTCAGACTGGGAGTCGCTTCCTCCCAAACCTCCTCCGGGGAGTCCCTGCCTCTCCTCGGCCCTCATGCGCCCACCCACGGTCCCAATCCTCACCGATCTCTTTCTCGTTGACCCTCGGGGGAAAGCTGGCCATCTATGGGGCACCGTCTGATTCCGGGAATACGATGCGGACCCAACGACAGAGAAGAGAGTGGCCACCGCTGAGGGGCGTGACGCGAAGTTGGTCCCTCCCGGGCCCAGGGACAGAGGAGACGGGCGGGGGCGGCCGCTGCGGCTTCTGCTAACTGCCTCGGGAAAGCTCCCGACGGCCTCAGACCAAAGTACGGAGTCAACCACAGACAATAGACCCTGTACCCAGCCTCGCGCCTGCGGAGGAAGACAGTTCCCCTAACGCGCCGACTGCAAACGAGACACTGGAGTCAAAATGGCGGGCGGCGCCGGAGATATCTGGGCGGCAGGGGCGCGGCTACATGACGTCACAGCCTGAGGCCCCGCCTCCCGACGCACGGGACGTGATCTCCCCGCCCCGGCGCGGGCGTTGCCTGGGGGCCTCGCAGGGGGAGATCCAGCCCAGGCTGGTTCCGCTGACTCTGCCTGTAGGCCGGTGGCGTCTTCTGGGCCTGGATGGTCTAATATGGAGTTTATAAGCTGAAGTGGCTTTGAAAAGGGCAAGGAGAGAATTGTATTATTATTAGCCTCCTAGCTTAAAGATTGCATGGAACTTAAACTGGCTGAACGAAAAGAACAAAAAGACATTTCAGGTTTTCACTCAATTTGGCCAACTCCCCAGCCCACAAGTAATAGGGAACTGAAGGATGCACTGATGAAAAAGACAGGATGAAAATTAACATCGTTGTGCACCACCTGTCCAGCTGCGATTGTTCAGACCTGAGCCAGCAGGTTTTAGGAAGGGCCGAGGGGAACGGGAAGGAGACTCGGGCGTGATCGCGCCGCACTGCGCCGCGGGGCCTCCCTGGACTGCCTTTGTCCTGGCCAAGATGGATCCCACTGTGTCAGCTCAGAATTGGTCCTTCCTCCACCTTACCTGAAGGCCTCTGGGAGGCACCTAGTTGTCCACACATCAGACTGATAAATGTGTCAGTGTCTGCCAGATGCCAGCTTGGTTCCCGGTCACAGATGATGTATTTGCATTTTAATGGCTTCTCGTGTGGACCCTAAACATTGCAAAGGCCTGGGGCGTATAAGACTGGGAATTCAAATATGTGGCAGATATTCATGGGACAGAGTAAAGTGTTGCATAGCCGCTTTTTTTTTTTTTTTTTTTTTTTTGAGACGGAGTCTCGCTTCTCCCAGGCTGGGGTGCAATGGCGTGATCTTGGCTCACTGCAACCTCCGTTTCCCGGGTTCAGGCAATTCTCCTGCCTCAGCCTCCCCAGTAGCTGGGATTTGTACAGGCATGTGACACCAAGCCCGGGTAATTTTTGTATTTTTAGTAGAGAGGGCGTTTCACCCTGTTGGCCAGGCTAGTCTCGAACTCCTGGCCTCGAGTGATCCACCCGCCTCAGCCTCCCAAAGTGCTGGGATTACAGCGTGAGCCACCACACCCGGCTGCATAGCCGCTTTTAAGAGATCTCAAATGATAACACTGTAGGGCATGTTTACTTCATCTTTTCTTTGCATGAATGTATTAATTCTTCAAATAGCGAAATGTTTAATAAAACATCGCCCCTCCTTTTTTTTTTTTTTTTTTTGAGACGGAGTCTTGCTCTGTCTCCCAGAGCAGAGTGCAGTGGCGCCAACTCGGCTCACTGCAACCTCTGCCTCCCGGGTTCAAGCGATTCTCCTGCCTCAGCCTCCCGAGTAGCTGGGACTACAGGTGGCTGCCACCACGCCCAGCTAATTTTTTTCGTCCTTTTAGTAGGGAGGGGGTTTCACGATATTGGCCAGGCTGGTCTTGAACTCCTGACCTTGTGATCTGCCCACCTCGGCCTCTCAAAGTGCTAGGATTAGAGGCGTTAAGCTACTGCGCCCTGCCTGCCCCTCCTCTTTAAAAAAAAATCACTTTGTTAGGCTGGGGGCGCTGGCTCACGCCTGTAATCTCAGCGCTTTGGGAGGCTGAGGCGGGTGTCAGGAGTTCGAGACCAGCCTGGCCAACATGGTGAAACCCCCATCTCTACTAAAAATACAAAAAATTAGCCAGGCGTGGTGGCAAAGTCCCAGCTACTCCGGAGGCTAAGGCAGGAGAATTGCTTGAAACCGGGAGGCAGAGGTTGCAGTGAGCTGAGGTTGCACCACTGTACTCTAGCCTGGGTGACAAGAGTGAAACTCTGTCTCAATAAATAAATAAATCAATAAATCACTTTGTTAGCTTCAGTCAACGATATCTTGAGGACTCACTCTGTATCAGGCACTGGGCCTAGTTGCTGAATTTTTAGAGTAGAACAAAAGAAAAACTTTAATGCAGTCTTGTAGCTCATATACCAACATTGATATCAGTCTGAGTTAATTCTTTTAACCAACTGCTATTATCCCTGTTACTTGTACTATACCATACAAATTCATGGGAAATACCAGTTTTTGAGTGTCCAACAGTGAATTATTGTGATGACTTTTTCTTTTTTTTTTCTCCCTGAGATGGAGTCTCACTCTGTCGCCCAGGCTGGAGTGCAGTGGCACGATCTCGGCTCACTGCAACCTTTGCCTCCTGGGTTCAGGTGATTCTCCTACCTCAGCCTTCCGAGTAGCTGGGATTACAGGCACACGCCACCATGCCTGGCTGATTTTTGTATTTTTAGTAGAGACGGGATTTCACCATGTTGGCCAGGCTGGTCTCAAACTCCTGACCTCAAGTGATCTGCCCGCCTTGGCCTCCCAAAGTGCTGGAATTACAGGCGTGAGCCACCCCGGCCAGACTTTTTAATACAATTGTTTAATTTCTATTTTAGTTTATTCCTGCAAGCCAACAGACTTCCTGGCCATTTTCTCAACTGGCAAAGCATGACAATGGAATGAAAAATAATTTTATGATTTGTGTACTCATTAGTAATAGATACTTCTAAGCACTGAGCCATATAAGTGCTTCTGTGGATTAACCGATTTCGTGCTCACAACATATGAGCAGTGTATTGACATACATTACAGAAAAACTTTAATGCAGTCTTGTAGCTCATATACCAACATTTATATCCATCTCAGTTAATTCTTTTAACCAACTGCTATTATCCCTGTTACTTGTACTATACCATACAAATTCATGGGAAATACCAGTTCTTGAGTGTCCATCAGTGAATTATTGTGATGACTTTTTCTTTTTTTTTTTTCTCCCTGAGATGGAGTCTCATTCTGTCGCCCTGGCTGGAGTGCACATACAGTGTATTGACATACATTTCATAGACACTTAGTAACCTGAGAAGCCACAGGACAGAGTAAGCTGCAGGGGCTAGATCTGAACTCAGACTTGTTTGACTGCCCTGCTTCCATGCTACCTTGCCTCTCATAAATGAAACCTGGCTTGAAAAGCAAATATATACCTGGCATTTCATATCTGTGTTTGCTATTTTAATGTCAAATCTGAAGGGGCTTCTTATTCCCTACATGTCGCATAGATGTTGGGGTTCTCTAGGGTTCTGTCCTTGGCCCACAGCTTTTTTTTTTTCCCTTCTTTCGCAGTCTCCCTGGGTGATGGCAACCTCTTTCTTGGGTTTAAATACCAGCTCTGTGTGAAGACCCTCAAGTTGAGAGCTAACTTCCATCTTTTTTTTTTTTTTTTGAGACGGAGTCTTGCTTTGTCACCCAGGCTGGAGTGCAACAGCGCGATCTCAGCTCACTGCAACCTTCGCCTCCTGGACTCAAGCAGTTCTCCTGTGTCAGCCTTCCCAGTAGGTGGGATTACAGGTGCACACCACCATACCCGGCTAATTTTTGTATTTTTAGTAAAGACAGTGTTTCACCATGTTGACCAGGCTGGTCTTGAACTCCTGACCTCAGGTGATCCACCTGTGTCGGCTTCCCAAAGTGCCGGGATTACAGGCATGAGCCACTGAGCCCGGCCTGTCTTAAGTTTAAAATTTACATGTTCAAATGCTTACAATAAAACTCAAAATGTCAAAACTGAACACATCATTTCTCCTCAGTCTGCTCCGTCTTTTGTATTTCCTACTCTAGTGAAATGTCCACCCAGTCACAGGTGCCAGAGGTGAGTCTTCCTAGCTTCCCTGCTATGCCTCATCCCAACATCAAATCAACCAATCCACAAGGCTTGCCAATATTTTATCTTAAACTGTTCTAGAGTCTGTCCTGTCTGTCCCAGCTCAGCTGCCATGGGCTTAGTTCAAGATCTTATCATTTCAATCCTCTTAACAATCCTTTATAACCCCACACCCTGAAAAACCACCATTGACACCTTGGTGTTATTTCCTTCCCCTTAAAAAGTTGTATTAGTAATGTCATGTCTTTAGACAAATTATTTAGCCTCCCTGTGCCTCAGTCTTCTCATCTAGAAAATGGGGATAGTAATAATACCTACTTCACAGTTTTGAGGATTAGTATTTACAACAGGGCCTGACACAGAGTACTATATATGTGTTAAATACTATTTTTATATATAGTAATCCTAGCTAACTGCAAAACTGAAAGATCAAAATCTCATAGAAAATAAAGGGTTGGCAAAAAGCTGTGAAATAACATTAAGTATATGTACAATCGAAACAATAAATAAAAGGCCAGGCATGATGGCTCATGCCTATAAGCCCAGCATTCTGGTAGGTTGAGGCAGGCAGATTGCTTGAGCCCAGGAGTTCTAGATTAGCCTTGGCAACATGGTGAAACCTTGCTTCTACAAAAAAAATACAAAAAATTTAGCTGGGCATGGTGGCACGCACTTGTAGTACCAGCTACTCAGGAGGCTGAGGTGGGAGGATCACCTGAGCCTGGTAAAGTCAAGATTGTAGTGAGCTGTGATTGAGCTACTGCACCCCAGTTTAGGAGACAAAGTGAGACCCCATCTCAAAAATAAATAAAAATAAATAATAATAAACAAAAGTTCTAGAAAGCATTCATTTCAAAAACAAAGCTGACCCAACCACTAAAATCCCATTCTCTTGAATCTCATTCTTGAATTATTCAAAAAACATCACTGTTATATAGTTATTTGTTAAGGCCAATTTACCCATAATTTTTACCAACATTTATTATCCTGAGATATATACACACACACACATATACATATACAGGCTGAGCATCCCTAATCTGAGAATCTGAAATGCTACAAAATCCAAAACTTTTTGAATTCCAACATGATGCTGCAAGTGGAAAATTCCACACCTGACCTCATGTGACAGGTCACAGTCAAAAGTTTGTACAGGCTGGGCAAGGTGGTTCACAGCCATAATCTCAGCACTTTGGGAGGCTGAGATGGGTAGATCGCCTGAGCTCAGGAGTTCAAGACTAGCCTGTGCAACATGGTGAAACCCCGTCTCTACCAAAAATACAAAAAATTAGCTGGGGTCGATCGCTGAGGTGCTAGGATCTCTTGGGCCTGGGAGGCAGAGATTGCAGTAAGCAGAGATTGCAGTGAGCAGAGATTGCAGCACTGCACTCCAACCTCGTGTGACAGAGTGAGATGCTGCCTCAAAAAGAGAAAAAAAAGTTTGCGCAGTCAAATCTTTGTTTCGTGCACAAAATTACTAAAAATATTATATAAGGCCAGGCGCGGTGGCTCACGCCTGTAATCCCAGCACTTTGGGAGGCCAAGGTGGGCAGATCACAAGGTCGGGAGTTCAAGACCAACATGGTGAAACTCCGTCTCTATTAAAACTACAAAAATTAGCCGGGTGTGGGGGCGCATGCCTGTAGTCCCAGGTACTCAGGAGGCTGAGGCAGGAGAATCGCTTGAACCTGGGAGGCGGCGGTTGCAGTGAGCCAAGATCGTGCCACGGCACTCCAGCCTGGGTGAGACTTCATCTCAAAAAAAAAAAAAAAAATTGTATAAAATCGCCTTCAGTCTATGTGTAAGAAGTATATGAAACATAAATAAATGTCATGTTTAGACTCATGTTAGACTTAGTGCCATCCTCAAGATAGCTCATTATGTGTATGCAAATATTCTGATATCTGAAACACTTCTGGTCCCAAGCATTTCCAATGAGAGATATTCAACCTGTATATGTAACTGTATATGCATCCTCCATCATGCTATTATCTCACATCTCAGCAAAATGTTGTATAAACAGGCAGGCATTTTCATGTAGTTATACCTTTGCTTTTTCTACACCATTTTCTTATATGAACAGGGAGGTGCAGAAGCATTAAAGAGGTGGAACAATAGTCACATTCGTTTGTTCAGGGGGAGTGAATATAACTATGCATATGGAAATAATTAGCATTTGGAGTAGATTACAATTTAAAAGTTTGTGTCTTGCCTTTTCTTTCCTATCATAAAATAATGTCTTCCTGTATTAAAAAACCTTTTCAGCCAAGTGGTGACTCATGCCTGTAATCCCAACACTTTGCCTGAGGCAGGCAGATCACTTGAGGTTAGGAGTTCGAGACCAGCCTGACCAACATGGTGAAACTCTGTCTCCACTAAAAATACAAAAATTAGCTGGGAGTGGTGGCTCATGCCTCTAATCCCAGCACTTTGGGAGGCTGAGGCGGGCAGATTATGTGAGCTCAGTAGTTCAAGAACAGCCTGGCCAACATGGTGAAACCCCGTCTCTACTAAAAATACAAAAATATTGGCCAGGTGTGATGGTGTATGCCTGTAGTCCCAGCTACTCGGGAGGCTCAGGCAGGAGAATTGCTTGAACCCAGGAGGTGGAGGTTGCAGTGAGCCGAGATCTTGCCACTGCACTCAACCCTAGGCAACAGAGCGAGACTTTGTCTCAAAAAACAAACAAACACTTTTTACTACATCACTGTAGGTAACTTTGACTTCATTTGGCGTTGAACATTTTTCTGTTCTTCACAATACTTACTATCGCGGAGGACTGGGCTTCTCCTATAATTAACTTTTCATTATTCCTATAGACATTACAGGTATATTTCCCTTGATACCATGAATGTATCCAGTTCACAACTGTGGTCTTTTTGTTGAGCAATTCAAGTGGGTTGCTATCAGGATATGCATCCATATAGAGCTCTGAAGTTGCAGACAAACCTCTAAATAAATTTAAAATTCGTAAGGATTCCTGCAGGTTCTTATTTTTGAACCTATATTTTGGTGACAGAAGAAAGGAAATATCCCCTTCCTATAACTAAAAGAAAGCAACATTTACTGAAAACAAAAGCCACATGCCAGGTGCGGTGGCTCACACCTGTAATCCCAGCACTTTGGGAGGCTGAGGTGGGAGTTTGAGACCAGCCTGGATAACATAATGAAACCCTGTGTCTACTAAAAATACAAAAAATTAGCTGGGCGTGGTGTTGGGCGCCTGTAGTCCCAGCTACTTGGGAGGCTGAGGCAGGAGAATCACTTGAACCTGGGAGGCGGAGGTTGCAGTGATCTGAGATCACACCATTGCACTCCAGCCTGGGCAACACAGCGAGACTTCGTCTTTAAAAAAATAAAGAAAATAAAGAAAAAACCACACATGAATAAAATAGAAAAGCTAATAAATTCTGTAACAGAGAATTGAATGAAGCCCACTACCACCAAAAAAAAAATTTTTTTAAGCCCAAAAACCAAAAAACCAAACTCAACAAACACAATGCCAATATTTTATTGTTTCCTAGTGTGGTCAAATCTCAAAGATAAAAATGATTATCATATGGCCAGGCACAGTGACTCACGTCTATAATCCCACCACTCTGGGAGGCTGAGGTGGGCGGGTCACTTGAGGTCAGGAGTTCAAGACGAGCTTGGCCAACATGATGAAACCCCATCTCTACTAGAAATATAAAAAGTTTGCCGGGCATGGTGGTGGGTGCCTGTAATCCCAGCTACTTGGGAAGCTGAGGCAGGAGAATCACTTGAACCCGGGAGGTGGAGTTTGCAGTGAGCCAAGATGGCACTACTGCACTCCAGCCTGGATAACAGAATGAGACTCTGTCTCACAAAACAAAACAAAACAAAACA
Source organism: Pan troglodytes (assembly GCF_028858775.2). Classification (NCBI taxonomy): domain Eukaryota; kingdom Metazoa; phylum Chordata; class Mammalia; order Primates; family Hominidae; genus Pan; species Pan troglodytes. The sequence goes on from NC_072417.2 coordinate 40,295,454, forward strand.
AAAAAAAGCCTATCATACTGTTTTGACTCTGTCCTGACCAAGTCCAAACAAAAAACAATTAAAAATGCCTTGCACAGCATGCATTGTTTAAGCAATAGGAGAGTTGCTTATTTTTGCTTTTTGGACCTCTCTGCTATTGCATTGTTTTTACAACTTCTCCATGCTAAGTCTAAGGATGCATACAAAATTATGCAGGGTTTGGATTCTAGGCCAGGAGTTTCAAATCATGGGATTTGTGGCACTAAGTCTGGGATTCTAGAATGAAAGGATATGGAATTTGCCCAGGATTCAGCTGGGCAAGTACAATTTATACACATAAGCATGTACATTAATAAATAGTAATAGATATCTTTATAGTTGTGGAAATGCTGGAAAAATAAGAGGACCCAGAGGAAAATTCTGAAGGCAACCACTTTTGGCGGTGGTAGTCTTGCTGGGGATGAAATATCTAATAGTGCCCCCATTTTTACCCTGCTGTCTTATTTTTCACTTTTTCCCTGATTTCACATTTTTTGTGTGGGGTGTTTTGACAGTGTGGTTTGAGCAGAATATTAGTATTGGGTTTTCAAAGATGTATACTTTGATCTTAGTTTAAAACTGTACCCAAAAAGGCTCAAAGTGTGGAAAATGGTGCAGCCAGTCTAGATGTTTCTGCATCTGTGTCTGGGCCAGAATGCTGGAGGCTTACAGGAAATTATATCTGAAAGAGTAAACAGTGGGGCTGGGTGTGGTGGCTCAGGCCTGTAATCCTGACACTCTGGGAGGCTAAGGCGGGAGGATCACTTGAGTCCAGGAGTTTGAGACCAGCCTGGGCAACATGACACCTCATCTCTACAAAATTTTTAAAAAATTAGTCTGGTATGGTAGTATGCCTGTAGTCCCAGCTACTACTTGGGTGGCTGAGGTGAGAGGATCGCTTAAGCTCAGGAGGACAAGGTTGCAGTGAGCCATGATTGTGCCATTGCACTCCAGCCTGGGCGACAGAGTGAGACCCTATCTCAAAAAAAAAAAAAAAAAAAAAAGAGTAAGCAGAGGCCCCCCATCTCTATTGCTCTGTTGGATTTCCTATACACACTGATGAGATAACCCAGCTCCCTCTCCTCTCCTTACCCCCAAACTCAGGGCAGTTACATGCAGGCTGTGTCCTTTAGTTCAGTCCTTGACCTTCAGAAGAAATCTGTGTAAAATGGAACATTCCATGCGATGATGGAGATTTTCCTCCTATCAGTCATTTTCCTCTTCCTCTAATAGAGCTCTGCACTTTCATTTTCTGATGTTTTTGCCTGTGACCATTCCACAGAGATTGCGAGGAAGAAAACAATGATCCTTCACCAACTGCATACAACTCCAGGATTTCTCTTTCGTGGTCTCCTCCTTCACTCTTTTGTTTCTTGTTTGGAAAACGCTTCCTGAGTCTTATCTCCAGGTGCCCGGCTTTTTTGGCAAGCTTTTTAGTCAGCTGTTTCCCACTTCTGGTGCAATGACATGGGCTGGAATTTGAATTCTCTTCAAGGGTCTCAGAGAGTCCTAGTGACAGGTCACAGGCTATCTCTCCTCAAGATTTCACCCCTGCCAGCCAGTCTTGTCCTGGTACAATGGATTTGAATCCAAGATCTGCTATTGCTATCTTTACTTGCTAGAATATAGGTCATAGTATTTTTTTTAGGCTAAGGAACTTCTGACTGACTCCTCCACATTATTTCAGTTCTTTTTAATCTTCCATATTGTTTTAGTTACTGAATTTGGTTTTTTCTTTTTTTTTTTCAGATTCCTTTTTTTTTTTTCGAAGTCTCACTCTGTTGCGCAAGCTGGGTGATCTTGGCTCACTGCAACCTCCGCCTCTGGGGTTCAAGCGATTCTCCCGCCTCAGCTTCCCAAGTAGCTGGGATTACAGGCGTGCACCACCATGCTCAGCTAATTTTTGTATTCTTAGTAGAGTCGGGGTTTCACCATGTTGGCCAGGCTGGTCTTAAACTCCTGATCTCAGGTGACCTGCCTGCCTCAGCCTCCCAAAGTGCTGGGATTACAGGCACGAGCCACCACGCCCAGCCCTGTGCCTAATTTATAAATTATACTTTATCATAGGTATCTATAAGAAAAAACATAGTATACATAAGGTTCAGTACTATCTGCAGGTTTAGGCATCTACTAGGGTCTTGGAAGTATCCTCCGAGAGAAGTAAGCACTACTGTTTTGTGTGACTTTGCTTATTAGTTGCAGATGGAAAAATAAGTGTATTGAAGAGGTTATCTTCAATAAATATTTAGGAGTTTTTAAGAACAGGCATTTAAACTAATGTTTCAGAGGCATAGAATCATTTTCAGACTCATAGCTAGAAATGACCTTAGAGGCCAGATCATGTAGTATTACCTTTTACAGATGATGAAACTATTGTCTTAGTGTATAAATAACTTTCTCACATTCATACAACTGGTTAGTGATAAAATGAGGATGAGGTATGGTTTTCCTTGCAAGACTCCCAGCACTTTTCCTATTACACTGAACTTTGTATACATGTTATCTCTCCCCAAAGTCTAAGTTAATGGAAGACAGAGGTCATATCCATTCATCTCAATTTTTTTAAACTTTTTTTTTTTTGAGACAGAATCTTGCTCTGTCACCCAGTCTGGCATGCAATGTCATGATCTTGGCTCACTGCAACCTCTGCCTCCTGGGTTCAAGCAATTCTCCTGCCTCAGCCTCCCAAGTAGCTGGGATTACAGGCACACGCCACCACGCCCAGCTAATTTTTTGTATTTTTAGTAGAGACGGGGTTTCACCATATTGGCCAGGCTGGTCTCAAACTCCTGACCTCATGATCTGCCCACCTCAGCCTCCCAAAGTGCTGGGATTACAGGTGTGAGCCACTGCACCCAGCCTCATCTCAATTTTTATGAAAGATAAAAAATTAGAATGCCTGGCAAATACAGCTGCCAAATAGCAGATGCTTAGTTAATTCTCTTTGAATTGAGTTCTTACATGATGAAACATTCTTCTTCTTGGTCTCATGTTCATGAGAAGCCACTCTATTCACTGAATGTTTACTGATGTCTTACTATGTGCCAAGTACCAGACTAAGATAAAAAATGAGAATTAAAATGAAGATCTCCTTTCAGTTTTGGGTCTATATTAAAATGTTACTGTGAGGGTGTTCAATTTCTCAATTAGAAAGGGAAGGAAGTGAACTTTCAGCTAAGCTATTTCCCTTTCATAGACTCATTTGCATTTCCTAAAATTTTAGTGCTAACAAGAACTTAGGTTACCTAAGATCACATTGTCAGTAAATGGCAAATCAAGGGTGAGAATGAACATCAGCTCCCTCAAAATCCAATATTCCTTCCATTACAAATAATCTCTTTCTTGTGCATTTTTGGAATAACATATACAATAGTTAAATTTATGAGTGTTAATAAAATGGAAATCCATGTTTCTTCTGGATTAGATATTAAAACACCTGAAAAAGGATATGGAAAGAAAGTGGGATGGGAGAACAGAGCCATTGACTCTTAGTCAAAAGAGCAGAAGATGCCCTAATCATCTGTGTCGAATTACGGAATATTACAGGCGCACGCCACCATGTCTGGCTAATTTTTGTATTTTAGTAGAGGTGAGGTTTTGCCATGTTGGCCAGACTGGTCTCAAACTCCTGGCCTCAGGTGATCCGTCTGCCTCGGCCTCTCAAAGTGCTGGGATTACAGGTGTGAGCCACCTTGCCGGGCCTAAATTAAAACAAAAAAATTTTTTAAATTTAAAATATAACAGAGACAAGGTCTCACTATGCTGCCCAGGCTGGTCTCAAACTCCTGGGCTCAAGCCATCTGCCTGCCTTGGCCTCCCAATATGTGGGGATTACAGGTGTGAGCCACCAAGCCCAGCCGAAAATATGTTTTGACTCTGCACTTTCATCCTTGGATACCAATGTACTTTGTAAGCATTAATTGGCTGTTATCTAACCTTGTGTCTCAAGGGTATAGACTGTTATTTCTTCATCCCACAGAGGAATGAACTCAGTTCCAGAGAGGTTTGGAGAATTATCCCAGCATAGCGAATAGTATGATTAAGCCAAGCAAAATTTAAGCCTAGGAGCTTAAATTCCTCTTAAGATTTGGCCACCTTGATGTGATCTGGGAATTTGGGAGTTGTGCAATCCTTATGGTTTGTTCCAGCTCTCAAGCAAGCACTAAGGAGCTAGGGAGAAGGCTACCCTTCATTAAACTCTGTCTGGCCCTTTGCTGGGTTAGCTCATTTAATCCTCCTAGCAAGTATTTCCCCATTTCACAGATAAGGAAAGTTTCAGAGGTTAAGTAACTTCTGCAAATTCACATACTTATGTAAGAGGCAGAGTCAGAATTGAAACCTTTCTTTCTGACTTGAGTTCATGTGCTTCGTGGAAACCATGAAATTATAAATTTGGAGACCTGGGCTCTAGGCTGATTTTGCCACCAAACTGAAACATAACACTGATCAAAAGAGCCAACAATCCTGACCCATAATCATCTCCAGCTCCTTTGCTCAGTCATGGGCTTCCTTAGTTTACCTTAGTTTATTCATCACCTCACACGGGGACACAAGTGGATCCACGTAGTAGGCCTCCTGACTTCATCTTTCTTCCCTGCATAAATATCATTCGACCATTTTATATTGCACCATATGCTAGAACAATGGCAAAATTTGATACGTTATTTTGAAAAATTGAAACTCCAAGATTAATGCTGTTAAGAATCAATCCAAACTGGATGTTTTTCTTATGTAGAAATAATCCACATAGAGATAGTCATGTGACCTGTCTATCTCCTAAATCTCATCGGGAGGGCTTCCGTAAGCTGGTGAGAGGATGTTGAGAGGGAATTGCCTGGAGGGAGATGATTTAAAAGGAGACTTAAAAGCCTTAAACATGGGGGTAGGAAAAGGTCTTAATAACCAGGAATTCACAAGGACCTGAGGATGAGGAGCTAAATTTGGGAGAGGGGAGCAGAGATGGGGATGGTTGAGAGTTACAACAGGGGAGGGAAAGGAGGAAGGACAGAGGCTTTCTCTTTTCTGCAGCTGCTTGGCCTGGCTTCTCTGCCCACGGCAACTCTTGCACGTATCTTAGGGCCTTTTCACATTCCAGAAGCTGGCAGTGCCCTCAGCCAGGTATAGAGCCCTGTTGGGTTGGTTGGTTTGTCTTTTACCCCCTTTTGAATAGCAGCCCCTCTTGGCAGGCTGATGCCTTGGAGAACATCATTGTACTTGCTCCACACCAGGCACGATGTGTTTTCAAACTGCAGACTCTTGGACACTAAGCCTGTTGCCTTCTCAGATGGAAACTTCTTTTCATATTTCAGCAGGTCATTCACAGTCCCCACCTCATTCAGCCTCCATGGATGCTGCTGCCCCCACAGTTCTCCTAATGCCAAATCCCCAGCACTCTGTCTCCCTGGCCCATTGAGTCATATATTTTATTTTAGTTTTAGTTTTTTAAACTCAAACGTTATTTATTACGTAGGTATTTATTACACAATGATGGACTTTTACTGATAACTCGTGATGGGCTTTAGGGTAGGATTCCTAGTAACAAGCACGGTCACCAGGGCCTCCAAACTTTCTGGATTTGCAGCGATGAGGGTCAGCCACCAGCAGGGTCCAGCCACATTGGATGAGGACGTCTTTGACCTTCTTGGAAGCCACATGTATTTCTGGTAACAGGCCACCAGGGCTTTGGAGATGGACTGACAGATAGCATGAATCTGGGCCACCTGACCATCACCCTTCACTAGGACATGGATGTCCACGTCAGCAAATCGCTCCTTGCCCAGAAGCAGAACTGGTTCCAGCAGTGTGCATGACTCCATCATCTCCAGGGGCCGCCTGTTTACTTCCATGAGGCCACTGCCATGTTTGCGGCCCGCCATGGCTGTGGTCATCTTCCTCTGTCCAAAGACCTGCATGGACTGCAGCAGGCTCTTGGACCACATGGCTATGGGCATAGATGAGAGATCCTCACCATGCAGCATTGCTCCTGGAAAAGCCGGTGTCATATATTTCAATGCACCCATTTTATAGAACATATGGTGAATATCTTAGAGTTCTTTCTGTTTTCTTTATTGAAATATAGCCAAAAAGTTAGTGGACCCATAACACAGAAGGAACTAGCAAGTGATAGATTCCTCTTATTTCTCAGTGGCTTGTCTGATGCAATCTGATTTTGGATAACTCATCTACCATTCATCCATTCATTTCACCCTCAACATAACACACCAAAAAAAAAAAAAAATCCTAATAATTTTCTTTGTCAAGAAACTTAGGCTGGGCATGGTGGCTCATGCCTGTAATCCCAGCACTTTGGGAGGCCAAGGTGGGAGGATCACCTGAGGTCAGGAGTTCGAGACTAACCTGGCCAACATGGTGAAACCCCATATCTACTAAAAATACAAAAATTAGCCAGGCATGGTGGTACACACCTGTAGTCCCAGCTACTCGGGAGCCTGAGGCAGGAGGATGGCTTGAATCCAGGATGTGGAGGTTGCAGTGAGCTGAGATTGCACCACTGCACTCCAGCCTGGGCGACAGGGCGAGACTCTAAATTTCTCAGCTTGTTATCTGGGAAGAAGAAAAGCAGAAAGGAAGGAAGGAAGGATGGAAAGGAACCTAAAGACTATGGGTAGTAAATGGCATTTAAGCTGGGACCCTCTCTCACATCACGTAATTTTATAACTAGTAATTATTCTGCCATTGAAGATTTTTATTTTATTTATTTTATTTTATTTTATTTATTTTATTTTATTTTATTTTACATTTTTTTGATACAGAGTCTCACTCTTTTCCCCATGCTGGAGTGCAGTGGCACAATCTCGGCTCACAGCAAACTCTCCCTCCGGGGTTCAAGCAATTCTCCTGCCTCAACCTCCCCCTGCCTCAGCCTCCCGAGTAGCTGGGACTACAGGTACAGTGCCACCACACCTGGCTAATTTTTGTATTTTTAGCAGAGATGGGGTTTCACCATGCTGGCCAGGCTGGTCTCAAGCTCCTAACCTCAAGTGATCCACCTACCTTGCCCTCCCAAAGCGCTGGGATTACAGGCATGAGTCACGCCCGGCCTGGTTTGTTTTTTTGAGACGGGGTCTCACTGTGTCACCCAGGCTGGAGTGCAGTGGCGCAATCACAGCACACTGCAGCCTTGACCTCCCAACCTCAGGTGATCCTCCCACCTCAGCCTCCAAGTGGCTAGCCCAATTTTTTTTTAAGTGAAAATTATTTTTTATGGCCATTACTATACCAATCCCAGAACTCAAGACTCCTCAAGTCTATGAAACACAGCTCTGAAAGGAGCTGCTTCAAAGTATTGTTTCAATTATTTCTGAGATTTAGATTCAGTTAGCACAATAAATACAGTATAAAAAGGAAGGCAGAGAGGTGGAGAGGAGGGGGGGAGCCTGAGACTATGTTGCCAAGATGTTCTTTTTGTAGAAAATGACTGTTAAAGAAGGAAGAGCTCATTCTCTTATCCTTTTAAATCTCACAGCTTCATAATCCTCCCTAAACCTGACCTTCCTTTCTTTTTTTAATTTTTTAATTTTAATTTTTATTTATTTTATTTTATTTATTTTTTTTATTGATCATTCTTGGGTGTTTCTTGCAGAGGGGGATTTGGCAGGGTTATAGGACAGTAGTGGAGGGAACCTGACCTTCCTTTCAACTTGTATTGGAAACTCTCCAGTACTGGTCTATTGTCCAACTCAAATGATAACCTTTCCTATCTTCTTTCTTCTTGCCCACCCTATACAAATAGGTGGTATGGTTTTTGCTTTTATTAAAACTTTTTTTGTAACCAATGTTTATTTTTTATCAAAATATTCCATGCAACTAGTCTAGGGGTCAAATAATGCTAAAAAGGCTTAGAGCAAAAGCAGCAGTTTCACTCCTACCCCTTCATCACTTCCTACCACTCAGAGGCAACTACTCAACTTGTTCAATTTATTGCTTTGTGGGTACATAAGAGTGGGAAAACAGGCCGGGCGCAGTGGCTCATGCCTGTAATCCCAGCACTTTGGGAGGCCGAGGCGGGTGGATTACCTGAGGTCGGGAGTTCGAGACCAGCCTGACCAACATGGAGAAACTCCATCTCTACTAAAAATACAAAATTAGCCAGGTGTGGTGGCACATGCCTGTAATCCCAGCTACTAGAGAGGCTGAGGCAGGAGAATCCCTTGAACCTGGAAGGTGGAGGTTGCGGTAAGCCGAGATCGCACCATTGCACTCCAGCCTGGGTGACAGAGCAAAACTCTGTCTCAAAAAAAAAAAAAGAGTTGGAAAACAAAATTTATCTCTTTGGACATTTATCTCTGTTATATCTAAGAAATCCGTACATGTTATCTCTAGTTTGTCACATAGCATTTTTTTTTTTTTTTGAGACAGGGTCTTGTTCTGTCACCCAGGCTGGAGTGCAGTGATTCACTGCAAACTGTACCTCCCTGGTACCAGGGATTCTCATGCCTCAGCCTCCTGAGTAGCTGGGATTACAGGTGTGCACCACCACACTCAGGTAATTTTTGTATTTTTAGTAGACACAGGTTTTCACCATGTTGGACAGGCTGGTCTCGAACTCCTGGCCTCAAGTGATCCACCAGCCTCAGCCTTCCAGAGTGCTGGGATTAAAGGCGTGAGCCACAGCACCTGGTCCACATAGCAATTTTTATGTTAAGCAACTGTGAAAAGCTTACACACGTGAACTGTTTATCTGATCAAGTTTATTGTTCTTCAAAATTCATGTAGGCCCAGCTACTATGGAGGCTGAGGCAGCACTGCTTGAGCCCAGGAGGTTAAGGTTGTAGCTTGCAATAATTGTGCTCGTGAATGGCCACTGCACTCCAGCCCAGGCAACACAGCAATAATGACTTCAATGTAGTTCAAGCTTGTCCAAACCACAGCCCACTAGCTGCATGTGGCCCAGGCTTTGATTGTGGCCCAACACGAATTTGTAAACTTTCTTAAAACATTATCAGATTTTTTTTTGATTTTTTTTTCTTTAGCTCATCAGCTATCGTAAATGTTAGCCTATCTTAACCGTGGCCCAAGACCATTCTTCTTCCAACGTGGCCTGGGGAAGCCAAAAGATTGGACACCCCTGATTTAATCCACCACAAACCATTCTGAATGAAAAGTTTTCGGAAGTGCAAATCCGAAGAAGATAATGCATTTACCGGATTACAAAATCATTATAATACAATCAGTCAGGATTCTAGCACAGAAGAGATTGAAGCAGAGCAGAACCCACTAGGGTATGTATATTATATATCATATATACCGCATATAATCTTACACAATTGTGGGAACTGCTTAAGCAATCCCTGCAAAGCTGTTATCGTCACAGCTGATCCTGGAGCTTGAAGACGTCAGGAAAGGCAGTCAGGAAGGCGTAGAGAAAAGCAAATACCAGCTGGAACCCACAAAGGCAAACTAAAACCGTGTCAATTCTCTTTGCCTTTGACCTTGATAGTATGGCCATCCTGCAGAAGCAGCTGCGTTCCTTCAGTACACACCTAGCCTAGGAGTAGGAAACGCTGGAGAAGGACTTGGGGGAAGGCGGAGCAGTTTTAGGCCCAGCTGCTGGCCCAAGCCAAGGAGGTAAACCAGCAGATAAACAATAACACGAGCCACAAAATGTCTGCTGCTTCGCTCCCGCCCTCAAATCTGCATGAGAATGTCTCCTGTGGCCCACCCTAACCAGAAACATATCCACAGGGGATGCTGGGAAACGTAGTTCCACCTCGCCAACGGGACGCAATACGTTTCAAAGCCACCATGGTCTACCGCTTCTCAATTTGGCACCTCAGTTTATTTATTTATCTATTTATTATTTATTTAGCTGGGGGATGTCAGGAAGTCACTTTATTTGTAAAATGATGGATTAGACCTGACTATATTCTCTGATAATTAGAAGTTTGCAAAGATGAATAAAGATTTATAAGGCCAGGCGTGATAGTTCATGCCTACAATCTCAACTTTGGGAAGCCGAGGAGGGAGGATCACTTGAGCCCAGGAGTTCGAGATTAGCCTGGGCAACCAAGCAAGACCCACTTCTCTACAAAAAAATAAAAATAAAAAATAAAAAAATAAAGAAAGAATTAGCCAGGCTTGGTGACTTACTGAGGCAGGAGGATTTCTTGAGCTCAGGAGTTCAAGGCTGCAGGGAGCCATGATCACTGCACGGCACTTCAGCCTGGGCAACAGAGCGAGACCTTGGCTCTAACAACAACAACAAAAAAGGTCTTTGTTCACTTGTTTATCTGCTGACATTCCCTCCACTATTGTCCTATGACCCTGCCCAATCCCCCTCTGCGAGAAACACCCAAGAATGATCAATAAATAAATAAATAAATACATTAATTAATTAAAAAAAAAAGGAAAGAAAAGAAAAAGATTTATAAAGTCAATTTTATGGAGGAAGGTCTCTCATTCGGTTCTGAAGTGTTGCGAATCTAAAGGTAGGAAGACAAATTCCCTTTAATTCAGCAAACACTGAGCCCCTACCATAGGCGTCCTCTGCGAAGGAGACACTCCGAATCTCAGGCGCTCACTCGCCATGTGTAAGAGGAAGCGCAAATAAAAGTCCTGGCCAGGCGCGGTGGCTCACGTCTGTAATCCCAGCACTTTGGGAGGCAGAGGCGGGAGGATCACTAGAGGTCTGGAGTTCGAGACCAGCCTGCCCAACATGGTAACCCCCTCCACTCCCCCCACCACACTTCTACAAAAAATAAATAAATAATAAATAAAAATAATAAAAAGCCCTTTCACTCAAGAAGCATTTTGCTTCTCTTAGCCGGAGCCAACCTCCAAAGTGCGAAAGCCTAATTACTGTCCACTCTCACCAAGCCATTAGCAAAATGACCACCTACCTGCTGTGAACACCGAGGTGAGGCTACTACAGTTCCCAGCCGGCCTCTCTCCCGCTTCCGCTCCTGGACTCCACAGGCCAGGATTAAGGCACCCATGTTTTAAACCACACTTAACCTCTAAATAAAGATAACAACTAAGGCATCTTTCTGTCTAATATGACACAACTGTACCATGTACAACACAAAACACGTTAACCCTTTCCCCAGAAAGACGAGGCAAAATTCCTTTTCAGTTTTTGAAGGGTATTCATTTTCCTACCTAATTCACACTTTTCCTTTGGTATTCCACAATTTAAAGACTGATATAAATCTAATCTGCTATTAAGTATGGGTATGGGAGAGGGAAAGAAAATCAAACTACTTTATTCATATAGACACAAACATATTCATGTAAAAAAAGGAAGAAATATTCATTACAGTCCTTATTTCTGCAGCTAGCTACATGGCTGTAAACTATTTTATCAAGCCAGCTGCTTCGGAATGATGGGAACATGATAAGAATATGAATTCCCGCCGGACGTAGTGGCTCATATTACCGCCTGTAATGCCAGCACTTTGGGAGGCCAAGGTGGGCAGACCACTTGAGGTCAGGAGTTCAAGACCAGCCTGGCGAACGTGGCGAAACCCCATCTCTACCAAAAATACAGAAAAAAAAAAAATTAGCCGGGCATGGCGGTGGGCGCCTGTAATCCCAGCTACTTGGGAGGCTGAGGCAGGAGAATCGCTTGAACCCAGGAAGTGGAGATTGTGGTGAGTCGAGATTGCACCACTGCACTCCAGCCTGGGCAACAGAGTGAGACTCTGTCTAAAAAAAAAAACAAAAAACCACAAACAAACAAAAAAATGAATTCCATGAGCATGAGCCCCTTGCCATACTTCATTTATAACTACTTTCTTCCACTTCCCATTCCTATTATTTGTGTCCTCAGCAGGCACCTCAGCTGATTTTAGTTCCCTGCCTGCTAAAATAACCCAGACCTTCATTCCTGAACCGTCTGGACCATCAACAGCCCTGCCTTAACTGGGTTGTTATAGTTTTCAATTGACTTTAATCCCTGGGCTTGGGAGGACAAAGGGGAACCCTGGAGAATCTCTTGCATTCCAGGCATATGCCCCCTTACCCTCATTTCGTAACAGCATCCTCATTTTCTCTCTCTTTTTTTAAGTCTTTTCATTTTTATTACTCAAAAAAGTTTCATTTTTTAATTTCGTTTTCTGACTTTGAGCTTGTGCCTTCAACACTTTCACAACGATTTTCTGCTCCTCGGTAAGGAAAGCATGCTTGATCCTGTCACGAACACATTTAGCACACATGGAACCACCACAGGCCCTGCTGACATGTTCCTTTGTTTTGGACAATCTCATAAGAACTTTAGGTCTTACAGCAGGAACCACTTGAAGTCTGCCTGGGCACATGCCACATGCAGATTTTGGTGCTTTCCCAAACTTCTTGGTATAAAGATAAACAATTCTATTACCAGGGGTTCGGGACAGCCTAGTTTTGGTTCGGGACAGCCTAGTTTTGTTAGAGGCTGTATTGTAGGAAAGCCTACGACGGTATGTCAAACGCTGGACCATTCTGAGTGCCTGTAGACAGCATCCCTGGAAGAGCCCCATTTTCTCTTGATGGTCAGGATCAATCACCACAGACAGTACTCCTTCTTTGCCTGTTGATTCAGAGGCATGAGCCCAAAGTGGCTGGGTAACATTCTCGATTTCCAGTTCATTGGAATCATTGTTGTACCCCTGATGGAAGCATTTATCCCTTTGGAGCCAAAATCTCTGGACCATTCATGGGACTGGAAAGCAAAAGTGTCGCTAATGGATTGCTAGGAGTAATAGTGAGAAGAAACTATTCCCATTCCCATCCTTTGACTTCCAGACCTGGGAATCCTGGCTATGACAGAAATATTACCATATGTTGGATGCTGATTGAGAACACACACTGCCTTCTGAAGAACACTGCCTCAGCCCCACAGGTGTTACCATCTAGCTAGAACTATAATTGAGTCTTCCAAAGGCCATTCTACTGTTCCATCGAGGCAGCTGCTTCAGGACAATGAGGAACATGGTAAGAACAGTGAGTTCCATGAACATGGGCCTTTGGTCACACTTTATTTGCTGTGAAATGAACTCTTTGGTTAGAAATAGTGCGTGTGGAATACTATGATGATGGATAAAGCATTCTATAAGCCCACAGATAGAGTGAATTTCATTTTTTTTTTTTTTGCCCATGGTTTTATGCTTTTGGAGTCTTATTTAAGAAACTCTTTCTCAATCCAAGGTCACGAATATATTCTTCTACATTTTCTTCTATTACTTTTATGGTTTTACCTTTCACATTTAAGTGTTTTGTACACTTGGAGTTTATTTATGGTGTGAAATAGAGAGACCTTTTTTTTTTTCTGAGCAGGATTTCTCTCTGTCACCCATGCTGGGGTATAGAGGTGCCATCACGGCTCACTGCAGCCTCAGCCTCCTGGGGTCAAGCAATCCTCCTACCTCAGCCTCCTGAGTAGCTGGGACTACAAGCACATGCCACCATGCCTGGAGAGCCATTTTAAAAAAATCCATTTAGTGAATCAGGTTTCCCAACTCTACATCCTTCCCTCACATATAACTGTGTCTCTTTCTGGACTCTATTCTATTCTGTCTCTCTATTTTGCCTGTTTGTATGACAGTGTCACGCTTTTTCTTGCTGTGGCATTGTAATGTCTGGTAGAGACAGTCTATTCCTTTGCTCCTCTTTTCTCAAAATCATGTTAATTGTTTATGAATCTTTAAATATTAAAAAGTATTTTTAGGCCAGGCGCAGTGGCTCACGCCTATAATCCCAGCACTTTGGAAGGCCGAGGCAGGCAGATCACTTGAACCCAGGAGTTCAAGACCAGCCTGAACAATAGGGAAAGACCCCGTCTCCCGTCTCTACCAAAAATACAAAAAAAAAATTAGCCAAGCGTGGTGGTGCATGCCTGTAATCCCAGCTACTTGGGAGGCTGAGGCAGGAGGATTGCTTGAACTAGGGAGGTGGAAGTTGCAGTGAGCCAAGATTGCGCCATTGGACTCCAGCCTGTGTGACAGAGTGAGACCCTGTCTCAAAAAAAAAAAAAAAGTTTTTAAAAATTATTTTCAGGATTCAAGTCCGCATCCTCTTGCCTTTGGCAAGAGGGCAATGGAAGAGTCATCTAACATTCCTGGGACCCCATGTGCACCTTTTGGGAAAAATTATTTGTATGAGAAAAAAAGAATAATAGTGTTATTTAATCTCCGGAAACTACATAGAAATCCATCATCAGGGACATTTGCCCAAATTAAGAAAACTGCTGGATGAATCAAGGTTTCTGAAATTGTATTCCTCGTACCATAAAGTAATAAAATAGGCCGGGTGCGGGGGCTCAACCCTGTAATCCCAGCACTTTGGGAGGCCCATGCCTATAATCCCAGCTCTTTGGGAGGCCAAGGCTGGTGGATCACCTAAGGTCAGGAGTTCAAGACCAGCCTGGCTAACATGGCGAAACTCCATCTTTACTAAAAATACAAAAATTAGCCAGGCATGGTGGCACGTGCCTGTAATCCCAGCTACTTGGGAGGCTGAGGTAAAAGAATCACTTGTACCTGGGAGGTGGCAATTGTAATGAACCAAGATTGCACCACTACACTCCAGCCTGGGTGACAGAGTAAGACTCTGTCTCAAAATAAAATAAAATATAGGAGAGCAAGACTTTTAATGCACAGCCCCTTCATTTTAAATGAACATCTTATTTAAAATAAAACAAACACAAACCAAAGACTTTCAAATGAATGATCTCTCTAGTAGTTTGCGTGTATTTTCTTACTTTTTGGCATTTAAATAAATTTCTTTTGCTTTATTTTTAAGTAGGTAGGCTTAAGTTTGTCTCTCATCACCACAGTGGAATCTGAGAATTGCTATTTGTAATGTTTAACAAGTAAGAACAACGCATGCTGTTCTGTAGAGGGTAGGGTAGGTGAAGCTGGATACCTATAAAATTTTGAGTATTAAGAAAAGTGCTCTGGGCCAGATGCAGTGGCTTACCCCTGTAATCCCAGCATTTGGGAGACCAAGGTGGGTGGATCACCTGAGGTCAGGAGTTCGAGACCAGCCTGGCCAACATGACAAAACCCCATCTCTACTAAAAATACAAAAATTAGCTGGGCGTGGTGGCACATGCCTGTAATTCCAGCTATTCGGGAGGCTGAGGTAGGAGAATCGCTTGAACCTGGGAGGCGGAGGTTGCAATGAGCTGAGATCTTGCCACTGCACTCCAGACTGAGCAACACAGTGAGATTCTGCCTCAAAAAAAAAAAAATGTTCCGGACTCACCCCCAGAGACCCTCCAGTTACTATGCCTAGGGTGCAGCTCAGCAATCTGTGTTTTTACAACCACGTCAAGTGATTCTGCTATCCCACGTTTTGAGAAGTACAATAAACACAGTCCTTTCTACTTGGTTGCTGGCTTAAAGATGATGTGGACAACTGGGATAAGGTTTCAGGCCACAAATAGAATGGTTAGAATTTGAGAGGACTCAAGAGAGCCTTAACCATAACTGAGGAAAGTGAAGAATTTGTCAGAAGTGATACGTTTCACAAGCTTTGCTCTTAAATAACTGCGTTAGAACTGTAACTGCCACATCGTAGCTTTGAAATGTAATTGGGAACATTTCTCATCATTTAAAAAAAACTTCTTGAATCTTAAAAATTCAAGAAGTTTTCCCAACCTGGTTTTAAAAGCTGCATATTTGAAATTAAAAATATTTATTTATTTATTGTGTTAGTCCATTTTCACACTGCTGATAAACATATACCCAAGACTGGGAAGAAAAAGAGGTTTAATTGGACTTACAGTTCCATATGGCTGGGGAGGGCTCAGAATTATGGTGGGAGGTGAAAGGCACTTCTTACAGGGTGGCAGCAAGAGAAAATAAGGAAGAAGCAAAAGTGGAAGCCCCTGATAAACCCATCAGATCTCACGAGACTTAATTACTATTACGAGAATAGCTTGGGAAAGACTGCCCCCATGATTTAATTACCTCCCCCTGGGTCCCTCCCACAACATGTGAGAATTCTGGGAGATACAATTCAAGTTGAGATTTGGGTGGGGACACAGCCAAACCATATTATTTATTTATTTATTTACTGGAGATGGAGTCTCACTCTGTCACCCAGGCTGGAGTCCAGTGGTTTGATTGCAGCTCACTGCAACCTCTGCCTCCCGGGTTCAGGTGATTCTCCTCCCTCAGCCTCCTGAGTAGCTGAGATTACAGGCTCATGCCACCAAGCCTGGCTAATTTTCGTATTTTTAGTAGAGACAGTTTCACCATGTTGGTCAGGCTGGTTTTGAACTCCTGGCCTCAGGTGATGTGCCCACCTCGGCCTTCCAAAGTGCTGGGATTACAGTCATGAGCCACCACACCCAGCGTCCTCCAGGAGTTTTCAAACAGAAACTTAGGAGGGAGAATCAGCACGTCACTGTTGGTGGCCTCCTTGGATGTGAGGCTCAGGTGCTGCCAGGAAGCAGGGCTGTTGTCTCAGAGCACAAAGTCAACATGCAGAAGGAGCAAGACCGAGGGCAAAATGCTTATAGAAATATTTCTCTACAGAGTTGAGTGGCTGTGAAATAGGAAGCAGTTACTCCAATCACCAAAAGTTTAAACACACAAAGTCAAACTGTGCATGAGCTTTCCTTTCCCAGTGCTAGAGAAAATTCCAGGGACAGGGCTTGATCTGAGAGGTTTATCAGGATTTCCAGAAAGAGGTGTAAATGGAGGGTGGAGTCTCCATAACAGAGGAGCAAATTCAAGCATGCATGCAATCAATCCAAGTGGCAAGTGGGAGATCAGCGATGCTGGGAAGTTTGCTTGTTTGTGTTTTCAATGAATGTTTATTGAGCACCTATTATGTCCCTGAAACTGTTCTAGGTGTTGGCAATGCAGCAGCTATGGAGGCAGATGAGGTCTCTGCAGTCATGAAGCTTTCATTGTACTGGAGGGAGACAGGGAATGAACAAACAAACAAGAAACAGACTCATGGAAATTCTAGATGGAGATGTATTCTGTGAAAAAAAATAAAACACAATGATATGCTAGAAAGTGGCTTCAGCAGAGAGCATGCCCTCTAGACTGATAGATCAGGAAAGGCTTAGCAATAGAAGGTAGCATTTCAGGTGAGACAAGGTGGAGCCCAGGCAGCCAGCCCAGCTTCTCCAAAGTCTCTGAGGCAGAAGGAGCTCAGGGTGTTTGAGAAAGAGGAAGTCATATGGATGGAGCGAAAAAAGCAAGGAGAGCAGTAGCAGGTAGCAGGTAATGTCAGAGAGGAAGGCAGGGGCTAGATCACACAAGGCAGTACAGACTAGGATAAGAGATTTGGCTTGTGCTAAGGATGGCAGGAAGACATTGGGAGATATCTCTATCTCTATCTCTATATAGTGAAAGCAAGTTTATTAAGAAAGTAAAGGAATAAAGAATGGCTATCCATAGGCAGAGCAGCCGACAATGGGATATTAAGAGGTTTCCATTGTTCAAAGTTCCTTCCAGCTACCAAGCTGAGAATGGAGAGGATGACAAGAATGGCAGCAGGGAGACCAGGTTGTTAAGAGACTGTCATTGTAAATCCTGTTGGAGACTAGCAGACAAGTAAAGATTGGGATATGCATGATGTCAGGAGTGAAAAAAAAAAAAACAGATTTTGGACAAGAATTTAAATGTGTAGACTAAGAACAAAGCAAGATCACATGACACAGAGGACAGTAAGCCAGCTTAAAACAAAACCTGGACAGCCCAGGAGGCCCAAGGTGCTTGAGCAACACTGCTGCCCTCAATGCCCTGAGGTCCACTTGAGGACCTGCTGCTGGCGTGGGGAACCGCGCCTCCATTTTTTGTCGTATGTTGATCCACCTGGGCATGAAAACAATGAGGCTTGCGCCTGATATTTCAGACTTTTTACAGGCAACAGCTCCTTCAGCATATTTTAGAACCACCTCTCCCCTAGCACTCAGATCAGCACTGCCCTCCAAAGACACCTGTTCTCTGGTGTAGGCAGATGTTCCTGTTCCCTTGGCAACAACTCTTATGTAAACGGATTGTCCAGAACTGACTCTTCCAGAGCCCCTCTTGCACCACCCCCCAACTGTCCCTCACTCCCCCATACATATCATGAACAATCCAGACCCAGGTTAAAGCCAAGATGGCTACAGCAGTATTATTTTAAATCTCCCTAATTAATCTTCTCTAGCATGTTAAAATATTAAGAGCCTATTAGCAAAATTGACTTGGATAATCTAAGCTCTAAATAAGTACTTAACCAACAATACCCCTAATCTGGGCTTTCTATTGAATTTCTTAGTGTTTTCTCCAATTTTAAAAAACACAGAGATAAACCAAGTAATGAGAAATAAAATGTGCTGTGATAACCTCTAGGCTAGATGTGAGTACTAAAACTGAGTGCTCACTCACCTAGGTGTCAATCCTCAGAGACACATTCTCTCTTCCCACCCAAATTCACTCTTCCCATTCTCCCCAGTTTCTGCGCCAACACTAATAGAAGGATAATAAATGGATAGTTTTAGAGTATTTGGAATTAGGTTACTAGCATTAGTTTACCTGCTCTTCTAGTCAAGAGTCCATTGGTTGCTAGAAGCAGAGGCTTATAGCCCCTAAAATTAACATAGGTTTGAGGAAGAGCAGAAACTGAGGCTGTTTGGGAGTCTAGCTGCTTCTCACTAAAGTGTGAGAAGTACTTCTATGGTTGCCCCCGACCCAGACATCTATCTGATCCACAGCCATCATTCTCCACTCTTTCTCAACTTTATTCCTTTAATTGCCTCAGTCCAGAGGTTACGGAAGTGCTTCTCACACTTTAGTGGGTATAGGGGTATATAGGGTAATGTGGATATTGTGAAAATGTATATTCTTTGTTTTGAGACAGAGTTTTGCTCTTCCCGTCCAGGCTGAAGTGCAGTGGTACGGTCTCAGCTCGCTGCAACCTCCACTTCCTGGGTTCAAGCAATTCTCCTGCCTCAGCCTCCTGAGTAGCTGGGACTACAGGCATGTGTCACCATGCCTGGCTAGTTTTTGTATTTGTAGTAGAGATGGGGTTTCACCATGTTGGTCAGGCTGGTCTCGAACTCCTGACCTCAGGTGATCTGCCCGCCTTGGCCTCCCAAAGTGCTAGGATTACAGGCGTGAGCCACAGTATCTGGTTACTAGAATGCATATTCCTATTCAGTGGGCTTGAATTGGGACCTGAGATTTTACATTTCTGACGAGCACCGGCGCTTCTGCTCTGAGTACCTGGTTTTGATTAGGGGTGGTAGGATTCTGTTTTTTTCTACTCTTTAGTTTTTTGTTTGTTTGTTTTTTGAGACAGAGTTTTGCTCTTTAGCCCAGGCTGGAGTGCAATGACATGATCTCAGCTCACTGCAACCTCCGCCTTCCGGTTTCAAGCAATTCTCCTGCCTCAGCCTCCTGAGTAGATGGGATTACAGGCACCTGCCACCACGCCTGGCTAATTTTTGTATTTTTAGTAGAGATGGGGTTTCACCATGTTTGCCAGGCTGGTCTTGAACTCCTGACCTTGTGATCTGCCCACCTCGGCCTCCCAAAGTGCTGTGAATACAGCCGTGACCCACAGAGCACCCGGCCTCTACTCTTTAGTTCTAACAGGCTTTTGTTCTTTTTTTTTTTTAATTTTTTGAGACTGAATCTTGCTCTGTCACCCCAGGTTGGAGTGCAGTGGCACCATCTCGGATCATTGCAACCTCCACCTCCTGAGTTCAAGTGATTCTCATGCCCCAGCCTCCCAAGTGACTGGGATTACAAGTGCCCGCCACCATGTCTGGCTAATTGTTGTATTTTTAGTAGACGCAGGGTTTCACCATTTTGGCTAGGCTGGTCTCGAACTCCTGACCTCAAGTAATCTGCCCACCTTGGCCTCCCAAAGTGCTGGGATTACAGGCATGAACCACTGCGTCCAGCCCAGGCTTTTGACCTTAAGCAGTTTGTTGTTTAAAGTCCTAGTCCTGGTACAATAGGAGAACATCAAGGTGTACATACAAATTATGTGAAAGCTTGAAACCGATGTCCAGGAGATTTAAAATTAACTGTCCTTTACATGTAAGGTGGAGGAGGAAATTATATTTCTTAGAACTTCAGAAAAGCTCATTCCCAAGAGAAAGGCTACAAGTGCAAAAGAATGGACAACCCTTCCCAGGAAGTTGCTGTTAGGGCCAGCCCTAACATTTCCAGTCCCTGGGACTAAGGCCCACAGGCCATATGGCTAAATATTTAAAAATCATAAGTCAGGTAAACAAATTATTAAATGAATTGTGTTCCACTCTCCTTCCTTGATGAATATATCTTCAAAATGGCAACATTTTTAAAAATACATGTAAAGGGATGGTTAGTATCCAAATTAGTAAATATATTATTGTTTATATCTTGATGTTCAGTTGATAGATCAGGAATGTTTGGAAGATAAAACAAAATAAAACAAGCATAATTTATAACTTTTATATATTTATTTCATAAAATGTATTTGTCTTACCTTCGTTTTAGCAAAATTACTAAAAAGTCAGGATAGGCTGGGCGCTATGTCTCATTCCTGTAATCCCAGCACTTTGGGAGGTTGAGGCGGGCGGATCACTTGGGGGCAAGAGTTCAAGACCAGCCTGGCCAACACGGTGAAACACCATCTTTACTACAAATACAAAAATTAGACATGGCGGCTGGTGCCTGTAATCCCAGCTACTCAGGAGGCTGAGGCAGGAGAATCACTTGAACCCCACAGGGGGAGATTGCAGTGAGCTAAGATCGCACCATTGCACTCCAGCCTGGGCCACAGTGCGAGACTGTCTCAAACAAAAAAAAGTACAATTATAATGTGTCAATTTAAAAATTCAAAAGCAAATCAATAAATACCTACAGTAAAGGTATTTATTGCAGCTGATAAAAAATAAACTAACTAAATAAAGCCTGCTATTGCCCAATTTTGAGGCATTGTTCTGTCACTTTTCATGTTGCAAACAGCAAAAGCTGAGAGCACTGGGGCTTGAACATGTTGGTGGATGTTGAGAATTGCAGATTGTTCTTCCACTATGGGCACCAAATCCTGAGTGACAGAGGCACCTCATGTTTTTCAGGTGATTCATATCATCAGGGAAGTTTGGGAAATACTGATAAGGAAGGCAAACAATATGGAACAATATTTAACAGAGTGCTCTGAATAGTAGAGTAGCTCAAGCAACTGGAAATTGCAAAACTTATTTGGTGACTTTGCCAAATAAATCATGATGATGATTATAAGATCACATACAATATTTTGTATGGACAGAATTTATTTAAGTTATTGTGTTTCTGATTTTAGTGTTAGATTTAAAATTATTATTTATTTATTTGAGACAGTCTCCCTCTGTCATCCAGGCTGGAGTGCAGTGGCACTATCTCAGCTCACTGCAACCTCTGCCTCCTGGGTTCAAGCGATTCTCATGCCTCAGCCTCCAGAGTAGCTGAGATTACTAGTGTGCGCCACCACGCCTGGCTAATTTTTTTTTGTTTTTAGTAGAGATGGTGTTTTGCCATGGTGGCCAGGCTGGTCTCAAACTCCTGACCTCAAGTGATCCACCTGCCTCGGTCTCCCAAAGTGCTGGGATTGCAGGCATGAGTCACCACTCTCGGCCTAGATTTAAAATTTTTATATACAGTTATTTTATAATATGTTGGTATTATTAAAAACAATGGTGTTTAATTATTAATAAGGTAATGTCCTGAAGTATGGCAAAACAAAGTATTCTTGTGTATGCAAGAGGTTGCAGAAAGCATAAAGACCTCACAGAGATTTTATACTGGGTCTATTTAGACCAGTTGTGCCACTAATCTAAGGGCAACCCACTTCTCTTTTGATGGCCTTTTTGCTAGAGGTATCTTAGATCTTTTGTTATCTGATACACACACACACACACACACACACACACACACACACACACACATGCACTCGCAAACCCACATCCTATACCCTCACTTCTCCAAACTGAGCAA
Organism: Pan troglodytes; assembly: GCF_028858775.2. Taxonomy (NCBI): domain Eukaryota; kingdom Metazoa; phylum Chordata; class Mammalia; order Primates; family Hominidae; genus Pan; species Pan troglodytes. The sequence goes on from NC_072417.2 coordinate 40,317,380, forward strand.
TAACAAGAGAAATGGAGAAGAAATGTCCAAAGTTCACAAATTCCAACTTCAGCTTAGCAAACTCACATAAGGAAGTAAGAAAATGCATGCTATAGATAACAATGTCAGAACAGGGAAGGACCAGTCAAAGAACTGAGGCACACAAAGGTTAAGCAAGAGTGTTCGAGAGGACCCTAAAGGGAAATATTCAGAGAGCTTCTTTATTATTTTATTTTTTTTGAGGCAGGGTCTCGCTCCATTGTCCAGGCTGAAGTGCAGTGTGCGATCTCCGCTCACTGCAACTTCCGTCTCCCAGGTTCAAGCGATTCTCTTGCCTCAGCCTCCTGAGCAGCTGGGATTACAGGCACGTGCCACCACACCCAGATAATTTTTATTTTGTTTTGTTTTGAGATGGAGTTTCACTCTTGTCACCCAGGCTGGAGTGCAGTGGCATGATCTCAGCTCACCGCAACCTCCGCCTCCAAGGTTCAAGCGATTCTTCTCCCTCAGCCTCCCAGGTAGCTGGGATTACAGGTACCCACCATCACACCCAGATAATTGTTGTATTTTTAGTAGAGATGAGGTTTTACCATGTTGGCCAGGCTGGTCTTGAACTCCTGACTGTCTGTCTGTGGCAGTGTAGAGTTTCTGGAACCCCTCTGTGAGTTAACCCAAAGCCACATGTGCCACTCCCCCATGGGCCTGTCTGATAGAAGGATGTTGCTTACCAAATGGAAGCTCATCTTATTCACATCTTTCTACCAATGCCACTAAATTTGAGTTTACTTGGAGCAGAATTTTTTCCTCCCTTGGATTTTGGTCACCAAACAGATGGAACTTTCACAAATTCAAAACAGCAACTTGGTGCCCAGCTGACCGCACGTCAATGTTCTGGCTGCAGCGCATCCTATCTAAAAGGTGCCTGCTATTTCTTTACTCCTCAGATTATTTTGCTTATTAGAGTCTGGTGTTTCCAGGGGACCTGAGGGCTGGTGAGAACAAAAGCACACAAGATACCCTTACAAACATTCCCTGTCCTTTTGACTGTTGAGGGATCTGCTAGGAAATGGAAAGGCTTGATCTGCTTCCTGAGAAAACTATAGCAAAAGGAATTTTCAGCCGTGTATTATTTTTGGGAGTTGTTCAGATATTTCTAAGCTGTTTTTCTCCCTAACAGAACAGGAGTAAGGAAATCCAAAGATCATTCTAACAAAAATAGAGGCAGTGCTACCCAGCTCCGTGCCTGCACAAACAGGTTGTGATGGTGTATTTGAGTAGACCCTTTCTCTAGACATGTTTCAGACTTGAAATATTATGAATGCCTGATTTAAACCGAAAGAACTTTTCCGTAAACTAAACACAAAAGGAAGAAACTATTGGTACTTTTGAATAGCATAGGTGACTTTGTTTTTGTTTTGAGACAGGGTCTCACTCTGTTGCCCAGGCTGGAGTGCAATAGCTCACTGCAGCCTTGACCTCTTGGCTCAAGTAATTCTCCCAGCTCAACCTCCCAAGTAGCTGGGACTTACAGGTGCATGATACTATGCCCGACTAATATTTTGTACTTTTCGTAGAGATGGGATTTTGCCATATTGGCCATGCTGGTCTCAAACTCCTGACATCAAGTGATCCACCTGCCTCAGCCTCCCAAAGCGCTGAGATTACAGGTGTGAGCCACTGCGCCCAGCCTGACTTTGAATGTCAACATCTAATCCTGTCCCACCCCACAGCCCCAGCTCCTGATTGAAAGGAATACAATATAAGTAAAATAAATATCAGTGCTACAACTAGAAAAGGTTATCATCTACATTTCAAAAATATTGAGGACTTTCTACTGGACTACAGCAAGAAGTCTGCATGGAAGAAAAAGCTCCAGGTATACCCTGACCTCCCTTCTCCCCAAGAAACAGCATCCTGGAATAATTGAGATCTCAGATCTTAGTAACATCCCCTAGTTAGAAAGAGCAAGAGTTAACAGTAAAATAGACCTTGGGTCAATCGCACCACTTGCAATCCTTTTTACCTTTAAAAACAGTTGTGCACGTGGTCCAAGGTTAAAGTGGCCACCCCATGGAGAATATCACGGTGTGGGAGTAGGGATAGGACTCCTTCTAGAGACAGTGGACACTACAATAGGCTGGGATACACCTGGATGCTGAGGCCCCCAGGCCAGTCATCGCAGGGCCAGTCAGAAAGCTGAGCCTGGTGCATCCCCGAACACCTAGAATCACAGAATCTGCCCTTCAGCTCATAGCTCTGGATCCCTTCTTCCCTTATTCTAAGCATCAAAGAGGCCTTCAAACTAAGAACAGAGAAGAGCATTGTAACAGCGACTGGTGATGGAATCCCAAGAAAATCATTTTACCCTGTTTCAGGGTCACCTAGAAAGTTTAGATAAATCTATCAATTTTCAAAGGTGAAATGGTGGTAAAACCAACATGGAACTATGAAAGTATTCTGTATCATGAAGAGAAGAGAACATAACACTCAAGAGGAAAACCAAGCTATTGAATAAGGTGAATGGTAGTATACTGAGGAGGAAAAAAATGTTACTTTATGAGCAGAATACTTCATTTCTCATGGTGGGGGGAAATGTGTTTAAGAACATATCTTGCAGAGCATGACTAGCTTTGAAGATGAAGCCTTCTAGGCATGGCTAAGATGGTTTGGTGAGCAAAAAGATCCAGAGATATGAAAGGAACCAGAATTGGGAGGAGCTGGCGCAGACCAGAGAGGATGTGATCTGGGAGAGTCTGGGGAGAGAAAGGGATGGAAGTTCAAGAACCTTGGGAAGAAAGTAGGCCCTGAGCAGAGAGGAAAGCAAGCATGAAATGAAAGAAACAAATGAGCTCTAGTGAGCAGGAACAGGAAAATGGAGCAAGCAGTGAGCACAAGGAACCCTAGAAATCTTGGGTGTGGCATTGGACTTCCCATGGGATGGAAGGTTGACCCAGGGTTGTCTGAATCCAACTGACATCAGAGTTACGGTAGAAGACTGAAGTGTTACTTTAATACCCTGCCATTACTCTTAATGACAAAAACTGCAATTGCTTTTGCACCAACCTATAAATTTTAGATGATAAACTTTATTGTGATCCTAACAAAATGAAAACATGGACTCTGTGAAACAATAGCTCAAAATTGATGTTCTCAAATAGTAGACTGAGATGAAAAGCAGAGGCCACTAAAATTTTTTCAAAAGGGGAATTGGATAAGAAAATAATATAAATGGACTAAAACAATATAATGGAATTTGAAAATACATGAGCGGCAGTAAAGCCTCTAGATTCAAGAAGATGGAAAACTGAATCCACAATTATGGAGGCCCAAAAGTCCTCCTAAAATGCAGAGGAAAAGAATAAATTTCAAAATAACATGAGAAAAGGCAATAAATATAGAAGACAGAGAAGGAAGATAAAAATTAAGAACTTAAGATGTTGCTGAGGCTAAAACAGGAACATTGAAACAGACCTAATAATGGAGGATGTAATCAAAGAAACTTCCGAATTGAAAAACAAAGCCTATATATGTAGACTTAAAGGGATTCCAGGCAAAAGCAATAGAAAGATGCCAATATTTAAACTTACCCTGACAACATTGCTGGTTTTTTTTTTTTTTTTTTTTTTTAAGACAGAGTCTTGCTCTGTCACCCAAGTTGGACTGGAGTGGCATGATCTTGGCTCACTGGAACCTTCGCCTCCTGGGCTCAAGCGATTCTCATGCTTCAGCCTCCCGAGTGGCTGAGATCACAGGTGTGTGCCACCAGGCCCAGCTAATTTTTATATTTTTAGTAGAGATGGGGTTTCACCATGTTGGCCAGGCTGATCTCGAACTCCTGACCTCAAATGATCTGCCCACCTGCCTTGGTCTCCCAAAGTGCTGGGATTGCAGGCGTAAGCCACTGCGCCCGGCCCATCGCTGATTTTTAAAACAAACAAAAACTCTTATGTTAAGAATTAGAAGGCTGCTTTTTTGACATGATTAATGTCCCAAACTAATACCTTCCTTAACGGTTAATACTTGGGACATTCCCACTAGTAACCTGAAACTATCCCCAATGCTGCTTAAGCTTGGTCTCAAAATTCCAGTCATTGAATAACAACAAGAAAAACAAGTAAAATAAAACTTTTGGAAAGGTGTCAAATTTATTGCCATTTGCACAATCCCATGAACATTTACCTAAAAACCCAAGAGACCAGTTATAAAAGAAGTATATAAAATAAGTATTTTTATAAAAATCAATAGCTTTTACATGTTAGTTAAAAAAATAGATTATATAAAAGCCAGTATATATCTCATATATACTATAATAATATGTATTATTTTATAATAACAATGCAAATAGAAATAGAAAACCAGGCTGGGTGTGGTGGCTCACACCTGTAATCCCAACACTTTGAGAGGCTGAGGGAGGAGGATGGCTTGAGTCCAGAAGTTCGAAGCCACAGTGAGCTATGATCACACCGCTGCACTCCAGCCTGAGTGATAGAGCGAGACACTGTGTCAAAGAAAAAAAGAAATAGAAAACCACAAACCTTTAATGAAGGACATTAAAGAAGGAGTGTATGCCAAGGTAAAGCATGTTCCCTGAGGGGATGACTGGATATTATCAAGATGATGTTGTCCTTAAATAAATTTATAAATTTAATGTAATTCCAATCAAAGTGACAAGGAAATTTTTTTTTGGCACTTAATGAAACATCTGGAAAAGTAACCAAATTAAACAAGCTCAGTCCTGCATCATCAAGCGCAGGACTTGCACTGTAGACCTTAAGCTTGCTAAAAGGAAGCTGACTTCACAGTGCACTGCGGAAAGGACAGGCCACTGCGTGGCACAGAATGCAAAGTCAAGTGTCACAGTCTCTGAGACGAGGGTTAGCATGCAGGGTGTTCACATGTAGGAGCACCCTTGGGATCACCACCAGTGGATGGGAGGGGAAGGAGGAAGGACAAGCAGACAGGGGGAGAAGTCAAACCATGATTCAGTAGACCCAAGAGCCCTGGCCAAACCCACAGGAGCTGGGTGCTCAATGGCCTTCGGAGTTGTCTCAAGTGGGACCTGTGGCCAGGCATTTATACCCACAGGAATGAGTCACTGGATGTAGGCCACTGGGAAGGGGTAACTCCTCAGATGTGGTGGCTCTCTACAGCTGAGAAAATCCCTGCAGGACATGACCCCTGAATACTCCGCTGACAACACTACCAGCGGTGGGACAAGTCTTTCATTGAAGCAGGAGCTAGAGTCCACCATCCAAGGACAAACCCAAATACATATAAATCATGAGTACTAGACAGAGTTGGCATCTCAATTCAGTAATGGGAGAATACAAATACAAATTTCTCAACAAATAATGAAGGAGAAATTGGCTTACAATTTGGGGGAGAAATTAAAGTTCTACCTTATCTGATACTCTGTTATTTTTTCAAATAGAGACGGAGCCTTGCTATGTTGCCCAGAGATGGTCTCCAACTCCTGAGCTCAAAAGATCCTCCCAGTTTGGCCTCCCAAACTGTTGGGATTATAGGCATGAGCCACCGTGGCCAGCCTATTTTTAAAATCCAATTTGGTAATTTTTTTATTGGTGAATTTAACCTATTTACATAAATTCTAATCACCAGTCTACTAGAACTATTTCTATAATTTTAATTTCATATTTTCTATTTCATACTTTTATTTCTTTTTTATTCCTTTTTTCCTTTCATTGGATAGAACAAATTTTCTTCTACTGTTGGCTTAAGATACACATTCTATTTTTATTCTTCTGGGGTATATCCCTTACATTAATACCTATATTTCCCTGTAGTCAGCTTCTTAACCTTGTCAATATCTATGTGTTCTCTACCAAACATGTGTGTACCTAGGTATATTTCACTAGCTCTGGTTTTTTATGTTTGCTGTTTGTATTATCTAGAGTTTGGGTTATGGTTTATTCTACTTTTCCGTTTTTGTCATCATGTATTTAGATAGCAATGAACGTGAGTAATTTATTTCAATTCCTTTACCTCAAAACATTCTCTAGCTTGATTTTTCTCTTTGTTAGAGAACTTCCTCCACCGTGCCCAACCTAAAAATATATTTTTTTAAAAAAGAAAATTGGTTAAGGAAATATTTTCATGCTATTATAGCCGATATTTATTTTCTTTGTGCTTATATGTTTATTTCAGTTTTTCCATAATGGGCAAATATCATTTCAATAATTATAGGGGAAAAAGTATGTATTTTTAAAATCCATAATAGAAGAAAATCACACATCATTGGTTTATCCATCCTTTTTTTCATCATGATATCTTTTACCTGCACTCAATCTCCTTTATTATTGTTATTATTATTTATTATTATTATTTTTTGAGACAGAGTCCCACTCTGTTGCCCAGGCTGGAGTGCAGTGGTATGACCTTGGCTCACTGCAACCTCTGTCTCCCAGGTTCAAGTGATTCTCGTGCCTCAGCCACCTGAGTAGCTGGGATTACAGGGGCCTGCCACCATGCCCAGCTAATTTTTGTATTTTTAGTAGAGATGGGGTTTCACCATGTTGGCCAGGCTGGTCTCGAACTCCTGACCTCAGGTGATCCACCCGCCTGAGCCTCCCAAAGTGCTGGGATTACAGGCGTAAGCCACTGAGCCTGGCCTTCTTTATTATTTTTTTTACCCATCTCACCAGGGTATATAGTCCTGGAGGATGAGGACAATTGTTTCTATGTTCTGTACAGTTGCTTACACATTGTGAACTTTTAATAAAGTAAAATTGCAATTGTGCCTGGCACATACTCCCTTCAATAATTGTGTTGTGATATTAGGGACAAAGTGGTGAAGTAAAACACTTACATCCAGGTAATTCAACAATGCTCAGACCTTCTGTCTTCCTCACCTCTCCTACCAAACTTCCCTTTCTCAGCAAGGTATTTAGCTCAGCTCAACACTTGATTTCATTTGTGCAGACTCAGCCTGTGGCTGGAGTGGAGATGGGGTGGTGCCTGTGATTTTGAGTATAAACATCCTCTACTCTTTTCACTTTATTTATTTTTATTATTATAAAAACCTGAAGCTATACTATCCTGTGGTTTATCAGCAACAACCCTAGTTGTGTCCAGAGGTTGCAGTTACAGGCATCCTGGACCAGTAGGACCTGGGGCATCGCTCTCAGCAAAATAAAACCCCAAACAAGTCTACCTAGAACTGCTCTGTTCAATATGGTAGCCATTAGTCACATGTGGCTATTTAAATTTAAATTAAGTAAAATTTCTTAAAATTAAAAATTCAGTTCCTTATTCACACTTGCCACATTTCAAGTGCTACATACTCACACATGCATGACAGTGGCTACTCTACTGGACAGCTCAGATATAAAACATATTCAGCATTACAGAAAATTCTACTGGGGCATCACTGGTTTAGAAAAGCCTTTATGTGGGCCGGGCCTGGTGACTCATTTAAGGTTGGGAGATCCAGACCAGTCTGGGCAACATGGTGAAACCTTGTCTCTACAAAAAATACAAAAACTAGCCAGGTGTGGTGGTGCATGCCTGTGATCTCAGCTGCTTAGGAGGCTGAGGCACGAGAATTGCTTCAACCCGGGAAGCAGAGCTTGCAGTGAGCTGGGTTCATGCCACTGCACTCCAGCCTGGGCAACAGAGCGAGGCTCTGTCTCAAAAAAAAAAAAAAAAAAAAAAAGCCCTTATGCTCCTCTTTTAATGGAAATTGAAACAAGGGAAGTCTGTTTTTAGGGGAGCCATGTTAGGCCATGTGCAGAGATTGTAAACATTCCTCTTCCTGGCAGGACGTAGGGAAATTCCTTTGCTTTAAACTTTCTGTGTTCAATTGACTTTAGATTCTTAGGGGTCTTTATCAGGATTTGTTTTAGGAAGCAAGACAATAACTTTTTTTTTTTTTAAATCTTGTATCTGACAAAGTCAGAGAGGATTCTCTGCCAAGATCCTTTGCTATTTTCCATTTTTAATCCAGTCTGTTTGGAGATCCCAGGAGTTGATTTGCTGGATACACCTTCTGGGGCAAGAAGAGTCTGAGTATTTTCTCAAAACTCTTCCTGCTAGTGACTACTCCAGAATGTCAATAAACTTGTGTCTTGTTTATTACATACCATTTTTTATGTGTCAGATTGGCAAATATGAAAAAGCTGAATAGCCAATCCACTGAAGATGAAGTGGAAAGAATTTGAGTACTTCATGACCAAATTTTTCTGGGAAATGAACCAACAATGGAACTGCTTGACCTCCAGAATTCTTCTTATGTGAAAGGATACTTTTCATTATTGCTTAAGCCCTTTTGAGTTGAGCGTTCAGTGGCTTGCATCAGGAAGCTTCAGGGCTGACATACTACGCTCCTGCACTGTAACACGTACCTGGGGCAGCAGGTCCAGCCCAGTCAAGGGCTGCAGGGATGAAATATCCAAACCACTGGTAGCTTGCCTGGAGCTTCTAGGAAAAGCATGATTATCCTCCTTCCAGCTTCCAGAGGACCAGGGTCCAGAGGCAATGGGATGGGTTTTGGCACTTAGGAACTGAGGAAGAGTGCCTGTTTTACACCAAGGGCTCAGCTTTTGACATCATTCGTTTAGTTACTCATTATAAGTCTGTAGACAGTGGGCAAGATATGGCGACAAACAAAGGTGTAGAATAAACAGAGCGCACCTTCTGGGTCCCCTCCCTCCTACTCTCACCAATCCCCTTTTCGGGGCCAAGCCCACTCTTCTTCCCAGGGCCTGGTCCCTCTTTCTGTCTTTTCACAGGAAGTAGAATTATACACCATCTGAGAGCCTGTATAGGGGCTGGATCAGGCCCAATGTGGATCTTGAGAACTGAATATCTTCACCCAGTTTCCCCCAGTAGTCACATCTCATATTATCAGAGTATCATGTCAAAATCAGCATTTTGTATGTGTATCACATATATAGATGTTTGTAACCACCACTATAATAAAGATTCAGAACTAATGAAAAATACAAAATGTGAATAAAAGAAATTAAAGAGGACACAAAAAATGGAAAGATACCCCGTGCTCGTGGATTTGAAAAATTACTATCATTAAAATGTCCTTATTACCAAAAGCAATCTACAGATTCAATGTAATAATGTTGTATCATTTTGCACCTTTTTTTTTTTTTTTTGAGACGAAGTCTTGCTGCGTCACCCAGGCTGGAGTGCAGTGGCTTGATCTCGGCTCACTGCATCCTCCGCTTCCTGGGTTCAAGCAATTCTCCTGCCTCAGCCTGCTGAGTAGCTGGGATTACAGGCGTGCGCCACCACGCCTGGCTAATTTTTGTATTATTATTATTTTTTAATTATACTTTAAATTCTAGGGTACATGTGTACAATGTGCAGATTTGTTACAAAGGTATACATGTGCCATGTTGGTTTGCTGCACCCATTAACTTGTCATTTACATTAGGTATCTCTCCTAACGCTATCCCTCCCCCATCCCCCCCACTCCATGACAAGCCCCAATGTGTGATGTTCCCCACCCAGTGTCCAAGTGTTCTCATTGTTCAATTCCCACCTATAAATGAGAACATGCGGTGTTTAGTTTTCTGTCCTTGCGATAGTTTGCTCAGAATGATGGTTTCCAGCTTCATCCATGTCCCTACAAGGGACATGAACACATCCTTCTTTATGGCTGCATAGTATTCCATGGTGCATATGTGCCACATTTTCTTAATCCACTCTATCAGTGATGGACATTTGGATTGGTTCCAAGTCTTTGCTATTGTGAATAGTGTGGCAATAAACATATGTGTGCATGTGTCTTTATAGCAGCATGATTTATAATCCTTAGGGTATATACCTAGTAATGGGATTGCTAGGTCAAATGGTATTTCTAGTTCTAGATCCTTGAGGAATCGCCAGGCTGTCTTCCACAACAGTTGAACTAGTTTACAGTCCCACCAACAGTGTAAAAGTGTTCCTATTTCTACACATCCTCTCCAGCACCTGTTGTTTCCTGGTTTTTTAATGATCACCTTTCTAACTGGTGTGAGATGGTATCTCATTGTGGTTTTGATTTGCATTTCTCTGATGACCAGCGATGATGAGCATTTTTCCATGTGTTGGCTGCATAAATGTCTTCTTTTGAGAAGCATCTGTTCATATCCTTTGCCCACTTTTTGATGGGGCTGTTTGATTTTTTCTTGTAAATTTGTTTAAGTTCTTTTTAGATTCTGGATATTAGTTCTTTGTCAGATGGGTAGATTGCAAAAATTTTCTCCCATTCTGTAGGTTGCCTATTCACTCTGATGGTAGTTTCTTTTGCCATGCAGAAGCTCCTTAGTTTAATTAGATCCCATTTGTCAATTTTGGATTTTGTTGCCATTGCTTTTGGTGTTTTAGGCATGAAGTCCTTGCCCATGCCTATGTCCTGAATGGTATTGCCTAGGTTTTCTTCTAGGGTTTTTATGGTTTTAGGTCTAACATTTAAGTCTTTAATCCATCTTGAATTAATTTTTGTATAAGGTGTAAGGAAGGGATCCAGTTTCAGCTTTCTACATATGGCTAGCCAGTTTTCCCAGCACCATTTATTAAATAGGGAATCCTTTCCCCACTTCCTGTTTTTGTCAGGCTTGTCAAAGATCAGATGGTTGTAGATGTGTGATGTTATTTCTGAGGGCTCTGTTCTGTTCCATTGGTCTGTATCTCTGTTTTGGTACCAGTACCATGCTGTTTTGATTACTGTAGCCTTGTAGTATAGTTTGAAGTCAGGTAGTATGATGCCTCCAGCTTTGTTCTTTTGGCTTAGGGTTGTCTTGGCAATGTGGGCTCTTTTTTTGGTTCCATATGAACTTTAAAGTAGTTTTTTCCAATTCTGTGAAGAAAGTCCTTGGTAGCTTGATGGGGATGGCATTGAATCTATAAATGAACTTGGGCAGTATCGCCATTTTCATGATATTGATGCTTCCTATCCATGAACATGGAATGTTCTTCCATTTGTTTGTGTCCTCTTTTATTTCATTGAGCAGTGGTTTGTAGTTCTCCTTGAAGAGGTCCTTCACATCCCTTGTAAGTTGGATTCCTAGGTATTTTATTCTCTTTGAAGCAATTGTGAATGGGAGTTCACTCATGATTTGGCTCTCTGTTTGTCTATTATTGATGTATAGGAATGCTTGTGATTTTTGCACATTGATTTTGTATCCTGAGACTTTGCTGAAGTTGCTTATCAGCTTAAGGGGATTTTGGACAGAGATGATGGGGTTTTCTAAATATACAATCATGTCATCTGCAAACATGGACAATTTGACTTCCTCTTTTCCTAATTGAATACCCTTTATTTCTTTTTCTTGCCTGATTGCCCTGGCCAGAAATTCCAACACTACGTTGAATAGGAGTGGTGAGAGAGGGCATCCCTATCTTGTGCCAGTTTTCAAAGGGAATGCTTCCAGTTTTTGCCCATTCAGTATGATATTCCCTGTGGGTTTGTCATAAATAGCTCTGATTATTTTGAGATATGTTCCATCAATACCTAATTTATTGAGAGTTTTTAGCATGAAGGGCTGTTGAATTTTGTCAAAGGCCTTTTCTGCATCTATTAAGATAATCATGTGGTTTTTGTCTTTGGTTCTGTTTATGTGATGGATTATGTTTATTGATTTGCATATATTGAACCAGCTTTGCATCTCAGGGATGAAGCCAACTTGATCTTGGTAGATAAGCTTTTTGATGTGCTGCTGGATTTGGTTTGCCAGTATTTTGAGGATTTTTGCATTGATGTTCATCAGGGATATTGGTCTAAAATTCTTTTTTTGTTGTGTCTCTGCCCGGCTTTGGTATCAGGATGATGCTGGCCTCATAAAACGAGTTAGGGAGGATTCCCTCTTTTTCTATTGATTGGAATAGTTTCAGAAGGAATGGTTCCAGCTCCTCTTTGTACCTCTGGTAGAATTTGGCTGTGAATCCATCTGGTCCTGGACTTTTTTTCATTGGTAGGCTATTAATTATTGCCTCAATTTCAGAGCCTGTTACTGGTCCATTCAGGGATTCAACTTCTTCCTGGTTTAGTCTTGGGAGGGTGTATGTGTCCAGGAATTTATCCATTTCTTCTAGATTTTCTAGTTTATTTGCGTAGAGGTGTTTATAGTATTCTCTGATGGTAGTTTGTATTTCTGTGGGATCTGTGGTGATATCCCCTTTATCATTTTTTACTGCGTCTATTTCATTCTTCTCTCTTTTCTTCTTTATTTGGCTTGTTAGCGGTTTATCAATTTTGTTGATCCTTTCAAAAAACCAGCTCCTGGATTCATTGATTTTTTAAAGGGTTTTTTGTGTCTCTAGCTCCTTCAGTTCTGCTCCGATCTGTTATTTCTTGCCTTCTGCTAGCTTTTGAATTTGTTTGCTCTTGTTTCTCTAGTTCTTTTAATTGTGATGTTAGGGTGTCAGTTTTAGATCTTTTCTGCTTTCTTTTGTGGGCATTTAGTGCTATAAATTTCCCTCTACACACTGCTTTAAATGTGTCCCAGAGACTCTAGTACGTTGTGTCTTTGTTCTCATTGGTTTAAAAAAAATCTTTATTTCTGCCTTCATTTCATTATGTACCCAGTAGTCATTCAGGAGCAGGTTGTTCAGTTTCCATGTAGTTGTGCAGTTTTGAGTGGGTTTCTTATTCCTGAGTTCTAATTTGATTGCACTGTGGTCTGAGAGACAGTTTGTTGTGATTTCTGTTATTTTACATTTGCTGAGTAGTGCTTTTCTTCCAACTATGTGGTAAATTTTGGAATAAGTGCAATGTGGTGCTGAGAAGAATGTATATTCTGTTGATTTGTGGTGGAGAGTTCTGTAGATGTCTATTAGGTCAGCTTGGTGCACAGCTGAGTTCAAGTCCTGGATATCCTTGTTAACCTTCTGTCTTGTTGGTCTGTCTAATATTGAGAGTGGGGTGTTAAACTCTCCCATTATTATTGTGTGGGAGTCTAAGTCTCTTTGTAGGTCTCTAAGGACTTGCTTGATGAATCTGGGTGCTCCTGTATTGGGTGCACATATATTTAGAATAGTTAGCTCTTCTTGTTGAATTGATCCCTTTACCATTATGTAATGGCCTTCTTTATCTTTTTTGATCTTTGTTGGTTTAAAGTCTGTTTTATCAGAGACTAGGATTGCAACCCCTGCTTTTTTTTGCTTTCCATTTGCTTGGTAGATCTTCCTCCATCCTTTTATTTTGAGCCTATGTGTGTCTCTGCACGTGAGATAGGTTTGCTGAATACAGCACACTGATGGGTCTTGACTCTTTATCTAATTTGCCAGTCTGTGTCTTTTAATTGGGGCATTTAGCCCATTTACATTTAAGGTTAATATTGTTATGTGTGAATTTGATCCTGTCGTTATGATGTTAGCTGGTTATTTTGCCCATTAGTTGATGCTGTTTCTTCATAGCGTCGATGGTCTTTGGAATTTGGCATGGTTTTGCAGTGGCTGGTACCAGTTGTTCCTTTCCATGTTTAGAGCTTCCTTCAGGAGCTCTTGTAAGGCAGGCTTGGTGGTAACAAAATCTCTCAGCATTTGCTTGTCTGTAAAGTATTTTATTTCTCCTTCACTTATGAAGCTTAGTTTGGCTGGATATCAAATTCTGGGTTGAAAATTCCTTTCTTTAAGAATGTTGAATGTTGGCCCCCACTCTCTTCTGGCTTGTAGAGTTTCTGACGAAGAGATCAGCTGTTAGTCTGATGGGCTTCCCTTTCTGGATAACCTGATCTTTCTCTGTGGCTGCCCTTAACATTTTTTCCTTCATTTCAACCTTGGTGAATCTGACAATTATGTGTCTTGGGGTTGCTCTTCTTGAGGAGTATCTTTGTGGTGTTCTCTGTATTTCCTAAATTTGAATGTTGGCCTGCCTTGCTAGGTTGGGGAAGTTCTCCTGGCTAATACCCTGAAGAGTGTTTTCCAGCTTGGTTCCATTCTCCCTGTCACTTTCAGGTACAGCAGTCAAATGTAGATTTGGTCTTTCCTGTAGTCCCATATTTCTTGGAGGCTTTGTTCGTTTCTTTTTACTCTTTTTTCTCTAAACTTCTCTTCTTGCTTCATTTCATTAATTTGATCTTCAATCACTGATACACTTTCTTCCACTTGATCGAATCGGCTACTGAAGCTTGTGCATGTGTCACGTAGTTCTCCTGCCATGGTTTTCAGCTCCATCAGGTCATTTAAGGTCTTCTTTACTCTGTTTATTCTAGTTAGCCACTCATCTAATCTTTTTTCAAGGTTTTTAGCTTCCTTGCGATGGGTTCAAACATCCTCCTTTAGCTCGGAGAAGTTTGTTATTATCGACCTTCTGAAGCCTACTTCTGTCAACTCATCAAAGTCATTCTCCATCCAGCTTTGTTCCGTTGCTGGTGAGGAGCTGCCATCCTTTGGAGGAGAAGAGGCACTCTGGTTTTTAGAATTTTCAGCTCTGGTTTCTCCCCATTTGTGGTTTTATCTACCTTTGGTCTTTGATAATGGTGACCTACAGATGGGGTTTTTGTGTGGATGTCCTTTTTGTTGATGTTGATGCCATTCCTTTTTGTTTGTTAGTTTTCCTTCTAACAGTCAGGTACCTCAGCTGCTGGTCTGTTGGAGTTTGCTGGAGGTCCACTCCAGACCCTGTTTTCCTGGGTATCACCAGTGGAGGCTGCAGAGCAGCAAATATTGCAGAACAGCCCTATTGCTGCCTGATCCTTCCTCTGGAAGCTTCATCCCAGAGGGGCACCCACCTGTTTGAGATGTCAGTCAGCCCCTACTGGGAGGTATCTCCCAGTTAGGCTACTTAGGGGTCCGGGATCCACTTGAGGAGGCAGTCTTTCTGTTCTCAGAGGTCAAATACTGTGCTGGGAGAACCACTGTTCTCTTCAGTGCTGTGAGACAGGGATGTTTAAGTCTGCAGAAGTTTCTGCTGCCTTTTGTTCAGCTATCCCCTGCCCCCAGAGGTGAAGTCTACAGAGGCAGGCAGGCCTCATTGAGCTGTGGTGGGCTGCACCCAGTTCGAGCTTACCAGCTGCTTTTTTTTACCTACTCAAGCCTCAGCAATAGGAGACGCCCTTCCCCTAGCCAGGCTGCCGCCTGTAGCTCAATCTCAGACTGCTGTGCTAGCAGTGAGCAAGTCTCCACGGGCGTGGGACCTGCTGAGCCAGGTGTGAGATATAATCTCCTGGTGTGCCATTTGCTAAGACCATTGGAAAAGCGTAGTATTTGGGTGGCAGTGTCCCGATTTTCCAGCTGCAATCTGTCACGGCTTCCCTTGGCTAGGAAAGGGAATCCCCCCAACCCCTTGCACTTCCCCGTTGAGGCGATGTCCTGCCCTGCTTCGGCTGGCCCTCCATGGGCTGCACCCACTGTCCAACCAGTCCCAATGAGATGAACCTGGTACCTCAGTTGGAAATGCAGAAATCACCCGTCTTCTGTGTCGATTGTGCTGGGAGCTGCAGACCAGAGCTGTTCCTATTCGGCCATCTTGGAACCGTGAGTTTCTCTAAAGTGCTAATTTTTGTATTTTTAATAGAGATGGGGTTTCACCATGTTGGTCACGCTGGTCTCAAACTCCTGACCTCGTGATCCGCCTGCCTTGGCCTCCCAAAGTGTTGGGATTACAGCAGTGAGCCACTGTGCCCAGCCATAAATTTTGTACTTTTAGTACAGACAGGGTTTCACCATGTTGGCCAGGCTAGTCTCAAACTCGTGACCTCAAGTAGTCTGCCTACCTTGGCCTCCCAAAGTGCTGGGATTACAGGCGTGAGCCACCCTGCCTTGCCTGTGTGTGTTCTTTGGATTCAAACACACTGCTGCTCTAGAGTGTATGAGTATGACTGAGAAAACATTTATTTCAAAAAGATTAAAATAAGACACCACACTAGAATATAAAAAGAACTCTTACAATCAATAATAAAAAAGGCAAATACCCAATTATAAATGGGCAAAGGACCAAAGGACCAAAATAGACATTTCTCCAAAGAAGATATACAAATTTCCAATAATCACATGAGAAGACGCTAAATATCATTAGTCTTCAGGGAAATGCGAATCAAAACCACAATGAGATACCATTTTGCACCTGCTAGGATGGCTACATCAAATTGACATATAACAAATGTTGATCAGACATAAAGATAGGAGCAATAGACACTGGGGACTCCAAAAAGAGGGAGGTGGGGCAAGGGCTGAGAAACTTCTTATTGGGTACTATGTTCACTACCTGGGTGATGGGATCATAGAAATCCTAACCCCAGCATCACACAATATACCCTTGTAACAAACCTACATGTGTACCCTCAATCTAAAATAAAAAAATTAAAAAATGAAATAAAAGGATTAACTGCGGGGGGGTGGGGGGGAACAACAAGTGTTGGTGAGGATGAGAGAAACTGGGACCTTCCTGCCTTGCTGGTGGGAATATAAAATGGTGCAGCCGCTTTGGAAAATAGTCTGGCAGTTCCTCCAAAGGGTAAACACAGAGTTACAATATGACCAGCAATTCCACTCCTAGGTATATACCCAAGAGAAATGGAACACATGTCCACAGAAATGTTCATAGCAGCATTATTCGAAATGGCCAAAAATGTGGTATATCCATACAATGGAATATTATTTGGTGATGAAAAGAAGTGAGTACTGGTGTTACGACATGGATAAGCCTTGGAAACATTATGCTTAAGTTAAAAAAGCCAGTCAAAAAAAACCATGTATTATATGATTCAATTTGTATGAAATGTCCAGAACAGGCAAATCTATAGAGTCATAAAGTAGATTAGTGGTTGCCTAGGACTGAAAAGAGGGCGGGCATGGGAGAGTGACTGCCTAAGGGGCATGGCATTTCTTTTCTGGGTGATGAAAATGTTCTAAAATTCCTTGTGACGATGGTTGCACAGCTCTGTGAATACTCAAAAACCACTAGACTGTCCACTTTAAATGGTTGAATTGTATGGTATGAGAATTACATATCAATAAAGCTGTTTTATAGAATAAATAAACAAACTCCCAAACAGAGCCAGCAGCCAGCCTTCTTCTTGTTTCCATGCCAGGGATCTCGCTCCTATTTGCCCTTAATGTATCTTCCTGTTGACACCCAGCCAGCAAACTCATGTTTGCTCCGCGGTGACATCCCCAGGATGCACCAGGCCCTGGGCCTGACATTGTTCTGCAGTCTTTGCCAACTAGGTCAGCGTCAGGGAAGGCAAACAGCATATTTCAGAGGGTGACAACATAAGGGCGTGAGAAGCAGCCAGAGAGAGCCCCCCACCAGGCTCCCTTGGCTAAGACACTGGGGACCTGTCCTCTGGTTGAAACCTCCTATTCCTGCCTCCTCGACCCCCACTCCCCAGATGAAGGTGGATGCTACTGTGTGGGGCTGGAAATATAAAAGCACTTCCCCAGGGCAGTGATGGGCTCTGGGGAGCCATTGTGGTGGGAAGGAAGATAAGAAACACTTAACCTCAGAGAGGTTAAGCAACTTGCCTAAAGTTAGTCTGCATTAAAGCTTTGAGTCACTTGCATGGCTAGAAGTTCTTGAGCTGGATTCTATCCTTTAAAAAAGATTCCAAATAGCATATACATCCCATGGTAGGGAATTGGTTAAATTAATTATGCTCCAGTCATACAGTGGAATAGTGTGCTGATGCTAAAAAGAGTTTGGCATGCTTTAAGTACTGATATGGAATTGTCACCAAGATGTGTTTTTAAGTGAAAAAAAGCAAGATGCAGAACAGTGTGTATAGTATCCTACTATTTGTCTAAAAAGAGGCAAAAGATACATATACAGTCATCATCCCTCCATATTCACAGGGCATAGTTCCAGGACCCCTGCAGATACCAGTATCTAAAGATGCTCAAGTCCCTTATATAAAATGGCATAGTATTTGCACATCCTACTGTATACTTTAAATCATCTCTAGATTACTTATGATATTTTTATTTGTATTATTTTTTACTATTTTTATTTTTATTTGTATTATTTATTTGTATTTGTATTTATTTTTTACTATTGTACTGCTATTTTTGTTGTTTTTTTTCAATATGTTTTGATCTGCAATTGAGTGAATCCATGAACACAGAACTTGCAGATACAGAGGCTGTGGATACAGAGGGCCAACTGTATTTGTAATTGCTTGTGTCCAAATAAAGTATCTCTGAAAGGACACATAAGAAATTAGTGACATTGGCCAGGAACAGTGGCTGGTCCCAGCACTTTGGGAGGCTGAGGTGGGTGGATCACCTGAGGTCAGGAGTTTGAGACCAGCCTGGCCAACATGGTGAAAGATTGTCTCTACTAAAAATACAAAAAATTAGCTGGGTATGGTGGTGGGCACCTGTAATCCCAGCTACTCGGGAGGCTGAGGTGGGAGAATACTTTGAACCTGGGAGGCAGAGGTTGCAGTGAGCTGACGCTGCAGCCTGGGCAATAGAGCAAAACTCTGTCTCAAAAAAAAAAAAAAAAAAAAGAATCACAGCTCCAATCAAGGAAGCAAAATTTTTCCAGAAGCTCCCAGAATTCTTTGGCTTATACTTCATTGGCCAACTATGTTATGTAACACTTTCAGCTGCAAGAATGTCTTGGAGAGAAAGTAATTTTCCCTCAGACTTTATGGTAGAGGGGGTGAGTGTGGTGGCATGTCTGTGGTCCCAGCTACTCAGGAGGCTGAGGTGGGAGGATCAATTTAGCCCAAGAGGTCAACACTGCAGTGAGCTGTCATTGCATTGCTGCACTCCAGACTGGGCAACAGAGCAAGACCCTGTCTCAAAAAAGAAAAGAAAAGAAAAGAAAAATAATGAATAAATGAATGTCCCATGCTCTGAAGTCCATCCCCAAATCTCAAGTTAAGAGCCCTGCTTCCTAGGATGATTAAAAATTGAATCCTTTAATATTTGTCAAATGCTGTGCTAATCCTATCAGAAATTACTGGTGAGATTTGAGGAGGGGGATTGGTAAGGAGCATCCCTTTTCCTCAGTGTGAGTTCTAAACTATGGAGACATAAAGGAGTAAAATAGGTATGGATTGCAGTATCACCCTCATTGCTGATAAAGGCCCGGATTGAGGGTGTGGCTTAGATGAACCAGGCAACAACCAACATCCTAATGTCATACCCAGAATTAGACCCACCTGCCTGGTCATAGGCAGGACTCAGACATGCGGGCCTCACTTCGGGGCTGGCTGCATGACAGCTGTGCTCGCCAGCTGCCGATGGGAGGCCCCACCCAAGGGAAAGCAGGAGGCAGGCAGAGCCAGGCTTACACTGCCCTCTGCAGCTCACAATCACCTCCTCTTTCCAGGAGGGGCTTGCAGGAAGGGGAGAGGCCAGGAGGCTGTAACACTAACGGAAGAAACATACGGGAAAGGAGTCTTTTCCCAAATCCCCAGATTATCAAGATTGTACTGTTTTTGTTTCTCCATATTAAAGGAGATCATGCCAGCCACATTTCAGGGCCTGGTGCTCAAAAATAGTAGGTGCTTAATACAAATCAGCCTCCTTTCCTCCTCTTCTCCATTCAAATTCTTTCTTAACCAGGGTAGGAAGAGATTAGCCTTCCCTTCCTCTTTAATGTACTGAGACTTCATTTCTCAATTTCTCTTCATTGCTCAATTTCTCTTCCTGTGTTGCAATTCCCCAAGCATGTGACTTTCATCTGGCAACCCTAGCCCTGTGCTATTGGGATAGTGGAGTTATGCCTCATGCGTCATGTTCCTGCACCACTAAGTCAAATTTCACTTAACAGACTCAGCTGCCCCTGCTCTGTGGAGGGTCTCCTCTCCCTTCCTCCTCTAGGACTCATCCATCTTCCTTATGCTCCACTTCCAACAGGTGGAGGACATTTATCTTCTTTTTGGAGCCACTGGGCATTTGAACTCCTCTCTCATGTTTGGGGGACTCCTACTTTATGATTTGATCGGGAGGAGGTCCTCGCCTTCTACTAGAGAAACGGAAATGTTCCGTTTCCCCTTTCTCAGCCTCCCTTTTGCAACTACAGCCAGCGCATGTGACCAGGGCTGGCCAACCAGAGGGGCCTGTGCCAGACCTTGGGGGAGCCTGGGGGTTCTGAGGGAGGCCAGGACTCCCGAGAATGTCCACTGTGGATGGTCGGCAGTGCAGCACATCTGAATTCCTGGCACAGCAGGGGCCGCTGAGCCGGCTGGGGACACATCGAGGTTTCTCGGCACATAGGGTTTGGGTTCCGTCGGGGGTGTTGTCCCTGACTGTGCAGCTTTAAACCTAGTTTTAGGGTCTTGTGGTGGTTCTGTGAGCTGCCTATTTACCTTCTGATACATTTTCTTCTCCATTCAGGCAGTCGGTGTTTATAGTTTGTAGCTAGAAACAATGACAGCGAGGCCGTAATTGAGTCCCTGACTTGGTCTTCCAAGCCTGACGTTCCCATTGGTTCTCCCTTGAAGTCAGAGAATACTTCAAGAGTGCACAGGCCTCATCTCAGGAAGGACATGGGCGCGCTCACCTTGTCCTGCAGCCTCTCTTCCCCTTGGTGGTGGGGAAGGCGGTGCTGTGGACAGTGACTAACTCAGAATAGGAAACAGGCATATTGGTCTTCATTTTGTCAAAATCAACCCAGTGACCTCAGGCAAGTCACTTCACCTCTCGAGATTTTCTCACATGTCAAATGGCCTGGGTGGAGATGCCAGACCCAAAGATGCCCCAATTTTAATACCGTGTCTGTTCTCGAAGCTGGAGTCTCATTTTACTACTTCAGCTTCATGGAGTGTTTTTGTTTGTTTTTCCTGTAATTACTTATGGTAACCATAGTTCAAGCAACAAAGCTTGATGGACTATTACTTTTATTGCACCTGCCAGTCCTGGTTTCCAGCCCCAGACTCAGCTATGTCCCAGCTTTAAAAGTCCAAGAACCAGGACTTTGCAATAGAGGGATTACAATAATATGCATTCGAACTATACCTGGGGACTGGGGGTTAGGAATTCTGTCTTGATACCACTTATGAAAGGTGTCCCTTTTACTTATGGCAGGTGGGTGGTTTATAGAACAAGCCCATTCAATCTCTTTGGGGCTTGAATCCTGGCTCTGAGTGGCTGTGAGTGGCCTTGAGTGAGTGACCTCATTCAGGTTCCCACATGCCATTTAATACTCTAACTCATGGAGTAGGGCTGACTTAACCTTCCCAAGAAGTTGTGAGTTTCTCAGGTGCAGGGGCCATGACTTAAATACATTTTGTATCCCCCATCTTTACCCCTCTCCCACCTTGACATACGTGTATACCCGTTTAGGGGTAGAACATGTCTGTAAGACCCACCCAAGGAACTGACAACAGTGAGTGCCTCAGGGAAGACTGAAACCAGGAGGAGGGACTTACTCTTCACTTTACATTCTTGAATATATTGCCATGAACACAACAGTATTTTAAAAACTGCCTAATACAGAAATAAGAAAATTCACATCTTTATTTTTATTTCATTTTGTGGAGGTAGAATCCTGGATTTATCCAACCCCCTATTTAGGGGCATCCTGATTTCTCCATCTTGCTAGGGGAAGTTGACTCACCTCTCATTAACCTGGGAAGGCTTCCCAGAGCAGGTGACTTCTGACAGATGAGTAGGAGTCAGATGAGGCAGGGTAGGACATGAGAAGAAAGTATTCCAAGCAGGGGGAACATCATGAATGAAGGTGGGAGGTGCGAGAGTGTGGCCCTTGTGAGGAAATGCAAGGAGGGTAGGGGTGGGATGGGTGGAGATGAGGCTGGAGGAACCCATAGGTCATTTAGGGCTCTTGCAGCATGCTAGGCACTTGAATCTTGGACTCAATCCCAGGCATAATGTGGAGCCATTGAAATAATCTGGGGCTGGTGAGTGATCAACTGTACAAATCAGCAGCATTGTTCCGAGGAAAGCAAGACTTGACCAGCTCTTCAGCTGTATCAGTTACCAAATACGCGTTTACTCATAAAGAGGGCTGGTTTCTTACTACTACCTCTCATTCCAGCTTGCTGCAGGCTCCAGATGGGAAATACCCACAGAGCTATGGGAGCAGAGGACTCTCCTAACTCTGTGAGAGGCCTCAAGAGTGTAATGGAGAAAGCCTTCCCAGGCTAAAAACTCAGACTCAGAGCTCCCCAGACAGGCAAAGGAGGGAAAGGACCTTCCAGGCAGAGCGAACTGCAGGAGGAAGCTCAGGGCGCATGTGCAGGGAATTAGGCTTGACAGGTGGGAAGGGGCCAGGCGCTAATGAGGTTTGTTTGTTTTTTTCACATTTTCTATCACTTTCTATGAGGTTGGTATTTATTTATTTATATTTATTTATTTATTTATTTATTTATTTATTTATTTATTTATTTATATAGAATTTTGCTCTTGTTGCCCAGGCTGGAGTGCAATGGCACGGTCTCAGTTCACTGCAACCTCTGCCTCACAGGTTCAACTGATTCTCCTGCCTCAGCCTCCTGAGTAGCTGGGATTACAGGCATGTGCCACCACGTCTGGCTAATTTTTGTATTTTTAGTAGAGACGGGGTTTCACCATGTTGGTCAGGCTGGTCTTGAACTCCTGGGCCTAAGTGACCCAGCCACCTTGGCCCCTGAAAGTGCTGGGATTACAGGCGTGAGCCACTGTGCCCGGCTGAGCTTGGTTTTTACTGAGCTATTTTATAAATCATCTGGCGCGCTTCAGAAGTCGATTCCAGGGCATCCCCAGACCGACCCAATCAGAACTTCCAGGTGATGTCTTTAATCTGACGACTTTGGGAAATGTGGCTTTAGTCTAGACAAAGAGTTCTCTAATGTAGTTGTTGGCTAAAGTGTTATGCAGGGGCCCCAACCACACTGCAGAACCACAGTCAGTCCAGCAAGTGAGGGAACTGCCTGACAAAGGGGATGGTCCCTGAGTCAGTCTAACCTGTCAGTTTGGTGGGGCTAGGAATGAAGGCGGACCAGTTCTTCCTGTGAGGTGCAAACAAAAACTGGAAAAACAGCAAGACAGACTTATCCAAGTTCTTTCTGGGCGTGGCTAAGGCTGCACCGTCTCAGTCTTTGGCCATTCCTGAAGCCCTCTCAGCAGGGTCCTCTGTCCTTGCCAAGAAGCTAGAAAGAATTAGAAGACAGATGAGTCAGAATGGAAGGTCACGAGGTTTCTGGGCTTCCAGGGGTGCTCACCCAACCCTCAGGGCTTCCCCTACTGCTCTTCCCCTTTCTCACCCCCACCCAGGATTTCTTTCCCCCTGTAAATGAGAACTGCCCCCACTCCCCAGCCTCCACTCTGCAGTCAGTGGGAGGATGCATGCAAGAAGCTGTTGGAGCTTGAGGGAAGGGAGGAGTGAAGGAGATGCCCCTGATGCTGGTGTCTTCATTCTCTGAGCTGGATAGGGACTAACCGTGGGGCAGCCTGCTACCAGCAACACTGGTTTTTCTTTTCTTTTTTTTCCTTTTTTTCTGAGACGGGGTCTCGTTGCCCAGGCTGGAGTGCAGTGGTGCGATCTTGGCTCACTGCAACCTCTGCCTCCCAGGTTCAAGCAATTCTCCTGCCTCAGCCCCTATTAGTAGCTGGGATTACAGGCACACACCACCACGCCCAGCTAATTTTTTTTTGTATTTTTAGTAGAGATGGAGCTTCACCATGTTGGCCAGGCTGGTCTCTGACTCCTGACCTCAGGTGTTCCACCCATCTCGTCCTCCAAAAGTGTTGGGATTACAGGTGTGAGCCACCACTCCTGGCCCAACAGCACTGATTTTGCAGGGCAAAGCATTATTTGTCTTGAGTCAGTCCTATGGCCTACATAAAATGTGGTCCCCTCTGGATTCGCGGCTGACCCTGGCACTTGTAGCTGGAGAAGGCATGCAAACATTGATGATGCACAGTGCTGGCTCTCAGATGGTAACATCGGTCGCCTCCCCATCCCACTTCATTTACTCAACAAACATTGATTTGAGCCCCTGCCATTCTGGGCCTGTGGCCCAGTGGAAGAAAGGCACGACCCCAGACCGTGAGTGTTCTCTGCTTAGCAGACAGAGGCAACGCTGCTGTGAGAAGCAGAGAGAGGGCTGAGACCATCCTGAGGACAGCAAAGAGGGCACTAACCTGGAAGACAGGCGGCAAAGATGTCTGAACTGAGTCTTGAAAAGCCAGCCAAGCTGCTCACCCCAAAAGAAAGTTTATTCTGGCTGAACCAACCAGCCAGAGGGAAGAGACTTCAGGGATTTCAGTGCTAAAATGGAAGTGTTTACAGTCTCCCTTCCCCAGAGACTCTCACGCTTGCCCCCCACCCCAATCCCTGGACTCCCACAGTACCTCCGAAGGGAGAATAAGCAGAAAAGACCCCAAGGGGAGGTATTGCTGGAAGCCTGGCAGAGGGAAAAAGCTGCTCAGTCTTCTGATGAAGGGGGAAGTGGGGAGGGGAGCTGGGCTCATTCCTGGCTGTTGAACTGTGCTCTGCCAGAGCTGGGCCCTGTGGCACAGTTAACTCTACAGTGAGTCCTGAGGGCTTGGAGGGAGCTTTCCCTCAAATCTCGGCATCCAGACTGCTTCTGCTCTGCCCACCAGCCCTGCTAATCCTGGCGGCCACTCATTCATTCACTGGTTTGTTGAATTAATAGTGAGGGAGCACCTTCTCCTAGATGCTAAAGATACAGCCATGCACAAAACAAAGACCCCACAGGTCTTTATTCTAGTGGGGGAAGCAGACAGAGAATGATCAAACGAGGAAGGAAGGAAGACAAACAAGAAAGGGAAAGGGCGAAGAGGTGGACCCGTTCATGTGGGAGGGAGAGGCTCAGTAATAGCGGGCATGGGGCAGAAGTCTGAAGGAAGGGCAGGGGGCGGGAGGGAGGGGAGAGGAATCCCAGGGGGAGAAAGCAGCACCTGCAAAGGGCCTGAGGCAGGCCTGTCCGCAGAGCCCTGAGGGTGGGCCGAGCAGGAACTCACTGTGCATGGAGACACGCAGAAGGGTTTAAGAGTGCCAGCTCTGAGCTCATGCATGCCTAGCGGCCTGCATTTAGGCAGATTGCTTCATCTCCCTAAGGCTCAGCGTCCCTGTCTGTAAAATGGGAAGAATGGTGTTACTGCACCATGGCTTTCTATATACTTTTTCTAAATAAATGGCAGTTATTATCAGGATAATTATAAATGCAATGGATACATGTTCAATAGTTAGTATTAGCACTTTCCCAAAGGGGATTTCCAACAAGGTAAGACACTAGATTTTTTTTTTTTGGTTTTATAAAAATATCTTAAATTACATTGATAGTAACACATGTTGAGAGTGAGGTATGTGGGCATCAAGTATCAGCAATCACAAATCACACTCACGCCTTCCCCCACTCCTCACAGGTGGGGCTTGCCCCCATTACTCCAGAGCTGCCTTACAGGCACCAAAAGCAAGGCCTGGAGGAGCCAGGAGCTTGGCTGGATCTGAGCAAGACAGTGTCAGAGCCAGAATTAGGCTGCAGTCATCTTTAGAAGGAAGCAGAAAGTTTCTCTTTGAATTGACACTTCCTCCCATTTTCTTTCCATTTGAGTAAGCACAAACCTTAAGAGTTTAAGCCTTTTTCAGAAAGTTTGGAGCTATGGTCGGTGTAAGGAGACAGCCATCTCCCTTTTAATCTTTGGTTTTGAACGTGAGTGATTGGGAGGTCCCTCGACGACTGGCCTGGGTCTTCAGAAGGGTCTCAAGGATGTGAGCAGGCTGTAGCAATCCTGCTCTGGCCCCCACCCTGCTGGACAGCCCAGGGTGGGCGATGGGTGCTACAGCTGATCTGGAATGTTCTGTTCATTTGCCCCCCTGCCAACCCTTCTCCAACCTTCGAGGGAGCCATCCCACCTGGCCCATGCCTCCTGCCACCCAGCTCACACCCCTCATCATCAGAGCGCAGCACGACCCAACTCTCTCTCCTGCAGGAAGCACATGGCCCTCCCTGCCCTGCTTGGCCCACTGTTCCCAGCTTTCTCAGAGCCCAGTCCATCCTACCGTGGGTTAGCGATGGTGGGAGAGATCAGTGCAGACCTGTCCTAGAGGAGCCTGCCAGAGCAGGGGAAGAAGTAATGACAATGAGTAAACCACGTGCTAATTTTCTTTTTTTCTTTTCTTTTCTTTCTTTCTTTCTTTCTTTCTTTCTTTCTTTCTTTCTTTTTTAAGGCAGTTTCACTCTATTGCTCAGGCTGGAGTGCAGTGGTGCGATCTCAGCTCACTGCAACCTCGACCTCCCTGGGCTCCAAAAATCCTCCCATCTCAGCCTCCCAAGTAGCTGGGACTACAGGTGTGTGCCACCACACTGAGCTAATTTTTTTATTGTTTGTAGAGATGGGGTTTTGTCATGTTTCCCAGGCTGGTCTTGAACTCCTGGGCTCAAGTGATCCACCAGCCTCAGCCTCCCAAAGTGCTGAAATTACAGGCATGAGCCACCCTCACCTGGCCTGAGTGCTGAAAAACAGAAAAGCCTCAGAGGCCAAAGATGAAGCACTGGATGGAAGTTGACCTCCAAGCAGGGAGCAGGCAACTCAGCACCAGCCTAGGCTCCACGTGGGGCTGAGAGAGGGGGAAGGCCACCGACAGTCCCTGCTCCATGGGGAAGGCAGCCTCTGACTCTGGCTGACGGGCCGGCAGTCGGATAAGGATTGGCTGGCAGGAATGGGCATCCAGCTGCCTCTGCTGCTGCCGTGAGCTGGGAATGATGGTGCCAGTCAAGTCTGCATGGCCAGGTGGCCGGGCCGGGGTCTCTCAGCTCCAGTGGCTGAAACACACTACAGAATCATCAAACCTAGTCTGAGATAGTCATGAAAGAGATTTAGAAAAAGACATAGTGATTTTGTTCCCCATTTGCTTTTTCTAAAAACACTCCTCTCTAATAAAATGTATGACAGCAATAGCTCTCACTTGTTGCTCGTTTAATGTGTGGCGAGTGTTTTCCTAAACTCTTTATATATGTGTATTAGCTCATTTAATCCCCACACAAATCTTATGAGGTTTTACCACTGTCTTCACTATATAGATAAGGAAATGGGGGAGTTTATCTCCAGGAAAGTTAAGAAACTTTACCAAATAACTTGACCAAGGTTTAAATGGGGGTCTTACCCAGAGTCAACTTTAACTTCCAGACTGTCTCTACTACATTTTCTTTAAACAGCTCTTTGTGACGGGCTTGACCTTGCTGCAGGGTCTTCCTGTGATTTCCAATTCTTTGGATTCAACCCACATTTAAATCAGTCCTCCTGTTTCTGCCTAAATAAACCAATGCTTATAATATTTAAATATTTATTAGGAGTCTCTATCTCTGCAATGGTATATTTCCCAGATAATTTTTCTGATGAAACCCAGAAGAGAGAGAAAAAGAGAAATATTGATTGAAACCCATATTATGATGATAATTTTGCTGGATAAATATGTTTCTTTTCTTTTTTTTTGAGACAGAGTCTCACTCTGTCACGCAGGCTGGTGCAGTGGTGTGATCATGAATTTTTTCAAAATATTAGATCACTAGCTAGAGCTTAGAAATCCTTTGTCATAAAGAGAAAGTTTTGACGAAATGGAATTTGCCATAGCATCCATACTTGCTTACATTTACCAAAGGTTAAACTGTTCCCACGTATCACCTTCTGTTGGGCAATTTACCTTTGCTCACTAGGCATTGGCCAGTGGAGAAATGGTTTACATTTGAGAAAGAGGCCTAAAGCACACAATGCATCCCTACTTTAATTTTTCAAGAAAAATGCCTGCCCAACCTTAAAAAAATCAGGTAAGTAACACAGAGAGTAGGGACTATCATAAAACTATTTACAAAGCTAACTGGGATTAAAGTAGCCCTCAGAGCTTTTAGTGACATCTCCTGACCTCTGCTGGACACATTTGGGATTGCATAGCTCCCAGGTCCTTGAAAGCAACCAGCAAAGTAAGAATCTTAAAGTTTACAGAATGCCTCATCTAAATCTCTCATTTCAGAGATGAAGAAAATAAGATTCAATGGACTTATGTGACCTACCCAAGAGTACACAGTTACTTATGAAGTGGCATATTCAGGACCAGTACCTAGAAATGATTTATTGCCCAGTAAACCACATATGCAAATGTTGATTAACTTCATTGGAATGAATAAATACTCTTTGGATTATCTTTAGAGTACCATCATTTTTAGAAATAAGAACAGCTGACAAGGACAAAGTGGTAACCAAGAGTCAAAATTAGAATTATTTGAGCAAGGTCATAGTTACCTTTATATCCCATATCCCATATCCCCTAATCCCATAACTCCGTCATTATCTTCAGTGACTGACGATGTCTGTAGAGTAACAAAGAAGAGAGTCGGAGAATTCATTTTCACAAAAGCCTTTTTTTTAGTTGTAAATATTTATTCCTGATTGTAGTTTGTTAAAATGAGCTTGCCTTCCTAGAGGAAACTTCAACTGGCCATAGGAAATAAGACTCCCCAGGGTTAAGAGGACTGTTCCTTTCAAGAACTAACTCTACCAGTGTTCCTGCAGAGACACATGGAATCCAAGGGAGGCACCCAGAGGTCTCTGATGCTTCTTCAGCTGGGAGTTTTGGGTCTCCCTATTGAGGCTGTATCTAGAAGAGAAAGCTGAAAGACCACTGAACTATGTAGTCAAATTATTCTACACTTTAATATCTCCAAATGCATAGTGTTAATGAAAGGAGTAGAGTATTATATTTGAAAGAACATAAGCTTTGCAGCCATGCAGTTAGTGGCTGCTTACTATCTATGTGAGCTTAGGTAAATGACTTAATCTCTCTGAGCTTCAGTGTCCTCACCAATAAAACAGGAATCATAAATGATACTTTTCCAGAAAGTTGTTTGAGAATACATGAGATTGTGTGTGTGAAAATCCTAAGCAAAGTACCTGGTGCTACAGGCCAAAGGGAGGGATAATGTTTGATTTCTTCATGGAATTAAATATACACCAGATTTTTTTCTTTTTTTGGATACTGGGTCTCATTCTGTTGCCCAAGCTGGAGTGCAGTGGTGCAATAACAGCTTACTCCAGCCTCGAAGTGATCCTCCCACCTCAGCCTCCTGGGTAGCTGGAACTATATATAGGCACACGCCACCATGTCTAGCTAATTTTTTTCTTTTAATTTCTTGTAGAGACAGAATATTGCTATGTTGCTCAAGCTGATCTTGAACTCCTGATCTCAAGTGATCCTCCTGCTGCCTCCTGCCTCAGCCTCCCAAAGCACTGGGATTATAAGTGTGTGAGCCACCGCACCAGGCCTATGGCAGATTTTTTTTTTTTTTTAATTTCAGACAGGGTTTTACTCTGTTGCCCAGGCTGGAGTGCAGTGGAGTGATCTTGGCTCACTGTGGCCTCAACCTCCCAGACTCAAGCAGTCCTCCCACCTCAGCCTCCCAAGTAGCTGGGACCACAGGCACCACCACACCTGGCTATTTTTTTGTATTTTTTGTAGAGATGGGTTTCACCATGTTGCCCAGGTTGGTCTCAAACTCCTGGGCTCAAGCGATCCACCCACCTCAGCTTCCCAAAGTGCTGGGATTACAGATGTGAGCCATTGTGCCTAGTCTAAAGTGTCTCTTTAAGGCACTTGTGAATAGAGTCTTGTCCATTTTAGATTATTTTATTGGGTCTTTGAGATATAGAATTGAGTATTTCTCCATGATAAATGTATAAGTCAGCACTTTTTTTGTGAGAAAAAGTGTGTCTGGGCCAGGCACAGTGGCTCATGCCTGTAATCCCAGCACTTTGGGAGGCTGAGGCAGGTGGATCGCTTGAGCCCAGGGGTTTGAGACCAGCCTGGGCAACATGGCAAAACCCCACCTCTACTAAAAATACAGAAATTAGCCAGTCTCATACACAGCCTCAAAATTAATTAATTAAAAAATAAAAAATTTTAAAAAGAGACACTTTAAATGGTTTAAAACATCCCCACTCAAGATTTTGTTGTTGTTGTTTGCTTTTTGTAGTTTTGCTGTGCCTTCCCCATGATAAAAAGTGCTCTTAAAACTTGGCAGCTGTCTGGGTGCAGTGGCTCATGCCTGTAATCCCAGCATTTTGGTAAGCTGGGGCGGGCAGATCACCTGAGGTCAGGACTTTGAGACCAGCCTGGCCAACATGGTGAAACTCTGTCTCTACTAAAAATACAAAAATTAGCCGGGCATGGTGGTGAGTGCCTGTAAGCCCAGCTACTCGGGAGGCTGAGGCAGAAGAGTCACTTGAACCTCAGAGGTGGAGATTGCAGTGAGCCGAGATCGCACCACTGCACTCCAGCCTAGGCAACAGAGCGAGACTCTGTCTCAAAGAAAAGAAAAGAAAAGAAAAAAAACTTGGCAGCTAAATTGGTTGTGTGTGTGTGTGTGTGTTTAAACATTTCACAGACATTTGCTAAGCACATTTCCTTCAAGAAGAGAAGAAACAAGTTTTTGTCAATAAGAAACTGTGGATATGATGCCTCCCTGAGTCAATTAAATCAACCCAGACTATTTTTCATTGCCATGAGGGAGAGAGAGTACACCCCTGTCCCTTTATGGTATTAGAGATTGTCTAGTCCAGCGTGCTCTATGGAACCCTGCAGGAGTCACAGCAGGGCACTACTGAGAAAGTGCCAAGAGGACAGGACTCTCTTTAACCAGAGCAGCACTGCGTCGACCAGTTTTATGATTTATCTGCTCCTATAAGGAAAATTTGTTTGCATGAAATTTCCTGTGGCTGAAACATATTTGCAGAACACAGATCTAGGCTCATTCCCTAATTTTACATATGAGGAAGCTGAGGCTTGGGGAAGTGAAATGACATCACTAAGTTAAAGCAGAGCTGGAGACAGTACTCAACGGTCTGTATCAGTCGGGGGACTTGGTTGCTGGTTAGATGCCAATTCTGGATAATCAAAGCAAAGACTCACAGGGGCTTGCAAAATTGACAGGAGCCTGATAGGCTTGGAAATGGCCAGAACCACGAGCACACTGGAAGGCCAAGAAGCTGGACAGAGTTCACAGAAAGTCCATAAATAGTCTCATAACCAGAGGAGCCTGTAGAAATGTTGATGCCTCTCCTGCCTCTTCTGCAATGCATGGCACCAACCTTCTCCTCTGATATGGTTCGACTGTGTCCCCACCCAAATTTCATCTTGAATCTCCACAGGGACCCCGTGGGAGGTACTTGAATCATGGGGGTGGTTACCTCCATGTTGTTCTTGTGATAGTGAGTGAGTTCTCACGGGATTTGATGGTTTTATAAGGGGCTTCCCCCGTCTTTGCTCTGCGCTTCTTGCTGCCACCATGTGAAGAAAGACATGTTTGCTTCCCCTTCTGCCATGATTGTAAGTTTCCTGAGGCCTCCCAGCCCTGCAGAACTGAGTCAATTAAACCTCTTTCCCTTACAAATTGCTCAGTCTCAGGTATTTCCTCATAGCAGCATGAGAACGGAGTAATACACCCTCTTATTCTCATGTCACTTGATTTAAAGTCCCAGGAGAGAGTCCATGATTGGCTGGGTTGAAGTCACATGCTCACACTCGGGCTGGATGGGAGCCAGGAGAAAAAGGTCTGGCCCCTTGAGCATCCCTAGTGGGAGCACTGCCCACAATTAGCCATCCACATTGGGGAAGGGTAATGCCCCAAAGGGAATTTTGGCTATTGCGAAGGGGAAATGGATGTGGGCAGCCCAAAGGGCAACTAAAGGGAGTCTGATGGCGCATAGCAGATCCCGATAACATGGACACTTTGTCTCAAGCAGAAAGAGCTACAGCAGGGAGAAAAGGATCTTTGCTGATGTTGAATATCAACAGGGTAAGCCTCTTTTCTTCAGTTACATTATTGCTACAGTTGTGAGAACCCTGGCATTAGTCTCTATACACTCCACCAGCTCATCACTAACTGAAAACTAGTTATTCAATAATCCTATACCCATTGCTGAGCAGCCACTCTTTTAGAATATTACTTTTTTAAACATAGGTGTAGGCCCAAAGTCAGGATAAATAATAGGTTGAGCCTTTAGGGAAGTCAGAGTTCTCTGGAGAAACAGAACCAATGGGATGTATATGCACGGGGAGAGGGATTTACTTTTTAAAATTGGCTCATGCCATTGTGAAGGCTGGCAAAGTCCAAAATCTGCAGGGTCAGCAGGCAGGCTGGAGACCCACGGAAGAGGTGCAGCTGAGCCCAAAGGCAGTCCACTCACAGGATTCCCTCTTCTTCTGGGCAGGTAATCATTTTCCTATTAAGGCCTTCAACTGGTTGGTTGAGGCCCACCTACGTTGTGGAAGGTCATCTGCTTTACTCAAAGTCTATTGATTTAAATGCTAATCTCATCGAAAAAATACCTTCACAGAAACATCTAAAATAATGTTTGATCAAATATCTGGGTATCGTGGCCTAGCCAAGTTAACACATAAAATTACCCATCACAGACGGGTCTCAGAAAAGGAACTGGGAAGGTTTGAATGACTTTACAGCCAACTGTAGCCACAGCGTGACCTTGGGCAGTCATTTTCCTCTCTGAGCCTCATTATCTGTAAGATGAGGGGCCTGAATTAGGTGGTCTGTAAGGGTTTGGGCATAAAATGGCAAGGTGAGCGTGAACATCTAGTTTATCTCCCCTCCCGGATTCTCATGGGGGAATTTCCAACGGAGTTTGGGATGGCAGGGACTTGGATGAGACACGGAAAGGAGGCAGAGGATGCTCGTTAAGGTGTTTCCTACCCAGCATCCATTTCCTTCTGCCCTACAGTATCCCAGCTTTCATTCAGATTCCCGCCTTCCCTCACGTAACCCATGTGCTTCAAGACTGACCTCATTGCCAGCACCAGGGATTGGTCCAATTGGCCTAAGTGGATTTCTATCCCTAACCATTGATTGTTTCAGGAATCCAGGCCTGAGCGGATTCACGCATGATGTCTCCCTGGACACAGGGATGGGTTCACAAAGGGGTTGGAGTCACTGAGATGTGAGGAGAAGTCTGCTGGCAGCTTCTGGGACATTACACCCTGGTGCTGAAGAGATCGCTGCCGGAAGAGGCTGTCTTCCTGGGCATGTTGTCAGGTGAGGCCTAGAATTGTGGCAGCCACCTTGCTGCCAGCACAGGGGAAAGATGAGCCTGGAGAGTCCCAAGAACCAGAGCGGGAGCCCTGATTGCCCCACATCCCATCCCCCACCCCCACCAGCGACCGACCTTTTAAGCAATGGGAGCCAATAAATCCTCTTTATTTCTGTTACCGTAGCAAACGGAAACCTAACAGAGACACTGTAAAGGCTACCATTCCAATTCTTCTGGAATTAGTGCTGGGAGAACCCTGACAGAGCCTTTCTCCTCTTCTGTCTTCGATAGCTGGGGGCGGGCCGACCCAGCACGCAGGAGGCTTGCACCGCAAAGCCTTCTCGCTGAACCAGGCAGCAGATCCATCCCACGGGGCTTCCTCCCACGTGAGAAACGTAGGAAAAGACGCTGCAAATCAAAGACGACCACCCTGGAGAAGCAGGAGAAACTCCCCAACTTGAGTGAATGTATCAACATTTCAGAAAATGTAGGAGGTGGATGTTACTGTTTAATCTGCTCAGCATCCTTCCCCCACCCCTTTTGATAACTGGCCTCATCCACTGGACACACTTCTTGGAATGAGACCCGGGCTAGGCCAATCAGCCTCTCCCTGAAGTGTTTCCCTGAAGCTGGAAGAGAGGAACTCTGTTCCCTCTTGGATTACAGAGCTGAAAGGAGATGAATTTGATGCTACTAGTGTTCATGTTTGTAACCAAGGGAGATGGGGCCTAGCAAGCCTTAATGGTCTTCCTTTATTTTCCATCAGACCTTTTAAGCTTCCCCCATGGTGACCAGCCCCAGAGTAATGCACATTTAATTCAACTTTCAATGCAGGAAAATCAATTGCATTGCACCACAGACTGTTTATTACACGTAATCTGAAGTTCAACACATAAAGAAATAAGCAATATACACAAACCATGGCACTTAAGAGTTCAATTTGGGGACCTATTTCCCCCCAGAAATCAAAATACTTATATTGTCCTAAAATATTTCACATTATAAAATAAAGTTTTTCTGTTTTTTTTGTTTTTTAATCCAGGCTGGAATTGCTTGAAACTTTTTTTTTCCTTTGACTTTTATTTTAAGTTCAGGGGTACAGGTGCAGGATGTGCAAGTTTGTTACATAGGTAAATGTGTGCCATGGGAAACTTTTAAAATAATAATTATGATGGCTTTTATTTTAATAATACTTTACAGTTCACAAATTGTTTTCAGATATCTTACCCTATTTTGATCTTCCTCCTCAAATGCTTGTGAATTAGATAGGACAAGTAAACCCATTTAGCAGATGAAGAAACTGAGCGATGAGAAGAGCCCAACTACAAGAATGAGGAGCGCCTAACACCCACCCAGTCTAGGATGTTATTAATCCCCAAAGAACTTCATTCTATTTGGAGCTCGTTGGGGTGGAGAGATGGAAGCAGGAAGAACCTAAATTGTGTCTACCACTGGAATTCAGATATGTCTCGACTTGATAAGGTAGGCTCACCAGGTTTTATGCTAGTTTGTTTTGTAGGTTTTTAGAGATCTCTCAGGTGGAGAGGGTTGAATTTATCATACCCCTCAATTCATGGTACGTTATCATCACCAAGGAACTGTTCTTGTTTTATTCAATTACGTACTTTCCTTTTATACACCATCCATATTCCTTTTTTTTTTTTTTTTGACAAGGTTTCACTCTGTTGCCCAGACTGGAGTGCAGTGGCACAATCATAGCTCATTATAGCCTTGACTTCCTGGGCTCGATAGATCTGCCTGCCTCAGCCTCCTGAGTAGCTGGGACTACAGGTATGTGCCACCACACCCAGCTAATTTTTTTGTATTTTTTGTAGAGATGGGCTTTCACCATGTTGCCCAGGCTAGTCTTGAATTCCTGGGCTCAAACGATCTGCCCATCTAGGCTTCCTAAAGTGTTGGGATTACAGGTGTGAGCCACAGAACCCAGCCCATGCTCCGTTTATATAGAGTTCAAAATAGGCAAGGCTATTCTCTAGTTTCCAGGGTGGGGGTGCAGATAATACTTTAGTTTTTTTTTTTTTTTTAATCTGGATCATGTTTATATAGAGTTATTCATTTTGCAAAAATCTATTGTGCTGTGTACTTAATAATTGGTGTAGCTTTCTGTATGTATATACTTCATTAAAATTTTTACTTGAAAAAGTCCTGTTGGAATTTTGAATCATCTTGCATAAATTTATAGATGAATTTGGGAGCGAATTAATATCTTAGAATTGTTAAGGTCATCTTATCCATGAACATGTTGCTAACATTTTAAGAGAGATATTTGTCATGAGGGGTATTGGTCTGTAACTTTTTGGTTTGGGATTGTTTCTTTCTTTTCTTTTTCCTTGCAAAGTCTTTGTCTGAATTTAATAACAGTATAATGTTGGCCTCATAGAATGAGTTGGGGAGTGTTAACTCCTCTTCAATTTTCTGAAAGAGTTTGTGCAGAATTGGTATTAGTTATTCCTTAAATGTGATGGAATTCACCAGAGAAGCTACCTGGGCCTGAAGTTTTCTCTGTGGGAAGGATTTTGAACT
The DNA here is from genome assembly GCF_028858775.2 of Pan troglodytes. Lineage (NCBI taxonomy): Eukaryota > Metazoa > Chordata > Mammalia > Primates > Hominidae > Pan > Pan troglodytes. The sequence goes on from NC_072417.2 coordinate 40,352,810, forward strand.
TCAGATTCTATTTCTTTTTTCTTTTTTTTTTTTTTTTTTGAGACGGAGTCTTGCTGTCGCCCAGGCTGGAGTGCAGTGGCACAATCTCGGCTCACTGCAGGCTCCGCCCCCCAGGGTTCACACCATTCTCCTGCCTCAGCCTCCTGAGTAGCTGGGACTACAGGCGCCCGCTACCTCGCCCAGCTAATTTTTTGTATTTTTAGTAGAGACGGGGTTTCACTGTGTTAACCAGGATGGTCTCGATCTCCTGACCTCGTGATCCGCCCACCTCGGCCTCCCAAAGTGCTGGGATTACAGGCGTGAGCCACCGCGCCTGGCCAATTGTCTATTTCTTTAATAGATACAAGACTACTCAGATTATCTATTTTTTTCTTTTCCTTTTTTTTTTTTTTTTTTTTTGAGACAGAGTTTTGCTCTGTCTCCCAGGCTGGACTGCAGTGGCACGATCTCTGCTCACCGCAACCTCCACCTCCCAGGTTCAAGCAATTCTCCTGCCTCAGCCGTTCAAGTATCTGGGATTACGGGCACCCGCCACCATGCCCAACTAATTTTTTTTTATTTTTAGTAGAGACAAGGTTTCACCATATTGGTCAGGCTGGTCTCGAATTCCTGACCTCAGGTGATCCACTTGCCTTGGCCTCCCAGAGTACTGGGATTACTTCCAGTCCTGCAAGCTCCATTAACAGTAAATGCCGTATACAGGTGTACCATTTTACAGGCATGAGCCACCATGCCTGGCCATCTATTTCTTGTTGAATGAGTTTTGGTAGTTTGTCTTTCAAAAAATTTGTCCTTTTCATCTAAGTTGTCATATAAGTTTCCCTAAGGCCAGGCGTGGTGGCTCACATCTGTAATCCCAGCCCACTGAGGGGCTGATGGGAGATTGCCTGAGGTTTGGAGTTTGAGACCAGCCTGAGCAACATTGCAAGACCCTGTCTCTACAAAAACAATTTTTTAAATTAGCTGGTTGTTGTCGTACATGCCTGTAGTCCCAGCTACTCAGGGGTCTGGGGTAGGAGGATCGCTTGAGTCTAGGAGTTTGAGGCTGCAGTGAGCTCTGATCATGCCACTGCATTATATGCTTGGGTGACAGAGTGAGATCCTATCTCAAAAAAAATTGTCATAAAATTGTTCATAAAATTCCCTTATCATCTTCTAATATCTGAGAGCCCGTGGGGATGTTGGCTGTCTCATTCCTGATATTGCTAATTTTTATCCTCCCTTTCTTTCCTGATTAGTGTGGCTAGAAGTTTTCAATCTTATTGATCTTCTCAAAGAAAGAGCTTTTTGTTCCACTGAATTTTTTTCTATTATTTTTCTGTTTTCTAGTGTGTTGATTTCCACTCTAATCTTTGCTATTTCCTTTCTTCTGATTACTTTGGATTTAATTTGCTCTTCTTTTTTGTTTAAGAATCTTAAGGTGGAAGCTGAGAACATTGACATGAAAAAAATAGATCAATGGACTCAAACAGAGTCCAGAAATAGACCTGCACTTACATGGACAACTGGTTTTTATTAAAAGTGCAAAGACAACTCAGTGGAGAAAGGACAGTCTTTTAAATAAACGGTACTAGAATAACTGGATATCCATATGCAAAACAATAGATTTTGATTCTTATCTCATAAAATATTCAAAAATTAATTCAGATGTATCACAGACCTAAAGGTAAAACCTAAAACATGAACATTTCTAGAAGAAAATCTTTGTGACCTTGTATTAGGCAATGATTTCTTAGCTACACCAAAAGCATAATCCATAAAAGGAGAAATTGATAAACTGGACTTTAGCAAAATTAAGAATCTCTGCTCTTTGAAACATCTTGGTAAGACAATAAAAAGACAGCCCAGAGACTGAAGTAAATATTTGCAAATCATATACTTAATAAAGGACTTGTATCCAGAATATACTCAGCACTCTCAAAACTCAATAATAAGAAGCAACTCAACTTTTTTAGATGGGCAAAATATTTGAATAGATATTTCACCAAAGAAGGCATGTAGATGGCAAATAAGTGCAGTCATGTGCCACTTAGCAACAGAGATATGTTCTGAGAAATGTATTGTCAGATGATTCTATCATTGTGCAGACATCGTAGAGTGTACTATACAAACCTAGACGGTATAACCTACTATACACCTAGGATATGTGGGATAGCCTATTGGATAGGCTACAAACTTGTACAGCATGTTACTGTCCTGAATATTTTAGGCAATTGTAACACAACAGGAAGTATTTGTGCATCTAAACATAGAGGTGGCATAGTAAAAATATGTATAAAACAGAAAATGGTACACCTGGATAGGGCATTTACCGTTAATGGAGCTTGCAGGACTGGAAGTTGCTCTGAGTGAGTCAGTGAGTGAGGGTGAGTCACTGTGAAGGCCTAGGACATTACTGTAACTACTGTTTACTTTGTAAACACTGTACACTTAGGCTACACTAAATTTATTTTTAAAATATTTTTCTTTCTTCAATAATAAATTAACCTGAGCTTATTGTAACTTTTTAACTTCATAAACTTTTTGATATTTTAAAACTTCTGACTCTTTAATAACACTTAATGTATAACACACATTGTATAGCTGCACAGAACAATTTTTTCTTCATATCCTTATTCTATAAGCATTTTTCTATTAAAAAGTTTTTTTTTTTTTTTTTTTTTTTTTACTTTTTAAACTTTTTTGTCCCAAACTAAGACACAAACACACACATTAGCCTGGGCCTACAAATCATCAGGATCATCAATATCACTAATATCACTGTCTTCCACCTCCACGTCTTGTCCCACTGGGAGATCTTCGGGGGAAATAACATGCATGGAGCTGTCTTCTCCTGTGTTAACAATCCCTTCTTCTGGAATACCTCCTGAAAGACCCAGCCATTCCACTCCTAAGTATTTATCCAAGAGATATGAAAGTATAAGTCAATATAAAGACTTGAATATGAATATTCATGTCAGCTTTATTTGTATTAGTTCAAAACTGGAGACAACCTAAATGTGCATCAATGGGTGAATGAATAAACAAATTATGGTACATACAAACCATGGAATAACACTACTTGGCAATAAAGAGGAATACATTACTGATACACACAACCCCAGGGATGAACCTCAAAATAATTATGCTGAGTTAAAGAAGCCAGACAATAAAATTGCTGGATAATTCTATTTATATAAAATTCTAGTAATGAAAATTAATCTATAGTGACAAAAAATGGTTAGTGGCTGCTTGGGAATGGGAAAGGGTTCAGGGAGAGGTGAGAGGAAAGGGTTGCAAAAAGACATGAGAAAAGTTTTGGGAATGATGGATATATGTTCACCATGGATGTATGTTCACCATTTTTAGGGGTGGTGATTGCACAGGTGTATACATATGTCAAAACCTAAATTGTTCACTTTAAAATGTACTATCAATTGTAGATCAGGTACACTTCAATAAAGCCAGGCACAGTGGCTCATGCCTGTAAGCCCGGCACTTTGGGAAGCTGAGGTGGGCAGATTGCTGGAGCTCAGAAGCTCAAGGCAGCCTGGGCCACATGGTAAAACCCCATCTCTACCAAAAATACAAAAATTAGCCAAGTGTGGTGGTGTGAACCTGTAGTCCTGGCTACTTGGAAGGCTGAGGTGGGAGGATTGCTTGACCCTGAGAGGCGGAGGTTGCAGTAAGCTAAGACTACGCCACTGCACTCCAGCTTGGGTGACAGAGTGAGACCCTGTCACAGAAAAAAAAGAAAAAGAAAAAGAAAAAGAAAAAAGGCGTGTCTTTCATTATCTGAGTCTTTTAAAACATCCTTTAAAGGAGTTTTATATTTTTCCTCATAAAGATTTTGTGCAGTTGTGTTAGGTTAATTCCAGGATACACAATAATTTCTGGTGCTACTGTGATGTATCTTAATTCATATTTTCTCACTACTTATTGTATTAGTAGTATCAGTTATGTCACTTATGTATGGCTGCATAATAAACCACTCCCTAAACTCAGCGAATAAATACAACCATGTTGTTACTTACGAACCCAGGGGTCAGAGTTTCAGGCAGCGCTCCACAGGAAGTGCTCCACATGACATCAGTGGGGTGACTGGACTGTCTTAGAGGCTTCCAGATGGCTTCATTCACATGTCTGAGGGCCTGATGGTGGGCAGGAGAGCAAAGGCACATTGCAAAGGGATGGATCCAGAGAGGCATGATTCACTGGAGACAGTTTTTAATGTTTTCCCTTAATGAGGAGGAACACTGTATTGGTTAGATTTATGTGTCAGCTTGACTGGGCCATGGGGTGCCTAGGTATTTGGTCACACATTATTCTAGGTGTTTCTGTGAGGCTGTTTTTTGGATGAGCTTAACATTTGAATTGTAGACTGATGCAAGCAGATTGCCCTCTATAATGTGGATGGGCCTCATCCAATCAGTTGAAGGCCTGACCAGAAGAAAAGGCTGACCATCCGCCGAGTAGAATTCTCCTGCCTGATGGCTTTTGAAATGAGTCATTGGCTCTTCCTGGTTCTACAGGAGCTTTCTGACTTCACACTTAAACTGGGATATTGACTCAGACTTGGACAGATTTGGATTTGCCAGCCTCCATAATCGCATAAGACAATTCCTTCTAATAAATCCTTTATTATTTCTTATAATAAATGAATGAATGAATGTATCCTACTAATTCTGTTTCTTGAGAGACCCCTGACTAATACAGCATTATTAATTTTGTAAGTGATTATTTACATGACAACCTTGGGGAACTTTCTTATTCGTACATTTTTGCTTCTCTATATAATCCTTCCACCTCTAATTTATTTTTCTTGCCTTATAATGATGGCAAATACCTCCAATACTACAATTAAAAGTAACTTTGACAATGAGTATCCTTATCTTTTCTCCCCATTTTAAAGCAAAATGAATCTGAAATTTTTCAGCTAACCATAATATCTTTCTGCAGTTTTTTTTTTCTTTTTTTTAAAGTGCATTTTATGGAGGTAGAGAGTAGAATGGTGGTTACCAGAGTCTGGAAGGGGAATGAGGGTGAAAGAACTAACTTGGTGAAGCAGTACAAAAACGCCGTTCTGTAGAGGAACTAAGTTCTAGTATTCAATAGTAAAGTATATTTATAATATAAATATTACAGTTACAAATAATTTATTTTATTCTTCACAATAGCTAGAAGAGAAGATGTGTAATATTCCCAGCACAAAGAAAAGACAAATGTTTGAAGAGATGGATATCCCAATTACTCTAATTCTGATTATTATTATTTTATTATTATTATTATACTTTAAGTTTTAGGGTACATGTGCACAATGTGCAGGTTAGTTACATATGTATACATGTGCCATGCTGGTGTGCTGCACCCATTAACTCGTCATTTAGCATTAGGTATATCTCCTAATGCTATCCCTCCCCCCTCCCCCCACCCCACAACAGTTCCCAGAGTGTGATGTTCCCCTTCCTGTGTCCATGTGTTCTCATTGTTCAATTCCCATCTATGAGTGAGAACATGCGGTGTTTGGTTTTTTGTCCTTGAGATAGTTTACTGTGAATGATAATTTCCAATTTCATGCATGTCCCTACAAAGGACATGAACTCATCATTTTTTATGGCTCTGCAGGTTTTTAGTAGATGTCAAGTTAAGGAGGATATTCTATTCCTAACTTTTCTTTTTTTTTTTTGAGGTGGAGTCTCACTCTATCACCCAGGCTGGAGTGCAGTGGCACAATCTCAGCTCACTGCAGCCTCCTCCACCTCTGGGTTCAAGTGATCCTCCCACCTCAGCCTCCGAGTAGCTGGGATTACCGGTGCCCACCAGCATACCCAGCTAATTTTTGTATTTTTGGTAGAGATGGGGTTTCACCATGTTGGCCAGGCTGGTCTTGAACTCCTGGCCTCAAGTGATCCACCCACCTCGGCCTCCCAGAGTGCTGGAATTACAGGCGTGAGCCACCACACACGGACCTATTCCTAACTTCCTGATAGTTTTTTAAAAAAACCATAAAGAGCTGTTTACCTTTGCCAAATGCTTTTTTTGCATTTACTGAGATAACTATGTTTTTCTTTTATATTGATTAATATTCTAATGTCAAATTACTTTGATAAGACCTACTTTTTGTCCTCTTTTGTATTTGCTTTACTAATATTTTATTTTGAATTTTCCTATCTTTGCTGATAAGTAAAATGAGCCTATAATTTTATTTTCTTTTGCTGTTTTATATGACTTTAGAATCAAGTTTATACCAGTTCCACAGAATGATATGGGTAACTTTCTATTTTTATTTCCTGGAAAAACCTGCACAAGATATGGGGTTTTATTCCTCGCAAGTGTGGTGAAACTTACCTATGGAATTATCAAGGCCAGAGAATTTGAGGGATGGTGGAGGATATCTTGATTGCCAATTTCCCTTTCCTTCCTTCCTTCCTTCCTTCCTTCCTTCCTTCCTTCCTTCCTTCCTTCCTTCCTTCCTTCTCTTTCTTTTTCTTTCTCTTTCTTTCTTTCTTTCCTCTCTTTCTTTCTTTTCTTTTTCTTCCTTTTTTCTTTTTCTTTCTTTTCTTTCTTTCTCTCTCTCTCCCTCCCTCCTTTCCTTTTTCTTTTCTCTTTTCTTTTCTTTTTTTTCTTCTTTCTTTCTGTTTTTTTCTTTTTGAGACAGCGTCTTGCTCTGTTGCCCAGGCTGGCATGCAGCAGTGTGATCTCAGCTCAAAGCAACCTCTGTCTTCTGGGCTCAAGTGATCCTCCCGCCTCAGCCTCCCAAATAGCTGGGACCACAGGTGCATGCCATGACATCCAGCTAATTTTTGTATTTTTTGTAGAGATGGGGATCTTACTATGTTGCCCAGGTTGGTCTCGAACTCCTGAGCTCAAGTGGTTTACCTGCCTTGGCCTCCCAAAATGCCGGGATCACAGGCATAAGCCACCACACCTGGTCTTTTGTTTTGTTTTGTTTTTGTTTGTTTGTTTTTGAGGCAGGGTCATCTCACTCTGTCGTCGCCCAGGCTGGAGTGCAGTGACCCAATCTTGGCTCTCAGGTTCAAGGGATCCTCCCACCTCAGCCTCCCTAGTAGCTGGAACTACAGGTGTGCACCACTGCACCCAGCTAATTTTTGTATTTTTTGATAGAGATGGGGTTTCACTATATTGTCCAGGCTGGTCTTGAACTGCTAGGCTCAAGCAATCTGCCCACCTTGGCCTCCCCAAGTTCTGGGATTACAAGTGTGAACCACTGCACCCAGCCTACCTATTTATTTTCTTTCATTTTATTTCAATATTCAAATTTTATGTTTCTTCTTATGCAAATTTTGGCATTTTATACCCTTCTAGCAATTTATCGTCATCTAGATTTTAAATTTTACCGGCATATAGTTTATAGTATATTTTTCTTAAAATTTAAATCCCCTTTTTGACTGTATACTATCTCCTTTTCATTCTGTGTCATAGTACTTTGAATTTCCTTAGTCTCTCTCACTCTCCTCCCCATGATCAGTCTTTTGGAGAATTATTTTTTGTTTTATCAATCTTCTTTATAATATTTTGTTCTCTATTTTATTGATTATCATTCCCTTCCATCTTGTTTCTTTAGGCTAACTCTATTGTTTTGTTTCTAAATTTTCAGTTAAACACTTATCTCATTAAAGAAAAGGAAAAGCTTTCTAGTTTTTAAATTAATGTATCTATACCTACAAATTCCCTTCTAATTACAGCATTAGAAAGACACAAAATGCTTTCATTTTTGTTTAGTTCTAAATATTTAATAATTTTCCTTATGATTTCTTCTTTATGTAAACTTTTTTTAGACACACGTTTTAGTTTACAATTACATGGAACTTTTAAAGGGAATTTTCAAAATTCATTTTAAATTTTATTACATTATAGTCAGAGAAAGTCTACATGATATGAACTTTTTGGACCTCCTTGAGGTTTTCTCTGTTGTCTAGTTCAGGTCAATTTTATTATTATTATTTTTTGAGACAGAGTTTTGCTTGTTGCCCAAGTGGGACTGCAATGGCACCATCTCAGCTCACTACAACCTCCGCCTCCCAGGTTCAAGCGATTCTTCTGCCTCAACCTCCCAAGTAGCTGGGATTACAGGCATGCACCACCATGCCCAACTAATTTTGTATTTTTAGTAGAGGCGGCATTTCACCATGTTGGTCAGGCTGGTCTCGAACTCCTGACCTCAGGTGATCCACCCACCTCAGCCTCCCAAAGTGCTGGGATTACAGGCGTGAGCAACTGCACCCAGGTCAATTTTTGTGAATGTTTCACATGTACTCAAAAAAATGTAGTTCTTATGAGTGATCAATTCTATTTATGCTTATTAGATCAGGTTTATTCAAATGTTCTTTATCTTTGCTTAACTTTTTGCCTATGTGAAATATAGTTTTTGAAAGAGGTGTTTCAATATCTAGAAATATTAATTTATTTTTTCACCCCATACTTCTGCCAGTTATTAGTTTTTCTTGTCTGGACCTATATTGTGTAGTGCATGTACACTCCTGAGGTCAGGAGTTCGAGACCAGCCTGGCCAACATAGTGAAACTCCATCTCTACTAAAACTACAAAAATTAGCCGGACATGGTGACACATGCCTTATATTCCCTGCTACTCGGGAGGCTGAGGCAGGAGAATCGCTTGAACTCAGGAGGTGGAGATTGCAGTGAGCTGAGATCATGCCACTGCACTTCAGCCTGGGCAATAAAGTGACACTCTGTTTCCAAAAAAAAAAAAAAAGAGAGCCTACATTTGTACAACCCTGCCTCACTTATCTCATGCTAATCCCAGCCCCATAAAACTTTTCCTGCAAAAACACGCAGCTGGCCTATGGGCTGTAGTTAGCCAATTGGACTTTTTGAAATATTGCATTACAATATTATTACTCTTGATTACTGAGTTTTCTGGAGTCCTTTTAACCCGTATCACCCTGGCCCTGACCTTGCCTAGGTTCTGTGTGTGACTCAAAGAAACAATATCCATAAAACATTTTGGGGATAAAAGGAAGAAATGATATAAGGCAATATTGGGGAATACTGTTAATGTTTAGGTGATAATGACATTGTGACTGTGCAGATGTCCTTACTTTTTTGGAGACGATGTCAGCAAAAAATATAGATCATATATATAAATGAAACAAATGGGCCAGGCGCAGTGGCTCACGCCTGTAACCCCAGCACTTTGGGAGGCTGAGGTGGGTGGATCATTTGAGGCCAGGGGTAGCCAACATGGAGAAACCCTGTCTCTATTAAAAAATTACAAAAATTAGCAGGATTGTGGTGGTGCATGCCCATGATCTCAGCTATTCGGGAGGCTCGAGGCACAAGAATCACTTGAACCTGGGATGCAGAGGTTGTAGTGAGCCAAGAAACAAGAAGCAAAATTTTAATAATAATTGAATTTTGTTCCTGGGTATATATAGGTGTTCATTGTACTATTCTTCCTAAGTTTCCATGTGTTTAAAATTTTTCATGATAAAACACTTTGAGAAACACTTATACAAGCCAAACTTTATATAATAGACTTCAGACCATCTAGAAGAGGCTAATTTGTTACTACATAGCTGGACGGTAAGGATGGAGGTACCTCATTTGCCCTAAAACTAGCCCTAACCCGATCCTACTCCTTCTAATGCCTGCTGCCTCAGACGTAGCCTGTCCTTGCTCCAGGCCCAGGAGGAGCTAGGGGTAAGGGCACAATCAAGTTTCAATTTAGCTACTCAGAATCCAAATTAATAAATATCATTTCAGGCACTTCTGCTTTGTCTGCCTTTTTCCTGATACCTTTCTCAGAGGTGCCCAATGTAAAACAAGCCAGCCTCACATCAGACCTAGAGGAAAGGAAAATGTGATCTTTTTTATCACACAGAGCAGAGACTGTCGCAAATGGGCCTCAGGTGATGCAGTAGCTGTTGCTGCCCATTTTACTTGCTGCAGCTCCTGGGGCCTCATCTCAGACCTACTGAATCTGAAACTCTGGGGTGCGGCCTAGCAATCTGTGTTTTAACAAGTCCTCTGGGCGATTCTGATGCACACTAAAGTCTGAAAACCACAGATGCAAAGAGACACAGAAATGCGTATGAATAGGCTTGTTTCATTTGGTCCTTCCATTTTATCAGTATGTAGCCTGTGTTTCATTATACCTGTGGTGGATATGCTAAAAAGCATTCTACAATGACACTCTCATGTGCATAATTCTGAGAGAGAGCTTCCATTAGAGTGTGCTCAAGAACCTGCAGGAAAGCGTTTCAGAAAAGTGCCAGTGTCACTTTAAGGAGCCACTCTGAGGGGAGATAAACCCAAGGATCATGGGCTGTTGCCAAATCTGTGGTGTCTTCTAACCTTGTGTGTCTTTTTGAGCTTGGTCATGTTTTGCAGAGAGCCATGGAGACCTGTAGTGTAGGTGTCTTATAGACATTTTCAAGTTTTTATGAGGCCTAATAAAAACTTGAAAATGCCTGCAACTATTTTATAGTTGTTTTAATTTATAAAAGCTTCCCAGCTGATGTTACACGCAGCCTGGACACTGCTCTAGTGTCCCTGACAAGTGAATATCTTTGATAAAAGTGTAAAGGAATTAGTAGAGTATCTTTGATAAAGTGCAAAGGACTCTTTGCTTCTTTCTGTTTCACACACATACATAGACACACACACACACATATTTGATATGTATACATATAGAAGAAACAGAAAGAAACAAAGAGAGCTCAGTGAGGACATTGGGAGCAGGCTTTTGGATGGGATGGTGTGCTTCATCCAATGGAGCCCCCAGTTGGGCCCTGCTTCTACTTCCAGCTCCAAGCACTCCACACAGGGAGGCCTGAAGCAGCCACTGGCTCCCCTCCACCTCCTAGACCAAAGCAGCCTCCATCTGGCCTCAAAACATGGAGCTGTTGCTGCCCCCAGCCACAGCTGGCCCAGTTGCACTCATGTCACCCATTTGGCCTTCACATGATTGAGGCAGAAGATAAACACAGATGGGGCAGGTGAGCAGCAGGAAGTGTGCTGAATTTCCATCGAGGCAGGAAGTGCCCGTGCTGCACTATTTGAAGACAGTTTATCTAAAAACAATAAAAAAAATTCTTCTCCACTGGATCTGGATCCCCCTCTGGTGGAGATGGTTCTCCCCATCTGGGAGCCCGGGCGTTTTCATGAGTGGGCCACTTTCTTCAGGTGCAGGAGGCTGCAGGCTCCTCAGAGGGCGCATCTCCAAGGTGGGTCAGAAAATGCCACCTTCTAAAATAAAAATGAAAATGAATCATGTGCTTAAACTATGCTAAATGATGACTTGTAATCATGCTTCTGGGGTTTCTCTAGTATCAGCAAGCGGACTAAAATGTGACATAAATTGCAATTCAGGGATTGTGGTAGGCCTGAGTTAATGCACACCTGTTGTGGTGGACATTTGTCAATGTTTGTGGCAGCCTAGCATCTATGCCTTCCCTCTATTTGGGGGAAATTCCCACTGCGTCAGTCACAGCAAGCTACGCCTCCCTCTAGGGAAGTAGGAAGGTCTAGAGACTAACCTCTTCCCCAACACGCTTTTAGTTAGCACAAAGGCAAATGAAGGGCTGGCCAATCAGATGCTCTCACCCTAGACTTTATATTTGGAATAAATGTGTGGTGTGAGGCAAAGATGAATGGAAAGTTAGAATCCATGTGCACTGGAAGGATTTGGCCAAGGCATCCTGGTAGGATTGTTCCTGCTCAAAGATGATTATCTTGTATTCTGCTTCTTGGGCCTCTGTGTCTATTTTTTTTTTTTTTTGCCCATATAGTTACCTTTCTGTGTGTACATGTGTGCATGTGTGTGAAGGCAAATTTAAAATATACAGTACATTTTTATTAGTATAGTCACTATACTGTACACCCTGTCCCTATCTTCATTTTTATAATCTGTTTGTTGCTTCTTATAAATTCAAAGTGGCCTTGTAATCTCTTTTCTGTTTACAATAATCAGAGTTGTTTTCTGCTGCTTGCAACCAATAATTGACTATATACCCATTTGGAAGGCATAGTATAATGCTGATTTTCAGGTGCTATAGGGATACCAAGATGAATACAGTCTGGAATGCACTATACACAGTGCATGAGAATACAGGCTCCATAGTGAGACAGGCTTGAGTTCAAGTCTTGTCTCTGCCACTTACTAGCTGGGTGACCTTTCACCTGTTCCTTTATCATGACTGAGTTTCATTTCCTCATCTGTAAAAGAGAACTACTAAATTTAAAAATTAACTGTGAGGGGCTGGGTGCGGTGACTCATGCCTGTAATCCCAGCACTTTGGGAAGCTGAGGTGGGCAGATTGCTGGAGTCCAGGAATTTGAGACCAGCCAGGGCAACATGGCAAAACCCCATCTCTACAAAAAATTAGCCAGATGTGGTGGTGTGCACCTGTAGTCCTAGCTACCTGGAAGTCCGAGGTGGGAGGATCACCTGAGCCTGGGAGTTCCAGGAGGCAGTGAGCTGAGATCACACCACTGCACTCCAGCCTGGGTGACAGAGTGAGACCCTGTCTCAAAAAACAAAAAAAATTAGCTGGGTATGATGGCTCAGGCCTACAGTCCTGCTTGGGTGGGGTGTGGGTTGAGGCCGGATGATCACTTGAGCCCAGGAGTTTGAGGCTGCAATGTGCTATGATTGTGGAAATGCCCTCCAGCCTAGGTGACAGAATGAGACTGTCTCTAAAAACAAACCAAAAAGCAAAAATAAAATAAAAATAAACAGGGACACTACTCACATGATTGTTATAAGGATTAATGAGATGACAGTTTTAAAGGGCTCAGCACAGTGCCTGGTTTGGATAAGTACATGAAAAGTGTTGGCCCTGATGATGATGATAATGATTTTCTTTTTCTTTTTGATGATGATTCTTAACTTCAAGGAATTTATGATCTTGTAGGTCTGGCTCATATTCACTAGTTCTTCTCAAACTTCTATGGTAGAAATCCAGGGAAAAGTGATGCTGTAACAAAAGGCAATCACTACATGGGGTCTAGAAATGGAGAGCCAAAGCATAAGACCATTTGTCAGTCATTCAACCAGTGAGACCCACAGATATGTATTCAGATATTTATTGAGCTCTTATTATATGCCATGGCCTTACTAAGCATGATTTTAATGGATCTAATGGTGGGAGAAAAAAGCTATGTCTAGAAGAAACATGCACTCTTTAAGAAAACGAGGTTAATTTTCCAGCCTAAGAGAAGTGAATTCCTCTCAAAACCATCCTCTTTCTTTAGTCATCAAATGTGCTCTGAATGCTCACTAACTTACTTTCCCAGGGACCTCACAGTCAGGAAGTAGATATCCCCTAAGTGTAGTTATCGGGAATCATGTTCCAGGTGCTGGGCTTCCATGAAAAATTAAGTTTCTAAACTTGTGAAGATAAAGACCAGATTTAACACTGAGAGTTGACCTCACTAAGAGGCAGAAAGCCTGTGAGGCCCATCCTGTGCAGATACACCCGTACAGTCAAACACGTTTTGAGCACATCTTGTAGCCAGGCATCGGGCTAGGCCCAGGGAATATCACAGCGAATCGGATAAGATGGACCCTGCAGTCTTGGTGCTTATTCTATGTTGAGGAAGAGAGATGCTCACCAAAGAATTACATAGTCATGCAATGACAAACTGTCATAAGTACCACATAGGAGATGTTTAGGGATTTATGAGATCATGTAATAGGGAACACTGATCTAGTCTAGGGAGCTAGGGAGGGTTTTGATGAGTAGGAGCACGCCTGAGCTTTGATCTTAATGATAAGTAGTGTTGACTATGTGGAGAGGGGAAGAAGGAACAGGTAAGCCAGAGAAAACAACATCGATAAAGGCCTTCTGGTGAGAGAGAGCAAGGCCTGGGCACCCACCTAAGGTGTTGTGGGAAACATACAATATTACCTGTAAGACACAATAAATATTAGTGGATAGAACAATAATAAGCTATAAAAACTAACATTTATGTAGCCCTTATTATATTCTAAGAAATTTAAAAATGTATTAGGTTAATTAACACTAGCTACTATAGCAAAGAACCCCCCAAATCTCTGTGGCTTAATGCAACAAGGATTCATTTCTCCCTCACCTCACAGTGAATATGAGTTGGGCAGCTCTCTTGGGCAATCTCCTCCTAGCTGTGACTCAGGGATCCAGGCTCTTTCTATCTTGTAGCTCCATAACTCCCCAGAGCCTTCTTGAAGTTCTCTCCTAGATCTTTTCTATCTGATTGCCCAACTAGTAAAGAAAGAGTGTGGAACATAGTGTGGGACATTTTGGGAACAGGCTTGTAAGTGGCGTATATCACATCCACCTCTGTCAAATGGCCAGAACCTTGTCAACCTGGTCCCAACCTGATTGCCATAGAGGCCAGGAAATGTAGCTGTCTTGTGCATGGCATGACACCGAATGTATTCTCTTAACCATACCCAATATTTGCCAAGAAATCTGTTTCAAGAATCGGATGTAAGTGCTTATGTAAGGTACTATTCTGGATGAAACACAAACCAAACAGAATCAGATAGAAATGGTCACCAGATTTAGGAGCTTACACCGACAGGGCCAACTCTGGCCAGGAAACTCACAAATTTAGAGCACATTCTGTTGAAGAAGACCATTAAACCCAGGCAGTGATTGCCAACTCCCTGGGACTGGAGAGGGGGCCAAGGGAGAGGTTTCACATTTCTCAGGGTGCTTGTGTAGTCTGGATAGGCATATTCTAAGGTGACTGTAGGAGATCGGTCAGGGTGGTGGGAAAAATTGTAGAAAGATGCAAACCTTCTTGGAAGGCCCGGGGTTTGCATGGTTTCAGAAGGGGGTTTAGCTGAAGGCACCTGAATTCTCTTAAGAGCGTGGGTTAGATAACAAGGGGATGTAAAGAAACTGATCTGGATAAGTTAGTTTACTTATGCCTCGGAAACTGGCCTTTAATCATCCGCATACAGGACTGCTCTCTCTGGGGAAGGCGACCATGTTGATTATCCCCAAGTGTGTTGACTCAAAGCCTCTGTCATTAAATCTGTTCTAAATAAAGGCCTGCAGTGCCAGCTGGTCAGGGCTGTGGCTTCTGACTCTTTACAGCACCCTCCTCGGGGTCTGTGCATGGCCTGGTCCACTAGCCCACTCTTTCACTGGATAACTGTGTTTGAGTGTGTTCTTTCATCCATTGTTTGGCCAGAATCTGTGGGTTGGGTCCAGCAGGTGACCATAGTTTTAATATGTTTTTAGTCATGATGTCCCATTTATTTTGAAGTTTTGAATAAAATTGGGGTGGGTCATGGAAGGAAATACTTATATTGTTCAAAGGGGATTCAAAGAAGGTTGAGAAATTACAGACCAGGACAGGGTAGGGAATTACTTACCAAGTGCTGAATTTATGTGTGTGGAGATAAAATAAAGGAATCATAAAGATGTGATTTCTTCCCTTCCTCCTTCCCCCCGCCTGACCACATTTCACATTTTCTAAACTTGATGGGAATTTCCTCTTCAATCTCTGGCCTTGGAGAGAGAAAATTAGGGAAAGAGAGGACCAGGAATGAAAAGTTGGAGGGAAATAGAGGAGACTCTTAAATAAAAGAAAGTTGCTTAGAACATAGGGGAAGAGAAGATGTCATCAAAAGCCAAACTCCAGAGTTATGTTTAGGTGTTAGAAAGTGTTACTGGAAGGTTGGAAACCCAAATAAATACCAAAAAGATTCCAAAACTGAGTTTCAAAGAAGGGAGAGGTAGCCTGGTTTTTTGAGGTGTCTTCTGAGTGTGACATGACTCTGGATAGGGCTTGAAGATTTGGAGTGGTGAGAGTAAATAGTAAATAACAAAAAGTAGGTAAGGCTAAGTGAGGTGTCCCACTCATGCAATTTGCCATGTGAATTTCATCTGCTTTTAATCATCACAACATTCCTATGGAACATGCACCCCTGTTAGTCCCATCTGCCAAAGATCACACTGTCAGTAAGTGGCCAAGCTGGGATTTGAACAGTCCTTCTGGCCCCAGAGTCCAAGCTAGAGTTAGATGTGCCTGAGCTGTGTAATGGGTTAATTAAATGTTGGTGTTTATGCAGTGGAAATACATACAGTAAAATCATTTAGTTAATTAACAGCCTGGACATTAAATACTTTCTCCTTTACCTTTGCTCTGGGCTCCAACTTGGAGAGATAACCTTTGCATTTTTTTAATACTTTAAGTTTGAAGGTACATGTGCAGAACTTACAGGTTTATTACATAGGTATACACAAGCCATGGTTGTTTGCTGCACCTATCAACCTGTCATCTACATTAGGCATTTGTCTTAATGCTATCCCTACCCCAGCCCCCCACCCCATGACAGGCCACAGTGTGTGATGTTCCTCTCCCTGTGTCCGTGCGTTCTCATTGTTCAACTCCCACTTATGAGTGAGAACATGGAGCATTTGGTTTTCTGTTCTTGTGTTAGTTTGCTGAGAATGATGGTTTCCAGCTTCATCCATGTCCCTGCAAAGGACATGAACTCATCCTTTTTATGGCTGCATAGTATTCCATGGTGCATATGTGCCACATTTTCTTTATCCAGTCTATCATTGACAGGCATTTGGGTTGGCTCCAAGTCTTTGCTATTATGAGTAGTGCCAAAAATAAACATACATGTTCATGTGTCTTTATAGCAGAATGATTTATAATCCTTTGAGTATATACCCAGTAATGGGATTGCTGCATCAAATGGTATTTCTGGATCTAGATTCTTGAGGAATTGCCACACTGTCTTCCACAATGGTTGAACTAATTTACACTCCCACCAACAGTGCAAATGTGTTCCTATTTCCCCACATCCTCTCCAGCACCTGTTGTTTCCTGACTTTTTAATGATCACCATTCTAACTGGTGTGAGATGGTATCTCATTGCGGTTTTGATTTGCATTTCTCTAATGACCAGTGATGCTGAGCTTTTTTTCATGTTTGTTGGCTGCATAAATGTCTTCTTTTGAGAAGTGTCTGTTCATATCCTTTGCCCACTTTTTGATGGGGTTGTTTGTTTTTTTCTTGTAAGTTTGTTTAAGTCCTTTGTAGATTCTGGATATTAGCTCTTTGTCAGATGGAGAGATTGCAAAAATTTTCTCCCATTCTGTAGGTTGCCTGTTCACTCTGATGATAGTTTCTTTTGCTGTGCAGAAGCTCTTTAGTTTAATTAAATCCCATTTGTCAGTTTTGGCTTGCGTTGGCATTGCTTTTGGTGTTTTAGTTGTGAAGTCTTTGCCCTTGCCTATGTCCTGAATGGTATTGCCTAAGTTTTCTTCTAGGGTTTTTATGGTTTTAGGTCTAACATTTAAGTCTTTAATCCATCTTGAGTTAATTTTTGTATAAGGTGTAAGGCTAGCCAGTTTTCCCAGCACCATGTATTAAATAGGGAATCCTTTCCCCATTGCTTGTTTTTGTCAGGTTTGTCAAAGATCAGATGGTTGTACATGTGTGGTGTTATTTCTGAGGCCTCTGTTTTGTCCCATTCGTCTATATATCTGTTTTGGTACAAGTACCATGCTGTTTTGGTTACTGAAGCCTTGTAGTATAGTTTGAATTCAGGTAGCATGATGCCTCCAGCTTTTTTCTTTTTGCTTGGGATTGTCTTGGCTATGTGGGCTCTTTTTTGGTTCCATATGAAGTTTAAAGTAGTTTTTTCTAATTATGTGAAGAAGGTCAATGGTAGCTTGATGGGGATAGCATTGAATCTATAAATTACTTTGGGCAGTATGAACCTTTGCATTCTTAAGGGCAATCTGCTTGTTACCACTTGGACAGCTTGGCGAGGATTGTTGCTAATTCCTAGAAATCTCCTAATTACTGCCAAGGTAAGCCAAGTGAAAAGTTTGTTCCATTTTCTGCAGAGAGTGACACTTCATTTAATTCCAGCAATAAACTGGCTTCCAGGAGAAATGACTGTTTAAAGGCCTGTGTCAATTATATGGTGATTATGAAATTCATGATATGACTAATCCAGTGGCTTAACCTATGATTATCTGACATGATCCAAGAATCTGCAGTGTAACAGGCTCTACGTCTCCATTAAAGAGAAGTCAGTTTAATTCTGTGCTACACTCCAGATTACTTCTCTCTTTTCCTAGATCTCCTCTGTCAAAGAGAGTAGACATTTATAAAATGGTTTCTGAATTAAATTCAGTGTCCTGAAAGTCATATGAGCTGTTTTTTTCATGGATGACTCAGAGCTTGGGAATTCCAGTGTGTTGCTTTATATAATTTGAAGAGCTATAAAGACCAGGATGATCTTGAAGACTTCGTTTGGTGATATGTATGTCTTTTCCCGTAATTAGAGTCTATGATTAGACTACAGGATATCATGACAAGCCTTTAGCTTTCCAAAGCACTCTTTATTTTTGGACCATTCTGATTTGTTTTCTTAGGAATACTATATTTTGTAAACATTAACAAAAATCTGTTTGTAACAAGCACCTATAAACATTCCAGTTTCAAAAATTGGGAAGCAAAATATTTTGCTCAAACTCTGCCATCACTGACAGTGTTTTGGAGAAGAGTCTAACGATCTCCAAATGCTTAGAACTTCCCAGCGCCTTTCAGAGACAAAGGCCCGTGGTTCCTGTACACATTTTGTGTCTTGTGGCCCAGCTTTTCTGGCCAAAGCTGAGTGGACCAAGGATTAATGACTGATTCAAAAGCTGCTATCTGTAGGTTAGATAGCAGTCAATGAGATTTCCTCATAAAAGAGCCTGGCAGAAAAGGGGCGCCCTCTATAGGATGGGCCTCTGGCTAATTCAGTTTGACTGCTAGAGCTACTAGAATCATCAGTTAGACAGAAAAGGAAGTAAAGACAGTCACAATAAAGGTAGAAGTCTAGAATCTGCAGCAAAAGGCACCAGCTGCTGAGAGGACAGCAAGATAACCAGGTATGTATTTGCCTTGTATCTCAAATGCCTGTTGGTTTTCTTGATTTCCTACTATTTTCTCGATGTAACCTTCTAGTAAGTCCTCACTGATTGAGGAAGCTAGAACTTGCTTTCCTGACACCTGTAGTAGGTGGAGTAATCCCTAATTCCCAGAACCTGTGAATATCACCTTATATGACAAAGGGACTTTGAAGATGAGACTTGAATTAAGGATCTTGAGATGGGGAGACAACCCTGGATTATCTGCGTGGGCCCAATGTAATCACAAGGGTCCTTATAAGAGGGGGCAGGGAGGGTCAGAGTGATTAGTAGGAGATATGACCACGGAAACAGGAGGTTGGAGTGATGTGAGGCAGGGGCTGTGAGGCAAGGACTACAGGCATCCTGCCAAGCTGAAAAAGGCAAGAAAATGTATTATTTTCTGAAGCCTCCAGAATGAGCCATTTCTGCAAACCCTTAGCTAAATCTCAGTGAAAATGATTTTGGACTTCTGACCTCTGGAACTATAAGACAATACATTTGTGTTGTTTTAAGCCACTAAATTTGTGGCATTTTGTTACAGCAGCCACAGGAAACTAATATGCCAACTGATAGACTAAGCCAGAGGTCCAGCATTTTTTGTGTTCTTTTATTGAAGAAGACAGACAATACCTTAAGCACTTGACCATTCTGCCTATCAGCATTGTGAGAAGTTCTCTGATCTGCTTTGAACAGGTCATTATATTTTGCCAGAAGTATATAAGGGAGAAAATGGGAAACTAGGCATTGAATAAAAATGACGAGAGTTGCCAGTGGGGCCACGGTTACTCAAAAACACACCATAAGAGCGGTCTTTGTGACTGACTGTGATGGCTGACACCTGCAATCCCAGCACTTTGGGAGGCCAAGGCAGGCAGATTGCTTGAGGCCAGGAGGAGTTCAAGACCAGCTTGGGCAGCATGGTAAAACCCTGTCTCTACTAAAAATACAAAAAAATTAGTCCAGTGTGGTTGTGCATGCCTGTGGTCCCAGCAACTCAGGAGGCTGAGGTGGGAGAATTGCTTGAACCTGGTAGGTGGAGGTTGCAGTGAGCCAAGATTGCAACACTGCACTCCAACCTGGGAGACAGAGTGAGAGCCCATCTCAAAAAAAAGAGCAGTCTTTATAAAGAGAAAGAATTTGATGTTATATTTTTAAAACTATTAATGATAATGAAAGCAGATAAGAAACTGGCAAAACTGAAACCACACTTCACTGAGGGCTGTACCCATCACACAGTAATTTTTCATTAAGTCAAAATCTGGAGAGATATCTCAATGCTCTTGTTAATTACTTCTTTCAAGGCATTCTTCTCATTGTAATTGAGCACATCTCTGGATACCATCCTAGAAGTAAGTACATTAATGACTATATACAACATACCTAGCCAAATACTTATACACGTAAACTGGCTTTCTGGTGCACCTTTTAACTCTCCCATTATAATTTCTAGAGAACACTATGCCAGGTAGGCTCATCTGTCATCCTCAATAAGGACCCAAGTGAGGATTCTTTCCTGTAAGACTTCAATTTTAATCAGTTTATTCTGCTAGTTCCTCAGAAAAGGCTTTCTGCTGCCAAAGAAAATAAAACTTTTTTTTAAAAAAAACACAACAGGTCTCCACTCACGTAGTATATTTTAGGATAAATGCATTTTGAAGGCAAGAGCAAGGTTTTTATACATACTTTTATTTATCCCTTAGTAACCTGAATATGACTAGTAAAAAAATCCTTATAGTAACAAGGATTATTTTGATAATTACTGTATTGATTGTTTTGATAGTTACTGTGTTCTTAGTTGCAGACAACATAATTCACACTAGCTGGTTTCAATAGAAAGGGGTTACAGCAGGGTATTAGGTAGCTTACAGGATTTCCAGCAGTGCCAGAGAAGCAGGCTAGGATACCACACAGCCAGAAACAACCCCAGCAGAAATGCCCAACCATAAACAGGACTGTTCTCATAGAAGCCCCACTACTGCTGCTCAGCAGTCAATACCTGTGATGCTAGGGGCTGGACAGTGAGACTTCTCTCAAAGCTCTTTCAGTCATGTCTGCAAAAATATGGACCCACCTATATGTGCTGCCACTTCACTTATATGACCTTCATCTCCCTGGAGCACATAGGCATCTGCTGGGCATAACCTGGGTCACAGTCAGAACCCTAGCTACAAAAGAGTCCAGACACTGTAGGTTTTAGAAATGGTCAAAGCAGATGTTGTGTGGACCCATTCTTGGAATCTGCCACAGTGACCATATGGATTTCAGGCAATTTGTAAGTAATGGTAATCATGAGAGTTATATGAGAATAATGGCTAGCAATTTCCAGTGCTTTCTAGCACTTAATATCTTATAAGCATGATCTCATTTAATCCTCAAAGCAGCCCTATGAGGTAGGTACTATTCATATGCTTGGATTGTAAGTCAAGACACTGAAGGACAAGAGAGGTTAATTCACTCTCCCCACATCTCATGGTGGTAAAGCCAGGATTCAAACTCAGCTCTGTCTGAATGAAAGTCTGTGCTTTCAGCTAGTATACTGTTAATGCTTTACAAATTAATATTTTTAGTTCATCTGCAAGGAGCAGCTTGACTAGCTAATCTGAGTTTCTCATTTCTGGAAGACTTTCTACCCACATTGGGACTCATACTTGTGTAATTGGAAATGGAAATGAGATCTTCTGAATGTGGACTGCAAAGGAGAGGGTATGTCTCACCAGTCATGGGTTATATTACCTTTGCGTCAGAGCTAAGGTGACAAGCCAAGCATAGGAGATGCACCAAATGGAAAAGTCCACGGAAAATTTTTGTCTTTGAAGAGAACAGAAAAAGCATTAAATCTCTGTATCTGGTACAGTCTATATGGGTTGTTTTATCTGAAAGGTGAAGGAGGAATGCTTTAAAAAAAAGGTAACTTAACTCTAGGCAAAACTTAAATGATTTTATTCTCTTTCTTCATTTCTAAAGTGGGAGGCAGTCAGATGAGACAGGGCGTGTAGTGTTCCACAATGATTCTGCTGCGTTTTCAGCCTCCAGGCTGAGAAGCAAGTGCAACTAATATTCCAAGGCACGAGTCATTTCCCCACCATTTTACAAAGGCTGGACTAACTCTGGCTTTCTCAATGTAAGGTGTACACATTAAAGATATAGAGATAGTTCTTAAAAAGTTATAAGTTCAAACATTCCATAATATGTGCAACCTAATGAATTATAGAATGGGAGACACTTTCAAAGGAGCACCTGATTCAGTGTCCTCCCACCTCTTGTTTCTAATTAAAAAAACCCAAAGAAATAAAAACCAGTGGCATTGCAGTCATGCTTTAATTTTATTCTAAGCTTGTGTCATCCTCTTGAATTGAGACTCACAGGGAACAGGGCCCAGCAAATCCCTGGACCTCCTGGTATTTCGTGTAAACACAGCACCTAACCTGGACTGGCTTCCATAGAGCTAAGACATTTTCTGTTTCGCACACAGAGCAATATGTTTCAAAATGTAGTGTGGAAATTGCTGGGGTGTATAAATGAGCTTTAAAATGTATTTTAACAAATATATAAAAAATATATATACACACATATATACATACACACATATATAGTTGTTAAATACCTTGTTTAAACAAATATATATTTAATAAAAATCATATATAAATAATAAAATAATTGCATATATATATATATTTTTTTGAGATGGAGTCTTGCCCTGTTGTCCAAGCTGGAGTGCAATGGCACAATCTTGGCTCACTGCAACCTCTGCCTCCCGGGTTCAAGCAATTCTCTGCCTCAGCCTCCCAAGGGGCTGGGATTACAGGCAACCACCACCACACCCAGCTAATTTTTGTATTTTTGGTAGAGACAGGGCTTCACCATGTTGGCCAGGCTGGTCTCGAACTCCTGACCTCGTGATCTGCCCACCTTGGCCTCCCAAAGTGCTGGGATTACAGGTGTGAGCCACCGCACCCGGTCACATATATATATTTTTTGAGTCAGGGTCTAGCTCTGTTGCCCAGGCTGGAGTTCAGTGGTGTGTAACTTACTTCAGCTTTGAATTCCTGGGCTCAAGCAACTCTCCTGCCTCAGCATCCTGAGTAGCTTGGATTACAGGTGAGTACCACCATGTTCAACTAATTTTTAAAAGACTTCATAGAGATGAGGTCTTGCTTTGTTGCAAGCTGTTGAACTCCTGGGCTCAAGTGATACTCCAGCTTCAGCTTCGCAAAGTGCTGGGATTACAGGTTTGAGCCAACACACCCAGCCATGAACACATCTTCTAAAAATATTTACTTGTATAAGTGTGTATTAAGAAAGACATATAGACAAAGAGAAGCCCATCAGACTAACAGCTGATCTCTCGGCAGAAACTCTTCAAGCCAGAAGAGAGTGGGGACCAATATTCAACATTCTTAAAGAAAAGAATTTTCAACCCAGAATCTCATATCCAGCCAAACTAAGCTTCATAAGTAAAGGAGAAATAAAATACTTTACAGACAAGCAAATGCTGAGAGATTTTGTCACCACCAGGCCTGCCCTAAAAGAGTTCCTGAAGGAAGCACTAAACATGGAAAAGAACAACCGGTACCAGCCACTGCAAAAACATGCCAAATTGTAAAGACCATCAAGGCTAGGAAGAAACTGCATCAACTAACGGGCAAAATAACCAGCTAACATCTTAATGACAGGATCAAATTCACACATAACAATATTAACTTTAAATGTAAATGGGCTAAATGCTCCAATTAAAAGACACAGACTGGCAAATTGGATAAAAAGTCAAGACCCATCAGTGTGCTGTATTCAGGAAACCCATCTCATGTGCAGAGACACACATAGGCTCAAAATAAAGGGATGGAGGAAGATCTACCAAGCAAATGGAAAGCAAAAAAAGGCAGAGGTTGCAATCCTAGTCTGTGATAAAACAGACTTTAATCCAACAAAGATCAAAAGAGACAAAGAAGGCCATTACATAATGGTAAAGGGATCAATTCAACAAGAAGTGCTAACTATCCTAAATATATATGCAGCCAATACAGGAGCACCCAGATTCATAAAGCAAGTCCTGAGTGACCTACAAAGAGACTTAGACTCCCACACATTAATAATGGGAGACTTTAACACCCAACTGACAACATTAGACAGATCAATGAGAAAGAAAGTTAACAAGGATATCCAGGAATTGAACTCAGCTCGGCACCAAGCAGACCTAATAGACATCTACAGAACTCTCCACCCCAAATCAACAGAATATAGATTCTTTTCAGCACCACACCACACTTACTACAAAATTGACCACATAGTTGGAAGTAAAGCACTCCTCAGCAAATGTAAAAGAACAGAAATTATAGCAAACTGTCTCTCAGACCACAGTGCAATCAAACTAGAACTCAGGATTAAGAAACTCACTCAAAACCACTCAACTACATGGAAACTGAACAACCTGTTCCTGAATGACTACTGGGTAAATAATGAAATGATGGCAGAAATAAAGATGTTCTTTGAAACCAATGAGAACAAAGACACAACATACCAGAATCTCTGGGACACATTCAAAGCAGTGTGCAGAGGGAAATTTATAGCACTAAATGCCCACAAGAGAAAGCAGGAAAGATCTAAAATTGACACCCTAACAGCACAATTAAAAGAACTAGAAAAGCAAGAGCAAACACATTCAAAAGCTAGCAGAAGGCAAGAAATAACTAAGATCAGAGCAGAACTGAAGGAAATAGAGACACAAAAAACCCTTCAAAAAATTAATAAATCCAGGAGCTGGTTTTTTGAAAAGATCAACAAAATTGATGGACCACTAGCAAGACTAATAAAGAAGAAAAGAGAGAAGAATCAAATAGACGCAAAAATAAAGAAAAAGGGGATATCACCACCAATCCCACAGAAGTACAAACTACCATCAGAGAATACTATAAACACCTCTACACAAATAAACTAGAAAATCTAGAAGAAATGGATAAATTCCTCGACACATACATCCTCCCAAGACTAAACCAGGAAGAAGTTGAATCTCTGAATAGAGCAATAACAGGCTCTGAAACTGAGGCAATAAGCAATAGCTTACCAACCAAAAAAAGTCCAGGACCAGATGGATTCACAGCCGAACTCTACCAGAGGTACAAAGAGGAGCTGGTACCATTCCTTCTGAAACTATTCCAATCAATAGAAAAAGAAGGAATCCTCCCTAACTCATTTTATGAGGCCAGCATCATCCTGATACCAAAGCCTGGCAGAGACACAACCAAAAAAGAGAATTTTAGACCAATATACTTGATGAGCATCGATGCAAAAATCCTCAATAAAATACTGGCAAACCGAGTCCAGCAGCACATCAAAAAGCTTATCCACCATGATTAAGTGGGCTTTATCCCTGGGATGCAAGGTTGGTTCAATATACGCAAATCAATAAATGTAATCCAGCATAAAAACAGAACCAAAGACAAAAACCACATGATTATCTCAATAGATGCAGAAAAGGCCTTAGACAAAATTCAACAACTCTTCATGCTAAAAACTCTCAATAAATTAGGTATTGATGGGATGTATCTCAAAATAGTAAGAGCTATTTATGACAAACCCAAAGCCAATAGCATACTGACTGGACAAAAACTGGAAGCATTCCCTTTGAAAACGGGAACAAGACAGGGATGCCCTCTCTCACCACTCCTATTCAACATAGTGTTGGAAGTTCTGGCCAGGGCAATCAGGCAGGGGAAGGAAATAAAGGGTATTCAATTAGGAAAAGAGGAAGTCAAATTGTCCCTGTTTGCAGATGACATGATTGTATATCTAGAAAACCCCATCGTCTCAGCCCAAAATCTCCTCGAGCTGATAAGCAACTTCAGCAAAGTCTGAGGATACAAAATCAATGTACAAAAATCACAAGCATTCTTATACACCAATAACAGACAAACAGAGAGCCAAATCATGAGTGAACTCCCATTCACAATTGCTTCAAAGAGAATAAAATACCTAGGAATCCAACTTACAAGGGAGGTGAAGGACCTCTTCAAGGAGAACTACAAACCACTGCTCAAGGAAATAAAAGAGGATACAAACAAATGGAAGAACATTCCATGCTCATGGGTAGGAAGAATCAATATCGTGAAAATGGCCATACTGCCCAAGGTAATTCATAGATTCAATGCCATCCCCATCAAGCTACCAATGACTTTCTTCACAGAATTGGAAAAAACTACTTTAAAGTTCATATGGAGCCAAAAAAGAGCCCGCATTGCCAAGTCAATCCTAAGCCAAAAGAACAAAGCTGGAGGCATCACACTACCCAACTTCAAACTATACTACAAGGCTACAGTAATCAAAACAGCATGGTACTGGTACCAACACAGAGATATAGACCAATGGAACAGAACAGAGCCCTCAGAAATTATGCCGCATATCTACAACTGTCTGATCTTTGACAAACCTGACAAAAATAAGCAATGGGGAAAGGATTCCATATTTAATAAATGGTGCTGGGAAAACTGGCTAGCCATATGTAGAAAGCTGAAACTGGATCCCTTCCTTACACCTTATACAAAAATTAATTCAAGATGGATTAAAGATTTAAACGTTAGACCTAAAACCATAAAAACCCTAGAAGAAAACCTAGACAATACCATTTAGGACATAGGCATGGGCAAGGACCTCACGTGTAAAACACCAAAAGCAATGGCAACAAAAGCCAAAATTGACAAATGGGATCTAATTAAACTAAGGAGCTTCTGCACAGCAAAAGAAACTACCATCAGAGTGAACAGGCAACCCACAGAATGGGAGAAAATTTTTGCAACTTACTCATCTGACAAAGGGCTAATATCCAGAATCTACAATGAACTCAAACAAATTTACAAGAAAAAAACAAGCAACCCCATCAAAAAGTGAATGAAGGACATGAGCAGACACTTCTCAAAAGAAGACATTTATGCAGCCAAAAAACACATGAAAAAATGCTCACCATCACTGGCCATAAGAGAAATGCAAATCAAAACCACAATAAGATAACATCTCACACCAGTTAGAATGGTGATCATTAAAAAGTCAGGAAACAACACGTGCTGGAGAGGATGTGGAGAAATAGGAACACTTTTACACTGTTGGTGGGGCGGTAAACTAGTTCAACCATTGTGGAAGTCAGTGTGGCCATTCCTCAGGGATCTAGAACTAGAAATACCATTTGACCCAGCCATCCCATTACTGAGTATATACCCAAAGGACTATAAATCATGCTGCTATAAAGACACATGCACACATATGTTTATTGTGGCACTATTCACCATAGCAAAGACTTGGAACCAACCCAAATGTCCAACCATGATAGACTGGATTAAGAAAATGTGGCACATATACACCATGGAATACTATGCATCCATAAAAAATGACGAGTTCATGTCCTTTGTAGGGACATGGATGAAATTAGAAATCATCATTCTCAGTAAACTATCGCAAGGACAAAAAACCAAACACCGCATGTTCTCACTCATAGTTGGGAATTGAACAATGAGAACACATGGACACAGGAAGGGGAACATCACACTCTGGGGACTGTTGTGGGGTGGGGGGAGGGGGGAGGGATAGCATTAGCAGATATACCTAATGCTAAATGATGAGTTAATGGGTGCAGCACACCAGCATGGCACATGTATACATATGTAACTAACCTGCACATTGTGCACATGTACCCTAAAACTTATAATAAAATTTAAAGAAAGGAAGAAAAAAAAAAGAAAATGTGGCACATATACACCATGGAATACTATGCAGCCATAAAAAATGATGAGTTCATGTCCTTTGTAGGGACATGGATGAAGCTGGAAACCATCATTCTCAGCAAAGTATCGCAGGGACAAAAAACCAAACACTGCATGTTCTCACTCATAGGTGGGAATTGAACAATGAGAACACATGGACACAGGAAGGGGAACATCACACACCGGGGCCTGTTGTTGGGTGGGGGGAGTGGGGAGGGATAGCATTAGGAGGTACACCTAATGCTAAATGTTGAGTTAATGGGTGCAGCACACCAACATGGCACATGTATACATATGTAACAAACCTGCACGTTGTGCACGTGTACCCTAAAACTTAAAGTACAATAATAATAAAATTTAAAAAAAAGAAAAATAAATCGATAACCTACAAAAAAAAAAACAACAACAAAAGTAAAGAAAGACATATAGGCAGGGCGCGGTGGCTCATGCCTGTAATCCCAGCACTTAGGGAGGCCGAGGTGGGTGGATCACGAGGTCAAGAGTTTGAAACCAACCTGGCCAACATAGTGAAACCCTGTCTCTACTAAAAACACAAAAATTAGCTGCGCATGGTGGCGGGCACCTGTAATCCCAGCTACCCAGGAGGCTGAGGCAGGAGAATGGCTTGAACCTGGGAGGCAGAGGTTGCAGTGAGACGAGATTGTGCCATTGCACTCCAGCCTGGGTGACAGAGCGAGATTCCATCTCAAAAAAAAAAGACATATAATAGGTCAAACATGAGATTCGTGGATGTTATTGCTCATAGCAAGACTAAGGTTTTAAAAAAAAGGGGGAATAACAGCAAGGAATTAGATTAACCAAGTAATTAATTAAATAACATGGTACTCTAGCAAAACCAAAAACAGTGCAAGTGGTCCTGGTGTGATGAAAGTGAGGGAAGCCATCAAAGAGCACCGTGCCTGGATTCAAGTGCCTGCTCTGTCACCGCTAGGCTGAAAAGATCTTGAACAAGTCATCTCCCCCTGACTTTTTACTTGTGTGGTTTCCTGAAAGAGTATGAAGGACTCTGATGGCTGTCAACAGAGTGTCAAGTGTAGGACTGAACCAAATGACATACTTCTGAGTATAATGAGAAAAATAGAAGGCACTGAGAGAAAAAGAAGGCAAGTAGTAAAATTTCTTTGGGCAGCTTCTAAGCACAGTCATCCTAAAGGTTTTTCTAAAGTCTAAGGGGGCATACAAAATTACCTTTAATTAAATGTTTATTATAGCTTCCATATTAATGTTAGGTCAGATTTATAGTACAGTATATTCTGAACAGAGCTATATTTATACTATGTTGTATATCCACTTTTTTTTTCTTTTGAGATGGAGTCTTGCTCTATCACCCAGGCTGGAGTGAAGTGGCATGATGTTGGCTCACTGCAACCTCTACCTCCTGGGTTCAAGTGAGTCCCATGGCTTCATTTTCCCAAGTAGTTGGGATTACAGGCATGTACCACCATACCTGGCTAATTTTTGTAGTTTTAGAAGAGACGGGGTTTCACCATGTTGGCCAAGCTGGTCTCAACTCCTGGCCTCAAGTGATCTACCCGCCTCAGCCTCCCAAAGTGCTGGGATTTCAGGCATGAACTACTGCGCCCGGCTGTATACACTTTTTAATGTATTGAAGCCCCTTGAGAATATATTTACATTATGGAGCATAATTTTACATTTTAAAAGATACAGAAATGTATACTTGCTGTATCTATTTTTATGATATATTGTTGATCTTGTTAAAAATTTACTAGCTTCATAGTTCTGAGTCAAGAACATTCTAATTACTATACTCTTTATATAAGAAAATATTATCTTACCTTTGACATTTTGGCATCCTAGCTAAATGCACAGGTTCTATAATAAGAGAGTTTGGGTTCAAATCTTGGTTCCAACTTACTACTGTGAATCTTTTGCTCTGTATATTTGTCTCCTGACTTATAAAATGGAGATAATAATAATTATTTCACAGGATTGTTGCCATATTGCCTGTAACCACTCAGCATATGCTTGACAGTACATAGTAAATGGAAATGATGACAGTGATGATGGTGATATTGATGGTGGTGAGAATTTCTCACTTCCAATTTTCCTTTCTCTTTTCATCTCTTTCCTCTCCATAGAACTCACACCTTTCCTCTTCTCACTTTGAGCGTTTATTTCAATATTCACCTTTTTAGTATTTTGACTACAATCACTCTTTAGATGATGGAGTGTGTGATAATAGTTTAATATGTTGATGATCCAAAGTTTCGTGCACTATAGACTTAGAGTGTTCATGTGAGGGAGACAGCCAAGTAAAATGAGGGGGGTAAAAAAAACCATTGAGACCCATCTTCCTGGGAAATGCACCTCAGTTCCATTATTGAACCCCTACTATGTGCCTTGGGCTATGTCCTGAATTTTCTAAGCTACCAATGCTTTAAAATAGTCCCAATTTTTAGTTCTAAAATATAGCTGTCATACCTATGGGAACTTTGCTTTACTTAGAAATACATGAGCATTGGCCGAGCACAGTGGCTCATGCTTGTAATTCCAGCACTTTGAGAGGCTGAGGTGGGTGAATTGCTTGAGCCCAGTAGTTTGAGACAAGCCTGGACAAAATAGGGAGACCCCATCTCTCCAAAAAATAAAAACATCAGCTGGGCATGGTGGCACATGCCAATAGCCCAGCTACTTATTTGGGAGGCTGAGGTGGGAGGATTGCTTAAGCTTGAGAGGTTGAGGCTGCAGTGAGCCCTGATTGCACCACTGCACTTCAGCCTAGGCAACAGAGTGAGACCCTGTCTCAAAAAAAAAAAAAAAAAAAAGACAGACAGACACACATGAAGATCATAAACTTGTTCTTTACGTTGGGATTCTATTGCATGGGAGTGAAGTTTTGTTATACTGGGGTCAAAAATGATCCATTTACTTCAAACATGGCTGCCTCAGCATTTAGTAAGGTGTGTTTTTAGTGCTTCATGAGGAAGGGTTTTGTTCATTAAATGCTGTTGGGGTAATATTATAGTGGCTCTTTTTTGTTTAGCACTTCCTTGAGCCTTCTATAAGCTGATGTGCATTGCAATTATCCTTCTTTTTTTTTTTTTTTGAGACAGAGTTGTGCTCTGTTGCTCAGGTTAGAGTGCAGTGGTGTGATATCAGCTCACTGCAACCTCCACCTCCAGGGTTCAAGTGATCCTCCCACCTCAGCCTCCCAAGTAGCTGGGTCTACAGGCTTGTGTCACCACACCTGGCTAATTTTTGTATTTTTAGTAGAAATGGGGTTTCGCTATGTGGCCCAGGCTGGTCTCAAATTCCTGTACTCAAGAGATCTGCCTGTCTTGGCCTCCCAAAGTGCTGAGATTATGGCGAGAGCCACTGGGCCCACCCTGCCTTGTAATTTTCTTTTCTTTTCTTTTCTTTTTTTTTTTGAGACAAAGTTTCACACTTTCGCCTAGGCTAGAGTGCAGTGGTGCCATCTTGGCTTATTGCAATTTCTATCTTCTGGTTTCAAGCGATTCTCCTGCCTTGGCCTCCTGAGTAGCTGGGATCACAGGTGCCTGACACCATGCTTGGCTAATTTTCATAGTTTTAGTAGAGATGGGGTTTCACCTTGGTGGCCAGGTTGGTCTCAAACTGTTGGCCTCATGATCTGCCCACCGTGGCCTCCCAAAGTGCTGGGATTACAGGCTTGAGCCACCGCAGCTGGCCAGCATTATAATTTTCTAAAAGGAGGATGGAGTCATACTTGCCAAACTTATTGGACTACAGCACCCTTCCTGAGGAGCATCTCTGCAATGAGAGTCCAGTGGACAATATTCTAAGCAGTGTTGACCTGCTTTACCCTTGGACCTGCATGCTTGCAGTGATCTGGTCTAGGTTTTTGCTACATGAACACTAGCATTTTCCACAGATGTCACCTCCAACTGTCAAGATGATTTTACCTTTTTTTTTGTAGAAGCCAAAACAATCCTTGCCAGATGACTTAAGCATCAAAGAGATAAATTTACATGTGGTATTATAGAAGGAAAATAACCTTCTTGGGAAGTGCTACTTCTCCCCTAACCCACGAGGATGAATATATACTAATGAGGACCCTTCTCACCTATGAGGCACAGTGCTAAGCACCCTGCACAAACTATCTGATTTCTTACAGCACTGCCACATGGTAGATAGCATTATTCTCATTTTGCAGTGAAAAAAGCCTGAAGGTTAGAGAAGTTAAATAACTCACGTGAGGTGCCCAACATCATCTGGCAGGTCTGGATTCAAATCCAAACCTGTAACATCAAAACCCATGGCCTTAAACAATAAAAGGTGAAAAAGCAAGGAATGAGGGGGAAATGTGTCCAAGTGGACATCTGGACATCCTCCTTCCCTTGTGTGGCTCTAGCTGCCTGGACTTAAGTCAGGCCAAGCCCACATACCCCAAGGTATGGGGCCCAATGTGACCATGTTGATTTCTCAGGCCTTAGGACAGGTCACTCAATGACAATAGTTGATATTTATGGAGTGTTTCCCTGGTGCCAAGCACTGGTAGGATCTTCACATGCATTATCTCACTTAAACCTCAAAGTTCAAAGGTGTGAGGTAAGTACTAAAATGACCCCATTTTAGAAGAGCTCAGAGAGTTTAATTTTCTTGCCCAGGGCCACACTGCTAGGAAATGGTAGAGCTGGGCTTCAAACCCAGGTCTGATCTGAGTCCAGGCCATATATTTAACCCATTCTCCTATACTGCCATTCCAAAATACTGTATTTAAAAAATAGAATAGTCTGGTTCTTAAATACATCCTTTAAAAACCTACCATGTCTTTGAGCTAAAACTAAAAAAAAATAGAAAAATTAGTCTTTTAAAAAATATTTCCGAATTACGAACATTTGCTCTTTGGGGGGCTATGTAACACCTAGATCTCCTTCCTATTTCATGGGAATTCCACTTTTGGAAGGTCTTAATGGGAGGTCCTCTGCCTGTGGGAGCTGGAAAAGGCCAGATGTTTCCTGTCCCTATCTCCTGGCTTACCAGTGGGCCCCTCCAGCTGGGAATAATGGTTATGGGGAGTGTGATGATGCCAAGACACAGGAGCCGTTAGAGAGCATCCACAGTAGTGTCTGTGGCTGTGGGTGATGTTCCTGTGTCACATCTTTGACTGGGCTTCCTGCTGACTCACCTCCATGGGTTCCTGCCT
Source organism: Pan troglodytes (assembly GCF_028858775.2). Taxonomy (NCBI): domain Eukaryota; kingdom Metazoa; phylum Chordata; class Mammalia; order Primates; family Hominidae; genus Pan; species Pan troglodytes. Next base: position 40,385,604 of record NC_072417.2, read on the forward strand.
GTTTCTTGGGGCTGGTGGCCAAGCCTCCCCACCCATTCTGTGACCCACCAACATTCTTCCAATATACTCACTCCTTTTCTGTTCAGGTAAACTGCAGGTGGCTTCTGATGTGCGCAACCAAGAAACAGACATGTACAAAAATATTCATGCTTTTGAAATTATATAATTGGGGCCAAAGATAAACCTATGTGTTAGACTCTTGCAGATGATTTAAAAATGTATTATTTTCTGAAATCCAAGCTAAGGACATAGCTGTAGCTTTGTACTTGGGTAACAACCACCTAGTACATTGGGGCTATAGGCAGAGAATTCCAGTTTCTCAGCCAGACCTCCAGGGCTTTGCCCAGAATAGCCCCATCCATGACTGTCTCTTCTAATAAACCTATACTCCAGCCAACCTGGCCTCCTGGCTGCTCCTTAGCCATATTTTGCCTTTTCTCACCCAAATATTCACTTGCCCTTCTGAGGTCAGCTTCTTCTAACACAAGTATAAACAGAAAGCTTGGTTTTATGTATACCTTGAGTCGTCCACTTAGAACACATCCTGTATGTAATCCCAGCACTTTGGGAGGCTAAGGCAGTGGATCACTTGAGGCTAGGAGTTTGAGACCAGCCTGGCCAACATGGTGAAACCCCATCTCTACTAAAAATACAAAAATTAGCCAGGCATGGTGGCACGTGCATGTGATCCCAGCTACTTGGGAGGCTGAGGCATGAGAATTGCTTGATCACAGGTGGTGGAGATTGCAGTGAGCCAAGATCATGCCACTGCGCTGCAGCCTGGGCAAAAGAGCAAGACTCCATCTCAAAAAAAAAAAAAGAAGCAGGTCCTATAGTCACACATTTGTTTCCCACTGTTCCTATCTCTGCTGAGGGCCATGGCTTCTGCACAGTGGTCTGCTAACTCCAACTCTAGGCCTGAGTTCATCCACTTGGTAGAAAGAGTCTAGTTGCCTCTTCATAGGCCTCACTGGGAAGTGGGAGAAGGAGCTGGTCTTTTTCCCCTTCACCACACCACCCCAGGTTGTACAGATGGAACAACTCACTTTACTGGGCATGTTGGAACCATTGGAAAGGGAACCGAAATTCAGTAGAGGAAAGGTGAAAGTTCTTAATGAATCTGATTCTCCCAGTGTTACAAGGGAAAGTAGCACAAGATTAGGCCTTCACTGGGTTGGGGTAGAGGATTCTCCTAAGGTCTGGCCCTGAACGTCCCACTTTCTCTGTAATGCCCCACTTTCTCTATCTTCTACTATAAGACTTTTGGGAAAACCTCTTTGAGTCACTGGAAATCACTGGGAAGACTCTGTTCCAGCTCTTTCCTCTCTCCAGACATGTCCTCACTCAAATGGGGGAACTCAGCAGGAGTATCAGCCCTGCTATGACAAGCAAGTCCTGAAGACCCATCAGAGGTAGCAGGAGCTGGGGAGAGGCTCAGACTCACCAGGGTCTGAGGCTGAGGATGGATATGGGTCATCTGGGTCAAATTATCTTTGTGCTATTCCCTTTAGCAAACATGGCTGTGTTTGCACACACATCCTAAGGCATTTTCACAAATATCTAGTTTCTAGATTTTATTGCGGGATATTTGGTTTTTCACTATAGGCATCAATGGGCTATGAAATGTCCCATTGTAGATTCTATAAAAAAGTCTTACTGTGGGGACCAGCCCCACAGGGTCGGTAGGTCTCTCCCTGTGTGCAGTGATGAGAGAGTGTAGAAATAAAGACACAAGACAAAGAGACAAGAGAAAAGGCAGCTGGGCCTGGGGGACCACTACCACCAATGTGCGGAGACCAGTAGTGGCCCCGAATATCTGGCTGCACTGTTATTTATTGGATACAAGGCAGAAGGGGCAGGGTAAAGAATGTGAGTCGCCTCCAATGACAGGTAAGGTCACGTGGGTCACGTGTCCACTGGACAGGGGGCCCTTCCCTGCCTGGCAGCTGAGGCAGAGAGGGAGAGGAGACAAAAGGAAAGACAGCTTATGCCATTATTCTGCATATCAGGGACTATTAGTATTTTCACTAATTTACTACTGCTATCTGGAAGGCAGAGCCAGGTGTACAGGATGGAACATGAAGGCAGACTAGGAGTGTGACCACTGAAGCACAGCATCACAGGGAGACGGTTAGGCCTCCGGATAACTGCGGGCGAGCCTGACTGATGTCAGGCCCTCCACAAGAGGTGGAGGAGCAGAGTCTTCTCTAAACTCCCCTGGGGAAAGGGAGACCCCCCCCTTTTCCAGTCTGCTAAGTAGCGGGTGTTGTTCCTTGACGCCTTTTGCTACCGCTGGACCATGATCCGCCTGGTAATGGGCGTCTTCCCAGACGCTGGTGTCACTGCTAGACCAAGGAGCCCTCTGGTGGCCCTGTCCGGGCATAACAGAAGGCTCGCACTCTTGTCTTCTGGTCACACCTCACTATGTCCCCTCAGCTCCTATCTCTGTATGGCCTGGTTTTTCCTAGGCTATGTTATAGAGTGAGGATTATCATAATATTGGAATAAAAAGTAATTACTACAAACCAATGATTAATGATATTCATATATAATCATATCTCAGATCTATATCTGGTATAACTATTCTTGTTTTATATTTTATTATGCTGGAACAGCTTGTGTCCTCTGTCTCTTGCCTCGGTGCCTGGGTGGCTTGCTGCCCACATTACCAACCTGCTGAATCAAAACAACGGTTTGACTCTGTGAAATGAATGAACACATGGCAAAGCATTTTCACTGATAGCTTGTTTCTAGTTTTTATCTTGGGATATAGGTTTTTTCACTATAGGCCTCAATGGGCTCCAAATAGTCCCTTTGTAGGTTCTCAAAATAGAGTGCTTCCAACCTGCCTTTCATAGATTTTACTAAAAGAGTGTTTTCAACCTTCTTAATTAAAATAAAGGTTTAAATTTGTGAGATGAATCCACACTTAGCAAGCATTTTCACAGATAGATTGTTTCTAGTTTTTATCACGGGATATGTGGTTATTCACTATAGGCCTAAATAGGCTCTGAAGTGTCCCTTCTTAGATTCTACAAGAAGAGCGTTTCCTATCTGCTGAATCAAAACAAAGGTTTAACTCTGTGAGATGAATCCACACATCACAAAGTATGTGCACAGATAGTTGTTTCTAGTTTTTATAGTGGGATGTTGGGTTTTTCACTGTAGGTCTCAATGGGCTCTAAAATGTCCCTTCATAGATTCTACAAAAAGAGTGTTTCCAACCTACTGAACCAAATAAAGGTTTAACCCTGTAAAATAAATCCAAACATTGCAAAGCATTTTCATGGATAGCTTGTTTCTAGTTTTAATCACAGGATATTTGGTCTTTCACTATAGGCCTCAATGGTCTCCAAAATATCCCTTTGCAGATTTTACAAAAAGGATGTTTCCAGCCTGCTGAATCAATACCAAGGTTTAACTCTGTGAGATGAATCCTCACATCAGAAAGCATTTTCACCGATAGCTAGTTTCTACTTTTTATCGTGAGATATTCAGTTTTTCAGTATAGGCCTCAATGGCTTAGAAATATCGCTTCATAGATTCTATGAAAGAGTGTTTTTAACCTGCTGAATCAAAACAAAGGTTTAACTCTGTAAAATGAATAAACACATCACAAAGCATTTTCACTGATAGCTTGTTTCTAGTTTTTATTGTGGGATATTCGGTTTTCCACTGCAGGCCTCAGTGGGCTCTAAAATGTCTCTTTGAAGATTCTACCAAAAGAGTATTTCCAACAAGCTGAAACCAAACAAAGGTTTAATTCTGAGATGAATCCAAACATCACAAAACATTTTCACATATAACTTGTTTCTAGTTTTTATCATGGGATATTTGGTTTTCCACCATAGGCCTCAATGGGCTCCGAAATGTCCCTTCGCAGATTCTACAAAAAGAGTGTTTCCAATCTGCTGAATTAAAACAAAGATTTAACTCTGTCAAATGAATCCTCACATCACCAGGCAGTTCACGGATAGCTTCTTTCTAGTTTTAATTGTGGGATATTCAGTTTTTCACCATAGGCCTCAATGGGCTCCAAAATATATCTTCGTAGATTTCATAAAAAGAGTGTTTCCAACCTCCCCTTTGTAGATTTTACAAAAAAGTGTTTCCATCCTGCTGAATCAAAACCAAGGTTTAACTCTGTGAGTTGAATCCACACATCACCAAGCATTTTCACAGATAGCTTGTGAAAGCTATCTGTTTCACAGATATTTGTAAAACAAAATATCCTGCTATAAAAACTTTCCAGTTTTTATAGCAGGATATTTTGTTTTACAAATATAGGCCTCAATGAGCTCTGAAATGTCCCTCCATAGATTGTGCCACAAGAATGTTTCCAACCTGCTCAATCAAAACAGAGGTTTAAGTCTGTCAGATTCATCCATTGCAAAGCATTTTCACAGATAGCTTGTTTCTAGTTTTTATCGTGGGATATTTCACTATTCACTATAGACTTCAATATGCTCTGAAATATCCCCTCATAGTTTCTACAAAAGTGTGTTTTCAACCTGCTGAATCAAAACAAAGATTTAACTCTGTGACTCGAAATGACTCATCCTAAAGCATTTTCACAGATAGCTTGTTTCTAGTTTTTATCGCAAGATAATCAGTTTTTTTTTACTACAGGCCTTAATGGGCTCTGAAATGTCCCTTCGTAGATTCTACAAAAAAAGTGATTTTGGCCTGCTGAATCAAAACAAAGGTTTAACTCTGTGAGATGAATTCACACATCACCAAGCATTTTCACAGATAGATTTTTCTAGTTTTTATTGTGGAATATTCTTCTTTTACTATAGTTCTCAATGGGCTTTGAAATTTCCCTTAATGGGCTCCTTAATGTCCCTTAGAATAAGACTGTCTCCAACTTGCTGAATCAAAACAAAGGTTTAACTCTGGGAGACGAATCCACACATTGCAAAGCATTTTCACAGATAGCTTTTTTATAGTTTTTATTGCAGGATATTCAGTGTTTCACTATACTTGTCTATGGCATTTGAAATGTCCCTTTGTATATCCTACAAAAAAAGTGTTTCTAGCCTTCTGAAACAAAACAAAGGTTTAAGTCTGTGAGATCAATACACACATCACAAAGCACTTTCACATATAGATTGTTTTTTGTTTTCATTACAAAGTATTCGTTTTTTCACTATAGTCCTCAATAAGCTCCAAAATGTCCCTCCATAGCTTCTACGAAAAAAGTGTTTCCAAACTGTTGAATCAAAACAAAGGTTTAATTCTGTGAGGTGAATCCACACATTGCAAATTATGTTCACAGATAGATTGTTTTTAGTTTTTATTGTGAAATACTTGGTTTTTCACTGTAAGCTACAATGGGCTTTGAAATGTCTTTTTTGTAGATTCTACAAAACGAGTGTTCTCAACCTTCTGAATGAAAATAAATATTTAAATCTGTGAGATGAATTCACATATTGCAAAGCATTTTCACTAATAGTTGCTAGTTTCTATTGTGGGATATTTGGTTTATCAATATACCTGCACATGGGCTGAAAATGTCCCTTTGTTGATTCTTCAAAAAGAGTGTTTCCAATCTGCTGAATCAAAACAAAGGTTTAACTCTGAGAGGTGATCCACACATTGCAAAGCATTTTCACAGATAGCTTAATTCTAGTTTTTATCAGGGAATATTCAGCTATTCACCATAGGTCTCGATGGACTCTGAAATGTCCCTTTGTAGATTCTACAAAGAAAGTGCTTCTGGCTTGTTGAGTCAAAACAAAGGTTTGACTCTGTGGGATGAATCCACATATCACAGAGCATTTTCACAAATACCTTGCTTCTAGTTTTTATCAGGGGATATTTGGTTTTCACTATAGGTGTCAAATGGCTCCAAAATATCCCTTCCTAGATTCTACAAAAAAGGTGTTTCCAACCTGCTGAATTAAAATGAAGGTTTAACTCTATGAGATGAATTCACACATTGCAAAGCATTTTCACTGATAGCTTGTTTCTAGTTTTTATCATGAGGTATCTCTTTTCACTATAGGCCTCAATGGGCTTCGAAATGACCCTTTATAGATTCTACAAAAGATTGTTTCCAACTTGCTGAATGGGAACAAAGGTTTAACTCTGTGAGATGAATCCACACATCACAGAGCATTTTAACAGATAGTTTGTTTCTAGTTTTCATTGCGAGATATTCGGTTTTGCACTGTTGGCCTCAATAGGCTCCGAAATATCCCTTTGTAGATTCTACAAAGAGAGTGTTTCTAACCTGCTGAATCAAAGCAATGGTTTAACTCTTTGAGATGAATCCACACATTGCAAAGCATTTTCAGAGATAAGTTTTTATTGTTTTTATCATGAAATATTTGCTTTTTTACTATAGGATTCCATAAGTGTGAAATGTCCCTTCGTATAGTCTACAAAAAAGTGTTCCAAACGTGCTGAATAAATACAAAGGTTTAAATTTATGAGATAAATCCACACATCACAAAGCATTTTCACCGATAGCTTTTTCCTAGTTTTTGTCATGGGATAATTGGTTTTTCAGTATAGGCCACAGTTTGCTCTGAAATGTATCCCAATAGATTGTAGAAAGAGAGTGTTTCCAACCCACTGAATCACAAGAAAGGTTAAACTCTGTGAGACAAAATTACACATCACAAAGCATTTTTAGACATAGCTTCTTTGTAGTTTTTATTGTGTGACATTTGGTTTTTCACTATAGGCCTCATTAGGCTCCAAAATGTCCCCTTGTAGATTGCACAAAAAGAGTGTATCCAACCTGCTGAATCAAAACTAAGGTTTAACTCTGTGAGATAAATCCACACACTGCAAAGCATTTTCACAGATAGCTTGCTTCTAGTTTTTATCGTGGGATATTCGGTTTTTCACTATAGGCTTCAATGGGCTCCAAAATGTTGCTTCGTAGATTCTACAAAAAAAGTGTTTCCAACCTGCTGAATCAAAACAAAAGTTTAACACTTTGAGATGAATCCGCACATTGCAAAACATTTTTACAGATGGTTGTTTTTAGTTTTAATTGTAGGATATTCACTTTTTCACTATAGGACTGAATGGGCTCAAAAATGTCCCCTCTTAGATTCTACTAAAAAATTGTTTCCAACCTGCTGTATAAAAACAAAGGTTTAACTCTGTGAGATGAATCCAACATTGCAAAGCATTTTCACAGATAGTTTGTTTCTAGTTTTTATCACAGGATATTCAGCTTTTCCCTGTAAGCCTCAATGGGTTCCAAAATGTCCCTTTGCAGATTCTACAAAGAGAGTCTTTCCAACATGTTGAATCAAAGCAAACATTTAACTCTTTGAGATGAATCCACATGTCACAAATCATTTTTAGAGATAGATTGTTTGTAGTTTTATCCCAGGATATACAATTTTTCACTATAGGCCTCAAAAGGCTCAGAAATTGTCTTCTTTTAGATTCTACTAAAAGAAGGTTTCCAATCTGCTGTATATAAACATAGGTTTAACTCTGTGAGAAAAATCCACAAATCACAAAGGTTTTCAGAGATAGCTTGTTTCTAGTTTTTATTGCAAGATATTCAGTTTTTTGCTATAGGCCTCAATGGGCTCTGAAATGTCCCCTTGTAGATTATACAAATAGTGTGTCTCCAACCTGCTGAATCAAAAAAAAAATGTTTTAACTCTGTGAGATAAACTCACACATTGCAAAGCTAGTTCACAGATAGCTTGTTTCTAGTTTTTATCAAGTGATATTTGTTTCTCACTGTAGACCTCAATGGGCTCTGAATTGTTCCTTTGTTGATTCTACAAAAAGTGTTTCCAACCTGCTGAATCAAAACAAAGGTTTAACTCTGTCAGATCAATTCAAACATCGCAAAGTATTTTCACAGTTAGGTTGTTTCTAGTTTTTATCATGGGATATTCTGTTTTTCATTATAAGCCTCAATGGGCTCTGAAATGCTGCTTTGTAGATTTTACAAACGAAGTATTTACAACCTGCTGAATCAGAAGAAAGTTTTAACAATGCAAGAGGAATCCATACATTGTAAAGCATTTTCACAGAGAACTTGCTTCTATTTTTTTTATCAGGGGATATTTGGTTTCTCACTATAGGCCTCAAAGGGATCCAACACATTATTTTGTAGATTGTACAAAAAGACTGTTTCCAAACTGCTGAATTAAAACAAAGTTTTAAACCTGTGAGATGAATCCACACAACACAAAACATTTTCACAAATAGCTGTTTGTAGTTTTTATCATGGGATATTTGGTTTTTCACTATAGGCTTCAATGGGCTTCAAAATGTCTTTTCTTAGATTGTACAAAAACGTCTTTCCAACCTGCTGAATCAAAACAAAGGTTTATCTCTGTGAGGTGAATCCACACAACTCAAAGCATTTGCACAAAAAGCTGTTCGTAGTTTTTATCACGGGGTATTTGGTTTTTCACTATAGGCTTCAATGGGCTTCAAAATGTCTTTTCTTAGATTGTATAAAAACATCTTTCCAACCTGCTGAATCAAAACAAAGGTTTATCTCTGTGAGTTGAATCCACACATCGCAAAGCATTTTCACAGAATAGTTATTTTTAGTTTTTATTGCAAAATATTCGGTTTTTCACTATTGGCTTCAATGGGCTCTGAAATGTCCCTTCATAGATTCTACAAAGACAGTGTTTCCAACCTGCTGAATCAAAACAAAAGTTTAAATATGTGAGATGAATCCACACATTGCAAAGCATTTTCAGAAGTTGGTTTTTCATTGTTTTTATCACAAAACATTGATTTTTTACTATAGGTGTCAATGGGTGTAAAATGTCCCTTTGTATATTCTACAAAAAAACTATACCCAACCTGCTGAATAAATACAAAGGTTTAAGTTTTTGAGATGAAACCACACATCACAAAGCATTTTCACAGATAGCACGTTTCTAGTTTTTATCATGTGATGTTCAGTTTTTTACTGTAGGCCTCCATGGGCTCCGAAATGTCCCTTCATAAATTCTACAAAAAGATTGTTTACAACCTGCTGAATCAAAGCAAGGGTTTAACTCTGTGAGATTAATCCACACATTGTCAAGCGTTTTTAACAGATAGTTTGTTTTCAGTTTTTATTGGGGGATATTATGTTTTTCACTATAGGCCTCAAAGGGCTCAGAAATATCTTCTTTTAGATACTTCCAACCTGCTGCATATAAACATAGGTTTAACTCTGTGATATAAATCCACACATTGCAAAGATTTTCAGAGATAGCTTGAAAATCTATCTCTGAAAATCTGTATCTTGAAAATCAGAGATATTGGTTTTTCCCTAAAGGCCTCAATGGGCTCAGAAATGTTCCTTTATTGATTCTACAAAAGAAGTGTTTCCAACCTGCTGAATCAAAACAAAGGTTTAACTCTGTGAGATCAATTCACACATCACAAAGCATTTTCACAGATAGGTTGCTTCTAGTTTTTATCTTGGGCTATTCTGTTTTTCACTATAAGCCTCAATGGGCTCTGAAATGTCCCTTCATAAATTCTATAAAAGAAGCGTTTCCAACCTGCTGAATTGAAAGAAAGGTTTAACTCTGTGAGATGAAATCAAGCATTGCAAAGCATTTTCAGAGATAGCTTCATATAATTTTTGTCATGGGATATTCGGTTTTTACTATAAGCCTCAATGGGCTTTAAAATGTCTCCTCAAAGATTGTACAAAAACAGATTTTCCAACCTGCTGAATTAAAACAAAGGTTTAACATTGTGAGATGAATCCACATATCACAAAGAATTTTCACAAAAATTTTTTTCTAATTTTTATATTGGCATATTCAGTTTTTCACTATAGGCCTCACTGGGCTCAGAAATGCCCTACATAGATTCTACAAAAAGAATGTTTCTAATTTGCTGAACCAAAACAAAAGTTTAACTCTTTAAGCTGAATCCACACATCGCAAAGCATTTTCACAGATAGCTTGTTTCAAGTTTTTATTGGGGGATATTCTGTTTTTCACTATAGGCCTCAGTGGGCACAGAATTGTCCCCTCTCAGATTCTACTAAAGGAGTGTTCCCAATATGCTGTATAAAAATAAAGGTTTAACTCTGTGAGATGAATCTACATACTGCAAAGCATTTTTAGATATAGCTGGCTTCTAGTTTTTATTGTGGGATGTTTGGTTTTTCACTATAGGCCTCAAAAGGCTCTGAAATGTCCCTTCTTAGATTCTATAAAATGAGAGTTTTCAACCTGCTGAATATAAACAGAGGTTTACCTCTGTGAGATGAATTCACACATCTCAAAACATTTTCACAGATAGTTTTTTTCTAGTTTTTATTATGTGATACTCAGTTTTTCACTATAAGCCTGAATGGGCTCCAAAATTTCCCTTTGTAGATTCTACAAAAAGAGGGTTTCCAACCTGCTATATTAAGACAAGGTTCTACTCTGTGAGATGAATCCACACATTGCAAAGCATTTTCACAGATTGTTTGTTCCTAGTTTTTATAGGGGAATATTCATTTTTTTACTATAGGCCACAAAGATCTCAGAAATGTCTATGAGATTCTACTAAAAGAGCATTTCCAACCTGCTGTATATAAATATAGGTTTAACTCTGTGAGATAAATCCACATATCACAAACATTTTAACAGATAGCTTGTTTCTAGTTTTTATTGTGGGATATTCAGTTATTCACTAGAGGGCTCAATGGGCTCCTAAATGTCCTATTGTAGATTTCTCCAAAAAAAGTTTCCAATTTGCTGTATAAAATCAAAGGTTTAACTCTGAGATGAATCCATACATTGTAAAGCATTTTCATAGATAGATTATTTCTAGTTGTTATTGCAGGATACTCTGTTTTTCATTAGAGGCCTCTTTAGGCTTCAAAAGATCACTACATAGATTCTACAAAAAGTGTTTCCAGCCTGCCGAATCACAAGGAAGTTTTAATTGTGAGAGATCATCCCACACACTGCAAAACACTTTTACAGATAGGTTGTTTCTGGTTTTCATTGTGGGATATTCAGTTTTTAAATATAGGCCTCAATGGGCTCTGAAATGTTCCTTCAAAGGTTCTACAAAAAGAGTTTTTCCAACCTACTGAATCAAAATAAAGGTTCAGGTAGGCAGCCAAGATGGCCGAATAGGAACGGCTCCAGTCTACAGCTCCCAGCGTGAGCGACGCAGAAGATGGGTGATTTCTGCATTTCCATCTGAGGTACCAGGTTCATATCACTAGGGAGTGCCAGACAGTGGGTGCACGACAGTGGGTGCAGTGCACCGTGCATGACCCGAGGCAGAGCGAGGCATTGCCTCACTCAGGAAGCACAAGGGATCAGAGAGTTCCCTTTCCTAGTCAAAGAAAGGGGTGACAGATGGCACCTGGAAAATTGGGTCACTCCCACCCTAATACTGCGCTTTTCTGATGGGCTTAAAAAACGATGCACCAGGAGATTATATCCCACACCTGGCTCGGAGGGTCCTAGGCCCACGGAGTCTTGCTGATTGCTAGCACAGCAGTCTGAGGTCAAACTGCAAGGCAGCAGCGAGGCTCGGGGAGGGGCACCCGCCATTGCCCAGGCTTGCTTAGGTAAACAAAGCAGCTGGGAAGCTTGAACTGGGTGGAGCCCACCACAGCTCAAGGAGGCCTGCCTGCCTCTGTAGACTCCACCTCTGGAGGCAGGGCACAGACAAACAAAAAGACATCAGTAACCTCTGCAGACTTAAATGTCCCTGTCTGACAGCTTTGAAGAGAGCAGTGGTTCTCCCAGCACGCAGCTGGAGATCTGAGAATGGGCAGACTGCCTCCTCAAGTGGGTCCCTGACCCCTGACCCCTGAACAGCCTAACTGGGAGGCACCCCCCAGTAGGGGCAGACTGACACCTCACACAGCCGGGTACTCCTCTGAGACAAAACTTGCAGAGGAACGATCAGACAGCAGCATTCGCAGTTCATGAGAATCCGCTGTTCTGCAGCCACCGCTGTGGATACCCAGGCAAACACGGTCTGGAGTGGACCTCTAGCAAACTCCAACAGACCTGCAGCTGAGGGTCCTGTCTGTTAGAAGGAAAACTAACAAACAGAAAGGACATCCACACCAAAAACCCATCTGTACATCACCATCACCATCACCAAAAGTAGATAAAACCACAAAGATGGGGAAAAAACAGAGCAGAAAAACTGGAAACTCTAAAAAGCAGAGCGCCTCTCCTCCTCCAAAGGAACGCAGTTCCTCACCTGCAATGGAACAAAGCTGGACGGAGAATGACTTTGACGAGTTGAGAGAAGAAGGCTTCAGACGATCAAACTACTCCGAGCTACAGGAGGAAATTCAAACCAAAGGCAAAGAAGTTAAAAACTTTGAAAAAAATTTAGATGAATGTATAACCAGAATAACCAATACAGAGAAGTGCTTAAAGGAGCTGATGGAGCTGAAAGCCAAGTTTCAAGAACTACGTGAAGAATGCAGAAGCCTCAGGAGCCGATGCGATCAACTGGAAGAAAGGGTATCAGTGATGGAAGATGAAATGAATGAAATGAAGCGAGAAGGGAAGTTTAGAGAAAAAAGAATAAAAAGAAATGAACAAAGCCTCCAAGAAATATGGGACTATGTGAAAAGACCAAATGTACGTCTGATTGGTGTACCTGAAAGTGACAGGGAGAATGGAACCAAGTTGGAAAACACTCTGCAAGATATTATCCAGGAGAACTTCCCCAGTCTAGCAAGGCAGGCCAACATGCAGATTCAGGAAATACAGAGAACGCCACAAAGATACTCCTCAAGAAGAGCAACTCCAAGACACATAATTGTCAGATTCACCAAGGTTGAAATGAAAGAAAAAATGTTAAGGGAAGCCAGAGAGAAAGGTTGGGTTACCCACAAAGGGAAGCCCATCAGACTAACAGCAGATCTCTCGGCAGAAACTCTACAAGCCAGAAGAGAGTGGGGGCCAATATTCAACATTCTTAAAGAAAAGAATTTTTAACCCAGAATTTCATATCCAGCCAAACTAAGCTTCATAAGTAAAGGAGAAATAAAATACTTTACATACAAGCAAATGCTGAGAGACTTTGTCACCACCAGGCCTGCCCTAAAAGAGCTCCTGAAGGAAGCACTAAACATGGAAAGGAACAACCAGTACCAGCCACCGCAAAATCATGACAAAATGTAAAGGCCATCAAGGCTAGGAAGAAACTGCATCAACTAACGAGCAAAATAACCAGCTAACATCATAATGACAGGATCAAATTCACACATAACAATATTAACTTTAAATGTAAATGGGCTAAATGCTCCAATTAAAAGACACAGACTGGCAAATTGGATAAAGAGTCAAGACCCATCAGTGTGCTGTATTCAGGAAACCCATCTCACGTGCAGAGACACACATAGGCTCAAAATAAAAGGATGGAGGAAGATCTACCAAGCAAATGGAAAACAAAAAAAGGCAGGGGTTGCAATCCTAGTCTCTGATAAAACAGACTTTAATCCAACAAAGATCAAAGGAGACAAAGAAGGCCATTACATAATGGTAAAGGGATCAATTCAACAAGAAGAGCTAACTATCCTAGATATACATGAACCCAATACAGGAGCACCCAGATTCATAAAGCAAGTCCTGAGTGACCTACAAAGAGACTTAAGACTCCCACATAATAATAATGGGAGAATTTAACACTCCACTGTCAACATTAGACAAATCAATGACACAGAAAGTTAACAAGGATACCCAGGAATTGAACTCAGCTCTGCACCAAGCAGACCTAATAGACATCTACAGAGCTCTCCACCCCAAATCAACAGAATATACATTTTTTTCAGCACCACACCACACCTATTCCAAAATTGACCACATAGTTGGAAATAAAGCTCTCCTCAGCAAATGTAAAGAACAGAAATTCTAACAAACTGTCTCTCAGACCACAGTGCAATCAAACTAGAATTCAGGATTAAGAAACTCACTCAAAACCGCTCAACTACATTGAAACTGAACAACCTGCTCCTGAATGACTACTGGGTACATAACGAAATGAAGGCAGAAATAAAGATGTTCTTTGAAACCAATGAGAACAAAGACACAACCCTAACATCACAATTAAAGGAACTAGAAAAGCAAGAACAAAGACATTCAAAAGCTAGCAGAAGGCAAGAAATAACTAAAATCAGAGCATAACTGAAGGAAATACAGACACAAAAAACCCTTCAAAAAATTAATGAATCCAGGAACTGGTTTTTGAAAAGATCAACAAAATTGATAGACCACTAGCAAGACTAATGACAAAAAGAGAGCAGAATCAAATAGACACAAAAAAAATGATAAAGGGGATATCACTACCGATCCCACAGAAATACAAACTACCATCAGAGAATACTACAAACATCTCTGTGCAAATAAACTAGAAAATCTAGAAGAAATGGATAAATTCCTCGACACATACACTCTCCCAAGACTAAACCAGGAAGAAGTTGAATCTCTGAATAGACCAATAACAGGATCTGAAATTGTGGCAATAATCAATAGCTTACCAACCAAAAAGAGTCCAGGACCAGATGGTTTCACAGCCGAATTCTACCAGAGGTACAAGGAGGAACTGGTACCATTCCTTCTGAAACTATTCCAATTAATAGAAAAAGAGGGAATCCTCCCTAACTCATTTTATGAGGCCAGCATCATCCTGATGCCAAAGCCGGGCAGAGACACAACCAAAAAAGAGAATTTAGACCAATATCCTTGATGAACATTGATGCAAAAATCCTCAATAAAATACTGGCAAACCGAATCCAGCAGCACATCAAAAAGCTTATCCACCATGATCGAGTGGGCTTCATCCCTGGGATGTAAGGCTAGTTCAATATACGCAAATCAATAAATGTAATCCAGCATATAAACAGAACCAAAGACAAAAACCACATGATTATCTCAATAGATGCAGAAAAGGCCTTTGACAAAATTCAACAACTCTTCATGCTAAAAACTCTCAATAAATTAGGTATTGATGGGATGTGTCTCAAAACAATAAGAGCTATCTATGACAAACACGCAGCCAATATCATACGGAATGGGCAAAAACTGGAAGCATTCCCTTTGAAAACGGGAACAAGACAGGGATGCCTTCTCTCACCACTCCTATTCAACATAGTGTTGGAAATTCTGGCAAGGGCAATCAGGCAGGGGAAGGAAATAAAGGGTATTCAATTAGGAAAAGAGGAAGTCAAATTGTCCCTTTTTGCAGATGACAGGATTGTATATCTAGAAAACCCCATTGTCTCAGCCCAAAATCTCCTTAAGCTGATAAGCAACTTCAGCAAAGTCTGAGGATACAAAATCAATGTACAAAAATCACAAGCATTCTTATACGCCAATAACAGACAAACAGAGAGCCAAATCATGAGTGAACTCCCATTCACAATTGCTTCAAAGAGAATAAAATACCTAGGAATCCAAATTACAAGGGACTTGAAGGACCTCTTCAAGGAGAACTACAAACCACTGCTCAAGGAAATAAAAGAGGATACAAACAAATGGAAGAACATTCCATGCTCATGGGCAGGAAGAATCAATATCATGAAAATGGCCATACTGCCCAAGGTAATTTACAGATTCAATGCCATCCCCATCAAGCTACCAATGACTTTCTTCACAGAATTGGAAAAAACTACTTTAAAGTTCATATGGAGCCAAAAAAGAGCCCACATTGCCATGTCAATCCTAAGCCAAAAGAACAAAGCTGGAGGCATCATGCTACCTGACTTCAAACTATACTACAAGGCTACAGTAACCAAAACAGCATGGTACTGTTACCAAAACAGAGATATAGATCGGTGGAACAGAACAGAGCCCTCAGAAATAATGCCGCATATCTACAACTATCTGATCTGTGACAAACCTGAGAAAAACAAGCAATGGGTAAAGGATTCCCTATTTAATGAATGGTGCTGGGAAAACTGGCTAGCCATATGTAGAAAGCTGAAACTGGATCCATTCTTTACACCTTCTTTAAAAATTAATTCAAGATGGATTAAAGACTTAAACGTTAGACGTAAAACCATAAAAACCCTAGAAGAAAACCTAGGCATTACCATTCAGGACATAGGCATGGGCAAGGACTTCATGTCTAAAACACCAAAAACAATGGCAACAAAAGCCAAAATTGACAAATGGGATCTAATTAAACTAAAGAGCTTCTGCACAGCAAAAGAAACTACCATCAGACTGAACAGGCAATCTCCAGAATGGAAGAATATTTTTGCAACCTACTCATCTGACAAAGGACTGATATCCAGAATCTATAATGAACTCAAACAAATTTACAAGAAAAAAACAAACAAACCCATCAAAAAGTGGGTGAAGGACATGAACAGACACTTCTCAAAAGAAGACATTTATGCAGCCAAAAAACACATGAAAAAATGCTCACCATCGCTGGCCATCAGAGAAATGCAAATCAAAACCACCATGAGATACCATCTCACACCAGTTAGAATGGCCATCATTAAAAAGTCAGGAAACAATAGGTGCTGGAGAGGATGTGGAGAAATAGGAACACTTTTACACTGTTGGTAGGACTGTAAACTTGTTCAACCATTGTGGAAGTCAGTGTGGCAATTCTTCAGGGATCTAGAACTAGAAATGTCATTTGACCCAGCCATCCCATTACTGGGTATATACCCGAAGGACTATAAATCATGCTGCTACAAAGTCACACACACACATATGTTTATTGTGGCTCTATTCACAATAGCAAAGACTCGGAACCAACCCAAATATCCAACAATGATAGACTGGATTAAGAAAATGTGGCACATATACATCATGGAGTACTATGTAGCCATAAAAAATGATGAGTTCATGTCCTTTGTAGGGACATGGCTGAAATTGGAAATCATCATTCTCAGTAAACTGTCACAAGAACAAAAAACCAAACACCGCATATTCTCACCCATAGGTGGGTACTGAACAATGAGAACACATGGACACAGGAAGGGGAATATCACATTCTGCAGACTGTTGTGGGGTGGGGGGAGGGGGGAGGGGTAGCATTAGGAGATATACCTAATGCTAAATGACGAGTTAATGGGTGCAGCATACCAGCATGGCACATGTATACATATGTAACTAACCTGAACATTGTGTACATGTACCCTAAAACTTAAAGTATAATAATAATAAAATAAAATAAAAAATAAAGGTTCAACTCTGTGAGATGAATCCACACATTGCAAAGCATTTTTACAGATAGCTTGTTTCTAGTTTTTCTCACAGAATAATCAGTTTTTGACTATAGGCTACAATAGGCTTCAAAATGTGCCTTTGTAGATTCCACAATAACAGTGCTTCAAATCTGCTTAATCAAAGCAAAGGGTTGATTCTGTGAGATGAATCCACACATTATAAAGCATTTTCACATATATCTTGTTTCTAGTTTTTATCATGGGATATGTGTTCATTTACTATAGGCCTCACTTGGCTCTCAAATGTGCCTTCTTAGATTCTACAAAAAGAGTATTTTCAACCTGCTGATTGAAAACTAAGGTTTAACTCTGTGAGATGAATCTGCACATTGCAAAGCATTTTCACAGATAATTTGTGTCTCCTTTTTGTCTCTGGACATTTGATTTTTCACTACAGGCCTCAGTTGGCTCCAAAATGTCCCTTTGTAGATTCTAGAAAAAGAGTGTTTCCAAATTGCTGAATCAAAACAAAGTTTAACTCTGTGAGATGAATGCAAAAATCAAAAAACATTGTCACAGATAGCTTGTTTCTAGTTTTTATCATAGGATATTTGGTTTTCACTGTAGGCCTCAGTGGGCTCTGAAATGTCCCTTTGCAGTTTCTACAAAAAGAGTGTTTCCAAACTGCAGAATCAAAACAAAGTTTTAACTCTGTGAGATGAATCCATACATCACAAAGCAGTTTCACAGATAGCTTGTTTCTAGTTTTTATCATGGGATATTCAATTTTTCTCCATAGGAATAAATGGGATTTGACATATCCCTTTGTAGATACTACAGTAAGAGTGATTCCAAAGGTTAAATTAAAACTAAGGTTTAAATATGTGAGATGACTGTACACATCACGAAGCATTTTCACAGATACTTGCTTGTAGGGAGACCCCCTGAAACTATTGCTATGGAATAAAAGATGAAATGCTCCTGATTATTGTAAATGCAAAATTGCATGCAGGATTGTAGAAAGACAATGCCAGGTTGGACTGCCAGAATGAGCCAACAGCGCATGATGTGCTTCCTCCTGCAGAGAGCCTATGAATGGATGTGCAGTCAGGGAGGTTTCACATCACCAAGATTCCTATCCCAGAAAAGCAGATGTTCATAGCTCTGGGAATGGAATGTGACCCTTGTGGAGAGCCTATAAACAGACGCTTGGGGGGCACCCGTCCATATGGATAAGATAGAGCTATAAACGCCCTTTTCTTGCCATGGCTTTTCTAGGACTCTTTAAGGTTAAGGCATACTTCCTTCTGAGAATTTCTGGTCTAACAGGTTGTCTAGCTTCACTTCCTGTTTCTACAGAGTATTTGTAACCAGCTTTTGCTGCAACTGTTACTGCTGATTAATATCTTGCTAATCATAGGTTATGGAAAGACTGTGTTTCTGTTTTAAGGCTCTGTTAGAAATTACTGATGCACACACTATATTATAAATTCTTATCTCTGTATACTGTATTCCTGCACACAGATGTTATGTTAAAGAATTGCTTCATCCCCATGTGACCATCTCACCTCATAATCAAATGACCCTAAATCCCTCACTAACCTATCACCACCCTCACTAAACTTAATAATAAGTGCTGGTATATCCAGTGCATTGTTGGCATCATGGGACCAGAAGGCGGTGACCCCCCTGGATCCAGCTTTCTCTATCTTTTGTGTGTCTATTATTTCTCCACCTGCCAATCCACCTGGGAACAAAGAGAGAGCCCCATTGCATTGCAGGCTGCTGGCCACATCCCGCAATACTTGCTTCTAGTCTTTACCACAGAAAGTTCATTTTTTCACTACAGGCCTCAATGGGTTCCAAAATGTCCCTTTGTAGATTCTTCAAAAAGAGTGTTTCCAACCTGCCCTTCATAGATTTTACTGATAGAACATTTTCAACCTGATCAATCAAAACAAAAGTTTAACTCTGTGGGATGAATCCCCGCATTGCAAAGGATTTTCTCAAAGAGTTTTTTCTAGTTTTTATTGTGGGATATTTGGTTTTTCACTGTAGGCCTCAGTGGGCTTTGAAATGTCCCTTCATAGATTCTAGAAAACGAGGGTTTCCAACCTGCTGAATCAAAATAAAGGTTTAACTCTGTGAGATGAATTCACACATTGCAAAGGATTTTCTCAATTAGCGGTTTTCTAGTTTTTATGGTGGGATATTAGGTAGTTTCTAGTTTTTATCACAGTATATTTGGTTTTTCAGAATAGGCCTATATGGGCTATGAAATGTTTCTTCGTAGATTCTACAAAAGAGTGTTTCCAACCTGCTGAATCAAAGCAAATGTTAAACTCTGTGAAATGAATGAACACATCACAAAGCATTTTCACAGATAGCTTTTTTCTAGTTTTTATCGCTGGGTATTAGGTTTTTCACTGTAGGCCCCAATGGACTTTGAAATGTCCCTTTTTTTTTTTTGCTTCTTCAAAAAGAATGTTTTCAACCTACTGAATAAAACTAAAGATTTAACTTTGTGAAATGAATCCACACATCGCAAAGCATTTTCACAGATATTTTGTTTCTAGTTTTTATCATGAGATATTAGGTTTTTCTCTATAGGCCTCAATGGGCTCTGAAATGTTCCTTTGTACATTCTACAAAAAGAGTTTCCAATCTGATGACTCAAAAGAAATGTTTATCTCTGTGAGATGAATGCACACATCGAAGAACATTTTCACAGATACCTCGTTCCTAGTTTTTATTGCAGAATATTCAGTTTTTCTCTATAGGCTTTAATGCGATTCCAAATGTTCCTTCATAGATTCTACAAAAGAGCGTTTCCAACCTGCTAAATCAAAATGATGGTGTAACAGTGAGATGAACCCACACATCACAAAGCAATTTCAAATATAGCTTGTTACTAGTTTTTATTGTGGAATGTTCAATTTTTCACTATAGGCCTCAATGGGCTTCGAAATGCCCCTTTGTAGATTCTATAAAAAGAGGGTTTCCAACCTGCTGAATCAAAAAAAAAGTTTACCTATATTTGGTGAATGCACACATCAAAAAGCATTTTCACAGATAGCTTGTTTTTAGTTTTTATCCTGGAATATTTGGTTTTCTACTGTAGACATCAATGGGCTCCAAAATGTCCCTTTGTAGATTCATAAAAAGAGTTTTTCCAAAGTCTTCTTTGTAGATTTACAAAAAGTGTGTTTTCATCCTGCTGAATCCAAACAAAGGTTTGACTCTGTGAGATGAATCCCCACATTGCAAAGCATTTTCACAGATAGCTTGTTACTAGTTTTTATTGTGGGATATTTGCTTTTTTGACTATGGGTCTAAATAGGTTCCAAAACGTCCCTCTGTAGATTCTACTAAAAGAGTGTTTCCAACCTGCTGAATCAAAAGAAAGGTTTAACTCTTTGAGATGAATGCCCACATCAGAAAAGATTTTCACAGATAGCTTGTTTCTAGTTTTTATCGCAGGATAAGTGGGTTTTCACTCTAGGCCTAAATGGGCTCTGAAGTGTCCCTTCTTAGATTCTACAAGAACAGTGTTTCCTACTTGCTGAATCAAATTAAAGGTTTAACTTTTTTAGGCTAATCCAGACATTGCATAGCATGTTTACAGATAGCTTGAATCTAGTTTTTATCATGGGATGTTGGGTTTTTCACTGTAGGCCTCAATGTGCTCTGAAATGTCCCTATGTTGATTCTACAAAAAGAGTGTTTTCAACCTGCTGAATCCAAACAAAGGCTTAACTCTGTAAAATGAATCCAAACATTGCAAAGCATTTTAACAGATAGCTTTTTTCTAGTTTTAATCGCAAAATATTTGATCTTTCACTGTAGGCCTCAATGGTCTATGAAATGTCCCTTTGTAGATTTTACAAAAAGAGTGTTTCCAGCCTGCTGTATTAATACAAAGGCTTACCTCTGTGAGATAAATCCTCACATTGCAAAGTATTTTCACAGATAGATTTTTTTCTAGTTTTTGTTGTGAGATATTCAGTTTTTCAGTATAGGCCTCAACGGGCTTAGAAATGTCACTTACTATATTCTACAAGAGTGTTTTTAACCTGCTGAATCAAAACGAAGTTTTAACTCTGCAAAATAAATGAACACATCACAAAGCATTTTTGCAGATTGCTTGTTTCTAGTTTTTATTGCTGGATATTTGGTTTTTCACTCTAAGCCTCAATGGGCTCTCAAATGTCTCTTTGAAGATTCTACCAAAAGAGAGTTTCCAACCTGCTGAAACAAAAAACAGTTTAACTCTGTGAGATAAAATCATACATTACAGAACATTTTCAGACATAGATTCTTTGTAGTTTTTATTACGGGACACTTGGTTTTTTACTATAGGCCTCAATGGGCTCCAAAATGTCCCCTCGTAGATTGTACAAGAGAGCATTTCCAACTTGCTGAATAAAAACAAAGATTTAACTCTGTAAAATTATTCCACATATGGCCAAGCATTTTCATGGGTAGTTTGTTTAGCTAGTTTTAATGGTGAGATATTTGGTTTTTCACATAGGCCTCAGTGGGCTCCAAAATGTCCCTTCATAAATTTCACAATAAGAGTGTTTCCAACCTCCCTTTTGTAGATTTTACACAAAGAGTGTTTTCATCCTGCTGAATCAAAATAAAGGGTTAACTATATGAGATGAATCCACACATCACAAAACATTTTCACAGATAGCTCGTTTCCAGTTTTATAGTAGGATATTTGGTTTTATGACTATGGGGCTCAGTGGGCTCTGAAACGCTCGTTTGTACATTGCATCAAAAGGGTGTTTCTCACCTGATGAATCAAAACAATGTTTAGATCTGCAAGATAAATGCACACATCACAAAGCATTTTCATAGATAGCTTGCTTCTAGTTTTTATTGCGGGATATTTTGTTATTCACTATAGACTTCAACATGCTCTGAAATGTCCTCTCATAGTTTCTACAAGAGTGTTTTTAACCAGCTGAATCAAAACAAAGATTTAACTCTGTGACATAAAATGATGCATTGTAAAGCATTTTCACAGAAAGCTTGTTTCTAGTTTTTATCACAAGATATTCAGTTTTCAGTTTTTTACTTCAGGCATCAATGGGCTCCGAAATGTTCCTTCGTAGATTTTACCAAAAGAGTAATTTTGGCCTGCTGAATCAAAACAAAGGTTTAACTCTGTGAGATGTGTGAGATGAATCCACACATTGCCAAGCATTTTCACAGACAGCTTGTTTCTAATTTTTATTGTGGGATATTCAATTTTTCATTATAGTCCTCATTTTGCTCCAAAATGTCTTTTCATAGATTCTAAGAAAAATAGTGATTCCAACCTACAGAATCAAAAGAAAGGTTTAAAGCTGTGAGATGAAATCACACATTACAGAGCATTTTCAGACATAAATTCTTCATAGTTTTTCTTATGGGACACTCAAATTTTTACTATAGGCCTCAATGGGCTCCCAAATATCCCCTCATAGATTGTACAAGAGAGTGTTTCCAACTTGCTGAATCAATGCAAAGGTTTAACTCTGTGAGATGAATTTACACATTGCAAAGAATTTTCACAGAGAACTTGCTTCTAGCTTTTATCATGGAATATTCCGTTTTTCTCTATAACCCTCTATAACCCTTTCTGTCAAAGGACTCTGAAGTGTTCCTTCGTAGATGCTACAAAAAAAGTGGTTCAAAAGTGCTGAATCAAAACAAAGTTTTAATTTTGTGAAATTAATCCACACATCACCAAACATTTTCACAGACAGCTAGTTTCTAGTGTTTATTGCAGGATATTTGAGCCTCAATGGGCTCCAAAATATTTCTTTGTAGATTCTACAAAGGGAGAATTTCCAACCTGTAGAATCAGGAGAAAGGTTTAATTCTGTAAGATGAATCCACATGTCACAAAGCATTTTCACAGATACCTTGCTTCTAATATTTATTGCGGGATATTCTGGTTTCACCATAGGCTTCAAAAGGCTCCAAAATGTCCTTTCTACAAAAAAAGTGTTTCCAACCTTCTGAATTAAAATGAAGGTTTAACTCTATGAGGTGAATTTACACATTGCAAAGCATTTTCACACATAGCTTATTTCTAGTTTTTATCTCAGGATATCCAGGTTTTCACTATAAGCCTTAACAGGTGTCAAAATGACCCTTGTAGATTCTACAAAAAGATTGTTTCCATCCTGCTGAATGGCAACAAATGTTTAACTGTGTGAGATGAATCCACACATCGCACAGAGTGTTTCCAAACTGCTGAATCAAAACAAACATTTAACTCATTGAGATAAATCCACACATTGCAAAACATTTTCACAGATTGTTTGTAATTTTATCACAGGATATTTGAATTTTCACTATTGGCATCAATGGGAACTGTATTGTCACCAAGTAGATTGAAAAAAATAAGTGTCTCCAACCTTCTGAATAAAAACCAAAATTTAACTATGCGAGATGCATCCATATATCACAAACATATTTACAGAGAGCCTGTTTCTAGTTTTAATCATGGGATATTTGGTTTTTCACTACAGATTTTAATAGGCTCAAAAAGACTCCTCTTAGATTCTACTAAATATGTGTTTCCAACTTGATGTATAATAACAAATATTTAACCCTGTGAAAGAAATCCACACATCACAAAGCTTTTTCACAAATAGCTTGTTTCTAGTTTGTATCACCGGATATTCAGTTTTTCATTATAGGCCTCAATGGGCTGTGAAATGTTTCTTCGTATATTCTACAAAAAGAGTCTTTCCAACCTGGTGAATCAAAACAAGGTTTAACTCTGTGAGATGAACCCACATATCACAAAGCATTTTCACAGATAGCTTGTTTCTGGTTTTATCATGGGATATTTGGGTTTTCACCACAGGCCTCAGTGGGCTACAAAATGTCCTCTAGTATTACCAGTTAAGTGTCTTCTACCAGCTGAATCAAAACAATGGTTTAAATCTGTGAGATGAACTCACACATCACAAAGCATTTTCACAAACAGCTTGTTTCTATTTTTATCATGGGATATTCAGTTTTTTGCTATAGGCTTCAATGGGCTTCAAGAGGTTGTTTCTAGTTTTCATTGCAGGATATTCATTTTTTCAATATTGGTCTCAAAGTTCTCTGAAATATCCCCACATTGGAAAGCTATTTCACAGATAGCTTGCTTCTTGTTTTTGTCACAGGATATATGGTTTTTCGATATGGACCTCAATCGGCTCTGAAATGTCCCCTTGTAAATTCTACATAAAGAGTGTTTCTAACCTAGCTGAATCAAGAAAGTTAAACTCTGTGAGATACAACCACACATTGCAAAGCATTTTCACATATAACTTCCTTAGTTTCCATCACGGGATATTCAGTTTTTCACTATATGCCTCCATGGGCTATGAAATGTCCCCTCGTAGGTCTACAAAAAAGGTGTTTCCAACCTGTTGAATCAAAAAAAACAATATTTAACTTTGTGAGGTAAAACCACACATCACAAAGCATTTTTACAGCTAGATTTTTTTTTTGTTTTTATCACAGAATATTCAATTGTATAATGTAGGCCTCAATTTGCTCCAAAACTTCCCCTTGTAGATTCTACAAAAAGAGTATTTCCAACCTGCTGAATCACAAGAAAGCTTTAACTCTGTGAGATGAATCCACCATCACAAAGCATTTTCAAAGATAGCCTGTTTCTAGTTTTTATCGTGGAGTATTCGGTTGTTCAGTATAGCCATCTAGCAGCTTTGAAATATTCTTTTTTAGATTCTACAAAAAGAGTGTTTCCAACTGGCTGAATCAAAATAAAGGTTTAAATATGTGAGATAAATCCACACATGGCAAAGCATTTTCACAAATAGCTTGTTTCTAGTTTTTATTGTGAGATATTTGGTTTTTCACTATAGGCCTCATTGCACTCTGAAATGTCCCTTCGAAAATTCTATAACAAGAGTGTTTTCAAACTTCTGAATCAAAACAAAGGTATAATTATGTGAAAGGAATGCACACATCACAAAGCATATTTTCAGATATCTTGTTTCTAGTTTTTAAAGTGGGATATTCAGTTTTTCACCATAGGCATCAGTGGGCCTCTTGTAAATATGTTCTGTTATAGATTCTACAAAAAGTGTTGCCAACCTGCTGAATCAAAACAAACTTTTATCTTTGTGAGATGAATCCACATATTGCAAAGCATTTTCACAGATAGTTTGGAATTTTTGGTTTTTCACTATATGTCTCAATGGGCTCTGAAATGCTTGTCAGATAGCTTGTCCCTTCATAGATTACACACAAAAAAGTGTTTTCAACCTGCTGAATCAAAACAAAGGTATAACTTTTTGAGAGGAATCTACACATCAAAAGTTATTTTCACAGATTGCTTGTTTCAGGTTTATATCGAGGGATATTTGGACTTTTACTATCAGCCTCAATTTGCTCTGAAATGTCTCATAGTAGATTTTACAAAATTGTTTCCCTCCTGCTGAATCAAAACAAAGGTTTAACTCTGTGAGTTGAATCTAAACCTTGCAAAGTATTTTCACAGACAGCTTGTTTCTAGTTTTTATCACAGGATATGCAGTTTTTCAGTATGGGCCTCAATGGGCTCTTTAATGCCAATCCGTAGATTCAAAAAAAGAGTTGCTCCCAACCTACTGAATCAAAACAAAGGTTTAACTCTGTGAGATGAATCCACATGTTGCAAAGAATTTTCACAGCTTGTTTCTAGTTTTTATCACTGGATATTGGGTTTTTCACTGTAGGGTTCAATGGACTCTTAATTGTACCTTCTTAAATCCTACAAAATATATGTTTCCAACCTGCTGTATATAATCAAAGTTTAACTCTGTGAGACGAATCTACCCATCACAAAGCATTTTCACAGAGAGGTTGTTTCTAGTTTTTAATTGCAAGATATTCGGTTTTGCACTATAGGACTAAATGGGCTCCACAATATCCTTTCTTAGACTGTACAAAAACAGTGTTTCTAACCTATTGAATCAAAACAAACATTTAACTCTGTCAGATGAATCTACACATCCCAAAGCGTTTTCACAGATTGCTTGTTTCTAGTTTTTATTGTGGGATATTCGGTTTTTCACTATAGGCCTCAAAGGGATCAGAAATGTCTTCCTTTACATTCTACTAAAAGAACGTTTCAAAACTGCAGTATAAAAACAAAGGTTTGACCATTAGAGATAAATCTATACAATGCAAAGCATTTTCACAAATAGCTTGTTTCTAGTTTTTATCACCGGATATTCGGTTTTTCACTATAGGCCTCAATGGGCTACAAAATGTTCCTTTGTAGTTTCTAAAAAAAGTCTTTCCAACCCTACTGAATCAACACAAAGGTTTAACTCTGTGAGATGAATCCACACATCACAAAGCATTTTCACAGGTCGCTTATTTCAGGTTTTTATTGCGGGATATTCAGTTTTTCACCACATGCCTCAATGGGCTACGAAATGTCCCCTAATAGATTCTACCATTTAAGTGTCTCCAACTGGGTGAATCAAAATAAAAGTTTAACTCTGAGAGATGAATCCACACATTGCAAAGCATTTTCACCGAGAGCTTGTTTCTAGTTTTTATAGCTGGATATTCATTTTTTCAATATTGGTCTCAATGGGCTCCGAAAAGTCCCTTTGTAGATTCTACAAAAAATTTTTTCCAACATGCTGAATCAAAACAAATGTTTAACACTGTGAGATGAATCTTTGCATCACAAAGCATTTTTACATATAGTTTGTATTTAAATTTTGCCACATTTTGAATTTTTTACTATAAGCTTCAAAAGGCTCTGAATTGCCCCATCTTAGATTCTACTAATAGAGTGTTTCCAATATGCTGTATAGAAACAAAAGTTTAGCTCTGTGACATGAATCCCCACATTGCAAAGCTATTTCACAGATAGCTTAGTTCTAGTTTTTAATGATGGGATATTTGGTTTTTCACTATAGGCCTCAATGGACTCCAAAATGTCCCTTCATATATTCTACGAAAAGAATGTTTCCAACCTAGCTGAATCAAAATAAAGTTTAAACTATGTGAGATGAAACCACACATTGCAAAGTATTTTCACATATAGCTTCTTTAGTTTCTATCATGGAATATTCAGTTTTTCACCATAGGCCTCCATGGGCTATGAAATGTCCCCTTGTAGATTCTACAAAGAAAAGTGTTTCCAACTTGCTGAATCAAAATAAAGATTTACCTTTGTGAGATGAACCCACACATCGCAAAGCATTTTTACAGATAGATTTTTTCTAGTTTTTATTGCAGGATATTAGATTTTATACTATAGGCCTCAATTTGCTCTGAAATTATCCCTTGTAGATTCTACAAAAACAGTATTTCAAACGTGCTGAATCAAGACAAAGGTTCAACTCTGTGAGATGAA
Organism: Pan troglodytes; assembly: GCF_028858775.2. NCBI lineage: Eukaryota > Metazoa > Chordata > Mammalia > Primates > Hominidae > Pan > Pan troglodytes. Next base: position 40,413,089 of record NC_072417.2, read on the forward strand.
TCCACATATCACAAAGCATTTTCACAGATAGGTTGTTTATAGTTTTTATTGTGGGGTATTCAGTTTTTCACTATAGGCATCAATAGGCTCCAAAATGTCCCTCCATAGATTCTACGAAAACAGTGTTTTCAACCTGCTGAATCAAAACAAAGGTTTAATATTGTGAGATAAACCCATACATCGCAAAGCATTTTCACTCATAGCTTTTTTCTAGTTTTTACCGTGAGATATGTTATTTTCACTATAGGCCTCAATGAGTCCCAAAATACTCCCTTGTAGATTCTACAAACAAAGAGGTTCCAACCGGCTAAGCAAAACAAAGGTTTAAATTTGTAAGATGAATATACACATTGCAAAGCATTTTCACAGATAAGTTGTTTCTAGTTTTTATCAAGGCGTATTTGTTTGTTCACTGTAGGCCTCAATGGGCTATGAAATGTCCCATCATAGATTCTACAAAAAGAGTTTCTAACCTGCTGAATAAAAACAGAAGTTCAACTTGTGAGATGAAAATCACACATCACAAAATATTTTCAGAGATAGCTTCTTTATAGTTTTTATCATGGGATATTTGGTTTTTCACTATAGGCCTCAATTAGCTCTGAAATGTCCCTTCGCATATTCAACAACAGTGTTTCCAACCTGTGGGATAAAAACATACGTTTTACTCTGTGAAAAGAATCCACACATCACAAAGCATTTTCAGAGACAAATTTTTTATTGAGAAATAATTGCTTTTTTACTATAGGCTTCCAAAGGAGTCAAATGTCCCTTTGTATATTCTACAAAAAAAGTATTCTTAACCTGCTGAATAAACACAAAGGTTTAAATTTGTGAGATGGATTCACACATTGCGAAGCATTTTCAAGGATAACTTTTTCCTAGTTTGTATTGTGAGATAATCGATTTTTCAGTATAACCCTCAATTTGCTCCAAAATGTACCTTTGTAGATTGTAGAAAAAGAGTGTTTCCAACCTGCTGAATGACAAGAAAGGTTAAACTCTGTGAGATAAAATCACACATCACAAAGCATTTTTAGTCATAGCTTCTTTGTAGTTTTTATTGCAGGACATTTGGTTTTTCACCATAGGCCTCAATGGGCTCCGATATGTTCCCTGGTAGATTGTACAAAAAGAGTTTATCCAATCTGCTGAATCAAAACAAAGGTTTAACTCAGTGAGATAAATCCACACATCACAAAGCATTTTCATGGATAGCTTGCTTCTAGTTTTTATTGCGGGATATTTGATTTTTCACTATAGGCCTCAATGGGGTCTGAAATGTTGCTTTGCAGATTCTACAAAAACAGTGTTTCCAACCTGCTGAATCAAAACAGAGGTTTAACTCTTTGAGATGAATCCACACATTGCAAAAATTTTTACAGATAGTTTGTTTTAGCTTTTATGACAGGATATTTTGTTTTTCACTATAGGAATGAATGGGCTCAATAATGTCCCCTTAGATTGTACTAAAAAATTGTTTCTAAACTGCTGTATAAAAACAAAGGTTTAACTCTGTGAGATGAATCCACACATCACAAAGCATTTTCACAGACAGTTTGTTTCTAGTTTTTATCACAGGATATTCAGCTTTTCACTATAAGCCTCAAAGGGCTCCAAAATGTTCCTTCATAGATTCTACGAAGAGAGTATTTCTAACCTGCTGAATCAAAACAAACATTTAACTCATTGAGATGAATCCACACATTGCAAAGCATTTTCACAGATTGATTGTAGTTTTATCACAAGATACTCGGTTTTTCACTTTAGGCCTCAATGGGCACCGAACTGTCATGAAGTAGATTATAAAAAATAAGTGTCTCCAACCTGCTGAATAAAACCCAAAATTTAACACTGTGAGATGCAAACATATATTGCAAAGCATATTTACAGATAGCCTGTTTCTAGTTTTAATTGTGGGATATTGGGTTTTTCACCACAGGCCTTAATGGACTCAAAAAAGACTCCTCTTAGATTCTACTAAATATGTGTTTCCAACCTGTGTATAATAACAAATGCTTAACTCTGTGAAAAAGATCCATTTATAGCAAAACTTTTTCACAAATAGCTTGTTTCTAGTTTTTATTGCAGAATATTCGATGTTTCTCTGTAGGCCTTCAGTGTTCCTTCATAGATTTTACAAAAAGAATCTTTACAACATGCTGAATCAAAACAAAGGTTTAACTCTGTGAGATGAACCCACACATCACAAAGCATTTTCAGAGATAGCTTGTTTCTATTTCTTATCAGTTTTTAATAAGAGCCTTCAATGGGCTCTGAAATTTTCCCTCATAAGCTCTATTAAAAGAGTGTTTCCAACCTGCTGAATCAAAACAAAGGTTTAACTTGTGAGATGAATCCACACATCACAAAGCATTTTCACCCATAGCTTATATCTAGTTTTTACTGAGGGTAATTGGTTTTTCACTAAAGGCCTCAATGGGCCCTGAATTGTCCCTTTGTAGATTCAAAGAGTTTCCAACCTGATGAAGCAAAACAAAGGTTTAAATTTGTAAAATGAATCTACACATCACAAAGCATTTTTACAGATAGGTTGTTTCTAGTCTTTATCAAGGGATATTTGATTTTTCACTATAGGCCTCAATGGGCTATGAAATGTCTCCTTGTAGATTCTACAAAAAAAGAGTTTCCAACCTGCAGAATCAAATGAAAAGTTCAACTTCTGAGATAAAATCACACATCACAAAGTATTTTCAGAGGTAGCTTCTTTACAGTTTTTATTGCAGGATATTTGATTTTTCTCTATAGGCCTCATTGAGCTCTGAAATGTCCCTTCATAGATTCTACAACAAGAGTATTTCCAACCTGCAAAATAAAAACAAAGGCTTAACTCTGTGAGATAAATCCACACATCACAAAGCATTTTCACAGATAGCTTCTTTCTAGTTTTCATCATGGCATATTCTGTTTTTCACTATAGGCCTCAGTGCACTCTGAAATATCCCTTCATAGATTCTATAACAAGAATGTTTTCAACCTACTGAATCAAAACACAGGTATAACCCTGTGAGAGAAATCCACACATTGCAAAGCATATTTTCAAATAGCTTGTTTCTGGTTTTTAAAGAGGGATATTCAGTTTTTCACTATAGGCCTCATTGGGCTCAGAAATGTCTCAGAGTAGATCTTAGAAAAAGAGTGTTTCCTACCGGCTGAATCAAAACAAAGGGTTAAATCTGTGAGATGAATCCAAACCTCACAAAACATTTTCACAGATAGCTTATTTGTAGTTTTTATTGCAGGATATTTGGTTTTTCAGTGTAGGCCTCAATAGGTTCTGAAATGTCCATTTGCAGATTCCATAAAGAGAGTGTTTCCAACCTGCTCAATAAAATCAAAGGTTTAACTCTGTGAGATGAATCCACATGTTGCAAGGCATTTTCACAGATAGTTTGTTTCTAGCTTTTATCATGAGACATTCAATTTTTCACTATTGGCCTCAATGGGCTCCAAAATGTCTCTTCGTAGATTCCAGAAAAAAAGGTTTCTTATTTTTTTCTGAATCAAAATAAAGGTTTAACTCTGTGATATCAAATCACATATTGCAAAGCATTTTTCAGATAGCTTGTTTCTAGTTTTTATTGCTGAATATTTGGTTTTTAACTATAAGCTTCAATGGAATCTTAATTGTACCTTCTTAAATTCTACAAAAAGTGTGTTTCTAAACTGCTGTATGTAAATATGGTTTAACTCTGTGAGATGATTGTACACATCACAAAGCATTTTCAAAGAATAGCTTATTTCTCGTTTTTATCGCAAAATATTTGGATTCACACTGTAGGCCTCAATGGGCTCCAAAATGTCCCTTTGTAGATTGTACAAAAACTGTTTCTAACCTGTTGAATCAAAACAAAGATTTAACCCTGTCAGATGAATCTGCACATTGCAAAGCATTTTCACAGATAGCTTGTTTCTAGTTTTTATTGCTGGATATTCGGTTTTTCACTATAGGCCTTGAAGGGATCAGAAATGTCTTCCTTTACTTTCTACTAAAAGAGTGTTTGAAAACTGTGGTATAAAAAACAAAGGTCTAACTCTGGAGCTAAATCCACACATCACAAAGCATTTTCACAGATAGCTCGTTTCTAGTTTTTATCATGGAATACTTAGTTTTTCACTACACGCCTCAATGGTCTTTGAAATGTCTCCTCACAAATTGTACAAAAGGAGAGTTTCCAACTTGCTAAATCAAAACAAAGGTTTTACATTGTGAGAAGAAGCCACATATTGCAAAGCATTTTCACAGATATGTTTTTTCTAGGTTTTATCCTGTAATATTCTGTTTTTCACTATAGGCCTCAGTGGGTTCAGAAATGTCCCTTGTAGATTCTACAAAAGAATGTTTCTAACCTGCTTAATCAAAAGAAAAGTTTAACTCTTTGAGGTGAGTCCACATATCGCAAAGTATTTTTATAGACAGCTTGTTTCAAGTTTTTATCGCAAGGTATTCGGTTTTTCACTATAGGCCTCAATGGGCTCAGAATTGTCTCCTTTTAGATTCTATTAATAGAGTGTTTCCAAAATTCTGTGTAAACACAAAGGTTTAATTCTGTGAGATAAAACTACACATTACAAAGCATTTTCATATATAGCTTGCATCTAATTTTTATCGCAGGGTGTTTGGTTTTTCACTATAAGCCTCAAAGGGCTTCAAAATGTCCCTTCATAGATTCTACAAAGAGAGTGTTTCCAACCTGCTGAATCAAAACAAGGTTTTAACTCTGTGAGATGAATCCACACATTGCAAGGCATTTTCACCGATTATTTCTTTCTAGTTTTTATAGGGGATGTTTGGATTTTACTATAGTCTACAAAGAGCTCAGAAATGTCTTTTTAAAATATTCTCCTTAAAGAGTGTTTCCAACCTGTTGTATAAAAATATAGGTTTAACTCTGTGAGATAAATCCATACATTGCAAACATTTTCACAGATAGCTTGTTTCTAGTTTTTATCACATGATATTTGGTTTTTCATGAGGCCTCAATGGGCTCCTAAATGTCCCTTTGTAGATTCCACAAGAAAAAAGCTTTTAATTTGCTGTGTAAAAACAAAGGTTTTACTCTGTGAGATGAATCCACACATTGCAAAGCATTTTCACAGATAGATTATTTCTAATTTTATTGCTGGATACTCTTTTTGTTATTGTTGTTGTTGTTCTTGTTTTTATTTTGAGTCAGAGTCTTGCTCTGTCCCCCAAGGCTGAAGTGCAGTCGCGCAATCTTGGCTCACTGCAAGCTCCACCTCCCAGGTTCATGCCATTCTCCTGTCTCAGCCTCCCGAGTAGCTGGGACTACAGCTGCCCACCACCACACCCAGCAAATTTTTTGTATTTTTAGTGGAGACGGGTTTTCACCATGTTAGCCAGGATGGTCTCGATCTCCTGACCTCATGATCCACCTGCCTCAGCCTCCCAAAGTACTGGGATTGCAGGCATGAGCCACCGTGCCTGGCCTGAATACTCTGCTTTTCATTAGAGGCCTCATTAGGCTCTGAAAGATCCCTACATAGAGTCTACAAAATGATTGTTTCCAGCCTGCTGAATCAAAGCAAAAGTTTAATTCTGAGAGATCATTTCACACATTGCAAGACACTTTTAAAGATAAGTTTTTTCTAGTTTTTATTGTGGAATACTCAGGTTTTTTAAATATAGGCCTCAGTGGGCTCTGAAATGTTTCTTTGTAGATTTTACAAAAAGAGTTTTTCCAACCTACTGAATCAAAACAAAGGTTTAACTCTGTGTGAAGAATCTACACATTGCAAAGCATTTTCACAGGTTCCCAATGTGCTTAATCAAAACAAATGTTTAACTCTGTGATACTTTCACTGATAGCTTGTTTCTAGTTTCTGTCATAGGATAATCGGTTTTTGACTACAGGCCTCAATGGGCTTTAAAATGTCTCTTCATAGATTCCACAAAAAAGGTGCTTCAAATCTGCTTAACCAAAGCAGAGGGTTAATTCTGTGAGATGAATCCACACATCACAAAGCATTCTCTCATATAGCTTATTTCTATTTTTTATCCAAGGATATTTGGTTTTTTATTATAGGCCTCAGTTGGCTCTGAAATGTGCCTTCTTAGATTCTACAAAAAGAGTGTTTCCAACCTGCTGAATAAAAACAAATGTCTAACTCTGTAAGAAGAGTCCACATATTGCAAAGCTTTTTAACAGATAGCTTGTTTCTAGTTTTTATTATGGAATACTCAGTTTTTCACTAGAGGCCTCAATGGGCTATGAATTGTTTCTTAGTAGATTCTACAAAAAGCGTGTTTTTAACCTGCTTAATCAAAACAAAGGTTTAATTCTGTGAGATTAATCCACACATTTCAAAACATTTTCACAAATAGCTTGTTTTTAATTTTCATAGCGAGATATTCTGTTTTTCAATATACTTCTTTATGAGCTCTGAAATGTCCCTTCATAGGTTCTACAAAAATAGGGCTTCCAGCTGCCTGAATTAAAAAAAGGTATAACTCTGTGAGAGAAATCTACACATCACAATACATTTCGACTGACAGCTTGTTTCTAGTTTTTATCATGGTATAATCGGTTTTTGACTATAGGCTTCAAGCTGTTTCAGAATGTCCCTTCGTAGAGTCTACAAAAAGAGTGCTTAATCAAAGCAAAGGTTTAACTCTGTGAGATAAATCGACACATCACAAAGAATTTTCAGAGATTGTTTGTTTCTAGTTTTTATAGGGGATATTCTTTTTTTTTACTGTAATCCACAAAGAGCTTAGAAAGGCCTTCTTTTAGATCCCACTAAAAGAGTGTTTCCAACCTACTGTATATAAATATAGGTTTTACTCTGTGAGACAAATCCACACATCACAAACATTTTTACAGATAACTTGTTTCTAGTTTTTATAGTGGGATATTCTCTTTTTTAGTAGAGGTCTAAATGGGCTCCTAAATGTCCCCCCATAGTTTCTACAAAAAAAGTTTCTAATTTATTGCATAAAAACAAAGGTTTAACTCTGTGAGATGACTCCACACATCACAAAGTATTTTCACAGATAAATCATTCCTAGGTTTTATCATGGAATACTCTGTTTTTCATTAGAGGCCTCATTGGGCTTTTACATGTCTCATCGTAGATTCTACAAATAGAGTTGTTCAGACCTGCTAAATCAAAATAAATGTTTAACTCTGTGAGATGAATCCACACATTGCAAAGCATTTTCACTGATAGCATGTTTCTAGTTTTTATCGTGGGATATTTAGTTTTTCATTGTAGACCTCACTAGGGCTCTGAAATGTGCTTTGGTAAATTCTACAGAAAAAGTACTTTTAAGTTGCTGAATAAAAACAAAGTTTTAACTCTGTGACATGAAATGACACACCATAAAGAATTTCACAGATAGCTTGGTTCTAGTTTTTATCCTGGGATATTCAGTTTTTCAGTACAGGCCACGATGGGCTCCAAAATATCCCTTCTTAGGTTCTACAAAACAGTGATTTTACCCTGCTGAATAAAAACACAGGTTTAACTCTGTGAGATGAATCCACACATCACAGGGAATTTTCACAAATAGATTGTTTCTAGTTTTCATCACAGGATATTTGTTTTTTTCATATACTTCTTCATGGGCTTCAAAATGTTTCTTTATAGATTCTACAAAAAGAGTGTTTTCAACCTGCTGAATCAAAACAAAGGTTTAACTCTGTGAGTTGAATCCACACATCGTAAAGCATTCTCATATATAGCTCGTTTCTAGTTTTTATCTTGAGATATAAGGTTTTTAACTGTAGGTTTGAATGTTCTCTGAAATGTGCCTTCTTAGATTCTACAAAAAGAGTGTTTTCAACTGGCTGAATCAAAACAAAGGTTTAACTCTGTGAGATGAATCAACACATTGCAAAGCATTTTCACAGCTAGCTTTATTCTAATTTTTGTCATGGGATATTCTGTTTTTACTAATGGCTTTCATGGACTCTGAAATGTGCCTTCATAGATTCTACAAAAAAAGTGTTTCCAACCTGCTGAATCTAAATAAAGGTTTAAATCTGTGAGATGTAGCCACACGTTGTGAAGTATTTTCACAGATAGCTTGTTTGTAGTTTTTATCACAGGATATTTGGTTTTTCACTATAGGCCTCAATAGGCTCCCAAATGTCCCCTCGTAGATTGTAAAAAAAAGATGGTTTTTAATGTGCTGAATCAAAACAAAGGTTTAACTCAGTGAGATGAATCCACACATCACAAAACATTTTCACAGATAGCTTATTTCTCATTTTTATCACAGGATATTCAGTTTTTCACTATAGGCCTCAATGGGCACCAAAATGTCTTCTCATAGATTCCATAAACTGACTGTTTCCAACCTGCTTAATCAAAACAAAGGTTTAACTCTGTTATATGAATCCAGATGTCCCAAAGCATTTTCACAGATAGTTTGTTTCTAGTTTCTATCTCCACACATTTTGGTTTTCACTATAGACTTCAATGAGCTTTGAAATGTTTCTTCGTAGATTCTACAAAGAGTTTTTCCAACCTGCTGAATTAAAGCAAAGGTTTAACTCTGTGAAATGAATGCACATATCCCAACGCATTTTCACAGATAGCTTGTTTCTTGTTTTCATCATGGGATATTTGGCCTTTCATTGTAGTCTTCAATGGGGTTTAAATGGCTCTTAGTAGATTCTACAAAACAAGTGTTTCCAACCTGCTGAATGGAAACAAATGTTTAACTCTGTGAGATCAATCCACAGAATGCAAAGCATTTTCACAGATAGTTTGTTTGTACTTTTTATGGCAAGATATTTTGTGTTTCAATATACTCATCCATGGGCTTCTAAACATCTCTTCGTATGTTCTACAAAAAGAATGTTTCCAACCTGCTGAATACAAACAAAGCTTTAAATCTGTGAGATGATTCTACACATCACAAGACCTTTTCACAAATAGCTTGTTTCTAGTTTTCATCGCATGATATTCAACTTTTCACTGTAGGCCTCAATGAGATCCGTAATGTCCTTTTGTAGAATCTATAAAAAGAGTGTTTTCAGCCTGCTGAATTAAAACAAGGTTTCACTTTGTGAGATGATCCACACAACCCAAAGCATTTTCACAGATAGCTTATTTCTGCTTTTCATAAAAGTAGATTCGCTTTTTCCATACCCTTCTCCATTGGCCCTGAAATGTCCCTTCACAGATTCTACAAAAAGAGTGTTTTCAACTGCTGAATTAAAAAAAAGGTTTAAATCTGTGAGATGAATCCACACATCACAAAGCATTTTCACAGAAAGCTTGTTTGTAGTTTTTATTGTGGGATATTCGAGTTTTCACTATAGGCCTCAGTGGGCTTCAGAATGCATTTTCTTAGATTCTACAAAAAAACATGTTTCCAACCTGCTGAATCAAAATAAAGGTTTCACTCTGTGAGACAAATCCACACATCACAAAGAATTTCCACAAATAGTTTTTTTCTAGTTTTTATCACAGGATAATTGATTTTTCACTATTGTCCTCAATGGCCTTCGAAATGTCCCTACTTAGTATCTACAATATAAGTGTTTTCAACCTGTTTAATCAAAACATAGGTTTAACTCTATGATATGAATCCACACATCACAAAGCATTTTCACTGATAGCTTGTTTCTAGTTTCTATTGAAGGATATTCAGTTTTTCACTATACAACTCAATGGGCTCCGAAATGTCCCTTTGTAGATTCTACAAAAAGAGTGTTTACAACCTGCTAAAAAAAAAAAAAAAAGTTTAACCTGTGAGATGAACCCACACATCGCAAAGTATTTTCACTGATAGCTTGTTTCTAGTTTATATCTTGGAATATTTATTTTTTTTACTATAAGCCTTAATGGGCTCTAAAATTTTTCTTTGTAGATTCTATGAAAAGAGTGTTTCCAGTCTGTTAAATCAAATGAAAGGTTTAACTTTGTAAGATGAATCTACACATCACAAAGCATACTCACAGATAGCAAGCTTCTAGTTTTTACCACAGGATATTTGTTTTTTCACTATAGGCCTCAATGGGCTCTGAAATGTATATTCGTAGATTCTACAAAATAAATGTTTCTAATCTGCTGAATCAAAAGGAAGGTTTAAATCTGTGAGATGAGTCCACACATCACAAAGCATTTTCACAGATAGCTAGATAGCTTGCTTCTAGTTTTTACTGCAACATATTCGGTTTTTTAATACAGGCCTCCATGGGCTTCAATATGTCCCCTTGTAGATTCTACAAAAGAGTGTTTCCAAACTTCTTATTTAAAATAAAAGTGTAACAGTATGACATTATTTCACATATCACAAAGCAGTTACACAAATAGCTTGTTTGTAGCTTTTATCGCAAGATATTCCCTTTTTTTACTACAGGCTTCAATGTGCTTTGAAATATCCCTACTTAGATTCTACAAAAAACGTGTTTCCAACCTGATGAATCACAACAAAGGTTTAACTCTGAGAGATAAATCCACACATTGCAAAGCCTTTTGACAGATAGCTTGCATCAAGTTTTTATTGTGGGATATTGTTTTTCTCTATAGGCATCAACGGGCTCCAAAATGTTCCTTCATAGAGTCTACAAAAAAAGTTCCCTAACTGCTGAGTCAAAATAAAGATTTAATTTCATGAGATAAAGCCAGACTAATAGTTTGTTTCTAGTTTCTATCACAGGATAATCTGTTTTTCACGTTAGGCCTCAATTTTCTCTGAAATGTCCCCTCATAGATTCTAGAAAAAGAGTGTTTCCAACCTGATGAATCACAAGAAAGCTTTAACTCTGTGAGATGAAATCACACATTGAAAAACATTTTCAGACATAGCTTCTTTTTAGTTTTTATCGCAGGATATTTGGTTTTTCACTCTAGGCCTCAATGGATTTTGAAATGTCCCCTTATAGATTGTACAAAAAGAGTGTATCCAACCTTCTAAATCAAAATTAAGGCTTAACTCTGTGAAATAAATCCACATATCGCAAAACATTTTCACCATATCCACTATTAAGAAAACTCTTGCTCTCCACTTCTATTGGAGGGCTGCATGATTTTTATAAAATGAGAAGCAGGCAGCCTTATCTGGGTTTTGCCTGGTAATCTAGGCTCTGTTTCATTTAATCTGCATGTCCTTTCCTTTCATGCAGTGAGCCTTTCATTGGGCTGTTAATGAATGGGACTGCCTCTTGCCACAGATCCTTTCACTGCCAGAGATTTCTGATAGCAAATGGAATTTCGGATAGGCTGGCTACACTCCATGTTGTGGGTAGTGGTCTCGTTTTGGGGGGCTGGGACTGTTTACACTTTGCAAGAATCTCTTGGGTTCTCTGGCAGGAATCCTTGAACATGGCTTGGACTCCAACACAGGCACTCCCATTCTCCCAGGCGAGCCTTGAGTTTTCTTTGCATTCATGGGGGGTCCACAGTGCCTTTCAACAGTACTCCTGGACACCCTTTTCAGGCTTGCAATCACCCCAGACGGCCTCTGAGACACTCTGTCAACCTCATCTGCCCTCGTGGGATGCCAGTTTGAGGTGTGAGACCTCTGCTCCACCTTGGACTTGCCTTTTTGGTGGTTCCTGCCTTTCCCAGAGAGCCGTGCTGAGAAGCAGGAGCCCCTGCAAGGCCCAGGGCAAAGTTAGACAGTGAGCTCAAGGGCATGGACATCTTTTGCTGACAACCGACTCTGGGGTTTCAGGTATGACTCCATCACCTGGAGACTGCTCAACAGTCTACAATACAGTATTCCCCTTCCCATGGGACCCAATTGCTGCACAGAGCTTCTTTCGGGGATGGAGTCAGAAGAGCAGTTTTCAGCGCCCATCTCACAGTCTCCGAATGCCTTCTGCTCCAGTAGGACCCGACCATGGAGACGGCGGAGGAGGCCCCATAGTCGAGACTTTTAGGGTCCCGCAGTGATTGTTGCAGGCAGCCTTTTCCCGAGACGAGGCCTGCTCTCCCTGTATCATTTTCCTCTGCTTAGGCAGGCTGACAGCCCTGACAGCCCGGTGCCCAGGCATGCCTCACAAATGCGCATGCGTCAGACTCAGGGCACCAGGCGCGAGCCGTGAGCCATGGCTCTCCTCACAGTGAAAGTCACCGTTGCCTGGCGACAAGTCCATGAGGCATGGAGGGGAAGGAGGACTCTGTGGACGTCGTCAGCGATGTACTCTCGCCTGTCTTCTCTGGGGATCCATGAAATAGCGCCAGGATCCTAGGAGATGGTACCGGCGAGCCAGCCTGAAGAAACGTCAAGCAGAGCCCAGGAATAAACCATGAAATTCCTAAGGATACAAAAAGATCTGCAGGATGTTTCAGGCATGTCTAGAGAGGGTGGGGGTGAATCTTTTTGAAACTTGCCCCTCAGTGATTTCTAGGTAAAGCCCGCCTGTGTTCCTTGGGGCTGCTCTCTCCCAGGAGGGGCTTCCTGCAGAACTGCGCAGCCTCGGAATTTGCCAGGCTGTGTGTTTCTGTGGGAGTGTTGTGTTGGATGTCTGCGTGTGTCTGTTGCTGTGCGTGTGTGTGTGTCTGTGTGTGCCTGTAAGTGGCGTCTACTGAAAGGAAAGGGGCTCACGCACTGGAACGCCTTTTTTTTTTTTTTTCCGAGTCACCCTGCCTTCTAGTGCACCTGTCCATGTAGCTCTGCTGTGGCAGCGGGGCTCCATGTATTTGTTTTACCGTGGTTCCTGAATCCGCGGTGAATTTGGGGGCTTGCTGAGACCCGACAGGGTCCAAATCACCTCCCCCTGCAAAGGAGCCACTTTTCTAGAAAGAAGAGGAGCACACCACACCCAACAACAGACACCTCCCAGAGCCTCATTTTCCTGCGGCCAACACAGGGCCAGACTCTAGCAGTCCTGTCCGCCAGGCCCCTTGAATCTACCTCAAATTCGGTTCCCAGTGGAGAAGGTGATTCACGTCGTGAGGTACACAATTCTCCATCCTCTTGGGATTTCATTCTGGGACAAAGAGTGTGGGCAGTAATCAGGTAGATAGGGGTGAGGATACAATCTGGTTAGGTGTGGACGGGGTCCCGCACCTTCACCTGCAAAAAACGTGCCGACAGATGACATGAAAGGTTCTTCCAACTCCATCCTTGCATTGCCTCTTTTGCACAAGCAGTTCACACCATGGCCTGGTGCTCAGGAGGGAGTACTCCAAGGTGTAGGGAAGAGTTGGAGCGCAAACTGGGGCCATTCTGGCCAGCTCCCAATTTCAGCTTTCATTTCCAGAGCCACATGAATGTGGGATGGATTGATGCTGGGTGGGTTGTGGCCTCCGCAGTGGCCTACTGTTTTCCTGACTTCCAACTTCCTCATGGGCCTGGGGTTTCCTCAGTTAGGCTCAAAGTCTTCCACAGTAAATGTTTCCCAGTTCGTGGGGGATGACCCTCATGGGAATCCATTGCAAGAGTGCTACCTTCTAAACACTGTCACGTTTTAATGACTGGGCAGCTGTGATATTTTTGGAAGTGTAGATTTCCATTATATTCGCCAAAAAGAAAACTCCTGTTCTTCTATTGGAGGGCTGCATGATTCCTGTAGGATGACAGGCAGCCCTGTCTGGCTTTTGCCTGGTAATCTAGGCTCTGTTTCATTTCATCTGCACGTCCTTTCTTATTGTGGAAAGGGTCTTTCATTGGGCTGTTGCTGGGTGGGACTGCCTCTCTCCACGGATCTTTGGGCTGCCAGGTATTTCAGGGAGCAAAAGAAAGTTTGTGTAAGCTGGCTGCACTCCAGGTTGTGGGTAGTGGTCTCGTTGTGGGGACTGGGGTTGTTTGAACTTTGCAGGAGGCTGTTTGGACCTCCAGCAGGAATACTTGAACATGGTGAACTCAGCACAACTCTGCTTGTTCTCCCAGGCGAGACTTGATTTTTCTTTGCTTTCAAGGGGTTCCACAGAGCCCCTCAACAGCACTCCTGGACACCCTTTTCAGGCTTGCAATGGCCCCAGATGGCCTCTGAGACACTCTTTCAGCCTCATTTGCACCCATGAGAGGCCAGTTCTAGGTGTGAGACCTCTGCTCCACCTTGGACTTGCCTTTGTCTTGGTTCCTGCCTTTCCCAGAGAGTCGTGCTGAGAAGCAGGAGCCCCTGCGAGGCCCAGTGTGAAGGGAGTCAGTAAGCTCAAGGGCCTGGCAATCTTCCGCTGACACCAGCCTCTGGGGTTGCAGGTAACTTTCCATCACCCGGAGACCCTTCAGCAACTCACCAGACTGTATACCCATTCCCATGGGACCCGATTCTTGATTCTTGCACAGCCTCTTTCAGGAATGGAGTCAGAAGAGCAGTTTCCAGTGCCCACCTGACAGTCTCGAAATGCCTCCTTCTCCAGCAGGACCTGACCATGGAGACAGCCCAAGGAGGCACTACGGTTGAGACTTATAGGATCCCAAAATGAATCGTTTCTGGCAGCCTTTTTCCTGAGACCAGGCCTGCTCTGCCTGTACCATTTTCCTCTGCTTAGGCAGGCTGATTGCCCTGACAGCCAGGTGCGTGTCGCGAATGCTCATGTGCCAGTCTCAGAACACCAGGTGCCAGTGGTGACCAGCGGCTGACGGCACAGTGAATGCCACCGCTGCCTGGTGACAAGTCCCTGAGGCTTGAAGTAGACGGAGACCTCTATGGACGTGCGTCAGCGTTGGACTGTGGCTTGCCTTCTCTGGGGGATCCACGGGATAGTCCCACAATCCTACGAGAGGGCAGGGGCCAGCCAGCCTGAAGAAACATCAAGGGGAGCCCCAGGAATAAACTGTGAAATTCCTAAAGATCCAAAGGGCTCTGCAGGAGGGTCAGGCCTACCTTACGGTGTAGGGGTGAGTCTTTTTGAAACTTGCCCCCCCACTGTGATTTCTAGGTACAGCCCGCCTGTCTTCCCCAGGCCTTCTCTGTCCCAGAAGGGGCTTCGGGCAGAACCGTGCAGCCTCAGAAGCTGCCAGACTGTGTTTCCATGAGCGTTGGGAGTGTTGGATGTCTGTGTGTGTGTGTGGCTGTGTGTGTGTGTGCATGTAAGTGGACTGTCCTGAAAGGCATGTGGCTAATGCACTGCAGCACTTTTTTTTCCAGTCATCCCAACTTCTAGTGTGCCTTTCTGTGTGGCTCTGCTTGGGCTGTGGGGCTCCCTGTCATTGGTGTTTCCATGGTTCCTGAATCCGCAGGGAATTGGGGGGCTGGCTGAGACCCGTCGGGGTCCAAATCACCTCCACCTGCAAAGGTTCCACTCTTCTAGAAAGAAGAGGAGCACATCACACCGAAGAACAAACAAATCCCAGCCCCTCATTTTCCTGCAGCCAACCAAGGGCAAGACCCAAGCAGTCCTGTCAGCAGGGCCCCTTAAATCCACCTCAAATTCGGTTTCTAGTGGAGCAGGTGCTCCACTTCATAAGGTGGGCACTCTTCCATTGTCTTGATATTTCATCCTGGGATGGAGAGTGTGAGCAGCAATAAGGTCAGACAGGGGTGAGGATACAATCTGGCAACTTGTGGTTTTGGTCCTGCACCTTCACCTGCAGAAAAGGTGCAGACCCGATGACACAATAGGTGCTTCCAACTCCATCCACACATTCCCTTCATTGCACAAGCAGTCCACACCATGGCTCAATGCCCAGGTTGGAGGATTACAACATGTAGGGAACAGTTGGAGTGCAAAGTGGGGCCACTCTAGCCAGCTCCTGATTTGGGCTTTTATTCCTGGAGCCACATGGGAGTGGGATGGATTGATGCTGGGTAGGAGGTGGCCTCCGCACTGGCCTACTGTTTTCCTGACTTACAAGTTTCTCGTGGGCCAAAGGTTTCCTGGGTTAGGCTCTAAGTCTTCCACAGTAAACATTTCCCAGTTCAGGGATGACGACTCTCATGGGGATCAATTGCATGAGTGTTTCCTTCTAAATACTGTCAAGTTTTAATGACTGGGCAACTGTGATACTTTTGGAAGCATAAATTCCCGCTGTATTCACAAACAAGAAAACTCTTGTTCTTCCAGTTTTATCAGAGGGCTGCATGTTTTATGTAGCTTGAGAAGCATGCAGCCTTGTCTGGCTTTTGCCTGGTAATCTAGGCTCTGTTTCATTTCATCTGAACGTCCTTTCTCATTGTGAAAAGGGTCTTTTATTGGGCTGTTGTTGGGTGGGACTGCCTCTTGCCATGGATCTTTTGGCTGCCAGGTGTTCCAAGGAGCAAAAGAAACTTCGGGTAGGCTGACTGCACTCCAGGTTGTAGGTAGTGGTCTCGTTGTGGGGGCTGGGGTTGTCTGCACTTTGCAGGAGGCTGTTGGGTCTTCTGGCAGGAATTCTTCAAAGTAGCTTGGACTCCAGCACAGACCCTCTTGTTCTCCCAATCGAGCCTTGATTTTCCTCTGCTTTCATGGAGGAGTCCACAGTGCCCCTCGACAGCACTTCTGGACACACTTTTCAGGCTTGCAATCGCCTCAGACGGCCTCTGAGACACTCAATGTCATCTGCACCCATGAGAGGCCAGTTCCTAGTGTGAGACCTCTGCTCCACCTTGGGCTTGCCTTTGTCATGGATCCTCCCTTTCCCAGAGAGCCGTGCTGAGAAGCAGGAAACCCTGAGAGGCCCAGGATGAAGGAAGGCAGTGAGCTCAGTGGCCTGGCCATCTTCCACTGACACCCGCCTCTGGACTCTCAGGTATGATTCCATCACCCGGAGACCCCTCAACAACTCACCAGGTTGTATTCCCACCCCCATGTGACCCAATTCCTGCATACAGCCTCTTTCGGGAATGGAGTCAGAAGAGCAGTTTCCTGTGCCGAGCTGATATTATTGAAACTCCTCCCCCTCCAGCGGAACGCAACCACTGAGATGATCCTAGGAGGCCATATTGTCGAGAGTTTTAGGATCCCGGCAGTGGTTGTCCCAGCGGACTTTTTCCCAAGACCAGGCTGGCTCTGCCTGTACCATTTTTCTCTGCTTAGGTAGGCTGACTGCCTTGACATACCAGCTTCCGAGGCTGCCTCGAAAATGCACACACACCAGTCTCAGGGCACCCGGTGTGAGCGGTGAGCCAAGGCTCGGGTCACAGTGAACTCCACCATTGCCTGGTAACAAGTCCCTGTGGCTTAGTGGAAAAGACCTCTATGAACGTGAGTCGGCACTGGACTCTGCCATCTTCTCTGGGGGATCCATGAGATAATCCCACAATCCTAGCAGTTGGCAGCGGCGAGTCAGCCTGAGGAAATCTCAAGTGGAGCCCCAGAAATACACCGCAAAATCCCTAAGGGTCCAAAAAGATCTGCAGGATGGGTCAGGCTTGCCTTGGTGGTGTGCAGTGAGTCTTCTTGAAAGTTGTCCCACTATGATTTCTAGGTACAGCTTGGCTGTGTTCCCCGGAAATGCTCTCTTGCTGGATGGACTTTCTGGTGAAGCAGAACTGCTCAGCCTCAGAAGCTGCCAGGCTGTGCGTTTCTGTGGGAGTGTTGCAAGTGATGGATGTCTGCCTGTGTGTGGCTGTGTGTGTGTTTGTGTGTGTCTGTGTGGGTGTGTAAGTGGTACCTGCTGTAAGAAATGTGGCTTATGCACTGGAACTCTTTTTGAGTCACCCCACCTTCTGGTGTGCCTGTGTGGCTCTGCTTGGGTTACTGGGCTGCGTGTCCTTTTTTTTTTTTTTTCCCATGGTTCCTCAATCCCTGGTGATTTGAGGGCTGGCTGAGGTCCGCAGTGGTCTAAATCACCTCCCCCGGCAAAAGAACCACTCTTCTAGAAAGAACAGAAGCACACCACATCCAAGAACAGACACCTCCCAGGGCCTCATTGTTCTGTGGCCAACCCACTTCCAGTCTGTAGGAGTCCTGTCCGCTGGGCCCCTTCAATCCACCTCAAATTCGGTTTTCAGCTGAACTGTGCTTGAAGTCGTGAGCCAGGCACTCCTCCATCGTCCTGAAGTTTCACTGTAGGATGAAGAGTGTGAGCAGCAATAAGGTTAGATAGGGGTGAGGATACAATCTGGTGAGGTGTGGATAGGGTCCCACAACTTAACCTGCAAAAAAGGTGCAGACAGATGACACAGAAAGTGCTACCAACTCCATCCCCCCATTCCCTTCCTTGCACAAGCTGTCCACAACATGGCGTGGTGCCCAGGTGGGAGGACTCCAACTTGCGGGGAACAAAAAAAAAGTTTAACTGAATAATAAAAAAAAAAGGTTTAACGCAGTAAGATGAATCCACAAATCACAAATCATTTACACAGATAGCTTGTTTTTGGTTTTTATCCCAGGATATTAGGTTTTTCAGTATATACCTTAATAGGCTCTGAAATGTACCTTCGTAGATTCTACAAAAAAGTGTTTTCAACCTGTTATATCAAAACAGTGGTTTAACTCTGTGAGATGAATACACACATCGCAAAGCATTTTTACAGATAGATAGTTTTTAGCTGTTATCACGAAATATTCGGTTTTTTACTTTAGGCCTCAATGTTCACCAAAATGTCTTTTTTGTATATTCTACAAAAAGAGTATTCCCAACCTACTTAATGAAAATGAAGGTTTAACACTGTGAGATGAATCCACACATTGCAACGCATTTTCACTAATAAATTTTTCTGGTTTGTATCGTGGGATAGTCAGTTTTTCAATATACTCATCCATGGGCTCCGAAATGCCTTTTAGTAAATTCTTTAAAAAGAGTGTTTCCATCATGCTGAATCAAGGTAGTTGTTTCTCGTTTCCATTGTTGGATATTCTAGTTTAAACAGTAGGCCACAATGCACTCTGAAACATCTCTTCAAAGATTCTACAAAAAGAGTGTTTCCAACCTGATTTTTTTTTTAAAAAAATGTTTAACTCTGTGAGATGAATTAACACATTGAAAAGCATTTTCATAGATAGCTTGTTTCTAGCTTTTGTCTCTGGATATGAGGTTTTACACTGTAGGCCTCAATTGGCTTTGAAATGTGCCCTCATAGATTCTACAAAAAGAGTCCACATATCCCAAAGCATTTTCACAGATAGTTTGTTTATAGTTTTTATCACAGGATATTTGGTTTTTCTCTGTAGGCCTGAATGGGCTTTGAAATGTCCTTTCCTAGATTCTACAATAAGAGTGTTTCCAACTAGTTGATTAAAAAGTAAGGTTTAATTATGTGAAATGAATGCACATATCAAAAAGCATTTTCACAGATAGCTTGTTTCTAGTTTTTACCGTGGGATATACTTTTTTTCACTATAGGGCTCAATGGGCTCCAAAATGTCCCTTCATAGATTCTACAAAAAGAGTCTTGCCAATCTGCTGAATCAAAACAAAGGTTTATCTCTGTGAGCTGAATCCACACATCATAAAGCATCTTCACAGATACCTTGTTTTTAGTTTTTAACATGAAATATTATGTTTTTCAATGTAGGCCTCTATGGGCTCTGAAACGTCCCTTTGTAAATTCTACCAAAAAAGTGTTTACAACCTGCTGAATCAAAACAAAGGTTTAACTATGTTAGATGAATCCATACATCACAAAGTATTTTCACAGACAGATTGTTTCTTGTTTTGTTCACAGGATATCAGGTTTTTCACTGTAGGCCTCAACTGACATCAAAACATCCCTACGTAGAATTCACAAAAAGAGTGTTTCCAACCTGTTGAATCAACACAAAAGTTTAACTCTGTGATATAAATCCACACATCACCAAGCATTTTGAAATATAGCTTGTTTCTAGTTTTTATTTTGAATTATTTGTTTTTTTGCTATAGGTCTTAGTGAACTCTGAAATGTCGCTTTGTGAATTGTACAAAAAGAGTGTGGCCAACCTGCTGATACAAAACAAGGATTTAACTCTATGAGATTAATCCACACATTGCAAAGCACTTTTGCAGATATCTTGCTACTAGTTTTAATCACTGGATATTTGGTTTGTCACTATAGGCCTCAATGGGATCCAAAATGTTCCTTCTTAGATGCTATAAATAGAGCTTTTGCAACCTGCTGATTCAAAACAAAGGTTTAACTCTGTGAGAAGAATCCACACATTGCAAAGCATTTTCACAGATAGCTTTTGTCTAGTTTTTATTGCAGGACATTTGGTTTTTCATTACAGGCCTCAATTGGTTCCAAAATATCCCTTCGTAGATTCTATAAAAAAAGTGCTACCAACCTGCTGAATCAAAACAAAGTTTAATGCTGTGAGATAAATCTACAGATCAAAAAACCTTGTCACAGATAGCTTGTTTCTAGTTTTTATTGTGGGATATTCAGTTTTCCACCATAGGCCTCAATGGGCTCTAAAATGTCCCTTCACTGCCTGTACAGAAAGAGTGTTTCCAATCTGCTGAATCAAAGCAAAGGTTTAACTTTGTGAAATGAATGAAAACATTGCAAAGCATTTTCACAGATAGCTTGTTTCTAGTTTTTATCATGGGATACTCAGTTTTCCCTATAAGCCTCAATGGGCTTTGAAATGTCTCTTCGTAGATTCTACAAAAAGAGCATTTTCAAACTGCTGAAGTAAAACAAAGGTTTAATTCTGTGAAACGAATCCACACGGCACAAAGCATTTTCACAGGTAGCCTGTTTCTAGTTTTTATCACGGGATATTTGGTTTTTCTCTATAAAAATAAATGGGCTTCAAAATGTCCCTTCGTTGATTCTACAATACGAGTGATTCCAACCTGTTAAATCAAAACTAAGGTTTAACTATATGAGATGACTGCACACATCACAAATCATTTTCACAGATACTTGTTTCTCGTCTTTATCACGGAATATTCATTTTTTCACCACAGGCCTCAATAAGCTGTTTTCAACCTGTTGAATCAAAACAAATGTTTATCTCTGTGAGATGAATCCACACATCACAAATCATCTTTACAGATAGCTGATTTCTAGTTTTTATCGTTGGAGATTCAGTTTCTCATTGTAGGCCTCAATGGGCTTTGAAATGTCTCTTCGTAGATTTTAGAAAAGGAATGTGTCCAAACTGTTTAATCAAAACAAAAGTTTAACTCTGTGACATGAATGAACACATCACAAAGCATTTTCACAGATGTGTTCCTTCTAGTTTTTATCACAGGATATTCAGTTTTTCAACACAGGCCTCAATTGCATTTAAATGTCCCTTCCTAGATTCTACAATAAAAGTATTTCCAAACTACTGAATCAAAATGAAGGCTTATCTCTGAGAGATGAATCCACACATCAGAAGGCATTTTCACAGATAGCTTGCTTCTCGTTTTTATCACAGGATATTCAAGTTTTCACTATAGGCCTCAATGGGATTCAGAATGTTTCTTTGTAGATTCTCCAAAAAGAGTGTTTCCAACCTTCTGAATAAAAACAAAGGTTTAACTATGTGAGATGACTACACACATCATCAAGCATCCTCACAGATACTTGTTTCTACTTTTTATAGCAGGATATTTGTTTTTTCATGTAAGCCTCAATTGGCTTTGAAATGTCCCTTCATAGATACTAGAAAAGATGTGTTTCCAACCTGTTGAATCAAAACAAAGGTTTAACTCTGTGAGATGAATCCACACATCATATAGGATTTTCCCAAATAGCTTGTTTTTAGTTTTTATCTGGGATATTAGGTTTTTCACTTTAGATCTCAATGGGCTATGAAATGTCACTTTGTAGATTCTAGAAAAGAGTATTTCCAAAATGCTAAATCAAAACAGAGGTTTAACTCTGTGAGATGAATTCACACATTGCAAAGAATTTTCACAGATAGCTAGTTTCTAGTTTTTATTGCAGGGTATTTAGTTTTTCAGTATAGGCTTAAATGGGGTTTGAAATGTTTCTTCATAGACTTTTACAAAAGAGTGTTTCCAACCTAGAATGAACACATGGCAAAGCATTTTCACAAATAGCTTGTTTCTAGTTTTTATTGCCGTGTTATAGGGTTTTTTTTATAGGTCTCAATGAACATTGAAATGTTGCTTTGTAGCTTCTACAAAAAGAGTGTATTCAAACTGTTTTTTTTTCTTTTTTTATTATTATACTTTAAGTTATAGGGTACATGTGCACAATGTTCAAGTTAGTTACATATGTATACATGTGCCATGCTGGTGTGCTGCACCCATTAACTCGTCATTTAGCATTAGCTATACCTCCTAATGCTGTCCCTCCCCTCTCCCTCCACCCCACAACAGTCCCCAGAGTTTGATGTTCCCCTTCCTGTGTCCATGTGTTCTCACTGTTCAATTCCCACCTATGAGTGAGAATATGCGGTGTTTGGTTTTTTGTTCTTGCGATAGTTTACTGAGAATGATGATTTCCAATTTCAGCCATGTCCCTACAAAGGACATGAACTCATCATTTTTTATGGCTGCATAGTATTCCATGGTGTATATGTGCCACATTTTCTTAATCCAGTCTATCATTGTTGGACATTTGGGTTGGTTCCAAGTCTTTGCTATTGTGAATAGTGCCGCAATAAACATACGTGTGCATGTGTCTTTATAGCAGCATGATCTATAGTCCTTTGGGTATATACCCAGTAATGGGATGGCTGGGTCAAATGGTATTTCCAGTTCTAGATCTCTGAGGAATTGCCACACTGACTTCCACAATGGTTGAACTAGTTTACAGTCCCACCAACAGTGTAAAAGTGTTCCTATTTCTCCACATCCTGTCCAGCACCTGTTGTTTCCTGACTTTTTAATGATGGCCATTCTAACTGGTGTGAGATGGTATCTCATTGTGGTTTTGATTTGCATTTCTCTGATGGCCAGTGATGGTGAGCATTTTTCTATGTGTTTTTTGGCTGCATAAATGTCTTCTTTTGAGAAGTGTCTGTTCATGTCCTTCACCCACTTTTTGATGGGGTTGTTTTTTTCTTGTAAATTTGAGTTCATTGTAGATTCTGGATATTAGCCCTTTGTCAGATGCATAGGTTGCAAAAATTTTCTCCCATTTTGTAGGTTGCCTGTTCACTCTGATGGTAGTTTCTTTTGCTGTGCAGAAGCTCTTTAGTTTAATTAGATCCCATTTGTCAATTTTGTCTTTTGTTGCCATTGCTTTTGGTGTTTTACATGTGAAGTCCTTGCCCATGCCTATGTCCTGAATGGTAATGCCTAGGTTTTCTTCTAGGGTTTTTATGGTTTTAGAGCTAACGTTTAAGTCTTTAATCCATCTTGAATTAATTTTTGTATAAGGTGTAAGGAAGGGATCCAGTTTCAGCTTTCTACATATGGCTAGCCAGTTTTCCCAGCACCATTTATTAAATAGGGAATCTTTACCCCATTGCTTGTTTTTCTCAGGTTTGTCAAAGATCAGATAGTTGTAGATATGCGGCGTTATTTCTGAGGGCTCTGTTCTGTTCCATTGATCTATATCTCTGTTTTGGTAGCAGTACCATGCTATTTTGGTTACTGTAGCCTTGTAGTATAGTTTGAAGTCAAGTAGCGTGATGCCTCCAGCTTTGTTCTTTTGGCTTAGGATTGACTTGGCAATGCGAGCTCTTTTTTGGTTCCATATGAACTTTAAAGTCTTTTTTTCCAATTCTGTGAAGAAAGTCATTGGTAGCTTGATGGGGATGGCATTGAATCTATGAATTACCTTGGGCAGTATGGCCATTTTCATGATATTGATTCTTCCTACCCATGAGCATGGAATGTTCTTCCATTTGTTTGTATCCTCTTTTATTTCCTTGAGCAGTGGTTTGTAGTTCTCCTTGAAGAGGTCCTTCACGTCCCTTGTAAGTTGGATTCCTAGGTATTTCATTCTCTTTGAAGCAATTGTGAATGGGAGTTCACTCATGATTTGGCTCTCTGTTTGTCTGTTATTGGTGTATAAGAATGCTTGTGATTTTTGTACATTGATTTTGTATCCTGAGACTTTGCTGAAGTTGCTTATCAGCTTAAGGAGATTTTGGGCTGAGACCATGGGGTTTTCTAGATATACAATCATGTCATCTGCAAACAGGGACAATTTGACTTCCTCTTTTCCTAATTGAATACCCTTTTTTCCTTCTCCTGCCTAATTGCCCTGGCCAGAACTTCCAACACTATGTTGAATAGGAGTGGTGAGAGAGGGCATCCCTGTCTTGTGCCCGTTTTCAAAGGGAATGCTTCCAGTTTTTGCCCATTCAGTATGATATTGGCTGTGGGTTTGTCATAGATAGCTCTTATTAGTTTGAGGTACGTCCCATCAATACCTAATTTATTGAGAGTTTTTAGCATGAAGGAGTTGTTGAATTTTGTCAAAGTCCTTTTCTGCATCTATTGAGATAATCATGTGATTTTTGTCTTTGGTTCTGTTTATATGCTGGATTACATTTATTGATTTGCGTATATTGAACCAGCCTTGCATCCCAGGGATGAAGCCCACTTGATCATGGTGGATAAGCTTTTTGATGTGCTGCTGGATTCGGTTTGCCAGTATTTTATTGAGGATTTTTGCATCAATGTTCATCAAGGATATTGGTCTAAAATTCTCTTTTTTGGCTGTGTCTCTGCCCAGCTTTGGTATCAGCATGATGCTGGCCTCATAAAATGAGTTAGGGAGGATTCCTTCTTTTTCTATTGATTGGAATAGTTTCAGAAGGAATGGTACCAGTTCCTCCTTGTACCTCTGGAATTCGGCTGTGAATCCATCTGGTCCTGGACTCTTTTTAGTTGGTAAGCTATTGATTATTGCCACAATTTCAGATCCTGTTATTGGTCTATTCAGAGATTCAACTTCTTCCTGGTTTAGTCTTGGAAGAGTGTATGTGTCAAGGAATTTATCCCTTTCTTCTAGATTTTCTAATTTATTTGCGTAGAGGTGTTTGTAGTATTCTCTGATGGTAGTTTGTATTTCTGTGGGATCGGTGGTGATATCCCCTTTATCATTTTTTATTTTTCTGAACTAGGGCTTACAGTTATACTGGTCTTTTAATTTTATTTAAAAAAATCAGTGAGACTACAGTTGTCATTTTTAAAATTCTTTCAATTTTTAATTATGTAACTACAAAGATTCTACACAAATTTGGGGAACTGGCCTTTAAATCCAGCCAAAATAAAGACTCTAGTGCAACAATTTAGAGGTGTAGTGGGCCCTCTACATAACTGGAATATAAGCATGCCTGTAGTTAAATGTTCTATTATGAATGTCCCACCACCCACCCAAGCATCGTGGGTCAGCCTAGATCATACCTGTTATGGTAATGGCAGGTGCTTTTTACTTGAATAACTCCCTCTTCATAATGCATGTCTGTGTGCTGCACATGCACACCCACAAACACACACACACAGACACACACTTAAACTCTATCAATTCTTTGCGAATTCTGCCAGTAATATTGTAGAGCAGTATATTCCAGCTATTCCTATAATTGAAACCTGCAGAGTCAACTGTTGAGCAGCAAATCGGGGCCCTTATTCAACAATGCCAGCTCGGTCAGAGTCATTATCTTCTCTCTTTTGCTCACAGTGGGTCTATCATTTTTGAAAGTGACTGTTGCCTTGGAACTTCTAATAGAATCCTCACTAAAATTTACATCTTAGCCTAACTTGCAGGAGCTTTCCTTAAAGGTTTGAAAATAAATATAACCATCTTATTGTATCTTCAGGAGGCCTCCTGTTTCCATTTTACTCAGAAAACCTGTACATTGTGAGTTTCATCAAAACGTGAATGAGATTATTGGCAAATAGATAACAACAGGACTCTATGTAATTTATTCCAAAAGAAGAGTGTTTCTTTGTGATTATTTACCTAAATGCTAGCTATTCAAAAGTTTATATAGTATCTACGAGAATTATTAAACCCATCAGTTGCTCTTAGAATATTCCCAAGTATTTTCTTTAAACATGATTGCCTTTGAACCCCAGCTTCCAGAGCTTTATAATCTAGCAAAGCCTAAAATAAATAAATTAAAAGCCATGGCTGAATTCAAAACTATGATCATTCTGCAGCCTGACCTGTTTTGTTAAGAAAGGTAAGTTGGAGAGCTGCTACATGCTTCTAAGCAATTGAAAGGATGATGAGCCTGAATTTTTCCCCTTAGGCTTGTGTGCATATGAATAAGAAATAGATATGCAAGCAGAAAGCTTCTTCTTCAAATCCATTCCTTTCCAAATTCTCAGAGGCAGCAAATATTGTGGCCTTATTATCAACCCGGCCCTGTTTTCCTGATTTCTTTAATACTGACATTTTGTCTAGACTCTATTTTAATTGATGTGTTATACAGAAGAATTACAGTTGTGAGGTTCTCACAAGGTATAGACAAAACCAGGTTTGAGACGGTATCTTAACTGCTTTTCTGTTGCTGTAACAGAATACTATGGACTGGGTAATTTACAAAGAAAAAAATTATTTCTTATGGTTCTGGAGGCTAGGAAGTCCAAGAGTATGGCATTGGCATCTGGTGAGGTTTTATTACTGTATCATACATGGTGAGAGGGCATCGCATGGTGAGAGGGCATCGCATAGTGAGAGGGCAAGAGTATGCAAGTCAGCTCACATCTCTCTTTCTTTTCTTCTAAAGCTGCCAGTCTCAACATGGGAGAACAACTTTAATGACCTTATCTAATCTTGATTACTTCCTCCAAAGGCCCCACCTCCAAATATCTTCAACATATGAATTTGGGAATTTAGTTTCCAACACATGAAATTTGGGGGGGCACATGCAAGTCACAACAGATGAGAAGATGGTTTTGCTAAGACTGTAAAAAAACAGCTGTATATACTGTAAATAGTTATAGCAGTGAATACCACTATAGTATTTTGGGTAAGAGGTTGATAATGTACACAGTAAAGACCAGCTACCTGTAGCTTTTTTTTAATATCATATGTCCCTGGGGAAAAAGAATCTTCTACTTCTAGTTCTTCATCTTCAACAGGATGTTTTTATGTGAAGTTTGCAATATCAGTTAGGGATATTAGTTACAAAAAGCAATATACTCTAGCTTCCTCAAGCTGAAGGGATTTATTAGTGGCATAAATAGCTCACATATTATTGAAAGGATGGAAGAGATAGATTCTGTTTTGACCTGCCAGGAATGAGGTGCAAAACCACAACATAACTGATCTGCTATAGTATATTTGGCCATTTCCGCACTGCTGACAAAGACATACCTGAGACTGGATGATTTGCAAAAGAAAGAGGTTTAATGGACTCACAGGTCCATGTGGCTGGGGAGGCCTCACAATCATGGTGAAAGGTGAAAGACATGTCTTCCATGATGGCAGACAAGAGAGTGAGAGCCAGGTGAAAGGGTTTTCCCTTTATAAAACCATCAGAGTTCATGAGACTTATTCACTGCCATGAGAACACCATAGGAGAAACGGCCCCTGTGATTCAGTTATCTCCCACTGGGTCCCTCTCACAACATGAAGGAATTATCGGAGTTACAATTCGAGATGAGATTTGGGTGGGGACATAGCCAAACAATACCACCTAGAAAAAGCTGCCTTTTCCATGATCCAGATGCCTGGTTCCAGAAAGCTGATGCTGGCATTGCCAACTACAGAACCACAGCTAACACTAGAACCACAGCACTTCTGCCATGATTTGTACCTGCAAAAAGTGTAACACCTGTCTCCTTCATAGTACATTCTGAACAATGTCTTATATAAAAATAATCTTGTCAGAGTAACCCCATACATAGAATCATAGCTGCAATTGAATCTTTTAAGTATAGTTTTAGCTTCTCAGTTCTGCAGTTCAGAAACATGCGCAAAGGAGGTAGTTGGAATAAGTTTTGTGTAAGTTGATCCATGGCATCTGCTACACCTGTCAAATGCTGATGTGTCATGATTTGTCTCATATATAATGATAGAAGTAATGTAAGAATATTGTAAAACTCATAATAAACAGATTTCCTTTTCAAATCACTTTGGACTGTTAAATATTATAGGCAAATTATTAAAATTAAATTTACAACCTTGGTTTTACACCTAATTATAGTAGTTCATATTTTACATGTACGGAATAATTCTTATAGTTTGTAATGAGACTATACATTTATCACCATATATTTACATATTATGTGAGCCCATTTCAATGTTAGTACTTTTAAGAGAGGAAATTATATGTTGTGAGATAACACTGTCACCTTGAAAACATCATTAACACTTCTGCGTAATGTAGTTCTACACAGAGAGAAAGCAAGCATGCATCAATATTTCTTTTTAAAAAAGCTAATTATGTTCCTAAATACACTGAAGAAAACTCCTAGGGTTACCTTCGAGGAAGTAACTTTTCTATTTTCTTTGCTTCCTTCCCCCCCCCCCCTTTTTTTTTTTTAACAGAGTCTCACTCTGTCACTCAGGCTGGAGTGCAGGGACATGATCTCCACTCACTGCAACCTCCACTTCCCAGGTTCAAGTGATTCTCATGCTTCAGCCACCCTAGTAGCTGAGATTACGAGATTGAGCCACCACCCCAACTAATTTGTATATTTTTAGTAGAGACGAGGTATTGCCATATTGGCCAGGCTGGTCTGGAACTCCTGCCCTCAAGTGATCCGCCTGCCTTATCCTCCCAAAGTGCTGGGATTATAGGTGGGAGCCACCAGACCCAGCTATCCCTTTTCCTTTTTTAGCAAGAGGAATTAGAAGCTAGTTTAAGGGTCAGGAAAAGCAAAAAATAGTGAAGCACATTCTCCTGGATCACTTGATTCCCTAGTGGACACAAATGAATCCTTGTACTCTTAGTTTTCTGGGTGGAAAATAAATCACCTTTAGATGTCTGCTTTAATTAAGTGAGAAGTTACAAGGAACCAATATTTCAGCAAAAGCATGTGACAAATGCTTTTTAGCTTAAGAGTTTTAAAATTTCAGCCACATACAGAATAAATTGAATGCCGTAACAAACTATCATGGAGCCATTATCCAGATTAAAAAATGATAATATTAGACTATTTTTTCAACTATTCCTCCACTAATTTGGAAGTGACCTTCCATATGATTATTATTTTTATGGATATTTGAGGTTAGATTTACCTACATTGAAATCAATGAAATATACCAACATTAACTATACAGTTTTGGAAAGTATATACACACATGTAACTACCACTCTGAACAAGGTATAGAAAAATTAAATTACTCTAAAGAGTTCCCAGGTACATTTTTCCAATCAATTTTCTCCATCCTTTTCCCCAAGCAACCCAATTTGTTTTCTATCACTATAGATTCATTTTGCCTAATTAAGAATTTTTTATCAATGGATATTGAGCACTTCATATAACTATTATTTATTCATGCACGTTCCTTCAGGAAGTTTCTTTCAAGTATTTTGTCCATTTTAAAATTTGTCCTTATATTATTGAGTTGTCATAGAGTTTTGTGTATTTGGCGTACAAGTGTTTGTTAGACACATGTTCTGCAAATATTTTTCTTCCAGTTTATAATTTATGTAGCGGTATCTTTTGAAGAACAAAAGTTTCAAATTTTTAAGAAACTCTAATATATTAAAGTTGTCTTTTATGGTTGTTGCTTACTGTGTTGTTTCACAGCAGGCTATGAAGATAATCCCGTTTTCTTCTAAATACTTTGTAGTTTGGCCTTTTACTCTTACCTTTGCTCCTTATTTAATTTTGTGTTTGTTATGAGGTAGGGGTTAAGGTTAACTTTTGTTTTTCATATGGATACCCAGTTGTCCTAGCATCATGTGCTACAAAGATTTTTCCTGATCCATCAAATTCCTGTGAAGTGTTAGTGGAAAGGATACTGTGGGTCTGTTTTTTGCCTTTGTTCCAAAAATTGCCAAATAATGACTCCTGGCCTGTTTTTATGTGGCTCACAATCTAATAACAATTTTGGCATCTTTAAAATATTGTCAAAATAAGAGGTAGAAAAAGAGGCAGAAGAGGAGAAAGGAGGAGGAAGGGGGCAAAAAGTGACAGACACCTCATATGTGGCCCACAAGGCCTGAAATATTTAATATCTGGCCCTTTAATGATAAAGTTGACTAATTCCTACCTATTCTAGTCCATTTATTTATTTATTTATTTATTTCTGTGGCTTTTTAGTACATCTTAAAATCAGATAGATAAGGCCTTCCAATTTTGATCTTCCTTTTTCTGCAACTAATTCATTTATTTAACTGTGGTATACATTAACGCATAGCTCACGAATACTGAAATTCACAGGTACACAAACAATACACATAAAGAACAAAAAGACAAAATGCATATTGTTAATACTATAAGCCTCCACACAATACACACGTTCATATTTAGTACACAGATCTGTTCCATACAATAACTGCTTGGGTGTCTACCTTTAATTAAATGTTCTATAAGGCTCCATCTCTAACCAATGTAGATAAACTTTGAAAAGACTGATTCGGGTTGGGCCAGAAAAAATACAAAGCAGCAGACCAATATAGTAGAAATAAGAACTTTCTTGTACATTTTTAGAAAATTGTAAAACAATATACTAATACATTTTCTTTTTTAAAAGAAAACCTTACAGATTAAAAAAAAAACTCAACTTCTAAACTCCATATATTGTTTAGAAGTAACCATTATTACATTTTGTATATATTCTTATACATCTCTCTTTTTTACAGTTACATAAATATATTTGTACCACTAAAAATATTGCATGTTAAGTTTTAGTTTTTTTTAAATTTAACTTTTATTTTATGTTCAGGAGTATATGTCCATGTTTGTTATGTAGGTAAACTTGTGTCATGGGGGTTGGTTGTACAGATTATTTCATCACTCAGACATTAAGCCTAGTACCCACTAGTTATTTTTCCTGATCCTCTCCCTCCTCCCAACCTTCAATAGGCCTCACTGTGTTGTTCCCCTGTATGTGTCCACATGTTATCAACATTTATATCCCACTTATAAGTAAGAACATACAGTATTTGGTTTTCTGTTCCTGCATTCGTTTGCCAAGGATAATTGCCTCCAGCTCCATCCATGTTCCTGAAAAAGACATTATCTCATCCTTTATATGGCTGCATAGTATTCCATGTGGTACACATGGAATGTACTGCATTCCAAGTGTGGTTTATGTACCACATTTTCTTTATCCATTCAAACATTGATGGGCATTTAAGTTGATTCCATGTCTTTGCTATTGTGAATAGTGACCCAATTAACATATACATGCATGTATCTTTATGACAGAACAATTTTTATTTCTTTGGGTATAAACTCAGTAATGGGATTGCAGGGTCAAATGGTATTTCTGTTCTTAGGTCCATGAGGAATCACCACACTCTCTTCCACAATGGTTGGACTAATTTCCACTCCCACCAGTAGTGTATAAGCATTGCTTTTTTTCTGCAACCTCACCGGCATCTGCTATTTTTTGACTTTTTAAATTGTAATAATTGCCATTTTGACTGGTGCGAGATGGTATATTATTGCGGTTTTGACTTGGATTTCTCTAATGATTAGGGATGTTGAGATTTTTTTCATACGCTTGTTGCCCATATGTATGTTTTGTTTTGAAAAGTGTCTGTTCATGTCCTTTGCCCACTTTTTAATGGGGTTGCTTTTTTCCTTAAAAATTTGTTTAAATTCTTTTAGATGCTGGATATTAGACCTTTGTCAGATGCATAGTTTGTAAAAAATTTCTCCCATTCTGTAGGTTTGTCTGTTCACTCTGTTGATGGTTTCTTTTGTTGTACAGAACCTCTTTAGCTTAATTAGATCCCATTTGTCAAATTTTATTTTGTTGCAATTGCTTTTGGCATCTTGGTCATGCAATCTTTGCCTGTTCCTACATCCAGGGAAATGGGTTTTTATAGTTTTTGGTTTTACATTTGAGTCTTTAATTCATCTTGAGTTCATTTTTGTATATGGTATAAGGAAGGGGTCTAGTTTTAATCTTCTGCATATGGCTCGTCAGTTCTCCCAACACATTTACTAAATAGGGAGTCCTTTCCCCATTGATTATTTTTGTCAGCTTTGTCAAAGATCAGATAGTTGTAGGCATGCAACCTTAATTCTGGGTTCTCTGTTCTATCTCATTGGTCTATGTGGATGTATTTATACCAGTACCATGCTGTTTTGGTTACTGTAGCCCCTGTAGTATAGTTTGAAGTTGGGTAGCCAGATGCTTCCAGCTCTGTATTTTTTGCTTAGGAATGCCTTGGCTATTCAGGCCCTGTTTGGGGTTCCATATGAATATTAAAATAGCCTTTTCTAGTTCTGTGAAGAATGTCATTGGTAGTTTAATAGGAATAACATTGAATCTATAAATTACTTTGGATATTACAGGCATTTTAACAAAAATAATACTTTCTATTCACTAGCATGGACTGTTTTCCATTTGTTTGTGTCATCTCTGATTTCTTTTAGCAGTGTTTTGTAGTTCTTTGGTAGAGATCTTTCACCTTCCTGTTTAATTATATTTCTAGGTTTTGTGTGTTTGTGTGTGTATGTGGCAATTATGAATGGGATTGCATTCCTGATTTGGATCCTTGACTGTTATTGGTGTCCAGGAGTGCTAGTTATTTTTGTACATTGATTTTGTATCCTGAGACTTGCTGAAGTTGTTTATCAATTTAAGGACCTTTTGGGCCTAGATTTTGAGGGTTTCTGAATATAGGTTCATGTCTTGTGCTGGCAGGGATATTTTGACTTCCTCTCTTCCTATTTGGATGCCCCTTTTTCTTTCTCTTGCCTGAGTGCTCTGGCCAGAACTTCCAATACTATGTTGAATAGGAGTGGTGACAGGGTATCTTTGTCCTGTGCCGGTTTTCAAGGGAAATACTCCAGCTTTTGCCAATTCAGTATAATGTTGGCTGTGAGTTTTTCACATATGGCTCTTATTAGTTCAAGGTCTGTTCCTTCAATATCTAATTTTTTGAGAGTTTTTGACATGAAGGGATGTTGAATTTTATTGAAAGCCTTTCCTGCATCTATTGACATAATCATGTGGTTGCTGCTTCACCTTGTACTTTTGTGTTATGGAGATGGCTTATTTCTTTAAGCCTTATGAACCATCATC
This sequence comes from Pan troglodytes, assembly GCF_028858775.2. Taxonomy (NCBI): domain Eukaryota; kingdom Metazoa; phylum Chordata; class Mammalia; order Primates; family Hominidae; genus Pan; species Pan troglodytes. The sequence goes on from NC_072417.2 coordinate 40,445,908, forward strand.
TGCTAGATTCCAATTTTTCTTCTGTGGCTTCCTCACCTCTCTCAGCCTTCATAGCTTTGAAGAGAGCTAGGTCCTTGCTCTGGATTTTGTTTTGGCTTAAGAAAATGTTGTGTCTTGTTTGATCTTCTATTCAGATCACTCAAACTTTCTACTTATCACCAATAAGGTTTTTTGGCTTTCTTATCATTTGTGTATTCACTAGAATAACACTTTTAGTTTCCCTTAAGTTTTTCTTTGAATTCACAGCTTGGCTAACTGTTGGGTGCAAGATGGCTAGCGTTCAGCCTATCTTGGTTACAACATACCTTCCTCATTAAGCTCAATCATTTCTAGCTTTTGATTTAAGGTCAGAGATGTGCAACTCTTTCTTTCACTTGAACCCTTAGAAGTCATTGTAGGGTTACTAATTGATCTAATTTTAATATTGTTGTGTCTCAAGGAATAGAGAGGCCTGAAGAGATGGAGAAAGATGGGATATTTGCCAGTAGGTGGAGCAATCAGAACACACAAAACATTTCATGAATTAAGTTCAATGTGATGTGGGAATGGTTTGTGGCACCCCAAAATAATTATAATAGTAATAATAGTAAAAACCACTGATTACAGATAATCATAAAAGATATAATGAAAAAGTTTGAAATATTGCATGAATTACCAAACTGTGACACACAGACATGATGTGAGCACATGGAAAAAACAGCTAATAAATTTGCTGAACACAGGGTTGCCACAAACCTTCAATTTTTTTTAAATGCCATCTCTGTGGAGTTCAATAAAGTAATAAAGAAAGCAATAAAAGGAGGCATATATGTATTTAATATTTTATACATAAAGGATCATGCTGTTTCTAAATAGGAGCATATTTCTTCTTTGCTGTTAACATATATCTTTCATCCTTGCTTTATTTCAGTGGCTAGGAATTCCAACTACCATGAGGAATAGAAATTAAAAGATTGTATGATCTTGCCTTCTTCTGTCAGCTTTAGTTTAGTTTAGTTCTGTTTTCTTTGATATAAAAATTTTGCTTATCAGATTGAGGAAGTTACTTTCTATTCCTAATTGCTTAATTTTTTTTATCTTGAATACATGTTTACTTTTGATACATGAATTTTCTATGTTGTTTGAGTTATGTTTTTTTCCCTCATTCTGTTAATAAGATTTTATTTATTTTATACATTAAATCAAACATGCGTTCTTGGTAAAACCAACTTGATCATAATGCATTATTCATTTTATAGACTGCTGGATTTGATTTATTTTTAAAATAAATTCATTAAGTATTTTTGTATCTGTGTTAATGAGGATATTCATGTGTACTTTTTTATTCTTTGATGTATTTTTGTCAGGTTTGTTATCAGGGTTATGCTAGCATCAAAAAACAAAATACTATGTGTTTCCTACTATTTTTTGTAATAGCTTAAGATGTTTTCTTCTTTATATACTAATAGAATTAACCAGTAAAGTCATAAATTACTTGCATACACTTTGTAATTTGAATTGTATATGTTTTAGAATTAATTCTTCAATTTCTTCAAAATTGCTAAAATTTTTATTGACATTACATGAGGAGATTTTAGCATCCTTAAGCTACTGAGTTTTACAATCCATTGATATTGTGTATTATACCTTTGTTTAGATTTCTGTAATTTCTTTCATTCATGTTTCACTTAATTTTTTGCTTGTTTCCTTGTTCAGAGTCATTGAACATAATCTTTGGATATTTGCTGGGTATTTGGTGTTTCTTGATGCTATTAAGAATGAGTATCCATTTTAGCATTTCAGTTTTTCTCTTTGCTCTTAGAATAAGGAGTTATTTCTAATGAGGTTACCTCTACCTGCATTTATAGTTTTACAATTATAATTGGAACATTGAAAACATACTTAACCTAAAATGTCATTTTCTTTTGAATCTACACCACCACCCTAACTTTGCTTGCCCTAAATCTCTCATTTTTTTCCAAAAGTCATATACAGTTTTTCTGTGTAGGTGATACGGAAGTCATCAATATTCTATAATGCTATGACAGTAACAAAGAAAAGCCTTTATAGGAAGTGACCATCTGTATAGCTAAAGTTTTTTTTAGACAAAGCCAGGTTTTAGCATAGTGTAGAGGTGAAAGGAATCTACAAAAGCCAGGCACTATCTCCGAAGAGCAAAGGCTTTTAAATATTTTCTTTCTGTTTTTCACAAATGTTACTAAAATCTTTTTAATTTCTTAATTATGAATGGTTTTGAAAATACATGTCCTGCATTTAAAATTACCAAATACTTTTAAGCTCCAAATTTTCAACAATGACAGTTTCCTGTCTACAGCCATGTTCCCTTTACTACAAACTGGATGAACAATACCTATAAAAATCAAGTAAGGAATTCAATTTACTGTTTTTTTAAGTAAAACATAATCATTCTCTGTCTCTCTCCTCTCCCTCTGACCTTTTTCTCCTTTCCTCTATCTTTCATTGTTTAATTTTGGTGATATTTTGCTGGTAGATATCTGGAAGAAATCTGGACACAGTCTGCGTGTTTTCCTCTAGTCTTTGTCATGGAAACGATACTTTGATAATGAATTAATAATTTTTGATTAACTGTCACTGTGCAAGAATAACAAATTGTAGCAGGCTCCTATTGTCTTTTCCAGGGCACTGAAAGAGTACATATTATTCAGAGTATTAATTTCTTATGCATATTCATAGCCCAATACAAATATATATTGACTCAAAATTTAATTTAATAATGATAGATGACTTTTATAACCATCTTTTAAAATATATATGACACAGTATCATGATGGAAACATGCATTTTATAACTTTCAATTGATGGTAAAGTTAGTAATGGAATAATTAGGGCTAGTATAGTGAAAAATAACAAAGATAGTAGAAGTGTCTTTATCCATTTATTTTTTTTGAGGTAAAGAAATATTTCATCCACCTTCATGATTTTTATTTTAAACTACTTGTTGAAAAAGCCCCACATTGCTTATCAACTTAGTCCATTTTATGTTCAATTGGAGAATCACTGGCCTTTATTGGACATTACACACCTATTCCTTTCTCTAGATAATTTTGCTAATGTGCTAATCCAACAAATACTTTATCTCCTACTCTGAAATACATTAGACACAGAGGACTTGTAAGTTTGGCTAGAAATCTACTCCAATTTTTTTCTGCACGGATATCCTTTTGTAGGCATCATTTTTCCTGGCTGCCTTAGAATCTGGGTGTCGACAACCTTGTTCTCTCTCTGCCTTATTCATCTCTGTTTCTTCAACTTACTAAATACTGATTTTCATCTCCTCCAGGTTTGACCCTGGAAAAAGCATTAGAGGTAAAGAGAAAAGAAAGGGTGCATTGCTGTACTCTCTACGTCTGATTTTGGCAACTCCTGAGATTGTGAACCACGTAGGCAGATACTTTGGAGACCTCCAAATTTGGATAGCTGTTTCTGGCAATTCCTGGGATGGCTGGAGAATTTGTCATGTGGTTACTTACTCTTGCTGTTCCCGCGGATGTGGCTGCACAGCCCAGCATCTTACTGCTGAGGTCTCCTCATTCCTCATGGTGATTCTCTTGGGCTGGGCTTGAGATCGTCTCCTTCTTGTCTACTCTCTTGCATGGCCCACATTTGCTGGTGGGAAACACTCACTTGAGACTCATCTCTAGTTGGAATACAGTTACTTCCTAACTGCAGGCCTTTAATCTCCTGCAAAAGTTCTTCATTTAGACTTTCACCCTTTAAAGTTGTCAAGTGAAAGTCAGATACTCATCAACTAATTTCTCTAAATTCTCTAACTTCTGTAAATTTAGTTCTTTTCAGAGAGACCCTCCTGATGTTCTTGTCATGAAGCTTATAGAGAAATGCAAGAAGTCCGATGACTTTTTGTTGACAAATTACAATCATCACTCTGTAATATTGCTTTCCTCCCAAATCCTCAGTCTCCAAGCTACCTGAGCCTCCCATCTTTAATCATTATATTATTTATATTTATATGATATTTAATCATGTGAATGTTACACACTGAACTTCAGTCACTTCTCTTCCATGTTCTACAAAAGTTGTCTGCAACTCTCTTCACTGAGAGTAGGTAGCATAGTTTTGGATGAAACAGTTTCTTTTTAAATGTTCTGTTACATATATGTGATGATGTATTCAAAATGGTTTCTAAAAAGAAAATGCTTTCCGTCTAAGAGAGAGTTGTTGAGAAAATCGGAAAGGAACACATATATGCAAAATGGACATGACAAAATAATTTGCAGTATAAAATAAATCACTTTTAAGAAAGCCAGAGACAGTTTACTGTGGCAGAATATACTGTTTGGTGTAAAATTCTACAGTTTAGAAAATATATTTGAAGTAGGCCATTTACGTTACTTGAACTTTAAGCGTTGTATACACACCACTAAAAATTGTCCATTCATTTTAGCAGTATCTAGTTTAATTCTATCCTATGCTTAGTTCATAATGCAACCCAGATACTTGGTTGTCTACAAGGCTATTGATTATTTCTAGGCTACCAGAAGATTTGGATTTTTTTCTAATATCAGTTTTTTTTGTTTTTTCAGGTTACACAAGAATAAGATACTATGTTGGGGGGCATTTTTGAAGGGTTAAATTTCACTTATAAACTTTCATTGGTCTAAAATTGAAGGTAAGATCATCTAAGAGGTCTTGACCTTTTCTAAAATTTTCCTGTCTGTGATAGATTTTATCATTGTTCATTTTGTAACTAAACTCTAATTTATTAGCTAGCATTGTTGGGACAATTTTTTTGTATATAAAATTGCTAGAGATGGAAATTTTAGTCATTGTTTCTGAGCACCTTTGGTGGTAATTTTTGATCTATAAAATTAATTTGAGATTCAGAAGTGTGAACCTATTTTTTTCACAAATTTTATTTATATAACATAACATCATTAGGATAATATAGATCACTTAACGACTTATTTTCTTTCGTTGTGCTTTTTAAATTAAGACTAATTTTTTTAAAAAGCAAGATTTTGAAATTTTAGAAATGCATTAAAATTAATTTTTCTTACTTTTTATGTAATAAATCTTCTTAAAGACATGCAAAAATAAAGCAAGTTACCTGGAAATAAGTCTAATAGTCATATAGTTACTTTAAAAACCTTACCATCTATTTTTTGCATGGGATAAAACTTAAAAATTATTTTGAGTAAGTAATGAATAAGATAATTGAAGTAATAACAAAAACTCATATTTGTGACCAACTAGGATAGTGAACCAAATTGATTTACTAAAATCTATCTCAGCAATAGATCTTTGAACACGTTACCATGAAACTGGCCCCTATTTTTTAAGAAATTAGGGGAATTTGTACATTGACTTTCAAACAGAATATCTGAATTTTAAAAGGTCTAGAATCCTTGTAATAATGAGTAAAACTTTTGTCTGGCAGAAGTATCTTTTGGTTAATCTGTAAGAAACTTTATTTTAAGAATATCTGCATATCTAGTGCATCTAGAAAAAACTCTATCACCACAAAAGTTGTTGTTATGATTATTTATACCTTTGCCATTTAGTGCCTGGTTTGATGCACACAATGTTGTTGGAAACATATACTCATATTTTATGTTTGTGATGATCTATTTTATAATATAAAATTAAGTTCCAATATGAATCCCATTGCCAAAATAGAACGTGACTAAGTTCTTTTGAAGAAAAATTATACCAGATAGAGCTAAACAGGCAAGACTTTATTCAAGGCTATTGCAATAGTGGATAGAAATTGAACTCAGTTCTTTTGAAATGAAATGCAAGAAAATGTTAGTGGAAAAGCACTGGAGAAAGTGAAGGGGAGGTTTTTCCCTGAGTTTGGACCACCTGTGTTTAATTGTTGCCTATGGAATTTCGGCTCCTATTATCTATACAAACTGGGAGACTGGGAAAATATCTTTCTGGATAACAATATTTCAAAGGGATGTCTCCAAGGTTTCTGAGACATCCCTGGGTTATAAAACTAATGAGTGGCTGGGAGAAAATTATAACTCAAAGAGTCATAGGAAGAATTTACAATGGAAAATTTTCTAAAGTAAATGCTCTAAGAAAACAAAAGTCAGAGATTCATCTTCTTCCTGGTTTGGTCTTGGGAGGATGTATGTGTCGAGGAATTTATCCATTTCTTCTAGATTTTCTAGTTTATTTGCATAGAGGTGGTTATAGTATTCTCTGATGGTAGTTTGTATTTCTGTGGGATCGGTGGTGATATCCCCTTTTTCATTTTTTATTGCATGTATTTGATTCTTCTCTCTTTTCTTCTTTATTAGTCTTGCTAGTGGTCTATCAATTTTGTTGATCTTCTCAAAAAGCTAGCTCCTGGATTCATTGATTTTTTGAAGGGTTTCCGTGTCTCTATCTCCTTCAGTTCTGCTCTGATCTTAGTTATTTCTTGCCTTCTGCTAGCTTTTGAATGTGTTTGCTCTTGCTTCTGTAGTTCTTTTAATTGTGATGTTAGGGTGTTAATTTTAGATCTTTCCTGCTTCTCTTGTGGGCATTTAGTGCTACAAATTTCCAAGTTGAATCTCTGAATAGACCAGTAACAGGCTCTGAAATTGTGGCAATAATCAATAGCTTACCAACCAAAAAGAGTCCAGGACAAGATGGATTCACAGCCAAATTCTACCAGAGGTACAAGGAGGAACTGGTACCATTGCTTCTGAAACGATTCCAATCAATAGAAAAAGAGGGAATCCTCCCTAACTCATTTTGTGAGGCCAGCATTATCCTGATATCAAAGCCTGGCAGAGACACAACCAAAAAAGAGAATTTTAGACCAATATCCTTGATGAGCATCGGTGCAAAAATCCTCAATAAAATACTGGCAAACCGAGTCCAGCAGCACATCAAAAAGCTTATCCACCATGATTAAGTGGGCTTCATCCCTGGCATGCAAGGCTGGTTCAATATACACAAATCAATAAATGTAATCCAGCATATAAACAGAACCAAAGACAAAAACCACATGATTATCTCAATAGATGCAGAAAAGGCCTTTGACAAAATCCAACAACCCTTCATGCTAAAAACTCTCAATAAATTAGGCATTGATGGGACGTATCTCAAAATCATAAGAGCTATCTATGACAAACCCACAGCCAGTATCATACTGAATGGGCAAAAACTGGAAGCATTCCCTTTGAAAACGGGCACAAGACAGGGATGCCCTCTCTCACCACTCCTATTCAACACAGTGTTGGAAGTTCTGGCCAGGGCAATCAGGCAGGAGAAGGAAATAAGGGGTATTCAATTAGGAAAAGAGGAAGTCAAATTGTCCATGTTTGCAGATGACACGATTGTATATCTAGAAAACCCCGTTGTCTCAGCCCAAAATCTCCTCAAGCTGATAAGCAACTTCAGCAAAGTCTCAGGATACAAAATCAATGTACAAAAATCACAAGCATTCTTATACACCAATGACAGACAAACAGAGAGCCAAATCATGAGTGAACTCCCATTCACAACTGCTTCAAAGAGAATAAAATACCTAGGAATCCAACTTACAAGGGACGTGAAGGACCTCTTCAAGGAGAACTACAAACCACTCCTCAAGGAAATAAAAGAGGATACAAAGAAATGGAGGAACATTCCATGCTCATGGGTAGGAAGAATCAATATCGTGAAAATGGCCATACTGCCCAAGTTCATTTATGGATTCAATGCCATCCCCATCAAGCTACCAATGCCTTTCTTCACAGAGTTGGGAAAAACTAAAGTTCATATGGAACCAAAAAAGAGCCCGCATCGCCACGTCAATCCTAAGCCAAAAGAACAAAGCTGGAGGCATCATGCTACCTGACTTCAAACTATACTACAAGGCTACAGTAACCAGAACAGCATGGTACTGGTACCAACACAGAGATATAGACCAATGGAACAGAACAGAGCCCTCAGAAATAATGCTGCATATCTACAACTATCTGGTCTTTGACAACCCTGAGAAAAACAAGCAATGGGGAGAGGATTCCCTATTTAATAAATGGTGCTGGGAAAACTGGCTAGCCACATGTAGAAAGCTGAAACTGGATCCCTTCCTTACACCTTACACAAAAATTAATTCAAGATGGACTAAAGACTTACATGTTAGACCTAAAACCATAAAAACCCTAGAAGAAAACCTAGGCAATAGCATTCAGGACATAGGCATGGGCAAGGACTTCATGTCTCAAACACCAAAAGCAATGGCAACAAAAGACAAAATTGACAAATGGGATCTAATTAAACTAAAGAGCTTCTGCACAGCAAAAGAAACCACCATCAGAGTGAACAGGCAACCTACAGAATGGGAGAAAATTTTTGCAACCTACTCATCTGACAAAGGGCTAATATCCCGAATCTACAATGAACTCAAACAAATTTACAAGAAAAAAACAAACAACCCCATCAAAAAGTGGGCAAAGGATATGAACAGACACTTCTCAAAAGAAGACATTTATGCAGCCAGAAAACACATGAAAAAATGCTCACCATCACTGGCCATCAGAGAAATGCAAATCAAAACCACAATGAGATACCATCTCACACCAGTTAGAATGGCCATCATTAAAAAGTCAGGAAACAACAGGTGCTGGAGAGGATGTGGAGAACTAGGAACACTTTTACACTGTTGGTGGGACTGTAAACTAGTTCAACCATTGTGGAAGTCAGTGTGGTGATTCCTCAGGGATCTAGAACCAGAAATACCATTTGACCCAGCCATCCCATTACTGGGTATATACCCAAAGGACTATAAATCATGCTGCTATAAAGACACATGCACATGTATATTTATAGCAGCACTATTCACAATAGCAAAGGCTTGGAACTAACCTAAATTTCCAACAACGATAGACTGGATTAGGAAACGTGGCACATATACACCATGGAATACTATGCAGCCATAATAAATGATGAGTTCATGTCCTTTGTAGGGACCTGGATGAAACCGGAAACCATCATTCTCAGCAAACTATCGCAAGGACAAAATACCAAACACTGCATGTTTTCACTCATAGGTGGGAATTGAACAATGAGAACACATGGACACAGGAAGGGGAACATCACACACCGGGGACTGTTGTGGGGTGCAGGGAGGGGGGACTGATAGCATTAGGAGATATACCTAATGTAAATGATGAGTTAATGGGTGCAGCACACCAGCATGGCACATGTATACATACATAACAAACCTGCACGTTGTGCACATGTACCCTAGAACTTAAATTATAACAAAAAAAATATATATATATATAAGTCAGGACATGGGGTCAGGAAGAAAACTGTTTAAAGTTTCGTCAAGATGAGGGAAATATTAAGGCCATCTTGCTTGGTTTGATTTTATTGCAATTCAGAAACAGTGGTTGAGAAATTCATAGATCGACAAAATATTGCAGAATAAAATTACTTTAAAGTATATAAGAAAAATAATGAGGGAAAATAAGATAGTACACAGTCCTCCTCCTTCAAATTTTCTTTGAACATTTTCCACTATCAGACTATTTGGAAAAAAAATCAGAATAAAGGCTTATTATATCCATATACTTGAGTTGTCAAATTATCTGTTTTGAAATCATAGTTTGAACTCTGTTATTATGCCTATTTCCTGATGCTGCATTTTAGAAGGATATGTCTGTGTTTGACATGAAATATGTTTCAAGATATGCTATTTTTCTACTTTATATTATTGCATTAACTTCCAGAATTAAAAAGTGGCCCTTTTCCTCCATATATCATGTCAACTTCTAACACAGAGACTGATTTTTAAGGATTATAATTAAAGTGTATCCAAAGAAGAGTGTTGGAAAGAGAATGAAATGTGAGTACTCTGTCAATACACTTGCTCTGACAGCCAGAAAATACTACATAGCTATTTGGAAGAGGAAAAATATTTTTTTCCTCAATTCTTGTAAAGTATTAGTTGGAATGGACCCATGGACCAAAAGAGAGATTAACAAGAGAAACGCCAGAGAAGTTTATTGACATGTGTATTTCATATATACGTGGAAGACAGCAAGGGAATGAGTAGCTGTCAAGGAGGTGAGTTTGAATTTCAGCTTGTATAACGCGTTGTTCAACAAAGAACAGTAAATTTTAGGGAAGTGACATGACAAAGGAAAAGGATTTTGAATTTCTAAAGACAGCAACTTGAGGCAAGGCAAAGAAAAGGCAGATAAAGGCTAAGTAAAGCTTGTTAACGTACATTCCTCTGGTGCATCTCCAGGCCCATAACAGTCTAATGTTCTCTTCAGTAGATAACATTTGTTCTCCCTGGTTTAGAGGGGAGGTGGGATATTTTTTATCTTTGTAAATGTATATCTTCCTTTTAGGTAAATAGAGGCAGAGAGCTTTTCTTCATCTGCTTCTTAATTGCCTTCAGCTCAACAATCCTTATGCCAAACCATCCTATTTTGGGGTGGCATATTCTGATCTCCCATAGATGAACTGGTTCAGGAAGAGCCTTTTCTTAAATTACTACTCACTCCACTCCCACACACAGTTTCATATTATCTACCTACTATAATGCATTGAACATTTATACTCTATTATGGGACTTAAGTCACATTCTCAGATACAGCATGATTAAATGCATTGAAAAATGTGGTACTCATGTATTATTACAAGATAGAAAAAAATTCTTATAAGGCAGTCAGTATATTGTGTATAACTACATTTGTGTGTGTGTGTGTTGTATGTGTGTGCATGTTTGTGTGTGTATGTTTGTGTGTGTATAAACTCCTCAATGTCATCAATAGGTTCTTGGAAACTGTGACTTTAATCAAAACGATGCATAACAAAATCCATTTTTTCCATATTATAATTATATCTAAATGACTATGTTATTCAAGGACCTATTGTACATCATTTCACTTAAGGTCATATTTTCCCAGAACTTAACAATATTTAGTGGGTTCTTACTGTGGGGATGTGTGTGTGTGTGTAATACATGCACACAGAGATGGACATGAATGATAGTAAGTTGAAAGCAGCTTTTAATTTTTTTCTTTTATTTATGTGTATCTTCTAAGGAGTCTACATATAACACAACATATTCTAATGCTGTATTATAAGAATGTAAAAATGAATATAATTCATGTAATTTATGGCAAAAATAGCTATCTCATCATCAGCCTTTAGAGTTTCTACACCTGCTAAAATTAAGAAAAAATAATTACATATTTTCAGTTTTCTTCATAACATGCTCATATTTTCATTTTCTTTCTTCCTCTCTCTTTCCTTCACCTTCTTTTTTCTTTGTTTTTTTCTTCCTTTCTTCATCTTTTCTTTTTCCCTTCTCTCCTTCCTTCACCCATCCTAAAACATGCATTAAGCCATGTTTCAACAATGGATTACTGTGATATGAGGTTTATAAAAGCATACTTTAGAACACTTCTGCCCATCAAAATTAGTCAACCTAGAAATGGAAATGAAATGTGCATTATTAGCTATAGGGTTGTATATAATAAGAACCTTAAGAATTGTGCCATTGTGTTGTGTCTTTTTCCCTAAAAATTGAATGGGCTTTTTATACTGAAAATATGAGGCAAGATAGATGAAGATTGGGCACTTGTTTGGATCAGGAATTGTGGATAGAATATTGTTCCAAGTTCTTGTGAAGATAAAATACAGATTATATTTTTAAAACATCATGGAAACCTTTCAGTTTTATTTGAAAAATTTGTGAATGGAAACGTTTTGTGATGTAAATAAAGCTTGAATAATGAGTTGATATATTTTCCTATATCTCTTCCTCTTAACATTTGCCTCCCATTCCAATACTTCTGTTCTATATTCCATTTAGTTCGGTTTTTATGGTTCACTATTTTTCATGGAAACTATCATATTCTGAGTGTATCCCTCTGCAAATGATTTGGTAAATGCAAAAAATGTAATGGTATCTCCTGTTGATAGATCTGTATTTTACCAAAAACCTTCTTGAGAAAGAAAACTTTGCTACCAAATGCAGTAGTTCAGATGATAATCATTTCAATCTCTGTAACAATTGGTGATATGATTGTGTTGCCCCATTGAACAACTGTATAGGCTGACTACATTAGCTAGAAATGTACTTGACTTCATACCTCCACTGTGTTTAGAACAGTTTGTTGACAGCTTGTATGTAGTAAGGCTGATTTTATTAATATGTAGGTTTTTAAGCATAGAGATTAAAACAGGCTTGCAAAGTGCTTGAATCTAAATTGAGATGAAAATTAGCCAAACATCTTAAACATTAATTAAAATGTTATCAAAGCTTTAAAATTTTAATCACATATCAATGATTAAAAGTTATGATGTACTTCCCTTAGCCATACTCTGGCTAGAGGAGCAGCTTTCTCATTTTGCAGCAATGCAATTTTTTTTTTTTTGATACTGAGTCTCACTCTGTCACCCAGACCAGAGTTCAGTGGCATAATCTCAGCTCACTACAACCTCCACCTCCAGGGTTCAAGCGATTCTTCTGCCTCAGCCTCTTATCTGGGACTACAGGAACGCACCACCATACCCAGCTAATTTTTGTATTTTCAGTAGAGACAGGGTTTCACTATGTTGGCCAGGCAAACTCCTGACCTTAAGTGATCCTCCCACGTTGGCCTCCCAAAGTGTTGGGATTACAGGCATGAGCCAGCATGCCCGGCCACAAATTTTTTTGGGAGCAAAATATAGAATTATGTAATGTTACAAATACTATCAATATGATCTAAACACAGAAGTATAATCTTTCGTTACTCACAATAGAAGCTAGTAAATTAATACATTTCTTTATTTTTTTTTTTGAAACAGCCTCACTCTGTCACCCAGGCCAGGCTGGAGTGCAGTGGCACAATCTCGCCTGACTGCAACAGAGTCCTCCCGGGTTCAAGTGATTTTCCTGCCTCAGCCTCCCGAGTAGCTGGGATCAGAGGTGCCCACCACCACGCTCACCAAATTTTTTTGTATTTTAAGTACAGATGGGGTGGGTTTCACCATGGTGACCAGGCTGACATTGAACTCTTGGCCTCAAGAGATCCACCTGCCTCAGCCTCCCAAAGTGTTGTGATTACAGGTGTAAGCCACCATGCCTGGCCAAATTAATAATTTTTTTAAAAATTAAACTAGCTTTAAAATGTGTATGCAATTCTTATAGTGGAAAGAGAGAGATTGAAACAAAGTACCTATACTATAGAGCAAATTATATAACTAAAAGTTGAGTTTATACAAACACATAAAGGAAACCATAACTAAATAATGTCCAATACCACAATGTTATTATGCCTCACCCTATATGGCACTTGTTTTCCTAAGCCAATCACTTAAGCTTTAACTCATAAATTTCCTCTCAATTTCTCCTGAATCTATATCCCATTGTTGATTGAGATTCTCTTGACAAGACCAATTCAGAAGATACTGCCTTGAGGAGGTAAGCTGCAGATATGTCTGTTTGCCCTTTACATCCACTCTTCACTTGCTCAGAGATGCATGGATTACATCAGAAGGCTCCTGAGCCATCTGACATTCAGTTGGCTTCCACAAATGGGCAAAGAAAGGAGAAGATGAAGGGGAAGAGGCAAATAATAGCCAGGTATGTGTTGCATAGGTTCTCTCCAAGCTGGCTGCCTTCTTTTCTAAATACGGCTCATGTTATATGACATTTTCCCATTAGATTATGTTTTTTTCTGACGAAATTTTTCTTCTGTATTCCTTGTTTTGTCAGTGTATGACATTACCTCTTATAGTTACCCTATACTCTACTCACACCTCTCTTAAGCTTTCCTTTACTAAAAACACATTGGTTTATCCAAATTTGAGGGTGACATTTTCTTGCTGATACACCAAGTATTATAGTAATTGGTGCTTGAGTTGTCTCTGAGAAAAAAAAAAACTCAAAATGAGATTCTTGGATTGGACTGTGCATATTAAGGATCCATGCATAAACTCCTTTTGTGGAGGTGGGGATTCACATAGCTTGTGGCTAATTTTTGCCAGGTGTGGCATCACAATTACTCAAATGACAACTGTGGTGGCATAGGATGAGTGCAAGTATAAAGTATTGGAAGATCAAGCGGCTGAAGCAATTAATCACTGTAGCAATAGTAGTAATTATTATTACATTTGGTTTCTCATGACAACCAAGTATATATTCTCTATATACTTGAGAATGTATACAGGGAAAATGTAAAACTAACAGGTATAAAATGCAGTAAGAACACATGGAGAAACAGAATGTCATCAGGGCAGCTTTGAAGGAGCCCATCTTTTAATAATTATAAGCGTTGCAGAGATGCAACATACTTGGAACTCTCAACCCTTTTGGTCCTCTTAAGCTAATGAAAAGGCACTGAAAATCGGCACTGGGGGGAAAAAAGACATTGAGGAATGAGATGGGAAAATTATAAGGGTAAAAACATTTAATCTCTCAATTCCATGAACTTTCTGGCTACTGAACATAGACCCTCTCACTTTCTCTAGTCCTCTTCTGCCTAATAGCCTTACACTAACTATATTTGGACAGTTTCCTCAAGAGCTAATATCAATTCTTTTCATGACCCACTTCTACCATCTCTCATTGATTCTAGGGCCATAAGAAATGTTAGCTTTTAGCCAAGACAGGAATATAAGATCTTTTTCAAAGGAAGGTTGTTAAAAATATTTATTACGGGCCAGGCGTGGTGGCTCACGCCTGTAATCCCGGCGCTTTCTGGCTAACACGGTGAAACCCTGTCTCTCCTAAAAATACAAAAAATTAGCTGGTCGTGGTGGCAGGTGCCTGTAGTTCCAGCTACTCGGGAGGCTGAGGCAGGAGAATGGCATGAACGCAGGAGGCAGAGCTTGCAGTGAGCCGAGATTGTGCCACTGCACTCCAGCCTGGGGGACAGAGCGAGACTCTATCTAAAAAAAAAGAAAAATCCTTCAGAATTGGAGTTTTGTTCTTCTATCTTTAGCTTTTTCTTTAGAAACTGAAAGAAATACCTTAATATTTAGGTACTTACTAAATATTTATTATTCTATTATGTTGTGAATAAAGTACTAAGTAAATGCACGTACATTGTACATTTTGGTGTAGAATTTATGCTTATTTTGTTCAAAAGTCACATACAAGTAAAAATTGAATCACAAAATTTTAGAACTAGGAGGAAACTTAGCATCCCTTTTTATGTATGTATAGGTGGAACATAAAGTCAATCTAAGACTGTTATCTCCACATTTTCCAATCCCAAGAGTTAAAATCACCTAACCAAGACAACCTAGATAATAAAAGCAGATTCAAAACAAAAGCCTGATTCTACTAATTGACAGTTTGGTTCTCCTTTCCCTAGTTCCCTATATTTTGCTTTTCTCTTGGATATACACATTTTTAAAATATAGAAACATAAACATCTTTTTAGTTTTGTTTTCAGTTCTTGGGAAAGTTACTCAAAAATTCTGAATACGTATAAATTCACTATTTTGAATTTCATGCCCTATAACATTTTTCGCAAAAGTTCAAATGATTACAATGGAAATGACTCTAAAATATGGGAGAAGAGTATAATATAATTACCGACATGACCCTAGAATCAATTCCCCTAGGTCATAGATACAGAGATAGATATAGATGTCATCTGTGACATTAGAGCTTGCCACCCATGAAAGAAGATAGGGGGCATTAAGGATGGTCCAAAAAACCTGTGACTTGCTTCTACCCCAAAGAAAAGTCTATGTTTCTATTTCCCATGTATGTGCTTATGTGGTTACATAACATGAGATTCTATGTTGTATACATGTGTCTATGTGTCTGTATGAGAACACAAACTGTGTTGTGTTCTGAGTCCATAAGGAATACATAACAATCTGATTGAGCTTGGAAGCAAATGCTTCCCTAATCATGTTTCAGATCAAATGGTAGCCCTGACAATTCCTTGATTATACTCTTGTGAAACCTTAAGCAGAGTACCTGGCTATGCTGTGTCTGGCCTCCTGACTCAAAGAAACTATCAAATAATAAATGTGTGTTTTTTTAATTACCTAATTTTAATGATACTGTTATACAATAACAGGTAATTGATACAGGGTTTAATGTCAAAAGATCTATGTTCAGAATCTTGGCCGCACACTACTTACTGTGAGCTTAAGCAAGTTCCCAAGATTTTTACAATTGGCAATATAGAGTTCTATGAGAAAAAAAAAATGAATGTAAGTGGAGGCATGCAATTACCCAACGAATAACATTTTTCATCCTACAGCTACTAGGAATTTATATAGATTTAAGCATATAAAGGAGTTATATATTATTTTTCATTAAATTGGGAACATTAACAAAATTTTTTGATATGTAAAATGTACTTTCTTTACAACTGAAATAAAAGAAGCACAGAATATACATAAAAACCGGCAAGAAAATAAAAGACTATGTATATATATGTAAAACATAAAACAAAAAGACGGCAACAGTTTATTCACAGTTACCATTGATAATTTTTCATGAAATAAAAGGCCATTTCTTGCTGGCAAAAGCAAAAATGAACAAGATAATAAGCAATAAAAATCATATTACTAAGGTCAAAAATGCTTATTAGTACTTATTAGCATTTGCTGATGGTATTAACTGGATTAAGAGATAAAATGTAAAGACTTTCAGGGAATTGCCATATTTAATTCTCAGACTGGTGTAAATGGGAAAGGTTCATACCTTCAGAATACTGCAAGATTTTATTATTTTCAGACCATCAAATTGCTGCAGTTAAAATTAAAAGTACAAGCAGACCACGCTGTGTTTGTGTGTGTGTGTGTGTGTGTGTGTGTTTCAACATAATGATTAAAGTGGGTAAAAAACAATCTTCATACCCCACTCTCCTCCACCAAAAAACAAAAGAGTATAGAAACTAATCAGGCAGTTCTGTTCATTAGAAAAATATATCTCAGGGGTTCAAACCAAAGAAAGAAATATTGTTGATTTTTTTTTGACAGAGTCTTGCTCTGTTGCCCAGGCTGGAGTGCAGTGGCACAATCTCGGCTCACTGTAACCTCTGTTTCCTAGGTTCAAGCAATTCTTGTGACTCAGCTTCACTAGTAGCTAGGATTACAGGTGCCTGCCACCACAACCAGTTAATTTTTTTTTCTTTTTTTTTAGTGGAGACGGGGTTTCACCACATTGGCCAGGCTGGTCTTGAACTCCTGACCTCAAGTGATCCATCCACCATGGCCTCCCAAAATGCTGGGATTACAGGTGTGAGCTACTGAGCCCAGCCAAAAATATGGTTTTAAAATGTATATGAAAGATTGATTTGAAAAGCCAAAAAAGCCCTACTTGATGAAAAAGCTCAACCTCTTAACCTGTGTCTCCATTAGAATCAATTATAAACCTCAAATTTTGGGTTTTTCTTCAATTCTCTAACCAAGAAATTAAATCTCTACCAAGCTGAAGATCCCCCCCCTTTTTTTTTTTAACTAAAACTTCATTTCAACTTGTGAAATTCCTTTTTTTAGTGAAAATGCAACTGTAGAAAGTAGTTGTTAGATATGTGATTTAAAATATAAAAATTTTGACTAAGCTTTTAAACACCATTTCAGTTTTAAATAATTCGATTCAGTAAATTTGTAAGTGTGATTGATTAGATTGAAAGAATTGATTAAGTACCTTGAGAAAAAAAATCCTCTTGGGTATGCTTGCCTACCTTTTTACATGTTTGAAGAGTTTGTATTAAATTTATCAACATCACAGTAGTTTATTAAAGATTGCATATATAGTACTTTGGATAAGGGAAGTAAGTTTGTTAAGCTTATGAGTTAAATAGAACTTTAATCACAGAACAAACTAAAGTGTTTTGCCTTAGTTTTTCAGTCTTCCTATGTTTATGACAGGAATGAAAATGTTTACATTATATTTATGGTCAAATATGATTTTGATTTTATCTATGTCATTTATACATATTTAATATTAGTTAAAACCCAAGCAATATTCCATGCAAAGACAACCCACATATTCAAAAAATAAACAAAAGCACCTAATTGACTGTAGGACAACAAACAGAATTATATAAGACAAAGAATAAGTTTAAGAAATGGATGTGGAATTAACTAGTAGTAGTGAATCAACAAACATATTTCAACAACTCCATTTATTTTATTTTTTGAGTTTCTGGTTGATCTGCCTATATTCTAGGCAGAGAGAAAGCTCACATCATAATCCTCCCCCATTTCTCCTCTGATTTCAGATTTAATTTTTAATATAAGATATTTAAAACTTTTTATTCCATAGATAAATTTGTACAATAGAAAATGTGGTTTTTCAGTACCTCTAGGAGAATTCTGAGTTGCCGTAACCCTACGGTTAAATCTGTTTTCTCACCTATAAAATCATTCAGATTAACAATTCTGTAAACAATAAGGGAAAATTCTTTAAGAAGTTATTGAAAATAATAAAACAGAAGGATGTTATGACTATACTACATGTGAATTAGAACTGTTACAGAAAAATGTTTTGTTTCTATAGGCAATTTGCTTCTGGAAACAATTAATTGGAGGACATATTTAATAACCATACGTGCTCAAGCACACTTTGCTTTTTTCATGTAAAAGTGGGCAAGTATTAAGACTAAATTCTGTCATTTTTTTCTATGGCAGTGCCTATTGTAGAAAAATAAATAAGCTTAAGTTTGATAATTAAAGCACCACAAATGTAATTAACTAAAGAGTACTCAAATGTTCAAAGTTTTCTGATAGGCTTATCATTTGAGAGGTTAATCCAGCCAAACAAATTTAATTTAATGTACTCTAACTGCAAATGAAGTAAACTTTCTAAGTCGTATTCCTTTTCAATAGCACAGGTACTTGCCCTTTTTAAAAAATCAAATAAATAAACTAAACTAAATTAAGATTCTTTCAGATATTTTCTAAAGGTCATTTTATTCATTTGGTCTGTAAGATGATGAAAATCATTTTACACATTGAAGAAGCTATTTTAAAGCCTGACAAAGTACTTTACTTTCAAAAATATTTTCTAATAATCATTGCATAAATGTTTCACCTCCTTGGTTAAATTAATTCCTATATGTGTTTTATTCTTTTTGATGCTATTGTAAACTGAACTATTCTCTTAATGTCTTTCTTAGCTTATTAATTGTTAGGTATACAAGTACAAGTGATTTTTGTGCATTGGTTTTGTAATTACTACTTTGCTGAATTTAGTTATTAGTTGTGTGTGTGTGTGTGTGTGTGTGTGTGTGTGTGTGTGTGTGTGTGTGTAGAATCTTTAGGGCAGGGATGCCCAATATTTTGGCTTCCCTAGGCCACAGTGAAAGAAGAAGAATTGTTTTGGGCCACACAGATAATACACTAACACTAGCAATAGCTGATGAGCTACAAAAAAAAATCCCCAAAAATAATCTCATAATGTTTTAAGAAAGTTTATAAATTTGTGTTGGGCCACATTCAAAGTTGTCCTAGGCTGCATGTGGCCTGCTGGTCGTAGGTTGGACAAGTTTGCTTTAGGGTTTTCTACATACAGTGTATTTAAGAAAGAGGAAGATTGTTTAACTTCATATAATAATAAGCAGATATTTTAATATGTTTTATTTTTACATAATATTATTCAAATATTAATCAGAGAGCCACCTGAAAGTGATTATCTACTTTCTCAACATAACTTTTTCCCACTATAAACAGGCATTGTTATGCAGAATATATAAAGACCTTCTGAAATCCTACAAGAAAACAAATGATCTGATTGAAAAGTGTGTAAAGAACTTGAATCGATATTTTTTCAAAGAAAATATACAAATAATAAACACACGAAAAGATGGTGAACATCACTAATCATTGGGGAAATGAAAATGAAAACTAAAATAACAAACCACCTCACGTTCATTAGGATGGCTACTAGACAAAAAACCTAAAAAATAGCAAGTGTTGGTGAGCATGTGGAGAAATTGAAACACTAGTGCACTGTTGGTTGGAAGGTAAAGTGGTGCAGCCCAAAATTTCAGTTACACAGAAGAAGCAAGTTCAAGAGATTAATTTTGCATCCTAGTAACTATAGTTAATAACAATGTATTGTACACTTGAAAATTGCTAAGAGAGTAGATTTTAAGTGCTGTCTGTACAATAAAATAAGTGAGGTAATACATTTGTTAGTTGGCTTGATTTAACCATTCTACAATACATACACATATCAAAACATCATGTTTTACAAAAGAAATATATACAATTTTTATTAAAAAATTGAAAGTTTAAAATAAAATCACATGGAAACTGTGGAAAACGTTATGTTTCCTCAAAAATTAAAAACAGTATTACCATGTGATTCAGCCATTTTACTTCTGAGTATGTACTCAAAAGACTTGAAAGCAGTCTCTGGAAGAGGTACTTGTATACCCGTGTTCCTGGCAGCATCATTCACAATAGCTAAAACTTGGAAGCAAATTAAGCATCCATCCATGGATAAATCAATAAACAAAATGTGGTATATACACAAAAGGAATATCGTTCAGCCTTGAAAAAGAAGGAAATTCTGACACATGCTACAACATGGATCAAGAGTGAGGCTGGTATGCTAAGTTAAATAAGCCACTCATGAAAAGACAAATATGGCATGATTATACTTGAAAATGACCCAATACTTCCATATATTTTTAAATAAACATAGGTGTTTACTTTTCTGAGCTGCAAGTTTGAAATTTACAAAATGATCTTCAGGCCTCTCAAAGTATCAAAGAACTGAAACTCACCATATAACCACATCCAGACAATGAGATGCAGGATCCCTCATTCATTATTCTTGCTTCCTTGTCCCTCTGTAATTCCTGTTTCTTGCACATTATTGCATTTCTTCCCTACTATATAAACCCCTAGTTTTCATCAGTCAGGGAGATGAATTTGAGACAGCTCCCATCTCCTTGGCTGTATCACCTGATTAAAACCTTCTTCCTTGGCAATATTCATCGTCTCAGTGATTGAGTTCGTGTGTCAAACAGCAGGACCTAGACCAAATCCCTGGTGTTTTGGTAACACACTTTTATGGGGTAAAGTAGTCAAAATCATTGATAAAGTAGAATGGTGGTTACCAACGACTTGGGGAGGGTGTAATGAGGAGTTATTGATGAATGGTATAGAGTTTTAGTTTTGCAAGATAAATAGAGTTCTAGAAATAGGTGGTGGTAAAGGTTGCACAACCATATGAATATACTTAATATCACTGAACTGTACACTCAGATATGTTTACATCTTTTCCTCTTCCTTCAGTTGTCCTTATTGTATTTGCTAGAAGGCATTAGGGCCAATTATCCCCCATAAGTATGGAAAGCCTTCTCTCTGTTCAAATGTTCATCAGCATGAAGGGTCCAAAAATGGCCAGAGGACAATCTGAGCTTCCAATTAGTCAGAACAATGGCTGAGTTTCATCGTCAAAGCGTTCAACTTCTGGTCCTAGAACTCAAATGTCACCCAACTGAAGGTCACAGACAAGAAAGCCAAAATTATTCACAGATTATTAAGTAAGATAGCAAGAGAGATCACTTTCATCTTCACTTCAAGTTGTCCAGGCTCTGTTATGTCATGCCATCTCCTGCATAGCTATTCAGGAGAGGGCATGCCTTTGTGACCTCTAATTTAAAGCATATGCCACATACTGTAAGAGAATGACCAAACCTCATTGAAGTTCGTCTTCTACTAGCAGTTATCTGAGAATTAAGAATTCTATCCTACCATCTTCTTGTGCTAGCTGCTTCTGAATGGTAGGCATTTTAGAAACATTATTGGATTTGTCTGTGGTGTGAGCTCTTTGCTATGATTCTTCACCTTAAAATAAATCACCTTGTTGGAAATGAGGTGGTATGTCCACCAGATAATGATCAAAAGCATTGGAAAGATGTTCTCTGAACATATGAATGTTGTTTCAGGTAGAAGATCTACAGACAAGTGACACAAATCCATACTGAATAATATTTATCCATATAAGGACCCTCCTCCGTGGTAAAAGTGGGTTTAATGCCACTGGTCAGTGAGCTGGTTCCCTGAGGAATGATACCATATTAGGGATTCAGATTTGGGTTCTATTACTGGCACATTGAGTAACAGCAACAGAGGTAACCAGATTAGCCTTAGTAATGCTATCTTGTTGAGCCCACGTATTAATCCCATTTAGGTCACTATGAGCACTTTACACACAGGATCATTTATTTATTCCTATTGAGACCAGGAAGCCTATTCTGTTACAGCATCCCCCACTGACATCCCTAATCTACAGAGAAAAAAAATGAAAACAGACTGTAGGGCTCTTCAAGGAAGAGCAGGATGCCCCTTTACCAATATACTTGTTAAATCTTGCTGAAGTGCGTGTCCTCTGGTTATCTTAGAAGTGTATAGATAAAAGACTGGTTTATCAGATTACACATGAAGATAAATTCATTGCACATTTCCATCACTCTGAAATTTTAAACTCCTCTAAAGTAGGGCTTCTCAACTTTAATGTGCACATGAATCACCTAGAGATCTTGTTAGAATTATAACTTCTGATTTAGTAGATATAGGGTAGGAGGGTAGAGCCTTCTAGTTGATGCTGCTTGTCTATGTGTCTCACTTTATGAAAGTAGGCTTTATCACAGTGTTTCTAAAGTGTGGTCCCCTGACATAAGCATCATCTTCACATGAGAACTTGTTCAAAATCCATATTTGCGGCTCCATCCCAAACTATTGCATTAGAAACTCAGAGATCCCAATTCAGCAATCTGTGTTTAAATAGCCATCCATGAAGCTGGGCATGGTGGCTCATGCCTGTAATCCCAGCACTTTGGGAGGCCGAGGCGGGTGGATCACTTGAAGTCAGGAGTTCGAAACCAGCCTGGCAAACATGGTGAAACCCCGTCTCCACTAAAAATAAAAATAAAAATAAAAAAATATTACCCAGGCATGGTGGTGGGCACCTGTAATCCCAGCTACTTAGGAGGCTAAGGGAAGAAAATCTCTGGAGCCTGGGAGGCAGAGGTTGCAGATTGCGCCATTGCACTCCAGCCTGGGCGACAGAGTGAGACTCTGTCTTAAAATAAAATAGCCATGCATATCACCCTGATGCTTGCTGAAATTTGAGAACCTTGTTTTATAATGTGCTGTAAAAGTTCAGACATTTTGACTTCATTAACTATAAGCTATTACTGAGACTTGGTTTCAGTTAGCTAATCTAGCTGACTATTAATGCCACTTTTCATTGTGGTAGCCAAAACATCACACCCTGAATTCAGGGTGAATGCATTTGTGCAAAAGAATTCAGCTTCAGCAAGTTTTGTATTTTGTTGCCCATTGTCTAACATCTTTAGAATTCACTCCCGTGCATGATTTCTAGCTCCCTGCCAATAGTGACAATGACCTATACCTTTTTTTGTTTTGTTTGGAGACGGGGTCTCGCTCTGTCGCCCAGGCTGGAGTGCAGTGGTGTGATCTCGGCTCCCTGCAAGCTCTGCCTCCCAGGTTCACGCCATTCCTCTGCCTCAGCATCCTGGGGAGCTGGGACTACAGGCACCCACCAGCACGCCCAGCTAATTTTTTTGAATTTTTTTAGTAGAGACGGGGTTTCACTGTGTTAGCCAGGATGATCTCAATCTCCTGACCTCGTGATCTGCCCACCTCGGCCATCCAAAGTGCTGGGATTAAAGGCATGAGCCACCACGCCCAGCCAACCTATACCTATTTTGTAGTATAGGCTATCTTGTTTTCCTTTGATAGAAACAGAAACATAATTATTGGGGCTTTTTCCTTAAAGGGTTTGTCTACATGAAACTATCCCAAAGATGCCAGAAGTACTCATCAAGTCCCTGATGAGTGAGCTGACAATTCAGTGCACATAGTATGTCTATACAAAATAAAGAAGCAATCATCCTTACATAATGTTTTATAAAACCAGCTTTTGATATGTATTTTGCTGTAAAGATCAGCTATTATTGATTTCTGACAAGGCATTTCAATAGAGATATTTTTCACTAAGGCTCCATTTACATGATTCAGCAGTCAACAAAACCAGAGCTGGGGCCGAATCATCCTACAGGAGTTCAGAGAAGACCTACACGTGGATAGCAACAACACGTGATCACAGGAAACCCACGAAGAACAATGTTTTCCCAGAAATAAAGGGGTCTATTTCATACATACAAAGGACCTACACTCCAATCCACTGCACAGACAAATAATTTACATCTGCAAAATATATGTATGGATAATGATCCTTCATGTGAAGCTTGAGGCTAAAATATACCAATGACGCATTCAAGGGATATTCAGCTTTAGGAGGTTTCTATCTTGCTATAGCAACTTTTGAAAAAATTAAACATATAATTTTAGGAAAACGAATGAGATCATTGCCACACAGATATATTAAATAGGCTAGGGAAACAATGGAGGATATTACATGTACTGATGGTCGTGGTCTTTAGTATAGGTAAAGCAACTGTGGTCAGTTTTCCCTACGGCGGCCTTCTTTTAGGTTGAACAGTATGAAGTTGCTGCGTTTTGACCAATTGGCACCTCCATGTGGCAGTTTTATGTGTCTTAACCTAATAGTTCATGAAAACAAATTTATTTTATTCACTCATGGGAGAATCTGTCTTTATTCTTTGCATCAGGAATTAGAATCCAGACAATAAATATACCTATGTGCACATGTAAAATTTACTCTCTTATTATTAGAATAGGTTTTACTTATTCCCACTCTGCATCTTTCTGATTTCAGTAGTTGCAATCTCTAGAGATCACTGTGATTATGGGTAAGATGATAATGACCTTATTCCAGAGGGGGAGTTTGTAACCTAAGCTAAGTCAATAAGCCATACACACAATCATCTATTTGTTCAGAAATGGGTATGTTACAATGGTGGGCTAAACAGAGAGGGGTTGGTGACTGTTGAAAGTGTTATGCGTATAAATTTGAAAGTGGAATAGGATAGACTGAGATTATGAGGGAAGACTGTCTTAAAATGAAGTCATGATCAATGAAGTAAAAGCTGGCAGATAGTAATACCGCTAAACTCTTGGGTCAGTCCTTGCCTGAAGCCTGAGAGGAATTCTAGACATTCAGATTCATAAGCCAATGAATATGCTATATTCTGTGTGGCAATTTTAGTTATGTTTTTATTACTTTCACAATAAAGTATCTTAACACATATGTGAAGGCAGTCATTCTATCTATATCTATATATATAAAATCATTAAAAATATATTAACATAAATACATAAATATTATGCAAACTATTGGTAAATTTATTACGCTCTATAGCTCCAAAACAATTTACATTCAAAATCATACAAATATGTGTGTGCATATATATATACATATATCTTTTATAATTATTAAGTTGCCACTCTAGAAGTGAAGAAATGCATGTCTTATACACACACACACACATTTGTATGTATACAAATTACATCTCTTCTAGAGTGGCAACTTAATAATTATAAAAATGTTATATGCAGCTAGTGGTAATGAGTGCTGGGTTTGGATTTCTGATCTGGTATGTGGATACTAATGCTTTGGGATTCCACTAATGTGTTAGGTGTAAACAGATGTGAGACAGAAGTAAAGTGGTAGGTAGGGGTGATGGG
This sequence comes from Pan troglodytes, assembly GCF_028858775.2. NCBI lineage: Eukaryota > Metazoa > Chordata > Mammalia > Primates > Hominidae > Pan > Pan troglodytes. The sequence goes on from NC_072417.2 coordinate 40,471,438, forward strand.
GAATAATATTATTGAAATTCCACATTTTAAAGATTTCCAAATCCTCTGTTACCTTGTGAGGGGAAATCTTCATTCTTAATGACAAAGTTATTTCAGCCATTGATTATATTCCAAGACAGAAGTGCCTCCACTACCAGTTTCTCTAGTTGTGGTATGAACCTCAATATTCAGACAAATTGAATAACAGCTGATTATATCTGACAGGCTTTCAGAGGGCCTGGGGTCAAAAATAAAACCTTTTGAAGTGACAAATAGATGAAATCATTAAAGAAGTGGTAACTAATAGCATGATTCAATTTGTTCTAAGTAAAAAAAGAAAAAAAAGAAAGAAAAAAACAAAGTGAGCAACAGAAGCCAGAAGCTGTCAGAGGCACTTGATATATTTCTGTGATGGCATTTATAATCTCAAGGGATTGAGCGGGGAGCTTTATGTGGAAATGTGTGTGGGATATGTGTGTCAGAAAGAGAGGGAGAGAGGGAGGGAGAAGAGAGAGAGAAAGAGAGATCAAGATAGAGAGAGAAGTGCGAGAGTGTTTTGCTGTTGATGAAGCAATTTTAAAAATATCACCTCATTTGGGCCTTGCAACAAACCTACACAGTGTGAAGGGCAGTTATTATTATCCTCATTTTAAAAATGATGAAAGAGAGGCTGATGTCCTTAGTGGCTAAATGACTTTAGTACAGACAAATAGCTAGTGAATGGTGGACTTGGGATTATATTTCATATCTTCGGACTGCAAAATCCTTAAAAGTTTTACAACTCCTTCATATTATAATGCACCACTCATAAATGAAATCTAAAAAGCTGCTAATACAGTTTCAAATTGAATATTTTGTCACATCCTAGACTAATAAATCCAGTTGTATCTATATATAGTTATACATATCTCTTCAAATTTCCTTTAGGGGGTAAGATTATCATATATATGTATGTGTGTGTATATATATATACACACACATATATATGCATACAAACAAATTATATATATTATAAAGATATATATCTAGATCTACCTATACATACACTATATAAAGATCTATGATACACACACACACACATACACACACAACAAGATTTGTTAGGCTAGGATGTGACAAAATAAATATAACCTGGTAAATTTATTGAGAGAGAAAAGAAAAACTGTCTTTTGTAAATGTGTAAATATATATATACGTCTTAAAGAGATACATAAAGATATATAATTACATATCTTTATAAAGATATATTTAAGATATATCTATATTATATATAGACATTATATATTATGTGTATGTATATATAAAGAAATATATATAAAGATATATATAAAACATATATATTACATCTTTGTTTATCCTTTTGCAAAAGACAGTTTTTTTCCTCTCTCAATAAAATTATCAGGTTATATTTATTAAGGTGAAAAATAAATATATGATGTAGTTTGCCTAAAACTCTTAGGTGCTTCTGAACTTTCTCATAAAATACTTAAATATTTATTTGGACACCTTTGGGCATCTTTAAAGCTACTCTAAATCTTCTTCTACCCTTTCAATTCCCACATGAAAGAGAAAGCCAAATAATTTTTTCTCTGTTTCACTAGCAGTGAGAAGTGGCCCTGTCATCCAGTTCTGGGTCATAAAATACCAATGTAAAAATTTGTGCTTCTGAGAAAGTTTGGCTTTCTCACAGTAAAGAAGAAAGCTTTCGTGCAGATTTTACTTTTTTCTTGCTTTAAATCTGAGCACAATGACTAGAGAGACAGCAGTAATCTGTCCACCTAAAGGAAAGTTGAAAGCAATCCGGGAGGCAGCCCTGACATGTTTGCACTACTGAAAACACACTAGCAACTGCCATCCTCTGGATTTGTCTTGGTGGGAGGTGGAGGCAGAGGGAAGGGAGGTGTTGTAGGTTTTACTGTTGTTTATATTTATTCACATCTGAAATATCCAAATAATGCTTTTTTGGTCCCCAAAACTCTTGAAACTACTTAACACATGTGCTATGTCACTACTTAGGACAGACAATTTTAACAGCATCATCAGGCATTTTAAATATGCACCATTCTTACCTAAGTGCAAATGGGCACCCCTCAATCAAAGAATAAAAGGGGTCCCTATCATGCTAACGTTCTTCAGCACCTTTGCATTTCTGTTGGATCAAGTATATGGTACCTTATAAGTATCTTGTTGATGCAGACTGACTTTTCAGACTAACACTATATGCTCCTGCTAAGTGACTATTTGCTACCATTGCCACCTCCTTTTCCTTATTTATGCTTTTCCATCTAGCAGCAATACTTTCTCATAATTTTCTCCTCTGCAGTGCTGCCTGTTGACGACTAGGAATACTCTTTACAAGCTTATCTACAGCAATATCTCTTACTTAAAGCCTTGCCTGCATTATCTCTCATTTAAAGCCTTGCCTGGTACTTGTAACCAAAATTATGTTCTTCCTTTTAATCTCCTTGGGGAAATTGTTACTGCTCATGTGGCATTAATATCACACATTTTATTGTACTATTATGTGCAGTAGACACATTCCTTGTCATTTGCAAAATTATCACACTCACTCCCAGTAGACCATACAGCTAGCTCCTTGAGGGCAGGAAGAGTATGTGATTCATTTTCCTTAGTCATACAGTATACAGCACAAAGGTGATAGTGGTGGGATAGCTATGGGTACCAAGGCTGAAAGAGTTTGTTCTCTGCAAAAAGTGATTCCCTTCTTCATGCCCTCCTCTACTGCTACAAATTTCTCAAGAATGAGAGTAAGCAAAGAGGAAGGGCTATCTTGTAGATACAATTTTAGAGAGTTTGATATTTATGTATAAAATCTAAAACAGAGATTTCCAAATCAGACATTTTAAAAAACTACCTCTGCATAATATTGTCGGGGGTTGGAAAATTCCAGCACACAGGCCAAATCCAGCCCAGTGGGCTGATTTGATAAAGTTGTATTGGAACCCAGCCACATATTTGTTTCTGTAATATCTAAGTCTGCTTTTGCAGCATAAAGGAAGAGTTGAGTAGATGCCAGAGAGACCCATACAGCCTACAAAGCCCAAACTATTTACCCTCTTGCCCTTTATAGAAAAACTCTGCAAACTGTTATTAGGAAGGTTATAAAACAATGTTAGAAAAACAAGTTTTTAGCATTTTTCTTGATGGCAGAACTTCTCTAACCCTTTGATTACTATTACAAATTTTCATATCATTTTCCTGAGCTGTCAAAATTATTTTCACCATAGAAAAATTTTTAACAGACCTTATCTTCTCAGGCCAAGTGATCTGAGGATCGCATTTGGCAAATGCTGCTTTAAAAAAGTGCAAAAAAAGAATTGTTAAAATGATTTGCAGTTTTCCCTTCAAGTAATTGCCTCATCTGTTAATATTTAACCCTGTGAATGTGCTTATTATTCTAGTAATTTTCTAGGACACAATTAAGTGACATTGAAAACTGCTCTGGCCCATGATAAAAGAAATACTTAAGCTTCCTTGAGATAAAAAGTTACAGCATACCTTGTGCTATAAACAAGTTAGGTGGTAATTATCTGAGTGATGTAGATAATTAACATCAAAACAGCAGCAAATGTACTTGAGGGGAATCTACGATGTTGGACTTAAATTATTTAATCTAATTTAAATGGAGTCAGGAATATCAGACTTTAGATATATTAATGTGGATAGATCACACAATTATAAATTCCGTTAGATGTAGAACTTTCTGTATTTTCTTATAGTTCTTAAATTACTGCTTTCCTTAACCTCAATGATTTCCCTTAGAAACTATGGTTGGTCTCATTTATATCCCTTTTAAAATAACTATGTTTCTTTAACTTGAATAAACATAGTGTTGATGTAAAAAGGTACTAAATCAAAATGTATTTTTTTCCAGTTTTAGAAGGGTGCACAAATTATTTAGTGATCAAATTCATTTAACCGAACAGTAGTGAAACTGCCTTTGCAAAAATGGTAACAGGGAGAAAATTATGACAGTGAAAGAGATCTGACCTAACCTACTCCATCTTGCCTTTAACCTCTAAATTGCTCTTAGTCATTCCTGGGCATGGGCCAAGCTAACTTTGGGAGAAATTTAGTTTATAGTTTACATGATAATAGCCCTTCCCAGAAACTCAACTGCCTTTGTAAAACTAATGAAAGTCCACCAGGTTAGGAGGCTGAGAGGGGCCTGAATATTGCTAAGACCCCTGTCTTGGGGTCTGGATTGCGACCTCTTTCTGGTTATATAACCTCAGACCATATGTCTTCCTACTGTCAATGGAGAGGCAGCATGATGCAGTAGAACCTACTATGGCTGTGAAGTCAGACCCAGGTTTGAGTCTCAGTCCCTCTGCTTAGTATTACACAACTTAGGCTTAAACAATTACCAGTCATTGTTCTAGAGGTTACAAGATCTGCAACTTCTCTAATTATTTTTGTAATTAACATCACTATTTTAGAACCTAAGATTGGCTTTTTAAGGTGTTTTTACAGACTTTTGCATTTCTGAAAACCTGATAACTCCACCTAGGCCAGGGACTACTCTGTGGCTCCAACTCAGAAGCACACTCAGTCCAGAAGGACCATTTTGTACACCTTATCAACCAATCAGCAATTTTCCTAGCCCTCTGCCTGCCAAACTGCCCTTGAAAAGCCCTAGCCTCCACATTTTGTGGGAGGCTGATTTGAGTAGTAATAAAACTTTAGTCTCCCATTTAGCCAGCTCTACATGTATTAAACTCTCTCTATTGCAACTCCCCTCTCTTGATAAATCAGCTATATCTGGGCAAGATGAACCCATTGGGTGGTTAGATAGGTCCATAAGGAATTATAATTATGTTGATGCATGTGTACTCCAAAGAGACTACTTAGGACTATCTCACAAAGTTATATTCAATATATAAAGACCCACAGCCTCAGATTTATACATCATGAAAACTTATTGGTTTTATCAGAGGCATTTGAACCAAAGATACTCCATTATGAAGAGGGGCTGGGAAAAATAAGGCTGAGACCTGTTGGGCTGCATATCCAGGAGATTAGACATTCTTAGTCACAGGATGAGATAGGATGTTAGCTCAAAGTACAAGTCACAAAAATCCTGCTGATAAAACAGATTATGGTAAAGAAGCTGCCAAAACCTGCCCAAACCAAGATGGTGAAGAAAGTCACCTCTGGTCATCGTCAGTACTCATTATTAGCTAATTATAACGCATTAGCATGCTGAAAGACACTCCCACCAGAGCCATGACAGCTTACAAATGCCATGGCAACATTTGGAAGTTGCCCTATATGGTCTAAAACAGCAGAGAGGAACCTCAATTCCAGGAATTGCCCACCCCACCCCTTTCCTGGAACACTCATGAATAATCTACCCCTCGATTAGCACATGATCAAGAAATAACTATAAGTATACTCGGTTAAGCAGCCCATGCCACTGCTCTGCCTATGGAGTAGCAATTCTTTATTCCTTTACTTTCTTAATAAATAAATTCTTGTACAAGGATCAAGAACCCTCTCTTGGGGTCTGGATTGGAACCCCTTTCCGGTAACATAACCCCAGACCAGAGGCCTTCTTATTGTCAATGGTGACGCAGCATGATGCAGTAAAGCCTACTATGGCTGCGGAGTCAGACTCAAGTTTGAGTCTCAGTCTCTGGTATTACACAACTTAAGCCTTTACATGAGAAAAAAAATCTGACAAATAAAGTTGCAGTACTTGAGTAAAGATACTAAAGGAACTTTATCTCATATTTTGTCAGTCAGTGGTATAACTGGGTTTTACCTATTCAAAATAAAATTTATTGATTTTTTAAATATTCTTTTTGGTCAATGTTTTGTTTCCTTGACCTGTTAAGACAATTGAGAACATCATTAATAATACTTATCAATGTAAAATGTTGTTTTGAATAATTTATGTTAGAGATATTTATTTAATATAATTATGATAAGAATTTTAAACAGATACATAAGATATACAAAATGCTGTAAGAAAAATAAGTAATACAATTGGAGTAAAAAAAGTAACATCTTAGAAAGGTTAAGTAATTGAAATATGTATTGAGGATATTTCTGCAAAATTACCAACGTTTTTCATAATTTTCATAATTTGTGTTCTTGTTGATTTATTACATAACAACAGTATTTTAATTGTCCGAGGAGAGAAACAGATTTTCTTTGTACTAATGTCAGGACAAAAACAGAAATCCACAAAATCTCAAAAAGGAAAAATTAAAGATGTCTTATGTTTTTCATGACTACCATTTTACACCTCTGATGAAACTGAATCAAAATGGCCTCATCATTATTAGTCATCATTTGTACACACTCTTACTATGCAAGTGGATTGAAAAGGTGTACGTGTAGAATACTTACTCTAATCCTTCAAGGAATTTATTATACAGAAGGGTAGAGAATTGAGAACTGTCACATATTAGAGTGTTTGTATTGGAAATATCGATACTGGTCTATAATTATCTATTTATCTATCTGTCATCTATCTAGTTGTGCATATGAAAACATATGAACCTATATGGTATTAATAATTATTAAATAATAAGTTATTTGTGCTACATTTTTATTTGAATGGCCTGAAAGAAAGTTCATCATAAACTCACCTGAACTCTAAATAGCAAGAATCTTGGGGACATGAAAATTTTCTCTTTTCAAGTATTCTTTTCATGATTTTGTATACTCATCAAACAATGAAATCATAATTTTAAAACAATTTCATGTGATTTTTTTGCATGAAAAAATTATATCTGAAATATATTGTTACACAGAAATTTAAATATGCATGTATGAGGAATAAAATCATGGTTGAAAAATATAAAGCTGAAGGCTCAGCCTCATATCCTTTTAAGTGTAGTGACACAGAAATGTCTTAGATACACAGAGAAGGACTTACAGCACTTTTAAAACTTGAGCATATTATTTAAAATATAATTTATTATTACTAAAAAAGAAAGTTATTTCAAATCTTTATTTAAAAAAATCTCCACGGGGGAGGAGCCAAGATGGCCGAATAGGAAAAGCTCCGGTCTACAGCTCCCAGCGTGAGCGACGCAGAAGACGGTGATTTCTGCATTTCCATCTGAGGTACCCGGTTCATCTCACTAGGAAGTGCCAGACAGTGAGCGCAGGTCAGTGGGTGCACGCACCATGTGCCAGCCGAAGCAGGGCGAGGCATTGCCTCACTTGGGAAGCGCAAGGGGTCAGGGAGTTCCCTTTCCGAGTCAAAGAAAGGGGTGACGGAGGGCACCTGGAAAATCGGGTCACTCCCACTCGAATACTGCGCTTTTCCGACGGGCTTGAAAAATGGCGCACCACGAGATTATATCCCGCACCTGGCTCGGAGGGTCCTACACCCACGGAGTCTCGCTGATTGCTAGCACAGCAGTCTGAGATCAAACTGCAAGGCGGCAGCGAGGCTGGGGGAGGGGCGCCTGCCACTGCCCAGGCTTGCTTAGGTAAACAAAGCAGCCCGGAAGCTCCAACTGGGTGGAGCCCACCACAGCTCAAGGAGGCCTGCCTGCCTCTGTAGGCTCCACCTCTGGGAGCAGGGCACAGACAAACAAAAAGACAGCAGTAACCTCTGCAGACTTAAATGTCCCTGTCTGACAGCTTTGAAGAGAGCAGTGGTTCTCCCAGCACGCAGCTGGAGATCTGAGAACGGGCAGACTGCCTCCTCAAGTGGGTCCCTGACCCCTGACCCCCGAGCAGCCTAACTGGGAGGCACCCCCTAGCACGGGCACACTGACACCTCACACGGCAGGGTATTCCAACAGACCTGCAGCTGAGGGTCCTGTCTGTTAGAAGGAAAACTAACAAATAGAAAGGACATCCACACCAAAAACCCATCTGTACATCACCATCATCAAAGACCAAAAGTAGATAAAACCACAAAGATGGGGAAAAAACAGAACAGAAAAACTGGAAACTCCAAAAAGCAGAGCGCCTCTCCTCCTCCAAAGGAACGCAGCTCCTCACCAGCAACGGAACAAAGCTGGACAGAGAATGACTTTGACGAGCTGAGAGAAGAAGGCTTCAGACGATCAAATTACTCTGAGCTACGGGAGGACATTCAAACCAAAGGCAAAGAAGTTGAAAACTTTGGAAAAAATTTAGAAGAATGTATAACTAGAATAACCAATACAGAGAAGTTCTTAAAGGAGCTGATGGAGCTGACAACCAAGGCTCGAGAACTACGTGAAGAATGCAGAAGCCTCAGGAGCTGATGTGATCAATTGGAAGAAAGGGTATCAGCGATGGAAGATGAAATGAATGAAACAAAGCGAGAAGGGAAGTTTAGAGAAAAAAGAATAAAAAGAAATGAGCAAAGCCTCCAAGAAATATGGGAATATGTGAAAAGACAAAATCTACATCTGACTGGGGTACCTGAAAGTGATGGGGAGAATAAAACCAAGTTGGAAAACACTCTGCAGGATATTATCCAGGAGAACTTCCCCAATCTAGCAAGGCAGGCCAACGTTCAGATTCAGGAAATACAGAGAATGCCACAAAGATACTCCTCAACAAGAGCAACTCCAAGACACGTAATTGTCAGATTCACCAAAGTTGAAACGAAGGAAAAAATGTTAAGGGCAGCCAGAGAGAAAGGTCAGGTTACCCTCAAAGGGAAGCCCATCAGACTAATAGCGGATCTCTCAGCAGAAACCCTACAAGCCAGAAGAGAGTGGGGGCCAATATTCAACATTCTTAAAGAAAAGAATTTTCAACCCAGAATTTCATATCCAGCCAAACTAAGCTTCATAAGTGAAGGAGAAATAAAATACTTTACAGATAAGCAAATGCTGAGAGATTTTGTCACCACCAGGCCTGCCCTAAAAGAGTTCCTGAAGGAAGCACTAAACATGGAAAGGAACAACCAGTACCAGCCACTGCAAAATCATGCCAAAATGTAAAGACCATCCAGACTAGGAAGAAACTGCATCAACTAACGAGCAAAATAACCAGCTAACATCATAATGACAGGATCAAATTCACACATAACAATATTAACTTTAAATGTAAATGGGCTAAATGCTCCAATTAAAAGACACAGACTGGCAAATTGGATAAAAAGTCAAGACCCATCAGTGTGCTGTATTCAGGAAACCCATCTCACATGCAGAGACACACATAGGCTCAAAACAAAGGGATGGAGGAACATCTACCAAGCAAATGGAAAACAAAAAAAGGCAGGGGTTGCAATCCTAGTCTCTGATAAAACAGCCTTTAAACCAACAAAGATCAAAAGAGACAAGGCCATTACATAATGGTAAAGGGATCAACTCAACAAGAAGAGCTAACTATCCTGAATATATATGCACCCAATACAGGAGCACCCAGATTCATAAAGCAAGTCCTGAGCGACCTTCAAAGAAACAGACTCCCACACATTAATAATGGGAGACTTTAACACCCCACTGTCAACATTCGACAGATCAACGAGACAGAAAGTCAACAAGGATACCCAGGAATTGAACTCAGCTCTGCACCAAGCGGACCTAGTAGACATCTACAGAACTCTCCACCCCAAATCAACAGAATATACATTTTTTTCAGCACCATACCACACCTATTCCAAAATTGACCACATACTTGGAAGTAAAGCTCTCCTCAGCAAATGTAAAAGAACAGAAATTATAACAAACTCTCTCTCAGACCACAGTGCAAACAAGCTAGAACTCAGGATTAAGAATCTCACTCAAAACCGCTCAACTACATTGAAACTGAACAACCTGCTCCTGAATGACTACTGGGTACATAACGAAATGAAGGCAGAAATAAAGATGTTCTTTGAAACCAATGAGAACAAAGACACAACATACCAGAATCTCTGGGACGCATTCAAAGCAGTGTGTAGAGGGAAATTTATAGCACTAAATGCCCACAAGAGAAAGCAGGAAAGATCCAAAATTGACACCCTAACATCACAATTAAAAGAACTAGAAAAGCAAGAGCAAACACATTCAAAAGCTAGCAGAAGGCAAGAAATAACTAAAATCAGAGCAGAACTGAAGGAAATACAGACACAAAAAACCCTTCAAAAAATTAATGAATCCAGGAGCTGGTTTTTTGAAAGGATCAACAAAATTGATAGACCGCTAGCAAGACTAATAAAGAAAAAAAGAGAGAAGAATCAAATAGACACAATAAAAAATGATAAAGGGGCTATCACCACCGATCCCACAGAAATACAAACTACCATCAGAGAATACTACAAACACCTTTATGCAAGTAAACTAGAAAATCTAGAAGAAATGGATAAATTCCTCGACACATACACCCTCGCAAGACTAAACCAGGAAGAAGTTGAATTTCTGAATAGACCAATAACAGGATCTGAAATTGTGGCAATAAGCAATAGCTTAGCAACCAAAAAGAGTCCAGGACCAGATGGATTCACAGCCGAATTCTACCAGAGGTACAAGGAGGAACTGGTACCATTCCTTCTGAAACTATTCCAATCAATAGAAAAAGAGGGAATCCTCCCTAACTCATTTTATGAGGCCAGCATCATTCTGATACCAAAGCCTGGCAGAGACACAAGAAAAAAAGAGAATTTTAGACCAATATCCTTGATGAGCATCGATGCAAAAATCCTCAATAAAATACTGGCAAGCCGAATCCAGCAGCACATCAAAAAGCTTATCCACCATGATCAAGTGGGCTTCATCCCTGGGATGCAAGTCTGGTTCAATATACGCAAATCAATAAATGTAATCCAGCATATAAACAGAGCCAAAGACAAAAACCACATGATTATCTCAATAGATGCAGAAAAGGCCTTTGACAAAATTCAACAATCCTTCATGCTAAAAATTCTCAATAGATTAGGTATTGATGGGACGTATCTCAAAATCATAAGAGCTATCTATGACAAACCCACAGCCAATATCATACTGAATGGGCAAAAACTGGAAGCATTCCCTTTGAAAACTGGCACAAGACAGGGATGCCCTCTCTCACCACTCCTATTCAACATAGTGTTGGAAGTTCTGGCCAGGGCAATTAGGCAGGAGAAGGAAATAAAGGGTATTCAATTAGGAGAAGAGGAAGTTAAACTGTCCCTGTTTGCAGATGACATGATTGTATATCTAGAAAACCCCATTGTCTCAGCCCAAAATCTCCTTAAGCTGATAAGCAACTTCAGCAAAGTCTCAGGATACAAAATCAATGTACAAAAATCACAAGCATTCTTATACACCAATAACAGACAGAGAGCCAAATCATGAGTGAACTCCCATTCACAACTGCTTCAAAGAGAATAAATTACCTAGGAATCCAACTTACAAGGGATGTGAAGGACCTCTTCAAGGAGAACTACAAACCACTGCTCAAGGAAATAAAAGAGGATACAAACAAATGGAAGAACATTCCATGCTCATGGGTAGGAAGAATCAATACTGTGAAAATGGCCATACTGCCCAAGGTAATTTACAGATTCAATGCCATCCCCATCAAGCTACCAATGCCTTTCTTCACAGAATTGGAAAAAACTACTTTAAAGTTCATATGGAACCAAAAAAGAGCCCGCATTGTCAAGTCAATCCTAAGCCAAAGGAACAAAGCTGGAGGCATCACACTACCTGACTTCAAACTATACTACAAGGCTACAGTAACCAAAACAGCATGGTACTGGTACCAAAACAGAGATATAGATCAATGGAACAGAACAGAGCCCTCAGAAATAATGCCGCATATCTACAACTATCTGATCTTTGACAAACCTGAGAAAAACAAGCAATGGGGAGAGGATTCCCTGTTTCATAAATGGTGCTGGGAAAACTGGCTAGCCATATGTAGAAAGCTGAAACTGGATCCCTTCCTTACACCTTATAGAAAAATCAATTCAAGATGGATTAAAGACTTAAACGTTGGACCTAAAACCTTAAAAACCGTTGAAGAAAACCTAGGCTTTACCATTCAGGACATAGGCATGGGCAAGGACTTCATGTCTCAAACACCAAAAGCAATGGCAACAAAAGACAAAATTGACAAATGGGATCTAATTAAACTAAAGAGCTTCTGCACAGCAAAAGAAACTACCATCAGAGTCAACAGGCAACCTATAAAATGGGAGAAAATTTTCGCAACCAACTCATCTGACAAAGGGCTAATATCCAGAATCTACAATGAACTCAAACAAATTTACAAGAAAAAAACAAACAACCCCATCAAAAAGTGGGTGAAGGACATGAACAGACACTTCTCAAAAGAAGACATTTATGCAGCCAAAAAACACGTGAAAAAATGCTCATCATCACTGGCCATCAGAGAAATGCAAATCAAAACCACAATGAGATACCATCTCACACCAGTTAGAATGGCAATCATTAAAAAGTCAGGAAACAACAGGTGCTGGACAGGATGTGGAGAAATAGGAACACTTTTACACTGTTGGTGGGACGGTAAACTAGTTCAACCATTGTGGAAGTCAGTGTGGCGATTCCTCAGGGATCTAGAACTGGAAGTACCATTTGACCCAGCCATCCCATTACTGGGTATATACCCAAAGGACTATAAATCATGCTGCTATAAAGACACATGCACATGTATGTTTATTGCGGCATTATTCACAATACCAAAGACTTGTAACCAACCCAAATGTCCAACAATGATAGACTGGATTAAGAAAATGTGGCACATATACACCATGGAATATTATGCAGCTATAAAAAAGGATGAGTTCATGTCCTTTGTAGGGACATGGATGAAATTGGAAGTCATCATTCTCAGTAAACTATCACAAGAACAAAAAACCAAACACCGCATATTCTCACTCATAAGTGGGAATTGAACAATGAAATCACATGGACACAGGAAGGGGAATATCACACTCTGGGGACTGTTGTGGGGTGGGGGGAGGGGGGAGGGATAGCATTGGGAGATGTACCTAATGCTAGATGACGAGTTGGTGGGTGCAGCGCACCAGCATGGCACATGTATACATATGTAACTAACCTGCACAATGTGCACATGTACCCTAAAACTTTAATAAAAAAAATAGTGATAACGATTAAGCAGTATTTCAAGATGTCTACAAATCTGTAATATGACATGAAAATATCTGCGATACCTGTTGATGACAAAATCAGAGATACTGCCACTGTCTTTTGTTTACATTCATAACTGAAGGAAGTGCTAAATTTCCTTTAGAAGTTAGCGAAAATAAAGGAGTAAATTTGTCTTAACTAAAAAAAAAAAAAAACTCCACAAATCCCCCTGCAAAACAGCATTTTAAACATTAAAAAGCATAAAATGGTAAAAGTATTTTTATTTTTCGTATGTTAACATATTCAGTATCAAATACTATTAAATGCCTACTTTGCCACAGCTTTATGATAAATGCTATTCATATACTCATGGACAAAAGAGTTTTTTCATTTTTTCTGGAGCCAGGAGCAAGAGATAAATTAAGCAAGTATAATAAGCAGTCATGTGTTTATATACACATAACATATATGTATATCATAAATTGCAAATTATAGTTATATATTTCTTCTTTAATATTTGATTTCCTTAAACATGTTCCAGTTCTGAGTTTTTATGTATAAATTTTATTCATTACTACCTTGATTTGGTAGACATTATTCTATTTCTGTACCTTTTTCCATAAATTTCTATTTCAGATTCTATTTCAATGGATTTAAAATGTTATAATACCACTAAAATACAATTCTCACTTTCATTGAAGCTATTGTTACCCAAATTTTATATTAATTTCTATTTTGTTACTCCAATATTATAAAAGCTATTTCTTCTGCAATTGAAGCACAAGCCTCACTTCAGAAACACATAAGTAAATTGACTATCGCAAGAACAAAAAAACCAAACACCGCATATTCTCACTCATAGGTAGGAATTGAACAATGAGAACACATGGACACAGGAAGGGGAACATCACACTCTGGAGACTGTTGTGTGGTGGGGGGAGGGGGGAGGGATAGCATTAGGAGATATACCTAATGCTAAATGACCAGTTAATGGGGGCTGCACATCAACATGGCACATGTATACATATGTAACTAACCTGCACATTGTGCACATGTACCCTAAAACTTAAAGTATAATAATAATAAAATAAAATTTAAAAAAACAAAGAAAATGTCAAACTTCTGCCTATAATACTCAGCTATGGTTTTCTGAAACAACAAAGTTCAAAAAGAGCCATCGACCTGATGGCCTTTTGACACACAATGATGGATGCAATGTATCTACTACTTTACTGCCAGAATGTTCTCCAAGAGAATGAAACAATCAATGAAGAATAATAAATCTAAACTGGGTAGAAGGTTTGCTTGTTTTAAATGTATTAAAAGAGAAACAATGGGTATCTCACTTCTTACCTTAAACAAAAATCAACTTAAACCTGAGACCTGAAACCATAAAAATTATAGAAGATAACATTGGAAAAACCCTTCTAGACATTGGCTTAGGCAAAGACTTCATGACCAAGAACCCTAAAGCAAGTGCGACAACAACAAAATGAAGATAAACAGGTGAGACTTAATTAAACCAAAAAGTTTCTGCACAGCCAGAGAAACAATTAGCCGAGTAAACAGACAACCCACAGAATGGGAGAATATCTTCACAATCTATACATCTGACAAAGGACTAATATCCAGAATCTACAAGGAACTCAGACAAATTAGCAGAAAAAAAAACCTAATCCATTCAAATAATGGTCTAAGGACTTGAATAGACAATTCTCAAAAGAAGATATAAAAAATGGCCGACAAATATATGAAAAAATGCTCAACATCACTAATGATCAGAGATACGTTAATCGAAACCAGAATGCTGGTGCTGGGCCGGGCGTGGTGGCTCCCAGCTCACGCCTGAAACCCCAGCAGTTTGGGAGGCTGAGATGGGTGGATCCCGAGGTCAAGAGATCAATGACCATCTTGGCCAACACGGTGAAAACCCATCTCTACTAAAAATACAAAAATTAGTCGAGTGTGGTGGCAGGCACCTCTAGTCCCAGCTACTTGGGAGGCTGAGACAGGAGAATCACTTGAACTCAGGGGGCAGAGGTTGCACTCCAACCTGGCAACAAACTCTATCAAAAAAAAAAAAAAAAGCCATGCCACCTTACTCCTGCAAGAATGGTCATAAGCAAAACATCAAAAAATAATAAATATTGGTGGGCATGTGGTGAAAAGGGAACACTTTTACACTGCTGGTGGGAATGTAAACTAGTACAGCCACTATGGTAAACAGTGTGCAGATTTCTTAAAGAACAAAAGTAGAACTACCATTTAATCCAGCAATTCCATTACTGGGTATCTACCCAGAAGAAAAGAAGTCATTATATAAAAAAGGTGCTTGCACATGCATGTTTATAGCAGCACAATTCACAATTGCAAAAATATGTAACCAGCCCAAATGCCCATCAATAAGTAGATTAAGAAATTGTGATATATATATATATATATATATATATATATGAATACTATTCAGCCAAAAAAGGAAAAAAAATGGGATTCACAGCAACCTGGGTGGAATCAGAGACTATTATTCTAAGTGAAGTAATAATGTCAGAATGGAAAACCAAACATCGTATGCCCTTGCTCGTAAGTGGGAACTAAGCTATGAGGATGCAAAGGCATTAGAATACTACAATGGACTTTGGGGACTTGGGAGAAAGGGTGTGGGGCATGAGGAATAAAAGACCACAAATTGGACAGTGTATACTGCACAGGTGTTGGGTGCATCAAAATCTCACTAATCACCTACCTCTAAGGAACTTACTCTTACAATCAAACACCACCTGTTCCCCAAAAACCTATGGAAATAAAATAAAATGAAATTTTGTGTATGCATATCACATATTTTTTAACTTTTTTCACAGGTTCATTGAGATATAATTTATATATTATTTAATTCACTCATATAAAGTATAAAATTCAATTTTTTTAGTGCATTAACTGGGTGGATACGCAATCACCACAATATAATTTTAGAACATTTTCATGCTCCCTAAAAGAAACCTTGCACCCATTAGCAATCTTTCCCCATTTTCCCCACTCTTTCTTTAAACCCCTCCCAGCCCTAGGCAACCATCCATCTACTTCCTAAGGATTTGCCTATTCTGGAAGGATTTGCCTATCCTGGACATTTCATGTAAGTGGAATCATAATAATATATAGTTACGTGTGACTCACTACTTTCACTTACCATGTTTTCAATGTTTATCCTTTTTGCAGCATGTATTAATACCTTTTTCTTTTTCATTGCCAATATAATATTTTATGGACAGACCACATTTCATTAATCTGCTCCTCAGTTGATGAACATTTCTGTTGTTTCCTACTTTTTGTTGCTATAAATACTTGTATGCTACTTTTTGTGTAGGCATTTGTTTTAATTTTTTTTGGTGTATACACAGGAGTGAATTTACTGAGTCACGTGGTAAATCTATATTTAACCTTTTGAAGAACTGTTTCCTTTTTCTGCATGTTGCTTGCCAATTATCCCAGCACCATCCATATATTGAATAGGGTGTCCTTTCCCCACTTTATGTTTTGTTTGCTTTATCAAAGATCAGGTAGTCTGATGCCTCCAGATTTGTTCTTTTTGCTCAAGATTGCTTTGTTTTTTTCAGCGTCTTTTGTGGTTCCATACAGATTTTAGGACTAATTTTTCTGTTTCTGTGGGCATTGGAATTTGATAGTGGTTCCATTTAATCTGTAGATTGTTTTGGGTAGCACTGAAATTTTGACAATATTATTTTTTGAATTCATAAATATGGGATATTTTTCTATTTATTTATGTCACTTTCAACTTCTTTCATCAATGTGCTATAATTTTCAGTATACACATCTTTCACACCCTTCATTAAAATTACTTAGTATTTTAATTACTTATATATTTGTTTTGATGCTATTATAAATGGAATTACTTTATTAATTTATTTTTCAGATAGTTTGTCATGGGTGTATAGAAACAAGAATACTATTTGTATGTTAATTTTGTAACTCTCAACTTTACTGAGTATGTTTATCAGCTTTAATGGGTTTTTTTTGGTGGAGTCTAAGATTTTCTTTATGTTAAGATTACAATTTCAGAAAACAGAGACAATCTCACCCCTTCCTTTGCTATTTGGATGCCTTTCATTTCTTTGCCTTGTACAATTACTCTGGCTAGTAGATTACATATAATGTTTTCAGTATTTGTAATTTGACATCAAATCCATCTGTTGTAATACACTGATTTTCACTTTTCAACTTGGAAACCTGGACATTTATCACTACTCTCTCTTTCTCTTGGTCTAGTCCTTATTAAAAAAAAACCTATCAAGGTAAACCAGGATAATTATTTTTCTATAAAACAATTTTAAAGGCATTTTAAAAATTTAACAATTTTTAAACTTTCTATGTCAATGATTTTAAACTGCAGTCTCTCAAAACAAATCCAATACCTTTAGTAGGAAAAATTATGTTAATTCCTACACTATCATTGGGTCTAGCCAAGAGTTGATATTAATAGATATGCTTATTACCTTGTTCTAACAGTTGCAGTGTAAGTCTTGAAAATCAAGTAAAAATTTGTAAAGATTATAATTGCACAAACTCCCTCTCTCATGAGTCACACAGTTAATCCAAAATGTTATTTCTAACTTATAAAGCCAACAAGTTAATATGATGTAGTGTTTAAAAATAACCCTAATAAGTATATTCTATAAATGAAACATTGATACTATTTATTGAATATCTCATATTTATTTACATAGAAACAAAGTAATCAAAAGCATATTATGCAACATTTAAATGACTAAAGATACTTGAGATAGCATTGCTACATAAATGCTGACAAAAGTAAAAATGCCGTTCCCTACATTTGATAAATATATTGTGACACATTATAAGTATTTTAAAGATATATCACTAATGCTTGGGTCAAGTGGGCAAAAATGATTCTAAGTATTTAATTGTGGAAAAATTTAGTACAGGGGATAGTATTCAAGTAATGAAAAAATTTTAAGTGGAACTCAAGAGATTAGAAGCAGCAGGAAGTTTTAATAACGTACCAGGTGCAGCGTATAGGATACAAGACAGAACTGTAGGTAAAGTCTGACTCTTTCCAGCATAGCCAGGAGACATGGCTAATTCCACCTGTCCCCAGGCCTTACCTAGAAATTGAACAGCTCCAAACCAGGTAAACAGAACAATTTTCCGAAGTCAAACAATTTGTGACATTAAAGCACTTCTAAAATTTAACCTCTGACTTAAATTAGACAAAATGGATAAATTTTGATTTTTTTTACCAATGATTTTAACATTGTCTTTATTTCCCAAAGATTACTGAAGTCATGTGAAATAAAAGGCATTAGAGATTCTATTTTTCTGACAAAATATTTAAGAACCTTCCTTTTCTTCTAAGCCAAGTAATTAGGGCTCCTTTATATATACATCACATACACAACATTTCTAGACAGGAAAAGATCTAGCAGTTGTAAGTTTTTCTTTCTCATTTTATGAACCCTAACACAACTTCCACAGACCATCTATGACATGAACTTTCTGACTTTTCCTTTATTTCCCTCTTTCATAATTAGTCATTCTACTTTAGGACAAAAATTTGCCATACAAGATCCTCTCTTATATAACATTTCTTTGCTTCACAACTTTTCTTAACATAAATACGTCTTCATATCCACAACTTTCTCTAGATCTCTCTCCCTGACTGATTTCTGATGCCCACCCAAACTTAAAAGGTCAGATAATGCAAAGCAAAACAGAGGAGAGCCTTAGAGTTTGAGAGACCTGTCTGCCTGAAGTTCTTGAGGTTCCATGAGGACAACAGAAGTTTCTCCTAAAATGGGTTTTGTAGCACCTTCTGTTTTTCTTTAAGGAGTCCCAGCCTGTCAGAAATTACCTTAGATCCTCTCATGTGGGCACTGAGTGGCAACAAGACAGACTAGGGAACAGTGGCAACAAGACAGACTAGGGAACAGTGGCAACAAGACAGACTAGGGAACAGCTGGCCACAAGACAGACAACTGAGGAGAAAAACTTAACTACAGTCCCCACTGTAAAGATGGATAAACTGAGGCACCATGCAGTTTAAAAATTCATGTTTACATAGAGTTGGGCTCCACAGCTCACTCTCTTAACCATCCTGTAATTTTGCTGAATCTATGCCCAGTCACTGATGCACCTGTATGGTACCTCATGGCTCCCTTAGAGCTTAGAACCTGGGTTTCATTCCTGCTCTACAGCTATATAATTTAACAATTTTCCTCTGAATTTGTTGGATTCTAACCCTATATTTCTAAAATTTTATTAATATTACTGAATCTTAAAGGGAGCTGTGATGTCTTCAGTCTTTAGAAGTATTAAACCTATAAGCAAAGGACTATATGAAGTTAAACTGTGTTCAAATTTCTACATGCTTTAAAACATTGAGGCAACGTATTAAGAGACACACCTAAGAAACTGCAACCAATCTACTCTGGACAAAAATTTAGATACTATCTCTTCAAAATAAGCTACCTAGTGGTATTTATACATATTCTTCCATATATGAACACTATCTTACATGCTCACAGCCTTAAAAATAACTAAAAATGTCAGAATTATAGGCCTTACACATTTCTGTTGGCTTGAAAAATGATACAAAATGCATAAACTTCTAGAGTGGATCAGTTTAAAAAAAGAGTTCATACCAAAGGTAGTAATACTAGGAATCAAAGAGGGCTAAACACTGAAGGTTCTTAAAGGCGAAAGTTAATAAAACCTTGTTTTTGGTTGTGAATCTTTGCCTTACAACGTTATACATGATTCTCCCCCTTTCTTTTTCCTCTTGCAAAGATGTGGTGATAAAACAGGTTTGCTCATGCAGATGACAATACTCTTGAAAATGGTGGCAGAGAAAAAAAATGAAGGGAATATGGTTCACTTAATCATCTCATAAATTAGAACTTATTACCCCTGTGACTCTTCCATAGCTCCAGAAAAAATATGTAAGAGAGATGAAATGGCTGTTTGCTACTAATATTTTATGTGATGCTTCATTTTTTGATTCCTTGAATAACACTTACAATGCATTAGCCCATTTATGCCAGAGGTTGCCATTTTTTGAATTTTTGCAAAAGTGAAAAATCAGACCTTGTTGATGACATTTAGCAGTAGGATATAAGTAATGTCCCAATAATGGAACACTAGGCATAAGTGCGTTAACACAATTATGAAAACATAGCTATTCAAGTAACTAATTATACAACTGACTTTTTTCCTCATTTGTAAAACATAGTAAGGGATCAGTTATTTAAAAAATACAACAGTGACAAGTATTTTATTTTCAACTCAGTTTTGGAGTGTTAAGGCCATTGCTTGGTATTAAAAAAAAAACAAAAACAGGAGGAGAAACAAGAATACAAACATGAGACAGAAGCAGTAGCAAAAGAAAATGAAGAGGAACAAGAAAATGAGAAGAAAATACACAATGGAAGAAAGGAAAAAGAACAGGTGTTGGAATTAGAAGGCCTATTACGATACCTTTTATCCCCTCCTCGATTCATAAAATTTGAGTAACTCCCAGAGTATCACAACAAAAAACAAGCAAAAGGATACACAAATAGTCACCCCCTAAATTTTGTTAAGAATGAGATAATGCTGCCACTCATGCCTAGCTCAGGCACCAGCAGGAGGAGGGCACCCTCCAGAGACTGCAGGAGAAGGGGGAGGACTCCTCTTTGCCCTAGGTGTACCACCACCACTGCCACCAAGGTCTTCGTTACAGCACCTAAAGTTTCCTCCCCACCCCAGAATGGGATAGGCCCTGCAGTGCTCCTACTCCCCCTTCCCGTTCCCCAGACTTCCTACTGCTACCACCACTAGCACCGATGCCAATACAACCACTGTCACCCTCAATGTATCAGCCCACCCTACCAGACTCCTACCGCCTGGTCCCCGTGGGTGCCCTCCTACTGCTCCAGTTGAGCTGCGGTCTCCATCACCACCACCAAACACATGAGGCAAGCTGCAGAGCCACGTCATCTGCTCGACCGTACCACAGGTGACTCCTCCTTCTCCTCCTTCAGCCTGGCTTGGAGCAGTTGGGCAGGCAAAGCCAGAAAAGCCCAAGACAGGACTCAGGGAGTGGAACCGCTACAGCCTCATCTTGTCACGCTGGTGACTAGGTGGCAGGGATCCGTTTCATTGAAGGCACTCACACCCACCTTCCAAAGTCCAGCCTCTCCTTCTGGCAAAAGCTGGCCAGGAACTGGGGCCTGGGGAGGGAGTGAATGCCTTCACTGAAACTGGCCCCTGGCCAAGTCCAGCTGGCCAGGAATTGCTGGGCCCACCAAGCCTGCCCTTCTCGGGTAACCCAAGTAGGAGAAACTCAGACCCAGCCAGCCCTCCCCACCCAAGGGCTGGTTCCCATTCCTGACACCTCCACCCACAGTGCCCTGTCCCCAACTTCCCCCATGGTGCCTACTAGTCCCTGCCCAGTAGTCCTAGGTGGTCTTTGCAACACAGAGCATGACGGCAGGCTGGGAAACCACAGTGGGTGTGGGGGCCCTGCCGTGCAATCTAGCTCGAGCAGGAGAAAATTGCCTTCTAGAGTCTGGAGTCCGGGAAGAGGAGAACGATCCCTTACTTGGAGACCACCAGAAGAAGGAGACCACTGCTGTCGCTGCTGCTGCCACCTCCTCAGCTCACCAATGCTGCTGGCAGTGTAGCCCCCATAGCACCCCTAATCTGCCCCCTGCCACTAGCAGTGTAGCCCCCGGATAGCACATCCAACACACCCTACAGTTTCAGGCAATGTAACCCCAATGCCCCCCTCCCAAAGCACTCCCCCCACACCTCAGGGAGTGTACCACCCAATAGTGCCCACAATCTGACCCAGCCACG
Source organism: Pan troglodytes (assembly GCF_028858775.2). Taxonomy (NCBI): domain Eukaryota; kingdom Metazoa; phylum Chordata; class Mammalia; order Primates; family Hominidae; genus Pan; species Pan troglodytes. The sequence goes on from NC_072417.2 coordinate 40,493,286, forward strand.
GGTGTTGCTGCATTAGATAGCATCCCAAACCCGCCTCCCCCCACCCCATCATGGGCAGTTCAGCTCCTGATGGCGCACCCCCCAGTCACAGGCAGTGCAGCACCCAACAATGCCCCTAAACCACCCCCCACTGCCAGCATTGTAGACCCGGATAACTCCACCCAACCCACCCCCTGCTGTGGGCAGTGCAGCAGAAGATAGTGCCCCTAATCTTTCACCAGCCACCAGCAGTACACATTACTGTACACAATCTGCCTCCCCCCACCACCCCTGCCACCGTGGGCAGTATAGCCCCAGATAGCCAGCCAACCTGCCCCACTACCAGCAATGCAACCCTGGAGAGTGCCCCCAACCAGACCACTGCCACAGGCAGGGTGGCGTCTAGCAGTGATCCCCAAAAGGACACCCAACCCTTGCCCCCAGAAGCATACAGGGCAGCCCCAGAAAACTCACCTACCCCGTCACATTTCTACCACTGTGGCCCAGCTGCAGTCTCCAACGTCACCACCAACCACAGCGAGGCGAGCCATGGTGGCACAGACTCCAGACTTCAGCCTCCAGTATGTGGTGGTGCCTCTTCCTTCTCCTAGTCCTCCAGCCCAGCAGGACAAGCTCCTGCTGCCGGCCGCCCTCTTACTGGTCTGTCGCCACCACCAACCACAGCGAGGTAGTGTCCCAGGCTCCAGGCTCCATCCATCCTCCAGCCTCCAGCAGGCAGAAGGTTGCGGCCTCTTCCAGTTCTCTAAGCTGAGCAAAGAGCAGCTCCCCGACTTCACACAGCAGAGCCTGAAATGACCTAATGCGACCTCACCATGCTTTATATACCGAGGTTATGCAAATGCCGTTCCTGGACTACATATTCTGATTGGATGAGAGAAAAACCTCTAGGCCTACTCTGATTGGACTTTATTTTCATGCTGTGATTGGTTGTGTTAAGACTTGCTCTCATCCAATCAGAACATGATCATAAAGTCCAATCAGAGTAAGCCTGGAGGTTTTTTCTCATCCAATCAAAACATGCAGTCCAGGAACCTCCGTGGGCATAACCGCAGTATATAAATGATGCTGAAGAGCAGTCAGGTGTTTTCAGGTTCCTGTGTCTTCCTGTTGAGTTGCTCGCTCCCCGGCATAGAGGACTAGGAATCAGGAGTCAGTGGCCGTATGCTGGAGGCTGGAGCCGCGGGAGCGCGGCTCGCCTCGCTGCGGTTGTTGGCAGCGACGGAGATAGGAGTGCGGCTGGAGCGGTAGGAGAAGGAAAACAGTTTTGGGATAGATGGAGGGGAGTAAAGAGGGTAGTTAGTGCCAAAGGCAGAAAAGGATAGCTTAGCCGGAGAAGGGGCGTTGCAAAAAGATGGCGGCGAAAAGATGGTGGGGAAAAAAGTTTTTGGGTAGATGGAGGCGGAAACACAGGGTGGGGAGTGGGAGGGAAGGAAGGTTTTGCAGAAAGACAGTGGGTAAAAAGTTTCAGGGTAGATGGAGGGGGAAAAGAGGGTGGCAAGTGGGAGGAGGAAAGAGAGGAAGGTGATGGGGGAAAGGGGGGCGAGCAGTAGAGAGAGAAGGCTTTGTGAAAAGACAGTGGGGAGAAAATACAGTGTGGGGGAAAGTTTTTGGGTAGAGGAGCAAAAGAGGGTAGCAAGTGGGAGAAGGAAAAAGAGGGTAGCCAGCAGGAGGAAGACAAGGTTTTGTGAAAAGACAGTGGCAGAAAAGAAAGATGGTGGAGAAAGGAAAAACAGTGGGTAAAAAGTGTTTTGATAGATGGTGGGGGGAAAGAGGGTGATGAGGAGGAGGAAAGAGGGTGGCCAGAGGGAGCAGGCACAGAGGGTTGGGAAAACGATGGAAACATAGTTTGGTGTAGATGGAGGGCAAAAAAGAGGGTGGCAAGCAGGATAGGGAAAAGAAGAGCATGAGTGGTAAAGGGGGGAGACTTTGAAAAGATGGTGGGAAAAGTTTTGGGGGGTAGATGGAGAAGGAAGTGAGGGAGGTAGGCAGGAATAGGGAGAAGGCTTTGTGAAAAGATGGGGGGAAATGTTTTTGGGTTGATGGAAAAGGGAAAGAGAATAGCAAGGAGGAACAGGGGGAAAGATGATGAAGAAAAGAGTTTTTGGGTAGATGAAGGGGGAAAAGAGGGTGGCGAGCAGTAGGAGTGGGGAGAAGGTTTTGGGAAAAGATGGGGGAAAATGTTTTTGCTTAGATGAAGGAGCAAAAGAGGGTGATGAGAGCAGGAGGGGGAAAAAGGGTGGCCAGGGATAAGGGGAAAAGATGGTGGGAAGAAACAGTGGGGAAAGGGTTTGGGTAAATGGATGGGGAAAAGGTGTTGAGCAGGAGAGTAGAGAAGGCTTTGTGAACTGATGGTGGGGAAAAAATGGTGAAGAAGTTTGGGGGCAGATGGAAGAAAAAGGGTGGCAAGAGGAAGGGGGCCAAAGGTGGTCGGGAAAAGAAGGTAGGGAAATAATGGTGGGGGATTTGAGTAGATTTTTAAAATAAGATCATTTGTATTTTTGTTTTTGAGTAGTTTGAGTTCTTCATATATTTTGTGCATGAATCCCTTGCCTGATGCATAGTTTGCAAATACTTGCTTCCATTCTCTGGGTTGTTTCTTCATTTTAAAAAATTTTTAATTTAATTTAATTTTTTTTAGATGGAGTCTCATTCTGTCGCCCAGGTTGGAGTGCAGTGGCACAATCTCAGCTCACTGCAAGCTCTGCCTCCTGGGTTCACACCATTTTCCTGCCTTGGTCTCCTGAATAGCTGGGACTGCAGGTGCCTGCCACCACGCCCGGACAATTTTTTTGTATTTTTAGTAGAGACAGGGTTTCACTGTATTAGCCAAGATGGTCTCGATCTCCTGGCCTTGTGATCGGCGTGCCTCAGCCTCCCAAAGTGCTGAGTGTACAGGCGTAAGCCACTGCACCCAGCCTGTTTCTTCATCCTACTGATTGCTTCCTCTGCTTTGCAGCAGCCTTTTTCTTTTTGAGACGGAGTCTCGCTCTGTTGCCCAGGCTGGAATGCAGTGGCGTGGTGTTGGCTCACTGCAAGCTCCGACTCCTGGGTTCACGCCATTCTCCTGTCTCAGCCTCCTGAATAGCTGGGCACACAGCTAATAACAGGTGCACACTACCACGCCCAGCTAATTTGTTGTATTTTTAGTAGAGACAGGGTTTTACCATGTTAGCCAGGATGGTCTCAATCTCCTGACATCGTGATCTGCCCGTCTCGGCCTCCCAAAGTGCGAGGATTACAGGCGTGAGCCACCGCACCCAGCCTGCAGAAGCTTTTAAGTTTAATGTAATTACATGTTTGCTGTTGTTTGTGCTTTTGATGTCTATTTGAAAATTCCTCGTCTTCTCCAGTTTCATGAAGCATTTATCCTATGTTTTCTTCTCTAGTAGTTTCATAGTTTCAGGCCCTACATTTAAATCTTTATTTTGAGTAGATGTTTGTATATGGTAAGATAACGGCCTAGATAGATTCTTGTACATGTGGGTGTTGGGTTTTCCTAGCACAGTTTATTGAAGAGATTGTCCTTCCCAAATGTGTGTTCTTGGTGCCTTTGTTAAAAATAGGTTGACAATAAATGCATGAATTTATTCCTGATTTGTGTGTTGTGCTTCACTCGTCTGTCATTTGTTCATCTCTGTCTCTCCCCCGCCCCTTTTATTGATAGTACCATGCTGTTTTGATAGTACCATGCGTTGTAGATTTGTAGCATATTTTGAAATCAGGTAGTGTGATGCTTCCAGCTTTTCATTTTATTCCAGATTCTTTTGTCTGTCTGAGTTATTTTGCATTTCCGTATGAATTTTAGGATGGTTTTTTCTATTTCTATTAAGAATGTCTTTTGTAATTTGAGATGGATTGCATTGATTCTGTAGGTCCCATTGGTTGATATAGATATTTTAACAATATTCTTCTAGTGCATGGACATGGGATATCTTTCCATTTACTTACGTCTGCTTTAATATCTTTCATCTATGTTTTATAGTTTTCATTGTGGTATCTTTTGCCTTTTTGGTTAAGTTTATCCCTAGATAAATATTTTTTTGAAATGAAATAGCTTTCTTGATTTCTTTCTTAGGTATTTCGCTATTGGTGCATGGGCATGCTACTCATTTTTATATATTGATACTGTATCTTGCAACTTGACTAAATTTATTATTTCTAGAAGGATTTTTGTGGAATTTTTAGGGTTCTCTCTCTCTCTAGATATGTGTAAGTTTATGTCACCTGCAAACACGAAATTTGACTTCCTTTTTTTCCAATTTGGATGCCTTTTATTGCACTCTCTTGTCTAATTGCTGTAGCTAGGACTTCCAGTACTATGATGAATGAAAGTGGTGTAAAAGTAGCCATACTTGTTCCAGATCTTGGAGGAAGAGCTTTTAACTTTTCTCCATTGATTATGATGTTAGCTGTGGGTTTGTCATATATGGCCTTTATTGCACTGAGACATGTTCCTTCTGTACTCATGTTGAGTTTCTATGAAGAAATGATTTTTTTTCAGCATCTACTTAAATGATTTATATGGTTTTCTTGATTCACTGAATGTGATGTTACACATTTATTTGTGTTTATTGAATCATCCTCATATTGCCGGGATGAATCTCACTTGATCATGGCACATGATCATTTTATTGTGTTGTCAAATGCAATTTTCAAGTATTTTGTTGAGGACTTTTTGCATCTGTGTTCATCAGGGTTATTTAAAATGTCTGTGGTTGTCTTTGTGTGTTGTGTCCTGCTCCGGTTTTTGTACTAGGGTCATGCTGTCCTCATAGAACGAGTTTCGAAGCCTTCTCTCCTGTTCATTTTATGGGGAACATTTTGAGTAGAATTGGTATTAGCTCTTTAAAAAATGCTTGGTAACTCAGCAGTAAAACCGTGATTCTTGTGTTTTTCTTTGCCGGGAGACTTTTTATTACTGCTTTAATTGCATTACTCATTATTGGTCTGTTCAGGTTTTTTGTTTATCATTCTATCTTGGGAATTCATTATGTGTCTAGAAATTGAAGCACTTCTAGATTTTTCAGTTTGTATATAAACGTCTTTAGTAATCATTTACAATCCTTTGTATTTTTGTGTTTAATTGTAATGTTTGCTTTTTCATCTATGGTTTTGTTTCTTCTTCTTATCCTTAGTCTAGCTAAAGCTTGTCAATTTTGATTTTTTTTTCTAAATCACCCCAGCTCTTTGTTCCATTGACTTTTTGTATGTTTTGTTTCTGTTTTTAAAATTTCCTCCCTAATCTTTATGATATTTTTTCTACTGATTCTAACATTTGAATTTTTTTTGTTTTTCTCATTACTGGAGGTGTACTGTCAGGTTGGCTATTTGAGATGTTTCTACTTTTCTGATGAAGGCATTTATAGCTATGCCCTTTTCCTCTTAGAACTGCCTTTGCTGCATCCCACAGGATTTGTTATGTTGTGTTTCTATTCTTGTTTCAATAAACATTTAATTTCCTTTTTTTTCATTGGTTGTTCATGACCCTGTATTTTAATTTCCATATATTTGTACAGGTTTTAAAGTTTCTCCTGTTACTGATTTCTAACACTATTCTACTGTGGTTAGAAAAGATACTTGATATGAATTCAGTTTTTGAAATTGTGCTGAGACTTGTTTTTTGGCCTAACACATAGTCTGTGTTGGAGAATAATTCATGTGCTACTGAACTAATGATGTCTGTCTGGATGATCTGTCCATTGACAATAGTGGGGTGTTGATTATAGTGGAGTGTTGAGGTATTCTATTGTATTGCATTCCATCTATCCTTTAAGGCCTGTGAATATTTGCTTCTGTATTTAGATGCTTCAGTGTTGGTTGCATATTCATTTATAGTTGTTAGGCTGCTGTTTACTTCTTTCTCATTATACAATTATCTTTTTTTAATCTTAAAGTCTATTTTATCTAAGTATTATAGCTACTCCTGCTTTTTTGTTTCCATTTGCATGGGATATCTTTTATCATCCCTTCACTTTCAGTCTATGTATGTCTTCATAGATGAACTGAGTTTCTTGTAGGCAAGAAACTACTTGACACATCCGTGCACTGCTGCTCCAACCAGAGAAGTTGCTGGCTCACCAAGAGTCAGCCTTGCTCCCAAACCGGCTTGTTAATTGTAACTGGTACTTACTATTGTGATAATATTACATCATCCATAATTGATGAAACAGGAATAAAAAAAAACAGGAAATAGTTGTCATTAAGAAGTTGAATGTTGTTTCCACCTGCAAGCGCCCTTCCTCTGCTGCACGCTCGGGCTCCTGGTCCCCGTTTCTTGGTTCCGGGGGCAAGAGTATGACCACAATGGCGGCTGCCACCTTGCTGCGCGCGACGCCTCACTTCAGCGGTCTCGCTGCCGGCCGGACCTTCCTGCTGCAGGGTCTGTTGCCGCTGCTGAAAGCCCTGGCATTGCCTCTCTTGTGCCGTGGCCTGGCTGTGGGGGCCAAGAAGACTTAACGTGTGTGAGAAGCCACATGTGAATGTGGGTACCATCAGCCATGTGGACCACGGCAAGACCACGCTGATTGCAGCTATCACAAAGATTCTAGCTGAGGGAGGTGGGGCTAAGTTCAAGAAGTACAAGGAGATTGACAATGCCCCCAGAAGAGCAAGCTCCAGGTATCACCATCAATGCGGCTCATGTGGAGTATAGCACTGTCGCCCACCACTATGCCCACACAGACAGCCCGGGTCATGCAGATTATGTTAAGTATATGATCACGGGCACCGCACCCCTCGACGGCTGCCTCCTGGTGGTAGCAGCCAATGACAGCCCCATGCCCTAGACCCGAGAGCACTTATTACTGGCCAAATAGATTGGGGTGGAGCATGTGGTGGTGTATGTGAACAAGGCTGATGCTGTCCAGGACTCTGAGATGGTGGAGCTGGTGGAACTGGAGATTCAGGAGCTGTTCACTGAGTTTGGCTATAAAGGGGAGGAGACCCCAGTCATTGTAGGCTCTGCTGTCTGCCCTTGAGGGTCGGGACCCTGAGTTAGGTCTGAAGTCTGTGCAGAAGCTACTGGATGCTGTGGACACTTACATCCCAGTGCCCGCCCGCGACCTGGAGAAGCCTTTCCTGCTGACTGTAGAGGCAGTGTACTCCGTGTCTGGCCGTGGCACCATGGTGACAGGTACGCTAGAGCATGACATTTTAAAGAAGGGAGACGAGTGTGAGCTCCTAGGACATAATAAGAACATCTGCACTGTGCTGACAGGCATTGAGATGTTCCACAAGAGCCTGGAGAGGGCCAAGGCTGGAGATAACCTCAGGGCCCTGGTCTGAGGGAGGACTTGTGGCGGGGTCTGGTCATGGTCAAGCCGGGTTCCATCAAGCCCCACCAGAAGGTGGAGGCCCAGGTTTACATCCTCAGCAAGGAGGAAGGTGGCCACCACAAGCCCTTTGTGTCCTACTTCATGCCAGTCATGTTCTCCCTGACTTGGGACATGGCCTGTTGGATTATCCTGCCCCCAGAGAAGTAGCTTGCCATGCCCGGGGAGAACCTGAAGTTCAACCTAATCTTGCGGCAGCCAGTGATCTTAGAGAAAGGCCAGTGTTTCACCCTGAGAGATGGCAACTGGATTATTGGCACCGGTCTAGTCACCAACACACTGGCCATGACTGAGGAGGAGAAGAACATCAAGTGGGGTTGAGTGTGCAAACCTCTGCTCAGCTTCCCTTGCGTTTAAGGTCTGCCCTAGCCAGAACTCCCTCCTGCTTCCAGTGCCCCCTCATGGAACAGGCTGCAACCCAGCAGAGGGCAGGTAGAAGGACATTTCCCCTGGTCGGAAAGGTTGGCCTGCCTGGCTGGGGAGGTGCCGGGGAGGTCAGTAAACTTCTGTGAATAGTGAAAAAACAAACAAACAAAAAACAAGAAAAGAAGTTGAATGTTTTAGAAAGACTCAATGAAGTGAGTCTGTAAGAAACTGGTTTTCATCAGGTGTGGGATTGAGAGTCTGTTCCATTCACCCCTTCCTTTCCCACCCTCCATGGGAGAGCCTTACTGGGCAACCCCAAGGGCAGGAGCAGAATCTAAGCAGCAGGCTCCCTGGCACCTCTCACCTACGGTCTGTGCCTTCCCATGTTCTACCATTTCTTCTAAACAGGCATGCGAGTGAGTGGAGAGGCAGAGGCAAGCCTTTTTAGATAGGATTTATTTCCTTCACTGACTCAACGAGAGTCAACAGGAGAGGTAGAATGCCTGCAGTATACAAGAAGTTCTCAGACACTATAGGCTCCAACTTACATCTTAACCCAGAGCTAAAACTGTTTCTTTGATTCTCTCCCTTTATTCCATTTGGTATCTCCCTTGGGGTAGTTTCTCACTGAAGAGGATGGTATTAAGCTGGTCTGTTTGCTTTCATTCTCTTGAACCTTTGGTTTGTCATCTAGGGAGAGGATGTTTTTCCTGTTTTTCTCTTTTTTCATTTTCTTTCTTATTTTTTTCTTTGAGACATGGTCTTGCTCCATTGCCGAAGCTGGAGTGCAGTGGTGCAATCACAGCTCACTGCAGCCTGGACCTCCCAGGCTCAAGCGATGCTTCCATCTCAGCCTCCAGTAGCTGGGACCACAGGTACACACCACCACACCTGGATAATTATTTTATTTATTTGTAGAAGCAGGTCTGGCTATGTTGCCCAGGCTGGTCTTTAACTCCTAGGCTCAAGCTATCCTCCCTCCTCTGCTTACCCAGTATTACAGAGATTCAGGTGTGAGCCACTGTGCCTGGCCTGTTTTTCTTATAAATAGTATTTAGACTAATGTATTTAACTTTTAATATTGAAATGTGCCATATTTGACTGAAGTTGAGTGTACACTATAATAAGCCCTGTGTCCTCATCACTCAGCTTCAACCAGTGTCCACTCCTGGCCAATCTTCTGTTTGTCCTTTTCACTTCTGCCCCTCCACAGAGCCATAAGCAAAAGGCCTTGGGCCTTAAAGATCGGTGAGTAAAGGTCATTTACAAGTTTTAAGTTAAAAATGTTGAAGATGTGAAATTATTGTTTTAAAAATGGTTACCCACTTTAACGAGGTTTCATTTGAGGAACCAATAGATACAGGTCCCAGTTGTCTCAGACTAGTAGATTGAATTTTAAAGCTGACAGCATTTTCAGTACTAATTTGATGGTGTGACATTGCATTTCGTCCAGCTAGTAAGCCATGATTCAGGTGGAAAGACTCCTCTTAAACATAGTGAGCAGCATGATTATGAAAATAAACACTGAAAAGTTTTATCCATAAGCTTCAATTTAAGGCATATTCTTTGCAATATAAGTTAGTAAACCAATTACTATTATTGCTATTTTAAAACAAATTATATATATATACACATATATATATACACACATATATATATACACACATATATATATATACACATATATATATATATATACACACATATATATATATGAAATGGAATCTCGCTTTGTCGCCCAGGCTGGATTGCAGTGATATGATCTCAGTTCATTGCAACCTCTGCCTCCCAGGTTCAAGTGATTCTCCTGCCTTGGCCTCCCGAGTAGCTGGGACTACAGGTGTGTGCCATCATGCCCAGCTAATTTTTTGTATTTTTAGTAGATACAGGGTTTCACCATGTTAGCCAGGATGGTCTTGATCTCCTGACCTTGTGATCTGCCCACCTTCGTCTCCCAAAGTGCTAGGATTACAGGCATGAGCCACTGCACCTGGCCTAAAATAGAAAAGATATTTAACTTCTGTGCTTTATTCCTCCAGAGACTGATTAAGATCTTTGAATGGAAAATCCACAGAAACAGATTTTAGTTCAATGTGTATCATTAGTATATTAACATAATTTCATTTGCCATTTTTGGAGTTGTGGCTTTAAACCAGAGAACAACATACATGTATTTAACTCTATTATTTCATCTGGCCATCGCTGTAAACCTTCAGGTACGTATTATTATTCTCATCTTACAGATGAAGAAACTGACGTTCAAAGAGTTTCAAGGTCACTTACTGAGCTGATAAGAGCTCCTGCGTCTTACTACGCAATTATTAAACTGTTGTACTGTACTCAGTTACTTCAAATTAAAATTAGAATTAGTCATTTCAAATTGTAATTAGGAATGTTTAAACTTGACTCAATACAAGCTTTTCAAAAAAAAAGAAAAACACTTGGCAGGCTAAACCACATTTTCCTGCTGATAACTATTTGACCTTCTCTTGGACCCTGGTCCACATGCATTTTGAATGTTTGATTTGGGGGTTCAAGCCACCTTCCCTGAAAGTCACACTGAAGCTCTTATTTTAGAAGTGGGAGGTTATCATTCACTCAGCCTCCTTAATGGCTTTTACGTTACAAAAAGCATGTTTATAATTTCAATGGAAAAAGCATGTATATAATTTACCTGTGAAAAAATGCTTTGAGATGCTGATTTGGGATGCTGTCTCACGGCAGATAGTCGTTACCTGTATACTACTAACTCAGTTGGAAGAGGAGTAAGCAAATTGGGGTCTGGATTATGTGATACTCTCAGGTCAGTTGCCTGGAACTTCCTAAATGATTTAGATGGAACATTTTCCTCCTTACATAAATCTCTGTGAAGAAGAGACTGGGGGGTACATTCCAACTCCCCATAGACAAGTAACTAAATAACAAGTCTGAACTAACTCAAATAATTCCAGTCTTCTCTTACTGCCACCTCTCCCATCTTGTTTTGTTAATGCATTCTAGCTTTATTTTGGCTCTGAAGACTTTGGTAGCCCTAAGATCATTGTTTCCAGCCAGAAAGTCCTCTGTGATCAGGATCTTTATAACTATCAGTGATTTCTCCCTGTTGATAAGTCTACATAAGTCTCTTTGAACTTGGATTTGACATTAGATTAGCAAGTGATTTTCAGCTGGGATATAAGATCTATAAATTGCTGACAAAAGAAACTACAGTTTGACAGCCTTGTCTAAATTTAGGTCTTTTCCCCCAACATTTTGTTGGTGAATTTCAATAACCCCTCATGTGCTAAGTTAGGATCTGTCATGGACCTTCATATTTTTTACTTGTTTTTCCCTCTCCCTCTTCTCAGCTTTCCCTCTTGACTTTCTTTGGCTGTCTTTTTTCCTTTCCATATTCATTAAATAACTTTGAGTTAGCCTTTGCATTGGATATAATGCAAAGGATATATAAAGATGAATAAGACAATTTTTGTCCTTTAAACAAAATTAATGATCTTAAATTCATTTACTAAAGAAATTTCAGGAAGTGCTGTTTCTGTAAAACTTTGCTTTAATAAGTGTTAGATACAACACATATACATAATGATTCAAAGTGTTTAGCAAATACTTTTTCCTATTAAAAAGTAATTTGAATTAACAAGAAACTTTTCATCTGTTGGATGGCCATTCATATTTATTCTATTGCCCATTGTATGAACTTTTATATTTTTGCCATATAATTTGTGTACATTATTCTTAGAGATATGTATCCGTCTTATTTTCATCAGGAAGCCTAGTGAATTCTCATGTCAGGCATAATAGCATTAACGAGAGCTTGATAGGATTAATGAAATTTATATATTTGTGTCTCTAATGGAGATTTCCTCCCTTTTAATGCCCAGGTGTGCCAGGTGGTGCCAGTGCCAGCTAATCACCTGCCTGTTGGCAGCACCGTGAACACTGTGCACCTGTCTTCAGATGGCACTTAAAGCAGAGAAGCCTGCTGTGTAGCTGTGGGAGTCATCAGAGAGGTGGCAGTGGAGGTGAGAAATGGCAAGACCCTTGAGCTACGTTGAAGGTAGAGCCAGTAGGATTTGCTGGCAGATTGGCTATGGGGTGCAGGAGGGAGAGGAGGGGTCAGGGATGCTGAGGAGAAGACAGGTGGAGCAAATTGGGGTAGGGGCTAGGGAGGAAATGAGGAGTTCATTGTTAGGTGTGTGAAGCTTTAAATATATATTAGCCTTCCCACTGGAGGTGTTGAGCAGGCAGTGGGTATGCATGAAGATTTCCAGGAAAAGGTCTGGCCTAGAAACAATAACATAGGATTCATCATGTACAGACAAGCTTCAAGGCCATGGGACTGGAGGAGCTCACCCAGAGAGTGAAAACAGATGGGGGAAAAGTCCAAGAACCAGGCCTTCCACATCAAGTTGAAAAGAAAGAACCAGCCAGTGAAACTGAGAACAAGTGGCCAGGGAGGTAGGTAGGAAGAAAACCAGGAGAGTCATATCCTGAAACCAGTGAAGACAGTATTTTAAGGGGATTGATCTTACTCATGCTGCCAATGGCCAAGTAGATGAGGACTGAGTTCAGCAACACAGGCCACTGTGGACTCTGGGTCACTTCAACATCAGATGAGTCCCTCCTATCTACTTGGGGACCTTGCTAGGCATTCTGATGTATAGTGTGGATAAGTCAAAGTTCCTTGTGGGACTTACCAGCCGACGAGAAATGAGTGATGGTTTAAAGAGTTCTATTTAATATTGGTCATGGTTCTATAATTTGAGACCTACAGCAAGTCAACTGGATAAAAGAATGTTTGCTTTTGTTGTTCATTGTTTTCTACTTGCTTTTAAGAGCAAAATAATCTAACACATGCATTTAAGTTATCTGACAAATCTGAGTTTTCTGTTCAAGTTTTTTTTTTTCCTGTTTTCCAGCCAGCTTTGGGCACAGTATATTTTGGGTAATCTCGGGGCAGAAATAGAAAGTATTAAGCTCCATGGTGATATGTTATTGGGTGTAATTTTCTCTGAGTTGAGATTTTGTTTTATCTTTCCCAGATACTTACCCTACATTTTTTTGTTTCTTCCTCCTCTTCTTTTCTTTCTTTTCTTTTTTTTTCAAATATTCTCTTTTATTTACTTTGTCATCCAGGCTGAAGTGCAGTGGTGCAATCTTGGCTTATTGCAGCCTTGAGCCCCAGGGCTCATGCAAGTCTCCTGCCTCAGGCCCTCAAGTAGGTGGGACTGCAGGTGCATGCCACTACACCTGGCTCATTTTTGTATTTTTTGTAGCAGTGGGATTTCACCATGTTGCCCAGGCTGGTCTCAAACTCCTAAGCTCAAGCCATCTGCCAGCCTCAGCCTCCCCAAAGTGTGCTAGGATTACAGGCATGAGCCACCATACCTGGCCCCTTTTTTCTTTGGTTCCAATGTTTATCTGTCTCATTTCTTACAGGGTCATGATAAAAGGAAGGGGGTCTTTCAGAATTTCTGCCTCCTTAAATTCCTGGCCCTTGTGCAGTACCATGTCATGGTATTAGCAGTGTTTAAGAATGGTTTCAAGGATCACTATTGACATAACTGTCTATATTAATAGAATATGTGTTAAACCATTGGCACATTGCCAATAACATTCCAAACACAAATGAAATTCTGTTGCAAATTCTCCGCCTGTTTGCACTTTATAAGAGTAATGCTCATGTTATTTCTGAGAATCCATGTTGTTAGTGTTTCTTGCTCATCCATCATCTCATAGCCAGTTATGATTAAGTTACCCACACCTTTGGTATGGGCATCAGAACTCTTGTATTTGATGCACCTTCACTTATTAAGAGAAACTCAGTGGTGCTGGGTCTGCCAATTTCACTTTGAGGTGATGCAGTTGTTGGTGTTCATGTACACATTCATTTTGGCAAAGTTAGCATGTGACTTTTCTGCTGTTTGTTGATTTTATGTTTTTCAAATATTCTCTTTTATTTACTTTTAGGTTTGTTATCGACCCAATCATTACATCGCTACCCAAGGTAAGTTTATTTCTGCTTTGATGTCTTTTTTTGTTTCTTTTGCCCACTTCCTATCATTTTGTACCCACTTCACCCTCCCCCAGGAAGACACTGCACATTTATTGCAATTCTAGCCATCAACAAGTACACTTCTGTCTTCCCATCAGATGTTTTGGTCATGTAATTGTTTAGTTAGAACTTCATGTTGAGATTATTAGGAGAAATGTGCCCATCAATTCTTTATTGAATTCAATCTGTCTACCTTAGAAGTAAGTCTGACATTTGCAAAAGTAGATACATAGATAGCCATTCAGTCAATATGCACCAGCTACTCTCTACACAGGGAACTGTGCTGGTGGCTGCTGGGGAGCCAGGCTGAATCTGGCAAGCACCCCCTTCTTGCAGTGGTTGTGTTTAGTGGGGAAGATGTGCAGTCACCTATATGTACTTTAGTAGGTACAGTGCCCGGTGACATCTGTGAGAGGAACAGATACAGATAAAATGTTAGGGAAATTTGGAGCAGGAAGGGGTTGCTTTGAGGTGGGATGACCCAAAACCAGTTTTGTGGCAGAGGTGAGATTGGAAAGAGGCCTTCCGAATGGAGAAACATCATGAACGAAGATCTGGGAGCAGGAAATTAGTACTCCCAGGTGGAGAGCAGCTGACAGGTCACCTTGGCTAAAGGAAACAGGAGAAAGCCAGAGGAAATGTTGAGGAAGCTCCTGGCAACGGTTTTTGGGTGATTTTCCCAACCTATGAAGTGGGTCATCTGCAGAGGGTGGGGGTCATGAGGGAGCTGAGGTTTTAGAGAATGAGGCATCCAAAGGGATGAGTTAGTGAGTCAATATGGGATGAACTGAAGGAATAAGAAGCAGATAACACCCAGTTAAGGCTGACTAGCACACGTTCTTCCCATTCTATTATTTTATCATTATTTCCAGCAATAGGCTACATCCCAGGAACAGTCGCAGGAAAGTCAAAAGGATGTGACCTGCCAAAGGTTAGGCATGGAGCGAGGGGTGTGTACACAAAGTCAGTGACCAAGGGAATCAAGGATGCCAAGGTAATTGGGGTTGGAAAGTCCAGGCTTGGAAGAAGGGCAATCAGAGGTGTCCACTGGATGATGAGGAGAGGGAAGGAGCTAACATAGTGAGGCTGGGCCCCACTGATGAGTCGTAATTTAGGAGAAAAGGCCTTTGTAGCCAGAGAGCAGAATTCCAACACTTGGATCTGCCCATGTACTGAAACTTTCTGCAGTGGTGGGAATAATCTCTGCGCTGTGCAATATCGTAGCTACAAGTCACATGTGACTCCTGCATACTTGAAATACAGCTATTACAAGTGAGGAACTGAATTTTAATATTGATAGAAATAGCTATATTTGGTTATTCCCTGTGGTAGCATTGGACAGCAAAGCTTTGGGGTGGAAAAGCTCCAGCTGTGGCTGAAATGGAGCCACTGTGGAAGCTGATCCAGTCCCATGCCCACAGCTGCCCCAGGAACCTGGGTGACATCACACAGAGTCAGCAGTCTCACATCACCACTAGAGTACTCTGCACTCCGGTCTAGATGACCTGCTGGAGCCCCCACTGTCTTTCCTCGTGTATGACATGAAGTTGGTAATGGCTCCTTCCAAGGTCACTTTGCTAGCCAGATGCAAAGTCGTCTGTAGACTTTCCAGTGTGAACCTGGCACAAAGCAGGCGCCATTACATAGGGTTTGCTGAGGTCTTCAGGAAGCCAGGCTCAGCTTGAGCTCTTACACGTGGGACAGAACAAGGACACATGTCAGAGTCCAGTTCTAGACACCTCCTAACCCTGCTGCTACCAAATGGAATTCATCAATCTTTAGAGGAACCTGTTGTTATGGGTTTGAAATTCATCCTAATGGCTTTCCAAATGTTCTAAACTAAGTGTCATAACATGAGATTTAATACCTTTTATGATAATTTGAAATTAAGTTTTTGTAAATGCATGAGAAAATTCGATTGTAAAATACCCAAAATACTCCCGAGCTTATCTTCCCAATAACTTGATTAGCAGCCTATATTTTCATAGATAGCAAGAACATTAAGTTGCTCCTACTTGTATTTTCAATATTGAGGACCTCTAGATTAACGGGACTAAACAGACCACTAAAGTAGAGACTGAAATTGCCAAAGTCTAGACATGGCCCCTCACCAGGCTACCTTCCCTTTGTCTGTTCTCTCTGCTCCTCTCCCCCTGCAGGAGATTATTCTTTAAAGAGAAATGCCATTAGAGAAGTCACTTTCTGCAGAATTAGTGTGACTGATACTTAATAGCTCAGTAACCCTCTCAGGTAGCATTCTAGTGTTAATGAGCAAATGTATTTGTAAGCAGATGAGAAATGGCAAATGTTATCAGTTTGCAGTAGACAACCGGTCTGCCCTTAATGGAGAAGGGCACTGGCTAATGCCCTGTTTACCAGGTCATGGCAGCCTTTCCCTGGTACAAGATGGGCTGCAGATTGGACTTCTCAAACTGGTAGGACTAACATCACTGCTGGTGGTGGTGCAGGGAGAGGAGGGAAAATGAATGAATATTTTTCATCTACCATGCAGTCAAGACTATACATACCATATTAAGAATAATACATTCAGACCATGATGTTCCAGTGAGAAAGCTAGAATCTTCTATTATATACCACAAGCATAATGGACTAATAGCCTTTCATCACCAGTAATCAAGATTGCTGATAATCTGCACTAAGTGGGATGGACAGGTAGAATATGTTCAAGGATCACCTTCATTGAAAAACAAACAGAAAAAACATTAACACCTTCAAGAGGCCAAGAAAATGGGTGATGAAGACCAACAGGCAGATGCAATCTTTAAATGTCTTCTTGCCCTATTTTTTCTCTGTTTTGCACTAATACAGTTCTTTAAAGTATATTCACAGCAGGAACCTATGAAACTATGTAAATGGTCTAATATGCTGACAACTAATTTTATTTCCAAAAGTTAGTAACGCACAGTTGTTCACCAAGTTCCTTTGATACAGAGGACATACTATAAATTTACGTATTGGGTCTCTTCCTCCCATCCACCCTTAATTTTATTGATTTTTCTAGCAGTAACTGACTTTGACCTTTGATAATAATGGGTGATGTTTCTGCAAATTGAAGGCATCCCATTTAAGCCAGATCTGTTCCTTTTTTGGTATTAATATGTTCTTCCTATCTCTCCTCAGTTTGTTTTCTGTCTGGCCATTAATATATGATGACCTGATATTAACTTCATGTTGTCTGAACGACCAGACATTAGTACAATGGTAACATTCAAGATTTATGATTCAGCAAACAAGGGGCTCAAAGGAGAGGAAGTTGTATCTGCTATTGCATGTTTGTAGTTAGAGATAGGGCAGAGTGGAGATTTCAAAAGCAGGTTAAAGTGAAAGACAGAAGAGCATGCAGGTGGGTAGGATTCCCCAGAAGTGATAATATTTTGCAATCAAAATACAACCTTGGAGACTACTCAGGCTGCAAGCTGGATGAAGGCACTCACACATTACTGACTGGAGAGAACACCGGCTGGCCTCATGGTGGCAGCCATGGGGGCCCTGGATAAGTGTTCTTTTGATTTTTATTTGGTTTTGGTTTTGTTTAGAGACACGATCTCACTCTGTCACCCACACTGGAGTGCAGTTACTGGCATCATAGCTCTCTGAAGCATCGAACCCCTGGGCTCATGTAATTCTCCCACCTCAGCCTCCAAAGCAGCTAGGAACACAGTTGCACACCACCACGCCTGGCTAATATATTTTATTTTGTTTTTTGTAGAGTTGGAAACTTCCTGTGTTGCCCACGCTGGTCTCAAACTCCTGGACTCATGGGATCCTCCCACCTTGGCCTCCCAAAGCAGTGGTATTACAGGCATGAGCCATTGCACTGGGCTCCTGTTTAGTTTTAATTTTAAAACACCTCAAGAGTCAGATAATTCAGGGAAAGACCATGCAAGGCTGTTACTGAAGAAAGTGCTACGAGTCTGTTCTAGACATGGCTTGCCTAGCACTGAGCATCCTTCCTCACTTCTAAGTGAGAATTTTCCAGATCTGTGCATTGGGGTCCCCCAAGAAAGAGGCTCAGTCCTGATGTACTGTTTCCTGTATACTGCATGCTCACCCCCCAAAACCACATGGTTAATCCAGATCCAGCCCCTGCTTTCTTAGTTATGAGGCTTCTCATGGCAAAGCAATAAAAAGCAAGTTTTCAATGATACAGTCATGTCTGAAAACATGTTAATTGTCATCATCTTTGATGTTGTAACCTGAGCTATAGATTGTTGGGATGCACACGTTACTCTTTTAAGCTTATGTGCCTTGATTCTGTCTACATCATTTCTTTCTTTCTGAACTGTGAACTGCGCTAATTTGACGGGGTTTGCTACCTGATTGGGGTCCTGACCTTAGCCTTCATCTTGCCATATACAGTTTGTTTTTGTCTCCATCAGCGTTAGCTCTGTTCAACACCCTTGTGGAGTCCAGGACTAGAGAGAGGATCTCCAAGCAGAAGCCCCCAGCCCACGTGAGAACAGGGAGACCCTTGTGCCCTTAACTGTTTTCCATAGTACTGCCCAGCCTTGTACACTCTGGCCCAAATGTTCCTCACCTTTGGAAGACACAGAACTTTTTTCAAAACCATTGAAATATCGAGATCATTTCCGCAGAAAGAAAATGTAATTTAAGGTAATTCGTGGACTTACCCCCACCCCCCCAATTTTATTCATGAATCATAGTAATTCTATGGACCTCAGGTTACAAACTTCACTTTGGTCAGAAACCTTAAAAGCTATTTTGGGGTAAGACAGAAACCATAGGTTAAATCTTCTTTTTTTTTTTAAACATACTTCTTAGGGGTTAACAAAATGTCATAGATTGTTTATAACTATATGAAATACGTTCCTGAAAGCATCAAAATCTGTATTAACAAACTAGTACTAAAATGCTTACTAGCCTAACCTTGTACTAAAAGACCCTGGAGTATTGTTATAATCATTAGTATTTTGAACCATGGTCAGTTTGGGTTTTACTCTTCATTTCAGGCTTGGTTTCTGCCTATATGTTATTTTGCATTTGTGCCTCAAAAGTTTATGCCTTTGCTCACTTCTCAACAACTTTAGCATTTACAATATATTAGAAAATGCTATCAATGACCAGAGACTAGAGCAGCAGGTCCCATAGCTGATGTTTATTTTGTAAAAGCAGGATGTAGTAGAAATAACACATGTACCACAGCCAGAAGGCTGGGGTCGAAATTCTTGTGCTGTAGCAGAAAATGTATTTGAACCTCCTAAACTTATTTAAGGTAGAGTCCTGGTGTTTGGCAAATAGTAATAATAGTCAGGACCTTACCATGTGCCAGACAGCATTCCCAGAACTCACACATACAGAGCTCATTTCATCTTTACCACAAATATGGGGGATGTATGTGATTGTCCACAATTTATAAATGAGAGGAAGGGAGACAGAGAGACTTGAAATAACATGTCCGAATCACAGACCTAAAAGTGCAAAGGCCAGACTCAAGTGCAGCCACTGAACTCCAGCATCAAAGCTCCTCCCCACCTCACTATACTGCCTCCCATGGGTGACCTCGGGTGTTACATTAACTCATGTATGTATCAGTGCTTAGAGCAATTCCTGGCATGGAGCAAATGCCATGTATGTGTGATCTGTTACTATTTTTGAGAAACAGCACAGCATAGCTTAATGATCAGGAACATGGACTCTAGAACTACATTGTCTGAACTCAACCCCCAATGCTGGTTCCTCCATCAGTAACTTGTGTGACCTTGGACAAATTACTTGTCATCTCTGTGATCATCATAAATGAAGATGAAAATAGTCTACCTTGTAGGGTTATTGTACAGATTAAGTAAGATAATATTCCTAAAGCACTTAAGGCACTTTTTTTTTTTGGAGGGGGCTTTTTATTTTTTAACTTTTAGGTTCAGGGGTACGTGCGCAGGTTTGTTACATAGAAAAAATGCATGTCATGAGGGTTCGGTGTACAGATTATTTTGTCACCCAGATAATAAGCATATAGTACCTGATAAGGCAGTTTTTTAATCCTCTCCTTCCTCCCACCTCCCACCCTCAAGTAGGCCCCAGTGTCTGTTGCTGCCTTCTTTGTGCCCATGTGTTCTCAATGTTTTAACTCTTACTACTAAGTGAGAAAGTACAATATGTGATTTTCTGATCTTACAGTTATTTGCTTAGGATAATGGTCTCCAGCTTTATCCATGTTGCTGCAAAGGACATGATCTCATTCTTTTTTATGGCTGCATAGTATTCCATGGTGTATGTGTACTACATTTTCTTTATCCAGTCTACTGTTCATGGCCATTTTGGTTGATTCTATATCTTTGCCAATGTGAGTAGTGCTGTGATTAACACACATGTATGTAACTGAATCATGCATGAATCATGTAGAATGATTTATTTTCCTTTGGGTATACAGACAGTAATGGGATTGCTAGGTCAAATGGTACTTCTGTTGTAAGTTCTTTGATAAACACCCACACTGCTTTCCACAATGGCTGAACTAATTTACATTTTCACCAGCACTCTGTAAGCATTGCATCATCTTCGTGACCTCTCCAGCATCTGTTATTTTTTCTTTTTTGTAATAGCCATTCTGATTGGTGTGAGATGTTGGGGCTATTTGGTTTTTGCTTAATTTAAGTTCCTTATAGACTGGATGTTAGACCTTTGTTGGAGGCATAATTTGAAAAGATTTTCTCCCAATCTGTAGGTTTGTCTGTTTATTGTCTTGTTAGTTTTTCTTGTGCAGAAGCTCTTTGATTAGATCTTATTTGTCAATTTTTGTATTTGTTGCAGTTGATTTTGGCATCTGAGGAGGTGTACGATCTCTACAATAAGAACTGCAAAAACACTGCTCAAAGAAATCAGAGATGATACAAACAGTGAAAAAATATCCCATGCTCATGGATAGGAAGAAGCAATATTATTTAAATGGCCATACTACTCAAAGCAATTTACAGATTCAGTGCTATCCCTATCAAACTACCAATGACATTCTTCACGGAATTAGAAAAAACTATTTTAAAATTCATACAGAACCATAAAAGCCCAAATAGCCAAGGCAATCAATTCTAAGCAAAAAGAACAAAACTTGGAGGCATCAATTTATGTGACTTGAAACTACACTACAGGGCTACCGTAACCAAAACAGCCTGGTACTGGTACAAAAGCATACACATAGACCAACAGAACAGAATAGAGAGCCTAGAAATAATGCCACACACCTATAATCATCTGATCTTTGACAAAGTTGACAAAAGCAATGGGGAAAGGACTCCCTATTCAATAAATGGTGCTGGGATAACTGGGTAGCCACATGCAAAAGATTGAAACTGGACCCCTTCCTTACACCATATACAAAAATCAACTCAAGATGAATTAAAGAATTAAATGTGAAACTTCAAACTATAAAAATCCTTCAATATAACCTAGGAATTAGCATTTTTGACATAGGCCCCAGCAAAGATACTTTCTTCTTAATACCTAGGAAGTGCCCATTTACAAAAATAATGTTCTTCTTTGCTGACTTTGAAAATATACTCGGATAAAACAGAGTAGGTCTTATTAATTGCATATGTTCACATTTCAAAATGTAAGTAGCCTTATGTAAACCCCTAAATAGCTAGTGACATGAATTTTTCATTTCTTACATGTGAATAAACTTAAGCTGTACATAGTTAAGAAGGCTTGGAACAATTCATAGAGATTATGACCTGTGAAGAATTGGCCATCCAGATAGGTCCCCACCACATGCCACTGACCTTATCTCCACCATCACTGACTTCTTTTTATGTTTAGAGGATCCAGATGCTCAGTGTCATCTTCGAAGATGCCAGGTCACATTGGCAAAGGCCACAAGAACTGATATAAAAAACCAGATGCAATGAAAACCGTAACTGTACATCAGACAGAACTGCCCAAGGTCAAGCTGGGGCATTCTGTGTGAAGAGGAAGATGCCTTGGCAGAAGATCACTTCATCATGACCAGGGCATCAGAAGAAGGGGTCGCAGAATGTATTCATGATTCAATAAGTATGCACCACCTGTCTGGAAGTGAGTTAGCATAAAACATAAGTTCAGTAAGAATACAAGAATGAGTGAGTGAATTAAGAAATGAATGGATTGGGAGTTACCATGGGCCACACACCGCTTAGACAGTAGAATATCTCAGCCAGGTAGAAAGAATGGATCATGGTGGCCCAGCAAAGCATGTACTTCCTGGGGCAGATTGTGGCATCATTATCTCCAACATCTCTGACAATTTCTGTTTCAAGTTAAGGGCTGGTCAGCTTCTATTCTTAGAAACACTTTCTTTACACATGTCAGTAAATCAAATCTTGTCTTTAGAGACAATCCATCTTGTTAAACTAACTTTGTTTGGGTCTACCCTGACCCTGTTTGTGCCACCCCTGCCCCCATACATATAATCAGTTTTGTCTGTAGTTATAATTTGTCCATAATTTGGAAAAGAGAAGCCTAAAAAAGTTCACTCTAGACACTTTCAGCTAGGAACAAACTTATATGTGAAAATAATTAAAATGTGGGGAGTGAAGGTTTATAGTGGAAATATTTACAGACCCTCAAACACTGCACAACAGTTGAAACTTTGCTGTAGTGACTTCATTCTCTTAGTTGTCAATCTGTTTTTCTTCTACATTTCTTCCACATACTTCTGGTATATTTTTAATAAAGATTTTTCAAAAAGATAAATATGGTTTATATTTTCCCAGCTCAAAATTCCCCTGAAGGCCTCCGAAGCAGTAAATAATAGTGCTTTGAATACTGCTCTTTCTTTTCCTGGGCAAGCCATTCTTGTAGTGGGTTCTCAGAGCCTCAGTGTAACTTCTGCATGCTCTGTAAAGTAGCTTTTGTCTCTTACATTCTGGCCTCCAGATGGATATGAACACCTGAAATTATTTCTCAGTAGAATTGAAAGAATTTTTGTAAAAATCAAAAGCTCAGCCTTCAGTAAACTTTTGTTTTCATTCTTCCAAGCACCAGTGCAGCTTGCACTTAAAGCGTGCATTCTGTGTTAGCTAACACTGCTTCCTGGCAAAGTTGTTCTTGCATTGTCAGTGAGTTGTAGGTTATGTTTTGGATTCATTTGTTATGTCCTATTTGAGACTAATTTAAAAGTATTACCTAGTGAAGTGGAGTATTTTCCTTTCCAAATTTAAATAGGGAGGCTATGAGAAAATGTGATTTATATACAGGCAAACAGTGACTTCGCATGAAAGTCACTGTCACAAGTATTCCAACTACCCAGGACCAAGTTTATACAGAACCTGCCTGCATTTTATCAACCATCTACGGTTCTTCAAGAGAGAATAAATAATTGCAATTAACAGCTTATCCAGAAACTTCCTTTTAAAAAATAGTTTCTCTTCACTAGATTAATTTCATAAGATAGTGGCCAATTAGCCAAATGGTCACTTTCATATACATTTCTCATCCCTGTGCTCTAAATAAACTTGCTCATTAGCAATGAGAACATTTAAAGAAAGAGTTAAAAGATGAAGTCAAAAATAGAGCATGTTAGATAACATCCACCTATGTTATAGATGCCATAAGGAAAATGTGGCCCTCTAATAGAACCAAAGTTAATACAGAATAATTTGAAAATAAATGATGTCCTGTTAAGCAGGCACCCAGACTTAAGGTGTCTTAAATGATTTTTAAACCTTGAAGAATAATTTAGAGGTGTTCATTTGAAGTCTAAAATTTATAGAATCTTTTAGAGCTGATAGAATCATCACAGTCCAGTTTCCTTGTTCTGTAATTAAAATAGTTGACACTTAAAGCAGAATTATATTTAAGTGACCTTCATCCACATAAGTTCAAGTAAGTCATATATGCAGAAGTGTTTGCAAACTGCATGGACTAATGTTCATATTTTAATAGAGTGCATGCAAAGTTCAACCTAGGAGAAACCTCATATGTTAAGACAGACCTGTTCCCCCATAGGGACTTTTATTCAGCAGGAGGAAAAATTGTGAGGTTATGTCTTTCTCCCAGGTTCAGCCCTTTAAAAGGAGAGAGCTGAAACTAATATCCATGTACTCTGCAAAGTGCTGGCTTCCTTGAGCCTCTGGCACCATGAACCCTTGGCAAAGCAAAGCTACTCCTTTACAGCCTGGTTAATTCAAAATTGAACAAAGGTTTTTGTGCACCTGTCACTTGCCAGGATCAGCACAGAATCAGGAAAGCAGCAGTGACCTCAGAATTACAGTGTGGAGGCATAAATAAATGACACCCAACTCTTGGTAATTTATATATATATATATATATATATATATATATATATATATATATACTTTTTTTTTTTTTTTTTTTTTTTTTTTTTTTTTTTTGGAGACGGAGTCTTGCTCTGTCACCAAGGCTGGAGTGCAGTGGAGAGATCTTGACTCACTGCAACCTCTGCCTCCTTGGTTCAAACAATTCTCTGCTTCAGCCTCCCAAGTAGCTGGGATTACGGGTGCCTACCACCATGCCAGGCTAATTTTTGTATGTTTAGTAGAGATGGGGTTTCACCATCTTGGCCAGGCTGGTCTGGAACTCCTGACTTGTGATCCACCCGCCTTGGCCTCCCAAAGTGTTGGGATTACAGGCCTGAGCCATCGAGCCCAGCCCTAATTTGAGATTTTAAGGCACCCACAGATTTGGGGACTTCTTTTTGATTTTTAATTTTTAAGATTTTTTTTCAAGAGACATGGTCTCCATCACCCAGGCAGGAGTGTAGTGGCATGATCATAGCTCACTGCAGCCTTCAACTCCTGGGCTCAAGGGATCCTCCTGCCTCAGCCTCCTGAGTAGCTAGAACTACAGGCATCAGCAACCACGCCTGGCTAATTGTTGTTTTATTTTTTGTAGAGATAGGGTCTTGCCATGTTGTTCAGGTCTCAAACTCCTGGCTTCAAGCAGTCCTCCCACCTCGGCCTCCCAGATTGCTGGGATTACAGGCATGAGGCACTGCGCCTGAGCTGGGAACTTCTTTAAGCCATTTCTATTCTCCACCTGTACCCCGCATTTTGCAGATGAAAAAATAAGGCCCAGTGCAGACCTAGAACCACTTCTCCAGAAATCTGGGCAGCGGGTTTTATTTTCACCCATGGGCACAGTTTAGGACTTTTTCCACCCATGGGCACAGTTTTTCAAGGCAGCAAAGAATTTAGGAAGTTTGTGGCTATAACCAGTGACTTTTGTTTCTTGCCTTCTCAAAAGGAAGCTGCTGGAAATTTCCTGATGCAACACCCTTCACTGCCATGGAAAATTTGAGACTGCCTGTACTGAGCTATGTCTAGGGAGCCGATTTATCTCTATATCATTCATGTACTAGATTTGTTCTATTTTTTTATATGAAAGAGGATTCCACTTGGTACTGAGAAGAGGCTTAATTAAGGAAGATAGAGACTAAGGAAAGCTCTTATTTCTCTGGCAGTAGCCCCTGAAGCATAGGAATATAGGCTTTTCCCTTCACTTTACTTCTCCTTGACAGAAGGCAGCCAGATCCTTTGGGTTGCCAAACCCCTCCATTCTGAAGGCTGCCATTTGTTTTTTTCTGTCCTTGATTGCCTTCTCTGTTACCCTCTTTACAGCACACACAAGTACCCAAGCTCAGTTTCTGAGCGTTCTCTTTGGAGACCGACACTGATGAATGCTCTGTACCTCTGCCAGCAGGATGCTTCTGTGCTGTGGACATCTGTCATGGTCCTTCCTTCCGAGGCCACAGCACTTTCTCCTGCACCTCTTTTCAGCTCCCCACGCACACCACCATTCAGCCTGTCCCAGGGATCAGGGACTGAAAGTCCCTCTGGAAGCAGTGTCTCTGTCACCGCATTGCAGAGCAAGCATATTGTTGCCACACACTACCTACCCCCATTTTATTCTTTTCTATGTTAGAGATCCTCTTTGGAGCCCGAATCTGTATCCTGTTACTAAAATCTGATGTGTCTGCCTTTCTCAGCCTGCTTTCCATGTCAAGAATAATAGAAACCTTTGCATTCCCTTTCACAGTGGTACCCCTGCAACCTGAAAAGGTTTACATAACTGCTAGCGAGGTCTGATTGTAGAAGAGGACTGAATATCATTCCAAAAGAACAAAATTCAAATAATGGTTTCTTTAGCTAGATGGAGTTTCCAGAAATGCTTTGGAACATTTCAATTCCAAGAGGAAGTCATGCTAGGCTGCAAACCACCCAATTATTAGTTTCACCCATAGTTATTTCTTTGCTGCAACATAGTCACAATTGAATCTCTTCAACTTGGCCTTAAAATTTCTTCCATATACAACCATGTTTTATGTCAGTAACTAGGCCAGGACTGTCCACTCTCCACTAAAGGACAGTAGACAGAATGGTTAATGAAAGCATAGACTCTAGAGTGGCACAGCCTAGGCTCAGATACCAGCTCTGCAAGCAGCCTCTCAATAAATATTAGCTACAGTTGTTGTTATCATTATCATGTTGTATGTTCCGCAAGACACATCTCTTAATAGCAGAAAGGCAGCTCAGGTTTTAACCCTAGTATAGTGTGTGCTAGTATACTTTTCATAAAAGCTGATACATTATACACCTGTTAATGCTTCCTTCCAGAAGAATTTATCAAATGGAGCTACTTAAGTATGCACTAAGATCCTCTACTCCCTCCAGAGTACAGAGTTCCGTCATTGTTCACTGTTAAACTGAAGACAAACATAGGTTGGAAAGACAACAGCTGTATCATAAGCTGGAAAAGCATATTTTCCTTCTGTTTTTGAAATTGAGCAGCTCTGATAACAGTTGCCAGCTCCACATCTTGGTATTCTGAAGGCTTCCCTGGTGCACACTTAGAAGTCAGATGACATGTGAGTGAAAGCAGCTTAATTCCAAAGACCAGACAAGTTCCTTCCTAACAGGCTTCATTGAAAGGAGTTCCTGAGATAAGAATTACACAGGGATGTTTTAGAGAGGAGCTTTGGAAGGCTCTGAAGCCACTGGATATCAAAATAGGGTTGAGACATGATCTTCAGGGGAGGAGAATAATAATGGCAGAGGAGCAGAGGCAGTGGGGAATAAGAGGGAGACCAAGGGAAAGGTGTGTGCTCTTGGCCTACTCCTGTAACCTGTGTGTGTTGGATGGGGCTGGCCATGCAGTTTCCATCTTCTGCATGGCCAGAGGTTGACCAGCTGCCAAAAATGGCAGATGCTCTGTACCAAGGAGGCAGCAGATAGAGTGGGCTGAACTGAAGGAAATGTCTCAGGGCCACTTCTGAAAGCAACTTCATTTATTGCAGTGGCTTTTATTTATTGCAGGTGGCTCCCCACCCTTACCCACACCCAGAATCTCACCCACTGCTGACACAGGGAAAGAAAAGTGGACATTCAGAATTTTAACCAAGAATTTAATAACAAGTTTCCAAATAGATTGCACTGCTAGGAAATGTTTATGATTGCCGGCATGTAAAAACTATCACGTGATTGAGCAATCTCACGTCTAAGTAAATATCCAAAGAACATAAAATCACTATCTTGAAGAGATGTTTTCACTCCTATGTTTATTGAAGCATTATTAACTACAGATAAGGGGCTGGACACGGTGGCTCATGCCTGTAATCCCAGCACTTTTGGAGGCCAAGGTGTGTGAATTACGAGGTCAGGAGTTCGAGACCAGCCTGGCCAATATGGTGAAACCCCATCTCTACTCAAAATACAAAAATTAGTTGGGTGATAGCGGGCACCTGTAGCCCCAGCCACTCGAGAGGCTGAGGCAGGAGAATTGCTTGAACCTGGGAGGTGGAGGTTGCAGTGAGCCTAGATCATGCCACTGCACTCCAGCCTGGGCAACAGAGTGAAACTCCGTAGGCTGGGTAACATAGCAAGACCGTGTCCCTACAAATTAGCTAGGCATGGTGGTGTATTGCTGTGGTCCTTGCTACTTTGGAGGCTGAGGTGGGAGAATAATTTATACCCAAAATTTAGAGGTTACAGTGAGCTATAATCATGCCACTGCACTCCAGTCTGTTTTATCTAACAACAAGAAAAAGGAGATTTTACATATATGTATTGTATGCATGTGCATGTGTGTGTCTGTGTGTGTGTGTGTGAGACACAATTCAGGCCTTGAAAAAAAACTTGACATTTGCAACCACACAGATCATCTTGAGGGCGTTATGCTAAGTGAAATAAGCCAGACACAGAAAGATGAATACTGAATTATCTCAATTATATGTGGAATCTAAAAAAGGTCTTGAATTTGTAGTTACAGAGAGTAGAATGGTAGTGACCAAGGGCTGTGGCTTGGGGGAATGAGATATTGGTTGAATGGTGCAAACCTGTTTTTATGAGATGAATAAATACTGGAGACCTAATGCACAGCATGGAGGCTACAGTTAATGCATAGGTAAGTTTTATTAATGAAGAAGATCTCAAATATTCTTATCACACCAGTAACTATGGGAAGTGATGAATATGTTATTTAGCTTGAGTGTGGTAATTTTATTATATATATTTACATACACATAAACATCACATTGTATACCTTAAATATATACAATTTGTATTTGTCAATTATAGCACATGTGGGAAAATATTGTGTAAACGTATAATATCTAATTATGTAAATATTTAAAACCCTTTAAAATAAATTCTAGGTTAAATGTAAAATCCAATATTTACAGCCAGGGAGGTTCCAATGAACAAGCATGGTATAAAAGTTAAAACTGGGTATTTAGCTAAACTACCTTTCATAAATAAGAGTAAATTAAAATGTTTTCAAAAGTAAAAACACTGAGAAATTTTATTACTAATAGAAGACTGTTAAGCAATATTAACAATCAAGGTAGGGTGTGGTGGCTCACATCTGTAATCCCAGCACTTTGGGAGGCTGAGGCGGGCAGAACACGAGGTCAAGAGTTCAAGACCAGCCTGACCAACATGGAGAAACCCCATCTCTACTAAAAATACAAAAATTAGCTGGGCGTGGTGGTGCTTGTCTGTAATCCCAGCTGCTCAGGAAGCTGAGGCAGGAGAATTGCTTGAACCCAGGAGGTGGAGGTTGCAGTGAGCTGAGATTGCACCACTGCCTTCCAGCCTCGGCTACAGAGTGAAACTCTGTCTCAAAAGAAAAATAATTATAGTATAATAGTATACTTTGAGAGAAACCTTTTCTGCTACCAAGATAAAATGAAAATAAAAATGTAAGAAACTTGATACAGAAATGTCAACCCATGGTAGACACTGAATTAAAGAAATTACATGGTCCTCGGATGCATCCATTTTGAAAGCATGTAACTATAATAAAAGTGTGATTCCATGCATTTTATTAAATAAGATAAAAGGAACTTCAGGGCTACTGGAACATTTAACTATAGGAGAAGTCTATTTTTTAGGAATGTTTTTTCATCGCCAACTTGTTAAAGCTTTATAGCACTTGGCATATTTTGGAGAATGTCAACTAGCTTTTTGTCAGAGCTGACTTGTACCAGTGGAACAACAGTGGCATAGACCTCAATAAATTAGGTATTGATGGGACGTATCTCAAAATAATAAGAGCTATCTATGACAGTACCACAGCCAATACCATACTGAATGGGCAAAAACTGGAAGCATTCCCTTTGAAAACTGGCACAAGACAGGGATGCCCTCTCTCACCACTCCTACTCAATACAGTGTTGGAAGTTCTGGCCAGGGTAATTAAGCAGGAGAAGGAAATAAAGGGTATTCAATTAGGAAAAGAGGAAGTCAAATTGTCCGTGTTTGCAGATGACATGATTGTATATCTAGAAAACCCCATTGTCTCAGCCCAAAATCTCTTTAAGCTGATAAGTAACTTCAGCAAAGTCTCAGGATACAAAATCAATGTACAAAAATCACAAGCATTCTTATACACCAATAACAGACAAACAGCCAAATTATGAGTGAACTCCCATTCACAACTGCTTCAAAGAGAATAAAATACCAAGGAATCCAACTTACAAGGGACGTGAAGGACCTCTTCAAGGAGAACTACAAACCACCGCTCAATGAAAACAGGATACAAAGAAATGGAAGAACATTCCATGCTCATGGGTAGGAAGAATCAATATCGTGAAAATGGCCATACTGCCCAAGGTAATTTACAGATTCAATACCATCCCCATCAAGCTACCAATGACTTTCTTCACAGAATTGGAAAAAACTACTTTAAAGTTCATATGGAACCAAAAAAGAGCCTGCATCACCAAGTCAATCCTAAGCCAAAAGGACAAAACTGGAGGCATCACGCTACCTGACTTCAAACTATATAAGGCTACAGTAACCAAAACAGCATGGTACTGGTACCAACACAGAGATATAGATCAATGGAACAGAACAGAGCCCTCAGAAATAACGCTGCATATCTACAACTATTTGATCTTTGACAAACCTGAGAAAAACAAGCAATGGGGAAAGGATTCCCTATTTAATCAATGGTGCTGGGAAAACTGGCTAGCCATATGTAGAAAGCTGAAACTGGATTCCTTCCTTACACCTCATAGAAAAATTAATTCAAGATGGATTAAAGACTTAAATGTTAGACCTAAAACCATAAAAACCCTAGAAGAAAACCTAAGCATTACCATTCAGGACATAGGCATGGGCAAGGACTTCATGTCTCAAACACCAAAAGCAATGGCAAGAAAAGCCAAAATTGACAAATGGGATCTAATTAAACTAAAGAGCTTCTCCACAGCAAAAGAAACTACCATCAGAGTGAACAGGCAACCTACAAAATGGGAGAATATTTTCGCAACCTACTCATCTGACAAAGGGCTAATATCCAGAATCTACAATGAACTCAAACAAATTTACAAGAAAAAAACAACCCCATCAAAAAGTGGGCAAAGGATATGAACAGACACTTCTCAAAAGAAGACATTTATGCAGCCAAAAGACACGTGAAAAAATGCTCATCATCACTGGCCATCAGAGAAATGCAAATCAAAACCACAATGAGATACCATCTCACACCAGTTAGAATGGTGATCATTAAAAAGTCAGGAAACAACGCGTGCTGGAGAGGATGTGGAGAAATAGGAACACTTTTACACTGTTGGTGGGACTGTAAACTAGTTCAACCATTGTGGAAGTCAGTGTGGCGATTCCTCAAGGATCTAGAACTAGAAATACCATTTGACCCAGCCATCCCATTACTGGGTGTATACCCAAAGGACTATAAATCATGTTGCTATAAAGACACATGCACACGTATGTTTATTGCGGCAGTATTCACAATAGCGACGACTTGGAACCAACCCAAATATCCAACCATGATAGACTGGATTAAGAAAATGTGGCACATGTACACCATGGAATACTATGCAGCCATAAAAAATGATGAGTTCATGTCCTTTGTAGGGACATGGATGAAATCGGAAATCATCATTCTCAGTAAACTTTTGCAAGGAGAAAAAACCAAACACCATATGTTCTCACTCATAGATGGGAATTGAACAATGAGAACACTTGGACACAGGAAGGGGAACATCACACTCTGGGGACTGTTGTGGAGGGGGAGGGGGAAGGGATAGCATTAGGAGATATACCTAATGCTAAATGACGAGTTAATGGGTGCAGCACATCAGCATGGCACATGTATACATATGTAACTAACCTGCACATTGTGCACATGTACCCTAAAACTTAAAGTATAATAATAATAAAAAAATAAAAATAAATAAAACTTAAAAACAAACAAACAAAGAACAGTGGCATAGACATTGACCACAAGGTTCTGCACACTCAGGATGACTGGGTTACACATCCACAGCAGTGTTGAAAAGGATGAGATGATGAGTTCCACCCAGCACATGACCAGAAAGTAGCTCACTTAACAGCTGGATAGTCTGAGTGGCCCTTTTCTCTGGGAAGGCTCATGGAGAGAAACTGGTGCTGTGAAGTTGCTGAGATTGCCTCTGATGCCTGGACAGAAGAATCACCATGTGTGCAATTGAATGCAGTGTAATTCCTATAATGAAGACATCCCTAGATAATGTCAGGAATAAAAAATACTTTCCTCGTGAAGGACTTCATGGGAGAAAGTGAACAGTATTTGCTGACCTTAAGTAGACTGGTCTGGGTCACATTGGAAGAAGCCACAGTGAAGAATATTATGTTATGACTGAAAGAAAAATTGACGGACCAAAAAAAAATTGACACTGATAACGTTATTTGTGAATTTCTGTTTAAGCCTTGCCAAACAGCAGTTGCTGGGGCTGATGGTGCTGGCCTGGTGTACACTCAGGAGACAGGTGTTACACAGGCCCGTCGTCACTCTGTTTATGTAGGACGAGGACTTACATTTGAACTCATTCCCTAAGTGCAGTGATTCAAGCATATCTGG
The DNA here is from genome assembly GCF_028858775.2 of Pan troglodytes. NCBI lineage: Eukaryota > Metazoa > Chordata > Mammalia > Primates > Hominidae > Pan > Pan troglodytes. The sequence continues at coordinate 40,525,365 of NC_072417.2, forward strand.
AGGCCGTCTACCACGGTGAGGAACATCACTACATGAATGAAGGCCGAGTTACAGCTGATGAGGTCATGGGGCTTCGATTTCTGATTCTGAAGAAATGTGAAGATGTTGAAGAAGAGGAAAAAGGTGTTGGCTAAAAGTCCAATGGCAGCTTGGGAAAAAAGGTTTTTTGTTTTTGAGACGGAGTCTCGCTCTGTTGCCCAGGCTGGAGTGCAGTGGCACCATCTCAGCTCACTGCAAGCTCTGCCTCCTGGGGTCAGGCCATTCTCCTGCCTCAGCCTCCCAAGTAGCTGGGACTACAGGCACCCACCACCACGCCCGGCTAAGTTTTTGTATTTTTAGTAGAGACAAGGTTTCACCTTATTAGCCAGGATGGTCTTGATCTGACCTTGTGATCTGCCCACCTCGGCCTCCCAAGGTGCTGGGATTACAAGCGTGAGCCACCACGGCCCGCTAACAAAAGGTATTTTTAAGCATAACAGAAGCATTATGCTTAAAGTATGTTCATCTTAATAACGAAGAAATGTGTTTCATGTATCTGGGAAAAAACAACAGATCTCACATTATCAATGTTTGTTCTTTAGTGCTCTAAATAATTACCATGATCATTTTAATTTTACCCACTCCTTGGTTAACTCTGATTATCTCATATACATTGTGGCTAATCTAGCCTCTTCACTCATTTCCACATCAACCCACCCTAGCTGCTTCTCTCATTTCCACTCTTACACACCCTCGCTTCTAGTAATCACCAGTCTACTCTCTACTTCTATGAGATCAACTTTATTAGATTCTATATATTAGTGAGAATGTGCAGTATTTTTTTTATGCCTGGCTTATTTTACTTAACACAATGACCTCCAGGTTCATCCCTGTTGCTACAAAGGACGGAATTTTATCTTTTTATGGCTGAATACTGTTTCATTGCATGCGTGTATATATATAAAATGAAATATATATACAATGAAATACGATTGTGTATATTATTGTGTAATATACATCTATATTACATTATATATATAATGAAATGTATACACAATGAAATTGTATATACAATGAAATATATAGAATGAAGTTGTATATACACAATGAAATTATATATATACACACACACACACACACACACACACCACATTTGCAAAATCCATTTATTTATTGAAGGACATCTGATGATTCCATGTCTTTGCTATTGTAAGTAGTACTATGTACTAGTACAGTTGTACTAGTACTTAGTGCTATTGTAAGTAGTACTGTGTACTAGTACAGTAGTACTAGTACTTAGTGCTATTGTAAGTAGTACTGTGTACTAGTACAGTAGTACTAGTACTTGTACTATTGTAAATAGTATTGTAATAGTACTGTGATTAACATAAGCATGTATGTGTCTTTACAGTTGAATGATTTCTATTTTGGGGCTATATACCAAATAATGGAATTGCTGGGTCATATGGTAGTTTTGTTTTAAATTGAGAAATCTCCAGAGTACTTTCCACAGTGGCTGGAAAAATTTACATTCCATCTAGCAGTGTATAAGCTTTCTCTTCACTGCCCACTAGCATCTATTATTCTTTGCCTTTTTAATATGGCTACTGTGACTGATGTGAGATGGTATCTTGTGGTTTTGATTTGCATTTTTCTAATGGTTAGTGATATTGAGCATTTTAATATGCATGTTGGATGCATGTGTGTCTTCTTTTCAGAAGTGTTCATGTTCTTTTTTCATTTTTAATAAAGTTTGTTTTTTGCTAAGTGAATTATGATTTTTTAAATAGATTCTACATATTAAACCTTTGCTGAAAAACATAGTTTGCAAGTTTTTTTTCTCATTCTGTTGGTTGTGTGTTTACTCTGTTGGTAGTTTCTTTTGCTGTGCTGAAGCTCTTTAGCTTAATCCGGTCTCATTTATCAACTTCTTGTTGTTTTAGTTGCTTTTAGAGTCTTTGAAGTCTTTGCCAGGGCCAATGTACAGCATGGTATTTCTTAGGTTTTCTTCTAGGGTTTTTACACTTTTAGGTTTTATATTTAAGTCTTTAATCCATCTTGAGTTAATTTTTGTATATGGTATAAATGAAGCGGTCCATCTTTAATCTTCTGCATATGACTAGCCAGTTATCCCAGCACTATTTATTGAACAGGGAGTCTTTTCCTTCCTTCCTTTTTTTTTTTTTTTTTTTTTGAGATGGAGTTTGACTCATTGCCCAGGCTGGAGTGCAATGGTATGATCTCAGTTTACTGCAACCTCCCCCAGGTTCAAGTGATCAAGTGATTCTCCTGCCTCAGCCTCCAGAGTAGCTGAGATTACAGGCACCCTCCACCACGCCCGGCTAATTTCTGTAATTTTAGTATAGATGGCATTTTATCATATTGGCCAGGCTGGTCTCAAACTCCTGACCTGAGGTGGTCCACCCGCTTTGGCCTCCCAAAGTGCTGGGATTACAGGCATGAGCCACCATGCCTGATGGGCAGTCCTTTCCTTATTGTTTGTTATTGTTGGCTTTGTGAAAAATCAGATGGTTTTAGATGTGTGGTTTTATTTCTGGGTTCTCTAGCCTATTCCTTTGGTCTGTGAGTCTATTTTTGTACCAGTATCCATGCTCTTTTAGGTATTGTAGCCTTGTAGTATAGTTTGAAGTTGGGTAGTATGATGACTCCAGCTTTGTTCCTTTGCATAGAATAGCTTTGAGTATTCAGGCTCTTTTTTTTTTTTGTTTCAAATAAGTTTTTTCATTTTTAAAAAATTCCATAAAAAATGTTGTTGGTAGTTTGTTAGGAATAACATGGAATTCAAAAGTAAATTTCTTTTGGTAGTATGGCCATCTTAGCAATATTCATTCTTCCTATCCGTGAGCATGGAATGTTTTTCTGTTTGCTTTTGTCATCTCTAATTTTTTTTTTAACAATAGCTCATAATTCTCTTTGTAGAGATCATTTGCCTTCCTGGTTAGCTGTGTTTCCAGGTATTTTATTCTTTTGGTGACTATTGTGAATAGAATTGTATTTTCAATCAGATGTTATTGGTGTATAGAAATGTTACTGATTTTCATACATTTATTTTGTATGCTGAAACTTTACTGAAGTTCTTTATCAGATCTAGGAGTCTTTGGGCAGAGACTGTGGGCTTTTCTAAGTATGGAATTATATCATTTGTGAAATGAAATCATTTGACTTCCACTCTTCCTATTTGGATGACTTTTATTTCTTTCCTCTGCTTGATTGCTTTGGCTGGGACTTCCAGTATTTAATAGGAATAGTGAGCGTGAGTATCCTTGTTTTGTTCTGGTTCTCAAAAGGAATGTTTCAAGCTTTTGCCCTTTCAGTATGATGTTGACTGTGGGTTTGTTATAGATGGTTGTTATTATCTTGAGGTACGTACCTTTGATGCCTAGTTTTTGAGGGTGTTTGACCATGCATCCCAGGAATAAAGCCTACCTGATCATGGTGGATTAGTTTTTCTGATGTGATGCTGGATTCAGTTTATATATATTTACATTTATAGTTACATAAATATATTTATATATATATATTTTTTGAGATGGAGTTTCACTCGTGTTGCCCAGGCTGGAGTGCAATGGCATGATCTCGGCTCACTGTAACCTCCACTCCCGTGTTCAACGGATTCTCCTGTCTTAGCCTCCCGAGTAGATGGGACTACAGGCCTGTGCCACCAAGCCCAGCTAATTTTTTGTATTTTTAGTAGAAACAGAGTTTCACCATGTTAGCCGGGCTGGTCTCGAACTCCTGATCTCAGGTGATCTGCCTGCCTCTGCCTCCCAAAGTGCTGGGATTACAGGCATGAGCCACCATGCCCAGCCCAATTTGCTTTTTTGGTGGTGGTGTTCCATATCTGCTAGGTTTTGGTGTCAGAATGATGCTGGCCTCATAGAATGAGTTAAGAGGAAGTCTCTCCTCCTCCTTTTTATGGAATAGTTTCAGTAGAACTGGTACTAGCTCTTCTTTATATGTCTGGTAGAATTTGGCTGTGAATCCATCTGGTCCAGAGTGTTTTCTCATAAGCTTTTTATTATTTATTCAATTTCAGAAGTCAGTATTGTTCTTTTCATGGTTTTAATTTCTTCCTGGCTCAGTTTTGGGAGTTTATATGTTTCCAGGTATTTATCCATTTCTTCTGTGTTTTCTAGTTTGTGTGCATAAAGGTGTTCATAATAGTCTCTAATGGTTTCATGTATTTCTGTGGCATCAGTGATAGTATTTCCTTTGTCACTTTTTATCATGTTTAGGTAGATCATCTTTTTTTCCTTTAGCTAGCAGTCTATCAATCTTATTTATTCTTTCAGAAATAAGTTTCACTGGATTTTTGTCCAGTTTTTTAAATCTCCATTACATTCTGTTTGATATTTTTTGTCTTCTAGCTTTGAGGTTGATTTGTGGTTACATTTCTGTTTCTGCTAGATAGCGCCTGGTGCAGGGGCTCACGCCTGTAATCCCAGCACTTTGAGAGGCCGAGGCAGGTGGATCACCTGTGGTCAGGAGTTCGAGACCAGCCTGACCAATATGGTGAAACCCCGTCACTACTAAAAATAAAATAATTAGTTGGGCATGGTGGTACACGCCTGTAGTCTCAGCTAGGCTGAGACAGGAGAGTTGCTTGAACCAGGGAGATGGAGGTTGCAGTGAGCTGAGATTGCTCCACTGCACTCCAGCCTGTGCAACAGGGCAAGACTCTGTCTTAAAAATAAATAAATAAATAAAAAGATACAATGTTAGGTTCTTAATCTGATATCTTTCTAACTTTTTAATGTGGGTGTTTAGTGCTACAAACTTTCCCTTTAACACTTTTTAAAAAATAGTTTCTCAGTGATTTAGGTATGTTGTATTTTTGTTTCTATTAGTTTCATATAATTTCTTGATTCCAGCCCTTATTTTATTCTTTACCCAAAAGTCATCCAGCAGCTACTTATTTAATTTTTTATTAAATTGTATGGTTTTGAGAGGTCTTCTTGGTATTGATATCTATTTTTATTGCACTGTGGTCCGATAGTGTGGTTGGTATGATTTTGATTCTTTAGAATATGTTGTGAGTTGCCTTATGGCCAAGTGTGTGGTGGTCAATTGTAGAGTATGTGTCATGTGGAGATAAGGAGAATGTATATTCTGGTTTTGCTGGCTGGAGTGTTCTGTAGATGACTGTTAGGTCCATTTGGTTAAGTGTCAAGTTTAGGTCCTAAATATCTTTGTAAGTACTCTGCCTTGGTGATCTGTCCAGTATTTTTGGTGGGGTTTTAAAGTCTCACAGTATTATTGTGTGGTTATCTAAGTCTCTTCATAAGTCTCTAGGAATTTGTTTTATGAATCTGCGTGCTCCAGTGTTGGGTGTATATAATTAACATTTAGGATAGTTAAGTCTTCTTACTGAATTGAACCCCTTATCATGAAATGCCCTTTGTCTTTTTTGATCATTGTTAATTTAAACTCTGTTTTGTCTGAAAAAAGAATAGTAACTTCTGCTCTTTTTTGTTTTCTATTTGCTTGGTAGATCTTTCTCCATCTGTTTTCTTTGAGCCTGTGGATGTTGTTGCATGTGAGATGGGTTTCTTGAAGACAGCATACACTTGGGTCTTGCTTCTTTATTTAACTTGTCACTCTGTGCCTTTTCAGTGGGGTATTTAGCACATTCTTTTTCAAGGTTAATATTGATATGTGGAGATTTGATCCTGACATTGTGTTGTTAGCTGTTTGTTATGTAAACTTGATTGTGTATTTACATTGTAGTGTAAATAGCCCATGTACTTCAGTGTGTTTTTTGTGGTGGCCAGTAATAGTCTTTCCTTTCCATGTTTAACACACCCATAAGAATCTCTTTTAAGGCAGGTTTGGTGGTAATGAATTATCTTGCTTGTCTGAAAGGATATCTTTTATCTTTTGTTTATGAAGCTTAGTTTGGTGTGATTAGATTCTTGGTTGGAGTTTGTTTTCTTTGAGAATGCTGAATATAGGTCCCCCAATTGCTTTTGTCTTGCTTGTATGGTTTCTGCTGGAATGTCTGCTCATAACCTGATGGAGTTCCCTTTGTAAGTGACCTGACCCTTGTCTCTAGCTGCCTTTAATATTTTTTCTTTCACATTGACCTTGGAGAATCTGATGACTGAATGTCTTGGGGATGGTTATCTTGTGTACTATCTCCCAGGGGTCCCCTGAATTTTCTGAATTTGAATTTCAACCTCTCTAGGAAAGTTAAGAAAATTCTCATGGATAGTATCCTAAAAAATGTTTTCCAGGTTACTTGTTCTCTCTTCCTTTCTTTTAGAGATGCCAATGAGTTGTAGATTCGGTGTCATCACATAATCCCATATTTCTCAAAGGTTTTTTTCATGAAAAACAATCTTTTTCAGTTATTTTTGTCTGACTGAATTAATTCAAAGAACTGGTCTTTGAGCTCTGAGATTCTTCCCTCAGCTTGGTCTCATCTGGTGTTAATATTTCTGATTGTATTACAAAATTATTTTTGTGAGTTTTTCAGCTCCATCAGATCAGTTTTGTTCCTTCTTAAGAAGGCTATTTCATCTCTCACCTCTTGAATAGTTTTACTGAATTTTTTAGATTCCTTGAAATGGGTTTCAACTTTCTTCAAAATCTTGATGATCTTCATTGGCATCCAGATTCTGAATTCTCTGTCATTTCAGTGATTTTATGCTGGTCCTCCACTTAAGCCATAGGTCTTGGCTTGGCAGTCCTATCCCATAGCCTTGTGCACCATAGCTCTGGGGTGAACTCAGGCTTTTCATTTTCTCCGCAGCTTGGGAACAGCAGCATTGGGGAACTTGGCAATGGCAATGGCAGAAAGCCTTTCACTTGTCTCTTAGGGTACCATGTCAGAGACATGCAGAGCTGCTGCCAATCAGAATGATCAGTCAGAAATGGAGCAGCTGCATTGTGGGCCCAAGCTGGGACCCCTGCCTGGTGAAGAGCAGGGCATTTGGGGCCATCTGGGAAGAGAGACTGGGCTTCCCTCCATATGGTGGCTGTGGCCTGCTGGAGGTGTGAGCAAAGCACTCAGGCACTTTGTTTCTTCCCCAGCCTGGGGGCAGCAAGGGCAGTATCACTGCAGTAGTAATGGCAGAAGGGCTGCCTCTGGGAACTCCACCCCAGAGAGATGCAGAGCCACTGCCAATGAGAATGTTCAGCCAAGGGTGAGGTGGCCGAACCGTGGGCTTAAACCTGGGGCTCCATCTGGTGAAAAGCAGGGAGCCAGAATCTCACAGAAAAGAGAAACTGGACTTCTCTCCATCTGGTGGCTGTGGTACACTGGAGGTGCTGGCAAAGCAATCAGGGTCTTTATTCTTTGCCCATACCAAGGGCAGCAATGGTGGTATTGCTAAAGTGGCAATGGCAGAGAGCCTGTGGGTTACCCCTGAAAGCTCCATCTCAGAGAGATGCAGAGATGCCACTGACTGAAGCAATCCCTCCGGGTGGAAGGGGCAGGATGGCTGTGCTGGGAGCCCAGGTCAGGAAACCCTACCCAGTGAGGTGCAGCAGGGAGGGGGACCCACGTGGAAAACAGTTTGCCCACTTTCTGCAAGGCAGCTGTGGTGTGCTAGAAGCCTATGATAGTTCTTGGGCTCTTCAGTCCCTCCCTAGCCTGAGAGAGGTAGAGGCACAGGGGTCATGACAATTGCAGAAACAGCAGGCCTGACAGTGACTTCTAGGAGGTCTGTCTGCAGAGTTGCAATTAGCCTGAGTGCTCAGGCAGCGGGTAAGTGGCTGCACTGGGACCCAGGCCAGTGGGCATTACCAGGCAAGGTGTAGTGGAGGTGACGCCTCTACAGGAGGTGAGTCGGTCTACTCCTCAGCACTGTAGATATGGCCCCTATCCCGGGGGCATGTGAGAGAGTCTGGCCTCTTCTGGTGGCAGAGCTGTAGCAGCTGGCACTGTGGTGCTCAGGGGTCCAAGGCCCTTAGGGTTTTATGTGGGCCTGACTGGAGGCTCTGCCCAGACTCCATGCAGCTCTCTGTGTCAGTTGGGGAGCCCTGTGGGGAGGATGTCAGGGGATTTTCTGTGCCCAGGATTTCAAAAGTCGATGGCAGAAGGGTGAGTCACCAGTGGCTCTTGCTTACTCACTATTTTCCTCGGGTGGGGAGCCCCCCTTGGCTCCTCACCAATTCAGAGGTTGGTGGCTTTTCTGTCTCCTCTCTGTGGGTCGTGTTTCTTCCTTGATGAATTCCCCATTTTAAAACAACCTTGCATACATTTGTGGAGTATAAGTGCAATTTTGTTGCATGCATAGATTGCATAGTGCTTTCAAGGTTCATCTATAGCATTATCAGAATTTTCTTAAAAAAAAAAAAAACTTACAGAAACGAGGTCTTGCTATTTTGCCCAGGCTCGCCTGGAACTTCTGGGCTCAAGTGATCTGCCTGCCTCGGCCTCCCAAAGTGCTGAGATTATAGGGGTAAGTCACCGAACCTGGCCAGAATTGTTTTTTCTTTACACAGGTGAATAATATTCCATGTTTGTGTGTATAATTTTGCTTCTCCATTTACCCGTTGATAGGCATTAGGGTTGGTTGTACTTTTTGGCCATTGTAAATAATGTTGCTATGAACATGAGTGTACAAATACCCATTTGAGTCCTTGCTCTCAATTCTTTTGGGTATATACCCTGAAAGTCAGTTGTTGGATTATGTGATAATTCTGTGCTTAATATTTTAAGGAGCTGCCAAACCGTTTTCCACAAGGGCTGCACCAGTTTCCATTCCAAACAGCGGTGCATAAAGGGTCCAGTTTTTCGATATCCTTGCTGACAGTTAATGTTTTCTGTGTATGTGTTGAATATTTATAGTGTTTGAAATTCATTTGAGGGTCTTTGTTGTTACCAAAATATTACAAAAAGTTTTTCAAATACAGCCATATGCTGTAATAATAAATAATCTTACTTGTTTCTTGATGCTTGTGATCTATTTTCTCGGTAAGAAGAGAAACTTCTCTCCACCCAGCCTCAGTCCACTGCACCCACCCTTTGCTGTATCAGGATGTGCAGGGGAGAGAGGGAGCTTGGCAGCTCTGTCCTGCCTTGGTCTGTGATAGTCCATCACTGGGTTGTAAAGCATCTCTCCTCCTCCTCCTTCTTGAGAGAAATTTCACTGATTCTGAGTGCCATCTGCATTTATTTTGGGTGTTTATATTAACCCAATTTTATTGAAATAACACTAGATAGAAAGTTAGGGGATAGATTCTCTATCCGATGAGAGTTTTGGGCAAATCATGTAGTTTTTGAGTCTTGTTTGTTTTCTTAGGCAAGAAAACAGTAAATTAGTCAGCCAGTGGGAGATCCTCAGAGCTCTGAATGTGGGTCTGGAACACCATATTTCTACCACTCACTTTCTTATTGCTTGTCTTGCACAAAGATCATGGCCCAAGTAACAATGTCCGCCCTGGCCATTGAAGATGAGGAGTCCTCAGCAGGATGGTGGTGACATTCCTCATGTCAGCTCTTGAGTCCATGGTGAGACCTTTTATTCTGACATTCCATAGTTGGGTAGAACTGGGCTGTAGTTAAGGTTGATTTGTTTTTGTAGAAGATATAATTGTACATTTTTTTTGGTTTTAAGGAGTATTTTTTTTTTCTTGAATAGCAGTTATGCCTTTCAAATCACATTTTATTACCATGCTTCAGAATGTTTAATTTTTACATTGAATGTCAAATAATTTTCTACCATTATTTTAGGCAATCATTTGTTTTGCAAGTGTTTTGAAATTATGTATAATATTTGTGGTTACTCAGAATGAGTTTGTATCCTAGAGTATGGTGCTGGAGTTTTATTGTATCTATATGTAGAAGACTCCCAGAATTCGGGGTCATTAAGGCATCTTTACTATTGTGTATGTATATTTCTTCTGCTTACACATTCTCTATTGCACTAACCACCTCTTTCTAAATTGTTTAGTGTTAGCTGTTTATTTTATTTTATTTGACAGAGTCTCACTCTGTCACCCAGGGTGGAGTGCAGTGGTGCGATCCTAGCTCACTGCAACCTCCGCTTCCCAGGCTCAAGTGATTCTCCTGACAGCCTTTCTAGTAGCTGGGGCTGCAGATGTGTGCCACCACACTCAGCTAATTTTTGTATTTTTTGCTAAAGATGGGGTTTCACAATGTTGGTGAGGCTTGTCTTGAACTGCTGAGCTCAAGTGATCTGTCTGCCTTGGACTCCCAAATTGCTGGGATTGCAGGTGAGAGCCACCGCACCTGGCCAGCTGTTTTAAAAAAAAAAGCCTATCATATGCATAATTATAGTGAAATATTGAGTACCAATTATGTAGTTTTGTATTTTTATATTACTATCATGGTATTTATATAATTATTTTCTATTTTTATGGGTATGTAGCTGGAAATAGTATTTATTATAAAAAGTATCAGGCTTAGGTATTTTCTATTTTTTATTTACCTTTTTTTTTGGAGAAAGGGTCTTACCCTTTTGTCCAGATTGGAATGCAGTTGTGTAATCATGGCTCACTGCAGCCTGGACATCCTGGGTCCAAGTGGTCTTCCCACCTCCGCCTTGGAGTAGCTGGGAGTGTATGCATGTACTACTACATCTGGCTACTTTGTTTCGCTTTTTAGTGGAGATGAAGTCTTAATATATTGCCCAGGCTGGTCTCTCTTTTTTTTTTTTTGAGATGGAGTCTCGCTCTGTTGCCCAGGCTGGAGTGCAGTGGTGCGATCTTGGCTCACTGCAAGCTCCACCTCCTGGGTTCACGCCATTCTCCTGCTTCAGCCTCCCGAGTAGCTGGGACTACAGGGGCCCACCACCATGCCCGGCTAATTTTTTTTTGTATTTTTAGTAGAGACGGGGTTTCACAGTGTTAGCCAGGATGGTCTCGATCTCCTGACCTCGTGATCCACCCGCCTTGGCCTCCCAAAGTGCTGGGATTACAGGCGTGAGCTACCATGCCTGGCCGACAATAAAATAATTTTTTAAAATATTGATCTCTGCAAAGAGTACCATAGGGCCACGTAAGACCCATTCACTTCCTTAGAATTTCTTTATAGTTCTCTCATGTTTGGCATAGTAATTTCACTATTCTCAGCCTTTATTTCTTCCTTCCCAGCATTAGTAAGACCATTTCTCCTTCTATTCCTAGTTGTATATTACACAGTATAATTAAAGGTGTAGAAACTGCTGAGTTCTTCACTGGCTTGTCAGAGTGCTAAGCAGATCCAGGCTGACTTTGTCCCTTCCTTGGCTGGTAGACTTCTTTAATCTATGGATAGTACATGAATCTTGCTTACTCTTTCATAACCATTGCCTTTGTTGACAGGATTGTTTTAGAGTGTGGATAGTGAAGCAAGAATGTACCCTCATTTACTCAAGGTAAGTAAATAATAGTTCCTTACAGGAGAGTAGCCACATCACATGTCAAGTAAGTGCAATGGAAGGAAATTACCAAGGCCCATCATGCTTCACTCTGGGGTAGCTCTCGGCCCACCTCCAGGTCAGAAGTTCTCTACCATGACTTTATTATAACTCAAAAGATTTCGATCACCTCACCAGTTGCTAAATTAGTTACTGAAGATAACATTTTAAAGCAATATTATGCAGAAATAATCTCCAGTTAAGAAATTAGAGGGCGATTATTGTACAAATCAAAAATAAATAGTGGAAAGCTTATGGTTTTCAACAAATGATACTGAGAAAATAGGCTATTTGGTAAAAAATAAAAATTTTGGTAAAAACAAGCTTCAAGGATGAAGGCAGAAGATGGCCGAATAGGAACAGCTCTGGTCTACAGCACCCAGCGTGAGTGACACAGAAGACGGGTGATTTCTGCATTTCCATCTGAGGTACCGGGTTCATCTCACTAGGGAGTGCCAGAGAGTGGGCGCAGGTAAGTGGGTGCACGCACCATGTGCGAGTCGAAGCAGGGCGAGGCATTGTCTCACTTGGGAAGCGCAAGGGGTCAGGGAGTTCCCTTTCCGAGTCAAAGAAAGGGGTGACGGACGCACCTGGAAAATTGGGTCACTCCCACCCGAATACTGCGCTTTTCCGACCGGCTTAAAAAACGGTGCACCACGAGATTATATCCTGCACCTGGCTGGGAAGGTCCTACGCCCGGAGTCACTGATTGGTAGCACAGCAGTCTGAGATCAAACTGCAAGGCGGCAGCAAGGCTGGGGGAGGGGAGCCATTGCCCAGGCTTGCTTGGGTAAACAAAGCAGCCCGGAAGCTCCAACTGGGTGGAGCCCATCACAGCTCAAGGAGGCCTGCCTGCCTCTGTAGGCTCCACCTCTGGGAGCAGGGCACAGACAAACAAAAAGACAGCAGTAACCTCTGCAGACTTAAATGTCCCTGTCTGACAGCTTTGAAGAGAGCAGTGGTTCTCCCAGCAAGCAGCTGGAGATCTGAGAACGGGCAGACCGCCTCCTCAAGTGGGTCCCTGACCCCTGACCCCTGAGCAGCCTAACTGGGAGGCACCCCCCAGCAGGGGCACACTGACACCTCACACGGCAGGATATTCCAACAGACCTGCAGCTGAGGGTCCTGTCTGTTAGAAGGAAAACTAACAAACAGAAAGGACATCCACACCAAAAACCCATCTGTACATCACCATCATCAAAGACCAAAAGTAGATAAAACCACAAAGATGGGGAAAAAACAGAACAGAAAAACTGGAAACTCTAAAACGCAGAGCGCCTCTCCTCCTCCAAAGGAACGCAGTTCCTCACCAGCAACGGAACAAAGCTGGATGGAGAATGACTTTGACGAGCTGAGAGAAGAAGGCTTCAGACGATCAAATTACTCTGAGCTACGGGAGGACATTCAAACCAAAGGCAAAGAAGTTGAAAACTTTGAAAAAAATTTAGAAGAATGTATAAGAAGATGGAGCTGAAAACCAAGGCTCGAGAACTACATGAAGAATGCAGAAGCCTCAGGAGCCGATGTGATCAACTGGAAGAAAGGGTATCAGCAATGGAAGATGAAATGAATGAAATGAAGCGAGAAGGGAAGTTTAGAGAAAAAAGAATAAAAAGAAATGAGCAAAGCCTCCAAGAAATATGGGACTATGTGACAAGACCAAATCTACGTCTGACTGGGGTACCTGAAAGTGATGGGGAGAATGGAACCAAGTTGGAAAACACTCTGCAGGATATTATCCAGGAGAACTTCCCCAATCTAGCAAGGCAGGCCAACGTTCAGATTCAGGAAATACAGAGAACGCCACAAAGATACTCCTCAAGAAGAGCATCTCCAAGACACATAATTGTCAGATTCACCAAAGTTGAAATGAAGGAAAAAATGTTAAGGGCAGCCACAGAGAAAGGTCCGGTTACCCACAAAGGGAAGCCCATCAGACTAACAGCGGATCTCTCAGCAGAAACTCTACAAGCCAGAAGAGAGTGGGGGCCAATATTCAACATTCTTAAAGAAAAGAATTTTCAACCCAGAATTTCATATCCAGCCAAACTAAGCTTCATAAGTGAAGGAGAAATAAAATACTTTACAGACAAGCAAATGTTGAGTGATTTTGTCACCACCAGGCCTGCCCTAAAAGAGCTCCTGAAGGAAGCACTAAACATGGAAAGGAACAACCGGTACCAGCCACTGCAAAATCATGCCAAAATGTAAAGGCCATCAAGGCTAGGAAGAAACTGCATCAACTAACGAGCAAAATAACCAGCTAACATCATAATGACAGGATCAAATTCACACATAACAATATTAACTTTAAATGTAAATGGACTAAATGCTCCAATTAAAAGACACAGACTGGCAAATTGGATAAAGAGTCAAGACCTATCAGTGTGCTGTATTCAGGAAACCCATCTCACATGCAGAGACACACATAGGCTCCGAATAAAAGGATGGAGGAAGATCTACCAAGCAAATGGAAAACAAAAAAAGGCAGGGGTTGCAATCCTAGTCTCTGATAAAACAGCCTTTAAACCAACAAAGATCAAAAGAGACAAAGAAGGCCATTACATAATGGTAAAGGGATCAATTCAACTAGAAGAGCTAACTATCCTAAATATATATGCACCCAATACAGGAGCACCCAGATTCATAAAGCAAGTGCTTAGTGACCTACAAAGAGACTTAGATTCCCACACATTAATAATGGGAGACTTTAACACCCCACTGTCAACATTCGACAGATCAACGAGACAGAAAGTCAACAAGGATACCCAGGAATTGAACTCAGCTCTGCACCAAGCGGACCTAATAGACATCTACAGAACTCTCCACCCCAAATCAACAGAATATACATTTTTTTCAGCACCATACCACACCTATTCCAAAATTGACCACATACTTGGAAGTAAAGCTCTCCTCAGCAAATGTAAAAGAACAGAGATGATAACAAAGTATCTCTCAGACCACAGTGCAATCAAACTAGAACTCAGGATTAAGAATCTCACTCAAAACCGCTCAACTACATGGAAACTGAACAACCTGCTCCTGAATGACTACTGGGTACATAACGAAATAAAGGCAGAAATAAAGATGTTCTTTGAAACCAAGGAGAACAAAGACACAACATACCAGAATCTCTGGGACGCATTCAAAGCAGTGTGTAGAGGGAAATTTATAGCACTAAATGCCCCCAAGAGAAAGCAGGAAAGATCCAAAATTGACACCCTAACATCACAATTAAAAGAACTAGAAAAGCAAGAGCAAACACATTCAAAAGCTAGCAGAAGGCAAGAAATAACTAAAATCAGAGCAGAACTGAAGGAAATAGAGACACAAAAAACCCTTCAAAAAATTAATGAATCCAGGAGCTGGTTTTTTGAAAGGATCAACAAAATTGATAGACCGCTAGCAAGACTAATAAAGAAAAAGAGAAGAATCAAATAGACACAATAAAAAATGATAAAGGGGATATCACCACCGATCCCACAGAAATACAAACTACCATCAGAGAATACTACAAACACCTCTACACAAATAAACTAGAAAATCTAGAAGAAATGGATAAATTCCTTGACACATACACTCTCCCAAGACTAAACCAGGGAGAAGTTGAATCTCTGAATAGACAAATTACAGGATCTGAAATTGTGGCAATAATCAATAGCTTACCAACTAAAAAGAGTCCAGGACCAGATGGATTCACAGCTGAATTCTACCAGAGGTACAAGGAGGAGCTGGTACCATTCCTTCTGAAACTATTCCAATCAATAGAAAAAGAGGGAATCCTCCCTAACTCATTTTATGAGGCCAGCATCATCCTGATACCAAAGCCGGGCAGAGACACAACCAAAAAAGAGAATTTTAGACCAATATCCTTGATGAACATTGATGCAAAAATCCTCAATAAAATACTGGCAAAACGACTCCAGCAGCACATCAAAAAGCTTATCCACCATGATCAAGTGGGCTTCATCCCTGGGATGCAAGGCTGGTTCAATATACACAAATCAATAAATGTAATCCAGCATATAAACAGAGCCAAAGACCAAAACCACATGATTATCTCATTAGATGCAGAAAAAGCCTTTGACAAAATTCAACAACCATTCATGCTAAAAACTCTCAATAAATTTGGTGTTCATGGGACGTATCTCAAAATCATAAGAGCTATCTATGACAAACCCACAGCCAATATCATACTGAATGGGCAAAAACTGGAAGCATTCCCTTTGAAAACGGGCACAAGACAGGGATGCCCTCTCTCACCACTCCTATTCAACACAGTGTTGGAAGTTCTGGCCAGGGCAATTCGGCAAGAGAAGGAAATAAAGGGTATTCAATTAGGAAAAGAGGAAGTCAAATTGTCCCTGTTTGCAGATGACATGATTGTATATCTAGAAAACCCCATTGTCTCAGCCCAAAATCTCCTTAAGCTGATAAGCAACTTCAGCAAAGTCTCAGGATACAAAATCAATGTACAAAAATCACAAGCATTCTTATACACCAACAGCAGACAAACAGAGAGCCAAATCATGAGTGAACTCCCATGCACAATTGCTTCAAAGAGAATAAAATACTTAGGAATCCAACTTACAAGGGATGTGAAGGACCTCTTCAAGGAGAACTACAAACCAGTGCTCAAGGAAATAAAAGAGGATACAAACAAATGGAAGAACATTCCATGCTCATGGGTAGGAAGAATCAATATGGTGAAAATGGCCATACAGCCCAAGGTAATTTACAGATTCAATGCCATCCCCATCAAGGTACCAATGCCTTTCTTCACAGAATTGGAAAAAACTACTTTAAAGTTCATATGGAATCAAAAAAGAGCCCACATCGCCAAGTCAATCCTAAGCCAAAAGAACAAAGCTGGAGGCATCACACTACCTGACTTCAAACTATACTACAAGGCTACAGTAACCAAAACAGCATGGTACTGGTACCAAAACAGAGATATAGATCAATGGAACAGAACAGAGCCCTCAGAAATAATGCCGCATATCTACAACCATCTGATCTTTGACAAATCCGACAAAAACAAGCAATGGGGAAAGGATTCTCTATTTAATAAATGGTGCTGGGAAAACTGGCTAGCCATATGTAGAAAGCTGAAACTGGATCCCTTCCTTACACCTTATACAAAAATCAATTCAAGATTGATTAAAGACTTAAACATTAGACCTAAAACCATAAAAACCCTAGAAGAAAACCTAGGCATTACCATTCAGGACATAGGCATGGGCAAGGACTTCATGTCTAAAACACCAAAAGCAATGGCAACAAAAGACAAAATTGACAAATGGGATCTCAGTAAACTAAAGAGCTTCTGCAAAGCAAAAGAAACTACCATCAGACTGAACAGGCAACCTACAAAATGGGAGAATATTTTCACAACCTACTCATCTGACACAGGGCTAATATCCAGAATCTACAATGAACTCAAACAAATTTACAAGAAAAAAACAAACAACCCCATCAAAAAGTGGGCAAAGGACATGAACAGGCACTTCTCAAAAGAAGACATTTATGCAGCCAAAAAACACATGAAAAAATGCTCATCATCACTGGCCATCAGAGAAATGCAAATCAAAACCACAATGAGATACCATCTTACACCAGTTAGAATGGCAATCATTAAAAAGTCAGGAAACAACAGGTGCTGGAGAGGATGTGGAGAAATAGGAACACTTTTACACTGTTGGTGGGACTGTAAACTAGTTCAGTCATTGTGGAAGTCAGTGTGGTGATTCCTCAGGGATCTAGAACTAGAAATACCATTTGACCCAGCCATCCCATTACTGGGTATATACCCAATGGACTATAAATCATGCTGCTATAAAGACACATGCACACATATGTTTATTGCGGCATTATTCACAATAGCAAAGACTTGGAACCAACCCAAATGTCCAACAATGATAGACTGGATTAAGAAAATGTGGCACATATACACCATGGAATACTATGCAACCATAAAAAATGATGATTTCATGTCCTTTGTAGGGACATGGATGAAATTGGAAATCATCATTCTCAGTAAACTATCGCAAGAACAAAAAACCAAACACTGCATATTCTCACTCATAGGTGGGAATTGAACAATGAGATCACATGGACACAGGAAGGGGAATATCTCACTCTGGGGACTGTGGTGGGGTGGGGGGAGTGGGGAGGGATAGCATTGGGAGATACACCTAATTCTAGATGACGAGTTAGTGGGTGCAGCACACCAGCATGGCACACGTATACATATGTAACTAACCTGCACAATGTGCACATGGACCCTAAAACTTAAAGTATAAAAAAAAAAAAAGCTTCAACGTATAGTTTTCGTCATGTGATGAGTTATATTATAGATAAGCAAAAATAGGTATACTAAGACAAATTTTAAAACCAAAACAAAATATATGTAATTATTATATAATTATTTAATTCCATAAATGGCTTTTCTATGCCTAAAATAAGTGATGTAATTTTATTGGTTAGTCAGAGATACACTAACACATTTGAAAAATAGGCAAAGGATATGGTAATTGGCAGAAAATTATGCTACGATACTCTTTAATTTTAACACCAATCAGTGGAGTATTTTAATGAATCTAAGATACCCTTTTTCAAGGTTTCTGGAAAAGTCACATGGTAACATTTGCTAGGATATTATGAACCTTATTAGAAAGCAAATTTCAGTAGATTTTGAGTATTTGGAGTATTGACTCTCAATGGTTGTTTTTCTTGACTTTCATGTCTTTTTTGAGAAAATCATTGAATACGTACATAAATATTTTCTTCCCAGGTTATTACAGTAGTGTTATTTTTAAGAGGGAAAATTGGAATCACTGACCTTTGAAATAATGTAAGCACTAAAGGAATTATGGTGTATCCATGAAATGGAGTACTATGTACTCTATAATGTTTTTAAAGAATATTGACTCTCAGAGAAATATACTTAGTGAAATTCAGTAAATAATCATCTAAATGTGATTCTGGCTATGTGTAGATGGGACAATATTTCTGGAGGAGGGGATTATGTACTGAATGCTATAGTGTGGGCTTCATCTGGGTTTCAGCAGATGGTGCTAAGTTCCCCAGCTGCTGTGAGTGAAATCGAGTCACCTTGTCCACCTTTTCCCTGGGGAGGACCACACTGGCTTCTGAGCTGTTGGTGCAGCTGCATCCCTGTTCAGCACTTTGCCTGTTCATCCATGCCTGCCTCCCACCTCCTGGGTGCTGTTATTGATAGTGCTCCCCAGCAAGCCTGTGTGAAATCTCAGTCTCTTTCTTGGAGAATCTGACCAATAATAGATTATAAGGGATTTCTGCATTTTTTTCTTATAAATTTTGTGCTGTCTTTTGTTTAAAATCAGGCAAAAATCTATTTAGAAAGAGTAGTAACTTTAAAAAATGGTGTTAGGTTTTTTTTTTTTTTTTTTTTTTGAGACAGAGTCCTGCACTGTCACCCAGGCTGGAGTGCATTGGCACAATTTCGACTCATTGCAACCTCTTCCTCCCAGGTTCAAGTGATTCTCCTGCCTCAGCCTCCCAAGTAGCTGGGATTACAGGCGTGAGCTACCACACCCAGCCTTTTATTTATTTATTTATTTATTATTAGTAGTATTATTATTTTTGCATTTTTAGTAGAGACAGGGTTTCACTATGTTGGCCAGCCTGGTCTCAAACTGCTGACCTCATGATCTTCCCACCTTGGCCTCCGAAAGTGCTGGGACTACAGGCGTGAGGCGCTGTGCCCAGCCTTGTGCTAGATTTTTTTTCATTCACCTAGCAAAAATGGTGATTTTAAATATCTGCCTTTAACATAATATTTGCTGTTCTTATTGTAGTTGAAAGAACTGGCCAAGTTTAAGGCCAAAGGGGCCTGCATCACTGAGTATAAAGCAGATGTCTTTGCCTTCAGAACTGAAGGACAGAGGACACAATTTTTTCAATACCAGAAAGGATTTTCAAACAGATTTTGTAAAATATTGCAAGCATTGTATTTTTATCATTTTTATTTCATTGATTTTCAACCTAAATATTTATAGATAAGACTAGTCATATTTTCTTCTAAAGCAGAATGAGGTTTAAACTATAAAAAAAATTTTTTTTTTGAGATGGAGTCTCATTATGTTGTCTAGGCTGGAGTGCAGTGGCAAGGTCTCGGCTCACGCAACCTCTGCTTCCTGAGTTCAAGCAAATCCTCTGTCTCAGCCTCCTGAGTAGCTGGGGTTACAGGCACGTGGCACCACGCCCAGCTAATTTTTTTTTTGGTTTGTATTTTTAGTAGAGATGGGCTTTCACCATGTTGGTCAAACTGGTATTGAACTCCTGACTTCAAATGATCCACTCGGCCTCCCAAAGTGCTGGGATTACAGGTGTGAGCCACTGTGCACGGCCTAAACTATGAATGATTTTCTGAAATGTTTATGCAGACATTTCAAAATGCTCAAAAGGAATCACCGAAGTCGTAATATGTCACGGTGGATACTGAAGAGTTAAGAACAATGGCAAGTGTTGATTGTATGGGGCTCCTTGCTTGGCTTCACTCTGGATTAATGAGATGCATTAGAGAGAAGGTAATGAAGGGAGAGAATTTTTGAATAGTTCTTACTCAGATAAGGAATTCTAGATAAAGTTGGTGAACTGAAAACAAGAAATTCACTGTGCAGAGAAGTTCGTTTAAGCATGATGCAGAATTAAACAGTTCTCCTCAACTCGCTCAGTGGAATCACCTTATCTGAATCTTCAGTGGGTTTTGCAATCCTTGTTTAGAGCAGTGAGCTTATCTGACATTGGAACAGAGTATTAAAATTTACTGTAGGGTGTTAATACTTATGGCCTTTTCACAGTATGACAACTTTCATATCTGTGTGTAACCTAACACTATCGATAGGTTTCATGTTAACTGAGAGAAACACTGAAAGGGAACAAAAAAGGCAGGGTGTCTATAGGCACAGAATACATACAGGCATAACTCAACTTTTTTGAGCCCTGCAGATACTGCAGTTTTTACAAATTGAAGATTTGTGGCAATCTTGTGTCAAGCAAGTCCGTTGTGCCATTTTTCCAACAGCATGTGCTCTCTTTGGTTCTCTGTGTCACATTTGGTTACTCTTAGAATATTTCAAACTTTTTCATGACTATTATATGTGCTGTGGTGACCTGAGATCAGTGAGCTTTGATGTTACTGTTGTAATTGTTTTGGACTCCATGAACACACCCGTGTAAGATGGCAAACCTCATTGGTAAATGTTGTCTGCTCTGACTGCTCCACCAATGAGGTGATTTCCCATTGCTTCCTCTCCTAAGGCCTCCCTAGTCCCTGAGACACAATATTGAAGTGAGGCCAGTTAATAGCCCTCCAGTGGCCTCTAATTGTTCATGTAAAAGAAGGAGTTGCAGTCTGTTCACTTTAAATCAAGTTAAAAATGAAGAAGCTTAGTGAGGAAGACATGTTGGCAGCTGAAAGCTAGGCCAAACAGTTGGCCAGGTGGTGAATGCACAGGAAAAGTTATCGAAGGAAATGAGAAGTGCTGCTCCAGTGAACCCACAAATGATAAAAAAGCAAAACAGCCTTGTTGCTGATACCAAGAAACTTTGGTCTGAATAGAAGATCAAACCGGCCATAACATTCCTGTAAGTCAAAGCTTAATCCAGAACAAGGCCCTAACTCTCTTCAGTTCTGTGATGGCTGAGAGGAGGTGAGTAAGCTACAAAAGAAAAGCTGAAAGCTAGCCGAGGTTGGCTCATGAGGTTTAAAGAAAGACACAGTCTCTATAATATAAAAGTGCAAGGTGAAGCAGCAAGTGCTTGATGTAAGAACTGTGAGTTCTTCAGAAGATCTCGCTGAGATAATTCATGAAGATGGCTACACTCAAAAAACAGATTATTAATGTAGACAAAACAGCCTTATATTGGAAGATGCCATCTAGGACTTTGCTAGCTAGAGAGAATTCCATTACTGGCTTCAAAGCTTCAAAGGACAGGCTGAGACTCTTGTTAGAGGCTAATGCAGCTGGTGACTTTAATAGAAGCCAATGCTCATTTACCATTCCAAAAATTCTAGGGCCCTTAAGAGCTACGCTAAATCTGCTCTGCATGTGTTCTATCAACAGAAGAATAAAGCCTGGATGACAGCACATCTCTTTATAGCATTGTTCACTGAATTTTTTTATTATTATTACACTTTAAGTTTTAGGGTACATGTGCACAACGTGCAGGTCTGTTACATACGTATACATGTGCCATGTTGGTGTGCTGCACCCATTAACTCATCATTTAACATTAGGTATCTATCTTCTAATGCTATCCCTCCCTGTTTGTTTTGTTAATGCTATCCTGTTTGTTTTTTTCTTGTAAATTTGTTTGAGTTCATTGTAGATTCTGGATATTAGCTCTTTGTCAGATGAGTAGATTGCAAAAACTTCCTTCCATTCTGTAGGTTGCCTGTTCACTCTGATGGTAGTTTCTTCTGCTGTGCAGAAGCTCTTTAGTTTAATGAGATCCCATTTGTCAATTTTGGCTTTTGTTGCCATTGCTTTTGGTGTTTTAGACATGAAGTCCTTGCCCGTGCCTATGTCCTGAATGGTATTGCCTAGGTTTTCTTCTAGGGTTTTTATGATTTTAGGTCTAACGTTTAAGTCTTTAATCAATCTTGAATTAATTTTTGTATAAGATGTAAGGAAGGGATCCAGTTTCAGCTTTCTACATATGGCTAGTCAGTTTTCCCAGCACCATTTATTAAATATGGAATCCTTTCCCTATTTCTTGTTTTTGTCAGGTTTGTCAAAGATCAGATAGTTGTAGATATGTGGCATTATTTCTGAGGGCTCTATCTGTTCCATTGGTCTATATCTCTGTTTTGGTACCAGTTTTGGTTACTGTAGCCTTGTTGTATAGTTTGAAGTCAGGTAGTTTGATGCCTCCAGCTTTGTTCTTTTGGCTTAGGATTGACTTGGTGATGCAGGCTCTTTTTTGGTTCCATATGAACTGTAAAGTAGTTTTTTCCAATTCTGTGAAGAAAGTCATTGGTACCTTGATGGGGATGGCATTGAATCTATAAATTACCTTGGGCAGTATGGCCATATCCACGATGTTGATTCTTCCTACCCATGAGCATGGAACATTCTTCCATTTCTTTGTATCCTCTTTTATTTCCTTGAGGAGTGGTTTGTAGTTCTCCTTGAAGAGGTCCTTCACGTCCCTTGTAAGTTGGATTCCTAAGTATTTTATTCTCTTTGAAGCAATTGTGCATGGGAGTTCACTCATGATTTGGCTCTCTGTCTGTTATTGGTATATAAGAATGCTTGTGATTTTTGCACATTGATTTTATATTCTGAGACTTTGCTGAAGTTGCTTATCAGCTTGAGATTTTGGGCTGAGACAATGGGGTTTTCTAGATATACAATCATGTCATCTGCAAACAGGGACAATTTGACTTCCTCTTTTCCTAATTGAATGCCCTTTATTTCTTTCTCCTGCCTGATTGCCCTGGCCAGAACTTCCAACACTATGTTGAATAGGAGTGGTGAGAGAGGGCATCCCTGTCTTCTGCCAGTTTTCACAGGGAATGCTTCCAGTTTTTGCCCATTTAGTATGATATTGGCTGTGGGTTTGTCATAAATAGCATATTATTTTGAGATACGTCCCATCAGTACCTAATTTACTGAGATTTTTTAGCATGAAGGGCTGTTGAATTTTGTCAAAGGCCTTTTCTGCATTTATTGAGAGAATCGTGGTTTTTGTCTTTGGTTCTGTTTATATGCTGGATTACATTTATTGATTTGTGTATGTTGAACCTGCCTTGAATCACAGGGGTGAAGCCCACTTGATGATGGGTGGATAAGCTTTTTGATGTGCTGCTGGATTCGTTTTGCCAGTATTTTATTGAGGATTTTTGCATCGATGTTCATCAGGGGTATTGGTCTAAAATTCTCTTTTGTTTGTTGTGTCTCTGCCAGGCTTTGGTATCAGGATGATGCTGGCCTCATAAAATGAGTTAGGGAGGATTCCCTCTTTTTCTATTGATTGGAATAGTTTCAGAAGGAATGGTACCAGCTCCTCCTTGTACCTCTGGTAGAATTCAGCTGTGAATCCGTCTGGTCCTGGACGTTTTTTAGTTGGTAAGCTATTAATTATTGCCTCAATTTCACAGTCTGTTATTGGTCTATTCAGAAATTCAACTTCTTCCTGGTTTAGTCTTGGGACGGTGTATGTGTTGAGGAATTTATCCATTTCTTCCAGATTTTCTAGTTTATTTGTGTAGAAGTGTTTACAATATTCTCTGATGGTAGTTTGCATTTCTGTGGGATCGGTGGTGATATCCCCTTTATCATTTTTTATTGCATCTATTTGATTCTTCTCTCTTTTCTTCTTTATTAGTCTTGCTAGCGGTCTATCAATTTTGTTGATCCTTTCAAAAAACCAGCTCCTGGATTCATTAATTTTTTGAAGGGTTTTTTTGTGTCTCTATTCAGTTCTGCTCTGATTTTAGTTATTTCTTGCCTTCTGCTAGCTTTTGAATTTGTTTGCTCTTGCTTCTGTAGTTCTTTTAATTGTGATGTTAGGGTGTCAATTTTGGATCTTTCCTGCTTTCTCTTGTGGGCATTTAGTGCTATAAATTTCCCTCTACACACTACTTTGAATGCGTCCCAGAGATTCTGGTATGTTGTGTCTTTGTTCTCATTGGTTTCAAAGAACATCTTTATTTCTGCCTTCATTTTGTTATGTACCCTGTAGTCATTCAGGAGCAGGTTTTTCAGTTTCCATGAAATTGAGCAGTTTTGAGTGAGATTCTTAATCCTGAGTTCTAGTTTGTTTGTGCTGTGGTCTGAGAGACAGTTTGTTATAATTTCTGTTCTTTTACGTTTGCTGAGGAGTGCTTTACTTCCAACTATGTGGTCAATTTTGGAATAGGGGTGGTGTGGTGCTGAAAAGAATATATATTCTGTTGATTTGGGGTGGAGAGTTCTGTAGATGTCTATTAGGTCCACTTGGTGCAGAGCTGAGTTCAATTGCTGGGTATCCTTGTTGACTTTCTGTCTCGTTGATCTGTCTAATGTTGACAGTGGTGTGTTAAAATCTCCCATTATTGTTGTGTGGGAGTCTAAGTCTCTTTGTAGGTCTCTAAGGAATTGCTTGATCAATCTGGGTGCTCCTGTATTGGGTGCATATATATTTAGGATAGTTAGCTCTTCTCGTTAAATTGTTAGCCCTTTACCATTATGTAATGGCCTTCTTTGTCTCTTTTGATCTTTGTTGGTTTAAAGTCTGTTTTATCAGAGACTAGGATTGCAACCCCTGCCTTTTTTTGTTTTCCATTTGCTTGGTAGATCTTCCTCCATCCCTTTATTTTGAGCTATGTGTGTCTCTGCACATGAGATGGGTTTCCTGAATACAGCACACTGATGGGTCTTGACTCTTTATCCAATTTGCCTGTCTGTGTCTTTTAATTGGAGTATTTAGCTCATTTACATTTAAAGTTAATATGTTATGTGTGAGTCTGGTCCTGTCATGGTGATGTTAGCTGGTTATTTTGCTCGTTAGTTGAGGCAGTCTCTTCCTAGCCTCGATGGTCTTTACAATTTGGCATGTTTTTGCAGTGGCTTGTGCCAGTTGTTCCTTTCCATGTTTAGTGCTTCCTTCAGGAGCTCTTTTAGGGCAGACCTGGTGGTGACAAAATCAGCATTTGGTTGTCCGTAAAGTGTTTTATTTCCCCTTCACTTATGAAGCTTAGTTTGGCTGAATATGAAATTCTGGGTTGAAAATTCTTTTCTTTAAGAATGTTGAATATTGGCCCCCACTCTTCTGGGTTGTAGAGTTTCTGTGGAGAGATCAGCTGTTAGTCTGATGGGCTTCCGTTTGTGGGTAACCCGACCTTTCTCTCTGGCTGCCTTTAACATTTTTTCCTTCATTTCAACTTTGGTGAATCTGACAATTACGTGTCTTGGAGTTGCTCTTGTTGAGGAGTATCTTTGTGTCATTCTCTGTATTTCCTGAATTTGAATGTTGGCCTGCCTTGCTAGATTGGCGAAGTTCTCCTGGATAATATCCTGCAGAGTGTTTTCCAACTTGGTTCCATTCTCTCTGTCGCTTTCAGGTACACCAGTCAGACGTAGATTTGGTCTTTTCACATAGTCCCATATTTCTTGGAGGCTTTGTTCATTTCTTTTTATTCTTTTTTCTCTAAATTTCTCTTCTTGCTTCATTTCATTCATTTGATCTTTCATCGCTGATACCCTTTCTTCCAGTTGATCAAATCATCTACTGAGGCTTCTGCATTCGTCACGTAGTTCTTGTGCCGTGGTTTTCAACTCCATCAGGTCCTTTAAGGACTTCTCTGCATTGGTTATTCTGGTTACCCATTCGTCTAATCTTTTTTTCAAGGTTTTTAACTTTTTTGCCATGGGTTCGAACTTCCTCCTTTAGCTTGGACAGTAGTTTGATCGTCTGAAGCCTTCTTCTCTGTACTCATCAAAGTCATTCTCCATCCAGCTTTGAGCCATTGCTAGTGAGGAGCTGTGTTCCTTTGGAGGAGGTGAGGCACTCTGATTTTTAGACTTTTCAGGTTTTCTGCTCTTTTTTTTCCCCCATGTTTGTGGTTTTATCTACTTTTGGTCTTTGATGATGGTGATGTACAGATGGGGTTTTGGTGTGGATGTCATTTCTGTTTGTTTGTTTTCCTTCTAACAGTCAGGACCCTCAGCTGCAGGTCTGTTGGAGTTTGCTGGAGGCCCACTCCAGACCCTGTTTGCCTGGGTATCAGCAGCGGAGGCTGCAGAACAGCAGATATTGGTGAACAGCAAATGTTGCTGCCTGATTGTACCTCTGGAAGTTTTGTCTCAGAGGAGTACCCGGCTGTGTGAGGTGTCAGTCTGCCCCTACTTGGGGGTGCCTCCCAGTTAGGCTACTTGGGGGTCAGGGACCCACTTGAGGAGGCAGTCTGTCCATTCTCAGATCTCAAGCTGCATGTTGGGAGAACTACTACTCTCTTCAAAGCTGTCAGACAGGGACATTTAAGTCTGCAGAGGTTTCTGCTGCCTTTTGTTTGGCTATGCCCTGCCCCCAGAGTTGGAGTCTTAGAGAGGCAGGAAGGCCTCCTTGAGCTGCAGTGGGCTCCACCCAGTTTGAGCTTCCCTGACACTTTGCTTACCTACTCAAGCCTCAGCAATGGCAGGCACCCCTCCCCCAGCCTCACTGCTGCCTTGCAGTTTGATCTCAGATTGCTGTGCTAGCAATGAGTGAGGCTCTGTAGTTGTAGGACCCTCCGAGCAAGGCGTGGGATATAATTTCCTGGTGTGCCGTTTGTGAAGACCATCTGAAAAGTACATTATTAGGGTGGGAGTGACCCGATTTTCTAGGTGCCGTCTGTCCTTGGCTAGGAAAGGGAATTCCTGGACCCCTTGTGCTTCCCGGGTGAGGTAATGCCTCACCCTGCTTCAGCTCAGGCTCAGTGTACTGCACCTACTGTCCTGCACCCACTGCCCAACAATCCGTGGTGAGATGAACCCAGTACTTCAGTTGGAAATGCAGAAATCACTCATCATCTGCGTCACTCATGCTGGGAGCTGTAGACTGGAGCTGTTCCTATTCAGCCATCTTGGCTCCATGCCTGTTCACTGAATATTTTAAGCCTAGTTTTGAGACCGACTGCCCAGAAAAAAAGTTCCTTTCAAAATATTACTGCTCATTAGCACTGCACCCAGTCACTCTGAGAGCCCTGATGGATGTGTACAAGGAGATGAATGTCATTTTCATGCCTGCTTATGCAACATCCATTCTGCAGCCCATGGATCTAGGAGTAATTTCAAGTCTTATGATTTCTATTTTTTTCTTTTTTGAGAAGGTCACCTCACTGTTGCTCAGACTTGAGTGTAATGGCACAATCACAGCTCACTGCAGCCTCAATCTTCTCAGGATCAGGTGATCCTCCCACTTCAGCCTGCTGAATAGCTGGGACCACAGGTGTTGCACCAGCATACCCAGCTAATTTTTGTGGGTTTTTTTTTTGTAGAGATGTTAAATTTCCATGTTGCTTAAGCTGGTTTCAAACTTCTGCACTCAAGCAATCTGCCCACCTTGGCCTTCTTCAATGCTTGAGATTAGAGATGTGAGCCGATGCACTCAGCCTTCAAGTTTTATTCTTTAAGAAATGTATTTTATAGGCTGGGTGCAGTGTCTCATACCTGTAATCCCAGCAATTTGGGAGGCTGAGGCAGGCAGATTACAAGGTCAGGAGATTGAGACCAGCCTGGTAAACATGGTGAAACTCTGTCTCTACTAAAAACACGAAAGTTAGCTGAGTGTGGTGGTGTGTACCTGTAATCCCAGCTACTCGGGTTTCTGAAGCAGAATTGCTTGAACCAGGGAGTTGGAGGTTCCAGTGAGCTGAGATCGCACCACTGCACTCCAGTCTGACAACAGAGCAAGACTCTGTCTGAAAAAAAGAAAGAAATACATTTTGTAAGGCCATAGCTGCCAGAGATAGTGATTCGTCTGATGGATCTGGGCAAAGTAAATTAAAAACCTTCTGGAAAAGGTTTACTGTTCTAGGTGCCATTAACATTTGTGATTAATTGGGAGAGAACAAAATATCATTTACAGGACTGTGGAAGATGTTGATTCCATCTCTCATAGGTGACTTTAAGGGGTACAAGATTTTAGTGGAGGAAGGAACTGCAGATGTAGTGGAAACAGCAAGTGAACTAGAACTAGAAGTGGAGCCTGTTGGCTGGGCACAGCAGCTCTTAATTCCTATTCAGAGTAGTATTTTTAGTTTCTTAAAAAAACTGTCTTCGCCACTGTATGCCTATAATCCCAGCACTTTGGGGAGGCCAAGGCGGGTGGATCACCTGAGGTCGGGAGTTTGAGACCAGGCTGACCAACATGGAGAAGGCCCGTCTCTACTAAAAATACAATGTTAGCTGGGCATGGTGGTGCATGCCTGTAATCCCAGCTACTTGTGAGGCTGGGGTGGGAGAATCGCTTGAACCCAGGGGGCGGAGGTTGCAGTGAGCCAAGATACTGTCATTGCATTCCAGCCTGGGCAACAAGAGTGAAACTCTGTCTGCCCCGCCTCCCCCCAAAAAAGGAAGTGGAGCCTGTGGATGGGACTGAACTGCTGCAATTTCATGATCAAACGTTAACAGATAAGGAGTTCTTTCTTACAATGTGCAAAGAAACGGGTCTCTGAAATGGAGTCTACTCCTGGTGAAGATGTCGTGAATATTGTTGAAATGACAAAAGATTTAAAATATTCCATAAATTTACTTCATAAAGTAATGGCGGGCTTTTGGAGGATTGATTCTGATTTGGAAAGAAGTTCCACTGTGTGGAAAATGCTATCCAATAGCATCATACCTCCTAGAGATCTTTTGTGAAAGAAAGATTCAAGATAACTTTCAAATGCATTGGGAAACAAAGACATTTGTGTGACTTCACTTTATACTTCCATGATTGTGGTGGTCTGGAATTGAACCTACAGTACCTCCCACAGATGTCTGTATGCCACTAAGGTTTAAACCTAAATTTCTGTTGTCAGATTAGATTCAATTCATGATAAATTGTGCAGATTACCAGTGAATTAAAAATTTTGCTAATTCACTATTCCTATTCGGAGTAGTATTTTTAGTTTCTTAAAAAAAACTATCCTCACCACTGTATCCCTCCCCTCACCACCTGTGTTATAATCTTCCAAGCTTTATGGTAGTAACCTATTTTTTAAATTTTGCCAATATTATAATTTTGAGAAATGTTAAGTCCTTGATTGTATGTTTCTTTATACTAATAACGCTGTTTTGATTGTGTGTGTATCACCTGCCCTCTGATCCACAAATACCACAGTCTTGCAGGCAGCTATGTTTTTTCTCCCCTTCCTGTGCTCCATGGCTTACATGGTTCTCCAGTGATTGCAACTAAACATTAGGGGAGTTGTCCTCAGTTGTGAGTTGTAGCCCCTGCCTATTGGTATTTGTAGTTTGTTTACATTGTTACTAATTTGATACCATGAAGAATGGTTTTTGTAACTAATTCTCAAGTAACTTTTATTTGTTTGCAATAGCGTTCTTCTGAAACATAATCAATAGGTTCATGAAGAAGTTGTAGAAATTCTTCAGGAGAATTCTGAGCCCTTTTCTGGGATTTAAAGAAAAGTGCTATTGAATAGAACTAAATATAATGTGAGTCATTCACATGATGTAAAACTTTCTAGTTATAATATTAAAAATATAGAGAAACAAGTGAAAATCATTTTAGTGGCAATACTTTAAAATATTTCAATATGTAATCAATATAGAAATTATTAATGGGATATTTGGAATACTTTTTGTGCTGAGTTTTCAAAAGTTAATGTGTATTGTTCACTTACAGAACATCTGAATTTGGACTGGCCACATTTCAAGTGTCACGTGTGTCTATTGGTTATTGTGCTGGACTTCGTAAGCTTAGAATTTGTTTCCTGATAATAATCTTCCCATATTTAAGTTTATAGCCAATAAATTACTCTTATTTTAGGTTTTTATTTTAAAACCTTCCTTTAAAAAATCTTCCCACCTTTTTGTTTGTTTTTTTGAGACAGGGTCATTTTCTGTGACCCAGATTGGAGTGTAGTAGTGTAATTATAGCTCATCATAACCTTAAATTTCTGGACTCAAGCAATCCTCTTGCTTCAGCCTCCAGAGTAGCTAGGACTACAGATATGCACCACCACACCTAATTTTATTTATCTTTTTTGTAGGGATGGGTTGTTTCTGTGTTGCTCAAGCTGGTCTTGAAATCCTGGGCTCAAGTAATTCTGCCTCAGCATCCCAAAGTGGTGGGATTATAAGTGTGAGCCACCTCACTTGACCTATTTTTTGTTTGTATAACAGATCACAAATATTGGTATACAGGAAAAACTATTTTTACTAAAAGCCAAATAAATATTAAGATAATAGGTATGCACATTTTTATTATTTTTTACAGGTGTTGAAGAAGAAGAAAAGGTTGCAGAGATGCATTAAATAAAGTCTACAACCCAGGTGAGTCAGATGAGTGTAGATGCTGTAGAAGTGGCAACACTCAGAAAAAACAATTGAGGACTATTTCTGCTTTTGCTATCTTAAAAGCGATACACTTAAATTTTATAAAAGAAACATGATATAATAGAGTTTTCTGAAGGGTAGACTATGTTACGCCATTGACTTAACAGTATTATAACACACATTTTCACAAACTGAATGGATGAGGAATAACCTTACTTTCCACTTCCATTTAGAAGGAACTCAAGAAATATGCCAGGGTAGGACCATCTTAAAGACAATAATGCAAGAAATCAGACATTTCTCTCTCCTTTTGTGTAGTTTTTGAAGTCATATATTTAATACACTTTTCATTTTGGCCCTTTGGATAGGTGTCAGGTTTAGAACTTCTTACATGCGAATAGGGTGCTATGGTATTAAGTAATTTTAAAATCACATATTACGAAAGATCACGTATGCCTTTATTAAGCCACAATAAGGTAGTGATGATTTTGTTTTTTAATCTTACAATTTAATGACATTTATCTGCTTTTCACCTCTCCCAGGGAAAGCTTTACAAAAACCCACAGAGGTACCTGTACCATATGAGAAGATGCTACAAGACCAGTCAGCTTTGATAGTACAGGGGCTTCCAGAAGGTGTTGCCTTTAAACACCCTGAGAATTACTATCTTGCAAGCCTGAAATGGATTTTGGAGAACACAGCCGGGATTTCATTTATTATTAAGAGGTGAGAAGCTTTCTTCCTTCGTGCCCATCAATGGTTTATTCATATAAATTTGAATATTCAGCTTATGTTAATATATTTTAAAAATTCTTGGATAGCACAATTCATTTAAATTTATGCTGTCATTAATTTTGTGTATTCATGTGTAGTTTTGTTAGTTTTGTTTTACTGCAGATCTCTCTTAGAGCCAAAGAAGCATCTAGATTAGTGATTGCTTTGCTTCCTTGATAGCTGGCTGGCTTCCTAATCCCATTTTGCTAGATTTTAATACACTTTAATGGTTTCTCTTTTATTTTCTTTGAGAATATGATGTAAGACATTTTCAGATGGGTTGCTTAGATATTTATATAATCCAAGAAAAGTTGATTGAGCTGAAAAAGTAGAGACTTGTTTTTTGTTTTCAGATCAGCTACTTGTTTTCTGTGTAAGATCATAGATCTGCCCCCACTTCCAAGCATTATGAGTAGGATTAACTGACCTGATGTCACTGAATAGGCATGGCATTTTTGGACACAGCTTTGGGTGGGGAGGGGATACACAACTGTGTATAAGCATTATGGCTCTGGAGTGCTCGGAGTCTCATGGAACAGAGAAAAGTTTGTAAAATGATGATGGCAAGAGCCTCACATCTCTGCTGTAAGAATGGTTCCGAGAAAGTGCTGCGAATGTTCATTAGGGGTTGGATTCCTTTGTAGTTCAGGAAGAATTTCATGAGGGAGAGGACATTTAGATGAGCCGTTGGGGAATGAGAAGGATTTCAACTTCCTTTAGGGAAGTTTAGCCATTTCATTTGAAGAGAAAAAATGATAAAGAGTGGTACCCTTTGGAGCCAATATTTTTTTTAGACTTTTGAAAAGAAATAACCAATATAATTGGAATACTCTTTACAATGTAGGGATAAAAGGGAAAATAATACATACATGAACACATACATTTTGTTTTCTGTTAATCTTTGTTTTATTCTCATTGTAGTGAAAAGATTAATTTTTAGCAGCTTTATTGAGGTAGAATTGATGCACCATGAAATTCACCTGTCTGAAGTATTTAATTCACTGATAGTAAATTTACAGTCTTAAAAATTTTTTAAATGATTTTACAACCGTCATCACAATCTTAATTTTAGGATGCTTTTATTACCCCTATTTCTGAATTATGATATAGAAATTGAATATATAGCGTGTTTCCTGTTGAAATTAGTTTTTTTTTTTCACTGAGCGTAATTCACCTCAGGCTCATTGGGCTTGTTGCGTGTATCAGTAGCTCCTTTTTATTGCTGAGCATTTAAGTACTCTGTGAACATACCACCTGTTTAATCATCACTTGATGATTCTGTTGTTTTCATTTTTTGCTGTTATGAATAATGCTACAGTGACCTTACTTGAGCAAGTTTTTGTCTGGACATATACCTTAATATCTCATACATTGTATATATATCTAGGAGTATAATTACTAGGAATAGGGTACATTTACACGGCACTTTTAAGAAACTGATCAGTTGTTTTCCCAAGTAGCTGTACCATTTTATATTCCAGCAGCACATTATAAGCATTCAGATTCTCCACATTGCTGCCAACTTACTGTCTTCTTGATGTTAGCCATCATAATAGGTGGGAAGTGGTATCTCATTTTGGTATTTTTTTGTTTTGTTTTATATTTCTCTAGTGACTATTGATGTGTTACTTTATACTTTTTTTTTTTTTTTTGAGACAGATTCTTACTCTTGTCACTCAGGTTAGAGTCCAGTGGCACGATCTGGGCTCAGTGTAGCCTCAACCTTCCGGGCTCAGGTGATCCTCCTGCCTCAGGTCTTGAGTAGCTGGGACTATAGGTGTGCACCATCATACCTGGCTAATTTTTGAATTTTTTTTTTTTTTTTTGTAGAGATGGGGTTTCCTCATATTGTCCAGGCTGGTGTCACACTCCTTGGCTCAAGCAATCCACCTGCCTAGGCTTCCCAAAGTGCTTGGATTATAGGTTTGTGTTATCTTTCAATGTGCCTATTGGTCATTTATGTATGTTTTTTGGAATAATGTCTATTTAGATCTTCTTCACATTTTAAAATTGGGTTTGTCTTTTTATTATTGAGTCACAAGAGTTTTTTACATAGTCTTGATATAAGTACCTAATTGATTGATGATTTAAAAAAAATTTGCATGTGAGACAGGATGTCACACTTTCATGCAGGCTGTGGTGTAGGATTTGGAAATATTTTCTCCAATTCTAATAATTCTACATTATTCTTAATATATAAATTGTCTTCTCCCTTGCTTGGTAGTATTGTTTTGAGGCAGAAAAGTTTTTAATTTTGATAGAAACTAGATTATTCTCTTGGCACTTGTGCCTTTGACTTCTTTTTTTGTTTGTTTTGTTTTGTTTTGTTTTTTGAGACAGAGTCTCACTCTGTCACCCAGGCTGGAGTGCAGTGGCATGATCTCGGCTCAATGCAACCTCTGCCTCCTGAGTTCAAGTGATTCTCCTGCCTCAGCCTCCCAAGTAGCTGGGACTACAGGCATGTGCCACCACGCCCGGCTAAGTTTTTCTATTTTTAGTAGAGATGGGGTTTCACTGTATTAGCCAGGATGGTCTCCATCTCCTGACATCGTGATCCACCTGCCTCGGCCTCCCAAAGTGGTGGGATTACAGGCGTGAGCCACTGCATCCGGCCATGACTTCATATTTAAGAAACCAATGCTTAACCCAAAGGCATGAAGATTTTATTTTGTTTTACTTTTTTTTGGGTGGGGGGGGGTGACATGTCTATGTAAGTGTCTGCCCATTTAAAAATTGTGTTTTTCTTCTTTTACGAGTTACAAGAGTTCTCGATATGTTCTGGATACAAGTCTTTTATCAGAAATAAGATTCTGCACATATTGTTTCTGTCTGGCTAGTTGTTTCATTTTCTTCATGGTGTCCCTTATAGCTCAAAAGCTTTTGCTTTGGTGAAATTCAGTTTTTCAGGTTTTCTTTTATTACTGCCCTCTTGGTGTTGTATCTAGAGAATCTTTGTCCAACCTAAGGTCACAAAGGTTTAGACTTAGATTTTCTTCCTGAAATTTATAGTTTTATCTCTTATGTTTGGGGGTCAGATCCATTGTGAGTTATTTTTTGCACATATTGTGAGGTAAGAGTTTAAAGTCATCATTTTGCATGTGATGTACCCGCAGCATCTGTTGAAAAGACCATTCCTTCTCTGCTTACTTGCCATAAAACATTTTTCAAAAATCAACTCATGGGCTCAAGTAATCCACTCAACTTGGCCTCTCAAAGTGCTAGGATGACAAGCATGCAGCACTGTTCCTGGCACTAGTTTATGTATTAAGGGATTTATAGCTTATATGTTCCTTTAAGCTATGTAACCCATCTTTAGGTTATATGTGGAGTCCAAAAATTTTTATCATATGAAACACAATTTTACATTTTTGAAAAATCACTGATGTCTCTGGGCTTAACCTCTTGCAGAGGATGGGAGCCAGTTGTCAGTTCTGTTATATCTGAATTCTCACTGTTGCAGATCCTGGCATTGTGGGGCTTTTAACTATGCTTTCACATGAGTTCAAAAAATATCTTATGGCTCAGTGTGATGACTCATGCCTATAGTCTCAGCAGGCTGTGGCATGTGGATTGCTGGAGCAAAGGAGTTAAGAGACCAGCCTGGGCAACATGGCAAAACCCCACCTCTATAAAAAATACAAAAATTAGACAGGTGTGATGGTGCATGTCTGTAATCTCAGCTACTCAGGAGGCTGAGGCTAGAGGGTCACTTGGGTCCAGGAATTGGAGGCTGAAGTGAGCTAGGATTACACCATTGCACTCCAGCCTGGGCAGCAGAGCAAGATTCTATCTCTAGTCCTCTCTTCTAATTTGGAATGTACAATGCATTGTTGTTAACTATAGTCTTTCTAATCTGCTGTTGCACAAAAATGTGTTCCTTATTTAGTTTGCTACCCTTACATTAATATTTTTAGTTTTTTTTTTGAGACAGAGTCTCAGTCTGTCACCCAGGCTGCAGCACAGTGGCACAATCTCCCCTCACTGCAAGCTCCACCTCGGGGTTTCGCGCCATTCTTCTGCTTCAGCCTCCCGAGTAGCTGGAACTACAGGCATGTGCCACCACGCCCAGCTACATTTTTGTATTTTTAGTAGAGACAGGGTTTCACCATGTTGGCCTTGGTCTTGAACTCCTGACCTCAGGTGATTTGCTTGCTTTGGCCTCCCAAAGTACTAGAATTGCAGGCATTAACCACCACACCCAGCCTAGATATTCAATAACAAAGATTTCATTTGCCTATTTTGACCTTCAAATGAGAGGAGTTACCCAATATGCACTCTTTTGTATCTGGCCACAAAGGTCTGCTTCAAATTACCTGTCCTAAATGTGGGCAAAGCTTTATGCAGAAAGGTGTGCTTTGTCCTCTTGTTAATAAAAGGGATTTATGAGGAGAAAAGAAAACATTGTATCTTATTATTGAAATTGCCAAAAATTATACCATCTCTGCTCTGGAATATTGAGTTATTAAAACTGATGTATGTAAGTGTTTTTCAATGGTTTATAATAGTATTTTTAATATTCAGTGAACATGGATTGTGACTAAATTTTCTTTAATTCTAAAGATAAGAATTTGCTGGAGAAAAAAATTAGCAGCAAATAATTGCAGAATAATAATGAGTGATTAAAACTTTGTCTTGGTTGGGACTATAGGTGATTCCTACACTCTGTTACCTAGCAAACTTTTGTCCTTTCAAAGACTTTTAAATTCTTTATCTAAAATGGGTATTCATTGCTGTATTTATAGGGAGCATGGAGAGGATTTCCCTACACAATGTAGCTGAAATCCCTGACATGCAATCATATAATTTAATTTGCTTTTATAGGCATTTCCCTGGAAGTGGCAGCTGTGACAGTAAAGGAAGAATCAGGAGATCCTGATTATGATTTATATCACATTCAAGGTAATAAGGGTTAACGCAATATTTTTCCTAAAAAATATTTGTGGTTAAAATTAAAGTTTATCAGTTGCTTTAACTTCTTAAGTAGTATTTTATCGATTAGTTCTTGATGGACATCTATATTTGTAAATAAGTCACTGGGATAAAACATTTTAAAAATGTGGATATAAGGTCAATTCACACAATTCAGGGGATATATAAAGTAGTCATTCATGTTCGTAAAAGCATAAGCAGAAGTTGTGGCACAATTTAGAATTCAATCCCAGTTTCTAGTGTTGCAAAATAAAATAAACCTATAGGCAAATGCAGATATAGTCAGCTTATTTTTTATCAATGCATAATTGCAGTAAATTAAACATTTAAAGTATAAAACCGAGTTAGTTTTGACATGTACATACCTAATAAACCATCTTCACTGCAACTGAGATAATGAAATATCCATACCCCCAAAAGTTTTCTCGTGTCCCCTTGTAATTCATGACCCTGCCCAGTATTCAGGCAACATGGTGATTTTCTGTTTTAGCTTAATTTGCATTTTCTAGAAAGTCCTATATATATCATATGATATGATAAAATGTGGACTG
This sequence comes from Pan troglodytes, assembly GCF_028858775.2. Classification (NCBI taxonomy): domain Eukaryota; kingdom Metazoa; phylum Chordata; class Mammalia; order Primates; family Hominidae; genus Pan; species Pan troglodytes. The sequence continues at coordinate 40,561,998 of NC_072417.2, forward strand.
TTTTCACGGGGTGGGGATTATTGTGGCTTCTTTTACGTCACGTAATTGTTTTGAAATTCATCCACAGTATTGCATGTATCAATAGGAGATTCCATTTTGTTGTTGATTAATACCCTGTTGTATATCTAGGTCAAAATTTGCTCATCCCTTTGTCCATTGATTGACATTTCGGTTCTTCCAGTTTGGGGCTACTGCAAACAGAGCTACTCTGAACGTTTGTGTACAAGTTTTTCTGTGGATATAGGCCTTCATTTTTCTTGAGTAGATATCTGGGAATGGAATAGCTGGGATCTATGGTAGGTATATAACTTTTGAAGGAAATGCCAAACTTTTCCAAAGTGCCTGCATTATTTTACATTTTCATCATCAGGGTATGAGATTTTTGGTTGACATTCTTCTGAATACTTGGTAAGGTGAATCTTATTTTTACCCTCTTAAGTTGATATGCAGTGATTCCTCATTGTGGTTTTAATTTGCAATTGCCTAATAAGGTTTATTTTCTCTCAAAGGATAGCTTTATCAGGTTTAAACAGCACTGAAAGTGTTTTGAGTAAACCTTCTGGCTTGTAATTATGTGAATATGTGTATACACATATTAGGCCATGTCCAAGTGAATTTCATGTTTTTAGCAGTCAGTTTTCAGTAATTGACTGCTTGTGACATTAGGAATTAATTACATTCTTTTTTTTAAATAAGTTGGTAAAATATGCCAGTGAAAACATCTGGGACTTGAGGTTTCTCTGATAGAAAGTTTCCTAACTCCCTTTGTTACAAAAATTACCCTCATCTGGGTGTGCACTCTATTGTCCCAGCCACACTCAAACCTGAGGTGGGAGAATCACTTGGGCCTGGGAGTTCTAGGCCAACCTGGGCAACATAGTGAGATTCCATCTCTTGGGAGGCTGAGGTGGGTGGGTCATCTGAGGTCAGAAGTTCAAGACCAGCCTGGCCAACATGGTGAAATCCCATCTGTACTAAAAATAAAAATAAAAAAATAAAAAAAATAACCCAGCATGGTGGCAGACACCTGTAATCCCAGCTACTCAGGAGACTGAGGCAGGAGGATCACTTGAACCTGGGCTGCAGAGGTTGCAGTGAGCCAAGATCTTATCACTCCAGCCCAGGCAACAAGAGCAAAACTGTATCTCAAAAAAAATGCTTTTAATCGATACAGGGCTATCAGTTTTCTCTTCTGTGAATCTTGTACTAAATCTCAAAATGGATACATGACACATTTTCCTATTTAAGGTAAAGTACACATTTATACCTTAGAATAGTCAGAAGTCAGGTTCTTATTGTATGGTTAGTAATGCAAATATTGATAAGGTCATGCTGATACCTAGTACTGAGAAGAATTCTGAAATATTCACTTGTTCATCTGTAAGTTTTATGAATTGATTACCTTTTTTGGAATTTTTCATAGTGTTCCCAAACTTGATACTCATAGGCTATTTGTAACAGCTTTTACTTCGATCTACTCTGGTTTTTAGCACATGAAATGGATTTTCTTTAGGTTTAGCATATAACATACATTCAATGGTTTATTTCAGATTTTAAAAGAACAAAAAGGACCTGTAGAATCATTGCTTACTTTGAAACCATCCTGATAGTCCCATAGACGATAAATACAGAAATTTAACCCTGCTGTTAAAGCTTGAAACTTGTATTTATCTGCCTTCCCTCTTCAAAAAAAGACCTTCAGAAAGTATCAAAAAGCTGAAACTCACCAGATCACAGTACCAGATGCTTCCTTGCTCCTCTCTAGTTCCTGTTTTCTTATACATTGTTACATTTCTTCCTGCCAAATAGACTCCTAGTTTTAGTCAGTGAAGGAGATGGATTTGAGACTGAGCTTCTGTCCCCTTGGCTGCAGCACCAGGTTACAGCCTTCTTCCTTAGCAATACTTGTCATTGGGTTTCTGTGCGGTGAGCAGCAGGACCTAGACCAAACCTCTTTTGTTTCAATAACAACATGAACAACCATCTTAACTGTTACTCTTTACTGAAAAATTTTACTTTTTAACTACTGGCCCATTTTTCACTATCTCTCCTTCCTTTGACCTCACATCTCTTTTTTCTTTTTGATTTTACAGTCAAGAAGTTAAAGCTCTATAAATTCAAATTTTAAGGTTAAAGAAAGAAGAATGACTAACTTACACTCCCAGAAAATGTGGCACATATACACCATGGAATACTATGCAGCCATAAAAAGGATGAGTTCATGTCCTTTGCAGGATGAAGCTGGAAACCATCATTCTCAGCAAACTTAACACAAGAACAGGAAACCAAACACTGCATGTTCTCACACAGAGGTGGGAGTTGAACAATGAGAACACATGGACACAGGGAGGGAAACATCACACACTGTGGCCTATGGGGGGTGGGGGGCTAGGGGAGGGATAACATGAGGAGAAATACCTAATGTAGATGACAGGTTGATGGGTGCAGCAAACCACCATGGCACATGTATACCTATGTAACAAACCTGCACTTTCTGCACATGTATCCCTTTAAAAAAAAAATCTCCTAACTCAGAGGATTGCTTTGAGGATTAAATAAGATAATGCACATAAAAAAGGGAAAGAAAGTGTGTGTAGAGAAAGTATATTTTTTAATGAATTAAAGGTTGATTCATAGGTATAGGTTTATAGATTTACCTAGAGTTTTGAGTTCATTTGCATTTTTGCAATATAAGTGGAAAAAGAATCTGAAGGTAATTGTGACATGATAAAGCTAGATACTGAAAACCAAAAAGATTTCGCCTCAGTATGGCACTTTTGAATACTAGTTGCTGAATGACAGTTTTTCAGACTGTAACCATTGCTCTTTAAAAATTAAGAGAAAATATATTTATAACATTTGTATTCTATTACAATTTCTGAATTTAGTTATCAGTAGATAAGACAAAATAGATAAGCATCTGCTTCCCTTGCCCCTAAGTGATGCATTCTCACTGAGATGTAATATATGTTTATTCATACCTGAAGGCAGTGTTTTTCAATCTTTTCCATGTTAGTAGCTCAGGTCTTTAAGGACAGAGGATGCATATTAGGGGCAACTTGCATTCTTAAGCCTAAGTGGCTCTCTGATGTCTTAGGTTCTTTCTTTTGTATTCGTGAGGATTAAGGAGATAATGTGTGCAAAGGGCATGCTACTATTATTATCGGTTGTATTAATAATCTGCTTTCTAATGTGAAAATCTCCTTTGTATTAAATAACCCTGGCAGATGATCCTTGGCCCTTATGTAGAAAAGTATCTATTGTCTAGTGAAAAAATTTACTGCCTGTTCCTAGCTGTGAGAAAAAAAAATACTTGGCCATTCTGAGCTCCCACCTCACAGACATTCCTGAAGCTCAGTAAGATAATGGCTATAATGTATCCAGCACAGCCTTTGATAAGTAATATATGCCATTCCATTTCTCTGGTTTTTAGAAAGGATTGATTTAAAATGTGTAAAGTTCAGTGGTCATTTAATTACATTCACAAGGTTTACAACCATCATCACTATGTATTTCCAGAATTTTCCATCATCCCAAAAAGAAATTCCGTACCCAATAAGCAATAACTTTCCATTCTCTCCTCCCTGATACCCTGGTAACTTCTTAATGTAATTTTTGTTTCTATGAATTTGCTTATTTGGGTTCCTCACATGAAAGGAATAATGCAATACTTGCCCTTTTATGTGTGGCTTACTTCACTTAGCCTAATGTTTTGGAGGTTCAGCCAGGTTGTAACAATATATCTGATAGCATTGATCAGAACTTCATTCTTTGTCATGGTTGAGTAATATTCCACTGCATGTATATGTCACATTTTGTTTATCCCTTCATCTAAGGATGGACACCTGGGGTGTGTCCACCTTTTGGTTACTGTGATTAATACTGCAGTGAATACTGTCCTTGGACTTTCCTTTCTTCTCTTGTCCCCAGCCAACATCAACACTTGCACATCAGCACTCAGCATGTTTCTGAGTTCATTTTTTTCAGTTCTTTTGGGTATACACCTGGGAGTGGAATTGCTTAGTCATATGGTAATTCTATGTTTAACATTTTGAGAAACTTCCAGACTTTTTCAGAGTGACTGTACCGTTATACATTCCTACCGAGAATATTCAAGGGTTCTAATTTCTCCACTTCTTCACCAGCACTTGTTGTCTTTTAATTATTATAGCCATTCTAGTAGGTGTGATGTGATGTCTCATTTTAGGATTGATTTTCTTTCCCTAATAACTAATGATTTTGAACATCTTCCTATGTGCTTATTGGCCATTTGTATATCTTTGGTGGAATTACTATTCAAGTCTTTTTTTTTTTTTGAGATGGAGTCTTGCTGTGTCACCTGCCTGGAGTGCAGTGGCATGATCTTGGCTCACTGCAGCCTCCACCTCCTGGGTTCAAATGATTCTTGTGCCTCAGCCTGCCGAGAAGAGCTGGGACTACAGTTGCATGCCACCAAGCCCAGCTAATTTTTGCATTTTTAGTAGAGACAGCATTTCACCATGTTGGCCAGGATGGCCTCGATCTCTTCACCTCGTGATCCGCCTGCCTCAGCCTCCCAAACTGCTGGAATTACATGGCTCCACCATGCCTCACCTACTATTCAAGTCTTTTGCCTATTTTAAAGTTTATTTTATTTATTTGTTATTATACTTTAAGTTTTAGGGTACATGTGCACAATGTGCAGGTTAGTTACATATGTATACATGTGCCTTGCTGGTGCACTGCACCCACTAACTCGTCATTTAGCATTAGGTATATCTCCCAATGCCATCCCTCCCCACTCCCCCCACCCCACCACAGTCCCCAGAGTGTGATGTTCCCCTTCCTGTGTCCATGTGATCTCATTGTTCAATTCCCACCTATGAGTGAGAATATGCGGTGTTTGGTTTTTTATTCTTGCGATAGTTTACTGAGAATGATGATTTCCAATTTCATCCATGTCCCTACAAAGGCCATGAACTCATCATTTTTTATGGTTGCATAGTATTCCATGGTGTATATGTGCCACATTTTCTTAGTCCAGTCTATCATTGTTGGACATTTGGGTTGGTTCCAAGTCTTTGTTATTGTGAATAATGCTGCAGTAAACATATGTGTGCATGTGTCTTTATAGCAGCATGATTTATAGTCTTTGGGTATATACCCAGTAATGAGATAGCCGGGTCAAATTGTATTTCTAGTTCTAGATCCCTGAGGAATCACCACGCTGACTTCCACAATGGTTGAACTAGTTTACAGTCCCACCAACAGTGTAAAAGTGTTCCTATTTCTCCACATCCTCTCCAGCACCTGTTGTTTCCTGACTTTTTAATGATTGCCATTCTAACTGGTGTAAGATGGTACCTCATTGTGGTTTTGATTTGCATTTCTCTGATGGCCAGTGATGGTGAGCATTTTTCCGTGTGTTTTTTGGCTGCATAAATGTCTTCTTTTGAGAAGTGCCTGTTCATGTCCTTTGCCCACTTTTTGATGGGGTTGTTTGTTTTTTTCTTGTAAATTTGTTTGAGTTCATTGTAGATTCTGGATATTAGCCCTGTGTCAGATGAGTAGGTTGTGAAAATATTCTCCCATTTTGTAGGTTGCCTGTTCACTCTGATGGTAGTTTCTTTTGCTGTGCAGAAGCTCTTTAGTTTAATGAGATCCCATTTGTCAATTTTGTCTTTTGTTGCCATTGCTTTTGGTGTTTTAGACATGAAGTCCTTGCCCATGCCTATGTCCTGAATGGTAATACCTAGGTTTTCTTCTAGGGTTTTTATGGTTTTAGGTCTAACGTTTAAGTCTTTAATCCATCTTGAATTGATTTTTGTATAAGGTGTAAGGAAGGGATCCAGTTTCAGCTTTCTACATATGGCTAGCCAGTTTTCCCAGCACCACTTATTAAATAGGGAATCCTTTCCCCATTGCTTGTTTTTGTCAGGTTTGTCAAAGATCAGATAGTTGTAGATAATGCGGCGTTATTTCTGAGGGCTCTGTTCTGTTTCATTGATCTATATCTCTGTTTTGGTACCAGCACCATGTTGTTTTGGTTACTGTAGCCTTGTAGTATAGTTTGAAGTCAGGTAGTGTGATGCCTCCAGCTTTGTTCTTTTGGCTTAGGATTGACTTGGTGATGCAGGATCTTTTTTGGTTCCATATGAACTTTAAAGTAGTTTTTTCCAATTCTGTGAAGAAAGGCATTGGTACCTTGATGGGGATGGCATTGAATCTGTAAATTACCTTGGGCTGTATGGCCATTTTCACCATATTGATTCTTCCTACCCATGAGCATGGAATGTTCTTCCATTTGTTTGTATCCTCTTTTATTTCCTTGAGCAGTGGTTTGTAGTTCTCCTTGAAGAGGTCCTTCACATCCCTTTTAAGTTGGATTCCTAAGTATTTTAGTCTCTTTGAAGCAATTGTGAATGGGAGCTCACTCATGATTTGGCTCTCTGTTTGTCTGTTGTTGGTATATAAGAATGCTTGTGATTTTTGTACATTGATTTTGTATCCTGAGACTTTGCTGAAGTTGCTTATCAGCTTAAGGAGATTTTGGACCGAGACAATGGGGTTTTCTAGATATACAATCATGTCATCTGCAAATGGGGACAATTTGACGTCCTCTTTTCCTAATTGAATACCCTTTATTTCCTTCTCCTGCCTAACTGCCCTGGCCAGAACTTCCAACACTATGTTGAATAGGAGTGGTGAGAGAGGGCATCCCTGTCTTGTGCCAGTTTTCAAAGGGAATGCTTCCAGTTTTTGCCCATTCAGTATGTTATTGGCTGAGGGTTTGTCATAGATAGCTCTTATTATTTTGACATACGTCCCATCAATACCTAATTTGTTCTGAGTTTTTAGCATGAAGTGTTGTGGAATTTTGTCAAAGGCCTTTTCTGCATCTATTGAGATAATCATGTGGTTTTTGTCTTTGGTTCTGTTTGTATGCTGGATTACATTTATTGATTTGCGTATATTGAACCAGTCTTGCCTCCCAGGGATGAAGCCCACTCGATCATGGTGGATAAGCTTTTTGATGTGCTGCTGGATTCGGTTTGCCAGTATTTTATTGAGGATTTTTGCATCAATGTTCATCAAGGATATCGGTCTAAAATTCTCTTTGTTCATTGTGTCTCTGCCCGGCTTTGGTATCAGGATGATGCTGGCCTCATAAAATGAGTTAGGGAGGATTCCCTCTATTTCTGTTGATTGGAATAGTTTCAGAAGGAATGGTACCAGTTCCTCCTTGTACCTCTGGTAGAATTCAGCTGTGAATCCATAGTGTCCTGGACTCTTTTTGGTTGGTAAGCTATTGATTATTGCCACAATTTCAGATCCTGTTATTTGTCTATTCAGAGATTCAACTTCTTCCTGGTTTAGTCTTGGGAGGGTGTATGTGTCAATGAATTTATCCATTTCTTCTAGATTTTCTAGTTTATTTGCATAAAGGTGTTTGTAGTATTCTCTGATGGTAGTTTGTATTTCTGTGGGATCGGTGGTGATATCCCCTTTATCATTTTTTATTGCGTCTATTTGATTCTTCTCTTTTTTTCTTTATTAGTCTTGCTAGCGGTCTATCAATTTTGTTGATCCTTTCAAAAAACCAGCTCCTGGATTCATTAATTTTTTGAAGGGTTTTTTGTGTCTCTATTTCCTTCAGTTCTGCTCTGATTTTAGTTATTTCTTGCCTTCTGCTAGTTTTTGAATGTGTTTGCTCTTGCTTTTCTAGTTCTTTTAATTGTGATGTTAGTGTGTCAGTTTTGGATCTTTCCTGATTTCTCTTGCGGGCATTTAGTGCTATAAATTTCCCTCTACACACTGCTTTGAATGCGTCCCAGAGATTCTAGTATGTTGTCTTTGTTCTCGTTGGTTTCAAAGAACATCTTTATTTCTGCCTTCATTTCGTTATGTACCCAGTAGTCATTCAGGAGCAGGTTGTTCAGTTTCCATGTAGTTGAGCGGTTTTGAGTGAGAGTCTTAATCCTGAGTTCTAGTTTGATTGCACTGTGGTCTGAGAGATAGTTTGTTATAATCTCTGTTCTTTTACATTTGCTGAGGAGAGCTTTACTTCCAACTATGTGGTCAATTTTGGAATAGGTGTGGTGTGGTGCTGAAAAAAATGTATATTCTGTTGATTTGGGGTGGAGAGTTCTGTAGATGTCTATTAGGTCCACTTGGTGCAGAGCTGAGTTCAATTCCTGGGTATCCTTGTTGACTTTCTGTCTCGTTGATCTGTCTAATGTTGACAGTGAACAGGCCTCTTCGTGTGAACACAGCCCCTGGGACTGGTGACCCTGTTGCTTTCTTCCCTGCCTCCAGCCTGGGATGGTGGCTTCCTGCTGATTTCAATCCTGGATTCCTCCTCAACCTGTTTAGCTCTCAGAGCCTTTATCACAGTGTGACCAGCTCCCTAGACACAGTTCTCTCTGTTGGAGAGAACTGGAGGGCTTCTTTTTCCTGGCTGGATCCTGCCTGATTCCGTGGCCATGTCCTGAGTGCACAAATCAGAGTGATCTGGCTGTGGGCCTCTTTCCTTGCCTGAATCATGAACTTCCTGAGGACGAGGACAGATGGGCTTCTTCCACAGTAACAGACTCAGCTTTGAGGAGGCCTCAGTGACGTCACACCTCATGATGTCAGCTGATATCACTTCTGCAGCAGGCACAGCCAGGGCCAGTCAGGCAGCTCCAGGGCATGAAGTGTCATTCCTTACCCCCAGCCCTGAGCATCACCTAGTGGCAGGGGAGGCCAAGAGGAAGACCCCTAGCCTGCAGTCTCCAGGGCAGAGAATCAGCCCAGTCAGCAGGGCCTGCTGTGATCTCTCTCTTGCCCTCTTGGTACTGGCTGGGGAGGGTCCTCGACCCCAGACCCAGGACTCCTCTTCATTCTTGTTCCCACAGGCTTGGGGCCCTCACAGTCACTCTGGGCTGACTTACTCCCAAGTCCAGCCCATTCCTAGGACCAGGTGCTTGGGGCTCAGAGGGTTTGTTTTATGGCCTTGACTCTCATCAGGGCCTGTGGCAGAGCCCAGCTTCCCCTGCTGAAGCCTCTTACACAGCTGGACACAGACGCAGCTACACAAGGGTGCACAGGGACACAGACACAACTACACACAGATATGTACATGTGTGCACAGACACACATGGGTATGCACAACACAGACACACAGGGACACATACAGTCGCACATGAGTACACACAGATGCGGACACGTGCACACGTGGACACACGTCACATACAGACACAGGGACATACGATCACACATCAGTACACACAGACACACATGGACACACAGGCACACACATACAGACATCTGCATAGACACACACACATATACATGGACACACAAATATAGATAATAGAGACGTACATATCTATACCTGCATAGATACAGAGACACAGACATGTAAATACAGATACGCCCAGACACACAGACGCAGCCTGGGGCTGTGATGGGGTAGTGCCGGGTGCCTGGTGTCCTGGCCCAGCCTGGTGGGGTGGCAGGCCTGAGGGTGAGTCCCTTCACCCCATTAGCGATGCATTTTCGGAAATACAGAGGCAGCAAGAGGAGGCCAAAGCCTTGGCCAGCATCCGGGTGGTTTCAGGTGACATCTGTCATGTGGAGAAACACGCCTCGGGGTTCTCCTCCACCTCCCCGATGGCTGCCCTCCAGCTCACAGGCCCTCCCAGATGCATTTTCCTTTTCGCACCATCAGTGTCTCTGCCTTTCCACACCATCAGTATCTCTGGGTTGAGGTTGTTGCGGCTGCAGGCCCCCAGGCACGTGCCAGATGCAGATGCTGTGGGCATTTCCGCTCAGCTACAAGAACAGCGCCACTGAGGCATCCAGAGGCTGCGACCTCCACCAGCAACAGTCACGTCCGTGGTGTTTGTGCTTCACTACAAGTCCCTGGCCAGCAGGCTGGCAGGTTTCATTTTCATTTTTGTGGGCATTGTGCACGGCCCCATGTTCACAGGAATCCAGGCACGGAGTGGACGTCCCCTCCCTGCTGCATCCCCAGCCTCTCAGTTCTCTCCAGAGGTCAGCGCTGGATTGTTTGTGTGTCCTGCTGGAGACTCCCGTACACACAGCATTGCTATGATATCTTTTTTGTGGTGCTTTTTTGTTTTGTTGGTTTTTTGGTTTGGGTTTTTTTGAGACAGAGTCTCACTTTGATACCCAGTGCAGTGGTGCCATCACAGCTCACTGCAGTCTCAAACTCCAGGGCTCAAGGGATCCTCCCAACTCAGCCTCCTAAGTTGCTAGGACTACAAGCATGAGCCACCACGCCCAGCTAATTAAATTTTTTTTTTTTTTTTTGTATAGACAGGGTCTTCCTATATTACCCATGCTGGTCTCAAATTCCTGGGCTCAATCGATCCTCCTGCCTTGGCCTCTTGTAGTGCTGGGATTACAGGCATGAGCCTCTGTGACTGGGCCCTTTTTTGTGGTTCTTACTTTGAACAGAAAAGGTAGCCTGTGTGGACACTGCTCTGCACCCAGGGTTTTGCAAACCTGATGCATTGGGGAAGTGTCTCGTGGTGACAATGGAGCTGCCGCTTCTTTTTTCCTGGCTGTTTCCCCTTCAACAGTGTGGATGTCCCCACACATTATGCACCCCGCCCCATGGTGGTGTCCTGGTTGTGCAGAGAGGCTGCAGTCAGCACCCTTGCTCAGGGACCTGGTTATCTGTGAGCCAAAGTCATCAGTAGGTCTGGGGACACTCCCCATGCCGATTCTATGTCTCATCACATTCTCCTCTGGTCTCTCAGCCCCCAGCACACAGGCAGCTTCAGCCTCTGTTTCTGCTGAAGCCCTTTCTTCATACACCCTAGAACACAGAACACAGGACAGAGAGAGAGACTTTAGTAGGAACACTGACATTTAAAAACTTATCAGAGATATGAAAAATCAACTACATGAAGTTTGGCGGTATATTAAGGTTTGTGAATAAAAACACAGTAAAGGGTGGGTGTGTAAAGCTATTTTCCAATCGTCCTTCCAAACCAAGGCTTTTGAGGGAACAAGGCCTCCCAGCAGGTGGCAGGATGGGCCCAGCACTGTCTTCAGCCCATTGCTGTCCTGAGTTAGGAAAGGCTGAATTCTATTTTACATGCAAAAGAAAACATTTATTTAATTAAAGATTCAAGCTACAATACAGTTCTTCATAAAACACTAAAATATTTTGATTATTGATATTTTTCTGTTGCTTTTTCTCGTGAAACACGATTTGCCTTTGTGAAACCTGAAGTTTCCTATTCTATCAATGAGAAGGTATATCAAATGGATAGTCCATCCAGTGTATCCAACATTAACTACAAAATGTCTCCCTTTTTCCTAATTTTGCCTTTTTTTCCCCTTTGTCATTCTTGAGTCTCTGTTAGTAAACTGCAGAAGTAAAGTGTACTTAAAGAAATGCCAACATCTGCTGAAGATCAGATTAGATTCCATATTTTGTATTTTAGTTGATGTAATGATGATTTTAGTTATGACGACTTTAGTTGATGTAATGATTCTAATGAACAGGAAATATTTTGTTTCCTATTTTAAAAGATACCATTAAATCATGCTGAATATTTTTCAATTTATTACGGATGTGTATTCAAGGGGTTGCCATTTCACCTGCTTCAGTCTTCCCTCTAAACCAATCCTAAGACATACCTAGGCTGAATTCATATCACATGAAAATCCATCATATGATGTCCTACTAGGTCAAAAAGTATAAAAACTGACATTATGGAGAAAGACTTCATTGCAACCAGGACAGAAAGACACTAAGGCACACAGTGCTCAGACCGGTGTGCTGACAAGATCTCTGGTGGGAGGCCATTGTCTGGACACCTGCTGGGCTTTGTCCTGGACACTATTCATTCACTTGAGCACGTTTGGTACCCAGGGTTCCTTCAGGTACATCAGTATTCAGTGGCGTGCCCAGAAGTCAGATGACTCTCAAGTCAGGGGTGCAAAGTCAGACTCAACTTGCTTTGGGAAGTCCACTGGGGTGCAGGCTGTGTCAGGAAGTTTCCTGGCAGGGAAAAATCAACAGCATCAGCTAGGATGGAAGTACATCAACTGATGATGACCCTGCACATGTGGCTTTATCAATGATGCATCTGCCAGTCTCCAAAACAGTGTAGATTCAATGCAGTCCAGGAGGAAATTCACTCACGTGACCAGGCAAAATGCAACTAACAATTCACGGTGCTTTTTGGTTGTGGAGACCTTTCTTTGGGCTACTGTTTCCCAAAGGAAAGCTGTGTCTTCAGAAACAAACTGATCAAGAGATACTTTCAAATGTTTCATGTAGAATTGTTTCTAATCTTCTAGCTATAGGATACTTCATTACCCAGAGAATGTGCCACTCTCCTGCCTGTGTATGGGGCTTATCCACTACCAAGCCATCCAGGGCCTCTGGGTGCTATAACTCAGAGGGTCTCTGAAAGAGCACGAGGGAGACTGTTGACATGAATGGTTTTCTCTGTTGGCTACACCTGTCTTACACGGAGTTCTATGTGTCATTCAAATACCTTCATATATTAAACTTCAGGACATTCCAAGTCTCATGCAAATCTCGCAGAGGAAATTTTCCAAGGGTTTTAGGCCCTCCTCTCCCATTTGGGAGGTTTTGTTGATTTCTAACTGCAGAATGAGGTGCTGGAACATGCCAGGTTCTGGTTCCCATGGCCATAACAGAGCTGGATGACAGGGGTGACCACAGAGGCACAGTCCTGAAAGCATTGCACAGTAAGAATGCAGAGTATCTACTCAGGGTAGAGGATGGCTACAGAAACATGCTCAGCTTGTCATGGTGGGTACAGGCACGGGAAGGGGGCACAGGAAGCTTAGCTGGTATCTTCAGGGGCACCCCCAACCTCCACCATGATACCAAAAGAAGATGTAACTGACCACTGGGAGGAGGGCCCCACATGGTCCTGCTGTGTCCTCTTCGATCTGCTTGGCACTTTTGCTGTTGCAGAGCTCCTCTGAAGCAGGGTCCCATGCAGCAGCAGCACTGAGGACTGCGTCCACAGTAATAGGCTGTCAGATGTGTGTGAGGCATCTTGTGCAAGGTCAACGGCAGGCCCAGTGCTGTTACATGAGCAACTACTTTTCACAATTATTTTAAAACAATATATGGCAACATTGGGAAGCTGCTTTCCTTTAAAATGGTTCAATGTTTTTAGTTTGGACAAGATATGACTAAATTAATTTTCACATCATTGTGCTCAGGCACAAGCTCATGCATGAGGCATGACCAAAAATAGTTCTGGAAAGATAAGGCCAGTCTACAAGCCAAGGGCACACGTATGATGGAGGGCACCTATAGACAGTGGGGACACAGGAGGAGCATGCCGAGAAACCCTGTGAACTGACCTTCCTGCTGCCAAGGTTGCAGCCTCTACCACTGCAGCTCTGACTCACAGTTTACATTGCTGAAGTCAAATAAAATATAGAGATGAATCTCTAAACTTAACACTGATTATTTAGGAGGCAAGAACGGCAAAGTGGGGCATACTCACAGATCGGGTGGTCTTCAGTATGTTCCAAGAACAAAGAGAAAGTTGAGAGTTTTTATTTTAAAATTCATATGGAACCAAAAAGAGCCCGAATAGCCCAGGGGCAATCCTAAGCAGAAAGAACAAAGCTGGAGGCATCATGCTACCTGGCTTCAAACTGTATTACAGGGCTACAGTAATCAAAACAGCATGGTACCGGGACAAAAACAGGCACATAGACCAATGGAACAGAATAGAGAACCCAGAAATAAGGCCGCATACCTACAAGTGTCTGATCTTTGACAAACCTGTCAAAAACAAGCACTGGGGAAAGGATTCTCTATTCAATAAATGGTGCTAGGATAGCTGGCTAGCCATATGCAGAAGATTGAAACTGGACCCCTTCCTCTCACCATATACAAAAATTAACTCAAGATGGATTAAAGCAGAGGTCCTCAACCCCTGGGCAATGGACTGGTACAAGTCTGTGGCTTGTTAGGGACCAGGTCGCACAGCAGGAGGTGAGTGGCTGGTAAGCAAGCATTACCACCTGAGCTCCACCTCCTGTCAGATCAGCAGCAGCATTAGATTCTCATAAGAGCGCAAACCCTATTGTGAAATGCACATGTGAGGGATCTAGGTTGTACACTCCTTTTGAGAATCTAACTAATACCTGATGATCTGAAGTGGAACAGTTTCATCCCGAAACCATGTCCCTGCCTACTGCTCTCTGTGGGAACATTGTCTTCCACAGAGTCAGTCCCTGGTGCCAAAAAGGTTGTGGACTGCTGGATTAAAGACTAAAATGAAAAACCCAAAACTGTAAAAACCCTGGAAGACAACGTAGGCAATACCGTCCTGGACATAGAAATGGACAAAAATTTCATGATGAAGACACCAAAAGCAATTGCAACAAAAGCAAAATTTGACAGATGGAATCTGATTAAACATAAGAGCCTCTGCAGAGCAAAAGAAGCCATCAACAAAGTAAACAGAAAACCTACAGAATAGGAGAAAATATTTGCAAACTATGCATCTGACAAAGACATAATATTCAGCATCTCTACGGAACTTAAAGAAATTTACAAGAGAAAAACAACCCCATTAAAAACTGGGCAAAGGACATGAAGAGACACTTTTCAAAAGAATACATATGACCAACAAGCATATGATCACTGATCATTAGAGAAACACAAATCAAAACCACAATGAGATATCTTCTCACACAATTCAGAATGGTTATTATTAAAAAGTCACAAAATAACAGATGCTGGAGAAAAGGGAATGCTTGTACACTGTTGGTGGGAGTGCAAATTAGTTCAACCATTGTGGAAAGCAGTGTGGCAATTCCTCAAAGAGCTAAAAACAGAACTACCATTTGACTCAGCAATCCCATTTGGGATTTATATACCCAGAGGAATATAAATCATTGTACTGTAAAAACACATGCACACAAATATTCATTGCAGCACTATTCACAATAGCAAAGACATGGAATCAACTTAAATGACCATCAATGACAGATTAGATAAAGAACATGTGGCATATATACACCATGAAATACTATGCAGCCATAAAAATGAGATCGTCTTTTTCAGGAACATGGATGGAGTGGGAGGCCATTATCCTTAGCAAACTAAGGCAGAAACAGAAAACCAGACACCACATGTTCTCACTTATAAGTGGGAGCTAAATGATCACAACACATGGACACATAGAGGGGAACAACACACAATGGGGCTTACCTGAGGGTGGAGGGTGGGAGGAGGGAGAGGAGCAGAAAAGATAACTAGTGGGTACTGGGTTTAATACCTGGGTGATGAAAAAAATCTGTACAACAAACACCCATGACACGAGTTCACCTACGTAAACTGATAACAAACTTGAACATGAACCTTCAAACCGAAATTAAAAGTTTTTTTAAAAAAAGAAAGGTGAGAATTTTATTAGAGAAATGTTAGGTATTGTTTGGAAAGAAAGCACATTGGCTCTGAAGAAGCTTCTGGGAGCTGGCAAGCTCTGACTGGTGAGTGACAGCCGGAGGTAAGGTTGGTCTTTGAGTCAGGGCAGTGTGTTTGAGGAAATATGAGCTTAAACTGGTCCTCGGGTTACAGCTAGGCTTGTGGAAAATTCAATTTTCAGAGCAGGTTCTCTTGGTATGACCAGTGCTCTTGTCCTACAAGCCTGTCCCCATGCCATGACAACCCAGTAGACAGTCCCTCAGGGCCCAGGACCATGGGGCTTCTGCATCATGTGAAGCAAGGACTTCAAGCATCCTCTCCATTTCCAGGTCACCCCTGGAAACAAGGCTGCTGTAGCTAATTTGTGTATCAGAGATGTTATCACAGCCATGGACCGGGGAAATACCAGCCATAGCACACAGTGGGAAGCTCAGAACAAAATAAAAAACAGCGCAGATGACATGACTCTCATGGGGGCCAGATCTGAACACGAAATCTCATCTCTGGTGACAGAGGAAGAGGAACATCATCCATACAAGATGAAATTAGCCTCTGCACCCCAGGAGGTCCTGCATGTAGGAAGGGCCCATGTCCGAAGCGCCATGCCCTTCACCACCTCACCGGCCTCCAGCACTGCCACCAGGGTTATCACGAGTCAGTGCAACCACCCAGCTGGCCTCTGCTCCATCGAAAAATCTCCGGCTTTATCCATGCCTTGCAGTCAAAGACACTGCCAGGGGTAGGGTAGCTGCAGCCCCTCAGAGCAGGCTTAGCCTCCAAGCAGTCTCTCATTGACAACCTGAAGTTTGTGAGACAATTCCAGAGAAACAGGAGTTAACACAGATATTGTGCTTTCTACAAATTGAAGGTTTGTGGTAATCATGCATCAAGCAAATCTGTCATTGTTTTTCCAACAGCATGTGCTCACTTCCTGCCTCTGTGTCACACTCTGGTAATTTTCACAATATTTAAAACTTTTTCATTATTGTTATTTCTGTTATGGTGATCTGTGATCAGTGATCTTTCATGTTCCTATTGTAATTGTTCTGACGCATGAACCAAGTCCATATAAGATGGCAAATTTAGGCCAGGCGCGGTGGCTCACGCCTGTAATCCTAGCACTTTGGGAGGCCGAGACGGGCGGATCACGAGGTCAGGAGATCGAGACCATCTTGGCTAACACGGTGAAACCCCGTTTCTACTAAAATTACAAAAAATTAGCCGGGCGTGTTGGCGGGCGCCTGTAGTCCCAGCTACTTGGGAGGCTGAGGCAGGAGAATGGCGTGAACCCGGGAGGCGGAGCTTGCAGTGAGCCGAGATCGCGCCACTGCACTCCAACCTGGGAGACACAGCGAGACTCCGTCTCAAAAAAAAAAAAAAAAAAAAAGATGGCAAATTTAATCAATAAATGTTGTGTGTTGACTGCTCCATCAGTCGCCATTCCCCATCTCTCTCCCTCTCCTCGGGCCTCCCTATTCGCTGAGATGCAGCAATATTGAAATTAGGCCAGTTAATAACCCTACAATGGCCTCTAAGTGATCAGGGGAAAGGAAGAGTCACACAGCTCTCACTTTAAATCAAAAGCTAGGAATGATTAAGCTTAGTGAGGAAGGCATGTTGGAAGCCAAGATAGGCCAAAAGTTTGACCTCTTGTGCTAAACATTTAGCCAAGTTGTGAATGCAAAAAAAAAAAAGTTTTTGAAAGAAATGAAAAGTGCTACTCAGTGAACACAAGAATGATAAGAAAGCAAAACAACCTTATTGCTGAGCTGGAGAAAGTTTTAGAGGTCTGGAACCAGCTGTGGGTCAAAGCCTCATCCAGAGCAAGACCCTAACTCTCTTCAATTCCATGAACCCTGAGAGATGAGGAAGCTGCAGAAGAGAAGCTGAAGTCTAACAGAGGTTGTTCATGAGACTGAAAGAAAGAAGCTGTCTCCATAACATAAAAGTGCCAGGTAAAGCAGCAAGTGCTGACGTAGAAGCTGCAGCAAGTTCTCCAGAAGATCTAGATAACATTATTGATAAAGGTGGCTACACTAAACAACACATTTTCAATTTAGATGAAACAGCCTTCTATTGAAATAAGATGCTACCTAGGACTTTCATAGCTAGAAAGGACAAGTCAATGCCTGGCTTCCAAGTTTCAAAGGACAAGCTGACTCTTTTGTTAGGGGCTAATGCAGCTGGTGACTTTATGTTGAAGCCAGTGCTCACTTACCATTCTGAAAATCCTAGGGCCCTTAAGAATTAAGCTAAATTAACTCTGCCTGTGCTCTATGAATGCAACAGGGCCTGGATGACAGCTCATCTGTTTACAGTATGGTTTACTGAACACTTTAAGCCTGTGATTGAGACCTATTGCTCAGAAAAAAAAGATTCTCTTCAAAATATTGCTGCTTATTGACAATGCACGTAGTCACTCAGAAGCTCTGATGGAGATATACAAGGAGATTAATGTTGTTTTCATGCCTGCTAACACACATCCATTCTGCAGCCCATGGATCAAGGGGTAGTTTTAGACTTTCAAGCCTTATCATTTAAGAAATATATTTCATAAGGCTATAGCTGCTATAGATCGTGATTCCTCTAATGGATCCAGGCAAAGTAAGTTGAAAACCTACTGGAAAGGAGTCTTTGTTCTAGATGCTGTTAAGAACATTCATGATTCATGGAAGAAGGTCAAAATGTCAACATTAACAGGAGTTTGGAAGAAGTGGATTCCAACCCTCATGGATGACTTTGAAGGGTTCAAGACTTCAGTGGAGGTTACTTCTGATGTAGTGGAAATTGCAAGAGAACTTAGAATTAAAAGCGGAGCCTGAAGATAAGACTGAATTGCTGCAATCTCATGATTAACTGATGAAGAGTTTCTTCTGATGGATGAGCAAAGGCAGTGATTTCTTGTGATAGAATCTGCTTCTGCTGAAGATGCTGTGAACATTTTGAAATGACAACAAAGGATTTGGAATGTTACATAAACTTAGTTGATAAAGCAGCAGCAGGATTTAAGAGGATTGACTCAAATTTTGAAGGAAGATCTGTGGGTCAAATGCTATCAAACAGCATCTCATACTAGAGAGAAATCTTCAGTGAAAGGAAGGGTCGATCAATGTGGCAAATTTCATCATTGTCTTATTTTAAGAAATTGCCACAGGCTGGGCACAGTGGCTACAACTGTAATCCCAGCACTTCAGGTAATGGGAGGATCATTTGAGGCCAGGAGTTCAAGACCAGCTTGGGCAACATAGAAGGACCACATCTCTACAAAAAAAAAAATTTAAAAATTAGCCAGGCATGGTGGCATGTACCTGTGGTCCCACCTACTTGGGAGGCTAAGGCAGGAGGATCGCTTGAGCCTGGGAGTTTGAGGCTGCAGTGAGCTGTCATTGCACCACTGCACTCCAGCTTGGGTGACAGAACCAGACCCTGTCTCTAAAAAAAAAAAAAAAGAAAAAAGAAAAAAGAAATTGCCACAGCCACCCCAACCTTCAGAACCACCACCCAGATCAGTAAGTAGCCATCAACACTGAGGCAAGGCTCTGCAGCCAAAAGATTACAACTTGCTAATGGCTCAGAGGGTTGTTAGCATTTTTTAGAAGTAAAGTATTTTTAATTAAGGTGTGTACACTGTTTTAGACATATGCTATTGCACACTTCATAGACTACCATATAATGTAAACATAATTTTATATGCACTGGGAGACCAAAAAATTTGTGTGACTCTCTTAATTGTGGTGGCCTGGAACCAAACCTGCAATATCTCCAAGATATGCCTGTAGCTTTTTGTTTGCTTGTTTTAGCTTTCTCATGGTGCTGAGTGTGTCTGTAGTTAAACAGCCCCTTGTCTTCATTCCCAGGAGCCAGCTGAGGAGGTGTGTCATGCAACTTGCCGCCCCAGCCCTTCCCTTCTAAGGAACCCCCACACCTGCTCTGTCTTCCTGCTACAGTCTCTGAGAAAAGCCCTTTCATCTGTCAAGAACTACAAAAGTCATTCTTTAAGGTAAGAAAATGTGAGGAAGCGATCCATATAGGAAGTTAGAAATACATACATCAATCAATTCCTATAAGAAAAATGTATAAAATGCCATTTAGTAATGAAAATCTCCTACATTTGCTACTACAAAAGGGAGAATTGTATCTTTTTAAAATGTGGGTGAAAATAAAATAGAAGTATTCGTTAGTGAATATTTTATCCCTGTGAAATACATGCTCCTAAATATAGATAACAACTGAGGAAGAAGACCAGGCAAAGTCAAAAACAACTAAGACAAACAAAACCAAGAAAACAAGTGTCTCAACGGTTGTGACAAATGGAGGAAGGGAGCTTGTCTTGGTCTGTTTTGTGTAGCTATAAAGGAACACCTGAGAGTGGGTAATTTATGAAGAAAAGAGGTCTGTTTGGCTCACGGTCTGCAGGCTGCACTGAAAGCATGATGCTGGCATCTGCTCCGCTTCTGGTGAGGCCTCAAGTGGCTTCTGCTTGTGGCAGAAGGGGAAGGGAAGCTGGCCTGTGCAGTGATTACATGCTGAGACAGGAGGCAAGGGAGACAGGGGATGTTCAGGCTCTTTTTAACAACCAGCTCTCCCTGAGATTAATAGAGCTCAAGAGCTCACTCACCCCTGAGGGAGGGTATTAAATCCATTCAAGAAGAATCTGCCCCCGTTAGGCCCCACCTCCAACACTGAGGCTAAATTTCAACATACGATTTGGAGGAAACAAATATCCAAACTATAGTAGAACTACCCAGGAATGATCTTGGGCAGAAACAGGAATAAAGATTCCCCATTCTGGAAACATCTGCACAAGGTGGCCAGAAGTGAAAAAATTGAGAAAGTCCAAGCCGCCAGGGAAATGGAGTGAGGCTCTAAAAGCATTAATATAAAGGGCAGGATAGGAGCTTTGCTATTGAGGAGACCTCCAGAAAGATGCCTGCAAGCACCTTTGTAGTCGTAAGCACTGCTTTGCTGTGTAAACCATTCTTGGTCAACATCCTAACTTGATCTCACTCCCACCTGCCTTACCTGTGGAAAGCCCTTTTCTCCTTCAAGACTGAAAAAACAGTGCTTTCCTTGAAATGGTATTTGTAATCAATAAAGGGTAAAAATTAAATACTGCATAACTAGATTCATGAAAGCAGAATACATAGAACAAGAGCATATTCAATACAGGCAAAGCATGTGTTCACAGATTTGCTCCTGTGAATGGAGAAAAATGAAATATAATTTTTTAAATTGGCAGTAAAATCAAAAGTTTATTATAATTAGTACTAGTACAAAAAAAATTCTTAACCTGTGATTATCAGAGGGAACTTAGAGAAATAGAAAAGAACAATAAGGGCTCATCTTTGGTGTCAAAAGGACAGCCCCAGAAAATCAAACTGCTTGGGGAGTGGACACTCTTTCTCTCCCAAAATGCCACCTTCCTCCCAGCTCACCCTCACCTACCACCAGCTGTCCCTGAAGAACACCAGTGAGGATCAATTGCTCTTCTGTATTTGTATCAGCAGTGCTAAATAAACAATGAAACAGACACAAAGTTACAGTTACCTGATCCAAAAAGGAGTGAAGCCTAGACCCCAGCCCACTGACTCAGTCTCTAAGACCCCTCACTCAAATCTTCAATCAACAGTGGAGATGGCTGTGAGCTCTTCTGATTCCAGATGACAATACTCCTCCCTTTAATTCCTTGATATGTTTAATTATGTAAGTAAATTTAATATAAAAATCATTGCATTAGAGTTCGTGGTTTTTATACAAGATTCAGTGTGAGATCAATGTCATACTTCCAATTTGTCACACTTATAGAGAACTGAGAAGAGTCACATTATTTAAAATCTTAGCAAATGTGCATAATTCCTTTGGATAATTTTAAAGTGATAGGATTGGATCACATATGATGCAATTTCCTGGGTCTCTTTTGTTTTTAGATGTTTTTATCTCTTGTATTGTGAATCTCATATTTATGTGAATAATTATCAGAAGATTTTATTTCTATCATGCATATTTAGTATAAAATGATCATACAGTGAAGAGTGTGTAAAATCAAAATAAAATGCCATTCATCACCTCTGGCTCTCATTCCAAGAGATAATCATTGGCCATTTCTCATGCAAATTTCCTGAAGAGTTCTAAGTAAGTAGAAGATCTATGTACACACACTTAACCTAAACAGGAGTTTGGTCCTCAGTCTTCGCTCATATCCTTTAATGAGATTTATAATTAGTCCCACTGTTTCCATGGAACAAACTCAACCACTATAATACCTGTGCGTCTTTCTATGGACTTGTATGACCGTCATACCAAGAATACTTCTAGGAATCCCAAGTCCTTCCTGTAAGATTCTTCTGCTCCATGTGGTCTCCACCTGGGACGCATGATGGTTTTCAGTGGTTTCTGGGCTGGTTTCAGACCTGGATGGCTGCACTCGTGCCTTGGAAGGGTTGCTTCCAGAGAACCTGCACCTGGCCTCCAGCCTGCTGGTCTCAGGTGGTTGGACTTCTTCCATGGAGGCTCAGGGATCATGAAAAGAAAGTCCCAAGAGACAGGCAGGGAAAGGTGCCAGTGTCTCAGTCCTGGGCCAGAAACCAGCAGGTGAATCTTTCCCTGCCCTTCAGTGGGCACAGCTGTCTCAGAGCCCGCCCTGTTTCCAGTTGAGGGGATGTGACCTCCACCCACCAGCAAGAGGATTGGACACCCAACTCATTCAGCCTTGACTCATCCTGGGTCACACTAACTCAGCCAAGGCTCCTGTTCGCCCAGCCAGGGCTCCAATTTGCCACCTGCTGCTCCCCTACCGAGGTGAGGCCTCCCTGGCCTTGGTGGAATCACTGAGGGTGGTCATTTGCATCCTTGGACACAGGCCCAGGCAGAGTCATCCAAACACCCACCATGGTTTCCTCAGCCACCAAGTGCCTAGGTTGGGATCCCGGCCCTCAGGGTGGGCCACATCTGGTGGACTTGAACGTTCTGTGGACCCTCTCTGCCCCCTCCTGCGCTCACCAGGCTTCTATACACCTGGGGTGTGGGTTGGGTTTGAATCTGAACAGGCCATGTCCAGGGAGAACTGTAGGGGTCACCCCACAGTCCTGAGCAGTCTCATTTTCATTTCCTCCTGCAGGTGGCCAACAGCAGGATTCCCTAGGGTCTCTGCATCTGAGCTGCAAATATTCAAAGAGATGTTTTAAGGACCACTTGTATTCACATTTTTCTTTTTATTCCATCAATTTCAAGACTTTTTAAATATTAGCTAGATTAACCTCCTATCTGCTGCAAACATTGTCTCCCAATTTTTTACTTGTATTTTGCTGTCATTTATGGTGTTTTTGGCCATGTAAAAAGGTTTTGCTTAATATTTATGTATTAATTTGCTAGTTCATTCTGTGAGTGCATCAGATTCTTTGAAGCATAATGATGAAAGCCTTCTCTATACCCAGGTTTTCACAGAATTACTCATGTTCGCTTCTGGTTCTTACATGGTTTCAGTTTCCACATTTAAATCTCCAGTCAATTGGAGTTTGATCTTCTGTGACATGTGAGATGTGTACCCAATCTCATTGTTTTCAGTATGGCCATCTAGTTTTCCCAGCACTATTTATTTAAAAGTCCATCTTTTCCTCAGTGATTTGACATGATGCCTTTATCATATACCAAATTCCCACACATAGCTGGGATATTTCCAGGCTTTGTAGTCTTCATGGGTCAGTTGGTCTATTGCTGTGCTGTATATTATGGCTTTAGTAGAGACACTTTGTAGTATATTTTAGATCTGGCAAAATATGTGTGTGTGTGTGTGTGTGTGTGTGTGTAGATATAGATATATGTAATTGAGTTAGCTGCCTTCAACCCCAGTTCGTTTTTTTCAAGGTGTTCCTAGCTCCAGTGGAAGGGAGCAACTTAGTTTTTTTGTATGTACTAATTTGTTCTGGGGACCCTCACAGCCCTGTTGCTTTGTGATAGCTTTATGCCTAGCAATAGAAAGGCTTTCTTTGCACCCTCTGGAACCTTTGTCAATGCTTTGCGCTTCTTTTCTTTGAATATTTGGCAAAAGTATCATTCCGATGACTGCTTTGTAGTCAGTGTGATGTTTGAAAGGTTTATGTGCTGTAGATCCAGGAAACCCTGATAGCGAGGCTGTGACAGAGTGTACTTAATTTGCATTCAACTTTCTTTTCTTTCCTTTCCTTTCTGAGAAAGGGTCTAAAATGGATCTGTGATATCAAAGCCTGTGGGTGGGCCATTGGGTGCAATTGCAGCATATGCAGCGGACTGTGCCCAGAAGAAATGTTTCCTAGGAACTAGCACAGTATTCCCTGTTCCATGCTCTAATTATATGCTAAATTGTTTGCCTCTGAGCAGCAGGAACCCTTGGAAGGTCAAGCACCCTCTCCGGGGCAGCAGCACCTCTGCCTGGAGACCCAGAGGCAGAATCTGAGGGCAGAGGCGGCAGCAGGAGCGGGGTTGAGGCCGAGGCTGCTTACCTAACCCCATCATGAGATTAGGAAGAAAACCCTGTAGGAATCTCTCAAACCCGCTATTCATTATGATCCTCCCTCCCTCCCACACCTGCAGTGGCTCCCTGCTGCCTGCAGAGACGAGTTATTCAGGGCCTCACCAGGAGTGGACTTGGAACCCCTGGGGTCCTGCTGAGCCAGGCCATTTAAACCACATACATTGAAACTTCCTGCTTTTCATCCTCTGCTCCTGGCTCCTCTCCATGACCCTAGTTGTCCTGAGCCGCTCTCCATGGGCCACAGAGACTGGTTTACTCCCTCCCATCTATGAGTTCTCTTAGAATATTTTTGTGTAAACAAGGTCTCAGTAACTAAATCCTATTTCCATCTCCCTGCATCAGTGTTCTCTGGCTGGGTGGGCGGCACTCCTTTGGCTCAGTCCTGCTGATGTCCTTAAAGGCCTCAGCCCATGGAGTCAAAGCCTGGGGCCAGCGGCTGCAGGATTCTAAACACTGTGGGCGCTCAGTTGCAGGGCTGGCTGTGGGACTGTGTGACGGCAAGAAGCATCCAGAGGTGGATGTGGCCAGGGATGGGAGGAGCCATCCGAGAGGTGGGCAGGACAGCCACCAGTTCCCCGGGAGAGGAGAGTCTTAGGAATTCAGAAATTCAGCCCCCATGACTGTGGTGAGTGAGGAGGAAGAATGTGGAATTGAGAGATGGAACATGAGGAAGGAATTGGCCCCAGCCCTGGAAAGCCATCCCTCCTCTTGTCCTGAAAGCCCACTTCTCCCACCTGGATGTGCACCCCATCTCCCCGGGAGGCCCCGGAGCATGGCTGCACTCTGGCCTGCAACCTGCCCCATGCAGCATGTCCCTCTTGTCCTTGCCATAGTCTCTCTGCTGTTGGGCAGTGGCTTGTGGTGTGTCTCATGCAATAGATGCCCATTCCATTAGGACGAGTACAGTGTCTGTAAATTCCTGCCTGGGTTCCCCTTCCTGTCATACATGCAGGAAGGAAAGTCACTCCGGGGACCCCAAAAGATTCTCTAATTCCAAGGGGGCGCCCAGGAGCCTGGGAACTTCTAGGCAGGGAGGGGAGGCCAGGAGGCTGATCATGGCCCAATCAAGTTATTGAAGAGTTTCTTTATACGTTCTGGATGTGAGTCCTGGATCAGACTCCCAGTCTGTGTTTAGTCATTTCATCCTCTTAAGAGGGTCTTTCATAGAGCATGAGTTATTTTGATGACTTCCAATTTATCCACTTCTCTTTACAGATCGTGATTTTGTGGTCAAGCTTTCAAAGATCTTTACCTAGCCCTAGATACCTAACTTTTCTCTTAGAATCCTTTTCCCTAAAGTTTTCCAGTTTTGCATTTCACATTGAAGTGTGTGATCCACCTCGAGTGAATGTTTGTACACAGTGAGGCTTCAGAGTCTAGGTCAAGAGCTCTCTCTCTGCCTGCCTGCTTGCTGTGCCTGTGATGTGCGATTTCCCTACTTCCATGTGACAGAGAGGCCACCTTTCCTCCCATGAATTGCTTGAGCACATTTGTCAAAAATCACTTGGGCACTTTAATTTAGGTCTCCATTCTGTCCTGTTGATCGAAGTGTCTGTCCCTCTGCCTATGGGCACAGTCTTTATTCACTGTGTTAAAAGTGTTGAAATAGGGACAACTTTATTATTGTTTTCTTTCTTTCTTTCTTTTTTTTTTTTTTGAGTCAGAGTCATGCTCTGTTGCCCAGGCTGGAGCGCATAATCTTGGCTCGCTGCAATCTCCGCCTCCTGGGGTCAAGTGATTCAGCCTCCCGGGTAGCTGGGATTACAGGTGTGTGCCACCAGGCCCAGCTAATTTTTGTGATTTTAGTAGAGACAGGGCTTCGCCATGTTGGCCAGGCCAGTCTCCAATTGCTGGTCTCAAGTGATCTGTCCACCTCACCCTTCCAAAGTGCTGGGATTACAGGCATGAGCCACCTCCCCTGGCCTTGTTTTTCAAAATTGCATTAGCTTTGCCAGTTCCTTTGCCTGTCCATATGAGCTTTTTTTAAAGGTAAGTATGCCTACTTTCAGGTGGGGCTATCTTGTGGTGGGCTGTGAGTTAATTTCCATGTCTCCAGCATGGCATCAGCTCCTTCCAGTGGCTGGAGAGCAAGCGAGTGCTACTTGAAGAACTGTGGGGCTCCCTGTGCTCTTTGCCCTGCCTGGTAACAGCTTCTCCTTCCACTGCCAGGTATGCCAGGGCTCTGCCCTTCCTGCCTGCCCCTCAGCCTCCCTCCCGACTGTCAAGACACAGGCTGGGCCAGGAGTGCTGGGTTCCCATACAGGGAGGGGCAGGGGAAGCTCGGGGTCAGCTGAGCCTAAGCTAAGAGTCGGGGAACAGTGCTGGTGTCCCCAGCTTCCAACTGGGGTGGATGGGATCTCTGGGGACACGTGAAAGCAATTCTCCTCCCAAATATTCAGTCATGGCCATTGTTCCTCACCCATCTGAACTTAGAGCCTCAAGACTCCCAAATCTTAGTTCCACGTTCAGGATATGTAAAGGTTCTGGTCTCTTTTTGTCCTGGAGACTGAACAATAGAACTGTGACTGTCTGGTTCCCGTGCAGCCCTGGCACCCTGGTGGCTATGCAGTTCAGTAGAACGAGGGCCTGGAAGGACTGACAAGACCAGGTCCTGACGCTTGTTCTTTGATGAGTCTTCTTACTTTCTAAGTCCCTGAGTGCTTGGGTTTGTTTTTTGTTTTTTTGTTTTTTTGTTTGTTTTTTGTTTTTTCGTATTGGTTTCCTAAAGGCAGTATTCACAGAAACAAGTGAAGAAACCTGGGATGACCATGGGTGTCCCACGTGGCTTCAAACCCCCTGCCAGGTGCTGGTCAGTTTCCAGAAGTACAAGCCGGCTCTCTGAAAGAGCTGAAGCCAACCTTTTCCCTCAGCTCCATTTCCTGGGATATTCTAAACTTCCCCCAAACTCAGCACAAAGAGGAAAAAACACTGTCCTTCCTTGGTAAATAAATGTATCCATTCAGGAAGATTCATCGTGGCTGATAGTGAGAAGTAAGGCCATCATTTTGCTGGGATTGAGGATGGAGGAGGACTTTCTGGGTGACTCAAGGAAACTGCCATGTGTGAGCATGGCCCATGGCCCTGCTGCTCTGTTCTGGGCTGTCAGGATCTGGCTGGGAAAACATTCCCTAGAAGCCTGGGAATGGGTGACTGCAAGGTTGCTTGGTTTCTCGGACGCTGCCTGTGACCTTATTGTGTGGAGCTCTCTGACACTCAGGCGCACAGAGCTGCAGCCCTCTGCCCTCTGCTGTGCTCGGGGAGGTGGGTGCCCTGTAATCACAAGGTGGCTCTGCCTGGGACTTGAGCACCCCCTTGGGTGGACTTCTTTTCCTTGTGTTGGCTCCAGGCATGAGCCTGCCGTCCTCTGGAGGCTCCAGGCAATGGCTCACTTGTCTCTGGGTGTCCATATGCCCTTTACCCAAGAGATGGCTCTGCTGCTCAGTGTGCCTGGGCTCTGCCCAAGGCTTCATGCCATGGCTAGTCTTACCCTTCCCTCTCTTCAGAAGAAGAAATCACTGACACTAAGTTCCTCTTATTGGACCCCATGGCAGGAACTGGGGTGTGGGACCTGCTCGTCTTCCTGGGCGAGGGGTCTTGAGTCCCGTACACCTATTTCTCCCTCCACTGCTAAGGATCTCTGGCTGCTCTTGAGTCAATGACAGATTCTCGTCCTGTTTGCTGCCCTCTGTAGCCTGTGAGCAGAACCAGAAGGGACACTCTCACAGCCTGTTCGCCACGGAATCCAGGAGGCAGGTCCATTTTGGTGAGTTTGAGATCCTGAGAGAGCGTGATTAAGAATCATGTGATCAATAATCTTACATGGGTTTCATTGAGATCTGTCTTGTTTCTGTGTTATTCATTTTTAAAATTGATTGATCCTGTGTATAGTGTAGGTGCAAAACTAAATAAAAAATAAATAAATACGTACATATATATACATTGGTTTTAAAAATATGGTCTTCTGATCCTTCTCCACCAATCTCAAATAAAGAATTCTTTTCTACATGGATTTCTAAATTGTGGGGCATGGAATCTCAGCTGTTCAGGCACATGCAGGCTGCATTCTGCAGGGTCCAGCCCCTGAGACAGCTCCTGTGGGTCCCACCAGCCTGCCAGAGGCCAGCAGCACTATCCAGCCCAGCCCACCAAAAGGGAATGGCATGGCCCAGAGACTCCTGCATTGGGCAGGTGGCAGGGGGCAGGGAAGCTAGTCCACAGCCTGCACTGCAGTGTGGGGCTTAGCCCTGGAAGCCTGCCCCATGCCTAGCAGGGGGTCCCTGCTCAACCTATTCTAGACTACTGCCCTGCTCAGCCTCTGCCCTGCTCAACCTATTCTAGACTACTGATGTTTAAATCTCCCAAGAGTCCCCATCCCTAGGTCTTTCCATCCCAATAATAGATTTAGAAAAATGGGAGTTGGGAAGGGAAGATGAAAGCCTACTGCTTCAGTGGGCAGCCCTTGGGTTTCATTATCTGATTTGGGTACATGTTTTTTCCAAACTGGCAAATATGGACACCACCGAATGCAGTCAGATAGCAGAAAGATGATCCCAACTCCATACAAATGAAAAAATGGAACCAAAGTTCCAGGGCTCACTAAAATGCAGAAGAAACCAAACAAAATTCTTCATCATCTGAAGCTCACAGCCACCTCAAGCACCTGAGCAGAGAGTGTGCTCTCCTGACTAGAGTTTAGGCCCACATCACAAAGCATCCTGAGCTCTGGGAGGGGACGAAGGAGGCAGGTAAACCCTCCCCACCATCCAGCCCAGCAGATCGCTCAGCCCACTGGGCCACCAGATTCTCACATCTTTTGTCACTGGGGAAATGAAACTCAAAACCATAATGATATAGCACTTCATACCTACTTGGATGCCTGTAATGTTTTTAATGGAAAATAACAAGTGTTGGCAAGGATGTGGAGAAATTGAAACTCTTGTATATTGCTGGTGGGAATGGAAAATGGTGCAGCCGCTGTGGCAAACGGCATGGAGTTTCCTCAAAAAGTTAAACATAGAATTACCATATGGCCCTGCATTTCCATGCCTAGGTATAATCCCAAAAGCATTGAAAATAGGGACTCAAACAGATACTTGCATGCCAGTGTTAATAGCAGTATTATTCATAACAGCCAAAAGGGGTAAACAACCCAAGTGTCCAGCAACAGATGAAGGAGTGCGGAGTGCATCAAATATGGTGTATACATACAATGGATTGTTATTCAGCCATAAAAAGAATGCAGTCCTGATACACATGACCACATGGATGAATGCTGAAAAAATGATGGTAAGTGAAACAAGCCGGTCACAAAAGGCCACATGTTGTGTGATTCCATTTATACAAAACAGCAAATGCCTTAGTCTGTTATGTGCTCCTATAAAGGAATCCCTGCGGCTAGGTAATTTATAAAGAAAAGAGATTTGTTTGGCTCACAGTTCTGCAGCCTGTATAGGAAGCATGGCACCAACATCTGCTTCCGGTGAGGCCTCAAGGAGCTTCCACTCATGGCAGAAGGGGAAGGGGAGCCAGTGTGCACAGAGGTCACAGGGCGAGACAGGAGGCAAGAGAGAGAGGGAGGAGGTGCCAGGCTCTTTTTAACAACCAGCTCTCTCAGGAACTAGTAGAACAAGAGCTCACTCACCCTGAGGGAAAGCATTAATCTATTCATGAGGAATCCACCCCCATAACCCAAATACCTCCCATTAGGCCCCATCACCAACACTGGGGATAAATTTCAACATGAGATTTTTAAGGGGTCAAACATGCAAACTACAGCATTCTCCCCTATTGAATGCTACCAAACATTTAAAGAAGGATTAAAGCCTATCCATTCCCTGCCAGGTGGCTGTCTCCACAACATGGCTTTTTCCCCTTGAAGACCATCAGGAGAAGAGCCTGTATCTCCGCATCTGTGGAAATCGTCTTTGCCATGTAATGTGCCATAACCATGGGAGTGACATCGCATCACATCCCAGGGCCACCGCTAAGGAGGAGGGTGAGGATCTTGACCCTCATCTTAGAATTCTGCCCTGCCTGGCTTCCACTTGTCCTCTTCTAAATCTGTCTTAACTCATTCCTTTGGTGCCTGTTTTTGCTGCCTAAATTTTGGCAATAAAGGGAGGAATAAAAACACGTCATTTTTTTTCTTTTTTTGAATTCTCATTACATCCACACACAAGAAGTGTGTCACATGAAGGAAGTCTATTTAAAATACCAGTTTTCCTATTTGGTTCATGATATTTTTCCAGGGTAAAATTGCCAACAGAATTTGGAAGCCCAAAGCAGGACATGATATAAATTAATGCTGATCATCTGTAAATTATATTTTATTTCATAAAATGGTAAATTTTCCCCTTCAGTCTGGTCAATTTTATGCAATTTGGCATCACATTTTATAAATGTATTATCCTTTTGAACATTTACTGAACTGAATGCACAAAGAGAAGTATAAAAGAAAATCTGGAAGCACTTGTTGGTTTTATTTTAAGGTTGGAAAAGAATATAAAATGGAATGCATATATTAATTTTGGCATGGATATATTCATTTCCTGTGGTTGCTGTAACAAATTACCACAAACTTGGTGGCTGAAGACAATAAATATTTATTCTGTCACAGTTCAGAGGCCAGGAGTCCTAAACCTGCCTCACTGGGCTGGAATCAAGGTGTCAGCAGGGCCGCGCTCCCTCCACAGGCTCCGGGAGACCCCAATCCTCGCCTCCTCCAGTTTCTAGTGGCTGCTGGCCACCTCCACCCTCTGCCTCCGTGGTCACATGGCCACCTCCTCTTCTGTCTGTAGCAAAATCTCCCTCTGCCTCCCTCTGATAAAGACACATGTGATTGCATTTAGGACCACCTGGGTCATCTATCATAATCCCCCACTTCTCAAGACCTTAATTTAAATCACATCTGTAAAGATCCTTTCTCTGTGTCAGGGAACTTTCCTAGGTTCCAGGGGTGAGGGCCTGGATAATTCAGGGGCCGTGATTCCACCCACTGCAATGTGTCTTCTCTGACCCTGCTTGAGTGTGCTGGCAAGGACTGCTGCCTTGTCATCCATTCGTATTAGTGTCTGCAGCATTTGGCAATATGGTGTTTCTATTGAGAGAAAGTCATAATCAAGTAAAGTTCTTTTTTTTTCCTTTGCCTCAGAGAGAAAAATCTCCATTCCACTATTCTCCCAGATCAGCTGCTTTTGGAAGGCAGGGAACAAGGCAGCATCAGTGAATTCCACAAGCACTGACCCATTGCCACATTCCTTTGATATAAAGTAGCTTCTTGAGTCAGAGCAATTCTGAGTGGGACACCATGATGGTGAAAAGGTTTGTGGTTAACAGATCGTACTTCCATGGGAGGATTGCGGGCAGAGAAGATAAGCCCATATTCAGAGTAAGTGCCTCTTCCAGGGAGAACATCTTGCTGCCCTCTTCATCCTGGAAATGATCAAATGCAATCAGTCTGCCACGGGGATCCTGGGAAACGGTGTCACCTCAGGCTTTTCCTTGGCTTGTAGATGGCCATCTTCTCCCTGTGTCCTCACATGGTTGACCCTCTGTGCACACCTTCATCCTAATCTCTTCTTAGAAGGACATCAGTCCGATTGAATTAGGGCCACCCTCATCACCTCATTCCACTTTAATTACCTCTTTAAAGATCCCATCTTCAAATGCAGTCACATTCTGAGGCACCAGGGTTAGGGCTTCAACATATGAATTGTGGGGACACAGCCCATAGCATGAGGCAAATTGCTCCCTTGCATTTGGTGGGCGAGCACAGGAGAAGCCAGGGGTGGAAAAGTCGTTTGATAGGTGAGGGATGATTCGGATGAAAGGGACAGAAAATGCAATTTAGAAAGTGGAGTTTGGGTAGAGCCTCATCACGGGAGCTGCTCTGCGTTCTCGGGTCATTCAGGCTGGCATCTAATGCCAACTTTCCTCTGTGCATCAGCGCCTGGAGCCTCCACGTCCTCCTCAACTATGGTGGCCTCCACAGACCCCACTCAGCCCCTTCCATCAGCACCACCTGCTCCCCATCTATCACTTCTTCCTGGGAGAGCCCCACTCTTGGTCTTTTCTAAGCCTGCTTCACAGTAAGTGGCTGAAACCTGTGGGATAAGCTCCCATGAGGTTGTAGATTCTGCTGCCATAAATGTATGGTCTGACCATTGGTCAACTCTAACATTGTGTGGGAACTGTCCATCCATCCCTGTGTCCATCCACCCATCTGTCTGTCCATTCATCCATTAAAGACAAATTCGAAAAGTGCCTTCCTTATGAGCTAGAATGTCTGTGCACAAAACAGACAAAGTTGGCTGCTTCTTGGAGCTTACATCAGAAATCTCCAAACTTTTTCTATAAATGGTGAGATATTAAATATTTTAGGCTTTGTAGGCCATATGGTCTCTGTCACAACTACTCAATTCTGCCATGGTTTTGTAAAAGCAGCCATCAACAGTTCATGAACACTTCATGAAATGAGTGTGGTTCTGTGCCAAAGGACATTGGGAATTCATTCCACGTTCACGCATCATGAATACTATGCTTCATTAATAGAGCACAAAGGAAGCCTTCCTTTGACCCTAAAGAACCATGTTATCTGCACAGTACAATTGCTTTGATTCCTCCTGTTTTTGTCTTCATGCTGCCATCGTGGGTACGTAGCACACTGTCAAATAAGGCTTTATGGCTTCTTAGCTCACGTAACAAAATTACTTCTGTTTTGTAAGTTCCCTTGTTTAAAGAGAAACATGCTTCATCTGATTTAGATATATCAGTCTATTCCAACTTAATTTGGAGTCTTAAAAATTAAGGATGGCCAGGCGTGGTGGCTCACGCCTATAATCCCAGCACTTTGGGAGGCCTAGGTGGGAGAATTGCTTGAGGCCAGGAGTTGAAGACCTGCCTGGGAAACACAGTGAGACCCTGTCTCTAAAAAAAATTAAGGATGCATTGTTTGAACATATACCTTACTATTTCAGAGATGAAAGTTTTATTTTTTTATCTTAGATACTGATGAATAGATGTTTAATTGTTGCCAGAATTCAATGAACAGCCCATGTTACTGGTGGTGGTGTCAGTTGTTGCAACTAGTTTAGACACTGTTTAATCACTTATCTTCCAAATGTCATTCTCTTTGCTTAGCAAATATATTTCTGTGAATGTACAATGAGTAAATAATGAAGCATAAAGGAAAAAAGACAAGCTTAAAATTGTAATCTCGTTAAAATATTCATTCTGTATTGTTATTTACTACCTAACCTGATCCCACTGGACTTTCGATAAACATGATTTTAAGTGAATTTTGGTGATTTTTCCACCCTAATTTGAATAACTTCACTGTGTCCTCTGATATCTCATTGCTGGAAAAGATATTTGGCCAATTGAGTGCTGGTAAAAACAAGACTTCACTGTATTCATCAAGGATGTGTGGGCCTGCTACAGATCCTGGAGTCATGTCAATTTAGCAAATGCACAAGAGCCAGACACCAGTGCCTGGAGTTGAGTCCCTTATGGTGTTCCCCAGATGAAGCAATACATCCTGATGACTAGTGTTTTCCTGGCCTCCACGGGTTCCAGTTGGAATCCCTTGCCTAGACACATTCCAGGAAAATGGCTTCAGGGTAAAATTATCATGAAAGTTTCCCCTTAAACCCAAAACAAGCCAGAATAAAATAAATAAAAATATGGAAAGGTTGATGTATGTGCTTAGTCAAACAGTCAAAGAGCAGGAAGTATTCTATTCCCATATTAGTTTTGAGATTCACATTGTTTGGCCCTTTATATCACTTGAACATCATGAAAATGGCAGTATTGAGCCCAGAATCTACAACTTAACAATTAATAGTGGGATTCACTAATGGCTCCTTTTGGGGGCATGACTTCCTTCCGCCATTTTCTGATCAGAGTGCCTTCATTGCAAGCCCTCGCAGAAAACCCCTTTTCAAAGGCAGACGATGCAACATGTGCCACATCCCAACATAGGTCAGCTGACTTAGGACTCGAAATGCTTTCATGGATTCTGTCCATGTCAGCACCAGGATTTTCACCGCTGAAACCAGTTCAGGCAAACACACACACACAGAGGCCACACAGGGAAAAACACATAGTGGAACATACATACACACACACACACACACACACACACACACACACAGGATGGCTTCAGGGCCAGTTAACCCAAACTCTCCCAGGACTCACTTGTGGCTCCAAGTTTTCTGTTACCCCAGGAAACAATAAAAGTGGCTCTAGCTTCCCTTTTTCCAGCCACCCGCCCCATGTTCTCCAATGCGGACCCTGTTCCTCCCTTAGCATGAATGTTCTGGAAACAGATGTGACTCCACGCCCCAGCTCGCCTGCATGTCCCCGCACCTTCATTTCCCAGGCATGACCATGGGAAAAAGTGCGGGCCACAGCCGGTTCAGAGCAAGGGGGATGGGACGCTGACGGGAGCTGCCCAGGCCTGGGACTGGGCTCTGATTTTTGTCCTTTTTATATGTACAGTCCTGCTTCTTGTCCATAGCTCTTTGCTGGTCAATCTCCCCAACGCCCATTAGCAAAAAGGCAGGGGCTTTTGATTTGGGTCATTTCAGCCAAGGGCCAGCCAGTGTCTTCCAGGGGCTGGTGAGGGCGTGGGGTGCAGAATCACTATGTATGCGCCTGCTATGTAACTCAGGGTAAAGTGTAACTTGGAAATGAAAATATTCTGTAAGTCAGGAGTTATTTTCGGTCAGTAAAAAAAATTCAGTAAATAGTTTTGCACATTTGAATGAAAATACAGTCAATATGAGCCATCCTTCACAATCCATGCGGATGGTCTTCCTCAGGCAGGCTCAAAGTTTCCTGCTTTCTCTGTCCTACTCCTCCCTGCTCCCCAGCACACACCCTACTCCAGATGATATGCACTGACAGGCCTCTTGAAACCCTTTACTGCCTTTACACGGCCCACACCACCTGGACAGCACCCTTTTCCCAACTCAGAAAATGGTCCGGGTTGCACAGCAGCCCAGCCTGCCTTCCTTAGCCCCTGCCAGGAGGGATTTCTGCAGCCACTTGTGCAGCAGTGGCCGGCCCAGCTGAAAGGAAGTGTGGTGCAGGGCACTGAGCGAGAGGAGTCATCTCTGACTCCAAAGAGGACATAAGTCAATACCAACACCACAGATCCAAGATCTAGCAGAATGCCCCAGAAAATCAGGGCAGGCTGTTCATGCACTCATAAGCCAAGACATCTGTCTGCATTTCTGTCTGTGTCCACCTGAGAGCTACCCTTAGCTCCAACCATCCACTTACACAACTTTCTATCTTTACAGCATCTTTCTGTCTACGTGTTGCTTGGTTAGTGGATATTTGTCTCTGTCTCCACTTTCTGCCTGTCTGTTAGTCCACGTCTGTCTCTCTGTCTGACTTTCTGCTCATCCAACCATCTCTTTTTATCTGTGTGTCAATCTTCCTGCCAATTTGCCTCTGTCAGTCCCAATGCCTTCCACCTCCGTGCCCTCTCCCAACCTCGCCTTGCCACATCCTCGGTGTCTAGATGTCTGGTGTCTTTAATCTCTCAGTCACTTGACTCCATCCACAGCTGGTGACTACCCAGTCTCGACCTACAGACTCGACCTCTCCTCCAATGTGTCTGAAATCCACACAGGCTGGTGGCTCAACATACAAGGTTTTTGTGGCAACTTCTTTTTCTTTCCCCACTTAAAAAAAATTTAAGGTGTAATGTACCTATACTCATCCTTTGCTGTGCACCCTCCTGTGAGTTTTGACAAAGTGCACATATCCGTGTAGGCATGATCAAGACACAAAGCCCCAAAACTGCCTCCTGTCCCTCGTGGTAACCACACCTCCACCATCAGCCCCTGGCAGCTAAGGATGTGTTCTCCATCCCCTACCCCGTTCACAGCTTCCATGGACACGTGTGGGACCCACAGCAGGAAGTGGTGGGGCCTGGCTCCTTCTGCTCAGCCGCTTCCTTTGGGACACGTTTGTGGTGCCAGGTGTCAATAACCTCCCTTCTCCCTGCTCGGAATGCTTCCATCTCGGGGTGGGCCACAGCTTGCTTGTCCCCTCACCAGGTGAGGCACATGTGGGCCACTTCCTTGTTTGGGTGATTACTAGTAACACTGCTATAAACATCCACTTACAAGTTTTTGTGTGAACATGAGTCTCATTTCTCTTGAGTAGTACCTAGTTGACAAAAGGTGGGATCGTCTGACAAGTGTATGTTTAACTTTATCAAGAAACTGCAAACCAACCTCCAAAGTGGCTGTGCCTTTGTTTGCATTTTAAAGCATCCAGAGAGGCCATCACTCTCCGCAAGCTTCTCCTCCCTAGTCGTCCCCATCTGCCTGGCTGCTCCCACCCAAGTCCACAGACCAGCCTGGATGCCACGATGTTTCCTCGGGCCCCTTCTTGGGCTACACACTCAGCCTCCTACCCTAGTCCCAAGGCCCTCCTCCCTGGCCTGCTTCCTACATGGCAACAGGAATGATCCTGAAAAGTCAAACATGTCAGGGGTCTTCCTTGCTCCCATCACACTTGGAGTCAGCAGATCCCAGCTGCAGCCCCAGCCTATTCCTCCTCCCTGGCTCTAACTGGCCCAGCCCCACTGGCCTTCCCTTTCTCCTCCAGCCACAGAGCACCAGTCCAGTGTTGCTCCACCTGGGATGCCTGTACCCCTAGATCATGGCAGCAAGAGGAAAGCTGGTGCTCAGGCAGTGCCCATGTGCCACGTGCTGCCATAGGCGGTTGCCTACTTCTTACCTGTGGCTTTATGATCATCAGCCCCATTTTACAGAGGAGAGAACAGGCACAGAGAAGTTAGTGCAGCCAAGGTCTTCAGAGTCCTCAGATGTCCTCTCTGGGTGGCTCCAGGACTGGCATAGGGTCATGCCCAAGAGGACCCCTAGCTTTCATTCCCTGCTATTCACTTGTCCATGGCATTCATAGTGTTTACAGCTTCTGGGCTAAGTGCAAAGGGAGTGCCCTGTAACGGCCATGAAGTGAAAGTCATGACCCACCATTGCAGACTCCAAACAAGTGCAGGGCAAAGACCCTTGAACTGTCCTGGTATTCCATAGGCAGCACCCCATCCTCCCTCAGGTCGAGCAGACTTGGGGGCTGGGGGTTGGGGCGGGCAGGAGTGCTCTGACTCTGACATTCAGCACTGGGTTCAAGAAATTACTCTGGCCCAGCCCAGCCCCTGTGGCCTGAACTCCCTCAGGGTCTGGGGATAAGCCTCAGGGCACGTGCACTGGGAAATGAGAAGCATTCAATCTCAACTTCATCTCACTCTCAGAGAAGTTTTGCAATTTCTTCCTTGACAGACAAGGGTGAGAAGTGCCCAGTGCCTACTATCCTGTTGCCCGCAGATCAGGAGGCATTCCCATGCCGTGTGACATTGCTGGCCCCCTTGAGAGGGGCTGTGCTCACCAGCCAGGGAGGCAGAGGCCATTAGCAGGTCCGTGAGGAAATAGAACCATTGGTATACCACCAATGTATCTGTTCATATTTTGATAACTTCATTTCAATAAAACAGATTTCCTTTGAAACTCAATGTGTTTTATTTTTTGCCTTTCGAAATGTTATTCTGACAGCACAGTGGATCCTGGTTGGTGGGTCCCTAATTTGAGGCTGGGGTTGCTTGTGTGGCCCACCTCCCAGCACCTCTGGCATTAGCTGTGCAGAGGAGCCCCTGGGACACATTGTGGACCTTATCCCTTCCTGCTCCTGGTCACTGGTGGTTACCACCCTACCCTGCCCTGCAGCAGGGTCCCAGGCACCCCAGGGACAAGCCCACACTGCACCAACTCTGGCTTGAAGGTCCTTTTACATCTTGAAACAGCTAAGGATTTACTGAGTGCCTACTGGGTGCCGATGCTTGCAGTTCTGGGGGCTGGGACCCAGCTATGAACAAAGCAGAACAAAAAGTCCTGCTCCCAAGGGCTGACATTTCGGGGTTGGCAATGCAGCCACACTGTGGCTATGGTGGAGGCCGGGGAGGGGCTGGGAACAAGACTGAGGCTGGGCCCTGCATAGGATTCTCAGGCTCTCAGTGACCCGCCCACCCCAGCCAAGCATCTTCCTTCTGCTGTCTCCCACTGCAAGGCCTTTGGTTGTGTCTGTCCCTCTCCCTGGGAAGCACTTCCCTGTGTGCCTGGCAAACACCCACTCATCCCACAGATCCCAGAGGAAGTGTCACTTCCTTTGGGAGGTCCCCAGTCCCTCCAGCCAGGCCTCCCTGCCTTCGGACACAGCCCCTGCATGTGTCCTGCTGGATCCCGGGACCATGCTCCTCTGTAGCTCCTTGCTGCAGTGGACATGGTTGGTGCCACCCAGATCTGGTTCCTGGGAGGAGTGCCCATCTCCCTGCTACCCTCCTCTGGAGAATAGTCCTGGATCCATAGGAGCCACCTCCTCTCCCAGGGTGGCTGCAGGCAAGGACTGACTGATGAGCACAACAGCCGCCACCGCCGCCCCACCCCCCTCACCTAAGGAGGACAACCCCTTGCCCCTCTTCACACTCCTAGGAGTGCCAGACAGTGATGGGCTCCAGTGGCACCCACATCCCTCCTCAGCTCCTTCCTGCCTAGGCTGCTCCCCTCTCCCCTATCCTTCCCCTGCACCAGAATCCCCACTTCTAGAGGACTCAGGCCCAGACTCTTGTTCACCATCTGCTGGGCCTGGCTTCCTTCCCACCTGGCCCCTGATGCTCACAGTGGCAGCTCATAAATACTTGTCGAAGGAATGAATGGAGCTCTTGTTCCATAGAAGGAAACTGAGGCCCAGAGTTGGCCAGTCATAAACACTTAAGGGCAGAGTCCAGAAGCCAGGCCATCCAGGTCCCAGTCCCGCTGTGGGTGAAAGGGGAGCCGCCTTCTATGTTTTCTTGGCAGCACCTAGGAGGAAAGTGGGTGGAGTACCAGAGCCTTCCTTGGGCTCAAATCGCCTTCAGCACAAAAGCCCTTGTCCATTCTGTTCCTGGTTCCCGGTTCCAGTTGCCCCAGGCTGGGCTACTCTCCCCTGGGTGTGGCCGGTGGCTAGGCCCCATCCTGGCTGGGTCAGCAAAAAGGGGGCCTCAGGTGGCAAGACCTGTAGAGCCCTCTGTGTGGAAGAGACACCTGCAGGGCCCACACCCCCCATCCAAGCACACATGGAGCTCCTCCATGCCCTGCTCTTGGCACTGGTCACCAGCGGGGACCGAGACGGCAGTCCCTGCCCCGCAGAGCTCACAGCCTGGTGAGGACAGCAGACAGCAAGGCTGGGGGTGATGGCTGCCTCCAGAGGGAGCATCTGCCATCCCTCACACCGGGTCCGGGAAGGCCTAGACTCAAAAATTGAGGAGCTGGGTCTGCTAAGACCTGAGGGGAAGTGTCAGGCAGAGGAAAGGCATGCGCAAAGGTCCTGGGGTAAGGGGACATGTGGAATGTCAAGGAACTTAAGGGACAAGGTGCCTGCAGCAGAGGGGCAGGAACGGGAGGGAGAGCAGGGAAGGTTGGGCTGCACAGGGCAGGCTTGCAGAGGTGAACCGGGCAGGGAGCAGCTGGGATTTTATTGCCAGTGTTAGGGAGAAGCCAGGGGGGGTTTCAGGCAGGGGACTGCAAGGCCTGATTCTGGTTGTAAGAAGACCAGTCTGGTGCTGGGTGGAGAGTGGGCTGAAGGGGGTCAGGTGTGTCCTTGGGGGCCCCCACTGCCACTGGGGAGCACACAGGCAGCTCTGATCTGGGCTGTGATTCCTCCCAAGTTGTGGGGGTCCTCTCTGCAGACCGGTTTTAGGAAGGGCAAAGTGGAGATGAGTCCAGGGCAGGCCCCAGCTTGGGCATCCCTCCACTGGCCGAGACCGCAGCCCAGCCCTGGTCACCAGCAGGCGGAGGCCCTGAGGTGTCCAGTGCCCAGCAGGGTGACAGCATCTGGGTCAACTGACCGAAGGGCCCAGGGCCTGGCTTAGATCCCAGCTTGAGAAACTACCCTGTGGGGGCCTTGAGCAAGTCCCTTAGCTTCCCTTGACCAACCACCTCCAAAATAGGTTAGCAGTGCCTCTGAGGCCTGCTGACAGGGGCCAGCCCAAGATCAAGGGCGGGGCCTGACAGACCTCAAACTTCAAGCTCGCAGGCGCTCGGTGAACACTCACAAGCTCTCCACGCCGACCCCAGCTCTACCTGTTTTAAAGCAGATTCTGGGTTGGGCTCACTTCATCCCTGGAGAAGCAGGGAAGTGCATGGAAGTCACGCAGACCTGGGGTTAGGCCTGGGTTATGTGTTCCTTGCTGTGACCTTGAGCCAGAGCAGCACCTCCACGTGCCCCTCAGGAGGGCAGGCAGTGCCAGTGCAATCTGACTTGGCAGAAGGCAGGCACCGAGGAGCACTCACTATGTCAGGGTTCTTTCTCCTCCTTTCCAACAAACCTGTGAGCTGGCCATTCTTATGAACACCCCCTTTTTGCAGATCAGGAGACCGAGGCTGGAGGGGGAAAGGAATTCACAGGAGGTCCCCCAGCAAATGAGTGGCCTGCATTCTTACCCAGGGCCCTTTGCGGCATTAGTACAGCCAGGACAGTGCACCTGGAGACTCTGCGATAAGCATTTGTTGAGCGCCAACTGGGGCCAGGGCCTCATGCCTATCAGTCAGTGCCATGGGAATGGCCTGGAGGGCTTGAGTGGAGTGGAGACAGATGCCACCATGTTTTGGCCCCAGTTGGCTTAGATCCTGCTACTGGGGTCCCAGGAGGGCCCCAGAGTCAGAAAGGAGGTCCCCACCAAACCAAGCCACCTCCAGGGTCCCCCGGTCACCCCAAGTCCAACCCAAGGGAGCTCCCACTGGGAAGCCTTCATGACTCCCTAGGCCCTGGCACCCAAGCCCCTGCTCCACGTTCTGCCATGCACGGCACCATCACCCAGGAATGACTCGGGCAGGGGATTCTTATCCGGGGTTGTCTGGAATCATCATTGAAATCCTGCAGAAAGAGGGTCCCCTGAGTCCTTTGCTGATGCAGAGGAGTGGAGAACTCTCTACTCACATAGTTTGGGAAGGGAAGGAATTCTCTCCCCACAAGTCCCTGCTGAAGACCTTGGAGATCTGGGGCTGAGCTTCAAGGTACAGATGAAAGTCTAGTTTCCCAAAATTGGGCCATGTGTGTTCCCTCACCCCACCCCAGGCTTGTCTTGTCACCGCAGTGGAGACACTGGCATGCTCTGAAACTCTTCCTCAGCCCCTCCCTGCTACAAGCTGGAGCAGCGCTTCCCCTCCTGGGAAAGGAGTTGCCTGTCTCAGGTCAGCCTCCCCCAGCTGGGGAGGGCGCTGCTGCAACAGCAGGCACCCAGCACATCCTTGCAGAAGGAAGGGAAGGCAGGAGGCTCGGCCCTGCCACCTGGGAGAGGTGACATCATGGGACAAGCCCTGTGTGCTTGCTGGAGACCACTGGGAGCTGCAAGGAGGCTGAGTTCTGTTCCGTCTCCCAACAGCTGCCACCATGCCCCACCCTCACCAATGAGGAAGCCCCAGGAAACCCCCACCCAAGGCGGAGGCTGAGGAAGCCGGGTGGATGCCCAGCACGCTGTGGAGCCATGCAGGGGACCTTGAGAAAACACATCTCGACACAGGGGACCTCAAAGAGATCAAAATGCACTTAATGTGGTCTAGTCTCATCGCCTATGTCTTTAGATACTGCTATGTATTGAAAATAACATGAAAATTCTCCAGTTTCACCATTTAAAATAATTTGACATTCTATGACCTCATGCAGGGCAGACACCCTGTACAGGGGCCTCCCAACGGTGGCTCCTCCCCACCCCCCAGGACCCTCTGGGTGGGGACCGGGCAGCACAGCACCAGCAGAGGCTCAGGGGGTGGCCACCGTGTTCTGAGCAGCAGGCATAGGCTACACACAGACACACACGCAAGTACATGG
Organism: Pan troglodytes; assembly: GCF_028858775.2. Taxonomy (NCBI): domain Eukaryota; kingdom Metazoa; phylum Chordata; class Mammalia; order Primates; family Hominidae; genus Pan; species Pan troglodytes. The sequence goes on from NC_072417.2 coordinate 40,603,838, forward strand.
GTTCACATGGGCACAAACACAGCCTCCTACACATGAGCCGGACGCACACGCTCACCTCCAGTCATCCCAGTTGGCAGGAGGGGGTGGCGATTCCTCTCCTTCCCTAAGATCTTTCCTCTGCCGTTCAGCACTGACCAGGGCCTGGCTGTGCCCTGCCTGAATTCCACTGTGCTGCTCCAGGTGAGGGAGGGACAGGATGTGGTCCTATGTCAGGCAGACCTGGCCCCTGCCACCTTCACAAGGCAGACAGAGGGGCTGGAGGAACTTCAGCAGCAGAGATATGGGTGGGGTGGGATGGGACAGGGTTGGGGGGGAGATGAGCGAGCCCAGAAAGAACAGGACAACCCGGAGTCTCTAAGGCACGACTCACACTGTGGGCCCAGTGGGGACAGGGCTGCCAGCTTCCTCCTAGCCTGGGATCCCGACTTCCTTTCCCAAGGAGCCATCCCGGCCTATGGCTCCTAACCACCCCTCACTGTGGAAGGGGCGGAGGCCTGGACAGAAATGGAGAGAGAAGCAAAACAGGAAAATCGAGGGTGGGTGGAGGAACCCTCGATGGCAGGTCCCATGCTTGGCCCTGAGACACACCTCTAAGGTACAAAGGCAAACTCTAAAAGCTCAAACCAGTTTCTTCCCAGCCCCACCCAGCACCCCAACAACAGCAGAAAGCTTTTATTACGATCATTAACATGGTCTTGATTTTTCTATCACAAACAGAGCCTAGCTGGCTCGTGAGCTCGACGAAGTGCGGTCCCAGAGCACCCTGCTTGCCCAGGGACTGCGGTGCCCACACACACGGGGAGAGGCCGGTCCCACCTCGGGGAACCCTCTGGAGCCTCCAGCCAGCTGCTGCATCCTGGCAGACCCATGGAATTCTAATTGTTCTTTTTGCCCCCTATGAATTAAAATTTTTTTCTCCAATTGCATGGTAATTTTTTTTTTGTAAACAGTCTCACCCAAGCTAAGGTCGAGAAAGCTGAAACCCGGTGTTTCTCCCCAAGTTAAAAACCAGCAAGGAGCACCGCAGCTAGCCAGCCTTGGACAGCAGAGGCTGGGCCCACCATCGAGCTGAGCTGCTTCCCCGCAGGCTGCAGCTCCATCTTCAGGCAGAAGCCCTGGCCCCCGTGGCCTGGCCCCGCAGGAGGCCACTTCTTTGCCCTGAGCCTGTGATAGCCTCTGAGGCCGGGGGCTGCCGCTCTGGCTGCCCCTCTCCGGCCAACCTTCTGAGGCCGTTGCAAAGAAACATAAAATGACTAAAACGCTACTGAGTCTGCAACCCAGGGAACTGGGCCCGTTCTGCTCAAACCCGGGGCCCCTGAGCGACCGCGGGGCCTCTCCCCGGCTGGGGGTGGATGCTGCATGTCGGCCAAGGTTGGCTCAGATCTCTGACTCCCGTCTGTAGGGCCGCTGCTCCAGGGCCCCGCCGCCAGCCTGGAGTCTAAGTCATGCCTGGCCTGGGGGCTGAGGACGTCCCGGCTTCGGCCGTCCTGGTCTCCGTCCGCCTCATCCTCCTCGTCACGGCTCAGGAAGGCCAGCTCCTTCTCGTAGCAGAAGGAGTTGCGCTGGACAGCAGGAACTTGTTCTCCACCAGATCCTTCGCGCTGCAGCGGGACGTAGAGGGCACCTCATAGGTCTTGTGGAAGTGCGAGTAGTTGATCTTGTACTGGTTCTTCTCCTCAAAGAGAACGGGCTCAAAGCGGTGACCCCACAGGATCTCATTGGCCAGGTAGGAGCTGCGGGCCTGGGTGGTCATGGCTGTGGCCTCCACCATGCCTTCCAGGATGACCACGATCTCAAAGTCGTCCATCTCCAGGTCCTGCCTGCTGATGCCGAAGAGCGGGCTGGCCTCGTTAATCTCGTGCAGGACGGTGATGGGCGACACCAGAAAGATGCGGTCCAGGCTGTTAACCTCCTATGCACCCATCCCCTACTCAATCCTAAGCAACCACAAATCTGTTTTCTGTCTCTATAGATTTTCCTATTCTATTTTCAATCTAAATAGAATCATACAATAGGTGGCCTTTTGTGCCTGGCTTCTTTCAGTTGGCATAATGCTATCAAGTTTCATGTACGTATTGGTACTTTATTTCTTTTTATAACTGTATAATATTCAATTTCATGGATATAACATTTTGTTTATCCAATAATATTTTTATTGACATTTGAGTTGTGTTCAGCCTTTGGCTATTTTAAATACTGCTGCTAAAAGTACTTGTGTACAACTTGTGTTTAACACCTCTTTCCAATAATCTGGGTGTATACCTAGGAATAAATTTCTGGGTCATATGACAATTCTATATGTAATATATTTAGAAGCCATCAAACTATTTTCCAAAGTGGCCAGTTCTAGCCATTGAGTATCTAACTGTGGTTTTGATTTGTAGTTGCCTGATGAGTGATGCTATTGAGTATCTTTTTATGAGATTATTGACCGTTCGTGTATCTTCTTGGGAAATACATCTATTCCCATCATTTATCAGTTTTGAGTTGGGATATTTGTTACTGAGTTAAAACAGGTTTTCTATATTCAAGATACGTATATATACAGACATATAGATATGTGTTTTTCAAATATTTTCTCACAATTTTTGAGCTGCCTTTTGACTTGCTTGGTTGTCCTTTGAAACACCAATGTCTTTAATTTTTAAGAAATTTTAAATATCTAATTTTTATTTTGTTGCTAATGTTTTTGGTGTTACAGCTATTTCTTTGCTAGATCCAAAATCCTGAAGATTTTCCCATATGCTTTATTCTAGCTCTTGCATGTATGTCTTTAATTCCTTTGAGTTACTATTTTTGTATGCTTTGGGGTAAGTGTTCGAATTTATTATTTTGCAAGTGGTGATCCACGTGTACGTTGTTGACCCAGTTTGTTCAAAGACTGTCTCTTCCTCATTGGATTGCACATGGCACCACTGTAAGAATCCATTGACTCTAGATACATAGTTTTATATGTGGACTCTCAATTCTCTTCCATCAATCTATATATTTTTCCTTTATCAGTATTGTGTTGTCTTGATTACTGATGCTTTGCAGTAAGGTTTGGAGCACGTGGGTGTGAATTATCCTAATATGTTTTCTTTTTTTAAGATTATTTTGGCTATTTTGAGTCCCTTACAATTCCATGTGTATTTTAGGATCAGCTTGTCAGTTTCTAGACAGAAGTCTGTTGGGATACTTGCAGGGATTTCATCACATCTGTAGTTCAAATTGTGAAGTACTACAATATTAAATCTTCCAATTCATGGCTATAAGATGTTTGCTAATTATTTAGATCTTCTTTAAATAATAATTTTTAATTTTCAGAGTAAAATCTTGTATCACATTTTCCAAATTAATTATTATTTCTTTTTTTGATGCTATTGTAAATTGAAGTGTTTTCTTAATTTCATTTTGGGGTTTTCATTGTAGATGTGTGCAATTGATTTTTGTATATTTATCTTGTATGCTGTAATATTGCTGAAATAACTTACCAGTTCTACCATTCAGTGGATTCCTTAAAATTTTCTATATACAAGAATGTTATTTGCAAATAAACTTTTATTTCTTCCTGTTCAACATGGGTGACTCTTATTTCTTTACTTGCCGATTTGCCCTGCATAAAATCTTTAGTACAGTGTTGACTAGAAGAGGTCAAAGTATATATCCTATTCTTATCTCTGGCCATAGCGGGAAAGTATCCTTTCTTTTACCATTAAGTTGCATGTTTGCTGTTGGCTTTTCACAGGTGCCATGTATCTGGTGTAGAAAGTTCTCTATTCCTGGTTCATTGAGTTTTTATTTTTATTTGTAATCATTAAAGCATTTGGATTTTGTTAAATGTCTTTTCTGAATCTATCGAGATGATCATGCAATTCTCGTTTCTTATTCTATGGATAAGATGTATTACCTTAATGGATTTTGGGCTGTTAAACCAACCTTGGAGTACTAGTATAAATTTCACTTTGTCATAGTATATAATTCTTTTATATGTTGCTAGATTTGATTTGTTAGCATTTTTAAGGAATTCTGCATTTATACTTCTTGTAGTTTTATTTTTCTATGCTGTTTGGACTAATTTTTGTATCAAGGTAACACTGGCCCCACAGAATAAATTGGGAAGTGAATATTTCTCTTTTTTAAAAAAGCTAGTCAAGAATTAATATCAATTATTCAATACTAACAAATATTATTAATATTATAAATTATCAATTTCTCTAATTTTTATTTTCTTCCTTCTGCTTGCTTTAGGTTTAGTTTGCTATTCTTTCCAGTGCCTTAATGTGGAAGGTCATCTTATCTCATCCTTTCCTTTGTCTTTTCATTTTCTAAATAGTGTCTTTTTAGCATCAGGTGAGCTCCCCAGGTTGGTAGTACTCCATGTTTTTTGCTGTACAACAATGACAGGTAATATGTCCTGAAGACAATGGAAACTTAACATTCAAAATCCTCCTAGATTCCACCTTATGTGATATGTCTCTTCCTTTGATTAGTTCTAATTTCCACCCTTTCTCTATTATAAACCATGAGTACAATGGCATTCAATGAGTTATGTGAGTCTTTCTAGTAAATTCTTGAAACTGAGGGTGTTCTGGGGAAACCCCTGAACTGCCAGTTGGTGTCAAAAGTGAAAATCATCTTATATGGCCTCTTCCTTTGATCTTTGCAGCTGGACCCAAACTCTGCACAATTTGGGCCAGAAGTCTCATGTTGACTTTGCAGCCTAAAGTATCTTGTAGTTTGTCTAACCCTCAATAAATTTGCTTTCATCAAATATTGTATTTGTTACCCAAAAATTACCATCATGTTTCTTTTCTCCAAATAACTAACATTGGGAGAAATAGCCAGCTGAATCTGTAACTCAACAGAAACAAGTGATCCACATACCATATAAGTGGCCATTTCATTTTGCCTCCTTCCACCAAATCTTAGCAACCTCAACCATTGCCATGAGCCACTGTAGGCCTACCGGCTACAAACAAGTATCTTTTAAAAACACTTCATACTCCCATTTGATAAATTTCCCAGCAAAGAGATGCCTACTTTAACTCTGCAAGTGGCTCATATTCGTGACGTCTGGAGATATTATTCATGTAGTGTGAGAAAATCATCCCAGCGATGCCAGCACATTCTCCTTCCCATGATCTGCTTAGTTTGCAAACATATTCAGGCCATGGGTGAGAGATTTGTATTTCACAGTACAACAATTTTATGGAGGGCACTGAAACTTAGATTGAGCATTTTAGTACAGTCACACATCACTGAATGATAGGGATACGTTCTAACAGATGCATCCATAGGCAATTTCATCATTTTGCAAACATCACAGAGAATATTACAAACACCTAGATTGTACAGCCTACCACGTCTAGGTTATATGGTATAGCCTCTCTCCTAGGCTACAAATCTGTGTACTACATTACTGTACTGAATACTGCAGGCAAAAAGAACACAGTGATAAGAGTTTATGTATCTAAACATACTTAAACATAGAAAAGTATGTAAAAATATGTATTATAATCTCATGGGACCACTTTTGTATATGTAATCCATCTTTGACTGAAATGTTATTATGCATGACATGACTCTATGACAAAAATAAAATAATACATTGTAAAAAATGTACACATGTATCAAACATATTAATCTTATAAAAATAAAAATATTTATTCAGTGTAAGAATTTGTAATAATCAAAAAATGTTCACAGCTTATATTTTAGTACAATTTCAAATGCCTAGTGCAATTACTATTTGTTTGTGTATTTTAAACATGTATGTAATAAATATTTTTCAGGTTCAACAATATATATCAATCCTACTGGTTCTTATAAATATTAGTTAAAATCAATTAGTAAATTCATGTATATATATGCACACATGTGTATCAGTGAGTGTGTGTGCATGTATGGGTGTAAATGTAATTGTATGTGTGTGTAAATGTAATTGGATGCATCCTAATATTTACCCTTACCTACAAGATTTCCAAGATTCATTTATTCTCTTTAGTTGATGTGCATTTAAACATTTACCAAATAAAACTCTAATCATGGAAAATATCAAGATGTCATTAAATTCATCTTGTGCACATAATTGTTTCTTTGAATTTATGTTTCTTGCAAAACTTGCAGTAATGCTCATGCACAAAATAGTATTCTAAATAAAAAATGAAAACATTTTCTCAGTCATTAATTCTTAATTATTTCTCCCCAATAACTAATGTGAATTAATACTTAATTCTTAATTATAGAATAAGGTTGCCCTTCAGAGTTCTGAATCTTTTGCACGTTGTATACATTTCACTAACTAGAACAACTTCTGAAATATTAGCATTAATTAATGTCACTCAGCAATTATTGATTTCAAAGAAATTAAATACCATTCATATTCTGAATCACAAGGGTGCTTTGGCATCTAATTTAATCAAGCTCTTTGTATCATCATCTACACTTTAATTACTTAACAAACATTTCTCTGTGTGAGAAAGATTGAGCACGTTATTGTGCTTTTTTAAGATGCAACTTTTGCTTAATCTAGAGATAGGCAATGCTCCCTATAAGGGACAAAGAGAAAAATGAATGAGCAATAGAGATGTGACAGGCATGGAAAAAGACAATACATTTATAAAACAAATAGGGCCACGGATGACGATAATGGGGATCAAATCTTGAGATACTGACTCAGTTTATAACCGCACTGTATAATAGAGCAAATCATTTGTTAATTTTTTTACAAGTGGAATTTAATTTAATTAAGATGAATACAGTGTTTTAAACAAGGCAGGTCATCTTAAAATAAAATAGTGGAATAAAGTGATAAAACCAACGTAAAAATCATAAACATTTTATAAAGAATTTTTGTCATGTAATTTAATATTTTTCTCTATTTAAAATCACCCAAATCAAAATAATTTTATCTTGATTAACAAATAATCATCAGAAATTAACTAATTTTTACTTTATAATACTAGGTTTAAAAATTCTTAACTATATTTTTAATCATATATGCTTATATATAAAATAGACATAGGATATATATTTACATGTTCACAATATTATATTGTAATTGTTCCTATGGATGTGGTTTTTCAATAGAATTAATAAGTACTTTTAAAAAGTTTCAATTTCAATGATATATATGTTTGATTTTTCTTTGACAAAGCATACATATATTGATAGGTAATAATATGAAAATCTTCTAAAGACATTACAGGAACATGAAAATGTAATTAAATACTCAATAATTTGTAATGTTTTATGTAAGCAGAACACATTTAACTGAAAATTGCTTTTATATAACACTCAAACGAGACTAAAAACATTTTAACTAGCGGAGTAAGTCTTCAAATTGATAATCTGAACTATATAAGAGTAGAAACTTCAGGCACTCAAATATTTGAAATGCTACAAAATATTTATATAAACTAATATTTAAAAATTTCTGTTTGTAGAGCGCTACACAGTAATCAATATAAATGACATCTCAAGTCTTTCTATAGCTTTGACCACATTTACCTCCTAATTTTAATTATTAATATGTTGGAGCAGTACATACAACAAGATTCTGATCTTCCTTTTTAATGAGTAAAAATATATCCCTTGACACAGCATTAAAGAAAGAGCACCTTGTATAAATTCAATGCAAAGAGACAAGATATTCTTGATTCTGAAGTCTTGTTCTTTGATACAGCAATGTAATTAATAATAAGAAGAAAAGCAGGACATAGATGTGGAGTCTATTTTAATCAAAAATTGTCTATAGATTTTGATGATAAAATTTAAAAATCTACTATATTTAGTTAGTTACAAAAAACTAGGTTGTGGGAACATATTTGGTCAATAAAACACCCCTACCAAATGCTGACAAGAAAAAAAGTTGGGTACCACCTTTCTTCTCTGCAGATGGCCTGAGATGGGTTAATTTGAAAGAATGCTTCCAAACCTGAGGTGACCCCCGAGAACAGCATAATCCACTGCTGTCTCCTACATTCAGTTTCTCAGTTTGTGCTCTTTTAATTTTGGGGGAAGGGAAGCCAGTCCTTTAAACCGATCTTCAGCATGATGGCAGAGCCAAGGAGTGTGGACAGGTGGCAAGGTGTCTGACTTTGTTCCAGCAGCCACTTGGGCTTTCTCTGGGTCTTCTGTGCCCTAGGGATAGCACCACTATTGAAAACATGTCTTTGTGGCATTCTCTATGCCAGGAACTCCCAACACATTTTCCTTGAAACTGATGAAATGAATAAAAATAAACCAAGAGGTGTGCTGTTTGTTTCTGTTTCCTCCTTTCTGCAGCTCTTCTTCATCATCTAATATTTTTAAATACATTGTCGATCACCAAAAGGAGCATAAGGGCTTTATTGATTTGTAGCAGATGTATTAATAGCCCAGCCCCTATTCCTTACCTGTAGCTGCTGGGAAGAAAACCATTCTTAACACTCTACAAGGTCTCATCTCCAGAATTTGCACCTGTTTCTAGCTGAAGACTTTCTCTAGCAGCACGGGAGCTTGATACTGGGCATGAAGTGGGAAGAAAAGGTGAGGGTAACTAAGAAGAATCTCCCTGGATTCAGTGATGTAATTGTGAGGCATGTTCCACATAGCTTCCCATAGAATTAAGCCCAGATATCTAACACAGGAACTTGCCTCTTAACACGTGTGGTATTGGCTTTTCTATCTTTCCTGTTTTATTTTGTTCTCTCTTCCTTGTCTCACTTTTGCTGTGTCCTCACTCCTGCTTTAAGAATACCCAAACAAATACATTCATTTATTTTTTTAGACTCTCAGAACACAGTTGATAGTTGAACTTGTAATCTATGATAATCAGTTTGGATGCCATACTGACAGGAAGATGGTGAACTCACCATGTCTAATTAAGATAAAATATAAAAATATATTGATTCATGTCCAAAGATTTAAAAAACCTAAGCAGCAGTGTCACAATTTCTTCTTTTTAGTTTACATGGTTTCTTAAACGCCTACAATTATTTTAAAGGAAGCCTTGAGTCTAGGAAAAATTGAGACATATGGAATAAATTACTAACCCATTTCTCCTTGAAATCCATTAGATGCTTGATGATTTTTCACATATATTTCTGAATTGAAAAGCTAGTTGTGAATTACTTTTATAAGCATATCCTTATGTAATATTTTGTTTTTAACAGTGAATTGAAGGTTTAAAGATTAAATTATTCTATCCAGAGAATAAAAAGCAATTATTTCACAAGGAGAACATGTGTATGTTGACACGACATTTTAAAATCTAGGTTTTAAAGTAGGTCCCATATACTTCTGAGTCAATTAGAATATGTGTGTATCAGTCTGTCTACAGTTTTACACCTGTCAAAATGTACTTGAAGTACAACAAGTACCTTGAACAATTTTGAAATTTATTATTCCTTTGAAACTGATTAAAAGAATTATGGTAGAGTGAAATTCTGATTGACATAATTTGGGAGAGAAATTATTCCTTGGAGATCAACCTCTGCCAAGACAGTTTATAACGACATTGAGACTTTTTGATTTACAAAATTTGTTACATAAAAATACTAAGACGATGACAGATAACACACAGACTTTAGTGTGTGTAACTTTAGTACAATTAAAATTGTACTAAAATTACATGTCTAAATAAATTAGAAGGGTACGTGGTATATCTAACTGTATGTTTACGTATCTTTATTGTGCATTTTATTCCTAGGGTTGCTTTAGCTGTAGTTTGTAAAACGTTCTTATTTTTATGATAATGTAGTATATACTAAATAAAGAAAAATCAGGAAGTAGAAAATGAAGAAGAAAACATTAACTATTGTCAACCAAATAAAAATTGTGCAATCTCTAAGTACATGAACTATGTATTATTTGTACAGCGTGTACAATGTTTATGCTTCACAGGGTGAGGTAGAGACTGCAAAACATTGAACCTGGGACAAATAAGAAAGTAAGGAAATTTTCACAACATATTAATATTATAGAAAATGTTGAACATAACAGTTAAGATACAAGTAGTGAAAAATGACAGTATTTAAGGAGATCTAGAAAATTTAATCTATATCTGTAATGTGTGAGAAGTATTAGAATAATGCTTGTATTTCTGGATTGGCATCGATTTCTATTGAGACTGGAAACATAATAGAAGTGAGGGAAAAAGAATTTAAATTGTGTATACTTGAGTTTTATACCTAGGAGTTCGAGAAATACATCTTGTGACTATCAAAGCAGTTGGCACAAGAGTGTACAAAATTCCCTAATTGTGCCTATGTGGAGAAGACATAGACAAACAGAGAATAGCCAAACAGAAATAGCAAAAAAGCACAACTAAATTTTACCTGTATTTTTATGTAAAAGCCAATTAGAATAGGAAAACATGAAATTTGTGTTTTATCAAAATTTTTCTTTCTCATAATATAGTTGATTATATTACTGGAAAAAAGTGAAGCATTGGTATGTTCACACACACAAAAAAAGTAAAATATAAGGTCAAAACCATGGGAATGCAGGAAGCAGACAAAATATACCTAAACACCGAAACTGATTTTGCCCTACGGACATGTACCAAAATGAATGAGTGCAGATTCCTGTCATACATCACATAAGACAGTAAAGAAATACATAGTTTTTCCCAAGACAGGGCATCACACAGGAGCTCCTCCCTAAAGCTAGGACCAAAATTTCTATCCTCAGTATAAAGAAGAATCAGAGGTAAATTAGTCCCATTTCACACTCCCTGGAAACGGCAAATAAAAATGACTTGAGATTGGACAGATTTAAAGAAACTCAATCATTAATGATTTACAGCAATTAATTTAAAAATTGTTTAAATGTGCAGTCCAAACATACGTCCACACACCTTTAGGCCAAGAATTAACATAATGTGGTCCCAGAATGGTGGTGCCTTTAGTAGACTCACAAAAAAATTCAAATTCTCTTTGGCAAATTTTCTTCTTACTAATCCTCAAAAGTCCACAAAAATAATTTTCAGAGAAAAATAAATATTTGTCATTCAAAGGCATCTAAGTACGCAAGGAAATGATATTCCACCATTTGAAAGGAAAGTAGAAAAGAGTACAAACAGATCCACAACGGTTCATTAGTAGAAATATCACTGTTAGATTATAAAGCACATTTGCTGTAAAAAAATTTAAAATAAAATGAATATATTTTTAGGAGACTAAAAAATTGATGTAGCAAATTTGAAAAGCAGTTTGTATAAAAATATAATATTTTAAATTAAAAACTCAAAAATGAACTCATCAGATTAGAGATGGCCAGGGTGAGAGTTCATAAATATTTCAGAATGCATTACAGAAAATTTTAAAAAATGCAAAATGTGGACAGAATCATGAAGAGACATGGAAGACCTACAGTGAGAAAGTGTAGCATGTGTTTAGTGAGTGTTCTCATAGAAGAAGGCAACTAGGAAGGGACAATATGTGATGGTATTTTGGCTGAAAGTTCTCTAGACTTTTGTAAGACATTAATCCACATGTTCAAAAATTCCATGCATGCTAAGCAAGCTACAATGGAGATAAACCTACACCTACGTATCTCCTAGAGAAATAGTAAAGAATCAGGAAGGGAAAAATATTTCAATTAGCACTAGAAAAATCAAATTATCTTTAATCATATTGAAATCTGAAAGAATGAAAGGTAAAATAAACAATATTATTTGTTAAGAATAATAATGCCATTCTGAAATTCTCAACCAAGAAAAATATTCATCAATCTATGGCTAAATAACTTATTTAGAGACAAGAAACAAAACGCCACCAGCAGAATTCCACTAAAGAAACTAAAGAGAAACTCTGAAAACATGCTTCAGAAAGGTTGAAGTTCTGAAATCAAAGAATGAACACAGAGCAAAATACATTGTAAACATACTGATAGATCTAAATAAAAAATTAGGTGTTGAAACAAAAAGATATTTAAAATTAGATAAGCACGGAAATATGTATGTTAGGAAGCAACTTATTAGGGCTGAAGTATTCAAAGACCCCTTAATTGTCTGACAAGAGCAGAAAGGTGAGTATGACTTCGCAACTTTTTTTTTTTTTTTTTGCGTAGGAGTCTCACTTACTCTTTTGCCCAGGCTAGAGTGCTGTGGCGCCATCTCGGCTCACTGCAAACTCTGACTCCCAGGTTCAAGCAATTCTCCTGCCTCAGCCTCCTGAGTAGGGGGGATTACAGCCGCGTTCCACCATGCCTGGCTAATTTTTGTATTTTTAGTAGAGACGGGGTTTCACCATGTTGGTCAGGCCAGTCTCCAACTCCTGACCTCGTGATCCACACGCTTCGGCCTCCCGAAGTTTTGAGATTACAGGCGTGAGCCACCATGTGCGACCGACTTTGGAACTGTAATAAATTCACTGGACATTATGCATTTCTCTGTTGTATCTATGAAAACAATAAAAATAAAAGTCATAATTTAAAAACAAGAAGACAGACCCTGATAGGAAAAAATGAGGCATTATATATATATATATAACAAATTAATAAAACAAATTAAGTATAAATGATCAAAGATTAACTTAAACCTACATAGACAATGTTTTTGTTAAAATACAAAGATTGGCAAAATTAAAAAATTCCATCTCTATCATAGTTACGAGAGGCAACTAATATATAAATTTTCAGAAACTTTGAAGTTCAAACAATACAGATAGTGTGTGTATATATGATATACATGCAAACATACTACATGAATATAATTTTTTAAAAAGTTGCTATGTAGACAAAATAGAATGTAAGTTAGAAACATTTATTAAAATAAGTTAGTCTAACCAGTGTAATAAAAGTTTTAAGTTATTAAGATGTGATAACTTAAATGTGCATTAGCCTGATACATATATACATATATACACACACACCACACACTCTCTCTCACACACAAACACAAACACATATTTAGAGAGAGAGTCAAATTATATAAAGCAAAAATATCAGCAAGTCAGTAGAAATGGATAAGCCCCCAAGTTATTATAGACTTTTCAAACACACATCCTTCAGTAATAGATAAAAGAAGAAATTAAAAGACTAAGTTTTAAAAGAAGCTACTAGATTTTAAAAAGGGCAAATGTTATATAAGGAACATGAATATTATAATTCATGTCATTTTCATGTTCATACAGAATACTTACAAAAATTAACATTTTCTAGACCATACCACAAATTCAAACAATTTTCACGGAAATAACGTGACACAATATATTTCCTAAACAAACAGCAATGAAGGTAAATATCAATACAATAAAGAAAGCTAGAAACATAAGTCTAATAATATTGGTTGGAAGCTATTTTAATGACTATTTAAATATTTTAAAGGTGAATAGTCAATACAAATGAACCAAACACTTTTGTAATGCCACTAAGATGCATGTGTAATGTGTAATGCCTCCTTTTATAAGGAGTCAATCTGTAACATCACCTGGGCTATTTGACAACTTCAAAGTGAATGTGAGAAGGAGAGAAACAGTGAGAGGCAGATATATAAAACCAGTAAAATAAACATAAAGAATGAAGGAAATATCCAGGCGCCATGGTTCACGCCTGTAATCCCAGCACTTTGGAAGGCCGAGGCAGGTGGATCTCCTGAGGTCAGGAGTTCAAGACCAGCCTGGTCCAACAGGGTGAAACCCACTGTCTACTAAATATACAAAAATTATCCTGGCATGGTGGCATGCACTTGTAATCCCAGCTACTCGGGAGGCAGGGGTGGGAGAATTGCTTGAACGTGGGAGCTGGAGGTTGCAGTGAGTAGAGATCACACCACTACACTCCAGCTTGTGCGACAGAGCAAGACTCCGTGTCAAAAAAAAAAAAAAAGAGGAAATAGTACATGAAAAAGCAGAAATAAAGCAACTGAGTATATATTTAAAAATGCAAAAGCTCACTTTTTCAGAAAAATATTAAAATATTAAATCTAAGAAATATCTAGGTAGACTGATGGAGAAAAATACAGAAAATGCACAAAAAGAATTACCTGGAATGCAAAGGATACAAAATATCAGCAGTTGTAGATTTTATATAAGCAATGACTTTAAGTTCAACCATGATGGGGTATATTGAAAATAATCTCTCAGAAAAAAAGAAAAAGAAAACTGTTATAAAGCTATGTACAAAATGTTAAGCACTATTGAAATCTTCCAAATCTACCAGTTATGGAGTTATTGGTCTTGGACTAACTCTCCTGAAAAGAAAGAAACAAAACAAAACAAAACAAAAAAACCTAAAAACCTGGATAAAATAGCCTACCGTGGGCACTGGCAATGCAACCAAGCAGGTAGGACCTGGGTGCTACATTCTCTTTGTCATAACACGAAGCATTCATACACTCTTCTCACCCTCAATCTCACCTTTTAATCTTAGATCTAGTATTAAACATATTCAACATTACTATCAATCCTTTGGTCAAAATTTCTTTACTCACATTGTGCTTGATGCACTTTGGTAGACTGTTCAAGAAAGTGTGAGTAGTGAATTCCTCAAACTCTTGCATATTTAAAATGACATTTTTGAGCCTTGATGCTTGAAGTGTAGCTTGGGTAACGGGTGGGCTTTAAGCCAATTTTGGCATGCAAGGGGTTGAGTTTATTAGGCATCAGCACCTCTGAAAATCGTGGGGATGCAGGCTTAATTTCAACACGCTTCGAAATACTTGAAAGATATTGTATAATTCTTTAATAAACTCCTGTGTCTACAAATGGTTCACATTAACTCAATATCCATGATTAAACATCTATAAAATCAAGGCACTGTTATTTAGTGGAGACTTGCTGGCTATTCTATGAGAGGAGGTATTGTTATTGTAATCTCATCCTCTCATAAAAGTGTATCCTATTACTCATAACCAGCCCTTCATATTCGATTCCTATTTTGGTATTTTAAAATAAGATATCTTTGAAACACTTGAATTCAAAGAGGGAATCTGAATAGTTTTTAAAAGGACAATGAAATGCCGTTTCTTCATGCTTGAACAAATAAAAATGGACTAAAGTGCTTCTCTTCAAACTTTCTGGAACATTTTTTTATCTAAATTCTAAGAACAATCGCAATAGGTTTTAACCACAAATGTGAGAATAGTCTAAATGTTAGGGTGGAAAAAATTTTTAAATAATTTTATAGTATTTTTTTTCATCATAGTGACAGTGTGCTAAATTTTTTAAGTCAAATATTACTTTAGACATTTAAGTCAGGATTCTAAGAAGCTGTTTTAAAGTCCAAAATTTAGTTTCATATACAATGATATTATATATATTTGCATATAAAATTAATATATGTAAGCCATGTTTCAAATAGTTGAGATATTATTATATCAAAGATTCTTGATTATATAAAATGCCAATTACTTATAGGCACACATGCTTTAAATAATTACAAAGGCAATTGTGGTTGATTCTACTCTTGCTACTGGCATTTGTATGGACATAATATTATGGTCTGAAGAATATTTAGGCAAATTTATTACTCATATGACCAGAAGAACAATGCAAGATAGTTTATATCTGAAAGGAAAAAAATCTTTATATGTTCTGAAAGCCTAAATCATTAACAACTTGGATAATAATTAGCATAAAAATACACAAACATGCCCTCTTCCTGGCAGTAAGTACACAGTGACAACAGAATCAAAGCATGTGGCTCCTCTTCTCTGCCCTTTCTAGATGGCACAATTCCTCATGAATCTAAGTGCAGTCGTAGGGTGGATTAGGGTGACCTGCCATTTGTATGCAACTGATCTCTATTTTGGAAGTAATTAAAGTAAAAATATATTTTTAAAAGATAATTTCAAATTTCAGTGCAAACTAGCATGGTTTCACCCCTTTTCTTTGTAACATTTTTTCTAAGGTTGGAAAAGTAAGTTAGGCTTTAGTACGATTTTTAATAAGTTTTCAAAGTGAGACGCAAAATGGTGGCGCTGACACATTTTAAGTCTGCTACATTTTGAATACACTTATTGGAGAAAAGACCTTCTCATCATTTTTCTCTTACAGGAAAGGAAATAACATGTACAGTTGACCCTTAAGCAACATGGAGGCTGGGGTGCTGACCACCCTGCACAGTAGAAAATCCACTATAACTTTGACTTCCCCAAAACTTAACTACTAATAGCCTACTGTAAGCCTTATAAATAACACAGTCAATTAACACATATTTAATATGTTATATGTCTTATATACTGTATTCTTAACAAACACGCCAGACAAAAGAAAAAGAAAATCATAAGGAAAATATATTTACTAGTTATTAAATAGAAGTAGATGATCAAACAGGTCTTCATCCTCATCCTTTTCATGGGCAGGGTGTGGAGAAGGATATAGAATTGTTGGTTTTGCTAAGTGGACCTGCACAGTTAAACCACTGTGGTGCAAAGGCCAACTGTATAGCCATTGAATAGCAATTTATTTTTAGAAATTAGCCTCACTAAAATACTCTTAGAAGGATGCCAAGAAAAAAATGAATAAGTATGTTTGGTTCATCTATTTCATCATTTCATTTCATTTCATCATTTCATTTCCTCATTTCATCATTTCATTTCATCCTTTCATCATTTCATCTAATCATTTCATCTCATCATTTCATTTCATTATTTCATCTCAACATTTCATTTCATCATTTCACTTCATCTCATCATTTCATCATTTCATCTCATCATTTCATTTCACCTTTTCATCTCATTTCATTTCATCTTTTCGTCTCATTTCATCATTTCATTTCATCAATTCATCATTTCATTTATTTCATCATTTCATCGTTTACTTTCATCATTTCATCTCATCGTTTCAGCATTTGACTTCATTTCATTTCTTTTCATCATTTCATATCATTTCATCATTTCATCTTTTCATTTCATCATTTCACTTCATCATTTCATCATTTCATTTCCTCATTTCATTTCATTTCATCCTTTAATCATTTCATCTCATCATTTCATCCTTTCATTTCATTATTTCATTTCATCCTTTAATCATTTCATCTCATCATTTCATCCTTTCATTTCATTATTTCATTTCATCATTTCATCTCATCATTGCATTTTGTCATTTCATTATTTCATTTCATTTCATCATTTCCCATCATCTCATCATTTCATCATTTCATCTCATGATTTCATTTCATCACATCATTTCATTTCATCTTTTCATCTCGTCATTTCATTTCATTTGATCATTTCATTTCAATTCATCGTTTCATCATTTCATTTCATTATTTCATCATTTAATCATTTAACTTCATTTGATCATTTCATTTCATCATTTCATATCATTTCTTCATTTCATCATTTGATCTTTTCATTTCATTTCATCATTTAATTTCATTTCATCATTTCACTTCATTTCATTTCATTTCCTCATTTCATTTCACCATTGCATTTCATCATTTCCTCATTTCATTTCATCATTCCATTTCATCTTTTCATTTCATCACTTCATCATTTCATCTCATCATTTCATCCTTTCACTTCATTATTTCATTTCATGATTTCATCTCATCATTTCATTTCATTCCATCATTTCATTTCATTTCATCATTTCATCAGTTCATTTCATTTCAGTGATACATGTATTTAAGTGCTAATGCGATGCCCAGGAGACACCCTATTTCCCTTTGTAAAACACCTCCTTCAACAAAAGGCAACCTCTCATGGCTGGCTAAGTCTACAGGGATACCAGGCTGTCTTCAACCACCCAGTTTGATTTAGAACCTCAAACAGCACCTCAGTTTCATAAAAACCTAAAACATAAACACAACACTTGGTTGTAAGTGAGCCAACAGTTTCTTGTCTCTTTCTCTGCTCAAGGCTTAAGGCCGTGTCTCCCCAGCTACGTTCAGTGGAAGAAAAGATCCCCTGGACAAATAAGTTTGAGAACTGTTGGTGCAGGACTTCTCGGAACCTTTAAAACACAAATCCTCATTCGCAGGGATCTTCAGGAGGGAGATGGCTGATGCAGCACAACTTTCTTTCACAGGAGCATCTTGCAGAATACAGTATGAGATACAGAAAGGCTGCATTGAGTCTTTTTAAGGGCCCGGGACTTGGTGGTGGTGGGGTAGGAGCTCTCCAGATAGCATCTAATGAGTAGGAACATTCAGGTGGCTTTTTTTTTTTCCTTATTGGCAAAACTGTGTGTGCACCATGAATGAAGCTGGTCTCCCTTATCCATATCAAAACTAAACCCGAATTAATTGGATAAATTGGGACTCAACACCTCCAGGAGCCACGCGGAGGAAAGCCCCACCACACTTTAAAGTAGCTTACCTCATGATATTTGAGGAAAGCAAAACGCTTATGACAAGTATGCTGCTAATACAAGTCTACAGATAATGCTGTATGAAAAATTATTTTTCCCAATCATAGCTGGCATAGTCCACATTTTGCATTACACTTCCCCCCCCTTTTTTAAATTTTAAACAGGTCTTTCTCTCTTCTTTTTTTAAATTTTAATTTAATTATACAAGACGGAGTCTCAGTATCTCGCTCAGGCTGGTCTTGAACTCCCGAGCTCAAGTGATACATCCATCTCTGCCTCCCAAAGTGCTGAGATTACAGGCCTGAGACACTGTGCCTGGCCTTAAACACAAATCTTACTTCATTCTTACAATTATCCTGAGGTTAGAAAAATGGAAGGGGAAGAAAAATGGCAAGCAGGTAGGCTGATTGCCTACCTCCTTCATTACTTGGAAGGACAGTTTGCTCGGTTAAAACACACTACTGCCCACAAAGGCCAAGACAACAGAAAAATACAGACTTATATAAATAGATTTTATATGTGACAGCAGTTTCAATGGAGACTTTTTCAATGCAAATGACAAACAGCTGTGCCTGGGAATAAATGACAACGATTTTTTTTTATCTCAACAGCTGACCTGAGAGCATGTCTCTACATCTCTACCTGCATTGTGGAATCAGGGAGAAAGCCAAAACGGATGACAAGACACTAGATCAGCCTGACTACAAGGACTTTTCCGCCTATCTGTGGTGGTGGGTATCATGAAAATTATGCACAAACCTTTTTTTTTTTTTTAAGCTCATCAGCTATCGTTAGCATTAGTGTATTTTATGTGTGGCCCAGTAGCATTCTTCTTCCAATGTGGCCCTGAGAAGCCAAAAGACTGGACACCTGTGCACTAGATCAAAAGTCTACTCCTTCTGGAAGCAATTGTAAAGAATTTCTGACATTATCTTGACATGAAAACCAATGGATAGTGGGACAGAATGCAAAATCTTCAAGAATTTTTCTTGTTGGTTTTTTTTTTTTTTTTGAGTCAAGGTCTTGTTCTGTGGCCCAGGCTGGAGTACACTGGTGAGATCACAGCTCAGTGCAGTCTCAAGTGCTCCTCCCGCCTCAGCCACAGTAGTAGCTGGGATTACAGATGCACGCAACCACCCCTGGCTAATATTTTATTTTTTGTAGAGACGGGGTCTCACTATATTGTCCAGGTTGGTCTCAAACACCTTGACTCAAAGGATCCAGGACAGGATAACAGGTGTGAACCACCACACCTGGCCATGTGCATGAACTTTTAAGACAAACACAAGGCCCCACAAAAGTTAAGGTTTTCCCACCTAATTTCCAGGGGATCTTTTGGTGCAAGGATAAGAAGCCCTTAAAAGTACACAGACAACTCCAATGATTCAAGACAGTTCATTGGGGCTGAGCCAGCCCACTGGGCAGACTGACCTTCAAGAAAGGCCCACCCATGACATACACCAGATGGCTCTCCAAGAATCTCTCCAGTCCTCAGGGTCCCTAAGGTACTGGACAGAGCTAGGAAAGCAAACCCATTTGCTTCTTCCTGCAGGAAACCCCTTGAGGTCAAGACCCCACAATCAGACGAGGATAGAGTGGCTCACCCTCAGTCAACAGGCCAGACTCAAGGTGGTATAATGTCTTCACCAAGGGTGTGGGCCTCCGGGTCTCACTCCCAAGTTAGTGCTCCTTTAATAATCACACTTTGTTAATTCTCCTTAACAGGGGTTCCTGGCAAGTCAGTTCTCCCTCAGGCCTTCGGTTTCCTCACCTACAAGATGAGAGGGCTGGACCCGGTGGCATCACCCCCGCCACCGCCCTCCTTTTTTTTCCCATCGCCGCTGCGCACAGGGCCGCTCTATGCAAGCCGCAGCGGCCCAGGCAGGGGGTTCGGGAGCCTAGGCAAGGAACCCCCGAGCCTGGAGAGCTGGACCAGGAGCGCCCCTCAGCGCCGACCCCGCCAGGACGCCAGTGGAGCTGGCAGCCGAGTCTGCCACTCCCGCCCTCAGAGCCGCGGCGGCGGGCGCAAAAAGCCGCAGCGGCGGGGGCAAAAAGACGCGGCGGCCGGGGAAAAACTCGCGGCGGCGGGGGCAAAAACCACGGCGGCGGGGGCAAAAAGCCATGGCGGCAAAAAGCGGCGGTGGCGGGGGCAGAAAGCTGCGGTGGCGGGGGCAGAAAGCTGCGGCGGCGGGGACAAAAAGCCTAGGCAGCGGGGGCAAAAATCCGCGGCGGGAAAAAGGCACAGCGGCAGGGGCAAAAAGCCGCGGCGGCGGAGGCAAAAAGACGCGGCGGTGGGGGCAAAAAGCCGCAGTGGGAGAAAGCCGCGGTGGCGGGGGCAAAAAGACGCGGTGGCAGAAAACCGCTGAGGCGGGGGGCAAAAGGCCGCAAAAGCCGCGGCGGTGGCAGGGGCAAAAAGCCGCAAAAAGCCGCGGCGGCGCGGGCAAAAAACCACAAAAAGCCGCGGCGGCAGGGGCAAAAAGCTGCAAAAACCAGCGGCGGCGGGGGCAAAAAGCCACGGCGGCGGGAGCAAAAAGCCGCGGTGGTGGGGTAAAACGCCGCGGCGACGGAGGTAAAAAGCCCCGGTGGGGGTAGCAAAAGGTCGCAAAAAGCAGCGGCGGCGGTGGCAAAAAGCCTCGGCGGCGGGGGCAAAAAACCGCGGCGGCGGCAAAAAGCCGCGGCCGGGGGAAAAAACCCGCGGCGGCGGGGGCAAGAAGCCGCGTAGGCAAAAGCCGTGGGGGAGGGGGCAAAAAGCCGCGGTGGCCAAAATCTGTGGCGGCGGGGGCAAAAGGCCACGGCGGGGGCAAAAGGTCGCGGCGGGGGCAAAAGGTCGCGGCGGGGGCAAAAGGCCGCGACGGGGGCAAAAGGCTGCGACGGCAGGGGGCAAAAAGCCGCGGCGGTCGGGGGAAGAAAGCCATAAAAAGCCGCGGCGGTGGGGGAAAAAGCCGCGGCGGCAAAAAGGCGCAGTAGGAGAAAGCTGCGTCGGCGGGGGCAAAAGCCACGGTGGGAGAAAGCCGCGGCGGCGGGGGCAAAATAGTGGAAATGGGGTAGAAGGCGGCACAGCTTGGCATTGCTGGAGTGTGATGTGATAGGAAAAGTGCAGTCGAAGACAAAAAAAGATGTAAATAGGCTTAACTTAGTGCAGCTAAGAACCCAGATGTTATCTTGAGGGTATTAACTAATAAGCAGTTTAAATCAGAATGGCACATTCTGATTTGTTTTTTGTATGTTCACATTTGGCAGGCATAGATACTGTTTGAAGAGAGGAAAGTCAATAGATAGAGGTAACAAACTTAAATATGTGCCAAGTCTAGAAACAAGAGACTAAGGGGATAAGGACTTTTCAAAATAAAATGCAAGATTTGAAAACTGATTGGCTGGGGGATGAGGAAAAGGCAGGTCTTTAAGGTCAATCCCTGTTTTGCTTTAAGTTGTTAGGGGGTGGTTTTATCACATATTGTAGAATATATCATTTCAGTTTTGAACATCTTGAGTTACACTGTCCTAACATATCTTATGAATTTGATTTTCTTCCCTGGGAAGCTAATATTTCAAAAACTTAAAGAGTATAGATTTCCAACTTGTGTCCAATTTATAAAATTATCTCTAGGCTGCTGGTTTCAGGAGGAGGCTCATGAATATTCTATTTGCAGAGAATATATCAGGAGTTAACAACAGCGTCAATATTTGTGGAGGACCAGTTAACTAAGCCACCTCTTAGTGTCTTTAGATGGGAAATCTTAGCTGAAGATATTCAATAATGAACCAACAGTTACTAAAAAATTCAATATTTAAGTATATTTCATTGTAATTAATTTGAAATTAAGTAGCCATATACAGCTAGTATTTACTACATTGAACAATGCAAATAAGAGGACAAAATTAATAACCATCTCTAATACCACATGCCAAAATCCTCATCAATTTATTCTAGCTAAAGGAGTTTATCAGAAGCAGCAATTGAAAGCACCAACTAAACCAGCTGGGGTTAATTCACTGTCATTCTCTCAGAACCATCTATTCTCTGAACAAAACAAGTAGAAGAGTTAATTGTGAATCTCCATTTTCCTTGCCTATTTTAAGGTTTTGATGTTGACACTAATTTGTGAAATCCTTCCTGTGGTGTGATATTTCGTTTTCCTTGCTTTTTGTTAGGACAAGAATGCTTCAGCTCTTAATTTAAAATTATGTTTCTCCCTCCTAGGTTGAGTGAACTTAGAATGCATTCTCTGACATATCCAAGTTTTTGTTAATATGAATTTGGGGGGAAAAGCATACTAAATTAGCTAAGACTCCTTATTCTAGGCTTGACCCTGTGTTCGACATCTTTTGAATTTGTAGTTGCATAGGCTGCTCTCTGACACTGGTTAGTGATCTGGAAGCTATATTAACGTTAGGGGAGGTGGTGTATGAGCATTAGAGGTATCCTTGCAAGGAAAGACTTGTCTTATCTCAATACGTCTTTTTTTTGCACACAAGAAAGTCAATGTTTGAGTCTTCTAAAATCTTCCTATTTCCAAGTTGCAAAGTACCATCAATTCCTAAACAAAGATCTAATTTTTGAGTCAGAGACGTGGCAAGGTAGTGAATCACCATTATAATTTAACAATCTTCAAGATAAAATTATCTCTCTGATATTTAGATTTTGCCTAATTATGAAGATATTTGGGTGTTTCGTTAAGAATGGAAGACTCTAGTCTCTTGAGCAGAGACTATAAAGGCCTCAGATGATCATTTATAATTTTATGCTCTTTTCTTTAACACCTTCAACACAGTTGGAAGCAGCCAATATTCCCCAGAGTTGTTGTGTTTTTTAAACCAAATGCATGGTTCAGTGGTAGAAAACTGGGCTGATCCAAGCTGTTTTCAGTAAACACTTCATTTCAGGTGACCTATTTCATATTAAATAATCTCTAGATCCTGTCTTCAAAACTAACTAGATCAGATAACCCACCCTAGATTTTCCCCTTTTAGGGTCTGTTAGCTGCAGTCACTTTTGTGAAAATGATTACAATGAAAAGATAGAGTTGTAGATGGGGAAAATGTTTTGACTAATTTAAGCATACTGGTATTTAATATGAGAAGTTAAGTTATACACATTTGAAAATTATAATGGAGTCTCTTGCCTGAGCTTTAAAAAAAAATAGCGTTTAGGCTAAAAAGGGAACTGCTACCTCTCCTAAAATCAGAAAGATGTTACAGTAATTCTCCATTCTCTAGAATTATCAGGAAGCACCTTTGTGATGATTTACTTTTGTTCTTGGGAGTGTGAGCCTGTGTAGTCGTGGAGCCATCAATTAGAATGATGGCTTTCTGATCCCAAAGTCATTCGTTCTGAAAACAATATTTTTCATAAATTTGAAAGTGAGAAGTTTTGATCTTGCCATTCCCAAGTAACTCTCTTAATAAGAGGCATCAGCATGCTTCAGTGACAGCTGTCACCTTCCAGTGCTGAGAGTCATCTTTGAGTTCTCCATTTCACTCCCTACACTCCAATTTAGCTGCAGTTCTCTTGGCCAGTCCTATGAAATACATCCATGGCCTAACGACTTCTCACCACTAATACCACTCATACTAACAGCATTCTCACCTAAGTCACTACCTTTTTTCTCTGGATTACAATAGCCTCCCAATTTATTTGCTCACATGACCTACTTATTCTACACAGTGCACCAGATACACCCCTTTGAAATGCAAACACAATCATGTTATTCTCTGGTGAAATTATCTCATATATTCCTATCGCATTTAAAATTAATTCAGAATCATCCCATGATTATCAAAACCCTACATGCTCTTCCACAACATGGTTTACTTCCAAGTTATCTCTTCAACTTTTTTTTCACTGTACTGAATTGGTGACTAATAGTCATATTTTTGTTTTTGCTCAAAAAGTCTTGACTTGTAAATTTTTCAGATTCTCCTTTATCCACAGGTAACTCTTTCCTCATAAGGTGAATTGCTTGCTCCCTGAGATCTGCTCTCAAAGATACCCTTCATTTTCTACCTCATATTAATAACTTTAATCATTCATTATTCCATTACTGTGCTCTATAGTGTATACCATTTCTGTTCTTTGTCATGTTATTAACTAAATTATTTATTTGTTCCAGTAACGTATTCCATAAATATTGTACACATAAAAATTATGTTATTT
The DNA here is from genome assembly GCF_028858775.2 of Pan troglodytes. Taxonomy (NCBI): domain Eukaryota; kingdom Metazoa; phylum Chordata; class Mammalia; order Primates; family Hominidae; genus Pan; species Pan troglodytes. The sequence continues at coordinate 40,628,213 of NC_072417.2, forward strand.
TCATTGCTGTATGCTCAGCTGCCCAATAACAGTTTGAGGATTAACATATTTGTTAAATGCACAAATACATTCTTTCACAAATATTAGTATAATAATTTTATATTAAACTCCCTCTATACTTACAATATGAATTAGATAATTCAGAATAAACATTCCATTGGAAAAAACTAAACAATTTGTTATAAAACATCCTTAAAAGCATCAGAAAGTTAATACAGCAACGAAGAATTACAGGACCAAATTAAGAATGGTATGGAAGCCTGTTTGTGGGGCTTATGTTTGAGTTATCTCTTTACTTAGAGTGACTATAAATCTCAAAAGAGAACTAAATGGATAAATAACCATATGTACTAACATGGTAAGGGTATTTAAACATCTCTTAGTAATTGAGAAAATTGAAAGAAAAAAGAGAAAGGGAGAAAGAGAAACAGAATGAAAGGGATAATGAAGGAGAGAAATAAGAGAAAGGAAGAGGATGAAAAGTAAAAAGGAGGAGGAGGGGGAGGGAGGAAGAAAGAAAGGTGAAAAGAAAGAATGGTAAAGTTTTTAACAACATAATTTAACTTTCTAGAATATGAATGTTGGTCTATTTGATGATGTCCCACAGATTCATTAGTCTCTGCTCATTTTTTATCTGTTTCTCAGAGTCAATATTTTCCATTTTCTTATCTTGAAGCTCATGACTTCTTCTGTGTGTGCGAATATACTCTTAAATCCTTCTGGTAATTTTAAAATTTTTATCATTGTAGTTTTCCACTCCAGAATTTCTGTTATCTCTTTGTTGATAGTCCTACTTTTTAATATTTTTTCTGATTCCTTTATTTCTTTGTTTCTGTTTTCCTTTTGACATTTGAGTATAATTAAGAGAGTTGTTTTAAAGTCCTTGTCTAGTAAGTTTGATGTCTGGGTTTCCTTAGAGATATTTTCTGTCAATTTATTTTGTTCCTTTGAATGAGCCATACTTTCCCATTCTTTGTATGCCTTGTAACTTTTTGAAAACTGGACATTATAATAATTATAATTACTATGTGGTTACTCTGTAAATCAGACCCCCCCCCCCACAAACACACTAATGTTTTGTGGTTTTAAGTTTTATTTACTTATTATTGTTAAGGTTTTAATTTTTAGTGAAATTTTCCAAAGTGATTTACAAAACTGTTTGCTTTATAAGGTGTGGTCACTGGAGTCTTTTTGTTTCCTTAACAAATGTTAAGCTAATGTTTTGACAGTGATTTTATTGTTTGTCAGGAACTAAGCAAACAGGCAAATACAACAAAAAAAGAAAAACAAGGAATAATTATCCAGCAAAATATGTCTCTAGGCCATGCAGACTGGCTTTGTGCTGGGTTCTTTAATGCCGGCACAAAGTGTGTGTTTACTCTTGCACTGAGTGAAGTTCAAGTTCACACTTGCACAGAGCTTGCACTGAGGGGAGGGATCAGCCAAGGTAAAAGTGTAGGGTCTTCTTATGACATTTGTCAGCATGTGGCTAAACCTATGCATACACGTGACTTTCTAGACTCTCCCATGTACGTGAATGATTTTGAATGTCTTAGTTTTCCAAATACTCTTCTCCAACTTTTCTTGCTGTGCTGAAGGTGATCTACTATATGTGTAAACTTTAATTTTTGCCCTAAGCATCTGTGGTTTGTTAGGTCTCCTTGCAGAGTTTCTTAATAATGTCCATTCCTTATCTCTTCTGTATTCTAGCAACACAGAAAAAAAAAACCTTTCATTAGTCCTTTAGGTATCCCCCAGACCAGTCAGAACAGACACATAATAATTTGTGGGTAAGATCTTCTCTTGTTCCTTTGAACCATGGACCAGGGTTCCTCACTGGGAACGTGGGCTTCTGACACTTCAAAACTGCCAATTTGTGGGGCAAAGGCAAGTTAAAAATGTCATAAAGTTTTCAAGTTGTCTTTTTCTTGAGTGTGCTTTCACTTGGTTGTTGTAATCTTTTGACCATTTTCCAGAGTTTTGGAAAAGTTTATTCGGACAGTTTCTCTTAGTTGTGTGATGTTTCTGTGGGGAAATGAAAGATTGCAGCTGTCTCCACTGCCATTTTGCTGATGCTCCTCTTTTGTCAATTTTTGCTTCATGTTATTATGCTTTGTTATTAGCTCATGTATTAGTTTTCTAGGGCTGCCATAACCAAGTAACACAAACTGGGTGCCTTGAACAACATACATTTATAGTCTTATAGTCCTGGAAGCTAAAAGTCTGAGCTTGAGGTATCAGCAGGGATGGTCCCTTCAAGGGCTATGAGAGAAAGTCTGTTCTATGCCTTGTTTCTAGCTTCTAGTGGTTTAGTGGCAGTCTTTGGCATTCCTTGGCTAATCTCTGCCCTCATAATTACATAGTACTCTCCCTGTGTGTATGTCTCCCTCTACTCAAATTTCTTCTTTTTATAAGGACATCAGTCATATTGAATTCAGGCTCATCTGATTTTATCTTAACTTGATCACCTGCGAAGAACCTATTTCCTAATGAGGTCATATTCAGTGGTTAGGATTTCAGCATCTATATAAAGGAAACAATTTAGCTCCTATCTGTGCATACATGATTGTAATGCTATGTCTTCCAAAAGCGTTGACCCCCTTATTACTACAATATAAATTTTTAAAATACTATTCACATTTTTAATAGTCTATATCATGTGTTATGAGTATAATGAGTTCAGTGCATACATGATTGTAATGTTATGTCTTCCAAAAGTGTTGACCCCCTTATTACTACAATATAAATTTTTAAAATACTATTCACATTTTTAATAGTCTATATCATGTGTTATGAGTATAATGAGTTCAGTGTTCTTATGATTGCTCTTTGCATGATATTTTTTGTCATCTTTTTACTTTCAATCCGTTAGTATCCTTGCATCTCAGTGTATATTGGGATCACTTGTTTTAATCCAGTCTGACAATCTCTGCCTCTTGATTGGACTTTAATCTGCTCACATTTAATATTATAATTGGTATAATTCTATTTATGTCTGCCATTTTACCGTTTGTTTTGTATATTTCCCAAATATTTTTCTTTATTGCTTTATTTTGCAATGAATGAATATTTTCTAAAACAGGGAACTTTAGATTGCTAATGAATTATTTTACTATATATTTTTGAGAATTTTTGTTGTTGTTGTAAGTTTATCATATAAGTATATGGAAAATTAATTATTCAAATCATCTTCCAATTTATACTAGTAAACTTTTAGTAATACATAGAAACATGATTCTTTCACAAATCTCTTTTATTTCCTCCATTTTAAAGTATTATCACTTTACACATTACATCTATTAAAGTTACAAAGCCAACAATACATTTTAGTAATTATTACTTTACCATCCAGAGGGATTACCTTAACACAATACATTTTTCTTCCAACTACCTCCTTTTTGATGCTACTGGAAAATATGTTATAGACATGTTACATTTCTACATGTCAAATATTCAGCAATACATTATCCACATATTATTATTATTATCATTGAGACGGAGTCTCCCTCTGTCGCCCAGGCTGGAGTGCACTGGCACAATCTCCGCTCACTGCAAACTCCATCTCCCGGCTTCATGCATTCTTCTGCTTCAGCCTTCTGAGTAGCTGGGATTACAGGCGCCCGCCATCACGCCTGGCTAATTTTTTGTATTTTTAGTAGAGACGGGGTTTTACTGTGTTAGCCAGGATGGTCTCGATCTTCTGGCCTCGTAATACACCCGCCTCGGCCTCCCAAAGTGCTGAGATTACAGGCATGAGACATCGTGCCCGGCCGTTATACACATATTATTTTATAAACAATTTATGATAAAGAGAAAACTTGCATTTATACTGTCTTTTATAATGTTAATATTACCTATACCGGTGCTTTTTTAAAAATGTGGATTCAAATGACAGTCTTGTGTAACTTGCTTTTAGCCTTAGGAATTTATTTTAGTTTTTTTTTTTTTTTTTTTTTAATATGGTAGGTCTGCCAGCAACAACTTCAGTTAATATTTCTGTTTATCTGGGTAAGTCTTTGTGTTATCTTCATTTTTGAAAAATAATTGCTGGATAAGGAATTGGTGGGTGACAGTTTTTTTTTCCTTTGCATCTTTTGACTATATTATTCTACTGCCTCTTGCCTTCCATTGTTTCTGTTAAGTCAGCTGTTACTCTTAAAAAGCATAGGTGCTCAAAAAGTAAACATGTGCATGAATATTTACAGCAGTAATATTTATACAGTCAAAAAGTGGAAACAATCCTTATGCTTGTTGACTCATAAATGGACACCCAATTTCCAGCTATAACAAAGAATGAAGTACTTATACATGGTATAATATGGGTGAAATTTGAAAGCATTATGTTAAGTTCACTGAAGGACAAACATTACTTGATTTTATTCACATGAAATATCAGGAATCGGCAAATCAATTGGGATATAAATCAGATTAGTGGTCATTAGGGCTCAGGGAAGCAGAATAGGGTGTAACAACTTTATGCATAATGGGTTTTTGGAAGGGACATGATGAAATTGTCCTGGAACATTGTGAATATACTAAAAGCAATTGCATTGTATGTTTTAAAATGGTTAAGTTATTAATTTTATATTATGTGATTTTTGCCTTAAAAAACAAAAAAGAGAAAATAGCCTTACTCTATATACAAAAAACTCAAGATGTGTTATAAATTTATATGTGAAATCCAAAATACTATAATACTTAAGGAATAGCTAAGTAGAATAACACTAAAATTTAACGTAATGAAATATTTCCTTAAAAAAGAAAAAGGCACAGTAATTAAAAAGGGAAATATAGTTAATATTTCTCTCTCCATTAAGCATGCCATTAACTGATTAAAAAATCAATCTGCAATTATGTAAACTACATTTTCTGAAACCATAAAGAAAATAAGAAATGAAACGGGATTTGGGAAAAAAATCCAAAGGTACAGTCGACTACACAAAAAAAGCTTAGTCTCATTAATCATTATGAAAATGCAAATTGTAACTGAAATAAGATAAAACTACAATTCAAAGAGAAAGCCTAAAATTTCAACCCCCCAAAAATTCTGGGTTTTGCAGAGCTGGGATGGAATAGGGCTCCTAACCTTACAACAATGTAATAACCAAACTAACTTCAAAGTCATGACTTTATTTTCATAGCAACCAGGTTGCCAAGAACTGAGTCAAAATGTGAGGGAAAGCAAGCATCTGCAAGGAGAAAGAGGACAGATGCACTTACATAGGACAGATGCAAATAGACACCGCTGTGACAAGTAAAGCTGGAATAACCAATAAATTCCTAAGGACAAAGTGGGGCTGGTCAGATTGGGAGACGGCTGACAGCTGCAGAAGTTGGGAAAGATCCATCATCGTGAAAACTTTTCCCCCACAAACCCACTGCGATCTCTCAAGCAATTGATAAGGAATCCAAGAGAGTCTGTATGTGATACAGATCAGGGAGAGCAGAACACTTGGGAGCTGACCAGGTCTTGGGGGCCGAGCCCTTATGAATGGGATTAGTGCCTTTATAAAAGAAGCTCAATGGAGTTCTTGTGTGCCTTCCACTATGTGAGGACATAGAAAGAAGGCACCATCTATGAACCAGGAAATGGGCTCTCATCAACACTGAATTTGTGAGCATCTTGACCTGAGATCTTACAGCCTCAAGAAGTGTGAAAAAAGAAATATCTGTTGTTTTTTAGTCACCCAGTTCATGTTATTTTGTTATAAGAGTCCAAATAGACCAAGATATTCCACTTAATATGTAGGGGAAGGTAACAAAATTTGACACACCTAGAATACTCCTGATGCTGGAAGTATGAAAACAGGAAAAACAAAACAAAACTGCTCTTGAAGGTGAAGGAGGAATATCACTGAGCTCACCAACACAGCCAGGAAAAGAACAGAAGTGTGAGAAGTCTACATTCCTGAGATCCTGAGAAAAAGTACCTGCATAAGACTGAGATGAAATTACCTACCCTAGTTATAATTGAAATCCCAAAAAGAAAAGAGGAAAAAATAATGGAGCAAAAGAAATATTTTTCAAAATAACTGCCAAAAATATTCTAAAAGAAGTGACAGAAAATCAAACTTCAGATATAGGAAACTCAGAGAATGTCAAATAGAACAAAAATAAATAAGAATTACATCTTGGAAAATCTTTAAAAAATCAACTCTAAATTTTATATCTTGCTCCAAATATATAGAGATATAAATAGGTTATCATCAAGATATGGAGAAAGCCATATCATGGAAACAGTAAAATAAAGCTGTGGAAGGACTACATTGATATTAGACACAACAGAGTTCAGAACAAGAAATAGTATCAGAGATGAGAGATAATAGATAATATAATAATCAATTCTCAAGAAGATGTAAACATCCTACTAATTAGGGTATGCAGCTAACAACAGAACCTCCAAATACATGAGGTAAAACATGAAAGAAATCAAAGGTGAACTAGAAAAATCCAAAATTATATTTGCAGACTTCAAAACTTTTGTCTTAGTAAGGGACAGACTAGGCACAAACTCAGTAATCATATGGAAGATAAGAACAATATCACCAACAAGACATCCAATCTTCAATGGCAGATACTCTTTCCTTTCAAGTGAAAAAAAAACAGTATGGCATAGTCTCTAACAAACCCAGAATTTCTAATGTTTGCGGTCTTCCTTCCTTCTTTCCATCTTCCTTTCTCTTCTCTTCCCTTCCCTTCTTCCTTCCTTTCTTCTTTTCCTCTTTCTTTTCTTTTTCTTTTCCTTTCTTTTTCTTTTTTCTTCCTTCCTTCTTTGCTTCCTTCTTCCTTTCCTCTGATTCTTCCTTCCCTCCTCCCTCCCTTCCTTTCTCCCTCCCTTCTTTTCTTCCTTCTTTTCTCTTATTCTTTCTTTCTCACTTCCTTGCTTTCTTTCTTTTTTCTCCCGTCCTCCCTCCCTCCTTTTCTTCCTTCCTCCCTCCCTTCCTTTCCTCATTTTTCCTTCCTTCCTTCCTTTTCCTCTTTATTTTCTTTCTTTGCCTTCCTCCCTTTTACCATTCTCTCTTCCTCCTTTCCTTCCTCCCTTCCTCCTTCCTTTCTTTCTTTCTCACTTTCTTTCTCTCTCTGTCTCTTTCTTCTCTTTCTTTCTTTCTTTCTTTCTTTTCTTGTGTTCTTTCTTTCTTTTTTCTCCCTTCCTGCCTTTATCCCTTCCTCCTTCCCTCCCTTCCTTCCTTCTCTCATTTCCTCCTTCTTTTCTTCTTTCTTTCCTTCCTTCTTTCCTTCCTTCTTTTTACTTTCTTTCCTTTTCTTTCTTTCTCTTTACTACAATTCATATTATCTAAAAAAAATTAAGACAGGGATGAAGAAAAATAAAGAACACTTTAATCTGCAGGTAAATAGATTATGTCTGCTGTAGACAAAGGATGGCCTCCCAAAAATGTTCATGTCCTAATTCCCAGAGTCTAGCATACAAATATGTTAGGTTACATGGCAGAGGAAAATTAGATTTCAAGTGAAATTAAGGTTGCAATAAAATGATGGAGAGATTATCTTAAATGGTTGGGATCAATGAAATCACAAGCTTCCTTATAAGTGAAAGAAGAAGGCAGAAGAAAGGCAACCATGGAGGTGGTGGCATAAGAAATTACTCAACATCACTGACTTTTAAGATACAAGAACGAGGACCCAGCGTGGTGGCTCAAGCTTAATCCCAGCCCTTTGGGAGGCTGGGGTGCGTGGATCACGAGGTCAGGAGATCGAGACCATCCTGGCTAACATGGTGAAACCCCATCCCTACTAAAAGTACAAAAAATTAACTGGGCATGGTGGCATATGCCTGTAGTCCAAGCTACTCAGGAAGCTGAGGCAGGAGAATCGCTTGAACCCGGGAGACAGAGGTTGCAGTGAGCTGAGATCTTGCCACTGCACTCCAGCCTGGGCGACAGAAGGAGACTCTATCTCAAAAAAAAAAAAATAAAGAAAAGAAAAAGAATGAGGTCATGTTCCAAGGAATAAAGGTGGCCTCTGCATGCTGAAAAAAATAAAGTACATAGACTCTGCCACAGAGCCCTCAGAAAGCCTGCAGCCCTGCCCAAAACTTGATGTTAGCCCTGTGAGTCTCATTTAAGGCTTCTGAACTCCAGAACTGTAGGCTTAACAGTCACTTTATTGTAAGATATGAATTTCGTGATAATTTGTTACAGCAGCAAGAGGAAGTTTATATAGTAATTGTATCATGAAAATGAGAACCATAATTTACAACTGCTTTTAATACTGCACTTGGATGTTTGAAATCAAGTACATGGAAATGACCTCTGTGTATGAGGGAGGATAGCAAATTGATGCCAAAATAACGCAAATACAATCTTACACTCTTTTCTATGTAGGTTTCATTTAATCTTTGAAATTAAAATGAAATTAAAGAATTATGATATTTTGACGAGATTAGACTAAAATGAACAATTACAAATAAGAACTTACTTGTATTTTTTATATGGTCAATAAAGAAGTGATAGTGGAAAAAAACAAGGTCAAATGAAGGTGATGATTTAGGAAGTTGGAAAGATAGCCTAAACTACAAAATGGTATATAACTAGTGAACACTTAGACACACTGATTGATGAACTTCAGCTTTTGCATTGGTGAGAGCATAAAATGAAAGCAGCTGAGGTTTGCAAATTTGCAATCTCCTTGTGGAAAAACAGGTGAAAACACATCTCAGCCTAATAAGATTTATCTACTAAAGAGTCAAGACTTGATCCATTTGTCCTTGTAATTCAAAAGCTAATTGAAATACTGATTTGATATATTGTCTGAACAACCGTTGCTGATTATCATCGCATACCTGCCATTCTCTTTTATCTGATATCTAAAATATTTGGTAATTCCTGGACTTTCTCTTTTCAAACCCAGTACGGTTTAATTTCAATCTTAGAACAGTTGTCTTTGAGAAATTCTTCCCTCTACTGCATCAGTGAATGGGCATAGCATGGTTACGTACATACTATCACCACAGAGAACATTTGTTGAATTAAAGCCAAAGTTTAAAGCAACAGCTTTAACTCACTGGTTTTACTAATGTTTTCCTCCCCAATAGCCACAACAATATTGATACCCTCACACCTTTTAACATAAAGCTTGGTGTTGTCTATTTTTCAGGTGCTGTCATCTATATGATCTCAGTATTTTAAAAATCAGCTTCCAGCCCATATGGTGGCTCATGCTTGTAATACCAGCAGTTGAAGAGGCTGAAATGAGAGGATTCCTTGAGCCCAGGAGTTCAAGAGAAACCTGGGCAACATGGCAAGACCCCGTCTCTATCAAAAGTTAAAAAAAAAAAAGGTGGGCATAGTGATGTGCACCTGTTGTCCTAGCTATTTGGGAGGACAAGGTGGAAGGATTGCTTGAGCTTGGGAGGTTGAATCTACAGTGAGCAGTGATTGCACCACTGCACCCCAGCCTGGGCAACAAAGCAAGACCCTATCTCAAAAAATATATATAATAAAAATAAAAATCAGCTCTCATTGATTTCTACATAAATATGCACAGGTGATGTCCATGTAGACATAAATAATAATATATCTGACAATGGGTCCATATGATCTTCAAAATGTAAAATGCCTATCTGTGTAATTGACTGCTTAGTCTCATTAATGTATATAGATTCAATTCTACTTTCTTGTTCTAGATAAATTATATAATCTAGCTTTTCATTTCACTTACTTACTGATAACAACAGGAAGAATGACAAGATATCTACTCTGGAAAATTACTCTGGTAGAAGTAAAGATGAAACAATGATAGAATTGCATGGAAAACTAGAAAAAAGTATGGTCTTCTGATATTCTATCACATCATATACAAAAGGCCTCATAAAACTCAGATATTTTATCTAAAAATGTTATTTTCATCTTAGGGATGATCAAAGCATGAGACTAGAATTGTATTACAATGACTCTCACAAGCACATGTGCTAAAAAGGAGGGGAAAACATCATTACTGATATTTTAAACGTATGTTTTACTTTCCATCAACATGAACCTCAACTTGATATGATGCAGATGGAAGGAAATCACCCATAATTCCATATGAAGAAGGCCTGTGATATTTTATGAGAAAATAAATACAGAAAATGCTAACAGAAACCCTATTAAGCATTAAGCTTTATGGAGCAAAGACAAATCCAGTGGTGAAAGATACACACTTGAGTTCTGTTTGTTGTCTTGGAACAATATGGTTTAGAGGTGACTGGTGGGTGAGGAGAACATATGCAAGTTCACCAAACAGAAAAGCTGAATGAGGCAATGCCTCTTCCTGACCATATCTCTTACTCAGATACCTATATAATTTATTGTCCAGTAAAGGGTATATTTAAAAATCATATTAAAAGTCATGCAATGTAGTTGTCCAGGGAAATCAAGACTTAACAGTCTCACTCTGACAATAATGAATAGGGGGATTCCCTCAAGATAGACTAGGACATTAGCCCACACTGGCAGGTAGTAGTACCAGAAAAGAACCCATGGAAAATCTTTACCTTATGCTTGAGATAGGGACCAGGCTAAAGTGAAAGCCAGATATAAAATTTTATCTAAAATATATCCACAATTGAAGAAAATATGTGGTGTACAGGCATAGAATGTCTTTACTGGATCATTGAAATAGTAAGATAAATTCAAATTTTTACATTGTTTTCTTTTCCTCCAGTTAGGGCTTGAGGTTTGTCTCTGGAGAGTGGCTGTCAATTGGAGCCCTGCCTTTCTGGGGTTCTGGGCAGGGGGTTGTGGATGCTTAACATGTGCCTTTCACAGGACACTTCCTTACCCCAGCAGTGGCCAGGTGTGCATTCCACGACCAGGCCTCCCTCTCACAGAACATCTGTTGAGACTAGGAGATGCCTGGTGACTGTTGCCTGACCTGTGTCCTGTGTATTTCTGACAAGAGCCACTCTCAGAGACCCTGGCCAGGTGGAGAGTTAGGTTCCAGTGTAGGTCAGCTCAGACACATTGAGGCCACAGGACGAAACATGGGAAATCACAGAAGTGGTTTTATTACTCACAGATCCAGAGAGAAGAGGGTAGCTGAGAAGAGGGTTTAGCTGTGTCCACAGCCAAATCTCATCTTGAATTCCCACATGTTGTGGGAGGGAACAGGTTGGAGGTAATTGAATCATGGCGGCAGGTCTTTCCCATGCTGTTCTTCTGATAGTGAATAAGTCTCACAAGATCTGATGGTTTTATAAAGGGGAGTTTCCCTGCACAAGCTCTCTTGTCTGCTGCCATGTGAGACGTGCCTTTCACCTTCCGCCATGATTGTGTGGCCTACCCAGCCATGTGGAACAATGCATCTATTAAACCTCTTTCTTCTGGAAATTACCCAGTCTTGGGCATGTGTTTACCAGTGGTCTGAAAATGGACTAATACAGTAGCACACCTCATAGGGCTGAACAAAATGGGGAAGACGAGTGGGGAGCAAGAGAGAGAAAAGGGGTCTGTGGGACTCCAGCCTTTATTGGGCCCAGAACATCACCCAAATAAGTTTTCCACGGGGCTCTAGTCAGTGGGGTGAGTGCCAGCAGGCATATTTCTTGGCTCCTGCTGCAACTGAGCAGGTCACTCTGGCGTTTGGGAGCTGTCCATGTGGGCTGTGAGGTCTGTGGGGTGAGTCAGGTAGGTTGTATCCAATGGTTCCATAGCGGGTAGTCACCAGGAGGAGGCAACTGTGTAGGGTCAATATCTGGGCCAGCCACACTGAGGAACTGTGAGGGTTAGAACTGGAAATTGTCAAGGGAATCTGAACCGAGCTACCATATGAGAGAGTTCAACTTACGTTCAATGTGAATGCCATGGCAATATTAAAAGGTAAGAATTCGCTCCATACGTGCTTGAGGTAAATAGGAGAAACCTAGAATTTATGCAAACAGTAAGAAGTTTGGATGCGTTTTCTGTCACATATTTTAATACTAGCAGCATATTATATATGTCAATCCATCAGGCATTCAGAAGTACATGCTTATGAAAATTTTGTGCACCATCAGACAAAAGACAAGGGTAGAAGACAATTTTAACCCTATAAACACTAGTAAATTAAAAACAGAAGGACCTTTATGTCCTAATATATCTATATTGTGAAAGGCTGCCCTGTGAAATATGGGATTTCTTAAACATATTTTAAAAATCATAGGTGTCAGTACTTTTTAGAAATCCATTTAAATTTTCTCTTGCTACTTTACAATGCCTATTTATTTATTTAGTGGTTTTGCTGATTTTGATGTATATCCTAAACTTTACATTTTCTTTAAAGTATGTTTTATACTACTTTATGTAAAATGTTTCAGTATCTTCACATTCTCTCCCTGTCCTTTTGTTTTGCTCTTATATGGTGGCCTTGAGTCTTTTCTCTGGCTTTTCAAGCCTAGTAAGACTAAGACACTAAAGTAACTTTGCCCATGGTTTGGTAATGCCTTCTAAAGCACGTCCTAAGCTCTCGTGCATACAGGGGTCTCCTTTGAGCTCTATGCTTTTGAGATCCCATATACCTAAATTCCCGTACTCCCAATCAGTACTTCTCAGTTTTAGTTACTAAGTTTAAAAATGTATTTTAATAGCAAGTTAGTTGAGTGCACTCTTACTTCTTTCTTTGCTGCTGGTATACGTGTATATTTCCTTAAATGAATCTTGGAATTTATTTAAAAATTTTAAATTATACTAATGAAACTGTATATTGTTGTGAATTCATAGGTGATTTTGGAAAGAATTTGTCTTTATGATACTAAATCCTTTTTATCCAAGAATCATATGTGCCTTTATATTTATTCCAGTCCATATTTATATCACTAAGTATATAGAAATGTAGATACATACAGCTGTAGTCATAGATAGATACAAATATAGATATAACATGTTAAATCTATATCTATCCCATATAACATATATACATGTTATATGTGTGTGTATATATATATATGTTTGTGTTATTAAAGAGCTCCCTTAAAATTTTTCTTATATTTCCTATATAATTTTAGGTTGAGCTTGAATTTTCCTTGTATAAACAAGCAAATATTTATACTAGTTTTAATACTGAGATTTAGACATTCTATCTTATTTTAGCATTGAATATTTTCACAATTATTATATTATCTAATAAGAATGTAACTGTTAAAAATATTTAAAATTTTACTTTTGAATTATTTTATTGTTGAATTTAAATTCCTTTAAGTATGATAGTAAATTTCTATTTTATGCTTTCTCTATGAATATGCAAATTAATCTATCCACTTCTCTATCTCTATGTAGTAACATATGAAAATCAAGCCTCTCTTCTTCTAATAGACATATACATGTTTGCATATAGAATATCAGACTCTTTATAGCATTTTAAATCTTTAAAGACATGAATATTACCTTTTAACAAATATATTTTAGCATGTACTGAGAATCCCCTATTTATTGTTTATTTGGGGTAATCAATATGATTATTAATATTATTGGATCACCAAATTTGGAATCACACTTTCATCCCCAAGGTAGATATTTGTTTTTATTTTTGCCAATTTCTTGTCTTACTGTTTCAAATATTGTTGGATATTATTTTTATTTTATTTGGCATTTTAGTATCAATATTTGTAAGTGATGTATTCTACATATTTTTTCTTCAATATCTGGTGGGTTTTATAATTACTGCTATATTGGATTTGTAGTAGACATTGACAAAAATTATTTCTGTATGTTTTATAGCTGTATGAAGGAATCCAATGTATTTTACCCCAAAATACATTTCCTTGATATATTTCAAAATGGCTATTCAGAAGGGCTGGAAATGCAAACTTAGCTGCAAAGCTGTCTTGGGGAGATTTGCATCTGTAGAGAATCTACTTTGATGCAGCCAGGCTTTCTCTGAGGTCTGCTAACTTGTCTGGATCTAGGAAAGGTTAGCTGAGCATCTGAGGTCTCCAAAGGTCTGAAACATTTTCTCTCTATTCTTTCTGAGGACTGCTCCCAGCGAGGTTTCACCTACGTAATAAGTCCACTGTTGCTAGTCAGGGTCCTTTTCTCACATAACCTTTTTTTTCCCCCTGTGATCCAAGACCCCATTCTTTCTGTAAACTTCATGTGGTAGATAAGCTTCTGCACCCAACTTGTGTCTGGGTCTCCATTCTAAGGGCTCCAGTGTACACACATTGCAGAATCCTGTATGCCTTTTCTACTATTTATCTGCCTCTTATTAGTGATTTTCAGGGAAACTTCAGAAGGCAAAAGGGTCATTCTCCTTTAGCCTATACTCAGACAAAATCCCCCAACATTTAACTGATTCCTAATAGCTTAAAATCACTTTGAAAAATCCATATATTTATAACCTTTTTCTTCCCTCTATGATTTCTGGTCAGCTTGGGTTTTGTTTTTTATTCCATTTACTTCATCCTCGAAAAGATCTATTTTATGTCTATTTATTCTCATTTATTGAAATTGAGAAAAGAAAATAACTTTCATGTGAGAAACCCAAGTCCTTTGAAATAATCAGGCCCAGAGAGTTATTCAAATGAGACAGCAGTTCTGTCCTGCTCCTCTTTGAGCTGTGTGTTCATCTAGGCTGCTTGCTGTTGCCACAGTAGCTATAAATTAACCAATAATGCCACACCAGACACTACAATCCACACCCAATAATAGTGTAACAGTGTATAGCCAGTCACTAATAATTGTTATTTCCATAAGCCAATGAGAATTTGTGACAAACCTCTTTGCATCATCCCACTTCTTATCCCTTTTTTGCCTTTAAGAAACTGCTTGTTGCAAAGCTCCAAATGGAGTTCATATCCAAGGATACTTGGGTCTGTTTCTTCCAGGCACCTGTCCTCATTGTGGCTCAAGTAAACTCTTTGAATTGCGTTTTGTGCTTCAGCCTCTTCCACTTAGATTAACAACATGCATTTGTGTCACCATGTACAGCAATTAAAATGTTTACACTTTTCCCCTTGAGGGCACTGATGTGTTTTCCTGAGCACTTGGAATAGCTACATAGTGTTTACTTTCTATATTATGGTTTCTCAACCTTGGTGTACTTACCTTTAGGACCAGAGGATTCTTTGTTGTGGGAGGCTCCCCTAGCAACGCTAGGTGATTCGTTTGACCTCTATATTTCACACCTGCACCAGTCTTGACATCCCCACAATAACCCTAGACATTGACAAATGTCTCCTGGGGAAAACTCTCCACCGGTTGACAGCCAAAGTTCTTGAAATATTGTAATTGTCAATTGAGTTTTTATGTTATCCAAAACAAATATTTTTCTTTGTTTTTAAACATCTACCTCCATCTACTTATCTACTTATTTTTATTTGTAACTTAATTCCATCAAGGAGAGAGAGTGCATTTTCTGTTATGCTAAATTTTTGAAGAATGTATTGATTTTTTATGACCTGATATAAGGATGATATGTAGATATTACATGTTTGTATTATCAAATTTCAGGGCGATAATAAAATAAATACTTATAATATTTATATTGTCACTTTATATTAGTTATTTTCTTTCTTCACTACAGGAGTCTTTCAACCTACAGGCTATTTTTCAATTCTAGGTTATCCATTAGATTTTGAAATGTTATGATTAAATATCTACTTCTCAAGCATTCATCTTTGCAAATGAATCAATCCCAAGCTCTTATAATGCACATCATATAAAGAGCAGATTAGTCAATATATGGTTCAGAAATAGTTATGTAACATCTATAAGAAAATTAAAAATTTAGATCCTTAACTCAGATAACAATAATCCAAATTAAAATTTGATTTAATTACATAATTTAAAATGACACCAGAATACTAGTAAAAATGTAGATAAGTTTATATAATCCTTTTTAGCTGTAGGACTTTATTAGCATAAATTCAAATACAGGAGTCAAAGTAAGATTGAGACCTATAGTCAAAGGTTAAAGTGTACACATTATAGGGGCATGATTAATCTAATTTAAAGCATAACGTGGAAAAATTGCAAAACATACATGTTACTGAATTAATTGTTAATATCTAATCATTAAGTGAGAACAAAGGTAAAGAGTAGCTACACACACGCACACACACACAAGTGCAATATTGTCAAATAAATGTGATGTTCAGCTACACTAGAAATCACACCTGTGTTTTCTCCACAGAAGAGTAAAGATTAAAAATCACAATAATATTTATTGTACATATGGAGGTAAAGATACTCAAAATATTACCCTAAAATACTTTTTTTTTTTTTGAGATGGAGTTTTGCTTTTATTGCCCAGGCTGGAGTGCAACGGGACGATCTTGGCTCATTGCAACCTCAGCCTCCCAGGGTCAAGTAATTCTCCTAGCTCAGCCTCCCAAGTAGCTGAGATTACAGGCATGTGCCACCACTCTCGGCTAATTTTTTGTATTTAGTAGAGACGGGGTTTCACCATGTTGGTCAGGCTGGTCTCGAACTCCTGACTTCAGGTGATCTACCCACTTCAGCCTCGGAAAATGCTGGGATTACAGGGGTGCGCCTGGCCAACTTTTTGATATATTTCAAGATGGCTACTCGGAAGACTGGAAATAGCTTCTTCTACAAGAATAGCTGAAAAGTTGTGTTTGTTGGGGAGATTTGCATTTGTAGAGAAAATCTGCATTGATATAGACAGGCTTTCCCTGAGATACTCCCTTGTCTGTGTTTAGGAAAGATTAACTGAGTCTGGCACGTTTACATTTCTAAAAACCATTTCCTATCTATACTTCCCAAGAAGAGGGCTGCTCCCTGTGAGGTTTCATCCTTGTAACAAAACCACCTCTGCTGCCAGGCTCCTCTTTCTTCCTTGTCGTCACTTGTCTTCCGTAAAGACTGATTCACCAACGTGCAGGTCTGTGTTTTCTGTAACCTCAAGACAGCATAGGCGTGTTGACTACCTTGCCTTTCCTGGAGTTTTTATATATATATTATATATTTGTATATCTATTTATAATATACAAATATTTGTATATATATTTATATATATTATGTAAACTCCAAGTGCATACTTGTGCACATATCTGTAAACCTTTTTTTCTGTTAATTTGAACATTATCAGTTTGTTTTATAGACTGAAATAATTAAAGCTTCAAGAGAAAAATTTAAACTTTCCTATAGAGAAAATATAAATATATAGGTGACAAATAATATTTAGAGTGTAAAACGCTTTTTAAAGGTATATTTGCAATTTATGTCAAAACATTTAAATATACATTTGTTACTTTAACTATAAAATTTCAAATAATTTAAGCTAAATACATAGTATATGCAGAAAATTTAGCAATATTTGTATGTAGCACCTTACTGTGCATTACTGTAACCAGCTGTCTAATATAAAGAACTAATTAAGGTAGCACCTACTTTTCAAATATCTCATTTTTTTCACAGACCTATTAAATAAGACAAATAACATATAAACTTCGTTTTTAAATTTACAGAATAGTAGTTTTCAGAAGATGGTTTATTTTAGCAAATTCCATCTTCCATTGTGCTATGCTTTTATGAGTACCAGCTGTTAACGGATAATATTTTACTGCTGAACCTATCATGTGTGATATAATTGCTCATTATGTGCCTTAAAACACAAGCAATATAGTTATTTTCAACTTGCAGGAGATTAAAATCTTATCAGCCATTTAAAAACTCTAGAGCTGTCTTCTTCTGGTTAATTATTTTAAACTTATACTTTTCTCTCTATGTTTTTAGTGAGTTGTCTTATCAAGGAGAAGAACTCAAGCTGATTATTCTTTTTTTTTCTCTTCCATCCACCTCACAGGTGTGTTTATAATTTCATTTCTCAGAAAATGTTCTTTCATATCCATCTTACAAGATGAGAGAGCTTTTAAAATCTTCCATTCGGATGTGATACGAGTAATGAAAATATTCCAGCTTCATGAATATGGTGATACAAATAGTTATCCGTCTAACCTCTTTCAGTGCCAAATGTATACTTTAGTCAGTGAATTACTCAGTTGACTGGTAATTTCTTCTGAAATCACAAATGAGAGGATCAGAGGTCTGGCTGTTGTCTGTACCGCACATGACTCCCAGTGCAGACAATTGTTTCTATGGAGCACAGACAGTTGAAAGGATTGACTTCCTGCCTAGCATAGTTTCTGTTGTGCTTCTTATCCTTCCTGTGGAGATTTCAGATTATCTGAATTGCTTTTCTATCTTAAGAAAAAACTCAACAATTCTGCCACCTGAGAGGAATGTAAACTGTAGTAAGGTAGCAGAACCAATCCGTAAAGTTTTTACATTGTTTATTGTAAAATGCAGCTTTGATGTCTCCATCACTAACCTTTTCTATCCCTCATTGCTCTTTCTTTGACTGCAATAGGATACCTCTAGGCAAATCTGTATTCCCGAGACAGAGTGCCGTTTTGGTTAGCTATAAGCACACTCAATGGTAGGCGGAAATACTAGTTTTTATCTACGGCGAAATTCCATTCCACTACACTCCATTCCACTACACTCCACTCCACGCTATTCAATTCCATTCCACCCCATTCCATTCCACTTCATTCCACTCCACTGCACTCCACTTCACCGCATTCCATTCCATTCCACTCCATTCCATTCCACTCCACTCCACTCCATTCCACTTCATTCCATTCCACTCCAATCCACTCCATTCCACTGCACTCCACTCCATTCCATTCCACTCCACTCCACTCCATTCCATTCCACTCCACTCCACTCCACTCCATTCCATTCCATTCCATTCAATTCCATTCCATTCCACTCCACTCAATTCCATTCCACTCCATTGCACTCCACTCCACTACATTGCATTCCATTCCATTCTAAATCCATTCCATTCCATTCCATTAAAAATCCATTCCATTCCCTTCCTTTCTTTCGACAGGATTTCACTCTGTCACCCAGGCTGGAGTGCAGTGCACAATGTCAGCTCACATTTCTTTTCACCATTCCATTCCAGGCCATTGCATTCAATTCCATTCCACTCCACTCCACTCCGTAGAATTCCATTCCTCCCCATTACATTCCACTCCACTACCTTCCACTCCACTCCACTCCATTCAATTCCATTCTACCCCATTCCATTCCACTTCATTCCACTCCATTCCACTCCACTTCACCGCATTCCAATCGATTCCATTCGACGCCATTCCATTCCATTCCATTCCATTCAATTCCATTTGATTCAATTTCATTCCATTTCACTCCATTCCATTCCACTCCATTCCACTCCACTCCACTTCATTCCACTCCACTCCATTCAACTCCATTCCACTGCACTCCAATCCACTCCACTCAACTCCAATCCACTCCACTCCACTCCATTCCATTCCACTCCATTCTACACCTTTCCGCTCCACTCCACTCCATTCCATTCCATCCCATTCCATTCCACTCCACTCCACCCCACTCCAGTACACTGCACTCCATTCCATTCCATTCCATAAGAATCCATACCACTCCGTTCCACTCCATTCCACTCCACGCTAATCCACTCCACTCCACTCCATTCCATTCCATTCCATTCCATTTTAAATCCATTCAATTCCATTCCTTTCTTTTGACAGGATCTCACTAGGTCACCCAGGCTGGAGTGCACTGCACAATCTCAGCTCACATTTCATTTCACCATTCCATTCCATTCCATTCCATTCCATTCCATTCCATTCCATTCCATTCCACTTCACTCCACTCCACTCCGTTCAATTCCATTCCTTCCTATTCCATTCCACTCCAGTCCATTCCACTCCACTCCACTCCATTGAATTCCATTCCACCCCATTCCATTCCACTCCATTCCACTCCACTCCACATCATTTCACTGCATTCTGTTCCATTCCACTCCATTCTGTTCCATTCCATTCCATTCCTTTGATTCCTTTCAATTCCATTCCAATTCATTCCATTCCATTCCACTCCACTCCACTCCACTCCACTGAACTGCACTCCATTCCATTCCACTCCACTCCACTCCATTCCATTCCATTCCACTCCATTCCACTCCACTCCAGTCCATTCCAATCCATTCCACTCCACTCCATTCCACTCCACTCCATTCCACTGCACTCCATTCCATTCCACTCCACCCCATACCATTCCACTCCAGTCCATTCCACTCCACTCCAGTCCATTCCACTCCACTCCAGTCCATTCCAATCCACTCCATTCCACTCCACTCTACTCCATGCTATTCCACTCCACTGTTCTGCATTCCACTCCACTCCACTCCACTGTTCTCCATTCCACTGCACTCCACTCCGTTCCACTCCATTCCAATCCACTGCACTCAACTCCCCTCCACTCCACTCCAATCCACTATATTCCATTCCATTCCATTCTACACCTTTCCACTCCATTCCACTCCACTCAATACCATTCCATCCCATTCCATTCCACTCCATTCCACTCAACTTCACCCCACTCCACTCCATTCCATTCCATTCCATAACAATCCATACCACTCAATTCCACTCCACTCCACTCCACCCCACTCCATTCAACTCCACTCCATTCCATTCCATTCCATTGTAAATCAATTCCATTCCATTCCTTTCTTTTGATGGGATCTCACTCTGTCACCCAGGCTGGAGTGCAGTGCACAATGTTAGCTAACATTTTATGTCACCATTCCATTCCATTCCATTCCATTCGTTTCCATTCGATTCCTTTCGATTCCATTCCATTTCATTCCATTCCATTCCATTCCACTCCACTCCACCCCACTCCACTCCATTCCACTCCATTCCACTACACTCCATTCCACTCCATTCCATTCCACTCCACTCAACTCCACTCCACTTCAGTCAACTCCATTCCATTCCAATCCATTCTATACATTTCCACTCCACTCCACTCCATTCCATTCGATTCCATCCCATTCCATTCCACTCCATTCCAGTCCACTCCATTCCACCCCACTCCAATACACTCCACTCCATTACATTCCGTTCCATAACAATCCATACCACTCCATTCCACTGCACTTCAGTCCAATCCACGCCACTCCACTCCATTCCATTCCATTACATTCCATTCTAAATCCATTCCATTCCAATCCTTTCTTTAGACAGGATCTCACTCTATCAACCAGGCTGCACTGCACTGCACAATCTCAGCTCACATTTCATTTCACCATTCCAATCCATTCCATTCCATCCCATTCCATTCCATTCCATCCCATTCCATCCCATTCCATTCCATTCCATTTCATCCCATTCCATTCCATTCCATTCCATTGCATTCCATTCCATTCCACTCCACTCCACTCCACTCCACTCCATTCAATTCCATTGCTTCTGATTCCATTCCATTCAATTCCATTCCACTCCATTGAATTCCATTCCACCCCATTCCATTCCACTCCATTCCACTCCACTCCATTCCACCTCACCACATTCCATTCGATTCCGTTTGATGCCATTCGATTCCATTCGATTTGATTCCATTCGATTCCATTTTTTCCATTAGATTCCATTCGATTCCATTTGATTCGACTCCATTTGATTCGATTCGATTCAATTCCATTCGATTCCATTCGATTCCATTCCATTCCACTCCACTCCACTCTACTCCATTCCACTCCACTCCATTCCACCCCATTCCATTCCATTCCACTCCACTCCATTCCATTCCACTCCATTCCATTCCATTCCATTCCACTCCATTCCATTCCACTCCATTTCATTCCATTCCATTCTAAATCCATTCCATTCCATTCCTTTCTTTCGACAGGATCTCACTCTCTCACCCAGGCTGGAGGGCAGTGCACAATCTCAGCTCACATTTCATTTCACCATTCCATGCCCTCCCATTCCATTGCTTTCCATTCCATTCCATTCCACTCCATTGCATTTCATTACATTCCACTCCACTCCACTCCATTCCACTCCACTCCATTCAATTCCAGTCCACTCCATTCCACTCCACTCCACTCCATTCCATTCCCTTCCATTATATTCCAGTACACTCTATTCCATTCCATTCCACTCAATTCCTTTCCACTCCACTCCACTCCATTCCACTCCACTCCGCTTGACTCCATTCCATGCCATTCCACTCCACTCCATTTCACTTCTTTTCACTCCATTCCATTCCATTCCACTGCACTCCATTCCACTCCACTCCATTCCACTCCACTCCACTCCATTCCACTCCACTCCAATCTACTCCATTCCATTACATTCCATTCTAAATCCATTCCATTATATTCCATTCTAAATCCATTCCATTCCCTTCCTTTCTTTCAACAGGATCTCACTCTGTCACCCAGCCTGGAGTGCAGTGCGCAATCTCAGCTCACATTTCATTTTACCATTCCATTCGATTCCATTCCATTGCATTTCATTCCACTCCACTCCACTCTGTTCAATTCCATTCCTTCCCATTCCATTCCACTCCACTCCATTCCACTCGGCTCCACTCCACTCCACGCTAATCCACTCCACTCCACTCTATTCCATTACATTGCATTTTAAATCCATTCAATTTCATTCCTTTCTTTTTACAGAATCTCACTAGTTCACCCAGGCTGCACTGCACTGCACAATCTCAGCTCACATTTCATTTCATCATTCCATTCCATTGCATTCCATTGCATTCCATTCCACTCCACTCCACTCCGTTGAATTCCATTCCACCCCATTCCGTTCCACTCCATTCCACTTCAGCGCATTCCATTCGATGCCATTCGATGCCATTCGATTCCATTCGATTTGATTCCGTTCAATTCCATTCGATTCCATTTTTTCCATTCGATTCCATTTGATTCCATTCGATTCCATTCGATCCGATTCCATTTGATTCGATTAGATTTGATTCCATTCCATTCCACTCCACTCCATTCCACTCCACTCCACTCCATTGCACTCCACTCCATTCCACCTCATACCATTCCACTCCATTCCATTCCATTTCATTCCATTCCATTCTAAATCCATTCCATTCCATTCCTTTCTTTCAACAGGATCTCACACTCTCACCCAGGCTGGAGTGCAGTGCACAATCTCAGCTCACATTTCATTTCACCATTCCATGCCATGCCATTCCATTCCATTTCATTCCATTCCATTCTAAATCCATTCCATTCCATTCCTTTCTTTCGACAGGATCTCACACTCTCACCCAGGCTGGAGTGCAGTGCACAATCTCAGCTCACATTTCATTTCACCATTCCATGCCATTCCATTCCAGTTCATTCCATTCCATTTCATTCCACTCCATTGCATTCCATTCCATTCCACTCCACTCCACTCCACTCCACTCCATTCCATCCCAGTCCACTCCATTCTACCCTACTCCACTCCACTCCCTTTCATTCCAATCCACTCCACTCCATTCCACTAAACTCCACTCCACTCCATTCCACTCCACTCCATTCCACTCCATTCCATTCCACTCCACTCAATTCCAGTCCACTCCATTCCACTCTACACCTTTCCACTCCACTCAACTCCACTCCATTCCATTCCATCCCATTCCATTCCACTCCATTCCACTCCACTCCACTCCACCCCACAGCACTCCACTCCACTCCATTGCATTCCATTCCATAACAATCCATACCATTCCGTTCCACTCCACTCCACTGCACTCCACTCCACGCCACTCCACTCCACGCCACTCCACTCCACTTCATTCCATTGTAAATCCATTCCATTCCATTCCTTTCTTATGACAGGATCTCGCTCTGTCACCCAGGTTGGAGTGCAGTGCACAATCTGAGCTCACATATCTTTTCACCACTCCAGTCCATTCCGTTCCATTGCATTCCATTCCACACCACTCCACTCCACTCCATTCAATTCCATTCCTTCCCAGTCCATTCCACTCCACTCCATTCCACTCCACTTCACTCCATTCCATTAAATTTCATTCCACCCCATTCCATTCCACTCCCTTACACTCCACTCCACTCCACTTCACCACATTCCATTCAATTCCATTTGATGCCGTTCAATTCCATTCCATTCGATTCCATTCCATTCCATTCTATTCCATTCCATTCAATTCCAATCCACTCCATTCCATTCCATTCCATTCCACTCCATTGCACTCCACTCCATTCCACTCTACTCCACTCCACTCCACTCCATTCCATTCCCTTCCATTATATTCCATTCCACTACATTCCATTACATTCCATTCCACTCAATTCCATTCCACTGCACTCCACTCCATTCCACTCCACTCCGCTCGACTCCATTCCATGCCATTCCATCCCACTCCATTTCACTTCTTTTCACTCCATTCCTTTCCATTCCATTCCAATCCACTCCATTGAATTCCATTCCACCCCATTCCTTTCCACTCCATTCCACTCCACTCCATTCCAGTTCTCCGTATTCCATTCGATTCCATTCGATGCCATTCAATTCCATTTGATTCGATTCCATTTGATTCCATTCGAATCCATTTTTCCATTCAATTCCATTTGATTCCATTCGATTCGATTCTATTCCATTTGATTCGATTCCATTCTGTTCCACTCCACTCCACTCCACTCTATTTGCACTCCACTACATTACACCCCATTCCTTTCCACTGCCTTCCTTTCCATTCCGTTTCATTCCATTCCATTCTAAATCCATTCCATTCCTTTGTTTTCTTTTGACAGGATCTCACTCTCTCACCCAGGCTGGAGGGCAGTGCACAATCTCAGCTCACATTTCATTTCACCATTCCATGCCATTCCACTCCATTGCATTCAATTCCATTCCATTCCACTCCATTGCATTCCATTCCATTACACTCCACTCCACTCCATTCCACTCCACTCCATTCCATTCCACTCCACTCCATTCCATTCCACTCCATTCCACTCCTTTTCATTCGAAACCACTCCACTCCATTCCACTCCATTTCAGTAAACTCCACTCCACTCCACTCCATTCCACTCCACGCCATTCCACTCCATTCCATTCCACTCCACTCAATTCCAGTCCACTCCACTCCACTCCATTCCATTCCATTCTACACCTTTCCACTTCACTCCACTCAATTCCATTCCATTCGATTCCATCGCATTCCATTCCACTCCATTCAACTGCACTCCATTCCACTCCACCCCACAGCACTCCAGTCCACTCCATTGAATTCCATTCCATAACAATCCATACCATTCCGTTCCACTCCACTCCACTCCACGCCACTCCACTCCACTCCATTCCATTACATTCCATTGTAAATCCATTCCATTCCTTTCCTTTCTTATGACAGGATCTCACTCTGTCACCCAGGTTGGAGTGCAGTGCACAATCTCAGTTCACCTATCATTTCACTATTCCAGTCCATTCCATTCCATTGCATTCCATTCCACACCACTCCACTCCACTCTCCTGTGTTCAATTCCTTTCCTTACCAGTCCATTCCACTCCCCTCCATTCCACTCCACTTCACTCCACTCCATTAAATTTCGTTCCACCCCATTCCATTCCACTCCATTCCACTCCACTACATTTCAACACATTCCATTCAATTTCATTCAATGTCATTCAATTCCATTCCATTCGATTCCATTCCATTCCGTTCGATTCCATTCCATTTGATTCCAATCCATTCCATTCCATTCCATTCCACTCAATTCCACTCCACTCCATTCCACTCCACTCCACTCCACTCCAGTCCATTCCACTCCATTCCACTCCACTCCACTCCATTCCATTCCCTTCCATTATATTGCATTCCACTTCATTCCATTCCATTTCACTCAATTCCATTCCACTCCACTCCACTCCATTTCACTCCATTCTGCTCGACTGCATTCCATACCATTCCACCCCACTCCATTTCACTTCTTTTCACTCCATTCCATTCCATTCCAATTCATTCCACTCCACTCCATTCCACTCCACTCCACTCCAATCTACTCCATTCCATTACATTACATTCTAAATCCATTCCATTATATTCCATTCTAAATCCATTCCATTCCCTTCCTTTCTTTCAACAGGATCTCACTCTGTCACCCCCGCTGGAGTGCACTGTGCAATCTCAGCTCACATTTCATTTCAGCATTCCATTTAATTCCATTCCATTGCATTTCATTCCACTCCACTCCACTCCACTCCGTTCAATTCCATTCCTTCCCATTCCATTCCACTCCACTCCATTCTACTCCACTCCACTCCATTCATTTCTATTCCACCCCTTTTCATTCCACTCCATTCCACTCCACTCCACTCCATTTCACCGCATTCCATTGGATTCCATTCCATTCATTTCCATTCCATTCCATTTGACTCCATTCAATTCCATTCAATTCGATTCGATTCGATTCGATTCCATTCCATTCCATTCCATTGCCTTCCTTTCCATTCCATTCCATTTCACTCCAGTCCGTTTCATTCTATTCCATTCCTCTCCACTCCACTCTACTCCAATACACTCCACTCCATTCCACTCCATTCCACTGCACTCCAATCCACTCCACTAAACTCCACTCCACTCCTCTCCATTCCATTCCATTCTCCACCTTTCCACTCCACTCCACTCCACTGCACCGCATTCCAATCAATTCCATTCGATGCCATTCGATTCGACTCGATTCCATTCCATTCCAATCCATTTGATTCGATTACATTCCATTCCACTCCATTCCATTCAATTCCACTCCACTCCACTCCATTCCACTCCACTCCATTCAACTCCATTCCACTGCACTCCAATCCACTCCACTCAACTCCAATCCACTCCACTCCACTCCATTCCACTCCATTCTACACCATTCCACTCCACTCCTCTCCACCCCATTACATTCCATCTCATTCCATTCCACTCCACTACACCCCGCTCCAGTCCACTGCATTCCATTCCATTCCATTCCATTCCATAAGAATCCATACCACTCCATTCCACTCCACTCCACTCCACGCTATTCCACTCCACTCCACTCCTTTACATTACATTCCATTTCAAATCCATTCCATTCCATTCCTTTCTTTTGAAAGGATCTCACTGGGTCACCCAGGCTGGAGTGCAGTGCATAATCTCAGCTCACATTTGATTTCTCCATTCCATTCCATTGCATTCCATTCCACTTCACTCCACTCCACTCCACTCCACTCTGTTCAATTCCGTTCCTTCCCATTCCATTCCACTCCATGCCCTTCCACTCCAATCCACTCCATTGAATTCCATTCCATCCCATTCCAATCCAGTCCATTCCACTCCACTCCACAACATTTCACCGCATTCCATTCCATTCCATTCTATTCCATTCCATTTTATTTGATTTCTTTTGATTCCATTCCATTTCATTCCATTCCATTCCATTCCACTCCACTTCACTCCATTGCACTGCACTCCATTCCACTCCACTCCACTCCATTCCATTCCACTCCATTCCACTCCAGTCAGGTCCATTCTTCTCCATTCCACTCCTCTGCATTCCACTCCACTCCACTGCTCTCCATTCCATTCCACTCCACTCCATACCATTCCACCCCAGTCCATTCCATTCCACTCCAGTCCATTCCACTCCACTCCATTCCATTTCACTCCACTCCATTCCATTCCACTCCACTTCACTCCACTCCACTCCACTCTGCCCCATTCCACTCCACTCCATTCCACTCCATTCCATTCCACTGCACTCAATTGCCCTCCACTCCACTATACTCCATTCCATTCCGTTCTACACCTTTCCACTCCACTCCACTCTATTCTATTCCATCCCATTCCATTCCACTCAATTACACTCCACTCCACTTCACCCCACTCCACTCCATTCCATTACATTCCATAAGAATCCATACCACTCCATTCCACTCCACTCCACTCCACACTACTCTACTCCACTCCAGTCCATTCCATTACATTCCATTTTAAATCTATTCCATTCCATTCGTTTCTTTTGACAGGATCTCACTAGGGGACCCAGGCTGGAGTGCAGCGTACAATCTGAGCTCACATTTCATTTCACCATTCCATTCCATTGCATTCCACTTCACTCCACTAAAATCCACTCTGTTCAATTCAATCCCTTCCCATTCAATTCCACTCCACTCCATGCCACTCCACTGCACTCCACTCCATTGAATTCCACTCCACCCCCTTCCATTCCACTCCATTCCACTCCTTTCCACACCATTTCATCGCATTCCATTCCATTCCATTGCAATCCATTGCATTTGATTCCTTTCGATTCCATTCCATTTCATTCCGTTCCATTCCATTCCACTCCACTCCACTCCATTGCACTGCACTCCATGCCACTCCACTCCAATCCACTCCATTCCATTCCACTCCATTAAACTCCACTCCAGTCCATTCCATTGCTTTCCACTCCACTCCATTCCATTCCACTCCACTCCACTCCATTCCATTCCACTCCACTTCACTTCGCTCCACTCCACTCCACTCTGCTCCATTCCAGTCCACTCCTCTCCATTCCACTCCACTCCACTTCATTCCACTCCATTCCATTCCACTGCACTCAACTCCCCTCCACTCCACTTCACTCCACTATATGCCATTCCATTCCATTCTACACCTTTCCACTCCACTCCACTCCGCCCCATTCCATTCCATCCCATTCCATTCCACTCCATTCCCCTCCACTCCACTCCACCCCACTCCACTCCGCTCCACTCCATTCCATTCCATTCCATAACAATCCATACCACTCAATTCCACTCCACTCCACTCCACGCCACTCCACTCCATTCCATTCCATTCCATTTTAAATCCATTCCATTCCATTCCTTTCTTTTGACGGAATCTCATTCCGTCTCCCAGGCTGGAGTGCAGTGCACAATCTCAGCTCACATTTCATTTCACCATTCCATTCCATTCCACTCCATTCCATTCCATTCCGTTCATTTTGATTCCATTCCATGTCATTCCATTCCATTCCACTCCACTCCACCCCACTCCACTCCATTCCTCTCCACTCCATTCCACTACACTCCATTCCACTCCATTCCACTCAACTCCACTCCACTCAACTCCATTCCATTCAATTCCATTCTACACATTTCCTCTCCACTCCACTCCATTCCATTCCATCCCATTCCATTCCACTCCATTCCAGTCCTCTCCATTCCACCCCACTCCACTCTACTCCACTCCATTCCATTCCATAACAATCCCTACCACTCCATTCCACTGCACTCCACTCCACTCCATTCCATTCTAAATCCATTCCATTCCATTCCTTTCTTTTGACAGGGTCTCACTCCATCACCCAGGCTGCACTGCAGTGCACAGTCTCAGCTCACATTTCATTTCTCAATTCCATTCGATTCCATTCCTTTCCATTCCATTCCATTCCGTTGCATTCCACTCCACTCCACTCCACTCCGGTCAATTCCATTCCTTCCCATTTCATTCCATTCGATTCCATTCCACTCCGCTCCACTCCATTGAATTCCATTCCACCCCAATCCATTCCACTCCATTCCACTTCAGCGCATTCCATTCAATTCCATTTGATGCCATTTGATTACATTTTATTCGATTCCATTCAAATCCATTTTTTCCATTCGATTCCATTCGATTCCGTTTGATTCCATTTGACTCGATTCCATTCAATTCGATTTGATTTGATTCGATTCAATTCCATTTGATTCCGTTCTGTTCCATTCCACTCCACTCCACTCCATTCCACTTCACCGCATTCCATTTGATTCCATTCGATGCTATTCGATTCTCTTCCATTCAATTCCATTCCATTCCATTTGATTTCATTCAATTCCATTCCATTCGATTCCATTACATTCCATTCGATTCCAATCCATTCCATTCCATTCCACTCCATTCCTTTCCATTCCATTCCATTGCATTGCGTTCCATTGCATTCCATTCCTTTCCAATCCATTCCACTCCATTCAACTTCACTTCATTCCATTCCATTCCATTCCATTCCATTCCATTCGATTCCATTCCATTCCATTGCAATCCAAACCACTCCACTCCACTCCACTCCATTCCACCCCCTCCATTCCACTCCACTCCTCTCCATTCCATTCCACTCCATTCCCCTACACTCCAGTCCACTCCACTCCACTCTCCTCCACTCCACAACATTGCATTCCATTCCACACCATAAGACTCCACTCCACTCCTTTCCACTCCACTCCATTCCTTTCCATTCCACTACAGTCCGTTTCATTCCACTCCAGTTAATTCCATCCCCTCCATTCCATTCCACTCCACTCCATTCCATTCCACTGCACTCCATTCCATTCCACGTAACTTCACTCCACTGCACTCCACTCCACTCCATTCTACTCCTCTCCACGCAATTCCATTCCATTCCATTGCACTCCACTCAACTCCACTCCAATCCTTTCCAATCCATTCCATTCTACACTTTTCCATTCCACACCACTACACTCTACTCCTTTCCGTTCCATCCCATTCCATTCCACTCCATTCCACTCCACTTTATCCCACTCCACTCCACTCCATTCCATTCCATAACAATACATTCCACTCCATTTCACTCCACTCCACTCCACTCCACGCCACTCCAATCCCCTCCACTATATTCCATTCCATTACATTACATTCCTTTCTTTCGAAAGGATCTCACTCTGTCACCCAGGCTGGAGTGCAGTGCACAATCTCAGCTCACCTTTCATTTCGCCATTCCATTCCTTTAAATTCCATTCCACTCCATTCCATTCCATTCCACTCCACTCCACTCCGTTCAAATCCATTCCTTCCCATTCCATTCCACTCCAATACATTCCACTCCTCTCCACTCCATTCAATTCCATTCCACCCCATTCCATTCCACTCCATTCCACTCCACTCCAGTACATTTCATCGCATTCCATTCGATTCCATTCGATGCCACTCGATTCCATTCAAATTGATTCCATTCGATTCCATTCAATTTCATTTTTTCCATTCGATTTCATTCTATTCCATTTGATTCCTCTCGATTCCATTTGATTTGATTCGATTTGATTCAAAACCATTTGATTCCATTCGATTACATTCAATTCCATTCCATTTGATTCCATTCCATTCCATTCCGTTCGATTCCATTCCATTCCATTTGATTCTATTCCATTCCATTCCATTCCATTGCACTCCACTCAATTCTACTCCACTCCATTCAATTCCATTCCTTCCCATTCCATTCCACTCCACTCAAATCCACTCCACTGCACTCCACTCCATTCAATTCCATTCCACCCCATTTCATTCCAATCCTTTCCACTCCACTCCACTCCTTTTCACCGCATTCCATTTGATTCAATTCCATGCCATTTGATTCCATTTTATTCGATTCCATTCGATTCATTTCAATTCCATTTGTTCTAGTTGATTCTATTCAATTCCATTTGATTCCATTTGATTCAATTCGATTTGATTTGAGTCAATTCGATTTGATTTGAGTCGATTCAATTCTATTCGATTCCGTTCCATTCCATTCAGTTCCATTCCATTCCACTGCATTCCATTCCATTCCATTCCATTCCACTCCACTCCATTCCCCTCCACTCCATTCCATTCCACTGCATTCCACTCCATTCCACTAAATTGGATTCCACTCCATTCCACTCACTCCATTTCATTCCATTCCATTCCATTCCACTCCACTCAATTCCATTCCACACAATTCCACTCCACTCCACTCCATTCCACTCCAATCCACTCCACTCCACCCCTTTCCATTCCATTCCATTCTAAATCCATTCCATTCCATTCCATTCTAAATGTATTCCATTCCCTTCATTTCTTTCATCAGGATCTCACTCTGTCACCCAAGCTGGTGTGCAGTGCACAGTTTCAACTCACATTTTATTTCACCATTCCATTCCATTCTATCGCATTACTTTCCACTCCACTCCATTCCACTCCATTCAGTTCCATTCCACCCCGGTCCATTCCACCGCATTCCATGACAGTCCTTTCCAGTTCACCACATTCCTTTCAATTCCATTTGATGTCATTTGATTCCATTCCATTCCATTCCTTTCCATTCCACTCAATTCCATTTGATTCCATTTGATTCCAATCCATTCGTTTCCCTTGCATTCCATTCCATTCCATTCCATTGCCTTCCATTCCATTCCACTCCATTCCATTCCAATGCATTCCATTCCATTCCATTCCAATCCTTTCCATTCCATTCCACTCCATACCACTCCACTCCACTCCATTCCACTCTACTCCACTCCATTCCACTCCAATCCATTCCGTTCCACTCACGTCCATTCCATTCCACTCCAGTAAATTCGACTCCACTCCAGTCCATTCCACTCCACTTCATTCCACTCCACTCCAATCCATTCCATTCTACTCCCCTCCACTCCGTTCCACTCCATTCCATTCCACTCCACTCAACTCCACTCCCCTCCCCTCTGCTCCATTCCACTCCGTTCCATTCTGCACCTTTCTACTCCACTCCACTCCATTCCACTCCACCCCACTCCACTCAACTCCATTCCATTCCATAACAATCCACACCACTCCATTCCACTCCACTCCACTCCACTCCACTCCATGCGACTCCACTCCACTACACTAAATACCCTTACATTCCATTCTAAATCCATTCCATTCCCCTCCTTTCTTTCTTCATGATCTCACTTTGTCACCCAGTATGGAGTGCAGTGCAGATTCTCAGCTCACATTTCATTTCACCATTCCATTCCATTCCATTGCATTCCATTCCACTTCACTTCACTCCACTCCGTTCAATTCCATTCCTTCCCATTCCATTCCATTCCATTCCACTCCATTCCACAACACTCCACTCCACTCCATTCGAGTCCATTCCACCCCGTTCTTTTCCACTGCATTCCACTACAATCCACTCCACTTCATCGCATTCCATTCAATTTCATTCTACGCCATTTGATTCTTTCAATTTGATTCCGTTTGATTCCATTTGATTCCATTTTTTCCATTAGATACCATTCGATTCCATTCAATTCCATTCCATTGCATTCGATTCGATTCGATTCGAGTTGTTTTGATTCGTTTCGATTCAATTAGATTCCATTTGATTCCATTCCATTCCATTCCATTCCACTCCATTCCATTCCACTCCACTCAACTCCATTCCACTCCACTCCATTCCATTCCATTCCACTTCACTCCATTTCACTCCATTATATTTCATTCCATTCCATTCCACTCCACTCTACTCGAGTCCATTCCACTCCATTCCACTCCAATCCACTCCACTCCACTCCATTCCATTCCATTCCATTCTAAATCCATTCCATTCTAAATCCATTCCATTCCCTTCCTTTCTTTCTACAGGATCTCACTCTGTCACCCAGGCTGGAGTGCAGTGCACCATCTCAGCTCACATTTCATTTCACTATTCCATTGGATTCCATTCCATTGCTTTCCATTCCACTCCACTCCACTCCGTTCAATTCCATTCCTTCCCATTCCATTCCATTCCAACCCAATCCACTCCTCTCCACTCCATTCAATTCCATTCCACCCCATTCCATTCCACTTCATTCCACTCAACTCCTCTCCATTTCACCGCATTCCATTAGATTCTGTTTGATGCCGCTCAATTCCATTCGATTCGATTCTATTCGATTCCTTTCAATTTCATTTTTTCCATTCGATTCAATTCAATTTCATTCGATTCAATTCGATTCCTTTTGATTCCATATGATTCAATTCGATTCGTTTCAAAACCATTTGATTCCATTTGATTCCATTCCATTCGATTCCGTTCCATTCCATTCCACTCCATTCCATTCCATTCCGTTTGAATCCATTCCATTCCATTCCATTCAATTCCATTCCACTCCACTCAATTCTACTCCTCTCCATTCATTCCCATTCCTTCACTTTCCATTCCACTCCACTGAATTCTACTCCAGTCCACTCCACTCCATTCAATTCCATTCCACTCCATTCCATTCCAATCCATTCCACTCCACTCCACTCCATTTCACCGCATTCCATTTGATTCAATTCAATGCCATTCGATTCCATTTGATTTGATTCCATTCAATTCCGATCCATTCCATTTGATTTGATTCGATTCTATTGGAGTCAATTCGATTCGATTCGATTATGTTCCCTTCAATTCCATTCCATTCCATTCCACTCCACTCCATTCCACTCCACTCCACTCCACTCAACTCCACTCCATTCCACTCCACTCCATTCCATTCCTCTCCATTCCACCACTTTCCACTCCATTACATTCCACCACATTCCATTCCACTCCACTCCATTCCACTCCACTCCATTCCATTCCACTCCATTCCACTGCTTTCCACTCCATTACACTCTACCCCATTCCCTTCCTTTCCACTCCACTCCATTCCACTCCATTCCATTCCATTCATTTCCATTCCATTCCACTCCACTCCATTCCATTCCACACAATTCCATTTCACTCCACTCCACTCCAATCTACTCCAATCTACTCCACTCCACTTCATTCCATTCCATTCCATTCTAAATCCATTCCATTCCATTCCATTCCATTCCATTCCATTCCATTCCATTCCATTCCATTCTAAGTCCATTCTATTCCCTTCCTTTCTGTCGACAGGATCTCACTCTGTCACCCAGGCTGGAGTGTAGTGCACAATCTCAAGTCACATTTTATTTCACCATTCCATTCTGTTCCATTATATTGCATTCCATTCCACTCCACTCCACCCCGTTCAATTTCATTCTTTCCCATTCCATTCCACGCCAGTCCATTCCACTCCACTCCATTCAATTCCATTCCACCCCAGTCCATTCCACTGCATTCCATGCCACTCCTCTCCAGTTCACTGCATACCATTTGATTAAATTCGATGTCATTGGATTCCATTCCATTGGATTCCATTCCATTCCACTCGATTCCATTCAATTCCAATCCTTTCGATTCCCTTCCCTTCCCTTCCATTCCATTCCATTCCATTCCATTTCATTGCATTCCATTCCATTCCAATGCATTCCATTTCATTCCATTCCAAACCATTCCATTCCATGCCACTCCATACCACTCCACTCCACTCCATTCCACTCCACTCCACTCCATTCCATTTCACTCCAATCCATTCCATTCCACTCACGTCCATTCCATTCCACTCCATTCAATTCCACTCCACTCACGTCCATTCCACTCCATTTCACTCCACTCCACTCCACTGCATTCTACTCCCTTCCACACCATACCATTTCATTCCACTCCACTCATCTCCACTCCCCTCCACTCCACTCCACTCCATTCCACTCCATTCCATTCTGCACCTTTCTACTCCATTCCACTCCACTCCACCCCACTCCACTCCACTCAACTCCATTCCATTCCATTCCATTTCATTCCATGACAATCCCCACCAATCCATTCCACTCGACTACACTCCACTCCACGCCATTCCACTCCACTACACTAAATTCCATTACATTCCATTCTAAATCCATTTCATTCCATTCCTTTCTTTCGACAGAATCTCACTCTGTCACCCAGTATGGTGTGCAGTGCAGATTCTCAGCTCAAATTTCATTTCACCATT
The DNA here is from genome assembly GCF_028858775.2 of Pan troglodytes. NCBI lineage: Eukaryota > Metazoa > Chordata > Mammalia > Primates > Hominidae > Pan > Pan troglodytes. Next base: position 40,663,605 of record NC_072417.2, read on the forward strand.
CCATTCCATTCTATTCCAGTGCATTTCATTCCACTTCACTCCACTCCATTCCGTTCAGTTCCATTCCTTCCCATTCCATTCCATTCCACTACATTCCACTCCACTCCACTCCACTCCATTCAGTTCCATTCCTTCCCATTCCATTCCATTCCACTACATTCCACTCCACTCCACTCCACTCCATTCAATTCCATTCCACCCCATTCTATTCCACTCCATTCCACTCCACTCCACTCCATTTCACCACATGCCATTCGATTCCGTTTGATGCCACTCAATTCCATTCCATTTGATTCCATTCGATTGCATTGGATTTCATTTTTTCCATTCGATTCCGTTCGATTTCATTCGATTCCATTGGATTCCATTCGATTCCATTCGATTCAATTGATTCAATTCGATTCAATTAGAAACCATTCGATTCCATTCCATTCCATTCCTTCCCATTCCATTCCACTCCACTCAATTCCACTCCACTCCATTCAATTCTGTTCCACCCCATTTCATTCCAATCCTTTCCACTCCACTCCACTCCGTTTCACCGCATTCCGTTTGATTCAATTCGATGCCGTTCGATTCCATTCGTTTCGATTCCATTCAATTCCATTTGATTCCGTTTTTTCCATTCGATTCCATTTGATTCAATTTGATTCAATTCGATTTGATTCAATTCCATTCCATTCCTTTCGATTCCATTCCATGCCATTCCATTCTGTTCCACTCCATTCCATTCCACTCCACTCCGTTCTAATCCACTCCATTCCATTCCGCTCAATTCCATTCCATTCCATTCCATTCCATTCCATTGCATTCCATTCCATTCCACTCCACTCCATTCCATTCCACATAATTCCACTCCACTCCACTCCACTCCACTCCAATCCACTCCACTCCATTCCATTCCATTCTAAATCCATTCCATTCCATTCCACATAATTCCACTCCACTCCACTCCAATCCAATCCACTCCACTCCACTCCACTCCATTCCATTCCATTCTAAATCCATTCCATTCCATTCGATTCGATTCGATTCCATTCCATTCCATTCTCAATCCATTCCATTCCCTTCCTTTCTTTTGACAGGATCTCACTCTCTCACCCAGGCTGGAGTGCAGTGCACAATCTCAGCTCACATTTTATTTCACCATTCCATTCTATTCCATTTTATTGCATTCCATTCCACTCCACTCCACTCCACATTGTTGAGTTCCATTCCTTCCCATTCCATTCTACTCCACTGCATTCCTCTCCACTCCACTGCATTCAATTCCATTCCACCCCAGTCCATTCCACTGCATTCCACGCCAGTAATCTCCAGTTCACCACATTCCATTCCATTCCATTCGATGTCATTTGATTCCATTCCATTCGATTTCATTCAATTACATTAGATTCAGTTCAATTTCATTTGATTCCAATTTATTCAAATCCATTCCATTCCATTCCATTCCATTCCACTCCATTCCATTCCATTCCACTCCATTCCATTCCAATGCATTCCGTTCCATTCCATTCCAATCCATTCCATTCCATTCCAATCCATTCCATTCCATTTCATTCCATTCCATTCTAAATCCATTCTGTTCCATTCCTTTCTTTCGACAGGATCTCACTCTCTCACCCAGGCTGGAGGGCAGTGCACAATCTCACCTCACATTTTATTTCACCATTCCATGCCATTCCATTCCATTGTATTCCTTTCCATTCCATTCCACTCCATTGCATTCCATTACATTGCACTCCACTGCACTCCATTCCACTCCGCTCCATTCCATTCAAGTCCACTCCATTCCACTCCACTCCACTCCGCTCCACACCACTCCAGTCCCTTTCATTCCAATCCACTCCACCCCATTCCACTCCATTTCACTAAACTCCACTCCACTCCATTCCACTCCATTCCATTCCACTCCACTCAATTACCCTCTACTCCACTCCATTCCATTCTACACCTTTCCACTCCACTCCACTCAACTTCATTCCTTTCCATTCCATCGCATTCCATTCCACTCCATTCAACTGCACTCCATTCCACTCCACCCCACAGCACTCCGCTCCACTCCATTGCATTCCATTCCATAACAATCCATACTATTCCGTTCCACTCCACTCCACTCCACACCACTCCACTCCACTCCATTCCATTATATTACATTGTAAATCCGTTCCATTCTATTCTTTTCTTACAACAGGATCTCACTCTGTCACCCAGGTTGGAGTGCAGTGCACAATCTCAGCTCACATATCATTTCACCGTTCCAGTCCATTCCATTCCATTGCATTCCATTCCACACCACTCCACTCCACTCCACTCCACTCCGTTCAATTCCATTCCTTCCCAGTCCATTCCACTCCAATCCATTCCACTCCACTTCACTCCACTCCCTTTCATACCAATCCACTCCACTCCATTCCACTCTATTGCACTAAACTCCACTCCACTCCACTCCATTCCACTCCATTCCATTCCACTCCCCTCCACTCCACTCCATTCCACTCCGTTCCATTCCACTCCCCTCCACTCTATGCCACTAAATTCCACTCCACTCCATTCCACTAAATTCCACTGCACTCCATTCCACTCCATTCCATTCTACTCCACTCAATTCCAGTCCACTCCATTCCATTCCATTCAACACCTTTCCACTCCACTCCAATCAACTCCACTCCATTCCATTCCATCCCATTCCATTCCATTCCATTCCACTCCACTCCACTCCACCCCACAGCACTCCACTCTACTCCATTGCATTCCATTCCATAACAATCCATACCATTCCGTTGCACTCCACTCCACTGCACTTCACTCCACGCCACTCCACTCCACTTCATTCCATTACATTCCATTGTAAATCCATTCTATTCCATTCCTTTCTTATGACAGGATCTCACTCTGTCATCCAGGTTGGAATGCAGTGCACAATCTCAGCTCACATATCCTTTCACCATTCCAGTCCATTCCATTCCATTGCATTCCATTCCACACCATTCCTCTCCACTCCACTCCGTTCAATTCAATTCCTTCCCAGTCCATTCCACTCCAATCCATTCCACTCCACTTCACTCCCCTCCATTAAATTTCATTCCCCCCATTCCATTGCACTCCAATCCACTTCACCACATTCCATTCAATTCCATTCTATGCCATTCAGTTCCATTCCATTCGATTCCATTCCATTCCATTCTATTCCATGCCATCCAATTCCAATCCATTCCATTCCTTTCCATTCCACTTCATTCCACTCCACTCCATTCCACTCCACTCCATTCCACTCCACTCCACTCCATTCCATTCCCTTCCATTATATTCCATTCCACTCCATTCCATTCCATTCCACTCAATTCCATTCCACTGCACTCCACTCCATTCCACTCCACTCCACTCGACTCCATTCCATGCCATTCCACCCCACTCCATTTCACTTCTTTTCACTCCATTCCTTTCCATTCCATTCTATTCCATTCCTTTCCACTCCACTCCATTCCACTGCACTCCATTCCACTCCACTGCACTCCACTCCACTCCAGTCTACTCCATTCCATTACATTCCATTCTAAATCCATTCTGTTATATTGCATTCTAAATCCATTCCATTTCCTTCCTTTCTTTCGACAGGATCTCACTCTTTCTCCCAGACTGGAGTGCAGTGCGCAATCTCAACTCACATTTCATTTCACCATTCCATTCAAATCCATTCCATTGCATTTCATTCCACTCCAGTCCATTCAATTCCATTCCATTGCATTTCATTCCACTCCACTCCATTCATTTCCATTCCTTCCCATTCCATTCCACTCCACGCTAATCCACTCCACTCCACTCCATTCCATTACATTCTATTTTAAATCCATTCAATTCCATTCCTTTCTTTTGACAGGATCGCACTAGGTCACCCAGGCTGCATTGCACTGCAGAATCTCAGCTCACATTTCATTTCACCATTCCATTCCATTCCATTCCATTGCATTCCATTCCATTCCATTGCATTCCATTCCACTCCACTCCACTGCACTCCGTTCAATTCGATTCCTTCCCATTCCATTCCATTCGATTCCATTCCACTCCACTCCACTCCATTGAATTCCATTCCACCCCATTCCATTCCACTCCATTCCACTCCACTCCATTCAAGTTCTCCGTATTCCATTCGATTCCATTCGATGCCATTCAATTTGATTTGACTCAATTCCATTCGATGCCATTCAATTCCATTTGATTCGATTCCATTCGATTCCGTACAATTCCATTCGATTCCATTTGATTCTATTCCATTCGATTCAATTCTATTCCTTTCGATTTAATTCCATTCCATTCCACTCCACTCCACTCCATTCCACTCCACTCCACTCCACCCCATTCCATTCCACTGCATTCCATTCCATTCCATTTCATTCCATTCCATTCTAAATCCATTCTGTTCCATTCCTTTCTTTTGACAGGATCTCACTCTCTCACTCAGGCTGGAGGGCAGTGCACAATCTCAGCTCACATTTCATTTCACCATTCCATGCCATTCCACTCCATTGCATTTGATTCCATTCCATTCCACTCCATTGCATTCCATTCCATTCCACTCTACTCCACTCCATTCCACTCCACTCCATTCCATTCCAGCCCACTCCATTCCATTCCACTCCACTCCACTCCTTGTCATTTGAATCCACTCCACTCCATTCCACTCCATTCCAGTAAACTCCACTCCACTCCATTCAACTCCACGCCATTCCACTCCATTCCATTCCACTCCACTCAATTCCACTCCACTCCACTCTACTCCATTCCATTCCATTCCATTCTACACCTTTCCACTCCACTCCACTCCACTCCATTCCATTCCATCGCATTCCATTCCACTCCACTAAACTCCTCTCCACTCCACCCCACAGCACTCCAATCCACTCCATTGAATTCGATTCCATAACAATCCATACCATTCCGTTCCACTCCACTCCATTCCACTCCACGCCACTCCACTCCTCTCCACTCCATTCCATTCCATTCCATTCCATTGCAAATCCATTCCATTCCTTTCCTTTCTTATGACAGGATCTCACTCTGTCACCCAGGTTGGAGTGCAGTAGACAATCTCAGCTCACATATCATTTCACCATTCCAGTCCATTCCATTCCATTGCATTCCATTCCACACCACTCCACTCCACTCCATTCCATTCCATTCCTTTCCAGTCCATTCCACTCCACTCCATTCCACTCTAGTTCACTCCACTGCATTAAATTTCGTTCCACCGCATTCCATTCCACTCCATTCCACTCTACTCCACTTCACCACATTCCATTCAATTCCATTCGATGTCATTCAATTCCATTCCATTCGATTCCATTCCATTCCATTCGATTCCATTCCATTTGATTCCAATCCATTCCATTCCATTCCACTCAATTCCACTCCACTCCATTCCACTCCACTCCACTCCATTCCACTCCATTCCACTCCATTCCACTCCACTCCATTCCATTCCATTATATTGCATTCCACTCCATTCCATTCCATTCCACTCAATTCCATTCCACTCCACTCCACTCCATTTCACTCCACTCCGCTCGACTGCATTCCATGCCATTCCACCCCACTCCATTTCCCTTCTTTTCACTCCATTCCATTCCATTCCAATCCATTCCACTCCACTCCATTCCACTCCACTCCACTCCAATCTTCTCCATTCTGTTACATTCCATTCTAAATCCATTCCATTATATTCCTTTCTAAATCCATTCCATTCCCTTCCTTTCTTTCGACAGTATCTCACTCTGTCTCCCAGGCTGGAGTGCAGTGCGCAATCTCAGCTCACATTTCATTTCAGCATTCCATTTGATTCCATTCCATTGTATTTCATTCCACTCCACTCCACTCCACTCCGTTCAATTCCATTCCTTCCCATTCCATTCCACTCCACTCCATTGTACTCCACTCCACTCTATTCATTTCTATTCCACCCCTTTTCATTCCACTCCATTCCGATCCACTCCACTCCATTTCACCGCATTCCATTCGATTCCATTCAATTCATTTCCATTCCATTGCATTCTACTCCATTCAATTCCATTTGATTACATTCTATTCGATTCCATTCCACTCCACTCCAGTCCATTGAATTCCATTCCACCCCATTCCATTCCACTCCATTCCACTCCCCTTCATTCCACTTCACCGCATTCCATTCGATTCCATTTGATGCCATTTGATTCCATTCGAATCCATTTTTTCCATTCAATTCCATTCGATTCCATTCGACTCGATTCCATTCAATTCGATTCGATCCGATTCGATTCCATTCAATTCAATTCCATTCCATTCCATTCCACTCCACTCCACTCCATTCCACTCCTCTCCATTCCACTCAATTCCATTCCACTCCATACCATTCCATTCCATTCTAAATCCATTCCATTCCATTCCATTCTAAATCCATTCCATTCGTTTCCTGTCTTTCAAAAGGATCTCACTCTGTCACTCACGCTCGAGTGCAGTGCACAATCTCAGCTCACATTTCGTTTCACCGTTCCATTCCATTCCATTCCATTCTCTTCCATTCCATAGTATTCCTTTCCACTCCAGTCCACTCCACTCCACTCCGTTCAATTCCATTCCTTGCCATTCCATTCCTCTCCACTCCATTCCACCCCATTCCACTTTGTCCATTCCATTCCATTCCACCCCATTCCATTCCTCTCCATTCCACTCCACTCCACTCCACTCCACTCCACTTCACTGCATTCCATTCGATTCCATTCTATGCCATTCGATTCCATTCCATTTGATTGTATTCCATTCCATTTGATTTCATTCGATTCCATTCCATTCGGTTCCATTCCATTCCATTCGATTCCAATCCATTCCATTCCACTTCATTCCACATCACTTCATTCCACTCCACTCCACTCCACTTCACTCCATTCTACTCCGTTCCAATCCACTCCATTCCACTCCACTCCACTCCATTCCACTGAATTCCATTCAATTCCATTCCACTCCTTTCCATTCTATTCCACTCCACTTCATTTCACTCCACTCCACTCCATTCCACTCCACTCCACTTCATTCCATTCCATTCCACTCCACTCCATTGCACTCCATTCCAGTCCATTCCATTCCACTCCACTCCATTCCATTCTACTCCATTGCACTCCACTCCACTCCACTCCACTCCAATCCACTCCATTCCATTCTATTCCATTCTAAATCCATTCCATTACATTCCATTCTAAATCCATTCCATTCCCTTCCTTTCTTTCGAAAGGATCTCACTCTGTCACTCAGGCTGGAGTGCAGTGCACCATTTCAGCTCACATTTCACCATTCCATTCCATTGCATTCCATTCCACTCCACTCCACTTCACTCTGTTCAATTCCATTCCTTCCCATTTCATTCCACTCCACTCCATTCCACCCCACTCCACTCTGCTCCATTCAATTGCGTTTCACCCCATTCCATTCCACTCCATTCCACTCCATTCCACTCCACTCCACTTCACCGCATTCCATTCGATTCCATTTGATGCTATTCGATTCCTTTCCATTCAATTCTATTACATTCCATTTGATTTCATTCGATTCCATTCCATTCAATTCCATTACATTCTGTTCGATTCAAATCCATTCCTTTCCATTCCACTCCATTCCTTTCCATTCCATTCCATTGCATTGCCTTCCATTGCATTCCATTCCATTCCAATTCATTCCACTCCATTCCACTCCACTTCATTCCATTCCATTCCATTCCATTCCGTTCGATTCCATTCCATTCCATTGCAATCCAAACCACTCCACTCCACTCCACTCCATTCCACCCCCTCCATTCCACTCCATTCCTCTCCATTCCATTCCACTGCATTCCCCTACACTCCAGTCCACTCCACTCCACTCTCCTGCACTCCACAACATTGCATTCCATTCCACACCATATGACTCCACTCCACTCCATTCCACTCTACTCCATTCCATTCCACTATAGTCCATTCCATTCCACTCCAGTTAATTCCATCCCTTCCAGTCCATTCCACTCCACTCCATTCCATTCCACTGCACTCCATTCCATTCCACGTCACTTCACTCCACTGCACTCCACTCCATTCTACTCCTCTCCACACCATTCCATTCCATTCCATTCCAGTCCACTCAACTCCACTCCAATCCTTTCCAATCCATTCCATTCTACACCTTTCCACTCCACACCACTACACTCTAGTCCATTCCGTTCCATCACATTCCATTCCACTTCATCCCACTCCACTCCACTCCATTCCATTCTATAACAATACATTCCACTCCATTTCACTCCACTCCACCCCACTCCACGCCACTCCACTCCCCTCCACTACATTCCATTACATTCCATTCTAAATCCATTCCATTCCATTCCTTTCTTTCGAAAGGATCTCACTCTGTCACCCAGGCTGGAGTGCAGTGCACAATCTCAGCTCACCTTTCATTTCACCATTCCATTCCATTAAATTCCATTCCACTCCCTTCCATTCCATTCCATTCCATTGCATTCCATTCCATTCCATTCCATTCTATTCCATTCCATTCCATTGCATTCCATTCCATTCCATTCCATTCCATTCCATTCCATTCCACTCCACTCCACTCCACTCTGTTCAAATCCATTCCTTCCCATTCCATTCCATTCCAATACATTCCACTCCTCTCCACTCCATTCAATTTCATTCCAACCCATTCCATTCCACTCCATTCCACTCCACTCCAGTACATTTCTTCGCATTCCATTTGATTCTGTTCGATGCCACTCGATTCCATTCGAATTGATTCCATTCGATTCCATTCAATTTCATTTTTTCCATTCGATTTCATTCTATTCCATTTGATTCCACTTGATTCCATTTGATTCAATTCGATTTGATTCGAAACCATTTGATTCCATTCGATTCCATTTGATTCCATTCGATTCCATTTGATTCCATTCGATTCCATTCCATTCCATTTGATTCCATTCCATTCCATTCCATTCCGTTCGATTCCATTCCATTCCATTTGATTCTATTCCATTCCATTCCATTGCACTCCACTCAATTCTACTCCACTCCATCCAATTCCATTTCTTCCCATTCCATTCCACTCCACTCAGATCCACTTCACTGCACTCCACTCCATTCATTTCCATTCCACCCCATTTCATTCCAATCCTTTCCACTCCACTCCACTCCTTTTCACCACATTCCATTTGATTCAATTCCATGCCATTTGATTCCATTTGATTCGATTCCATTCGATTCATTTCAATTCCATTTGTTCTAGTCGATTCCATTCAATTCCATTTGATTCCATTTGATTCGATTCAATTTGATTTGAGTTAATTCCATTCGATTTCAGTCGATTTGATTCTATTCGATTCCATTCCATTCCATTCAGTTCCATTCCATTCCATTGCATTCCAATCCATTCCATTCCATTCCACTCCATTCCATTCCACTCCACTCCATTCCATTCCACTCCACTCCATTCCCCTCCACTCCATTCCATTCCACTCCATTCCACTGCATTCCACTCCATTCCACTCCACCCCATTCCATTCCATTCCACTAAACTGGATTCCACTCCATTCCACTCCATTCCATTCCATTCCATTCCATTCCATTCCACTCCACTCAATTCCATTCTACACAATTCCACTTCACTCCACTCCACTCCAATCCACTCCACTCCACCCCTTTCCATTCCATTCCATTCTAAATCCATTCCATTCCATTCCATTCTAAATCTATTCCATTCCATTCCATTCTAAATCTATTCCATTCCCTTCCTTTCTTTCATCAGGATCTCACTCTGTCACCCAGGCTGGATTGCAGTGCACAATCTCAACTCACATTTTATTTCACCATTCCATTCCATTCTATCACATTACATTCCACTCCACTCCACTCCACTCCATTCAATTCCATTCCACCCCAGTCCATTCCACCGCATTCCATGACAGTCCTTTCCAGTTCACCACATTCCTTTCAATTCCATTCGGTGTCATTTGATTCCATTCCATTCGCTTCCATTCCAGTCCATTTGATTCCAATCCATTCCATTCCAATCCATTCCATTCCACTTCATTCCACATCACTTCATTCCACTCCACTCCACTCCACTTCACTCCATTCCACTCCGTTCCAATCCGCTCCATTCCACTCCACTCCACTCCACTCCATTCCACTGCATTCCATTCAATTCCATTCCACTGCTTTCCATTCTATTCCACTCCACTTCATTTCACTCCACTCCACTCCATTCCACTCCACTCCACTCCACTTCATTCCATTCCATTCCACTCCACTCCATTGCACTCCATTCCAGTCCATTCCATTCCACTCCACTCCATTCCATTCCACTCCATTGCACTCCACTCTACTCCACTCCAATCCACTCCATTCCATTCTAAATCCATTCCATTACATTCCATTCTAAATCCATTCCATTCCCTTCCTTTCTTTTGAAAGGATCTCACTCTGTCACTCAGGCTGGAGTGCAGTGCACCATCTCAGCTCACATTTCACCATGCCATTCTATTCCATTCCATTGCATTCCATTCCACTCCACTCCACGTCACTTCGTTCAATTCCATTCCTTCCCATTTCATTCCACTCCACTCCATTCCACCCCACTCCACTCTGCTCCATTCAACTCCATTCCACCCCATTCCATTCCACTCCATTCCTCTCCACTCCACTTCACTGCATTCCATTCGATTCCATTCGATGCTATTCGATTCCTTTCCATTCAATTCTATTACATTCCATTTGATTTCATTCAATTCCATTCCATTCAATTCCATTACATTCTGTTTGATTCAAATCCATTCCTTTCCATTCCACTCCATTCCCTTCCATTCCATTCCAATGCATTGCCTTCCATTGCATTCCATTCCATTCCAATTCATTCCACTCCATTCCACTCCACTTCATTCCATTCCATTCCATTCCGTTTGATTCCATTCCATTCCATTGCAATCCAAACCACTCCACTCCACTCCATTCCACCCCCTCCATTCCACTCCATTCCTCACCTTTCCATTCCACTCCATTCCCCTACACTCCAGTCCACTCCACTCCACTCTCCTCCACTCCACAACATTGCATTCCATTCCACATCATATGACTCCACTCCACTCCATTCCACTCCACTCCATTCCATTCCATTCCACTATAGTCCATTCAATTCCACTCCAGTTAATTCCATCCCTTCCAGTCCATTCCACTCCACTCCATTCCATTCCACTGCACTCCATTCCATTCCACCTCACTTCGCTCCACTGCACTCCACTCCACTCCATTCTTCTCCTCTCCACACCATTCCATTCCTTTCCATTCCACTCCACTCAACTTCACTCCAATCCTTTCCAATCCATTCCATTCTACACCTTTCCACTCCACACCACTACACTCTACTCCATTCCATTCCATCCCATTCCATTCCACTCCATTCCACTCCATTCTACTCCACTTCATCCCACTCCACTCCACTCCATTCCATTCTGTAACAATACATTCCACTCCATTTCACTCCACTCCACCCCACTCCACGCCACTCCACTCCCCTCCACTACATTCCATTACATTCCATTCTAAATCCATTCCATTCCATTCCTTTCTTTCGAAAGGATCTCACTCTGTCACCCAGGCTGGAGTGTCATGCACAATCTCAGCTCACCTTTCATTTCACCATTCCATTCCATTAAATTCCATTCCACTCTCTTCCATTCCATTCCATTCCATTCCATTCCATTCCATTCCACTTCACTCCACTCCACTCCGTTCAAATCCATTCCTTCCCATTCCATTCCATTTCAATACACTGCACTCATCTCCACTCCATTCAATTCCATTCCACCCCATTCCATTCCACTCCATTCCACTCCACTCCAGTACATTTCATCGCATTCCATTCGATTCCGTTTGATGCCACTCGATTCCATTCGATTCGATTCCATTTGATTCCATTCAATTTCATTTTTTCCTTTCGATTTCATTCTATTCCATTCGATTCCACTCGATTCCATTTGATTTGATTCTATTCGATTTGATTCAAAACCATTTGATTCCATTCGATTCCTTTCGATTCCCTTCAATTCTATTCCATTCGATTCCATTCCATTCCATTCCATTCTATTCCGTTCAATTCCATTCCATTCCATTTCATTCCATTCCACTTCACTCAATTCTACTCCACTCCATTCAATTCCATTCCTTCCCATTCCATTCCACTCCACTCAATTCCACTTCACTGCACTCCACTCCATTCAATTACATTCCACCCCATTTCATTCCAATCCTTTCCACTCCACTCCACTCCTTTTCACAGCATTCCTTTTGATTCAATTCCATGCCATTCGATTCCATTCGATTCAATTCCATTCGATTCATTTCCATTCCATTTGTTCTATTTGATTCCATTCAATTCCATTCGACTCTTTGATTTGATTCGATTTGATTTGAGTCGATTCGATTTGATTCGATTCTGTTCCGTTCCACTCAGTTCCATTCCATTCCATTGCATTCCATTCCATTCCATTCCATTCCACTCCACTCCATTCCACCCCCTTCCATTGAATTCCACTCCATTCCACAGCATTCCACTCCATTCCACTCCACCCCATTCCATTCCATGCCACTCCACTCGATTCCACTCCATTCCACTCCATTTCATTTCATTCCTTTCCATTCCATTCCATTCCACTCCACTCAATTCCATTCCACACAATTCCACTCTACTTCACTCCAGTCCACTCCAATCCACTCCACTCCACTCCATTCCATTCCATTCCATTCCATTCTAAATCCATTCCATTCTACATCTATTCCATTCCCTTCCTTTCTTTCGACAGGAGCTCACTCTGTCACCCAGGCTGGAGTGCAGTGCACAATCTCAACTCACGTTTTATTTCACCATTCCATTCCATTCCATTCTATTGCATTACATTCCAGTCCAGTCCAGGCCACTCCACTCCATTCAATTCCATTCCACCCCTGTCCATTCCACCGCATTCCATGACACTCCTCTCCAATTCACCACATTGCTTTCGATTCCATTCGATGTCATTTGATTCCGTTCCATTCGAATCCATTCCATTCCACTCAATTCCATTTGTTTCCATTTGATTCCAATCCATTCGTTTCCCTAGCATTCCATTCCATTCCATTAAATTCCATTGCATTCCAATCCATTCGTTTCCCTAGCATTCCATTCCATTCCATTCCATTCCATTCCATTGCATTCCATTCCATTCCATTCCATTGCATTCCATTCCATTGCATTCCATTCCATTCCATTGCATTCCGTTCCATTCCATTCCACTCCATTCCATTCCAATGCATTCCATTCCATTCCATTCCAATCCATTCCATTCCATTCCACTCCATACCACTCCACTCCACTCCATTCCATTCCACTCCACTCCATTCCACTCCAATCCATTCCATTCCACTCACGTCCATTCCGTTCCACTCCAGTCAATTCGACTCCACTCCAGTCCATTCCACTCCACTCCACTCCACTCCACTCCATTCCATTTTACTCATCTCAACTCCACTCCCCTCCCCTCTGCTCCATTCCACTCTATTCCATGCTGCACCTTTCTGCTCCACTCCACTCCATTGCACTCCACCCCACTGCACTCCACTCAACAACATTCCATTTCATTCCATAACAATCCACACCACTCCATTCCACTCCACTCCACTCCACTCCACTAAATTCCCTTACATTCCATTCTAAATCCATTCCATTCCCTTCCTTTCTTTCTTCAGGATCTCACTCTGTCACCCAGTATGGAGTGAAGTGCAGATTGTCAGCCCACATTTCATTTCACCATTCCATTCCATACTATTCCATTGCATTCCATTCCATTTCACTCCACTCCACTCCGCTCAATTCCATTCCTTCCCATTCCATTTCATTCCACTCCATTCCACACTACTCCCCTCCACTCCATTCAAGTCCATTCCACCCCATTCCTTTCCACTGCATTCCACCACACTCCACTTCATCGCATTCCATTTGATTTCATTCTATGCCATTCGATTCTTTCAATTTGATTCCGTTTGATTCCATTTGATTCCATTTGATTCCATTTTTTCCATTCGATACCATTCAATTCCATTCAATTCCATTCCATTGCATTTGATTCGATTTGATTCGATTTGTTTCAATTCATTTCAATTCAGTTAGATTCCATTTGATTCCATTTGATTCCATTCCATTCCATTCCATTCCATTCCACTCCATTCCATTCCACTACACTCAACTCCATTCCACTCCACTCCATTCCATTCCATTCCACTCCCCTCCATTTCACTCCATTATATTTCATTCCATTCCATTCCACTCCACTCGATTCCATTCAACTCCATTCCACTCCAATCCACTCCACTCCACTCCATTCTAAATCTATTCCATTCCATTCCATTCTGAATCCATTCCATTCCCTTCCTTTCTTTCTACAGGATCTCACTCTGTCACCCAGGCTGGAGTGCAATGCGCAATCTCAGCTCTCATTTCATTTCATCTTTCCATTCGATTCCATTCCATTGCATTCCATCCCACTCCACTCCACTCCACTCCGTTCAATTCCATTCCTTCCCATTCCATTCCATTCCAATCCATTCCGCTCCTCTCCACTCCATTCAATTCCATTCCACCCCATTCCATTCCACTCCATTCCAATCAACTCCACTCCATTTCACCGCATTCCATTAGATTCCATTCGATGCCACTCGATTCCATTCGATTCAGTTCTATTCGATTCCTTTCAATTTCATTTTTTCATTCGATTCAATTCAATTTCATTCGATTCACTTCGATTCCTTTTGATTCCATATGATTCGATTTGATTCAATTCGATTTGATTCAAAACCATTTGATTCCAATCGATTCCATTCAATTCCATTGTATTCCATTTGATTCCATTCCATTCGATTCCGTTCCATTCCATTCCACTCCATTCCATTTCATTCCATTTGATTCCATTCCATTCCACTCCACACAATTCTACTCCACTCCATTCATCCCCATTCCTTCCCATTCCATTCCACTCCATTCGATTCCGTTCCATTCCATTCCACTCCATTCCATTTCATTCCATTTGATTCCATTCCATTCCACTCCACACAATTCTACTCCACTCCATTCATCCCCATTCCTTCCCATTCCATTCCACTCCACTCAATTCCGCTCCAGTCCACTCCACTCCATTCAATTCCATTCCACTCCATTCCATTCCAATCCATTGCGCTCCACTCCACTCCATTTCACCACATTCCATTTGATTCAATTCAATGCCATTCAATTCCATTCGATTTGATTCCATTCGATTCCCTTCGATTCCATTCGATTCCAATCCATTCCATTTGATTCGATTTGTTTCGATTGGAGTTGATTCGATTTGAGTCGATTCTATTTGATTCGATTCGATTCCATTCCATTCCATTCCATTCCACTCCATTCCATTCCACTCCACTCCAATCCATTCCACTCCACTCCATTCCATTCCTCTCCATTCCACTGCTTTCCACTCCATTACATTCCACCCCATTCTATTCCACTCCACTCCACTCCATTCCACTCCATTCCATTCCACTCCATTCCACTGCTTTCCACTCCATTACACTCCACCCCATTCCATTCCATTCCACTCCACTCGATTCCAATCCATTCCAGTGCTTTCCACTCCATTACACTCCACCCCATTCCATTCCATTCCACTCCACTCGATTCCACTCCATTCCACTCCATTCCATTCCATTCATTTCCATTGCATTCCATTCCATTCCATTCCATTCCACTCCGCTCCATTCCATTCCACACAATTCCACTTCACTCCACTCCACTCCAATCCACTCCACTCCATTCCATTCCATTCCACTCCACTCCATTCCATTCCACACAATTCCACTTCACTCCACTCCACTCCACTCCACTCCAATCCACTCCACTCCACTTCATTCCATTCCATTCCATTCTAAATCCATTCCAATCCTTTCCATTCTAAGTCCATTCCACTCCCTTCCTTTCTTTCGACAGGATCTCACTCTGTCACCCAGGCTGGAGTGTAGTGCATAATCTCAACTCACATTTTATTTCACCATTCCATTCCATTGCATTCTATTGCATTCCATTCCACTCCATCTGCTACACTCTGTTCAATTCCATTCCTTCCCATTCCATTCCAGTCCCGTCCATTCCACTCCACTCCATTCAATTCCATTCCACCCCAGTCCATTCCACTGCATTCCACGCCACTCCTCTCCAGTTCACTGCATACCATTTGATTAAATTCCATTCCACTCGATTCCATTCCAATGCATTCCATTTCATTCCATTCCAATCCATTCCATTCCATTCCACTACATACAACTCCACTCCACTCCATTCCACTCCACTCCACTCCACTCCATTCCATTCCACTCCAATCCATTCCATTCCACTCAAGTCCATTCCATTCCACTCCAGTCAATTCCACTCCACTCACATCCATTCCACTCCACTTCACTCCACTCCACTGCATTCTACTCCCTTCCACTCCATTCCATTCTATTCCATTCCACTCCACTCAAACTCCACTTCCCTCCACTCCACTCCATTCCACTCCACTCCATTCTTCACCTTTCTACTCCACTCCACTCCACTCCAGTCAACTCCATTCCATTCCATTCCATTTCATTCCATAACAATCACCACCAATCCATTCCACTCCACTCCACTCCACTCCACGCCATTCCACTCCACTACACTAAATTCCATTACATTCCATTCTAAATCCATTCCATTCCATTCCTTTCTTTCAACAGGGTCTCACTCTGTCACCCAGTATGGTGTGCATTGCAGATTCTCAGCTCAAATTTCATTTCACCATTCCATCCCATTCTATTCCAGTGCATTTCATTCCACTTCACTCCACTCCACTCCGTTCAGTTCCATTCCTTTCGATTCCATTCCATTCCACTACATTCCACGCCACTCCATTACACTCCATTCAATTCCATTCCACCCCATTCCATTCCACTGCGTTCCACTACACTCCACTCTACTTCATCGCATTCCATTCGATTTCATTCTATGCCATTCGGTTCTTTCGATTCAATTCCATTCAATTCCATTCAATTTCATTTTTTCCATTTGATTCCATTCGATTCCATTCCGTTGCATTTGATTCAATTTAATTCGATTTGAATTGTTACGATTCATTACGATTCATTTCGATTCAATTCGATTCCATTTGATTCCATTCCATTCCATTCCACTCCATTCCATTGCACTAAACTCCATTCCATTCCACTCCATTCCATTGCACTCAACTCCATTCCACTCCACTCCATTCCATTCTATTCCTCTCCACTCCATTTCACTCCATTCCATTTCATTCCCTTCCATTCCATTTCACTCCACTCGATTCCATTCCACTACAATCCACTCCACTCTACTCCACTCCATTCCATTACATTCCATTCGAAATCCATTCCATTAAATTCCATTCTGAATCCATTCCATTCCCTTCCTTTCTTTCGACAGGATCTCACTCTGTCACCCAGGCTGGAGTGCAGTGAACAATCTCAGCTCACATTTCATTTCACCACTCCTTTTGATTCCATTCCATTGCATTCCATTCCACTGCACTCCACTCCACTCCGTTCAATTTCATTCCTTCCCATTCCATTCCATTCAAATCCATCCCATTTCTCTCCACTCCATTCAATTCCATTCCACCCCATTCCATTCCACTCCATTCCACTCCACTCCAATCCATTTCACCACATTCCATTCGATTCCATTTGATGCCACTCGATTCTATTCCATTTGATTCTACTCGATTGCATTCGATTTCATTTTTTCCATTCAATTCCATTCAATTTCATTCGATTCCATTTGATTCCATTCAATTCCATTCGATTTGATTGATTTGATTTGATTCGTTTTGAAATGATTCAATTCCATTTGATTCCATTTGATTCCATTCCATTCGATTCCATTCCATTCCATTCCGTTTGATTCCATTCCATTCCATTCCACTCCACTCAATTCTACTACACTCCATTCAATTCCATTCCTTCCCATTCCATTCCAGTCCCCTCAATTCCACTCCACTCCACTCCATTCAATTCTGCTCCACCCCATTTCATTCCAGTCCTTTCCACTCAGCTCCATTCCATTTTACCACATTCCGTTTGATTCAATTTGATGCCGTTCTATTCCATTCGTTTTGATTCCATTCAATTCCATTTGATTCCATTTTTTCCATTCGATTCCATTGGATTCCATTTGATTCAATTTGATTCGATTCAATTTGATTTGATTCGATTCGATTCCATTCCATTCCTTTCGATTCCATTCCATGCCATTCCATTCCATTCCATTCCACTCCACTCCGTTCTACTCCACTCCATTCCATTCCATTCCATTCCACTCCACTCCATTCCATTCCACATAATTCCACTCCACTCCACTCCAAACCACTACACTCCATTCCATTCCATTCTAAATCCATTCCATTGCATTCCATTCTCAATCCATTCCATTCCCTTCCTTTCTTTTGACAGGATCTCACTGTCACCCAGGCTGGATAGCAGTGCACAATCTCAGCTCAAATTTTATTTCACCATTCCATTCCATTCCATTATATTGCATTCCATTCCCATTCCTTTCCTTTCCATTCAACTACACTGCATTCCTCTCCACTCCACTCCACTGCATTCAATTCCATTCCACCCCAGTCCATTCCACTGCATTCCACACCTCTCCTCTCCAGTTCACCACATTCCATTCCATTCCATTTGATGTCATTTGATACCATTCCATTCGATTTCATTCCATTACATTAGATTCAGTTTGATTCCATTTGATTCCAATTTATTCAAATTCATTCCATTCCATTCCATTGTATTCCATTCCATTCCATTCCACTCCATGCCGTTCCAATGCATTCCATTCCATTCCATTCCATTCCATTCCATTCCATTCCATTCCAATCCATTCCATTCCATTCCATTCCCCTCCATACCACTCCACTCCATTCCACTCCACTCCAGTCCATTCCTTCCACTCCAGTCCATTCCATTCCACTCCAGTCAATTCCTCTACACTCCAATCCATTCCACTCCACTTCACTACAATCCATTCTACTCTCCTCCACTCCATTCCACACCATTCCATTCCACTCCACTCAAATCCACTCCCCCCACTCCACTGCATTCCATTCGTTTCCATTATACACCTTTCCACTCCACTCCACTCCATTCTATTCCATCCAATTCCATTGCACTCCATTCCACTCCACTCCACTCCATCCCACTCCACGCCACTCCACTTTTTTCCATTCCATTCCATAACAATCCATACCACTTCTTTCCACTCCACTCCACTCCAGGCCACTCCACTCCACTCCATTCCATTACATTGCTTTCTGAATCCATCCTATTCCTTTCCTTTCTTTTGACAGGATCTCACTCTGTCACCAAGGCTGGAGTGCAGTGCACAATCTCAGCTCACATTTCATTTCACCATTCCATTCCATTCCATAGAATTTCATTCCATTCCATTGCATTTCATTCCATTCCATTCCATTCCATTCCATTGCATTTCATTCCATTCCATTGCATTTCATTCCATTCCATTCCATTCCATTCCATTGCATTTCATTCCAGTCCACTCCACTCCAATCCACTCCATTCAATTCCATTCCTTCCCATTCCGTTTCATTCCACTCCATTCTACTCCACTCCAGTCCATTCATTTCCATTCCACCTCTTTTCATTCCTCTCTATTCCACTCAACTCCTCTCCAATTCACCGCATTCCATTTGATGCCATTCATTTCCAATCCATTTGATTCTATTCCATTCCAGTTGATTTCATTCGGTTCCATTCCATTCGATTCCATTCGATTCCATTCGATTCCAATCCATTCCATTCCATTCCACTCCACTCCATTCCACTCCACTCCACTCCATTCCATTCCATTACATTCAATTCCGTTACACTCCATTCCATTCTATTCCACTCCATTTCATTCCACTCCACTCCACTCCATTTGATTCCATTCCACTCCACTCCTTTGGACTCCATTCCACTCCATTCCATTCCGCTCCACCCCACTCCATTCCATTCCACTCTATTCCACTCCACTCAACTCCACTCCACTCCAATCCACTCCATTCCATTCCATTCTAAATCCATTCCATTACATTCCATTCTAAATCCATTCCATTCCCTACCTTTCCTTTGAAAGGATCTCACTCTGTCACCCAGTCTAGGAGTGCAGTGTACAATCTCAGCTCACATTTCATTTCACCATTCCATTCCATTCCTTTCCATTGCATTCCATTCCACTCCACTCCACTCCACTGCACTCCGTTCAATTCCATTCCTTCCCATTCCATTCCACTCCACTCCATTCCACTCCACTCCACTCGACTCCACTCATTTACATTCCACTGCATTCCATTCCACTCCATTCCTCTCCACTCCACTTCACCGCATTCCATTCAATTCCATTAGATGCCATTCGATTCCATTCCATTCGATTCAATTCCATTCCATTTGATTTCGTTCAATTCCATTCCATTTGATTCCATTCCATTCCATTCGATTCCAATCCACTCCATTCCATTCCATTCCGTTCCATTGCGTTCCATTCCATTCCATTCCATTCCAATCCATTCCACTCAATTCCACTCCACTCCATTCCATTCCATCCCATTCGATTCCATTCAATTCCTTTCCATTCCATTCCATTCCACTCCAATCCATTCTACTACACTCCACTGTATTCCACGCTTTCCATTCCACTCCACTCCACTCCATTCCATTACATTCCACTACACTCCATTCCACTCCACTCCACTCCCCTCCCCTCCACTCCACAACATTCCATTCCATTCCACTCCATAACACTCCACTCCACTCCATTCCACTCCAATCCAATCCATTCAATTCCATTCCACTACAGGCCTTTCCATTCCACTCCAGTCAATTCCATCCCCTCCAGTCCATTCCCCTCCACTCCATTCCATTCCACTATACTCCATTCCATTCCACTTCACTTCACTCCACTGCACTCCACTCCATTCAACTCCTCTCCACACCATTCCACTCCGTTCCATTCCACTCCAGTCACCTCCTCTCCACTCCATTCCTATCCATTCCATTCTACACCTTTCCACTCCACACCACTACACTCTACTCCTTTCCATTCCATCCCATTCCATTCCACTCCATTCCACTCCACTCCACTCCATTCCATTCCATAACAATCCATTCCACTCCACTCCACTCCATGCCACTCCTCTCCACTACATTCCATTGCATTCCATTACAAATCCATTCCATTCCATTCCTTTCTTTCAACAGGATCTCACTCTGTCACCCAGGCTAGAGTGCAGTGCAGAATCTCTGCTCACCTTTCATTTCACCATTCCATTCCCTTAAATTCCATTCCACTTTATTCCATTCCATTGCACTCCATTCCATTCCATTCCACTCCACTCCACTCCACTCCGTTCAATTCCATTCCACCCCATTCCATTCCACTCCCTTCCACTCCACTCCACTCCATTTCACCACATTCCACTGGATTCCGTTCGATGCCAATCGATTCCATTTGATTCTATTACATTCGATTCCATTCAATTTCATTTTTTCCATTTGGTTCCATTCGATTTCATTTGATTCCTTTTGATTCCATTCAATTCATTCAATTTCACTCAATTTGATTCGATTCAAAACCATTTGATTCCATTAGATTCCATTTGATTCCATTCCATTCAATTCCATTCCATTCCGTTCCATTCCATTCTATTCCACTCCACTCAATTCTACTCCACTCAATTAAATTAGATTCCTTCCCATTCCATTCCACTCCACTCAATTCCACTCCACTCCTCTCCATTCAATTCCATTCCACCTCGTTTCATTCCAATCCTTTCCACTCCACTCCACTCCATTTCACCACATTCCATTTGATTCAATTCTATGCCATTTGAATCCATTCTATTCGATTTCATTCGATTCCATTTTTTCCATTCGATTCCATTCCATTACATTCGATTCCATTAGATTCGATTCTATTTGATTCAAGTCCATTCGATTCTATTCGATTCATTTCCATTCCATTCCACTCCATTCCATTCCACTCCATTCCACTCCACTCCATTCCATTCCATTCCACTCCATTCCATTCCACTCCACTCCATTCCACTCCATTCCATTCCATTCCACTCCATTCCATTCCACTCCACTCCATTCCACTCCATTCCATTCCATTCCACTCCATTCCATTCCATTCCACTCCATTCCACAGCATTTCAGTCCATTCCCCTCCACCCCATTCCATTCCACTCCACTCAATTCCACTCCATTCCATTCTGTTCCATTCCATTCCATTCCACTACACTCCATTCCATTCCACACAATTCCACTCCACTCCACTCCATTCCATTCCATTCCATACCATTCTAAATCCATTCCATTCCATTCCATTCCATTCCATTCCATTCCATTCCATTCCATTCCATTCCATTCCATTCCATTCCATTCTATTCCATTCCATTCCATTCTATATCCATTCCATTCCGTTCCTTTCTTTCGACAGGATCTCACTCTGTCACCCAGGCTGGAGTGCAGTGCTCTATCTCAGCTCACATTTTATTTCACCATTCCATTCCATTAAATTCGATTGCACTCCATTCCAATCCACTCCACTCCGTTGAATTCCATTCCTTCTCATTCCATTCCACTCCACTCCATTCCACTCCACTCGACCCCATTCAATTCCTTTCCACCCCAGTCCATTCCACTGCATTACACGACACTCCTCTCCAGTTCACCGCATTCCATTCAATTCCATTCAATGTCATTTGATTTCATTCCATTTGATTCCATTTCATGCAATTCCATTCCATTCCACTCGATTCCATTTGATTCCATTTGATTACAATCTATTCGATTCCCTTGCATTCCATTCCATTCCATTCCAGTGCATTCCATTCCATTCCATTCCAATCCATTACACCACTCCACTCCACTCCATTCCACTCCACTCCACTCCATTCCATTCCATTCCACTCCAATCCATTCCATTCTACTCACATCCATTCCATTACAATTGCACTCCACTCCAGTCCATTCCACTCCACTTCACTCCACTCCACTCCATTATACTCCCCTCCATCCATTCCACTCCATTCCATTCCACTCCACTCAACTCCATTCCCCTCCACTGCCCTCCATTCCACTCCATTCTATTCTGCACCTTTCTACTCCACTCCACTCCACCCCAATCAAGTCCACTCAACTCCATTTCATTCCATTCCATAACAATCCATACCTCTCCATTCCACTACACTCCACTCCACGCCACTCCACTCCACTCCACTAAATTACATTACTTTCCATTCTAAATCCATTGCATTCCATTCCTTTCTTTCGACAGGATCTCACTCTGTCACCCAGTATGGAGTGCAGTGCAGATTCTCAGCTCACATTTCATTTCACCATTCCATTCCATTTCATTCCATTTCATGGCATTCCATTCCACTTCACTCCACTCCACTCCGTTCAATTCCATTCCTTCCCATTCCATTCCATTCCGGTCCGTTCCACACCACTCCACTCCACTCCATTCAATTCCATTCCACCCCATTCCATTCCACTGCATTCCACTCCACTCTACTTCATCACATTCCATTCGATTTCATTCTATGCCATTTCATTCTTTTGATTTGATTCCATTCGATTCCATTCCATTCCCTTCCATTCCATTCCACTCCATTCCATTCCACTCCACTCCATTCCACTCCACTCCATTCTTTTCCACTCCACTCAACTCCATTCCTCTCCACTCCATTCCATTCCATTCCATGCCACTCCATTTCACTCCATTCCATTTTATTTCATTCCATTCCATTCCACTCCACTCGATTCCATTCCTCTCCATTTCACTCCAATCCCCTCCACTCCACTCTGTTCCATTACATTCCATTCTAAATCTATTCCATTCTGAATCCATTCCATTCCCTTCCTTCTTTCGACAGGATCTCACTCTCTCACCCAGGCTGGAGTGCAGTGTGCAATCTCCGCTCACATTTCATTTCACCATTCCATTTGATTCCATTCCATTACATTTCATTCCACTCCAGTCAACTCCACTCCATTCCGTTCAATTCCATTCCTTCCCATTCCACTCCACTCCATTCCACTCCACTCCATTCTTTTCCACTCCACTCAACTCCATTCCTCTCCACTCCATTCCATTCCATTCCATGCCACTCCATTTCACTCCATTCCATTTTATTTCATTCCATTCCATTCCACTCCACTCGATTCCATTCCTCTCCATTTCACTCCAATCCCCTCCACTCCACTCTGTTCCATTACATTCCATTCTAAATCTATTCCATTCTGAATCCATTCCATTCCCTTCCTTCTTTCGACAGGATCTCACTCTCTCACCCAGGCTGGAGTGCAGTGTGCAATCTCCGCTCACATTTCATTTCACCATTCCATTTGATTCCATTCCATTACATTTCATTCCACTCCAGTCAACTCCACTCCATTCCGTTCAATTCCATTCCTTCCCATTCCATTCCACTCCACTCCATTCCACTCCACTCCATTCAATTCCATTCCACCCCATTTCATTCCACTCCATTCCACTACACTCCACTCCGTTTTACCGCATTCCATTCGATTCCATTCCATTCATTTCCATTCCATTGCATTCGATTCCATTTGAATCCAATCCATTCAATTCCATTCCATTCAATTTCATTCCATTCCATTGCATTCCATTCCGTTTCATTCCGTTCCATTCCATTCCACTCCCTTACATTCCATTTCGCTCCACTGCATTCCATTGCATTGCATTCCATTCCATTTTATTCCATTCCATTCCACTCAACTCCATTCCATTCCATTCCACTCCAGTCCTCTCCAATCCACTCCATTACAGTCCAGTCCATTCCACTACATTCTAATCGACTCCACTCCACTGCACTCCACTCTGTTCCATTCCATTCTGAACTTTTCCACTCTACTCCACTACACTCCATTCCATTCCATTCCATACCATTCCATTCCACTCTATTCCTCTCCACTCTAATCCACCCCACTCCACTCCACTCCACTCCATTCCATTCCATTCCATAACGATCCATACCACTCCATTCCACACCACTTCACTTCAACCCACGCCTCTCCACTCCACTCCATTCCATTACATTCCATTCTAAATCCACTCCTTTCCATTCCTTTCTTTCGACAGGATCTCAGTCTGTCTACCAGGTTGGATTGCAGTGCACAATCTCAGCTCACGTTTCATTTCACCATTCCATTCTCTTTCATTCCATTGCATTCCATTCCACTCCACTCCGTTCAATTCCTTTCCTTCCCATTCCATTCCACTGCCCTCCATTCCCCTCCACTCCACTCCATTGAATTCCATTTCACCCCATTCCATTCCATTCCACTCCACTCCTGTCCACTCTAATCCACTCCACTCCACTCCACTCCATGCCATTCCACTCCACTCTAGTCCATTCCACTCCTGTCAATTCCACTCCACTCCAGTCAATTCTACTCCACTCCATTCCATTCCACTCCACTCCATTCCATTCCACTCCACTCCACTTCACTCTGCTCCCTTCCACTCCACTCCACTCTGCTCCCTTCCACTCCACTCAACTCCATTCCACTCCATTCCATACCACTGCACTCAACTCCCCTCCACTCCACTATATTCCATTCCATTCCATTCTACACCTTTCCACTCCATGCCACTCCACTCCATTCCATTCCATCCCATTCCATTCCACTCCATTCCACTGCACTCCACCCCACTCCACTCCAATCCACTCCATTCCTTTCCACTCCATTGTAAACCCATTTCATTCGATTCCTTTCTTTCGATAGGATCTCACTCTGTCACCCAGGCTGGAGTGCAGTGCACTATCTCAGCTCACATTTCATTTCACCATTCCATTCCATTCCATTCCATTCCATTCCATTCCATTCCATTCCATTCCATTCCTTTCGATTCCATTCCATTTCTTTCCATTCCATTCCATTCCACTCCACTCCACGCCAACCCACTCCACTCCACCCCACTCCACTACATTCCACTCCTCTCCATTCCCCTCCACTCAATTCCACTCCACTCAACTCCACTCCACGCCACTCAACTCCATTAGAGTCCATTCCATTCTACACCTTTCCACTCCACTACACTCTATTCCATTCGATCCCATTCCATTCCACTTCATTCCACTAAACTCCCTTCCACCCCACTCCACTGCACTCCACTCCATTCCATAGCAATCTGTACCACTCCATTCTGTTCCACTCCACTCCACGCCACTCCAATCCACTCCACTCCATTCCATTACATTCCATTCTAAATCCATTCCATTCCATTCCTTTCTTTTGAGAGGATTTCACTCTGTCACCCAGGCTGGAGTGCAGTGCACAATCTCAGCTCACATTTCATTTCACCATTCCGTTCCATTCCATTCCATTCCATTGCATTCCATTTCGCTCCACGCCACTCCACTTGGTTCAATTCCCTTCCTTCTCATTCCATTCCGTTCCACTCCATTCCACTCCACTCCATTCAGTTCCATTCCTCCCCATTCCATTCCACTCCATTCGAGTCCTCTGCATTCTACTTCATCGCATTATATTCAATTCCATTCAATGCCATTCGATTCCATTCGATTCGATTCAATTCGATTCCGTTCCATTCCATGTTTTCCATTGGATTCTGTATAATTCCATTCAATTCCATTCGATTCGATTCCATTCGATTTGGTTTAATTAGATTCGATTGGATTCCATTCGATTCCATTTCATTCCACTCCACTCCACTCCTTTCCACTCCATTCCATTCCATTTTATTCCATTCTAAATCCATTCCATTCCATTCCATTCCTTTCTTTTGACAGGATCTCACCCTCTCACCCAGGCTGGAGCGCAGTGCACAATCTCAGCTCACATTTCATTTCACCATTCCATTCCATTCCATTGCATTCCATTCCATTACACTCCATTCCATTGCATTGCATTCCACTCCACTCCACTCCACTCTGTTCAATTCCATTCCTTCCCATTCCATTCCACTGCCCTCCATTCCCCTCCACTCCACTCCATTGAATTCCATTCCACTCCATTACATTCCACTCCATTCCACACCACTCCAGCCCACTCCAATCCACTCCACTGCACTCCATTCCACTCCACTCCACTGCACTCCTTTCCATTCCACTCCAGTCCATTCCATTCCACTCCAGTCAATTCCACTGCACTCCAGTCCATTCTACTCCACTCTGTTCCATTCCACTCCACTTCACTCCCCTCCACTCCACTCCCCTCCACTCCACTCGACTCTGCTCCTTTCCACTCACTCAACTCCATTCCACTCCATTCCATTCCACTGCACTCAACACCCCTCCACTCCACTTCACTATATTCCATTCCATTCCATTCCATTCTACAACTTTCCACTCCATGCCACTACACTTCATTCCATTCCATTCCATCCCATTCCATTCCACTCCGTTCCACTCCATTCCACCCATTCCACTCCACCCCACTACACTCCGCTGCATTTCGTTACATTCCATTGGAAATCCATTCCATTCCATTCCTTTCTTTCGACAGGATCTCACTCTGTCACCCAGGCTGGAGTGCAGTGCACAATCTCAGCTCACATTTCATTTAACCATTCCATTCCATTCCATTCCATTCCATTCCATTCCATTCCATTCCATTCCATTGCATTCCTTTCATTTCCATTCCATTCGTTCCATTCTATTCCATTCCATTCCACTCCACTCCACCCCACTCCACTCCATTCCACTCCACTCCATTCTACTCCACTCCATTCCACTCCACACAACTCCACTCCACTCCATTCCGTTCAACTCCATTCCATTCCCTTTCACTCTACACCTTTCCACTCCACTCCACTCTGTTCCATTTGATCCCATTCCATTCCACTTCATTCCACTAAACTCCATTCCACCCCACTCCCCTCCACTCCACTCCATTCCATTCCATAACAATCCATACCACTCCATTCCATTCCACTCCACACCACTCCAATCCACTCCACTCCACTCCATTCCATTCCATTCTAAATCCATTCCATTCCATTCGTTTCTTTTGACAGGATCTCACTCTTTCATGCAGGCTGGAGTGCAGTGCACAATCTCAGCTCATATTTCATTTCACCATTCCATTCCATTCCATTCCATTGCATTCCATTCCATTGCATTCCATTTCACTCCACGCCACTCCACTCGGTTCAATTCCATTCCTTCCCTTTCCATTCCATTCCACTCCATTCCACTCGACTCCACTCCACTCCATTCAATTCCATTCCACCACATTCCAGTCCACTCCATTCCACTTCACCGCATTCCATACAATTCCATTCAATCCCATTCGATTCCATTCGATTCGATTCCATTCGATTCCATTCTATTCCATTCCATTCCACTCCACTCCACTCCATTGCATTCCACTCCATTCCACTCCATTCCATTCCATTATTTTATTCCATTCTAAATCCATTCCATTCCATTCCTTTCTTTCAACTGGATCTCACTCTCTCACCCAGGCTGGAGTGCACTGCACAATCTCAGCTCACATTTCATTTCACCATTCCATTCCATTCCATTGCATTCCATTCCATTCCATTCCATTCCATTGCATTGCATTCCATTCCATTCCATTCCATTGCATTCCATTCCATTCCATTCCATTCCATTCCATTGCATTCCATTCCACTCCATTCCATTCCATTACATTCCAGTCCACTCCACTGCATCCCATTCCACTCCATTACATTCCAGTCCACTCCATTCCACTCCACTCCACTCCCTTTCATTCCAATCCACTCCACTCCATTCCACTAAACTCCACTCCACTCCATTCCACTCCAGTCCACTCCATTCCACTCCATTCCATTCCACTCCCCTCCATTCCACTCCACTCCATTCAATTCTATTCCATTCTACACTTTTCCACTACTCTCCACTCCACTCCACTCCATCCCATTCCATCCCATTCCATTCCACTCCATTCCACTCCACCCCACTCCACCCCACAGCACTCCATTGCACTCCAATGCATTCCATTACATAACAATCCACACCATTCCATTCCACTCCACTCCATGCCACGCCACTCCACTCCATTCCATTACATTCCATTGTAAATCCATTCCATTCCATTCCTTTCTTATGACAGGATCTCACTCTGTCACCCAGGTTGGAGTGCAGTGCACAATCTCAGCTCACATATCATTTCACCATTCCACTCCATTCCATTGCATTCCATTCCACACCATTCCACTCCACTCCGCTCCGTTCAGTTCCATTCCTTCCCAGTCCATTCCACTCCACTCCATTCCACTCCACTTCACTCCACTCCATTAAATTTCATTCCACCCAATTCCATTCCACTCCGTTCCACTCCACTCCACTTCACCACATTCCAGTCTAATCCTTTCTATGCCTTTCGATTCCATTCCATTCGATTCCATTCCATTCCATTCCATATGATTCTAATCAATTCCATTATATTCCATTCCATTCCATTCCACTCCTTTCCACTCCACTCCATTCCACTCCACTCCACTCCCCTCCACTCCATTGCACTCCATTCCACTCTACTCCATTCCGCTCCACTCCACTCCAATCCATTCCACCCCCTTCCATTATGTTCCATTCCATTCCCTTCCATTCCATTTCACTCCATTCCATTGCACTCCACTCCATTCCTTTCCACTCAACTCCACTCAACTCCATTCCATGCCATTCCAGCCCACTCCATTTCACTTTATTCCATTCGATTGCATTCCATTCCATTCCACTCCATTCCACTCCACTCCCTTCCACTCCACTCCATTCCATTACATTCCATTGTAAATCCGTTCCATTATATTCCATTCTAAATCCATTCCATTCCCTTCCTTTCTTTCGACAGGATCTCACTCTGTCACCCAGGCTGGAGTGCATTGCGCAATCTCAGCTCGCATTTCGTTTCTCTATTCCATTCAATTCCATTCTATTGCATTTCATTCCACTCCACTCCACTCAGTTCAATTCCATTCCTTCCCATTCCATTCCACTCCACTCCATTCTACTCCACTCCACTCCACTCCATTCATTTCCATTCCACCCCTTTTCATTCCACTCTGTTCCACTCCACTCCACTCCATTTCACTGCTTTCTATTTGATTCTATTCCATTCATTTCCATTCCATTCATTTCCATTCCATTGCATTCAACTCCATTCGATTCCATTTCATTCGATGCCATTCCATTCCATTCCATTTGATTCCATTCCGTTGCATTCCATTCCATTCCATTCCACTCCATTCCATTTCATTCTACTCCTTTCCACTCCACACCATTCCATTTCATTCTATTCCTTTCCACTCCACTCCACTCTTCTCCACTTCACTCCACTCCATTCCACTCCACTCAATTCCACTCCATTCCACTTTACTCCAATTCACTCCATTCAAATCCACTCCACTCCACTCCTCTCCATTCCATTCCATTTTACACATTCCCACTCAACTCCACTCCACTCCATTCCATTAAATCCCATTCCATTCCACTCCATTCCACTCCACTCCACTCCACTCCGTTCAATCCTATTCCTTCCCATTCCATTCCACTCCACTCCATTCTACTCCACTCCACTCTACTCCATTCATTTCCATTTCACCCATTTTCATTCCACTCCGTTCCTCTCCACTCCACTCCATTTCACCGCATTCCATTCGATTCCATTCCGTTCATTTCCATTCCATTGCATTCGACTCCTTTCGATTCCATTCGATTCCATTCCATTCAATTCCATTCCATTCCATACCATTCCATTCCATTGCATTCCATTCCATTCCTTTCTATTCCATTGCATTCCATTCCGTTCCATTCCATTCCATTCCAGTCCACTCCATTCCATTTCATTCTATTCCATTCCACTCCACCATGCTCTGCTCCACTACACTCCACTCCATTCCACTCTACTGCATTCCACTCCATTCCACTGCACTCCAATTCACTCCACTCAGCTCCTTCCACTCCATTCCTCTCCATTCTATTCCATTCCATTCTACACCTTTGCACTCCACTCCACTCCATTCCATTACATCCCCTTCCATTCCACTCCACTCCACTCCACTCCAACCCACTGCACTCCATTCCATTCCATTCCATTCCATTGCATAACTATCCAAACCACTCCATTCCCATCCACACCAATCCACTACACGCCACTCCACTCCATTCCACTCCATTCCATTACATTCCATTCAAATTCCATTCCATTCCATTCCTTTCTTTCAACAGGGTCTCACTGTGTCACCCAGGTTGGAGTGCGCTGCACAATCTCAGCTCAAATTTCATTTCACCACTCAATTCCATTCCTTTGCATTCCATTCCACTCCACTCCATTCAATTCCATTCCTTCCCAGTCCATTCCGCTCCACTCCACTCCATTCAATTCCATTCCTTCCCAGTCCATTCCACTCCACTCCATTCCACTCCACTCCACTCTACTTCATTCAATTCCATTCCATCCTATTCCTTTCCACTCTATTCCACTCCACTCCACTCCATAACATTCTATTCTACACTTTTCCACTCCTCTACACTCCACTCCATTCCATTCCATCCCATTCCATTCCACTCCATTCCAGTCCACTCCACTCCACCCCGCAGCACTCCATTCCACTCCATTGCATTCAATTCCATAACAATCCATACCATTCCATTCCACTCCACTCCACTCCACGCCACTCCACTCCACTCCACTCCATTCCATTATATTCCATTCTAAATCCATTCCATTCCCTTCCTTTCTTTCAACAGGATCTCACTCTATCACCCAGGCTGGAATGCAGGGTGCAATCTCAGCTTACATTTCATTTCTCCATTCCATTCAATTCCATTCTATTGCATTTCATTCCACTCCACTCCACTCCGTTCAATTCCATTCCTTCCCATTCCATTCCACTGCACTCCATTCTGCTCCACTCCACTCCAATCATTCATTTCCATTCTACCCCTTTTCATTCCACTCCATTCCACTCCACTCCACTCCATTTCACGGCATTCCATTCGATTCCATTCCATTGCATTTGACTCCATTCGATTCCTTTCGATTCCATTTTATTCGATTCCATTCCATTCGATTCCATTCCATTGCATTACTTTCCATTCCATTCCTTTCCATTCCATTCCACTCCATTCCTTTTCATTCTATTCTATTCCACTACAATCCACTCTACTCCACTCTACTCCACTCCATTCCACTCCACTCCATTCCACTCCATTCCTCTGCACTCCAATTGACTCCATTCAAATCCACTCCACTCTACTCCTCTCCATTCCATTCCATTCCATTCTACACCTTCCCACTCTGCTCCACTCCATTCCATTATATCCCATTCCTTTCCACTCCATTCCACTCCACTCCACTCCACCCGACTCCACGCCACTCCATTCCTTTCCATTGCATAACTATCCAAACCACTCCATTCCACTCCACACCAATCTACTACAATGCCACTCCACTCCATTCCACTCCATTCCATTACATTCCATTCAAACTCCATTCCATTCCATTCCTTTCTTTCAACAGGGTCTCACTGTGTCACCCAGGTTGGAGTGCAGTGCACAATCTCAGCTCAAATTTCATTTCACCATTCAATTCCATTCCTTTGCATTCCATTCCATTCCACTCCACTTCATTCAATTTCAATCTTTCCCAGTCCATTCCACTCCACTCCATTCCACTCCACTCCACTCTGCTTCATTCAATTCCATTCCACCCTATTCCTTTCCACTCTATTCCACTCAACTCCATTCCATAACATTCCATTCTACACTTTTCCACTCCTCTACACTCCACTCCACTCCATTCCATTCCATCCCATTCCATTCCACTCCATTCCAGTCCACTCCACTCAAACCCGCAGCACTCCATTCTACTCCATTGCATTCCATTCCATAACAATCCATACCATTCCATTCCACTCCACTCCACTCCGTGCCACTCCACTCCACTCCACTCCATTCCATTTCATTCCATTGTAAATCCATTCCATTCCATTCCTTTCTTATGACAGGATCTCACTCTGTCACCCAGGTTGGAGTGCACTGCACAATCTCAGCTCACATATCATTTGACCATTCCAGTCCATTCCATTCCATTGCATTCCATTCCACACTACTTGACTCCACTCCACTCCGTTCAATTCCATCCCTTCCCAGTCCATTACACTCCACTCCATTCCACTCCACTTTCCTCCACTCCATTAAATTTCATTCCACCCCATACCATTCCACTCCACTTCACTGCACTTCACCACATTCCAATGGATTCCATTTGATGCCATTCGATTCCATTCCTTTCACTTCCATTCCATTCCATTCAATTCCATTCCATTCGATTCCAATCAATTCCGTTTCCTTCCTTTTCATTCCACTCCATTCCACCCCATTCCATTCCACTCCACTCCACTCCTTTCCACTCCATTCCACTCAACTCCATTCCACTCCACTCCTCTCCATTCCACCCCCTTCCATTATATTCCATTCCACTGCATTCCATTCCATTCCACTCCATTCCATTCCACTCCACTCCACAGCTTTCCACTCCACTCCACTCAACTCCATTCCATGCCATTCCACCCCACTCCATTTCACTCCATTCCTTTCCATTCCATTCCACTCCACTGCATTCCATTCCATTCCACTCCACTCCATTCCAATCCACTCCACTCCATTCCATTACATTCCACTCTAAATCCATTCCATTCCCTTCCTTTCTTTCTACAAGATCTCACTCTATCACCCAGGCTGGAGTGCAGTGTGCAATCTCAGCTTACATTTCATTTCTCCATTCCATTCAATTCCATTCTATTGCACTTCATTCCACTCCACTCCACTCCACTCAGTCCAATTCCATTCCTTCCCATTCCATTCCACTCCATTCTACTCCACTCCACTCCAATCATTCATTTCCATTCCACCCCTTTTCATTCCACGCCATTCCACTCCACTCCACTCCATTTCACGGCAATCCATTCGATTCCATTCCATTGCATTTGACTCCATTCGATTCCTTTCGATTCCATTTCATTCAATTCCATTCCATTCCATTTGATTCCATTCCATTGCATTCCTTTCCATTCCGTTCCTTTCCATTCCATTCCACTCCATTCCATTTCATTCTATTCCTTTCCACTCCACTCCACTCTTCTCCACTTCACTCCACTCCATTCCACTCCACTCAATTCCACTCCATTCCACTTTACTCCAATTCACTCCATTCAAATCCACTCCACTCCACTCCTCTCCATTCCATTTTACACATTCCCACTCCACTCCACTCCACTCCATTAAATCCCATTCCATTCCACTCCATTCCACTCCACTCCACTCTGTTCAATCCTATTCCTTCCCACTCCATTCCACTCCACTCAATTCCACTCCATTCCACTTTACTCCAATTCACTCCATTCAAATCCACTCCACTCCACTCCTCTCCATTCCATTCCATTTTACACATTCCCACTCAACTCCACTCCACTCCATTCCATTAAATCCCATTCCATTCCACTCCATTCCACTCCACTCCACTCCACTCCGTTCAATCCTATTCCTTCCCATTCCATTCCACTCCACTCCATTCTACTCCACTCCACTCTACTCCATTCATTTCCATTTCACCCATTTTCATTCCACTCCGTTCCTCTCCACTCCACTCCATTTCACCGCATTCCATTCGATTCCATTCCGTTCATTTCCATTCCATTGCATTCGACTCCTTTCGATTCCATTCGATTCCATTCCATTCAATTCCATTCCATTCCATACCATTCCATTCCATTGCATTCCATTCCATTCCTTTCTATTCCATTGCATTCCATTCCGTTCCATTCCATTCCATTCCAGTCCACTCCATTCCATTTCATTCTATTCCATTCCACTCCACCATGCTCTGCTCCACTACACTCCACTCCATTCCACTCTACTGCATTCCACTCCATTCCACTGCACTCCAATTCACTCCACTCAGCTCCTTCCACTCCATTCCTCTCCATTCTATTCCATTCCATTCTACACCTTTGCACTCCACTCCACTCCATTCCATTACATCCCCTTCCATTCCACTCCACTCCACTCCACTCCAACCCACTGCACTCCATTCCATTCCATTCCATTCCATTGCATAACTATCCAAACCACTCCATTCCCATCCACACCAATCCACTACACGCCACTCCACTCCATTCCACTCCATTCCATTACATTCCATTCAAATTCCATTCCATTCCATTCCTTTCTTTCAACAGGGTCTCACTGTGTCACCCAGGTTGGAGTGCGCTGCACAATCTCAGCTCAAATTTCATTTCACCACTCAATTCCATTCCTTTGCATTCCATTCCACTCCACTCCATTCAATTCCATTCCTTCCCAGTCCATTCCGCTCCACTCCACTCCATTCAATTCCATTCCTTCCCAGTCCATTCCACTCCACTCCATTCCACTCCACTCCACTCTACTTCATTCAATTCCATTCCATCCTATTCCTTTCCACTCTATTCCACTCCACTCCACTCCATAACATTCTATTCTACACTTTTCCACTCCTCTACACTCCACTCCATTCCATTCCATCCCATTCCATTCCACTCCATTCCAGTCCACTCCACTCCACCCCGCAGCACTCCATTCCACTCCATTGCATTCAATTCCATAACAATCCATACCATTCCATTCCACTCCACTCCACTCCACGCCACTCCACTCCACTCCACTCCATTCCATTATATTCCATTCTAAATCCATTCCATTCCCTTCCTTTCTTTCAACAGGATCTCACTCTATCACCCAGGCTGGAATGCAGGGTGCAATCTCAGCTTACATTTCATTTCTCCATTCCATTCAATTCCATTCTATTGCATTTCATTCCACTCCACTCCACTCCGTTCAATTCCATTCCTTCCCATTCCATTCCACTGCACTCCATTCTGCTCCACTCCACTCCAATCATTCATTTCCATTCTACCCCTTTTCATTCCACTCCATTCCACTCCACTCCACTCCATTTCACGGCATTCCATTCGATTCCATTCCATTGCATTTGACTCCATTCGATTCCTTTCGATTCCATTTTATTCGATTCCATTCCATTCGATTCCATTCCATTGCATTACTTTCCATTCCATTCCTTTCCATTCCATTCCACTCCATTCCTTTTCATTCTATTCTATTCCACTACAATCCACTCTACTCCACTCTACTCCACTCCATTCCACTCCACTCCATTCCACTCCATTCCTCTGCACTCCAATTGACTCCATTCAAATCCACTCCACTCTACTCCTCTCCATTCCATTCCATTCCATTCTACACCTTCCCACTCTGCTCCACTCCATTCCATTATATCCCATTCCTTTCCACTCCATTCCACTCCACTCCACTCCACCCGACTCCACGCCACTCCATTCCTTTCCATTGCATAACTATCCAAACCACTCCATTCCACTCCACACCAATCTACTACAATGCCACTCCACTCCATTCCACTCCATTCCATTACATTCCATTCAAACTCCATTCCATTCCATTCCTTTCTTTCAACAGGGTCTCACTGTGTCACCCAGGTTGGAGTGCAGTGCACAATCTCAGCTCAAATTTCATTTCACCATTCAATTCCATTCCTTTGCATTCCATTCCATTCCACTCCACTTCATTCAATTTCAATCTTTCCCAGTCCATTCCACTCCACTCCATTCCACTCCACTCCACTCTGCTTCATTCAATTCCATTCCACCCTATTCCTTTCCACTCTATTCCACTCAACTCCATTCCATAACATTCCATTCTACACTTTTCCACTCCTCTACACTCCACTCCACTCCATTCCATTCCATCCCATTCCATTCCACTCCATTCCAGTCCACTCCACTCAAACCCGCAGCACTCCATTCTACTCCATTGCATTCCATTCCATAACAATCCATACCATTCCATTCCACTCCACTCCACTCCGTGCCACTCCACTCCACTCCACTCCATTCCATTTCATTCCATTGTAAATCCATTCCATTCCATTCCTTTCTTATGACAGGATCTCACTCTGTCACCCAGGTTGGAGTGCACTGCACAATCTCAGCTCACATATCATTTGACCATTCCAGTCCATTCCATTCCATTGCATTCCATTCCACACTACTTGACTCCACTCCACTCCGTTCAATTCCATCCCTTCCCAGTCCATTACACTCCACTCCATTCCACTCCACTTTCCTCCACTCCATTAAATTTCATTCCACCCCATACCATTCCACTCCACTTCACTGCACTTCACCACATTCCAATGGATTCCATTTGATGCCATTCGATTCCATTCCTTTCACTTCCATTCCATTCCATTCAATTCCATTCCATTCGATTCCAATCAATTCCGTTTCCTTCCTTTTCATTCCACTCCATTCCACCCCATTCCATTCCACTCCACTCCACTCCTTTCCACTCCATTCCACTCAACTCCATTCCACTCCACTCCTCTCCATTCCACCCCCTTCCATTATATTCCATTCCACTGCATTCCATTCCATTCCACTCCATTCCATTCCACTCCACTCCACAGCTTTCCACTCCACTCCACTCAACTCCATTCCATGCCATTCCACCCCACTCCATTTCACTCCATTCCTTTCCATTCCATTCCACTCCACTGCATTCCATTCCATTCCACTCCACTCCATTCCAATCCACTCCACTCCATTCCATTACATTCCACTCTAAATCCATTCCATTCCCTTCCTTTCTTTCTACAAGATCTCACTCTATCACCCAGGCTGGAGTGCAGTGTGCAATCTCAGCTTACATTTCATTTCTCCATTCCATTCAATTCCATTCTATTGCACTTCATTCCACTCCACTCCACTCCACTCAGTCCAATTCCATTCCTTCCCATTCCATTCCACTCCATTCTACTCCACTCCACTCCAATCATTCATTTCCATTCCACCCCTTTTCATTCCACGCCATTCCACTCCACTCCACTCCATTTCACGGCAATCCATTCGATTCCATTCCATTGCATTTGACTCCATTCGATTCCTTTCGATTCCATTTCATTCAATTCCATTCCATTCCATTTGATTCCATTCCATTGCATTCCTTTCCATTCCGTTCCTTTCCATTCCATTCCACTCCATTCCATTTCATTCTATTCCTTTCCACTCCACTCCACTCTTCTCCACTTCACTCCACTCCATTCCACTCCACTCAATTCCACTCCATTCCACTTTACTCCAATTCACTCCATTCAAATCCACTCCACTCCACTCCTCTCCATTCCATTTTACACATTCCCACTCCACTCCACTCCACTCCATTAAATCCCATTCCATTCCACTCCATTCCACTCCACTCCACTCTGTTCAATCCTATTCCTTCCCACTCCATTCCACTCCACTCAATTCCACTCCATTCCACTTTACTCCAATTCACTCCATTCAAATCCACTCCACTCCACTCCTCTCCATTCCATTCCATTTTACACATTCCCACTCAACTCCACTCCACTCCATTCCATTAAATCCCATTCCATTCCACTCCATTCCACTCCACTCCACTCCACTCCGTTCAATCCTATTCCTTCCCATTCCATTCCACTCCACTCCATTCTACTCCACTCCACTCTACTCCATTCATTTCCATTTCACCCATTTTCATTCCACTCCGTTCCTCTCCACTCCACTCCATTTCACCGCATTCCATTCGATTCCATTCCGTTCATTTCCATTCCATTGCATTCGACTCCTTTCGATTCCATTCGATTCCATTCCATTCAATTCCATTCCATTCCATACCATTCCATTCCATTGCATTCCATTCCATTCCTTTCTATTCCATTGCATTCCATTCCGTTCCATTCCATTCCATTCCAGTCCACTCCATTCCATTTCATTCTATTCCATTCCACTCCACCATGCTCTGCTCCACTACACTCCACTCCATTCCACTCTACTGCATTCCACTCCATTCCACTGCACTCCAATTCACTCCACTCAGCTCCTTCCACTCCATTCCTCTCCATTCTATTCCATTCCATTCTACACCTTTGCACTCCACTCCACTCCATTCCATTACATCCCCTTCCATTCCACTCCACTCCACTCCACTCCAACCCACTGCACTCCATTCCATTCCATTCCATTCCATTGCATAACTATCCAAACCACTCCATTCCCATCCACACCAATCCACTACACGCCACTCCACTCCATTCCACTCCATTCCATTACATTCCATTCAAATTCCATTCCATTCCATTCCTTTCTTTCAACAGGGTCTCACTGTGTCACCCAGGTTGGAGTGCGCTGCACAATCTCAGCTCAAATTTCATTTCACCACTCAATTCCATTCCTTTGCATTCCATTCCACTCCACTCCATTCAATTCCATTCCTTCCCAGTCCATTCCGCTCCACTCCACTCCATTCAATTCCATTCCTTCCCAGTCCATTCCACTCCACTCCATTCCACTCCACTCCACTCTACTTCATTCAATTCCATTCCATCCTATTCCTTTCCACTCTATTCCACTCCACTCCACTCCATAACATTCTATTCTACACTTTTCCACTCCTCTACACTCCACTCCATTCCATTCCATCCCATTCCATTCCACTCCATTCCAGTCCACTCCACTCCACCCCGCAGCACTCCATTCCACTCCATTGCATTCAATTCCATAACAATCCATACCATTCCATTCCACTCCACTCCACTCCACGCCACTCCACTCCACTCCACTCCATTCCATTATATTCCATTCTAAATCCATTCCATTCCCTTCCTTTCTTTCAACAGGATCTCACTCTATCACCCAGGCTGGAATGCAGGGTGCAATCTCAGCTTACATTTCATTTCTCCATTCCATTCAATTCCATTCTATTGCATTTCATTCCACTCCACTCCACTCCGTTCAATTCCATTCCTTCCCATTCCATTCCACTGCACTCCATTCTGCTCCACTCCACTCCAATCATTCATTTCCATTCTACCCCTTTTCATTCCACTCCATTCCACTCCACTCCACTCCATTTCACGGCATTCCATTCGATTCCATTCCATTGCATTTGACTCCATTCGATTCCTTTCGATTCCATTTTATTCGATTCCATTCCATTCGATTCCATTCCATTGCATTACTTTCCATTCCATTCCTTTCCATTCCATTCCACTCCATTCCTTTTCATTCTATTCTATTCCACTACAATCCACTCTACTCCACTCTACTCCACTCCATTCCACTCCACTCCATTCCACTCCATTCCTCTGCACTCCAATTGACTCCATTCAAATCCACTCCACTCTACTCCTCTCCATTCCATTCCATTCCATTCTACACCTTCCCACTCTGCTCCACTCCATTCCATTATATCCCATTCCTTTCCACTCCATTCCACTCCACTCCACTCCACCCGACTCCACGCCACTCCATTCCTTTCCATTGCATAACTATCCAAACCACTCCATTCCACTCCACACCAATCTACTACAATGCCACTCCACTCCATTCCACTCCATTCCATTACATTCCATTCAAACTCCATTCCATTCCATTCCTTTCTTTCAACAGGGTCTCACTGTGTCACCCAGGTTGGAGTGCAGTGCACAATCTCAGCTCAAATTTCATTTCACCATTCAATTCCATTCCTTTGCATTCCATTCCATTCCACTCCACTTCATTCAATTTCAA
Source organism: Pan troglodytes (assembly GCF_028858775.2). Lineage (NCBI taxonomy): Eukaryota > Metazoa > Chordata > Mammalia > Primates > Hominidae > Pan > Pan troglodytes. The sequence goes on from NC_072417.2 coordinate 40,704,417, forward strand.
TCTTTCCCAGTCCATTCCACTCCACTCCATTCCACTCCACTCCACTCTGCTTCATTCAATTCCATTCCACCCTATTCCTTTCCACTCTATTCCACTCAACTCCATTCCATAACATTCCATTCTACACTTTTCCACTCCTCTACACTCCACTCCACTCCATTCCATTCCATCCCATTCCATTCCACTCCATTCCAGTCCACTCCACTCAAACCCGCAGCACTCCATTCTACTCCATTGCATTCCATTCCATAACAATCCATACCATTCCATTCCACTCCACTCCACTCCGTGCCACTCCACTCCACTCCACTCCATTCCATTTCATTCCATTGTAAATCCATTCCATTCCATTCCTTTCTTATGACAGGATCTCACTCTGTCACCCAGGTTGGAGTGCACTGCACAATCTCAGCTCACATATCATTTGACCATTCCAGTCCATTCCATTCCATTGCATTCCATTCCACACTACTTGACTCCACTCCACTCCGTTCAATTCCATCCCTTCCCAGTCCATTACACTCCACTCCATTCCACTCCACTTTCCTCCACTCCATTAAATTTCATTCCACCCCATACCATTCCACTCCACTTCACTGCACTTCACCACATTCCAATGGATTCCATTTGATGCCATTCGATTCCATTCCTTTCACTTCCATTCCATTCCATTCAATTCCATTCCATTCGATTCCAATCAATTCCGTTTCCTTCCTTTTCATTCCACTCCATTCCACCCCATTCCATTCCACTCCACTCCACTCCTTTCCACTCCATTCCACTCAACTCCATTCCACTCCACTCCTCTCCATTCCACCCCCTTCCATTATATTCCATTCCACTGCATTCCATTCCATTCCACTCCATTCCATTCCACTCCACTCCACAGCTTTCCACTCCACTCCACTCAACTCCATTCCATGCCATTCCACCCCACTCCATTTCACTCCATTCCTTTCCATTCCATTCCACTCCACTGCATTCCATTCCATTCCACTCCACTCCATTCCAATCCACTCCACTCCATTCCATTACATTCCACTCTAAATCCATTCCATTCCCTTCCTTTCTTTCTACAAGATCTCACTCTATCACCCAGGCTGGAGTGCAGTGTGCAATCTCAGCTTACATTTCATTTCTCCATTCCATTCAATTCCATTCTATTGCACTTCATTCCACTCCACTCCACTCCACTCAGTCCAATTCCATTCCTTCCCATTCCATTCCACTCCATTCTACTCCACTCCACTCCAATCATTCATTTCCATTCCACCCCTTTTCATTCCACGCCATTCCACTCCACTCCACTCCATTTCACGGCAATCCATTCGATTCCATTCCATTGCATTTGACTCCATTCGATTCCTTTCGATTCCATTTCATTCAATTCCATTCCATTCCATTTGATTCCATTCCATTGCATTCCTTTCCATTCCGTTCCTTTCCATTCCATTCCACTCCATTCCATTTCATTCTATTCCTTTCCACTCCACTCCACTCTTCTCCACTTCACTCCACTCCATTCCACTCCACTCAATTCCACTCCATTCCACTTTACTCCAATTCACTCCATTCAAATCCACTCCACTCCACTCCTCTCCATTCCATTTTACACATTCCCACTCCACTCCACTCCACTCCATTAAATCCCATTCCATTCCACTCCATTCCACTCCACTCCACTCTGTTCAATCCTATTCCTTCCCACTCCATTCCACTCCACTCAATTCCACTCCATTCCACTTTACTCCAATTCACTCCATTCAAATCCACTCCACTCCACTCCTCTCCATTCCATTTTACACATTCCCACTCCACTCCACTCCACTCCATTAAATCCCATTCCATTCCACTCCATTCCACTCCACTCCACTCTGTTCAATCCTATTCCTTCCCATTCCATTCCACTCCACTCCATTCTACTCCACTCCACTCTACTCCATTCATTTCCATTCCACCCATTTTCATTCCACTCCGTTCCTCTCCACTCCACACCATTTCACCGCATTCCATTCGATTCCATTCCATTCATTTCCATTCCATTGCATTCGACTCCTTTCGATTCCATTCGATTCCATTCCATTCAATTCCATTCCATTCCATACCATTCCATTGCATTCCATTCCATTCCTTTCTATTCCATTGCATTCCATTCCGTTCCATTCCATTCCATTCCAGTCCACTCCATTCCTTTTCATTCTATTCCATTCCACTCCAATCCACTGTACTCCACTCCACTCCACTCCGTTCCTCTGCACTCCAATTGACTCCATTCAAATCCACTCCACTCTACTCCTCTCCATTCCATTCCATTCTACACCTTCCCACTCCACTCCACTCCACTCCATTCCATTACATCCCATTCCTTCCCACTCCATTCCACTCCACTCCACTCCACCCCACTCCACGCCACCCCATTCCTTTCCATTGCATAACTATCCAAACCACTCCATTCCACTCCACACCAATCCACTCCACGCCACTCCACTCCATTCCACTCCATTCCATTACATTCCATTCTAAATCCATTCTATTCCATCCTTTCTTTCAACAGGATCTCACTGTGTCTCCCAGGTTGGCGTGAAGTGCACAATCTCATTTGACATTTCATTTCACCATTTCATTCCATTCCATTCCATTGCATTGCATTCCACTCTACTCCACTCCACTTCGTTCAATTCCCTTCCTTCCCAGTCCATTCCACTCCACTCCATTCCAGTCCACTCCACTCTACTTCATTCAATTCCATTCCACGCTATTCCTTTCCACTCCATTCCACTGCACTCCACTTCACTTCAACGCATTCCATTCGAATCCATTCGATGCCATTTGATTCCATTCCATTCATTTCCATTCAATTGAATTCAATTCCATTCGATTCCACTCCATTCCATTGCATTCCATTCCGTCCCATTGTATTCCATTCCATTCCATTGTGTTCCATTCCATTCCATTCCATGCAACTCCATTCCATTTAATTCTATTACATTCCTCTCCACTCCACTCCACTCCATTCCACTGCATTCCATTCCACTCCATTTCACTGCACTCCAATCCACTCCACTCGTCCTCACTCCACTCCACTCCTCTCCATTCCATTCCATTCCATTCCATTCTACACCTTTCCACTCCACTCCACCCACTCCACTCTGTTCCTTTCCTTCCCATTCCATTCCACTCCAGTCCAATGAATTCCATTCCACCCCATTCAATTCCACTCCATTCCAGTCCACTCCACTCCACTTCAACGCATTCCATTTGGTTCCATTTGATGCAACTCGATTCCATTTGATCTGATTACATTCGATTTCATTCAAATCCATTTTTTTCATTCCATTCCGTTGGATTCCATTCGATTCGATTCCATTCGGTTTGATTCGATTCAATTCAATTTGATTCCATTCGATTCCATTCGATCCCATTCCATTCCATTCCATTCCACTCCACTCCTCTCCACTCCACTCAACTCCACTCCACTCCATTCCATTCCATTCCATTCTCAATCTGTTCCATTCCATTCCTTTCTTTCGACAGGATGTCACTCTCTCACCCAGGCAGGAGTGCAGTGCACAATCTCAGCTCATATTTCGTTTCACCATTCCATTCCATTCCATTGCATTCCATTCTATTCCATTCCTATCCATTCCATTCCATGCAATTCCACTCCACTCCATTCCACTCCACTGCATTCCATTCCAGTACAATCCATTCCACTCCACTCCATTCCACTCTTCTCCACTCCACTCCCTTTCATTCCAATCCACTCCACTCCATTCCACTCCATTTCACTAAACTCCATTCCACTATGCTCCACTCCATTCCACTCCACTCCATTCCACTCCATTCCATTCCACTCCACTCCATTCCACTCCATTCCATTCCACTCCATTCCATTCCACTCCACTCCATTCCACTCCATTCCATTCCACTCCACTCCATTCCACTCCACTCCATTCCATTCAATTCTACACTTTTCCATTCCTCTCCACTGCACTCCACTCCACTCCATTCCATTCCATCACATTCCATTCCACTCCATTCCACTCTACTCCACTCCACAGCACTCCACTCCCCTCCATTGCATTCCATTCCTTAACAATCCATACCATTCCATTCCACTCCACTCCACTCCGTGCCACGCCACTCCACTCCACTCCATTCCATTACATTCCATTGTAAATGCTTTGCATTCCATTCCTTTCTTATGACAGGATCTCACTCTGTCACCCAGGTTGGAGTGCAGTGCACAATCTTAGCTCACATATCATTTCACCATTCCATTCCATTCCATTCCATTCCATTCCATTCCATTCCATTCCACACCACTCCACACCACTCCATTCCACTCCACTCCGTTCAATTCCATTCCTTCCCAGTCCATTCCACTCCACTGCATTCCACTCCACTTCACTCCACTCCATTAAATTTCATTCCACCTCATTCCATTCCACTCCATTCCACTCCACTCTACTCCACTTCACCACATTCCATTTGATTCCATTCAATTCCATTCGATTTGATTTGATTCGATTCGATTCCATTACATTCCATTTCTTTCTATTCCATTCAACTCCATTACACCCCACTCCATTCCACTCCACTCCACTCCATTCCACTCCATTCCATTCCACTGCATTCCATTCCATTCCACTCCACTCCACTCCATTCCATTCTCCACTTTTCCACTCCTCTCCACTGCACTCCACTCCATTCCATTCCATCACAGTCCATTCCACTCCATTCCACTCCACTCCAATCCACCCCATTCCATTCCATCACAGTCCATTCCACTCCATTCCACTCCACTCCACTCCACCCCACAGCACTCCACTCCCCTCCATTGCATTCCATTCCTTAACAATCCATAGCATTCCATTCCACTCCACTCCACTCCATGCCACGCCACTCCACTCCACTCTATTCCATTACATTCCATTGTAAATGCTTTGCATTCCATTCTTTTCTTATGACAGGATCTCACTCTGTCACCCAGGTTGGAGTGCAGTGCACAATCTTAGCTCACATATCATTTCACCATCCCATTCCATTCCATTCCATTGCATTTCATTCCACACCACTCCACTCCACTCCACTCCATTCAATTCCATTCCTTCCCAGTCCATTCCACTCCACTCCATTCCACTCCACTTCACTCCACTCCATTAAATTTCATTTCACCTCATTCCATTCCACTCCATTCCACTCCACTCCACTTCACCACATTCCATTTGATTCCTTTCAATTCCATTCCATTCGATTCCATTCGATTCGATTCGATTCCTTTCCAATCCATTACATTCCATTTCTTTCTATTCCATTCAACTCCATTACACCCCACTCCATTCCACTCCCCTCCACTCCATTCCACTCCATTCCATTCCATTCCACTCCACTCCATTCCATTCTACACTTTTCCACTGCTCTCCACTCCATTCCATTCCCTTCCATCCCATTCCTTTCCACTCCATTCCACTTCACTCCACTCCACCCCACAGCTCTCCACTGCACTCCATTGCATTCCATTCCATAACTATCCATACCATTCCATGCCACTCCACTCCACTCCACGCCACTCCACTCCACTCCATTCCATTACATTTCATTGTAAATCCATTCCATTCCATTCCTTCCTTACGACAGGATCTCCCTCTTTCACCCAGGTAGGAGTGCAGTGCACAATCTCATCTCACATATCATTTCACCATTCCATTACATTTCATTCCATTCCACACCACTCCACTCCACTCCATTCCATTCAATTCCATTCCTTCCCAGTCCATTCCACTCCACTCCATTCCACTCCACTTCACTCCACTCCATTAAATTTCATTCCACCCCATTCCATTCCACTCCATTCCATTCCACTCAACTCCACTTCACCACATTCCATTCGATTCCATTCAATGCCATTCGATTACTTTCCATTTGATGCCATTCAATTCCATTCCATTCAATTCCATTCCATTCCAATCCATTCCATTCCATTCCATTCCATTCCATTCCACTCTATTCCACTGCACTCCATTCCACTCCACTTCACTCCACTCCATTCCACTCCCTTCCATTATATTCCTTTCCACTCCATTCCATTGCATCCCACTCCATTCCATTCCGCTCCAATCCACGCCATTCCACTCGACGCCCCTAGACCCTATTCCATGGCATTCTACCCCACCCCATTTCACTCCATTCCATTCCATTCCACTCCACTCCACTCCAATCCACTCCACTTCATTCCACTCCACTCTACTCCACTCCATTACATTCCATTCTAAATCCATTCCATATCCATTCCATTTCCTTCGTTTCTTTTGACAGGATCTCACTCTGTCACCCAGGCTGGATTGCAGTGTGCAATCTCGGCTCACATTTTGTTTCACCATTCCATTCTATTCCATTCCGTTGCATTTCATTCCACTCCATTGCGTTCAATTCCATTCCTTCCCGTTCCATTCCACTCCTCTGCATTCTACTCCACTCTAATCCTCTCCATTCATTTCCATTCCACCTCTTTTCATTCCACTTCATTCCAATCCACTCCACTCCATTTCACCACATTCAATTCCTTTCCATTCATTTCCATTCCATTGCATTCAACTCCATTTGATTCCATTCAATTCCATTCCATTTGATTCCATTCCATTCAATTCCATTGTATTCCATTGCCTGCCTTTCCATTCCATTGTGTTCCATTTTTTTCCATTCCATTCCCTTCCACTCCATTCCATTTCATTCTTTTCCATTCCACTCAACTCCACTCTACTCCACTGCACTCCACTCCATTCCACTCCACTCCATTCCACTCCATTCCACTCCATTCCACTGCAATCCAATTCACTCCATTCAACTTCACTCCACTCCACTCCTCTCCATTCCATTCCATTCTACACCTTCCCACTCCATTCCACTCCACTCCACTCCATTCCATTACATCCCCTTCCATTCCACTCCATTCCACTCCAGTCCACCCCACTCCACTCTACTCCATACCATAACTATCGAAACCACTCCAATCCACTCCACACCAATACACTCCATGGCACTCCACTCCACTCCATTCAATTCCATTCCATTCTATTCTATATCCATTCCATTCCATTCCTTTCTTTTAACAGGATCTCACTGTGTCACCCAGGTTGGAGTGAAGTGCACAATCTCAGCTCACATTTCATTACACCATTTCATTCCATTCCATTCCATTGCATTCCATTCCACTCCACTCCACTCCACTCCATTCGATTCCATTACTTCCAGTCCATTCCACTCCACTCCATTCCACTCCACTCCACTCCACTCTACTTCGTTCAATTTCGTTCCACCCTATTCCTTTCCACTCCATTCCACTCCACTCCTCTCCACTTCAACACATTCCATTTGAATCCATTCGATGCCATTAAATTCACTTCCATTCCATTCCGTTCCCTTCCATTCCCTTGCATTCCATTCCATTCCCTTCCATTCCATTCCACTCCATTCCATTCCATTCCATTCCACTCCATTCCATTCCACTCCATTCCATTCCATTCCATTCCACTCCATTCCATTCCACTCCATTGCATTCCATTCCATTCCACTCCATTCCATTCCACTCCATTCCATTTCTATTACATTCCTGTCCACTCCACTCCATTCCATTTCTATTACATTCCTCTCCACTCCACTCCATTCCACTCCACTCCACTCCATTCCACTTCACTCCATTCCACTCCATTTCACTGCACTCCACTCCACTCCTCTCCATTCCATTCCATTCTAAACATTTCCACTCCACTCCACTCCATTCCATTCCATCCCATTTCATTCCGCCCCACTCCACTCCACTCCATTCAATCCCATTCCACCCCATTCCATTCCACTCCATTCCAGTCCACTCCATTCCACTTCACCGCATTCCATTCAAATCCATTTGATGCCATTCGATTCCATCTGATTCTGTTCCATTTGATTCCATTCAATTCCATTTTTTCCATTCGATTCCATTCAATTCTATTCAATTCTGTTGGATTCCATTCCACTCCACTCCACTCCGTTTCAACCCACTCCATTCCACTCCATCCCTTCCATTCCATTCCATTCCATTCTAAATCCATTCCATTCCATTCCTTTCTTTTGAAAGGATCTCACTCTCTCACCCAGGCTGCAGTGCAGTGCACAATCTCAGCTCACATTTCATTTCACAATTCCATTCCATTCCATTCCACTCCATTCCATTCCATTCCACTCCACTCCATTCCATTCCACCCCACTACACTCCATTACATTCCATTCTACACATTTCCACTCTTCTCCACTCCACTCCATTCCCTTCCATCCCATTCCATTCCACTCCATTCCACTCCACTCAACCCCACAGCACTCCACTCCACTCCTTTGCATTCCATTCCGTTACAATCCATACCATTTCATTCCACTCCACTCCAATCCACTCCACACCACTCCCCTCCACTCCATTCAATTATATTCCATTGTAAATTCATTCCATCCCATTCCTTTCTTACGACAGCATCTCACTCTTTTGCCCAGGTTGGAGTACAGTGCACAATCTCAGCTCACATATCTTTTCACCATTCCAGTCCATTCTATTCCATCGCATTCCATTCCACACCACTCCACTCCACTTCGATCAATTCCATGTCTTCCCAGTCTATTCCACTCCACTCCATTCCACTCCACTTCACTCCACTGTATTAAATTTCATTCCACCACATTACATTCCACTCCATTCCACTCCACTTCACCACATTCCATTCCATTCCATTCCATTCGATGCCATTCTATTCCATTCCATTCCATTCCATTCAATTCCAATCCATTCCATTCCATTCCACTCCATTCCACTAAACTCCACTCCATTCCACTCCACTCCACTCCATTCCATTCCCTTCCATTATATTCCATTCCACTCCATTCCATTCCACTCCATTCCATTCCACTCCACTCCGTTCGACTCCATTCCATGCTGTTCCACTCCACTCCATTTCACTCCATTCCATTCCATTCCATACCATTCCACTCCACTCCATTCCACTCCACTCCACTCCAATCCACTCCATTCCATTCCATTCTAAATCCAATCCATTTTATTGCATTCTAAATCCATTCCATTCCCTTCCTTACTTTCGACAGGATCTCACTCTGTCATCCAGGCTGGAGTGCAGTGTGCAATCTCAGCTCATATTTCATTTCACCATTCCATTCTATTCCATTCCATTGAATTTCATTCCACTCCGCTCCACTCCACTCCACTCTGTTGAATTACATTCTTTTCCATTCCATTCCACTCTACTCTATTCTACTCTACTCCACTCCACTCCACTCCATTCATTTCCTTTCCACCGCTTTTCATTCCACTCCATTCCACTCCACTCCACTCCATTTCACCGCATTCCATTCGATTCCTCTCCATTCATTTCCATTCCATTGCATTCAACTCTATTCGATTCCATTAGATTCCATTCCATTCCATTCCATTCCATTCCATTCCATTCCATTCCATTGCATTCCATTCCATTCCTTTCCATTCCATTGTGTTCCATTCCGTTCCATTCCATTCCACTCCATTCCATTCCATTCCATTCCACTGCATTCCATTTCATTCTATTCCATTCCACTCCACTCCACTCTACTCCACTACACTCCCCTCCATTCCACTCCACTCCGTTCCACTGCACTCCACTTCACTCCACTCAACTCCACTCCACTCCATTCCTCTCCATTCCATTCCATTCCATTCCATTCTACACCTTCCCACTCCACTCCATTCCATTACATCCCATTCCATTCCACTCCATTCATCCCACTCCACTCCATTCCATTCCACTCCACTCCATTCCATTCCATTGCATAATTATCCAAACCACTCTATTCCACTCCATGCCACTCCTCTCCATTCCACTCCGTTCCATTCTAAATCCATTCCATTCCATTACTTTCTTTCTACAGGATCTCACTGTGTCACCAGTTTGGAGTGCAGTTCACAATCTCAGCTCACATTTCATTTCCCCATTCCATTCCATTCCATTGCATTCCAATCCACTCCTCTCCACTCCACTCCGTTCAATTCCATTCCTTCCCAGTCCATTCCACTCCACTCCATTCCACTCCACTGCACTCTACTTCATTCAATTCCATTCCATCCTGTTCCTTTCCACTCCATTCCACTCCTCTCCACTCCACTTCAACGCTTTCCATTCAAATCCATTCAAAGCCATTCGATTACATTCCATTCATTTCCATACCAGTGTATTTGATTCCATTTGATTCCATTCGATTCCATTCCATTCCATTTCATTCCATTCCATTCCATTGTGTTCCATTCTGTTCCATTCTATTCCATTCCATTACACTCCATTTCATTTGATTCTATTACATTCCTCTCCACTCCACTCCACTCCATTCCACTCCAATCCTTTCCACTCCATTTCACTGCACTCCAATCCACTCCACTCAACTCCACTCCACTCCTCTCCATTCCATTCCATTCTACACCTTTCCACTCCACTCCATTCAATTCCATCCCATTCTATTCCACTCCATTCCACTCCACTCCACTCCACCCCTTTCCACTCCACTCCATTCCATTCCATTGCATTCTAAATCTATTCAATCCTATTCCTTTCTTTCCTCAGGATATCACTGTGTCACCCAAGATGGAGTGAAGTGCACAATCTGAGATCACATTTCATTTCACCATTCCATTCCATTCCATTACATTAAATTGTATTCTGTTCCTCTCCACTCCACTCGTACAATGCCATTCCTTCCCAGTCCATTCCACTCCACTCCATTCCATTCCACTCCACTCTACTTCATTGAATTCCTTTCCACCCCATTCCTTTCCAATATATTCCACTCCACTTCACTCCACTTCACTGCATTCCTTTCGAATCCATTCGATGCCTTTCGATTCCACTCCATTCGAATCCATTCCATTCCATTCGATTCCATTCGATTCCGTTCCATTTGATTTCATTCCATTCCATTGAATTCTGTTCCATTCGATTCCATTCCACTCCATTCCATTCCACTCCATTCCATTCCACTCCACTCCACTCCACTCCACTCCATTCCATTCCATTCTAAATCCATTCCATTATATAGCTTTCTAAATCCATTACATTCCATTAATTTCTTTTGACAGGTTCTCACTTTGTCACCCAGGCTGGAGTGCAGTGCACAATCTCAGCTCACATTTCATTTCACCATTCCATTCCATTCCATTCCATTCCATTGCATTCCATTCCACTCCACACCACTCTGTTCAATTCCATTCCTTCCCATTCCATTCCATTCCTCTCCATTCCACCCCACTGCACACCACTCCATTCAATTCCATTCAACCCCATTCCATTCCACTCCATTCCATGCCTCTCCACTCCACTTCACCACATTCCATTCGATTCCATTCGATGCCATTTGATTCCATTCCATTCAATTCTATTCCATTCCATTTGATTTCATTCCATTCCATTCCATTCGATTCCAATCCATTCCATTCAAATGCATTCCATCCCATTCCATTTCATTCCATTACATTGCATTCCATTCCATTCCATTCCAATTCATTCCACTCCATTCCACTCCACTCTATTCCATTCCATTTGATTCCATTCGATTCCATTCCATTCCTTTCTATTGCATTCCACTCCACCCCGCTCCTCTCCACTCCACTCCATTACACCCCCTCCATTCCATTCCACTCCATTCCATTCTATTCCACTCCACTCCAGTCCACTCCACTGCCCTCTGCTCCACTACATTCCATTCCATTCCACTCCATAACACTCCACTCGACTCCATTCCACTCCACTCCAGTCCATTCCATTCCATTCCACTCCAGTCCATTGCATTCCACTCGTCAATTCCATCCCCTCCAGTCCATTCCACTCCACTCCATTCCACTCCACTCCATTCCATTCCACTGCTCTCCATTCCATTCCACTTCACTCCTTTCCATTCCTCTCCTCAATTCCATACTCTCCAGTCCATTCCACTCCATTCCATTCCACTTCACTTCACTCCACTGCACTCCACTCGACTCCACTCCACTCCATTACACTCCTCTCCACACCATTCCACTCCATTCCATTTCACTGCACTCAACTCCACTCCACTCCATTCCAATCTATTCCATTCTACCCCTTTCCTCTCCACACCACTACACTCTACTCCTTGCCATTCCATCCCATTCCATTCCACTCCATTCCACCCCACTCCACTCCATTCCAATCCACTCCATTCCATTCCATAACAATCCATTCCACTCCACTCCATGCCACTCCAGTCCACTCCACTACATTCCATTACATTGCATTCTAAATCCATTCCATTGCTTTCCTTTCTTTCGACAGGATCTCACTCTGTCACCCAGGCTGGAGTGCAGTGCACAATCTCAGCTCACCTTTCATTTCACCATTCCATTCCACTCCATTCCATTCCATTCCACTCGTCTCCACTCCACTCCACTCCATTCAATTCCATTCCTTCCCACTCCATTCCATTCGAATCCATTCCAATCCTCTAACCTCCATTCAACTCCATTCCACTCCTTTCCATTCCACTGAATTCCACTCCACTCCACTTCATTTCACCACATTTCCATTCAATTCCGGTCGATGCCATTCGATTCCATTTGATTCGATTACATTCAATTCCTTTCAATTTCACCTTTTCCATTCGATTCCATTGGATTCCATTCCATTCGAGTCGATTTGATTCGATTCGATTTGAATGCATTCAATTCCATTCGATTCCATTCGATTCCATTCGATTCCATTTGATTCCATTGCATCCGATTCCATTCCATTCCATTCCACTCCACTCAACTCCACTCCACTCTGTTCAATTCAATTCCTTCCCTTTCTGTTCCACTCCACTCTATTCCACTCCACTCCACTCCACTCTGTTCAATTCAATTCCTTCCCTTTCTGTTCCACTCCACTCTATTCCACTCCACTCCACTCCATTCAATTCCAGTCCACCCCATTTCATTCCAATGCTTTCCACTGCACTCCACTCCATTTCACTGCATTCCATTTGATTCCATTCGATGCCATTCGATTCCATTCGGTTCAATTCCATTTGTTTCCATTCGATTCCATTTTTTCCATTCAATACAATTCCATTCCATTAAGTTCAATTCCATTTGATTGCATTCGATTCCATTCGATTCCATTTATTCCATTCGATTCCATTCAATTCCATTGAATTCCACTCGATTCCATTTGATTTGATTAGATTCGATTCAAGTCAATTTGATTCCATTCCATTCCATTCCATTCCATTCGATTCCATTCCATTCGATTCCTTTCCATTCCACTCCATTCCATTTCACTCCACTACATTCCACTCCACTTCATTACACTCCACCCCATTCCATTCCATTCCACTCCATTCCACTCCATTCCATTCCATTCCACTCCACTCCAGTCCATTCCACTCAATTTCACTCCACTCCACTCCAATCCACGCCACTCCACCCCATTCCATTCCATTGCATTCTAAATCCATTCCATTCCATTCCATTGTAAATCCATTCCATTCCCTTCCTTTCTTGCGACAGGATCTCACTCTGCCACCCAGGCTGGATTGAAGTGCACAATCTCAGCTCACATTTCATTTCACCAATCCATTCCTTTCTATTCTATTGCATTCCATTCTACTCCAGTCCACTCCACTCCACTCCATTCAATTCCATTCCACCACAGTCCATTCATCTACATTCCACGTCACTCCTCTCCAGTTCACCACATTACATTCAATTCCATTTGATGTCATTTGATTCCATTCCATTCAAATCCATTCCATTCCATTAGATTCCATTCGATTCCATTTGATTCCAACCCTTTCGATTCCCTTCCATTCCATTCCATTCCGTTGCATTCCATTCCATGGCATTCCACTCCATTCCATTCCAATGCATTCCATTCCATTCCATTCCAATCCATTCCATTCCATTCCCCTCCATACCACTCCACTCCACTCCATTCCACTCCACTCCACTCCATTCCATTCCACTCCACTCCATTCCATTCCACTCCAGTCAATTCCACTCCACTCCCATCCATTCCACTCCACTTCCCTCCACTCCATTCCACGCCATTCTACTCCCTTCCACTCCATTCCACTCCAATCAACTCCACTCCCCTCCACTCGACTTCATTCCATTCTACACCTTTCAAATCCACTCCACTCCACTCCACTCCACTCAGCTCCATTCCATTACATTCCATAACAATCCACACCATTCCATTCCACTCCACTCCACGCCACTCCACTGCACTACACTAAATTCCATTATATTCCATTCTAAATCCATTCCATTCCATTCCTTTCTTTCGACAGGATCACACTCTGTCACCCAGGCTGTAGTGCAGTACACAGTCTCAGCTCACATTTCATTTCACCATTCCATTCCATTCCATTCCACACCATTCCATTCCATTCCACTCCACTCCATTCCACTCTGTTCATTTCCATTCCTTTACATTCCATTCTACTCCATGCCATTCCACTCCCCTCCACTCCACTCCATTCAATCCATTCCACTCTATTCCATTCCACTCCACTCCACTTCACTGCATTCCATTTGATTCCTTTCAATGCCATATGATTCCATTCCTTTCGATTGCATTTCATTCCATTCCATTCCATTCCATTTGATTTCATTCGATTCCACTTGATTCCATTCCATTCGATTCCCTTCCATTCCATTCCATTCCATTCCATTCCACTCCATTGCATTCCATTCCATTCCATTCCACTCCATTGCATTCCATTCCTTTCCATTCCACTCCATTGCATTCCATTCCATTCCAGTCTACTTCACTCCACTCCACTGCATTCCACTCCAGTCCATTCCACTCCATTCCACTGCACTCGAATGCACTCCATTCAGATAAACTCCACTCCACTCCATTCCATTATACACCTTTCCACTCCTCTCCACTCCACTCCATTCCATCCCATTCCTTGCCACTCCATTCCACTCCACTCCACCCCACTCCACTCCACTCCTTTCCATTCCATTCCATGACAATCCATACCACTACATTCCACTCCACTCCACACCTCTCCACTCCACTCCATTCCATTACATTCCTTTCTAAATCCATTCCATTCCATTCCTTTCTTTCAACAGGATCTGATTCTGTCACCCAGGCTGGAGTGCACTGCACAATCTCAGCTCACATTTCATTTCACCATTCCATTCCATTCCATTCCATTCCTTTCAATTCCATTCCATTCATTCCATTCCATTCCATTGCACTCCACTCCACCCCACTCCACTCCATTGCGGTCAATTCCATTCCTTCAAATTCCATTTCATTCCATTGCATTCCATTCTACTCCACTTCCCTCCATTCAATTCCATTCAACCCCATTCCATTCCACTGCATTCCACTCCACTCCATTCAATTCCAATCCACCCCATTCCATTCCACTCCATTCTACTCCACTCCACTCCACCACATTCCATTCGATTCCATTCGATTCCTTTCCATTCAATTCGATTCCATTCCATTCCATTCAATTCGGTTCCATTCCATTGATTTCCACTCCATTCAAGTCAACTACATTCCACTCCACTCCACTCCATTCAATTTCATTTCACCCCATTCCTTTCCACTCCATTCCACTCCACTCCATTCCACTTTACTTCATTCCATTCCATTGCATTCTATTCTATTCTATTCCATCCCATTCCACTCCCTCCACTCCACTGCATTCCACTCCACTCCATTCCACTCTACTCCACCCCATTCCCGTCCATACCATTCCATGCCACTCCATTCCACTCCACTCCACTCAACCCCACTCCACTCCACTCCACTCAACCCCACTCCACTCCACTCCACCCCACTCCACTCCACTCCATTGCATTCCATTCCATAAAAATCCTTACCACTCCCTTCCACTCCAGTTCTCTTCACGCCACTCCACTCCTCTCCACTCCATTCCATTACATTCCATTGTAAATCCATTACATTCCATTCCTTTCTTTCTACAGGATCTCAATCTGTCACCCAGGCTGCAATACAGTGAAAAATCTTAGCTCACATTCCATTTCACCAGTCCATTCCATTCCATTCCACTCCATTCCATTCGACTCCACTCAACTCCACTCCACTGAATTCCATTCTACCCCATTCCATTCCACTCCATTCCACTCCAGTCCACTCAAAAGCAATCCGTTCATTTCCATTTGATGCCATTCAATTACATTCGATTTGATTCCATTTTTTCTATTTGATTGCATTCGATTCCATTCCATTCCACTCAATTCCATTCGATTTGAGTCGATTCGATTCGATTTGATTCCATTCCTATCGATTATATTTGATTCCATTCCATTCCATTCCATTCCTTTCCATTCCATTCCACTCCATTCCATTCCACTCCATACCAGTTCACTCCACTCCATTGCACTCCACTCCATTCCACTCCATTCCTCTCCACTCCATTCCATTCCACTCCAGTCAATTCCACTCGACTCCATTCCATTCCATTCCACTCCACTCCATTCCACTCCACTCCACTCCATTCCACTCCATTCCACTTCATTCCATTCCATTCCCTTCCATTCCATGCCATTCCATGCCATTCCATTCCATTCCACTACACTCCCGTCCACTCCACTCCATTCCACTCCGTTTCATTCCATTCTATTACATTCCATTCCATTGCCTTCCATTCCACTCCACTCCACTCCATTCCACTGCATTCAGTTCCATTCCTTCCCCTTCCATTCTATTCCACTCCATTTCAGTCCACTCCAATCAATTCCATTCCACCCCATTCCTTTCCACTCTATTCCACTCCACTCCACTTCACTGCATTCCATTCAATCCATTCCATGCGATTCGATTCCATTCCATTTGTTTCCATTACATTTGATTCCATTCCATTCCATTCAATTCCATTCCATTCGAGTCCCTTCCATTCCAGTCCATTCCATCTGAGTCCTTTCCATTGCAGTCCATTCCATTCTAGTCCATTCCATTCGAGTCCATTGCATTCCATTCCACTCCATTGCACTCCACTCCACTCCATTCAGTTCCATTCCTTCCCATTCGTTTCCATTCTGGTCCATTCCACTCCACTCCAGTCCATTCAATTCCATTCTACCCCATTCTATTCCACTCCATTCCACTCCACTACACTCCACTTCACCGCATTCCATTCAATTCCTTTCGATGCCATTTCATTCCATTCCATTCTATTCCATTTGATTCCATTCCATTTCAATCCATTCCATTCAATTCGATTCCATTCTGAGTCCATTCCATTCGCCTCCGTTTCATTACAGTCCATTCCATTCCAATCCATTGCATTCGAGTCCATTACATTCGAGTCCATTCCATTCCCCTCCAATCCACTCCAGTCCATTTCATGAGAGTCCATTTCATTCCATTCCATTCTATTCCATTTCATTTTATTCCATTCCATTCCATTCCTTTCCATTCCACTCCATTCCATTCTGTTCCACTCTACTCCATTCCACTGCATTCCATTCCATTCCATTTCACTCCTTTCCATTCCACTCCACTCCACTCCACTCCATTCCATTCCATTCCATTCCATTGCATTCCACTCCACTCCACTCCATTCAATTCCACTTCTTCCCATTCCATTCGATTCCACTCCATTCCACTCCACTCCACTCCATTCAATTCCATTCCACCCCATTCCATTCCACTCCATTCCACTCCACTCCACTTCACCGCATTCCATTCAATTCCATTCAATGCCATTCAATTCCTTTCCATTCGATTCCATTCCATTCGATTCCATTCCATTTGAGTCCATTCCTTTCGAGTCCATTCCATTCTAGTCCATTCCATTCGAGTCCATTCCATTCCATTCCACTCCATTCCATTCCACTTTACTCCATTCCATTCCACTCCACTCCGTTCCACTCCAGTCCACTCCACTCAATTCCTCTGCATTCCATTCTATTCCATTCCATTCCACTCCATTCCCTTCCATTCCCTTCCATTCCACTCCATTCCATTCCATTCCATTCCATTCCATTCCATTCCATTCCACTCCACTTCACTCCACACCACTGCATTCCATTCCATTCCATTGCATTCCACTCCTCTCCAATCCACTCCACCCCACTCCGTTCAATTCCCTTAATTCCCATTGCATTCCATTCCACTCCATTCCTCTCCACTCCACTCTACTTTGCATTCCCTTCGATTCCATTCCATGCCGTTCGATTCCATTCCATTCGATTCTATTCCGTTTGTTTCCATTCCATTTGATTCCTTGCCATTCGATTCCATTCCATTCTATTCCATTACATTCCATTCCATTGGAGTCCATTCTATTTGAGTGTTTTCCATTCAAGTCCATTCCATTCCATTTCATTCCATTCCATTGCACTCCACTCCACTTCACTCCACAACACTCCATTCCATTCCATTGCATTCCTCTTTATTCCACTCCCCTGAACTCCACTCCGTTCAAGTCCATTCCTTCCCATTAATTTCCATTCTACTCCATTCCACTTTACTCCATTCCATTCGACTCCACTCCACTCCAATCCATTCCACTCCATTGCACTCCATTCCATTGAATTCCATTCCACTCCACTCCACTCCTTGAAATTCCATTTCTTCCCATTCCATTCTATTCCACTCCATTCCACTCCACTCCTCTCCACTCAATTACATTCCATCCCAGACCATTCCACTCCATTCCTCTCGACTTCACCCCACTTCACCACATTCCATTCTATTCCGTTCGATGCCATTCAATTCCATTCCATTTGATTCCATTCCTTTGGATTCCATTCCATTGGGTTCCATTCCATTCACATCCATTCCATTCGAGTACATTCCATTCCAGTCCTTTCCACTCGGGTCCACTCCATTCCAGTCCATTCCATTCGAGTCCATTCAATTCAAGTCCATTGCATTCCAGTCCATTGCATTCCATTCCACTCCATTCTATTCCACTCCACTCTACTCCACTCCACAACATTCCATTACATTCCACTCCATTGCATTCCATTTCACTCCACTCCATTCCACTCGGTTCAATTCCATTCCTTCCCATTCCATTCCATTCCACTCCATTCCTCTCCACTCCACTCCATGCAATTCCATTCCACCCCATTCCATTCCACTCCATTCCAGTGCACTCTACTCCAAGTGACCACATTCCCGTTGATTCCATTCGTTGCCATTCAACTCTATTACGTTCGATTCCATTCAATTTATTTCCATTTGATTACATTCCATTTGATTCCATTCCAATGGAGTCCATTCCATTTGAGTCCATTTCATTCCATTCAATTCCATTCCACTCCACTCCAATCCAATCCACTCCACTCCATTCCATTCTAATCTATTGCATTATCCTCCACTCCACTCTCCTCCACTCCTCTTCGTTCAAATCCATTCCTTCCCATACCATTCCATTCCACTTCATTCCCCTCCACTCCAACCCACTCCACTCCACTCCAGTCCACTCTAGTCTATCCCACTCCATTGCACTCTATTCCATTCCATTCCCTTCCATTCCATTCCATTGCATTACATTCCATTCCACTCCACTCCACTCCATTGCATTCCATTCCATTCCACTCCACTCCACTCCGTTCAATTCCATTACTTCTCATTCCATTCCATTCCACTCCATTCCACTCCACTCAAATCCACTCCACACAATTCCATTCCAAACCATTCCATTCCTCTACGTTCCACTCTCCTCCACTCCACTTCACCACATTCCATTCGATTCCATTCGATGCCATTTGATTCCATTCCATTTAATTCCAATCCATTCGATTCCTTTCAATTCGATTGCATTCCATTGGATTCCACTCCATACGAGACCATTCCTTTCTAGTCCATTCCATTCCAGTCCATTCCATTCGATTCCATTCCATTCGATTCCATTCCATTCGAGTCCATTCCATTTTAGTCCATTCCGTTCCA
Source organism: Pan troglodytes (assembly GCF_028858775.2). Taxonomy (NCBI): domain Eukaryota; kingdom Metazoa; phylum Chordata; class Mammalia; order Primates; family Hominidae; genus Pan; species Pan troglodytes. The sequence goes on from NC_072417.2 coordinate 40,724,366, forward strand.
TTCCACTCCACTCCACTCCATACCGTTACACTCAATTCCATTCCAATCCATTCCATTCCACTCCATTCTATTCAACTCAATTCTATCCCCCTCCACTCCACTCCATTCCACTCCATTCCATTCCAATCCATTGCATTCCTTTCCATTGCATTGCATTCCAATCCACTCCACTCCACTCCTCTCCAATCTGTTCAATTCCATTCCTTCCCATTCCATTCCATTCCACTCCATTCCACTCCACTCCATTCAATTCTATTCCACCCCATTCCATTCCACTCCATTCCGCTCCCATCCACTGCACTTCACCCCATTCCATTAGATTCCTTTCGATGCCTTTGGATTCCATTGCATTCGATTCCATTCCATTCGATTCCATTGCAGTGGATTCCAATCAATATGATTCCATTCCTTTCAATTCCATTCCATTCGAGTCCATTCCATTTGATGCCGTTCCATTCCATTCCATTCCATTCCACTCCACTCCACTCCACTCCATTCCACTCCACTCCATTCCATTGAGCTCTACTCCACTCCACTCCACTCCATTCCACTCCACTCCACACCATTCCACTCCACTCCACACCATTCCACTCCACTCCATTCCAGTCCATTCCATTCCATTCCACTCCATTCCACTCCATTCCATTCCACTCCACTCCACTCCAATCCATTCAATTCCATTCTTTCCCATGCTGTTCCACTCCACTCGATTCCACTCCACTCCACTCAATTCCATTCCAACCCATTCCATTCCATTCCACTTCACTCCACTGCAGTTCACCACATTCCATTCCATTCCATTCCATTCTATTCCATTCCATTCGATTCAATTACATTCCATTCAATTCCATTCGATTCCATTCCATTCCATTCCATTGCATTGCATTGCATTCCATTCCATTCCATTTCACTCGACTCCACTTCACTCCGTTCCACTCCACTCCTTTCCACTCCCCCACTCCATTCCATTCCATTCTACTCCATTTCACTCCAGTCCACTCCACTCCATTCCACTCCACTCCACTCCTCTCCAATCCATCCATTCCATTCCATTCCACTCTATACCACACCACTCCACTCCTTTCCACTGCAGTCCTTTCCATTAGATTGCATTCCACTCCACTCCATTCCACTCCAGTCCATTCCGCTCCACTCCAGTCAATTCCACTCCACTCCAGTCCATTCCACTGAACTCCAATCCTTTCCATTCCACTCCCCTCCATTCCATTCCACTCCATTCCATTCCATTCCACTCCAGTCAATTCCACTCCACTCCAGTCCATTCCATTCCACTCAATTCCATTGCATTCCATTCCACTTCATTCCATTCCAGTCCACTTCAGTCAACTCCACTGCACTGCACTCCACTGCATTCCACTGCACTCCACTCCATTCCACCCCACTCCATTCCACTCCACTCAATTCCTCTCCACTCCACTCCATTCCATTCTACACCTTTCCACTCCACTCCCCTCCATTCCATCCCATCCCATTCCATTCCACTCCAATCCACTCCACTCCACCCCACTCCAGTCCACTTTATTCCATTCCATTCCATAAGAATCCATACCACTCCATTCCACTGCACTCCACTCCACCCCAATCCACTCCTCTCCACTCCATTCCATTCCATTGCATTCTAACTCCATTCCATTCCATTCCTTTCTTTCAGCAGGATCTCACTCTGTCACCGAGGCTTGAGTGCAGTGCACAATCTCAGCTCACATTTTATTTCACCATTCCATTCCGTTGCATTGCATTCCACTCCCCTCCATTCAATTCCATTTTTCCCATTCCGTTCCATTCCACTGCATTACACTCCACTTCAGTCCACTCCACTCCACTCCACTCCATTCCACTCCACTCCCTGCCTCTCTATTCGTCTCCACTCCATTCTATTCCTTTGCACTCCATACTACTCCACTCCACTACATTCCACTCCATTCCATTACTCTCCACTCCATTCCATTCCACTCCATTCCATTTTTTCCCACTCCAGTCAATTCCACTCCACCCCAGTCCATTCCACTTCACTCCAATCCATTCCAGTCTACTCCATTCCATTCCACTTCACTCCTCTCCACTCCATTCCACTACATTCCACTCCACTCCACTCCATTCCACTCCATTTGATTCCACTCCACCCAACTCCACTCCACTAAACTCCATTCCTTTACATTCCATTCTACACCTATCCACTCCACACTACTCCATTCTGTTCCATCCCATTCCATTCCACTCCATTCCACTCCACTCCACTCCACCCCACTCCACTCCACTCCAATCCATTCCATTCCATAACAATCCATACCACTCCATTTCATTCCACTCCAATCCACTCCACTCCACTCCACTCCATTCCATTACATTCCATTCTAAATCCACTCTATACCATTCCTTTGTTTCGTCAGGATCTCACTCTGTCACCCAAGCTGGAGTGCATTGGACAATCTCAGCTCACATTTCATTTCACCATTCCATTCCATTCCATTCCAATCCATTGCATTCCATTCCACTCCACTCTACTCCACTCCATTCAATTCCATTCCTTCCCATTCCATTCCACTCCACTCCATTCCACTCCACTCCACTCCATTCAATTCCATTCCACCCCATTCCATTCCACTGCATTCCACTACACTCTACTCCACTTCACCGCATTCCATTTGATTCCATTCAATGCCATTTGATTCCATTCCGATCGATTCCATTGCATTCCACTCAATTCCATTCGATTCCATTTGATTCCATTCTATTCCATTCGATTCCATTTGATTCCAATCCATTCAATTCAATTCGATTTGATTCGATTTGATTTGATTCCATTCGATTCCATTCCATTCCATTCCACTCCTCTCTGCTCCACCTCACTCCACTCCAATCCATTCCTCTCCGCTCTCTTCAATTCCATTTCTTCCCATTCCTTTCCACTCCATTCCACTCCACTCTACTCCACTCCATGCCAATCCACTAAACTCTCCTCCATTCCCTTTCATTTCATTCTGAGTCCATTCCATTCCATTCCTTTCTTTGGACAGTTCCTCACTCTGTCACCCTGGCTGGAGTTCAGTTCACAATCTCCGCTCACATTTCATTTCACCATTCCAATCCATTCCATTGCATTCCATTCCACTCCACTCTACTCCACTCCATTAAGTTCCATTCATTCCCAGTCCATTCCATTCCACTCCATTCCACTCCACTCCACTCCACTCAATTCCATTCCACCCCATTCCATTCCACTCTATTCCACTCCACTCCACTCAATTCCATTCCACCCCATTCCATTCCACTCTATTCCACTCCACTTCACCGCATTCCATTCAATTCCATTTGATGGCTTTCGATTCCATTCAATTCGATTCCATTTGATTCCATGCAATTCCATTTTTTCCATTCGATTCCATTTGATTCGATTCGATTTGATTCAATTCCTCTCCATTCCATTCCTCTCCACTGCATTCCACTCCAATGAAGTCCACTGCACTGCACACCCTTCAATTTCATTCCTTCCCATTCCATTCCAATCCACTCCATTCCACTCCACTGCGCTCCACTCCATTCAATTCCATTCCATCCCATTCCACTCCACTCCACTTGCACCGCATTCCATTCCATTACAATCCATTCGATTCAATTCTATTCCATTCCATAGTATTGCATTCCATTCGATTCCATTCTATTCGAATAAATTCCATTCGAGACCATCCCTTTTGAGTCCATTCTATTTCAGTCCATTCCATTAGAGTCCATTACTTTTCGGTCCATTCCTTTCAATTCCATTCCATTCCATTCCATTCCATTCGATGTCACTCCATTCGATTCTATTCTATTCGAGTCCATTCCATTCCATTTGATGCCATTGCATTCAATTCAATTCCATTCGACTCCCTTCCATTCCATTCCGTTCCATCTGATTCCATTCCCTTCTATTCCTTTCCATTCCATTCCATATCATTCATTTCCATTCCATTAGAGTCATTCCACTTCAGTCCATTCCATTCGAGTCCATTCCATTCCAGTCCATTTCAATTGAGTCCATTCCATTCCATTCCATTCGATATCATTCCATTACACTCCATTCCATTCTATTCCTTTCAATTCCATTCAATTCCATTGTATTCTATTCCATTTCTTTCGGTTCCATTCCATTCGTCTACATTCCATTTGAGTCCATTCCATTCCATTCCATTCTGTTCCATTCGATTCCAATCCGTTTGATTTCATTTTTTTCCATTCCCTTCCATTCGAGTCCATTCCATTCGATTTCATTCCATTCGATTCCATTCCTTTCCATTCAATTCCACTGGATTCCTCTGCATTCAATTCCCCTGCATTCCGTTCTATTCCATTCCATTGCATTCAATTCCATTCCATTTTATTACATTCCATTCGATTCCATTCCATTCGAATCAATTACATTGCAATCCATTACATTTGAGTCCGTTCTATTCCAGTCCATTCCATTCGATTCCATTCCATACTATTGCATTCCATTCGATTCCATTCTATTTCAATGAATTCCATTAGAGACCATTCCTTTCGAGTCCATTTTATTTGAGTCCATGCCATTCGAGTCAATTTTATTTGTGTCCATTCAATTCAATTCCATTCCACTCGATGCCATTCCATTGTATTCTATTCCATTAGAGTCCATTCCATTAGTTTCCATTCCATTCCATTCCATTCGATGCCATTCCATTTGAGTCCATACCATTCGAGTCCATTCCATTAGACTCCATTCCTTTCAGTGCCATTCCAATCGATTCTATTCCATTCTACTCCATTCTATTCCATTCCGTTCCATCTGATTGCATTCCATTCTATTCTTTCCATTCAATTACATTCTATTCGTTTCCATTACATTCGAGTCCATTCCACTCCAGTGCATTCCATTCAAGTCCATTCCATTCCAGTCCATTCGACTCGTGTTCATTGTATTCCATTCCATTCCATACAATCTCTTTCCATTACACTCCATTCCATTCTATTCCTTTTGATTCCATTCAATTCCATTCTATTCAATTCCATTCCATTCGATTCCATTCCATTTGACTCCATTCCATTCGAGTCCATTCCATTCCCTTCCATTCCATTCCATTCCTTTCGATTCCAATCCATTCAATTCCATTTTGTTCCAGTCCATTCCATTCGAGTCCATTCCATTCCAGTCCATTCCATTCGATTCCATTCCATTTGATTCCATTCCTTTGGATTGCATTCAACTCGATTCCACTCCATTCCATTCGAGTCCTTTCCATTCCATTCCATTCCACTCCGTTCCTTTTGATTCCAATCCATTCAATTCCATTTTGTTCCAGTCCATTCCATTCGAGTCCATTCTGTTCCAGTCCATTCCATTCGAGTCCATTCCAGTCCATTCCATTCGATTCCATTCCATTGGATTCCATTCCATTGGATTCCAATCCTCTCGATTCCACTCTGTTCCGTTCCATTGCATTCCATTCTATTCCCTTCCATTGCATTATATTCCATTCCATTTGATTAGAATCCATTCTATTCCATTCCATTCGAATCTATTACATTGCAATCCATTACATTCGTATCCACTCTATTCCAGTCCATTCCATTCCGGTCCGTTCCATTTGATTCCATTCCATTCGATTCCATTCAATACTATTGCATTCCCTTCAATTTGATTCTACTCGAATGCATTCCATTCGAGCCCATTCCTTGCGAGTCCATTCTATTTGAATCCATTCAATTTGTGTCAACTACATTTGGGTCCATTCCATTCCATGCCATTCCATTGCATTCCATTCAATGTCATTCCATTCAACTATATTCCGTGAGAATCCATTCCTTTCGAGTCCATTCCATTCCATTCCATTCCATTTGATGCCATTCCATTCGATTCTATTCCATTCAACTGCATTCCGTTCCATTCCGTTCCATCTGATTCCATTCCATTATAGTCATGTCCATTTCATTCCAGTCGTTTCCATTCCATTCGAGTCCATTCCACTCCAGTCCATTCCATTCGAGTCCATTCCACTCCAGTCCATTCCATTCGAGTCCATTCCATTCCAGTCCATTCCATTCGCGTCCATTCCATTCCATTCCATTCGATATCTTTCCATTGCCCTCCATTCTATTCAGTTCCATTCCACTCAATTCCATTGCATTCGATTCCATACCTTTCAATTCCATTCCATTCAACTCCATTGCATTCGAGTCCATTCCATTCCATTTTATTCTGTTCTGTTCGATTCCAATCCGTTCGATTCCATTTTTTCCCAAGTCCATTCCATTCGAGTCCATTACATTCGATTCCATTCCATTCGATTCAATTCCACTCGATTCCACTCCGTTCCATTACATTGTATTCCATATTATTCCACCCATTGCCTTCCATTCCTTTCCATTTGATTAAATTCCATTCAATTCCATTCGGTTCCATTCCATTTGACTCCATTCCATTCGCGTCCTTTCCATTCCATACCATTACATTCCATTCTGTTCAGTTCAACTCCAATCCAGTCCATTCCATTTTGTTCCAGTCCATTCCATTCGAGTCCGTTCCATTCCAGTCCAATCCATTCGATTCCACTCCATTCAATTCCATTCAACTCAATTCCACTCCATTCCATTCCATTGCATTCCATTCTATTCCATTAAATTGCATACCATTCCATTCGGTTCCATTCCATTCAAATTAATAGCATTGCAATCCATTACATTCGAGTCCATTCTATTCCAATCCATTCCATTCCTGTCCATTCCTTTCGATTCCATTACATTCGATTCCATTCCATACTATTGCATTATATTCGATTCCATTCTATTTGAATAAATTCCATTGGAGACCATTCATTTTGAGTCAATTCTATCTGAGTCCATTCCATTCGAGTCCATTACATTTGGGTCCATTCCATTCCATTCATTGCCATTACATTTGATTCTCTTCCATTCGAGTCCATTCCATTCGATTCCATTACAATCCATTCCATTCCATTCAATGCCATTCCATTTGATTCTATTCCATTTGACTCCATTCCATTCCATTCCGTTGCAACCAGTTCCATTCCATTCTATTCCTTTCCATTCCATTCTGTTCGTTTCCATTCCTTTTGAGTCCATTCCACTCCTGTCCATTCCATTCGAGTCCATGCCATTCCATTCCATTCCACTCGAGTCCATTCCATTCCATTCTGTTCCATTCGATGTCTTTCCATTATACTCCATTCCATTCTATTCCTTTCGATTCCATCCAATTCCATTCCAATCGATTCCATTCCATTCGATTCCATTCCATTCGACTCCATTCAATTCGGGTTCATTCCATTACATTCCATTCTGTTCCATTTGATTCCAATCCGTTCTATTCCTTTTGTTCGAGTCCATTCCATTCTATTCAATTCCATTGCATTCCATTCCATTCCATTAGATTATATTCCATTCGAATCCATTCCATTTGAAACAATTACATTGCAATCCATTACATTGGCGTCCGTTCTATTCCAGTCTATTCCATTCCAGACCATTCCATTTGTTTCCATTTCATTCAATTAAATTCCATACTATTGCATTCCATTCGATTCCATTCTATTCGAATAAATTCCATTCGAGACTATTCCTGTCGAGTCCATTCTATTTGAATCCTTTCCATTCTAGTCCATTATATTTGGGTCCATTCTCTTCTGCTCCATTCCATTCTATTCGATTCCACTCGATTCCACTCCGTTCCATTCCACTGCATTCCATTCTATCCCATTCCATTGCATGCCATTCCATTCCATTTGATTACATTCCATTAAATTCCATTCCATTTGATTACATTCCATTCAATTCCATTCAATTCAAATCAGCAGCATTGCAATCCATTACATTCGAGTCCGTCCTATACCATTCCAATCCATATCAGTCCATTCCATTAGATTCCATTCCATACTATTGCAATCCATATGATTCCATTCCATGCGATTCCATTCGATAATATTGCATTCCATTCGATTCCGTTCTATTCGAATAAATTCCGTTCGAGACCATTCCTTTTGAGTCCATTCTATTTGAGTCCATTCCATTCGAGTCCATTACATTTGGGTCCATTCCATTCCATTCCATTCCATTGCATTCCATTCCATTCCATGCCATTCCGTTCTGTTCTATTCCATTCGAGTCCATTCCATTGGAGTCCATTCCATTCCATTGCATTCATTCCATTCCATTCCATTCAAAGCCATTCCATTCCATTCTATTCTACACCATTCCATTCCATCTCATTCCATTGCATTCCATTCCTTTCGATGCCATTCCATTCGATTCTATTTCATTCCATTCCATTCATTTTATTCCTTTCCATTCCATTCCATTCCATTGGATTCTTTTCCATTCCATTAGAGTCCATTCCACTCCAGTCCATTCCATTCGAATCCATTCCATTCCAGTCTATTCCATTCATTTCCATTCTATTCGAATAAATTCCATTCGAGACCATTCCTAACGAGTCCATTGTATTTGAGTCCATTCCATTCGAGTCCATTTCATTTGGGTCCATTCCATTCTGTTCCATTCCATTCCATTCAATGCCATTCCATTCGACTCCATTCCATTCCATTCCGTTCCATCAGATTCCATTCCATTCTATACCTTTCCATTCCATTTCATTCCATTGCATTCCATTCGTTTCCATTACATTCGAGTCCATCCCACTCCCATCCATTCCATTCGAGTCCATTCCATTCCAGTTCATTCCATTCGAGTCTACTCCTTTCCATTCCATTCGATATCTTTCTATTATAATCCATTCCAGTTCATTCCATTCGATATCTTTCTATTATAATCCATTCCAGTTCATTCCATTCGAGTCTATTCCATTCCATTCAATATCTTTCCATTATACTCCATTCCATTCTATTCCTTTCGATTCCATTCAATTCTTTTCCATTCCATTCCATTCCATTCCATTCGACTCCATTGCAATCGAGTCCATTGCATTCCATTCCATTCTGTTCCATTTGATTCCAATCCCTTTGATTCTATTTTTTTCCAGTCCATTCCATTCGATTCCATTTCATTGCAGTCCATTACATTCGATTCCATGCCATTCGATTCCATTTAACTCGATTCCACTCCATTCCATTCTATTGCATTCCAATCTATGCCATTCCATTGGATTCCATTCCATTCAATTTGATTGCATTCCATGCGATTCCATTCCATTTGACTCAATTACATTGCAATCCATTACATTCGAGTCCATTCTATTACAGTCCATTGCATTGTGGTCCATTCCATTCAATTCCATTCCATTCGATTTCATTCCATACTATTGCACTCCATTCGATTCCCTTCTATTCGGGTCAATTCCATTCGAGACCATTCCTTTCAAGTCCATTCTATTTGAGTCCATTCCATTCGTGTCCATTCCATTCCATTCCATTCGATGCCATTCCATTGGAATCTATTCCATTCTATCCTATTCCATTCATCTCAATTCCATTCCATTCCTTTCCATCCAACTCCATTCCCTTCTATTCCTTTCTATTCCATTGCATTCCATTCCATTCTACTCCATTCATTTCCATTCAATTTGAGTCCATTCCATTCGATTCCATTCCATTCCAGTCCATTCCATTCGAGTCCATTCAATTCCATAAAATTGCATTTGATATCTTTCCATTAAACTCCATTCCATTCTATTCCTTTCAATTTCATTCAATTCCATTACATTCGATTCCATTCCATTTTATTCCATTCCATTTGACCCCCTTCCACTCGAGTCCATTCCATTCCATTCCGTTCGATTCCAATCCGTTTGATTCCATTTTGTTCCAGTCCATTCCATTCGATTCCATTCCATTCCAGTCCATTCCACTCTATTCCACTCCATTCCATTCCATTGCATTCCATTCTATTCCATTCCAATGCATTCCATTCCATTCCATTCCATTCCACTCTATTCCACTCCACTCCATTCCATTGCATTCCATTCTATTCCATTCCATTGCATTCCATTCCATTCCATTTGATAACATTCCATACGATTCCATGACATCCAAATCAATTACATTGTAATCCATTACATTCGAGTCCACTGTGTTAAAGTCCATTCCATTCTGGTCCAATCCATTCGATTCCATTCCTATCGATTCCATTACATACTATTGCATTCCATTCGATTCCATTCTATTCTAATAAAGTCCAATCGAGACCATTCCTTTCGAGTCCATTCAATTTGAGTCCATTCTATTTGAGTCCATTCCATTTGAGTCCATTAAATTTGGGTCCTTTCCACTCCATTCCATTTCATTTCATTCCATTCCGTTCGGTGACATTCCATTCAATTCTATTCCATTTGAGTAAATTCCTTTCGATTCCATTCCATTCAATGCCATTCCTTTCGGTTCTATTCCATTAGACTCCATTCCATTCCATTCCGTTCCATCTGAAACCATTCCATCTTATTCTTTCCATTACATTCCATTCTATTCCATTCCTTTCCTTTCTTTTCCATTCCATTAGAGTCCATTCCACTCCATTCCAATCCATTCAATTCCATTCCATTCCAGTCCATTCCATTCGAGTCCATTCCATTTCATTCCATTCCATTCAGTGTCTTTCCAGCACACTCCATTCCATTCTATTCCTTGCAATTCCATTCAATTCCATGCCATTCTATTCCATTCCATTCGACTCCATTCCTTGCGAGTCCATTAAATTCCATTCCATTCCATTCTGTTCCATTAGATTCCAATCAATTCCATTCCATTTTGTTCAAGTACCTTCGTTTCGATTCCATTCCATTCCACTCCATTCCATTTGATTCCATTCCATTCGATTCCATTCCATTCTATTCCATTCCACTCGTTTCCACTCTGTTCCATTTCATTGCATTCCAATCTATTCCATTCCATTGCATTCCATTCCATTCCTTTTGATTACATTTCATTTGAGTCCGTTCCGTTTGAATCAATTACATTCAAATCCATTGCATTCGAGTCCCTTCTATTCCAGTCCATTCCATTCCGGTGCATTCCATTCGATTCAGTTCCATTCGATTCCATTCAATACTATTGGATTACATTAGTTTCCATTCTATTTGAATGTGTTCCATTTGAGACCATTGCTTTTGAGTCCATTCCATTAAATTCCATTACATTCGAATCCATTATATTTGGGTCCATTCCATTCGATGCCATTCCATTCGATTCCATTCCGTTTGAGTCCATTCCATTCCATTCCATTCAAAGCCATTACATTCGATTCTATTCCATTCTACTCCATTCCCTTCCATTCCATTCCATCTGATTCCGTTCCATTCTATTCCTTTCCATTCCATTCCGTTCTTTTCCATTTCATTCGAGTAAATTCCACCCCAGTCCATTCCATTCGAGTCCATTCCATTCCAGTACATGACATTCGAGTCCATTCCATTCCATTCCATTCGATATCCTTCCTTTACACTCCATTCCAGTCTATTACTTTTGTTTCCATTCATTTCCATTCCATTTGATTCCTTTCCATTCGATTCCATTTCATTTGCCTCCATTCTGTTCAAGTCCATTCCATTCCATTCCGTTCCATTCCGTTCCATTCGATTCCACTCCATTACAGTCCATTCCATTCGATTCGATTCCATTCCACTCAATTCCACTCTGTTCCGTTCCACTGCATTCCATTCTATTCCATTCCCTTGTGTCCCCTTCCATTCCATTGTATTACATTCCATTCAATTCCATTCCATTCAAATCAATTACTTTGCAATCCATTCCATTCGTGTACGTTCTATTCCAGTCATTTCCATTCCAGTCCATTCCATTCGATTCCATTCCATTCGAATCAATTACATTGCAATCCATTACATTCGAGTCCTTTCTATTACATTCCATTCCATTCTCGTCCATTCTATTCAATTCCATTCCATTCGATTCCATTCCATACTATTGCATTCCATTCGATTCCTTTCTATTCGAATAAGTTCCATTCGAGAACATTCCTTTAAAGTCCGTTCTATTTGAGTCCATTCCATTTGAGTCCATTACATTTGGGTCCATTCCATTCCATTCCATTCCATTCCATTCGATGCCATTCCATTCAATTCTATTCCATTCAAATCCATTCCATTCAATTCTATTCCATTCGACTCCATTCCATTTGATTCCATTCCATTCAATTCCGTTCGACTCCATTCCATTCCATTCCATTCCTGTCCATTCCATTCCATTCCGTTCCGTTTGATTCCAATCTGTTTGATTCCATTTTTTCCATTCCATTCCATTCGAGTCCACTACATTTGATTCCATTCCATTGGATTGCATTTAATTTGATTCCATTCCACTTGATTCCACTCCGTTCCATTCGATTCCATTCCATTCTTTTCCATTCCATTGCATTCCATTCCATTCCATTTGATTACATAACAACCAATTCCATTCCATTCATATCAATTACATTGTAATCCATTACATTTGGGTACGTTCTATTGCAGTCCATTCCATTCATGTCTGTTCCATTCGATTAGATTCTCTTCAATTCCATTTCATACAATTGCATTCCATTCGATTCCATTCTAATAGAATAAATTCATTCGAGCCCATACCTTTTGAGTCCATTCTATTTGAGTCCATTCCTTTCGAGTCCATTACATTTGGGTCCATTCCATTCCATTCCATTCCATTCCATTCCATTCCATTCCTTTCCATTCGATGTCATTCCATTCTATTCTATTCCATTCAAGTCCATTCCATTCGAGTCCGTTCCTTTCCATGCCATTCCAGTCCATTCAATGCCATTCCATTCAATTCTATTCCATTCGACTCCATTCCATTCCATTTCATTCCATCCGATTCCATTCCATTGTATTCCTTTCCATTCCATTCGATTCGTTTCCATTCCATTCGAGTCCATTCCACTCCAGTCCATTCCATTCGAATCCATTCCATTCCAGTCCATTCCATTCGGGTCCTTTCCATTCCATTCCATTTCATTTGATATCTTTCCTTTGCACTCCATTCCATTCTATTCCATTCCATTAAACTCCTTTCCATTCTATTCCTTTCAATTCCATTCAATTCCATTCCATTCAATTCCATTCCATTCGTTTCTATTTCATTTGACTCCATTCCATGCGAGTCCATCCCATTCCATTCCAATCCATTCTGTTCTGTTTGATTCCCATCCTTTCGTTTCCATTTTGTTCCTGTCCATTCCATTCGAGTCCATTCAATTCCAGTCCATTCAATTCGATTCCTTTCCATTAAATTCCATTCCACTACATTCTACTCCCTTCCTTTCCATTGCATTCCATTCTATTCCATTCCATTGCATACCATTCCATTCCATTTGATTACATTCCATTCAATTCCATTCCATTCAAATCAATTATATTACAATCCATTACATTGGAGTCCCTTCTATTCCCATACATTCCATTCCGGTCCATTCCATTCGTTTCCATTCCAATCGAGTCCATTCCACTGCACTCCGTTCCATTCTTGTTCATTCCATTCCAATCCATTCCATTCGATGCCATTCCATTCCATTCGATTTCTTTCTATTACACTCCGTTCCATTCTATTCCTTTTTATTCCGTTCAATTCCATTCCATTCGATTCCATTCCATTCGACTCCATTCCATTCGAGTCCATTCCATTAAATTCCCTTCCCTTCCATTCCGTTCGATTCCAATCCTTTCAATTCCATTTTTTCCAATCCATTCCATTCAAGTCCATTCCATTCCAGTCCATTCCATTCAATTCCATTCCATTCGATTCCATTCCATTCGATTCCATTCTACTCAATTCCATTCCGTTCCATTCCATTGCATTCCTTTCTATTCCATTCCATTGCATTCCATTTTATTACATTTGATTACATTCCTTTGGATTCCATTCCATTCGAATCAAATACATTGCAATCCATTACATTCGAGTCCTTTCTATTCCAGTCCATTCCATTCCGTTCCATTCCATTTGATTCCTTTCCATTCTATTCCATTCCATACTATTTCTTTCTATTCGATTCGATTCCATTCCATTCCATTCAATGCCATTCCATTCTTCTCTATTCCATTGAACTCCATTCCATTCCATTCCATTCCATTCCATTCCATTCCATTCCATTCCATTCTGTGCAATTCCATTCCATTCTATTCCTTTCCATTCCATTCCATTCCATTCGTTTCCATTCCATTCGAGCCCATTCCACTTCGGTTAATTCCATTCGAGTCTATTCCACTCCACTCCATTCCAATCGAGTCCATTCCATTCCATTCCATTTGATAACTTTCCATTACAATCCGTTCCATTCCATTCATTTAGATACCATTCAATTCCATTCCGTTCTATTTCATTCCATTCGATTCCATTCCATTTAACTCCAATCCATTCGTGTTCATCCCATTCCATTCCATTCCATTCCAATCCATTCGATTCCATTTTATTCCAGTCCATTCGATTCGAGACCATTCTATTCCAGTCCATTCCACACGATTCCATTCCACTCGTTTCCACTCTGTTCCATTCCATTGCATTCCATTCCATTCCATTCCCTTGCTTTCCATTCCATTCCATTGGATTACACTCCGTTCGATTCCAATCCATTCAAATCAATTACATTGCAATCCATTACATTCGATTCCGTTCTATTCCAGTCCATTCCATTCCGGTCAATTTCATTCGATTACATTCCACTCGATTCCATTCCATAGTATTTCATTCCACTCGATTGCATTCTATTCAAGTAAGTACTATTCTAGACCATTGCTTTTGAGTCCATTCTATTTGAGTCAATTCCATTCAAGTCCATTACATTTGGGTCCATTCCATTCCATTCCATGCCATTCGTTGCCATTCCATTTGATTCTATGCATTCGAGTCCATTCCATTCGAGTCCCTTCCATTCCATTCCATTCGATGCCATTGCATTCGATTCTATTCTATTTGACTCCATTCCACTCCATTCCGTTCCAACCGATTCCATTCTATTCTATTCCTATCCATTCCATTCCATCCATTCCATTCCAGTCCATTCCATTAGAGTCTATTACATTCGACTCCATTCCATTCGAGTCCATTCCATTCCATTACATTCTATTCCATACCGTTTGATTCCAATCCGTTTAATTCCATTTTGTTCCAGTCCATTCCATTCGAATCCTTTCCATTCCAGTCCTTTCCAATCGTATCTATTCCATTAGAATCCATTCCATTCGGTTCCATTCTACTCGATTCGACTCCATTCCATTCCATTCCATTCTATTACATTCCATTCCATTCGAGTCCATTCCTTTCGATTCTATTTCTTTTGAGTCCATTCCATTCGAGTTCATTCCGTTCCATTCCATTGCATTCCATTCCATTCCATTCCATTCCATTCCATTCCATTCCATTCCAGTCCATTTGAAGCCATACTATTGGATTCTATTCCATTCAACTCCCATTCCATTCCATTTCGTTTCATCCGATTCCATTCCATGCTATTCCTTTCCATTCCATTCCATTCCGTTTGTTTCCATTCCATTCGAGTCCATTCTACTCCAGTCCATTCCATTCGAGTCCATTCCATTCCAGTCCATTCTGTTTGAGTCCATTCCATTCCATTCCAGTCCTTTCCATTCGCTGTCTTTCCATTACACTCCATTCCATTCTTTTCCTTTCGATTCTATTCAATTCCATTTGATTCGATTGCATTCCATTCAATTCCATTCCATTTGAGTCCATTACATTTGACTCCATTCCATTCGAGTCCATTCCATTCCATTCCCATCCGTTTGATTCCATTTTGATCCAGTCCATTCCATTCGGTTCCTTTCGACTCCATTCCATTTGATTCCATTCCATTCCATTCCATTCAATTCGATTTCATTCTACTCGATTCCACTCCGTTCCATTCTTTTGCATTCTATTCTATTCCATTCCATTTTATTCCTTTCCATTCCATTTGATTTCATTCCATTCGATTCCAAGGCATTCGAATCAATTACTTTTTTATCCATTACATTTGAGTCCATTCTATTCCAGTACATTCCTTTCCGGTTAATTTGATTCAATTCCATTCCATTTGATTCCATTCCATAATATTGAATGACTTTCTATTCCATTCCATTCGAATAAATTGCATTCAAGACCATTGCATTCGCGTCTATTCTATTTGATTCCATTCCATTCAATGCCATTATATTTGGGTCCATTCCATTCCATTCCATTCGATGCCATTCCATTCGATTCTCTTCCATTAGAGTCCATTCCATTCGAGTCCATTCCATTCCATTCCAGTCGATGCAATTCCATTCGATTCTATTCCATTCCACTCCATTCCATTCCATTGCATTCCATTCGATTCCATTCCATTATATTCCTTTCCATTCCATTCCTTGCTATTCCATTCCATTCGTTTCCATTCCATTCAATGCCATTCCATTTGATTCTATTCCATTCGACCCCATTACATTCCATTCCGTTCCATCAAATTCCATTCCATTCAATTCCTTTCCATTCCCTTCCATTCCATTCATTTCCATTCCATTCGTGTCCATTCCACTCCTGTCTATTTCAATAGAGTCCATTTCATTCCAGTCCATTCCATTCGAGTACATTCCATTCCATTCCATTCAATATCATTCCATTACACTCCATTCCTTTCTATTCTTTTCGACTCCATTGAATTCCATTCGAACTGATTCCATTCTATTCGATTCCATTCCATTCGACTCCATTCCATTCAAATCCATTCCATTCCATTCCATTCCATTCCATTCCTTTCCATTCGAATCCAATACATTCTATTCCATTTTGTTCCAGTCCATTCCATTCGAGTCCATTCCATTCCAGTCCATTCCATTCGATTGCATTCCATTCGATTCCATTCCACTTGATTCAACTCCGTTCCATTCCATTGCATTCCATCTATTCCATTCAATTGCATTCCATATCATACCATTTGATTACATTCCATTCAATTCCATTCCTTTTGAATCAATTACCATGCAATCCATTACACTGAAGTCCGTTCTATTACAGTCCATTCCATTCCGGTCCATTCTATTTGATTCCATGCTATTTGATTCCATTCCATACTGTTGAATTCCATTCGATTCCATTCTATTCGACTAAATTCCATTCGAGACCATTCCTTTTGAGTCCATTATATTTGAGTATATTCCATTCGAGTCAATTACATTTGGGTCCATTCCATTCCATTCCATTCGATGCCATTCCATTCGATTCTATTCCATTCGAGTCCATGCCATTCGAGTCCATTCCATTTCATTCCTTTCCATTCCATTCCATTCGTTCCCATTCCAATCGATTCTCTTCCATTCGACTCCATTCCATTCCATGTTGTTCCATCCTATTATATTCCATTGTATTCCTTTCCGTTTCATTACATTCTATTACATTCGTTTCCATTACATTCAAGTCCATTCCACTCCAGTCCATTCCATTCGAGTCCATTCCATTCCAGTCAATTCCATTTGAGTCCATTCTATTCCATCCCATTGGATATCTTTCCATTACACTCCATTCCATTCTATTCCTTTCAATTCCATTCAATTCCATTCTATTCGGATCCACTCCATTCAATTCCATTCCATTCGACTCCATTCCAATCAAGTCCATTCCATTCCATTCCATTCCTTTCCATTCCATTCTATTCCAATCCGTTCGATTCCATTGTGTTCCAGTCCATTCCATTAGAGTCCATTGCTTTCCAGTCCATTCCATTCGATTGCATTCCATTCAATTCCCTTCCTTTTGATTCCATTGCACTTGATTCCACTCCCTTCCATTCCATTGCCTTCCATTGTATTCCGTTCCATTGCATTCCATTCTATTGCATTGCATTGCATTCCATTCTATTCCGTTTGATTACATTCCATTAGATTCCATTCCATTTGAATTAATTACATTGCAATTCATTTCATTCGAGTCCATTCTATTCCTGTCCAATCCATTCCAGTCCATTACATTTGCTTCCATTCCATTCGATTCCATACCATACAATTGCATTCCATTTTATTCCGTTCTATTCGAATAAATTCCATTCGAGCCCATTAATTTCGAGTTCATTCTATTGGATTCCATTCCATTCGAGTCCATTACATTTGGGTCCATTCCATTCCATTTCAATCCATTCCATTCCATTCCATTCCATTCCATTTCGTTCGATGCCATTCCATTCTATTCTATTCCATTGGAGTCCATTCCATTCGATTCCATTCCATTCGAACTCATTCCATTTGATTCCATTGCACTCGATTCCACTCCGTTCCATTCCATTGCATTCCATTGTATTCTGTTCCACTGCATTCCATTCTATTGCATTCCATTGCATTCCATTCCATTCAGTTTGATTACATTCCATTCGATTCCATTCCATTCGATTCAATTACATTGCAATACATTTCTTTCGAGTCCATTCCTTTTCAGTCCATTCAATTCCCGTCCTTTCCATTTGTTTCCATTCCATTCGATTGCATACCATACAATTGCAGTCCATCTGATTCCATTCTATTCGAATAAATTCCCTTCAAGACCATTCCTTTCGAGTCCATTCTATTTGAGTCCTTTCCTTTCGAGTCCATTACATTTGGGTCCATTCCATTCCATGACATTACATTCGATGCCATTTGATTCGATTGTATTCCATTCGAGTCCATTCGATTCGAGTCCTTTCCATTGCATTCCAGTCCATTCCATTTGATGCCATTCCATTCGATTCTATTTCATTCGACTCCGTTCCATTCCATTCCATTCCATCCAATTCCATTCCATTCGATTCTGTTTCATTTGACTCCATTCCATTCCATTCCATTCCATCCGATTCCATTCCATTCTATTCCTTTCCATTCCATTCCATTGCATTCCATTCCATTCGTTTCCATTCCATTCGAGTCCATTCTTCTCCAGTCCATTCCACTCGAGTCCATTCCATTCCATTCCAATCGAGTGCACTCCATTCCAGTCCATTCCATTCGAGTCCATTCCATTTAATTCCATTCCATTTGATATCTTTCCATTACACTCCATTCCACTGTAGTCCATTCCATTCCATTCCATTGCATTCCATTCCATCCCATTCCATCCTGTTCCAATTGATTCCTATCCATTCGATTCCGTTTAGTTCCAGTCCATTCCATTAGACTTATTTCCACTCGATTCCATTCCATTCGATTCCATTTCATTCGACTCCATTCCATTTGAGTCCATTCCATTCCATTCCATTTGTTTCCATTCCATTCGAGTCCATTCCATTCCAGTCCATTCCATTCGATTCCTTTTCACTCCAGTCCATTCTATTTGATGCCATTCCATTCCAGTCCATTCCATTCGAGTCCATTCCATTCCATTCCAATCGATGCCATTCCATTCGATTTTATTCCATTCAACTCCATTCCCTTCCATTCCATTCCATCTGATTTCATTCCATTCTATTCCTTTCCATTTCATTCCATTGCGTTCCATTCCATTTGTTTCCCTTGCATTCGAGTCCTTTCCACTCCAGTCAATTCCATTCGAGACCATTTCATTCCAGTCCATTCCATTTGAGTCCTTTCCATTCCTTTCCATTCGATATCTTTCCATTACTGTCCATTCCATTCTATTCGTTTCATATCCATTCATTTCCATTCCATTTGATTCCATTCCATTCGATCCCATTCCATTCCGTTCCATTCCATTCCATTCCGTTCGATTGTAATCAGTTCGATTCCATTTTGTTCGTGTCCATTACATTCTAGTCCACTCCATTCAAGTCCATTCCATTGAATTCCATTCCATTCGATTCCATTCCACTCCATTCCACTCCGTTCCATTCCACTGCATTCCATTCTATTCCATTCCTTTGCATTCCATTCCATTCCATTTGATTACCTTCCATTTGTTTCCATTCCATTCGAATCAAT
This sequence comes from Pan troglodytes, assembly GCF_028858775.2. Lineage (NCBI taxonomy): Eukaryota > Metazoa > Chordata > Mammalia > Primates > Hominidae > Pan > Pan troglodytes. Next base: position 40,744,233 of record NC_072417.2, read on the forward strand.
TTTATTGCAATGCATTACATTCGAGTCCGTTCTACTCCTGTCCATTCCATTCTGGTCCATTCCATTCAATTCCATTCCATTCGAGTCCATTCCATTGCAGTCCATTCCATTTGATTCCTTTTCACTCCAGTCCATTCTATTTGATGCCATTTCATTCCAGTCCATTCCATTTGAATCCATTCCATTCCATTCCAATCGATGCTATTCCATCCGATTTTATTACATTCGACTGTACACCCTTCCATTCCATTCCATCTGATTCCATTCCATTCTATTGCTTTCCATTCCATTCCATTTGTTTCCATTGCATTCGAGTCCATTCCACTCCAGTCTATTCCATTCGAGACCATTTCATTCCAGTCCATTCCATTTGAGTCCTTTCCATTCGATATCTTTCCATTACACTCCATTCCATTCTATTCATTTCGTATCCATTCAATTCCATTCCATTTGATTCCATTCCATTCAATTCCATTCCATTCCGTTCCATTGCATTCCGTTCCATTCGATTGTAATCAGTTCGATTCCATTTGGTTCCTGTCCATTACATTCTAGTGCACTCCATTCAAGTCCATTCCATTGAACTACATTCCTTTCGATTCCATTCCACTCGATTCCACTCCGTTCCACTCCATCGCATTCCATTCTATTCCATTCCTTTGCATTCCATTCCATTCCATTTGATTACATTCCATTTGATTACATTCCATTCGAATCAATTTTATTGCAATACATTACATTCAAGTCCGTTCTATTCCTGTCCATTCCATTCTGGTCCATTCCATTCAATTCCATTCCATTCGATTCCATTCCACACTATTGCATTCCATTCGATTCCATTCTATTCGAATAGATTTCATTCGAGACCATTTCTTTCGATTCCTCTCTGTTTGAGTCCATTCAATTCGTGTCCATTACATTTGGGTCCATTCCATTCCATTCCATGCCATTCCATTCCATTCCATTCAATGCCTTTTCATTTGGTTATATTCCCTTCGAGTCCATTCCATTCCAGTCCATTCCATTTGATGCCATTCCTTTTGATTCTATGCCATTCGACTCCATTCCATTCCATTACTTTCCATACGAATCCATTCCATTCTATTCCTTTCCATTCCCTTCCATTCCATTCCATTCCATTCCATTGCATTCCACTCCATTTGTTTCCATTCGATTTGATTCCATTCCACTCCGGTCCATTCCATTCGAGTCCATCCAACTCCAGTCCATTCCATTCGAGTCCAATCCATTCGATTCCATTCCACTCCAGTCCATTCCATTCGAGTCCAATCCATTCGAGTCCATTCCATTCAATTCCATTCCATTCAATATCTTTCCATTACACTCCATTCCATTCTATTCCTTTCAATTCCATTCAATCCCATTCCATTCCATTCGACTCCATTCCACTCGATTCCATTCCACTCGACTCCATTTCTTTCGACTCCATTCCATTCCATTCCAATGCATTGCATTCCATTCCATTCCGTTCCGTTCGATTCCAATCCATTCAATTCCATTTTGTTCCTGTCCATTTCATTCTAGCCCATTCCATTCCAGTCCATTCCACTCAATTCCATTCCATTCGATTCCATTCCACTCGATTCCACTCCGTTCCATTCCATTGCATTCCATTCTATTGCATTCCATTGCATTCCATTCCATTCCATTTCATTACATTCCATTTGATTCCAGTCCATTCGAATCAATTACATTGCAATCCATTACATTCGAGTCCGTTCTATTCCAGTGCATTCCATTCTGGTGCATTCCATTCGATTCCATTCAATTTGATTCCATTCCATACTATTTAATTCCATTCGATTCCATTCCATACTATTTCTTTCCGTTTGATTCCATTCTATTCGAATAAATTCCATTCAAAACCATTCCTTTCAAGTCCATTCTATTTGAGTTCATTCCATTTGAGTCCATTATCTTTGGGTGCATTCCATTCCATTCCATTCAATGCCATTCTATTCGATTCTATTCCATTCGAGTCCCTTCCATTTGAATCCATTCCATTCCATTCCATTCCATTCCATTCCATTCCATTCCATTCAATTATATTCCATTCGACTCCATTCCATTCGATTCCGTTCCATCTGATTCCATTCCATTTTTTCCTTTCCATTCCATTCCATTCCTTTTGAGTTCATTGCATTCCAGTCCATTCCATTCGAGTCCATTCCATTCCATTCCATTCGATTATATTCCATTCGACTCCATTCCATTCGATTCCGTTCCATCTGATTCCATTCCGTTTTTTCCTTTCCATTCCATCCCATTCCTTTTGAATTCATTGCATTCCAGTCCTTTCCATTCGAGTCCATTCCATTCCATTACATTTCATTCAATATCTTTCCGTTACACTCCACTCCATTCTATTCCTTTTGATTCCAATCAATTCCATTTCATTCGATATCTTTCCGTTACACTCCACTCCATTCTATTCCTTTTGATTCCATTGAATTCCATTTCATTCGATTCGATTCTATTAAATTCCATTCCATTCTATTCCATTCCATTTTACTCCATTCCATTCGAATCCATTCCAGTCCATTCCATTCCATTCCATTCCATTGAATTCCAATCCATTTGATTCCATTATGTTCCACTCCATTCCATTCGACTGCATTCAATTCCAGTCCATTGCATTCGAGTCCATTCCATTCGATTCCTTTCCACTTGATTCCATTGCGTTCCATTCCATTGCATTCCATTCTGTTCCATTCCATTGCATTCCATTCCATTCCATTTGATTACATTCCATTCGATTCCATTCCATTCAAATCAAACACATTGCAATCCATTACATTCGTGTCCGTTCTATTCCAGTCCACTCCTTTCCAGTCCATTCCCTTTGATTCCATTCCATTCGATTCCATTCCATACTGCTGCATTGCATTCGATTCCATTGTATTCAAATAAATTCCATTTGAGACCATTCCTTTCGAGTCCATTATATGTGAGCCCATTCCATTCGAGTCCATTATATTTGAGTCCATTCCATTCGAGTCCATTACATTTGGATCCATTCCATTCCATGACATTCCATTACATTACATTCAATGCCATTCCATTTGATTATATTCCATTCGAAACGATTCCATTCGAGTCCATTCCATTCCGTTCAATTCCATTCCATTCCTGTCCATTCCATTTGATGCCATTCCATTCAATTGTATTCCATTCGACTCCATTCCATTCCATTCTATTCCATCTGATTCCATTCCATTCTGTTCCTTTCCATTCCATTCCATTGCATTCCATTTCATTTGTTTGCAATCCATTTGAGTCCATTCGACTTCAGCCCATTCCATTTGAGTCCATTCCATTCGAGTCCGTTCCATTCGAGTCCATTCCACCCCAGTCCATTCCTTTCGAGTCCATTCCATTAAATTCCATTCCATTGGTTATCATTCCGTTACACTCCATTCCATTCTATTCCTTTTAATAAATTCAATTCCATTCGATTCGATTCCATTCCATTCGACTCCATTCCATTTGATTCCATTCCATTCCTTTCCATTCTGTTCCATCCCATTCCGTTTGATTCCAATCCGTTCGATTCCATTTTTTTCCAGTCTATTCTATTCGAATCCATTCCATTCGGTTCCATTCCATTCCGTTCCATTCCATTCCATTCCATTTGATTCCATTCCACTCGATTCCACTGCGTTCCATTCCATTGCATTCCATTTTATTCCATTCTGTTGCATTCCATTCCATTCCATTTGAATACATTCCATTCAATTCCATTCCATTGGAATCTACTACATTGCAATCCATTAATTCGAGACCATTCTGTTCCTGTCCATTCCATTCCGCTCCATTCAATTCGCTTTCATTCCATTCGATTGCATTCCATACTCTCTCATACCATTTGATTCCATTCAATTCGAATAAATTCCTTTCAAGACCATTCCTTTCGGGTCCATTCTATTTGAGTCCACTCCATTCGAGTCCATTACATTTGGGTCCATTCCATTCCATTCCATTTCATTCCATTGCATGACATTCCATTCGATTCTATTCCATTTGTGTCCATTCCATTCGAGTCCATTCCATTCCATTCCATTCCATTCCATTCCATTCCATTCCAATCCATTTGATGCCATTCCATTGGATTCTATTCCATTCGACTCCATTCCATTCCATTCCATTCCATTCCATCCAATTCCATTCTTTTCCTTTCCATTCCATAACATTCTATTCCATTCTATTCCAATCCATTCTATTCCATTCCATTCGTTTCCAATCCATTCGAGTCCATTCCTCTCCTGTCCATTCCATTCAAGTCCATTCCATTCCATTCTAGTCCATTTCATTCCATTCCCTTCCATTCGATATGTTTGAATTACACTTGATTCCATTCTATTATTTTTGATTCCATTCTTTTCGATTCCATTCAATTCCATTCCACTCGATTCCATTCCATTCGATTCCATTCCATTCCATTCCAATTCGTTCTTTTCTAATCCACTCGATCCCACTCTGTTCCATTCCACTGCTGTCCATTCTATTCCATTCCATTGAATTCCATTCTATTCCATTCCATTGTATTCTATTCCTTTCCTTTTGATTACATTCCATTAGATTCCATTTGGTCCCATTCCATTCAAGTCCTTTCCCTTCCATTCCATTCATTTCCAATCTGTTCAGTTCGACTCCAATCCGTTCGATTACATTTTATTCAAGTCCATTCCATTCAAGTCCATTCCATTGCAGTCCAATCCATTTGATTCCCTTCCATTCGATTCCGTTCCATTGCAGTCCAATCCATTTGATTCCTTTCCATTCGATTCCATTCCATTCGATTCCATTACACTGGATTCCATTCTATTCCATTCCATTGCATACCATTCCATTCCATTTGATTACATTCCATTCGATTCCATTCCATTGAAATCAATAGCATTGCAATCCAATACATTCGAGTCCATTCTGTTCCAGTCCATTCCATTCCGGTCCATTCCATTCGATTCCATTCCATTCGAGTCCATTCCAAACTATTGCATTCCTTTCAGTTCCATTCTATTTGAATAAATTCCATTCGAGACCATTCCTTTCGAGTTCATTCTATTTGAGTCTATTCCTTTCGAGTCCATTACATTTGGGTCCATTCCATTCCATTCCCTTCCATTGCATGCCATTCTATTTGATTCTATTCCATTCGAGTTCCTTCTATTCAATTCCATTCCAATCCTTTCGATGCCATTCCTTTCGATTGTATTCCATTCGAGTCCATTCCATTCGATTCCATTCCAATCCATTCCACTCCATTCGATGCCATTCCATTCAATTCTAATCCATTCAATTCTGTTCGTTTCCATTCCATTCCATCCGATTCCATTCCATTCTATTCCTTTCCATTCCATTCCATTCTATTCGTTTCCATTCCTTTCGAGTCCATTCCATTCCTGTCCATTCCATTCGAGTTCATTCCATGCCATTCCATTCCATTCGGTTTCTTTCCATTACACTCCATTCCATTCTATTCCTTTTGATTCCATTCAAATGCATTCCATTAGATTCCATTCCATTCAATTCCGTTCTGTTCGACTCAGTTCCATTTGAGTCCATTCCATTCCATTCCATTCCGTTCCATTCGATTCCAATCCTTTTGATTCCATTTTGTTCCATTCGATTCCATTCTATTCCATTCCATTGCATTCCATTCCATTCCATTAGATTATATTCCATGCGAATCCATTCCATTCGAATCAATTACATTGCAATCCATTACATTGGTGTCCATTCTATTCCAGTCCATTCCATTCCAATCCATATCATTCGATTCCATTCCATTCGATTCCATTCCATATTATTGCATTGCACTCGATTCCATTCTATTAGAATAAATTCCATTGGAGACCATTCTTTTGTAGTCCATTCTACTTGAGTCCATTCCATTCGAGTCCATTACATTTGGATCCATTGCATTCCATTCCATTCCATTCCATTTCATTCCTTTCCATTCAATGCCATTCCATTCTGTTCTATGCCATTCAAGGCCATTCCATTCGAGTCCATTCCATTCCATTCCATTCGATGCCATTCCATTCCATTCTATTCCATTCCTTTCTGTTCCATCCGATTCCATTCCATTCCATTCAATGCCATTCCATTCGATTCTATTCCTTTAGATTCCATTCCTTTCCATCCGATTCCATTCCATTCTATTCCTTTCCATTCCTCTCCATTCTTTTCCATTCCATTCGAGTCTATTCCACTCCAGTCCATTTCATTGAATTTCGTTCCATTTCAGTATATTCCATTTGAGTCCATTCCATTCCTTTCCATTCTATATCTTTCCATTTCACTGCATTCCATTCCATTCCATTAGATGCCATTCCATTATATTATATTCCTTTCGTGTGCTTTCCCTTTGAGTCCATTCCATTCCTTTTCATTGGATGCCTTTCCACTCTATTGCATTCCCTTTGACTCCATTCCACTAAATTCCAAGCTTTCCATTCTATACCTTTCCATTGCATTCCATTCTATTCCATTCCATGGCATTCCTTTCCATTACATTTGATTACATTGCATTCGATTCCATTCCATTCCAGTCTATTCCATTCCATTGCATTACATTCTATTCCATTTCAAGCATTTCATTCCGTTCCATTTGATGACATTCCAATTGATTTCATTCCATTCGAATTCAATACATTGCAATCCATTACATTCGAGTCCATTCTATGTCAGTCCATTCCATTTCGTTCCATTCCATTTGATTCCATTCCATTCGATTCCATTCCACACTATTGCATTCCGTTCGATTCCATTCTATTCGAATAAATTCCATTCAAGATCATTCCTTTCGATTCCATTCTATTTGAGTCCATTCCATTCAAGTTCATTACATTTACTTCCATTCCATTCTATTCTATTTCATTCGAGTCCATTCCATTCGAGTCCATTCCATTCCATTCCATTCCATGCCATTCCATTCAATTCTATTGATTCGACTCCATTACTTTGCATTCCATTCCATCCGATTCCATTCCATTCTATACCTTTCCATTCCATTCCGATCCATTCCATTTGTTTCCATTCCATTCGAGTCCATTCCATTCCATTCCATTCGATGCCATTCCATTCGATTCTATTGCATTCGACTCCTTTAAATTCCATTCCATTCCTTCCGATTCCATTCCATTGTATTCCTTTCCATTCCATTCCATTCCACTCATTTCGATTCCATTCGAGTTCACTCCACTCCAGTCCATTCCCTTCAAGTTCATTCCATTCCTGTCCTTTCCATTCGAGTACATTCCATTCCATTCCATTCCTTTCCGTTCGATTCCAATCCATTCGAGGCCATTTTGTTCCAGTCCATTCCATTCGATTCCATTCCGCTCAATTCCACTCCGTTCCATTCCATTGCATTCCATTCTATTCCATTCCATTCTATTCCATTCCGTTGCACTCCATTCCAATAAATTTGATTACATTCCATTCAATTCCATTCCTTTCGAATCAATTACATTGCAAACCTTTACATTCGTGTACGTTCTATTCCAGTCCATTCATTGCCGGTCTGTTCCATTCGATTCGATTCCATTCCATACTCTTGCATTCTATTCGATTCCATTCTATTCGAATAAATTCCATTGGAGTCCATTACTTTTGATTCCATTCTATTTGAGTCCATTCCATTCGAGTCCATTACATTCGGGTCCATTCCATTCTATCCCATTCCATTCAATTCCCTTCCATTTGATGCCAATGCTTTCGATTCTATTCCATTCGAGTCAATTCCATTCCAGTCCATTTCATTCTATTCCATTCCATTCGGTGCCATTCCTTTCAATTCTATTCTATTCGACCCCATTCCATTCCATTCCATTCCAAACTATTCCATTCAATTCTAATCCTTTCCATTCTTTCAATTCGTTTCCATTCCGTTCGAGTCCATTCCACTCCAGTTCATTCCATTCGAGTTCATTGCATTCCATTCCATTCCATTTGATGCCATTCCATTCGATTCTATTCCATTCTACTGCATTCCATTTTGTTCCGTTCCATCCGATTCCATTCCATTCTATTCCATTCCATTCCATTGCATTCGTTTCCATTCCATTCGAGTTCATTCCACTCCAGTCCATTACATTCGAGTCCATTCCACTCCAGTCCTTTCCATTTGAGTCCATTCCATTCGTGTCCATTCCATTCCATTCCATTCCATTCTATTCCTTTCCATTCCATTCAAATCCATTCCATTTGCTTCAATTGCATTTGATTCTATTCCATTCGACTCCATTCTACTAGAGTCCATACCATTCCATACCATTTCGCTCGATTCCAATCCATTTGATTCCATTTTGTTCCAGTCCATTCCATCCGAGTCCATTCCATTCCAGTCCATTGCATTTGATTGCATTCCATTCGATTGCATTGCATTCGATTGCCTTCCACTCGATTATACTCCATTCCATTCCATTGCATTCCATTCTATTCCCTTCCATTGCATTCCATTACATTCCCTTTGATTACATTGCATTCGATTCCATTCAGTTCGAAATAATTACATAACAATCCATTACATTCGAGTCCTTTCTATTCCAATCCATTCCATTCCGGTCCATTCCATTCGATTCCATTCCATTCGATTCCATTCCATACCATTGAATTCCATTCGATTCAATTCCATTCGAATAAATTGCATTCGATACCATTACTTTTGAGTCGATTCAATTTGAGTCCATTCCATTCGAGTTCTTTACGTTTGATCCATTCCATTCCATTCCAATCCATTCCATTCGATGCCATGCCATACGATTCCATTCCATTCCACTCCGTCCATTCCATTCCATTCCATCCGATTTCATTCCATTCGATTCCTTTCCTTTCCATTCCATTAAATTCCATTCCAATCCATTCATTTCCATTCCATTCGAGTCCATTCCACTCCAGTCCATTCCATTCCAGTCCATTCCATTGCAGTTCATTCCATTCAAATCCAATCCATTACATTAAATATCTTTCCATTAAACTCCATTCCATTCTATTTCATTTGATTCCATTCAATTCCATTCCACTCGATTCCATTCCATTCGTCTCCATTCCATTGGAGTCCATTCCATTCCATTCCTTTCTGTTCGATTCCAATCAGTTCCATTCCATTTTGTTACAGTCCATTCCATTTGATTCCATTCCGTTCCAGTCCATTCCATTCGATTCCATTCCATTCCATTCAATTCCATTCCATTCGATTCCATTCCACTTGATTCCTCTCCGTTCCATTCCATTACATTACGTTCTTTTCCATTCCATTGCATTCCATTCCGTTCCACTCCGTTAGATTACATTCCATTCGATTCCATTCCACTCGAATCAATTACCTTGCAATCCATTTCTTTCGAGTCCATTCTATTCCAGTACATTCCATTCCGGTCCATTCCATTGTATTCCATTCTATTAGATTCCAATCCATTCGACTCCATTCCATTCTATTTCTTTTGATTCCATTGAATTCCATTCCATTCTATTCTATTCCATTCGATTCCATTGCATTTGACTCCATTCCATTTGATTCCATTCCTTTCCATTCCATTCCATTCAGTTCCGTTCCGCTTGATTCCAGTCCATTAGATTGCATTTTGTTCCATTCCATTCCATTCAAGTCCGTTCCATTCCAGTCCATTTAATTTGATTCCATTCCATTCGATTCCATTCCATTCAATTCCATTCCACTCGATTCCAGTCAGTTCCATTCCATTGCATTTCATTCTATTCCATTCCATTGCTTTCCATTCCATTCCATTTGTTTATATTCCATTCAATTCCATTCCATTTGAATCAATTACATTGCAATCCATTACATTCCAGTCCGTTCTATTCCTGTCCATTCCATTCCAGTCCATTCCATTTGATTTAATTTCATACTGTTGCATTCCTTTCAATTCCATTCTATTCGAATAAATTCCTTTCGAGATCATTATTTTGAGTCCATTCTATTTGAGTCCATTCCATTCGAGACTGTTACGTTTGGGTCCATTCAATTCCACTCCATTTCATTCCATTCCATTTCTTTCGATGCCATTCTATTATATTTTATTCCATTCGAGTCCATTCCAGTCGAATCCATTCAATTCCATTCCATTCCATTCGATGCCATTCCATTTGATTCTATTCCATTCGACTCCATTCCATTCGATTTCATTCCATTCCATTCCATTACTTTCTATTGCATTCCATTCCATTCTATTCCTTTACATTCCATTCCATTGCATTCGTTTCCATTGCATGCGAGTCCACTCCACTCCAGTGCATTCCGTTCGAGTCCATTCCATTCGAGTCCATTCCATTCCATTCCATTCGATATCTTTCCATTACACTCCAATCCATTCTTTTCCTTTCGATTCCATTCAATTCCATTCCATTCGGTTCCATTCCTTTCGATTCCATTCCATTCGACTCCATTCCTTTCGACTACATTCCATTCGAGTCCATTCCATTCCATTGCATTCCGTTCTGTTTGATTCCATTTCGTTCAATTCCATTTTATTACAGTCCATTCCATTCCAGTCCATTCCATTCGATTCCTTTCCGTTTGATTCCATTCCACTCGATTCCACTCCGTTCCATTCCATTGCATTCTATTCTATTCCATTCCATTCCATTGCATTCCATTCCATTCCATTCCATTGCATTCCATTCCATTCCATTCCATTCCAATCGAATCACATACATTGCAATCCATTACATTCGAGTCCATTCCATTCAAGTCCATTCCATTCAAGTCCATTCCACTCGATTCCATTCTATTTGATTCCATTACGTTCGATTCCATTCCACTCCATTCCACTCCGTTCTGTTCCATTGCATTCCATTCTATTCCATTCCATTGCATTCCATTCCATTCGATTCGACTTCATTCCATTCGATTCCATTCCATTTGATTCCATTCCATTCGAATCAATTACATTGCAATAAATTGCATTCGAGTCCGTTTTATTCAAGTCCATTCCAATCCGTTCCATTCCATTTGATTCCATTCCATTAAATTCCATTCCTTTCGATTCCATTCTATTCGAATTAATTCCATTCGAGAACATTTCTTTCGAGTCCTTTCTGTTTGTGTCCATTCCATTCAAGTCCATTACATTTGGTTCCATTCCATTCCATTCCATTCCAATCCATTCCATTCCATTCCATTCTATTCCATTAGAGTCCATTCCATTCGAGTCCTTTCCATTCCATTCCATTTGGTGCCATTCCATTCGATTCTATTCCATTCGACTCCATTCCCATCATTGTATTCCCTCCGATTCCTTTCCATTTCTATTCCTTTCCATTTCATTCCATTGCATTCCATTCCATTCCATTCGTTTCTATTCCATTCGACTCCTTTCCACTCCGGTCCATTCCTTTCAAGCCCATTCCATTCTAGTCCATTCCATTCGAGGCCATTCCATTCCCATTGCATTCGATATGTTTCCATTACACTCAATTCCATTCTATTCCTTTCGTTTCCATTCAATTCCATTCCATTTGATTCCATTACATTCCATTCAATTCCATTCCACTCCATTCCATTTGTGTCCATTGCATTCCATTCCATTCCATTCTATTCCAATCCATTCGATTCCGTTTTGTTCCAGTACATTCCATTGACTCCATTCCTTTACAGTCCATTTCATTCAATTCCATTCCATTTGCTTCCATTCTATTTGATTCCATTCCACTCAATTCCAGTCCATTCCATTCCACTGCACTCCATTCTATTCCAGTCCATTGCATTCCATTCCATTTCATTTGATTAAATTCCATTCGATTCCATTCCATTAGAATCAATCAAATTGCAATCCATTACATTCGTGTCTGTTGTATTCCAGTTCATTCCATTCCAGATCATTCCATTCGATTCCATTCCATTCAATTCCATTGCATATTATTGCATTCCATTCGATTCCATTCTATTCATATGGATTCCATTTCAAATCATTTCTTTTGAGGCCATTCTATTCGAGTCCATTACATTTGGGACCATTCCATTCAATGGCATTCCATTCGGTGCCATTCCATTAGATTCTATGCCATTTGACTCCACTCCATTCAAGTCCCTTCTATTCCATTCCACTCCATTCCATTCCATTTGATGCAATTCCATTCAATTCTATTCCATTCGTCTCAATTCCATTCCATTCCATTCCATCTTATTCCATTCCATTCTATTCCTTTCCATTCCATTCCATTCGTTTCCATTCCATTTGAGTCCATTCCACTCAAGTCCATTGCATTCGAGTGAATTCCCTTCCAGTCCATTCCATGCAAGTCCATTCCATTCCATTGCATTTGATATCTTTACATTACACTCCATTCCACTCTATTCCTTTTGATTCCATTCAATTCCATTCCATTCGATTCCATTCCATTTGACTCCATTCCATTCGAGTCCATTCCAATTCATTCCTTTCCATTCGGGTCCATGCGATTCCAATCCTTTTGATTTCATTTTGTTCCAGTCCATTCCATTCGAGTCTGTTCCATTCCATTCCATTTGATATCTTTCCTTTACACTCCATTCCCTTCTATTCCTTTCGATTCCATTCAATTCCATTCCATTCGATTCCATTCCATTTGATTCCATCCCGTTTGACTCCATTGTATTCGAGTTCATTCCATTCCATTCCATTCCATTCCGTTCGGTTCCAATCCATGCAATTTCATTTTGTTCCAGTTCATTCCATCCCACTACATTCCATTCGATTCCATTCCATTCGACTCCATTCCATACTATTGCATTCCATTCGATTCCATTCTATTTGAATAAATTCTATTCGAGACCATTCCTTTCAAGTCCATTCTATTTGAGTCCATTCCATTTGAGTCCACTACTTTTGGGTCCAATCCATTCCATTCCATTCTATTCAATTCGATGCCATTGCCTTCTATTCTATTCCATTCGAGTCCATTCCGTTGCATTCCATTCTAACTGATTCCATTCCATTCTATTTTTTCCATTCCATTCCATTCCTATCCAGTTCATTCCATTGCATTCGTTTCCATTCCATTCGAATCCACTCCACTTCAGTCCATTCCATTCGAATGCATTCCACTCAAGTCCATTCCATTCGAGTCCATTCCATTCCAGTAATTCCTTTTGAGTCCATTCCATTCTGTTCTATTCCATTTGATATTCCTCCACTACACTCTCTTGCATTCTATCACTTTTGATTCCATTATATTCCCTTCCATTTGATTCCATTCCCTTCGATTCTATTCCATTCGATTCCATTCCATTTGACTCCATTCCATTCATGCCCATTGCATTCCATTCTATTCCGTTTCATTTAATTCCCATCCGTTCGATTCCATTTTGTCCCAGTCCACTGAATTCCAGTACTTTCCATTGTAGTCCATTCCATTCCATCCCATTCCATTCCATTCCATCCCATTCCATTCCATTCGATTCCATTCCGCTCGATACCACTACGTTCCATTCCATTGCATTCCATTCTATTCCATTCCATTGTATTCCATTCCATTCCACTTGATTGCATTCCATTCAATTCCATTCTATTCGAATCAATTACCTTACAATCCATTACATTTGAGTCTGTTGTATTCCAGTCCATTCCATTCCGGTTCATTCCATTCGATTCCTTTCCATTCGAATCCGTTCCATACTATTGCATTACATTCAATTACATTCCATTCAAATAAATTCCATTCGAGACCATTCCTTTTGAGTCCATTCTATTTGAGCCCATTCCATTCGATTCCTTTACATTTGGGTCTAATCCATTCCATTCCATTCCATTCGATGCCATTCCATTTGATTATATTCCATTCGAGTCCATTCCATTGGAGTCCATTCCATTCCATTCCATTCTATTCTAATCCATTTGAAGCCATTCCATTAGAATGTATTCCATTCGACTACATTCCATTCCATTGTGTTCCATCCAATTCCATTCCATTCTATTCCTTTCCACTCCATTCCATTCCATTCCTTTCCATTCCATTCCATTCTTTTCCTTTCCATTCTTGTCCATTCCTCTCCAGTCCATTTCATTTGAGTCCATTCCTATCCATTCCATTGCATTCCATTGCATTCCATTCCATTCGATATCTTTCCATTACACTCCATTCCATTCTATTCCTTTCAACTCATTTCAATTCCATTCCATTCGATATCTTTCCATTACACTACATTCCATTCTATTCCTTTTGATTCATTTCAATTCCATTCCATTCGCTATCTTTCCATTACACTCCATTCCATTCTGTTCATTTCGATTCCTTTCAATTGCATTCCATTAGATTCCAATCCATTCGGTTCCATTCCATTCGTCTCCATTCCATTCGAATCCTTTCCATTCCATTCCATGCGATTCCGTTCTTTTCAATTCCAATCGGTTCCATTCCATTTTGTTCCAGTCCATTCCATTCGAGTCTATTCCATTCGATTCGATTCCATTCAATTCCATTCCATTTGATTCCATTCCACTCAATTTCACTCCATTCCATTCCTTTGCATTCCATTCTGTTGCATTCTACTGCATTCCATTCCATTCCTTTTGAATACATTCCATTCGATTCCTTTCGTTTCAAATCAATTACATTGCAATCCATTGCATTCGAGTCCGTTTTATTCCAGACCATTCCATTCCAGTCCATTACATTAGATTCCATTCCATACTATTGCTTTCCATTCGATTCCATTCTTTTCAAATAAATTCCATTTGATACCACTTCTTTCGAGTCCATTCTTTATAAGTCCATTCCTTTGAAGTCCATTACTATTGGGTCCATTCCATTCCATTGAATTCTCTTCCATTCGATTCTATTCCATTCGATTCCATTCCATTCGAGTTCATTCCATTACAATCCATTCCATTCCATTTGATGCCATACCATTCGATTCTATTCCATTCGACTCCATCCGATTCCATTCCATTCTATTCCTTTCCATTTCATTCCTTTCAATTCCATTTGTTTCCATTTCATTCCATTCCATTCGTTTCTGTTACATTCTAGTCCATTCCACTCCAGTCCATTCCATTCGAGTCCATTCCATTCCATTCCATTCCATTCGAGACCAATCCCTTCCATTTCATTCCATTCGATATCTTTCTATTACACTCCATTCCATTCCATTGGAGTCCACTCCGTTCCATTTGATATCTTTCCCTTACACTCCATTCCATTCTATTCCTTTTGATTCCTTTCAATTCCATTCCATTCGAATCCATTCCTTTTGAGTACAATCCGTTCCATTAAATTCAATTCCTTTCGAATCCAATCCGTTCTTTTCCATTTTGTTCCAGTCCATTCCATTCGAATCCATTCCATTCGATTCAATTCCATTCAATTCCCTTCCATTCGATTCCATTCCAGTTGATTCCTCTCCGTTCCATTCCATTGCATTCCATTCTATTCCATTGCAATGCATTCCATTCCATTCCATTCCATTTGATTACATTCCATTCGATTCCATTCTATTCGAATCAATTACATTGCAATCCATTACATTCGAGTCCGTTCTATTCCAGTCCATTCCATTCTGGTCCATTCCATTCAACTCCATTCTATTCGAGTCCTTTCCATTACATTCCTTTCCGTTCCGTTTGATTAAAAACTGTTCAATTCCATTTTATTCCTTGCCCATTCCATTCGAGTACATTCCATTGCAGTCCATTCCATTCAATTCTATTCCATTCGATTTCATTCCACTCGATTCCACTGCATTCCATTCCATTCTATTTGATTACATTCCATTTGATTCCATTCCATTCGAGACAATTTCATTGCAATCCAATACATTTAAGTCCATTGTATTCCAGTCCATTCCAATCCCGTATATTCCATTCGATTCCATTCCATTTGTTTCCATTCCATACTATTGCATTCCTTTCGAATCCATTGCATTCGAATAAATTCCATTCGAGACCATTCCTTTTGTGTCCATTCAGTTTGAGTCCATTGCATTCGAGTCCATTTTATTTGTGTCCATTCCATTCTCTTCCATTCCACTCCATTTGATGACATTCCATTCGATTCTATTCCATTCGAGACCATTCCACTCCAGTCCATTCCATTCAAGTTCATTCCAATCCAGTCCAATCCATTCGTGTCCATTCCATTCCGTTACTTTCCATTCGATATATTTCCATTAGAGTTCATTCCATTGTATTCCTTTTGATTCCTTTCAATTCCATTCCATTTGATTCCATTACATTCTCTTCCATTCCATTCGATTCCATTACATTCTCTTCCATTCCATTTGATTCCCTTCCATTTGACTCCATTCCATTCCATTCCAATCCACTCCATTCCACTCGGTTCCATTCGATTCCAATCCATTTGATTCCATTTTGTTCCAGTCCATTCCATTCGAGTCCATTCCATTCCATTCCATTTGATATCCTTCCGTTACACTCCATTCCATTCTATTCCTTTTGATTCCATTCAATTTCATTCCGCTCGTTTCCATTCCATTCGATTCCATTCCGTTCGACTCCATTCCATTCCAGTCCATTCGATTCTATTCCGTCCCATTCGATTCCATTTTGTTCCAGTCCATTCCATCCCGCTACATTCCATTTGATTCCATTCCATTCAATTCCATTCTGTACTATTGCATTCCACTCGATTCCATTCTATTCGAATAAATTCCATTTGAGACCATTCCATTAGAGTCCATTCCATTCGAGTCCATTCCATTTGAGTCCATTCCATTCGATTCCATTCCATTTGATTCCTTTCCACTCGATTCCACTCTGTTCCATTCCATTGCATTCCGTTCTATTCCATTACATTGCATTCTATTCCATTCCATTCCATTCCATTCCATTCCATTAGATTACATTCCATTCGATTCCATTCCATTCGAATCAATTACATTGCAGTCCATTACATTGGAGTCGTTCTATTCCACTCCATTCCATTCCGGTCCATTCCATTCAATTCCAATCCATTCAATACCTTTCCATACTATTGAATTCCATTCAATACCAATCTATTCGAATAAATTTCATTCGAGACCATTTCTTTCGAATCCATTCTATTTGAGTCCATTTTATTCGACTCCATTATGTTAGGGTCCATTCCATTCCATTCGATGCCATTTCATTCCATTGTATTCCATTTGTGTCCATTCCATTCGAGTCCATTCCATTCCATTCAATTCCATTGCAATCCATTACATTGGAGTACGTTCTATTCCACTCCATTCCATTCCGGTCCATTCCATTCAATTCCAATCCATTCAATACCATTCCATACTATCGAATTCCATTCAATACCGTTCCATACTATTGAATTCCATTCAATACCAAAGTGTTCGAATAAATTTCATTCAAGACCATTCCTTTCGAATCCATTCTATTTGAGTCCCTTTTATTCGACTCCATTACATTAGGGTCCATTCCATTCCATTCGATGCCATTTCATTCCATTGTATTCCATCCGTGTCCATTCCGTTCGAGTCTATTCCATTCCATTCAATTGCATTTAATGCCACTCCATTTGATTCTATTCCATTCGACTCCATTCCATTCCTTTCCACGCGATTCAATTCCTCTCGATTGCACTCCGTTCCATTCCATTGTATTCCATTCTTTCCATTTCATTGCATTCCTTTCCATTCCATTGGATTACATTATATTCGATTCCATTCTATTCAAATCAATTACATTGCAATCCATTACATTCGAGTCCGTTCTATTCCACTCCATTCCATTCCGGGCCATTCCATTCGATTCCATTCCATTCAATTCCATTCCATTTGAATCAATTGCATTGCAATCCATTACATTCGGGTCCATTCTTTTAGAGTCCACTCCATTCCAGTACATTCCATTCGATTCCATTCCGTTTGATGCCATTCCATTCGATTCTATTCCATTCAACCCCATTCCATTCCATTCTGTTCCATCCGATTCCATTCCATTCTATTCCAGTTCCATTCCCTTGCATTCCATTCCATTCCATTCCATTCCATTCCATGCCATTCGTTTCCATTCCATTCCATTCCATTCCATTCCATTCCATTCATTTCCATTCCATTCCATTCCATTCCATTCTGCTTGATTCCTCTCCGTTCCATTTCATTGTACTCCATTCTATTCCATTCCATTGCATTCTGTTCCATTCCATTTGATTACATTCCATTCGATTGCATTCCATTCGTACCTATTACATTACAATCCATTACATTCGAGTCCGTTCTATTCCAGTCCATTGCATTCCAGTCCATTCCATTTGATTCCATTCCATTCGATTCCATTCCATACTATTGCATTCCTTTCAATTGCATTCTATTCAAATAAATTACATTCGAGACAATTCTTTCGAGTCCATTCTATTTGAGTCCATTCCATTCAAGGCCATTACGTTTGAGTCCATTCCGTTCCATTCCATTCCATTTAATTCATTTCCATTCCATTCGAGTCCATTCCACTCTGTTCCATTCCATTCGAGTCCATCCCATTCGTGTCCATTCCATTCCATTCGGTGTCTTTCCATTACACTCCATTCCATTCTATTGCTTTCGATTCCATCCAATTCCAGTCCATTTGACTCTATTTCATTCGATTCCTTTCCATTCCATTCCGTTGCATTCCATTCCATTCCATTCTATTCCGTTCCTTTTGATTCCAATTCGTTCGATTCTATTTTATTCCAGTCCATTCCTTTCGAGTCCGTTCTATTCCAGTCCATTCCATTCAATTCCATTCCACTTGATTCCACTCCGTTCCATTCCATTGCATTCCATTCTATTCCATTCCATTGCATTCCATTCCATTCCGTTTGATTACATTCCATTCGAATCAATTACATTGCAATCCATTACATTCGATTCCGTTCTATTCCAGTCCATTCCATTCCGTTACATTCCATTCAATTCCATTCCATTTGATTCCATTCCATAATATTGCAATCCATTCGATTCCATTCTATTCGAATAGATTCAATTCGATACCATTCCTTTAGAGTCCATTCTATTTGAGTCCATTCCATTCGCGTCCATTACATTTGGGTCCATTCCATTCCATTTCATTCCATACCACTCAAAGCCATTCCATTCGATTCTATTCCATTCAAGTCCATTCCATTCGAGTCCATTCCATTCCATGCCATTCAATGCCATTCCATTCGATTCTATTCCATTCGACTCCATTTCATTTCATTCCGTTCCATCCAATTCCATTCCATTCTATTCCTTTCCATTCCATACCATTCCATTCCATTCCAATCCATTCGTTTCCATTCCATTCGTGTCCAATCCACTCCAGTCCATTCCATTCGAGTCTATTGCATTCCAGTCCATTCCATTCCAGTCTATTCCATTCCATTCCATTGGATATCTTTCCATTACACTCCATTCCATTCTATTCCTTTTGATTCCATTCCTTTCGATTCCATTCCATTCGTTTCCATTCCAATCTACTCCATTCCATTTGAGTCCATTCCATTCCATTAAATTCTATTCTTTTTCATTCGATTCCATTCCATTCAATTCCATTGTGTTCCAGTCCATTCCATTCGTGTCCATTGCATTCCAGTCCATACCATTCAATTTCATTCCATTTG
This sequence comes from Pan troglodytes, assembly GCF_028858775.2. Classification (NCBI taxonomy): domain Eukaryota; kingdom Metazoa; phylum Chordata; class Mammalia; order Primates; family Hominidae; genus Pan; species Pan troglodytes. Next base: position 40,763,787 of record NC_072417.2, read on the forward strand.
ATTCCATTCCACTCGATTCCACTCCGTTCTATTCCATTGCACTCAATTATATACCATTCCATTCCATTTGATTACATTCCATTTGATTCCTATACATTCGAATTTATTACATTGCAGTCCATTATATTTGATTCCTTTCTATTCCAGTCCATTCCAATCCAGTCCATTCCATTTGATTCCATTACGTACTTTTGCATTCCATGGGATTCTATTCTATTCGCATAAATTCCATTCGAGACCATTCCCTTCTTATCCATTCTATTTGAGTCCATTGCATTCGAGTCCATTACATTTCGGTCAATTCTATTTCATTCCATTCCATTTCATTCCATTCAATTCCATTCCATTTGATTCTATTCCATTCAAATCCATTCCATTCCGTTCCTTTCCATTCCATTCCATTTCATGCCATTCCATTCGATTCTATTCCATTTGACTCTATTCCACTCCATTCCATTCCATCCATTTCCATTCCATTCTATTTATTTGCATTCCATTGCATTCCATTCCATTCCATTCCATTCCATTCGAGTCCATTCCACTCCAGTCAATTCCCTTCGAGTCCATTCCACTCCAGTCAATTCCCTTCGAGTCCATTCCATTCTAGTCCATTCCATTTGACTCCATTCCATTCCATTCGATATCTTTCCACTGCTCTCCATTCCATTCTATTCCTTTCGATTCCATTCAATTCCAATTCATTTGATTCCATTCCATTCAATTCCAATTCAGTCGACTCCATTCCATTCGATTCCATTCCAATCCATTCCATTCCATTACGTTCCATTCGATTCCAGTCTGTTCGATTCCATTTTTTCCAATCCATTCCATTCAAGTCATTCCATTCCAGTCCATTCCATTCGATTCCATTCCATTGAATTCCATTCCACTCAATTCCACTGCGTTCCATGCCATTTCATTCCATTCTATTCCATTCCATTGCATACCATTCCATTCCATTTGATTACATTTCATTCTGTTCCATTCCATTCAAATCAAATTCATTGCAATCCATTACATTAGATTCTGTTCTATTCCATTACGTTGCATTCCTATCCATTCTATGCTATTCTATTCCATTCATTTCCATTCCACACTATTGCATTCCATTTGATTCCATTCTATTCGAATACACTGCATTCGAGACCATTGCTTTCGAGTCCATTCTATCTGAGTCCATTCCATTCGAGTCCCTTACCTTTGGGTCCATTCCATTCCATTCCATTACATTCTGTTCAATTCCATTCAATTCTATGCCATTCCATTCGATTCTATTCCATTTGTGTCCATTCCATTCTGTTCCATTCCATTCCATTCATTTCCATTCCATTCGAGTACACTCCTCTCTAGTCCGTTCCACTCGAGTCTGTTCCATTCCAGTCCATTCCATTCGAGTACATTCCTTTCCTTTCCATTCCATTGTATATGTTTCCATTAATCTCCTTTCCATTATATTACTTTCGATTCCATTCAATTCCATTCCATTCGATTACATTCCATTTGGTTCCATTCCATTCGACTCCATTCCATTCGAGTCTATTCCATTCCATTCTATTCCGTTCTGTTCGATTCAAATCCGTTGTATTACGTTTTGTTCCTGTCCATTCCATTCGACTCCATTCCATTCCAGTCCATTCCATTTGATTACATTCCATTCGATTTCATTCCACTCGATTCCACTCCGTTCCATTCCATTGCATTCCTTTCTATTCTATTCCATTGCATACCATTCCATTCTATTTGTTTATATTCCATTCAATTCCATTCCATTCAAATCAATTACATTTCAATCCATTACATTCGAGTCCGTTCTATTCCAGTCCATTCCATTCTGGTCCATTCCACTCGATTCTATTCCATTCTATTCCACTCCATACTATTGCATTCCATACGATTCCATTCTATTCTACTAAATTACTTTCCGGAAAGTTACTTTTGAGTGCATTCTATTTGAGTCCATTCCACTCGAGTCCATTACATTTGGGTTCATTCCATGCCATTCAATTCCATTACATTCTATTCCATTCTGGATCATTCCATTGGAGTCTGTTGCATTGCATTCCAATCCATTCGATGCCATTGCATTCTATTCAATTCCATTCTAGTCCATTCCATTCGATTCCATTCCAATCAATATGGATATTCCATTCCATTCAATGCCATTCTATTCGATTCTCTTCTATTTGACTCCATTCCTTCCATCCAATTCCATTCCATTGTATCCATTTCCATTCTATTCCAATTATTCGTTTCCATTCCATTTGAGTCCATTCCACTCCAGTCAATTCCATTCGAGTCCATTCCATTCCAGTCCATTCCATTCGAGTCCATTCCATTCCATTCCTTTTGATATCTTTCCATTACACTCCAATTCATTCTATGTTTTCATTCCATTCAATTCCGTTTTATTCGATTCCATTTCCTTCGATTCCATTCCATTCGACTCCATTCCAATCGAGTCCATTCCATTCCATTCCATTCTGTTCCATTCGATTCCAGTCCGTTTGATTCCATTTTGTTCCAGTCCATTCCATTCGTATCCATTCCATTCCGTTCCATTCCACTCCAGTTGATTCCATTCCATTCGATTCCATTACTTTCTATTCCATTCCACTTGATTCCACTCCGTTCCATTCCATTGTGTTAGATTCTATCCATTCCAATGCATTCCATTCCATACCTTTTGTTTAGATTCCATTCAATTCCATTCCATTCGAATCAATTACATTGTCATCTATTACATTTGAGTCCGTTCTATTCCAGTCCATTCCATTCCAGTCCATTCCATTCGATTCCATTACGTTCGATTCCATTCCATACTACTGCATTCCTTTTGTTTCCATTCTATTTGAATAAATTCCATTCGAGACCTTTCGTTTTGAGTCCATTCTATTTGAGTCAATTCCATTTGAGTCCATTACATTTGGGTCCATTTCATTCCATTCCATTCCATTCCATTCCATTCGATGCCATTCCATTCTTTTCTATTCCATTCGAGTCCATTCCATTAGAGTCCATTCCATTCCATACCATTCCAATCCATTCGATGCCATTCCGTTCGACTCTATTCCGTTCGACTCCATTTGATTCCATTCCGTTCTAACCGATTCCATTCCATTCTATTCCTTTCCATTCTATTCGTTTCCTTTCGTTTCCATTATATTCGAGTCCATTCCACTGCACTCCATTCCATTCGAGTCCATTCCATTCCAGTCGATTCCATTTGAGTCCATTCCATTCCATTCGAGTCCATTCCATTCCATTCCATTTGATATATTTCCATTCCATTCCATTCATTATATTCCTTTCGATTCCATTCAATTCCATTCTATTTGGTTCCATTCCATTCGACTCCATTCCTTTCGAGTCCATTCCATTTCATCCCATTCCTTTCCGTTACGTTTGATTCCAATCTGTTCAATTACATTTTTTTCCTTTCCATTCCCTTCGAGTCCATTCCATTCCAGTCCATTCCATTCGATTCCATTCCATTCAATTCCATTCCATTCGATTCCATTACACTCGATTCCACTCCGTTCCATTCCATTGCATACCTTTCTCTTCCATTTGATTACATTCCTTTATTTTCCCTTCCATTCAAATCAATTACATTGCAATCCATTACATTCGAGTGCATTCTATTCCAGTCCATTCCATTCTATTCTGTTCCATTCGATTCCATTCCATACTATTGCATTCCACACAGTTCCATTCTGTTCAAATAAATTCCATTTGAGACCATTCAGTTCGAGTCCATTATATTTGAGTCCTTTCCGTTTGAGTCCATTACATTTGGGTCCATTCCATTCCATTCCATTCCATTCTATGCCATTCCATTCTATTCTATTCCATTCGAGTCCATTCCATTCGATTCCATTTGATTCCATTCGATGCCATTCCATTCGATTCTATTCCAATCGACTCCATTCCATTGCATTCCATTCCAACTGATTCCATTCCATTTGATTCTATTCCGATCAACTCCATTCCACTGCATTCCGTTCCAACTGATTCCATTCCATTCGATTCCATTTGATTCCATTCGATGCCATTCCATTCGATTCTATTCCAATCGACTCCATTCCATTGCATTCCATTCCAACCGATTCCATTCCATTCTATTCCTTTCCATTCCATTCCATTCCATTCTTTTCCATTCCATTCGAGTCCATTCCACTCTGATCCATTCCATTCGAGTCCATTCCATTCAAGACCATTCCATTGCATTCCATGCGATATCTTTCCATTACACTCCATTGCATTCTTTTCCTTTCGATTCCCTTCAATTCCATTCAATTCGCCTCCATTCCATTCGATTCCTTTCCATTCGACTCCATTCAATTCGAGTCCATTCCATTCCATTCCATTCTATTCCGTTCCATTCAATTCCAATCCGTTCGATTCCGTTTTGTTCCAGTCCATTCCATTCGAGTCCATTCCATTCCAGTCCATTCCATTCTATTCCATTCCATTCTATACCATTCCACTCTATTACACTCTGTTCCATTCCTTTGCATTTCATACTATTCCATTCCATTGCATTGCATTCCATTCCTTTTGATTCCATTCCATTTGATTCCATTCCATTCGAATCAATTACTTTGCAATCCATTATTTTCGAGTCCGTTCTATTCCAGTCCATTCCATTGCAGTCCATTCCATTCTATTCCATTCCATTCGAATCAATTACTTTGCAATCCATTATTTTCGAGTCCGTTCTATTCCAGTCCATTCCATTGCAGTCCATTCCATTTGATTCCATTCCATTCGATTGCATTCCATACTATTGCATTCCATTCAATTCCATTCTATTTCAATAAATTCCATTCGAGAGCATTCCTTTAGAGTCCATTCTATTTGAGTCCATTCCATTCGAGTCCATTACATTTGGTTCCATTTCATTCCGTTCCATTCGATGCCATTCCATTCAATTATATTCCATTTGAGTCCATTCTACTCGAGTCCATTCCATTCCATTCCTTTCCCTTTGATGCCATTCCTTTCGACTCTATTCCTTTCAACTCCATTCCATTCCATTCCAGTCCAACAGATTCCATTCCATTCTCTTCCTTTCCATTTCATTCCATTCCATTCCATTCGTTTCCATTACATTTGAGTCCATCCCTCTCTAGTCCATTTCATTTGAGTCCATTCCTTTCCTCTCCATTACATTTGAGTCCTTTGCATTTCATTCAATATCTTTCCATTAAACTCTATTCCATTCTATTTTTTAGTTACCATTCAATTCCATTGCATTCGATTCCATTCCAGTCGATTCCATTCTATTCAATTCCATTCCACTCGATTCCACTCCATTCCATTCCATTGCATTCCATTCTATTCCATTCCATTCCATTGTATACCATTCCTTTCCATTTGAGTACCTTCCACTCCATTCCATTGCATTCGAATCAATTACTTTGCAATCCATTTTATTTGAGTCCATTCTATTCCATTGCATTGCATTCCGGTCCATTCCATTCTATTCCATTCCTTTCAATTCCATTCCATACTATTGCATTCCATGCGATTCCATTCTATTCGAATAAATTCCATTCGAGACCATTCATTTCTTGTCCATTCTATATGTGTCAATTCCATTCGAGTTCATTACATTTGGATGAATTCCATTTCATTCCATTCCATTTAATTCCATTTGATTCTATTCCATTCGATTCTATTTCATATGAGTCCAATCCATTTGAATCCATTCCATTCCATTCCATTTGTTGCCATTCCATTCGATTCTATTCCATTCGACTTCATTCCACTCCATTCCGTTCCATCCGATTCCCTTCCATTGTATTCTTTCCATTCCATTCCATTCTTTCCATTCCATTCGAGCCCATTCCACTACAGTCCATTCCATTCGAGTCCATTCCACTCCAGTCAATTCCATTCGAGTCCATTCCATTCGAGTCCATTCCATTCCATAGCATTCCTTTGCACTCCATTCCATTCTATTGCTTTCGATGCCACTGAATTCCATTTCATTCGATTCCATTCCGTTTGATTCCATTCCTATAGACTCCATTCCTTTCAAGTCCATTCTATTCCATTCCATTCCATTCCGTTCCATTCAATTCCAATCCATTCGATTCCACTTTGTTTCAGTCCATTCCATTTGAGTCCATTCCATTCGAATCAATTGCATTCCAGTCCATTCCATTCAATTCCATTCCATTCAATTCCATTCCTCTCGATTCGACAGCATTCCATTCCATTTCATACCGTTCTAATCCGTTCCGTTGCATACCATTACCTTCCACTTGATTACTTTCCATTCCATTCAAATCAAATACATTGTAATCCATTTCATTCGAGTCCATTCTATTCCAGTACATTCCATTCCTGTCCATTCCATTCGATTCTATTCCATTCAATTCCGTTCCATACTATTGCATTCCATTTGATTCCATTCTATTCTAATAAATGCCATTCGAGACCATTCCTTTCGGGTCCATTGTATTTGAGTCCATTCCATTCGAGTCCATTACATTTGGGTCCATTGAATTCCATACCATTCCTTTCCATTCCATTCAATTTGATGCCATTCCATTCGATTCTATTCCATTCGTGTCCATTCCATTCGATTCCATTCCATTGCATTCGATGCCATTTCATTCGATTCTATTCCATTCGACTCCATTCCAGTCCATTCTGTTCCTTCCGATTCCATTCCTTTCTATTCCTTTCCATTCCATTTCATTCCATTCGTTTTCATTCCATTCGAGTATATTCCAATTCAGTCCATTCCATTCAAGTGCATTCCATTCCAATGCATTCCATTCGACTCCATTCCATTAGATATCTTTCCATTACACTCCATTACATTCTATTCCTTTCGACTCCATTCAATTCCATGCCATTCTATTCCATTCCATTCGATTCCTTTCCAGTCGACTCTATTCCATTTGAGTGCATTCCATTCCATTCCATTCCATTCCGTTCCATTCGATTCCAATCCGTTCAATTCCATTTTCTTCCAGTCTATTCCATTCGAGTCCATTCCATTGCAGTCCATTCCATTGGAGTCCAATCCATTCCATTCTATTCAATTCAATGTCAATCCATTCTATTTTATTCTATTTGAATCCATTCAATTCGAGTCCATTCCATTCCATTCCATTCCATTCCATTCTATTCGATGCCATTCCATTCTATTCTATTCCATTTGACTTCATTCCCTTCCATTCCATTTCATCTGATTCCATTCCATTCTTTTCCATTCCATTCCATTCCATTATATTCGTCTCCATACCATTCGAGTCCATTCCACTACAGTCCATTAGATTCGAGACCATTTCATTCCAGTCCTTTCCATTCAAGTCCATTCCATTCCTTTCAATTCCATTCCTTTCGATATCTTTCCATTACACTCCAATTCATTCTATTCCTTTTGATTCCATTAAATTCCGTTCTATTCGATTCCATTCCATTCGAATCCATTCCATTCCACTCCATTCCAATCGAGTCCATTCCATTTGATTCCAATCCATTCGATTCCATTTTTTTCCAGTCCATTCCATTCGGGTCTATTCCATTCCAGTCCATTCCATTCGAGTCCTTTACATTCCATTACATTCGATTCCATTCCATTCTATTCTATTTGATTCGAGTCCATTCCATGTGAGTCCATTCCATTCCATTCCATTCCATTCGATCACACTCCATTCGATTCTATTCCATTTGACTCCATTCCATTCCATCCGATTCCATTCAATTCTATTCCTTTCCATTCCGTTGCATTCCATTACATTCATTTCATACCATTTGAGTCCATTCCACTCCATTCTATTCCATTCGAGTCCATTCCATTCAAGTCCATTCTATTCGAGTCCATTCCATTCCATTGCATTGCATTCCATTCCATTCGATATCTTACCATTACACTCGAATTCATTCTATTCCTTTTGATTCCATTCAATTCCATTCTATTCGATTCCATTCCATTCGATTCCATTCCATTCCACTCCATTCCAATCGATTCCATTCCATTCCATTCCATTCCATTTGATTCCAATCTACTCGATTCCATTTTCTTCCAGTCCAATCGATTCCAGTCCATTCCATTGTAGCCCTATTTACTCCATTCCATTCTATTTGATTCTATTCCATTCGATTCCATTCCACTCGATTCCACTCCATTCCATTCCATTCTATTCTATTTCATTGCATTCCATTCCATTCCATTGGATTACATTCCATTCGATTCCATTGCATTCGAATCAATTACATTGCAATCCATTATATTCGAGTCCGTTCTATTCCAGTCCATTCAATTCCGGTCCATACCATTCGATTCCATTCCATTCGATTCCATTCCATACTTTTGCATTCCATTTGATTCCATTCTATTTGAATAAATTACATTCGAGAACATTACTTTCGAGTCCATTCTATTTGAGTCCATTCCATTCGAGTCCATTACTTTTGGGTCCAATCTATTCCATTCCATTCTATTCAATTTGATACCATTCCCTTCTATTCCATTCCATTCGAGTCCATTCCATTCGAGTCCCTTCCATTCCAATCCCTTCGATGCCATTCCATTCGATTCTATTCCATTCAACTCCAATGCATTCCATTCCGTTCCATCCGTTTCCATTCCATTCTATTCCTTTCCCTTCCATTCCATTCGTTTCCATTCCATTCGAGTCCCTTCCATTCCAATCCCTTCGATGCCATTCCATTCGATTCTATTCCATTCCATTCAACTCCAATCCATTCCATTCCGTTCCATTCATTTCCATTCCATTCTATTCCTTTCCATTCCATTCCATTCGTTTCCATTCCATTCAAATCCATTCCACTCCGGTCTATTCCACTCTAGTCCATTCCATTCCAATCCATTCCATTCGAGTCCATTCCTTTCCAGTCCATTCGATATCTTTCCATGACACTCCATTCCATTCTCTTCCTTTCGATTCTATTCAATTCCATTCCATTCGATTCCATTCCATTTGCTTCCTTTCCATTCGACTACATTCCATTCGATTCCATTCCATTCCAGTCCATTCCAGTCGATTCCATTCCATTCGATTCCATTCCATTCATTTCCATTCCACTCGATTCCACTCCATTCCATTCCATTGCATTCCTTTCAATTCCATTTCATTGGATACCATTAGATTCCATTCGGTTACATTCCATTCGTTTCCATTCCATTCAAATCAATTACTTTGCAATCCATTACACTCGAGTCCATTCTATTCCATTCCATTCCATTCCATTCCTGTCCATTCCATTCGATTCTAGTCCATTCTATTCCATTCCATTCTGTTCCTGTCCATTCCATTCGATTCTATTCCATTTTATTCCATTCCATACTATTGCATTCCATATAATTCGATTCTATTAGAATAAATTCCATTCGAGAACATTCCTTTCAAGTCCATTCTATTTGAGTCCATTCCATTCCAGTCCATTACATTTTTCTCCATTCCTTTCCATGCCATTTCATTCCAGTAGATTTGATGCCATTGCATTCAAATCTATTCCGTTGGAGTCCATTCCATTTGATTCCATTCCATTCCATTTGATGCCATTCCATTCGACTCTATTCCATTCGATTCCATTCCGTTCGAATCAATTACATTGCAATCCACTGCATTCGACTCTGTTCTATTCCAGTCCATTCAATTCTGGTCAAATCCTTTTGATTCCAGTCCATTCAATTCCATTCAATACTATTGCATTCCATTTGATTCCATTCTATTTGAATAAATTCCATATGAGACCATTCCTTTCAAGTCCATTCTATTTGAGTCCATTCCATTCGAGTCCATTACATTTGGGTCTATTCCCTTCTATTCAATTACATTGCATTCCATTCTATTCGATGCCATTCCATTCTATAATATTCCATTTGAGTCCGTTCCATTCGATTCCATTCCATTCCATTCCATTCCATTCCAATCCATTCGATGCCATTCCTTTCGTTTCTATTCCATTTGACTCCATTCCATTCCATTTCATTCCATCCGAATCTATTCCATTCTACTCCTTTCCATTCCAGTCCATTCCATTCATTTCCATTCCATTGGAGTCCATTCCACTCCAGTCCATTCCATTCGAGTCCATTCCATTCCAGTTGTTTCCATTCGAGTCCTTTCCATTCAATTCCATTCCATTGAATATCTTTCTTTTATACTCCATTCCATTCTATTCCTTTCCATTCCATTCAATTCCATTCCATTCGACTCCATTCCATTCCAGTGCCTTCCATTGCATTCCATTCCATTCCGTTCCATTCAATTCCAATCTGTTCGATTACATTTTGTTGCAGTCCATTCCATGGGAGTCCATTACATTCCATACCTTTCCATTCCATTTGATTACATTCCATTCATTTCCATTCCTTTCATATCAATTACATTGCAATCCAATACATTCGAGTCCATTGTATTCTAGTCCATTCCCTTCCTGTACATTCCATTCGTTTCTGTTCCTTTCGATTTCATTCCATGCTATTGCATACCACACGAATCCATTCTATTCGAATAAATTCCATTCGAGACCATTCCTTTCGAGTCCATTCTACTTGAGTCCATTCCGTTCGAGCCCATTACTTTTGGGTCCATTAAATTCCATTCCATTCCATTCCATTCAATGTCATACCATTTGATTCTATTCCATTCGAGTCCATTCCACTCGATTCCATTCCATTCCATTCGAGGTCATTCCACTAGATTCTATTTATATTGACTACATTCCATTCCATTCCGTTCCATCCAATTTCATTCCATTCTATTCCTTTCCATTCCATTTGTTTCCATTCCATTCGAGTCCATTCCACTCCAGTCCATTCCATTCGAGTCTATTAAATTTGAGTCCATTTCATTCCATTCCATTCGATATCTTTCCATTACACTCCATTCCATTCTATTTCTTTCGATTCCATTCAATTCCATTCCATTTCACTCCAATGCATTCGATTCCATTCCCTTTGACTCCATTCCATTCGTGTCCATTCCATTCCATTCCATTCAATGTCATACCATTCGATTCTATTCCATTCGAGTCCATTCCACTCGATTCCATTCCATTCCATTCGAGGTCATTCCACTAGATTCTATTTATATCGACTCCATTCCATTCCTTTCCGTTCCATCCAATTCCATTCCATTCGATCCTTTCCATTCTATTCGTTTCCATTCCATTCGAGTCCATTCCACTCCAGTCCATTCCATTCGAGTCTATTAAATTTGAGTCCATTTCATTCCATTCCATTCGATATCTTTCCATTACACTCCATTCCATTCGAGTCTATTAAATTTGAGTCCATTTCATTCCATTCCATTCGATATCTTTCCATTACACTCCATTCCATTCTATTTCTTTCGATTCCATTCAATTCCATTCCATTTCACTCCAATGCATTCGATTCCATTCCATTTGACTCCATTCCATTCGTTTCCATTCCATTCCATTCTATTCGGTTCCGTTCAATTCCAATCATTTCGATTCCATTTTGTTCCAGTCCATTCCATTCGAGTCCATTCCATTCCAGTCCATTGCATTCGACTCCATTCCATTCTATTCCATTCCACTCGATTCCACTCCGTTCAATTGTTTTGTATTTCAATCTATTCCATTCCATTGCATTCCATTCCATTCCTTTTTGATTCCATTCCATTTGATTCCATTCCATTCAAATCAATCACTTTGCAGTCGATTACATTCGAGCTCATTCTATTCCAGTCCATTTCATTCCGGTCCATTCCATTCGATTCCATTCCATTCCATACTATTGAATTCCTTTCGATTACATTCTATTTGAATAAATTCCATTCGAGACCATTCCTTTCGAGTCCATTCTATTTGAGTCCATTCCATTCGAGTCCATTACATTTGTGTCCACTCGTTTCCATTCCATTCGATGCCATTCCATTCCTTTGATGCCATTCCTTTCGACTCTATTCCATTCGACTCCATTCCATTCCATCCGTTCCATCAGATTCCATTCCATTGTATTCCTTTACATTCCATTCCTTTCCATTCCATTCGTTTCCATTACATTTGGGTCCATTCCACTCCACTCCATTCCATTCGAGTCCATTCATTTCCAGTCCATTCCATTCGAGTCCATTGCATTCCATTCCATTCCGTTTCATTCTATATCTTTCCATTACAGCCCATTCCATTCTATTCCTTTAGATTCCGTACAATTCCATTGCATTCAATTCCATTCCATTCGATTCCATTCCATTCGATTCCATTTGATTAAATTCCAGTCCACTCAATTCCACTCCTTTCCAATCCATTGCATTCCATTCTATTCCATTCCATTGCATACCATTCCTTTCGATTTGAATACATTCCATTCAATTCCATTCCATTCGAATCAATTACTTTGCAATCAATAATATTCAAGTCCATTTTATTCCAGTCCACTCCATTCCGGTCCATTCAATTTGATTCCATTCCATTCGACTCCATTCCATGCTATTGCTTTCCATTTAATTCCATTCTATTTGAATAAATTCCATTCGAGACCATTGCTTTCTTCTCCATTCTGCTTGAGTCCATTCCATTCGAGTCCTTTACATTTGGATCTATTCCATTCCATTCCATTCCATTCCACTCCATTCCTTTCCATTCCATATGATGCCATTCCATTAGATTCTATTCCATTCGAGTCCATTCAATTCGAATCCATTCCATTCCATTCCATTTGATGCCATTCCATTCGATGCTATTCCATTCAACTCCATTCCACTCCATTTCGGTAAATCTGATTCCATTCCTTTCTATTCCTTTGCATTCCATTCCATTCCATTTGTTTCCATTCCATTCGAGTCCATTCCACTACTGTCAATTCCATTCGAGTCCATTCCATTCCAGTCCATTCCATTCGAGTCCATTCCATTCCATTTCATTTTCTATCTTTCCATTACACTCCATTCCATTCTATTCCTTTCAAGTCCATTCAATTCCATTTCATTTGATTCCATTCCATTCGATTCCATTCCTTTCAATTCCATTCCATTCCAGGCCATTCCATTCCATTCCGTTCGATTCCAATCCTTCGATTCCATTTTGTTCCAATCCATTCCATTCGAGTCCCTTCCATTCCAGTCAATTGCATTCAATTCCATTCCTTTCTATTCCCTTCCACTCGATTCCACTCCGTTCCTTTCCATTGCCTTGCATTCTATTCCATTCCATTGCATTCCATTCCATTCCATTTTAATATATTCCATTTGATTCCATTCCATTCGAATCAATTACTTTCTAATCCATTATATTCGAGTCTATTTTATTCCAGTCCATTCAATTCCGGTACATTCCATTCGATTACATTCCATTCGATTCTATTCCATAATATTGCATTCCATTCGATTCCACTCTATATGAATATTTCCATTTGAAACCATCCCTTTCGATTCCATTCAATTTGATTCCGTTTCATTCGAGTCCATTGCATTTGGGTCCATTGCATTCCATTCCATTCCATTCCATTCGATGCCATTCCATTCTATTCTATTCCACTCGAGTCCATTCCATTCGAGTCCATTCCATTCCATTTGATTACATTCCATTCGATGCCATTCCGTTCAATTCAATTCCAATCGACTCCATGCCATTCCATTTTTTTCCATCTGATTCCATTCCATTCTACTCCTTTCCATTCCATTACATTCCATTCGTTCCCTTTCCATTCGAGTCCATTCGACTCCAGTCCATTCCATTCGAGTCCATTCCATTCCTGTCCCTTCCATTCGAGTCCATTCCATTCCTTTGCATTCCATTCGATATGTTTCTATTCCACCCCATTCCATTCTATTCATTTCGATTCCATTCACTTGCATTCCATTCGATTCCATTCCATTCGATTCCATTCCATTCGGTTCCATTGTACTCGACTCCGTTGCATTCGAGTCCATTCCTATCCATTCCATTCCATTTCATTCCATTCGATTACAATCCATTCTATTCCATTTTATTCCTGTCTATTCCATTCGAGTCCATTCCATTCCAGTCTATTCCACTCGAGTCCATTCCATTCCAGTCCATTCCATTTGAATCCATTCCATTCAATTCCTTTCCAATCGATTCCATTCCACTCGATTCCACTCCATTCCATTCCATTGCATTCCATTTTATTCCATTCCATTGCATTTCATACCATTCCATTTGATTACACTCCATTCGATTCCATTCCATTCAAATCTATTTCATTGCATTCTTTTACATTCGAGTCCTTTCTATTCCTGTCCATTCCATTCCGGTCCACTCCATTCGATTCCGTTCCATTCGATTCCATTCCGTGCTATTGCATTCCATTCGATTCCATTCTAGTCAAATAAATTCCATTCGAGTCCATTCCTTTTGAGTCCGTTCTATTTGGGTCTATTCCATTCGAGTCCACTACATTTGGGTCCATTTTGTTCCATTCCATTCCATTCCATTCCATGCCATTGCATTTGATTCTATTCCATTCTAGTCCATTCCATTCAAGTCCACTCCATTCCATAGCATTCCTTTCGATGTCATTCCATTTGATTGTATTCCATTCGACTCCATTCCATTCCATTCCGTTCCATCCGATTCCATTCCATTCTATTCCTTTCCATTCCATTCCATTCCATTCGTTTCCATTCATTCGTGTCCATTACTCTCCAGTCCATTCCATTCGAGTCTGTACCATTCTAGTCTATTCCATTCAAGTCTATTCCATTCCATTCCATTCCATTCCATACATTTCCTTTTCACTCCATTCCATTCTATTTCTTTCAATTCCAATCAATTCCATTCCATTTGACTCCATTCCAATCGATTCCATTCCATTCGACTCCATTCCATTCGAGTTCATTCCATTCCATTCCGTTCCTTTCATTTCCAATCGGTTCCATTCCATTTTGTCCCAGTCCATTCCATTCGAGTCTGTTCCATTCCGGTCCATTCCATTCGATTCCATTCAATTTGATTCCATTCCACTCAATTCCAATCCTTTCCATTCCATTGCATTCCATTCTGTTCCATTCCATTGCATTCCATTCTGTTCCATTCCATTGCATTCCATTCCATTCCATTTGAGTACATTCCATTCAGTTCCATTCCATTCGAATCAATTACATTGCAATCCATTTCATTCGAGTCCGTTCTATTCCAGTCCATTCCATTCTGGTCCATTCCATTCGATTCCATTCCTTTCGATTCCATTCCGTTCGAATCAATAACATTGCAATCCATTACAATCTAGTGCGTTTTATTCCAGTCCATTCCATTCTGTTCCATTCCACTCGATTCCATTCCATTCGATTCCTTTCTGTACTATTGCATTCCATTCGATTCCATTCTATTCAAATAAGTTCCATTCGACAACATTTCTTCAGAGTCCATTCTATTTGGGTCCATTACATTTGAGTCCAATACATTTGGGTACATTCCACTCCATTCCATTCCATTCCATTCCATTCCATTCCATTCCATTCCATGCCAATTCTTTCGATTCTATTCCATTTGAATCCATTCTATTCAAGTCCATTCCTTTCCTTCCAGTCCATTTGATGACATTCCATTTGATCCTATTCCATTTGATTGCATTCCATTCTATTCCATTCCATCCGATTCCGTTCCATTCCATTCCTTTCCATTCTATTCCATTGCATTCCATTCCATTCCATTCCTTTTGTTTCCATTCCATTTGAGTCTGTTCCTCTCCAGTCCATTCCATTCGAGTCCATTTCATTCCAGGCCATTCCATTCGATGTCATTCCATTCGAGTCCATTGCATTCGAGTCCATTCCATTCCATTGAATTCTATTCCATTCGACTCCATTCCATTCCATTCCATCTTATTCCATTCCATCTTATTCCCTTCCATTCTCTTCTTTTCCATTCCATTCCTTTGCATTCCATTCCATTCCATTCGTTTCCATTCCATTGGAGTCCATTCCACTCCAGTCAATTCCATTCTAGTCCATTTCATTCCTGAACATTCCATTTGAGTGCATTCCTTTCCATTCCGTTTGATACCTTTCCATTACCCTTCATTCATTCTATTCCTTTCATTTCTATTCAATTCCATTCCATTTGATTCCATTCTGTTCAACTCCATCCAATTAGAGTCCATTCCATTCAAATCCATTCCATTCCATTCCATTCAATTCCTTTCCTTTTGAGTCCAATCCGTTCTATTCCATTTTGTTTCAGTCCATTCCATTCGAGTCCATTCCTTTCCAGTCCATTCCATTCTATTCCGTTCCATTCCATTTGATTCCATTCCACTTGATTCCAATCCACTCCATTCCATGGCGTTCCATTCTATTCCATTCCAATGCATTCCGTCGCATTCCATTAGGTTAAGTTCCATTCGATTCCATTCCAATTGAATCAATTGCATTGCAATCAATTACATTCGAATCCATTCTATTCCAGTCAATTCCATTCCAGTCCATTCCATTCGATTCCATTCTATTCGATTCCATTCCTTACTACTGCATTCCATTCGATTCCATTCTATTTGAATATATTCTATTCGAGACCTTTTCTTTTGAGTCCATTCTATTTGAGTCCCTTCCATTCACATCCATTACATTTGGATCCATTCCATTCCATTCCATTTTATGCCATTCCATTTTATTCTATTCCATTCGAGTCCATTCCATTCCATTCCATTCCATTGCATTCCATTTCATGCCATTCCATTTGATTGTATTCCCTTCGACTCCATTCCATTCCATTCCGTTCCATCTGATTCCTTTCCATTCTATATCTTTCCATTCCATTCCATTCCATTGCATTCCATTCCATAGCATTCGTTTCATTCCATTCGAGTCCATTCCACTCCAGTCCATTCCATTCGAGTCCATTCCACTCCAGTCCATTCCATTCGAGTCCATTCCATTCCATTCCATTCGATATCTTTGCATTACACGCCATTCCATTCTATTCCTTTCGTTTCCGTTCAATTCCATTCCATTCGATTCAATTCCATTCGATTGCATTCCTTTCGACTCCATTCCATTCGAGTCCTTTCCATTCCATTCCGTTCGATTCCAATCCGTTCAATTCCATTTTGTTCCAGTCCATTCCATTCGAGTCCATTCCATTCCAGTCCATTCCATTCGATTCCATTCCATTCGATTCCATTCCACTCAATTCAACTGTGTTCCATTGTATTGCGTTCCGTTCTATTCCATTCAATTCCATTCCCTTCCACTCTATTTGAATACATTCCATTCGATTCCATTCCATTCGAATCAATTATATTGAAATCCATTACATTCATGTCCGTTCTATTCCAGTCCATTCCGTTGCAGTCCATTTCATTCGATTCCTTTCCATTCGATTCCATTCCATACTACTGCATTAAATTCGATTCCATTCTATTCGAATAATTTCGTGACCACTCCTTTTGAGTCCATTCTATTTGAGTACATTCCATTCGAGTCCACTCGATTCCAGTCCATTCCATTAACATCCATTCCATTTGAGTCCATTCCATTAAATTCCATTCCATTGATATATTTCCACTCCATTCTATTCTATTCCTTTCAATTCCGTTCAACTCCATTCCATTCAAATCCATTCCATTCGATTCCATTCCATTCGACCCCATTCTGTTTGAGTCCATTCCATTGCATTTCATTCATTAAATTCCGTTCCGTTCGATTCCAATACGTTCGATTCCATTTTGTTCCAGTCCATTCCATTCGATTCCATTCCTTTTGATTCCATTCCATTCAATTCCGTTCTATTCGATTCCATTCCACTCAATTCCGCTCTGTTCCTTTCCATTGCATTCCATTCTATTCCATTCCATTGCATTCCATTCCATTCAATTTGTTTACATTCCTTTTGATTCCTTTCCTTTCTAATCTATTACATTGCAATCCATTACTTTCGAGTCCGTTCTATTCCAGTCCATGCCACTCCGATCTGTTCCATTCAATTCCATTCCATTCGATTCCATTCCTTACTATTGAATTCCATTCTATTGCAATCTATTCGAATTAATCACATTCTAGACCATTCCTTTGACTCCATTCTATTTGAATCCCTTCCATTCGAGTCCATTACATTTGGGTCCATTCCATTACATTCCATTTCATTCCATTCCATTTCATTCCATTCCATTCAATGCCATTCCCTTCTATTCTATTCCGCTCGAGTACATTCCATTCCAGTCCATTCCGTTCCATTAGATTCCATTCCATTCTATTTCTTTCCCTTCCCTTCCCTTCCATTCCATTCCATTCGTTTCCATTCTTTTGATTCCATTCCATTCCATTCAATGCCATTCGATATATTTCCATTACACTCTTTCCATTCTATTCTTTTCGACTCCAATCAATTCCATTCCATTTGATTCCATTCAATTCGATTCCATTCCATTCTACTGCATTTCCTGCGTGTCCATTCCATTCCGTTCCATTTCGTTCCCTTCAATTCCAATCCGTTCCATTCCATTTCGTTCCAGTCCTTCCATTTGAGTCCATTCCATTCCAGTTCATTCCATTGGATTCCATTCCATTCAATTCATTTCCATTCTATTCCATTCCACTTGATTCCACTCCGTTCCATTCCATTTCATTCCATTCTATTCCATTCCATTGCATTGCATTGAATTCCATTTGATTACATTCCATTTGATTCCATTCCACTCGAATCAATTACATCGCAATACATTGCATTCCAGTCCATTCTATTCCAGTCCATTCCATTACGTTCCATTCCATTCGATTCCATTCCTTTTGATTCCATTCCTTACTATTGCATTTCATTCAATTCCATTCTGTTCGAATAAATTCCATTTGAGACCATTCCTTTCGAATCCATTCCATTTGAATCCCTTCCATTCGAGTCCATTACATTTGGGTCTATTCCATTCCATTCCATTCCATTCCATTCCATTCCATTTTATTCTATTCCATTCGAGTCGATTACATTTGAGTCCATTCCAGTCCATTACATTCCATTACATTCGATGCCATTCTGTGCGATGCCATTCCATTAGATTCTATTGAATTTCACTCCTTTGCATTCCATTTCGTTCCATCCAATTCCATTCCACTCTATTCCTTTCCTTTCCATTCCTTTCCATTCCATTCCTTTCCTTTCATTTCCATTCCATTCGTGTCCATTCCACTCCAGTCCATTCCATTCGATGCCATTCCATGCTATTCTATTCCATTCGAGTCAATTCCATTTGAGTCCATTCCATTCCATTCCGTTCCATTCCATTGAATGCCATTACATTCAATTCTATTGTATTCGACTCCATTCCATTCCATTACGTTCCATCCGATTCCATTCCATTCTATTCCTTTCCTTTCCATTCCATTCCATTCGTTTCCATACCATTCGTGTCCATTCCTTTCCATTCCATTCTGTTTCATTCAATGCCATTCCTTTCGATTCTATTCCATTTGACTCAATTCCATTTCATTCCGTTCCATCCATTTCCATTCCATTCTATTCCTTTCCATTCCATTCCATTCGTTTCCATTCCTTTTGAGTCCATTCCACTCCAGTCCATTCCATTCGAGTCCATACCATTCCTGTCCATTCCATTCGATTCCAATCCATTCCGTTCCATTAAATATCTTTCCTTTACCCCCATTCCATTCTATTCCCTTTGATTCCATTCAAGTCCAATCTATTCGATTCCACTCCATTCGATTCCATTCCATTCAACTCAATTCCATTCGAGGCCTTTCCATTCCATTCCATTCCTTTCTGATCCGTTCGATTCCAATCCATTCGATTCCATTTTTTCCATTCAATAACATTCGAGTCCATTCCATTCCAGTACATTCCAATAGACTCCATTCCATTCAACTCCATTCCATTCGATTCCATTCCACTCGATTCCACTCCATTCCATTTCATTGCATTCCATTCTATTCCATTCCATTGCATTCCATTCCATTGCATTTGATTACATTACATTCGATTCCATTCCATTCGAATCTATTACATTGCAGTCCATTACATTTGAGTTCTTTCTATTCCCATCCATTCCATTCCAGTCCATTTCATTCGATTCCATACCATAATATTGCATTCCATTCGATTCCATCTATTTGAATAAATGCCATTCGAGACAATTCCTTTCATCTGCATTCTATATGAGTCCATTACATTTGGGTCCATTCCATTCCATTCCATTCCATGCCATTCAATTTGATTCTATACCATTGAAGTCCATTCCATTTGAGTCCATTCCATTACATTCATTGCCATTACATTAGATTCTATTCCATTCGACTCCATTGCATTCCATTGCTTATCATACGCTTTCATTCCATTCTATTCCTTTCCATTCCATTCCATTCGTTTTCATTCCATTCGAGTCCATTCCACCCCAGTCCATTCCATTCCATTCTGTTCCGTTTGATTCCAATCCGTTTGATACCATTTTGTTCCAGTCCATTCCATTCGAGTCCATTCCATTCCAGTCCATTCCATTCGATTCCATTCCACTTGATTCCACTCCATTCCATTCTGTTGAATTCCATTCTATTCCATTCCATTGCACTCCTCTCCATTTCATTTGATTACATTGCATTTGATTCCGTTCCATTCGAATCAATTATATTGCGATCCATTACATTCAATTCCGTTCTGTTCCATTCCATTCCATTCCGGTCCATTCCATTCGATTCCATTCCATTCGATTCCATTGCATACTATTGCAATCCATTTGATTCCATTCTATTCAAATAAATCCCATTCGAGACCATTCCTTTCAAGTCCATTCTATTTGAGTCCATTCCATTCCAATCCATTACAATTGGGTCCATTCCATTCCATTCCGTTCCATTCCATAAAATTCCATTCCTTTAGATGCCATTCTGTTCTATTCTATTCCATTCGAATGCATTCCATTCGTTTCCATCCATTCCATTTGTTTCCATTCCATTCTATTCCGTTCCATTCTATTCCAATCCATTCGATTCCATTTTGTTCCACTCCATTCCATTCGAGTCCATTCCATTCCCGTCCTTTCCATTCGATTCCATTCCATTCGATTGCATTCCACTCGATTCCACTGCGTTCCATTCCATTGCATTCCATTCCATTTAATTTGATTACATTCCATTCTATTCCATTCCATTCGAATCAATTACATTGCAATCCATTACACTCGAGTCCGTTCTATTGCATTCCATTCCATTCCAATCCATTCCATTGTAATCCATTCCATTCCATTCGATATCTGTCCATTACACTCCATTGCATTCTATTCTATTAATTCCATTCAATTCCTTTCCATTCAATTCCATTTCATTTTATTCCATTCCTTTCTATTCCATTTCACTTGATTCCACTCCGTGCCATTCCATTGCAATCCATTCTTTTGCATTCCGTTGTATTCCATTCCTTTCCATTTGATTCCATTCCATTCGAATCCATTCCATTCGGATCAATTACATTACTATCGATTACATTCGAGTACGTTCTATACCTGTCCATTCCATTCCGGTCCATTCCTTTCGATTCCAATCCATTCGATTCCTTTGCATACTATTGCATTCCATTCAATTGCATTCTGTTCCAATAAATTCATTTGGAGACCATTCTTTTCGAGTCCATTCTATTTGATTCCATTCCATTCAAGTCCATTACAATCGGGTGCATTCCATTCCATTCCATTCCATTCCATTCCATTCCATTCCATTCCATTCCATTCTGTATGATTCCACTCCATTCCATTCCATTGCATTCCATTCTATTCCATTCCATTGCATTGCATTCCATTCCGTTTGATTACATTCCATTCGATTCCATTCCATTCGAATTAATTACATTGCAATCCATTACATTCGAGTCCATTCTATTCAAGTCCATTCCATCCCAGTGCATTTCATTCGATTCCACTCTATTCGATTCCATTCCATACTATGGCATTCCATTCAAATCCATTCTATTCGAATAAATTCCATTCGAGACCATTCCTTTCGTTTCCATTCTATTTGAGTCCATTCCATTTGAGTCCATTACATTTGGGTGCATTCCATTCCATGCCATGTCATTCCATTCCATTCCATTCCATTCCATTCCATTCCATTCCATTCCATTCCATTCTCTTCTATTCCATTCGATTCCATTCCATTCAAGTCCATTTCATTCGAGTCCATTCCTTTCCATTCCATTCCATTCCATTCCATTTGATGCCATTCCATTGGTTTCTATTCCATTCGACTCCATTCCATTCCATTTCTTTCCATCCGATTCCATTCCATTCCACTGCTTTCCATACCATTAATTTCCATACCATTCGTTTCCATTCCATTCACGTCCATTCCAATCCAGCCCATTCCATTCGAGTCCATTCAATTCCAGTACGTTCCAATCGAGTCAATTCCATTCCATTCCATTCGATATGTTTTCATTCCATTCCATTCCATTCTAATCCTTTCGATTCCATTCATTTCCATTCCATTCGATATGTTTTCATGCCATTCCATTCCATTCTAATCCTTTCGATTCCATTCATTTCCATTCCATTCGATATGTTTTCATTCCATTCCATTCCATTCTAATCCTTTCAATTCCATTCATTTCCATTCCATTCGATATGTTTTCATTCCATTCCATTCCATTCTAATCCTTTCGATTCCATTCATTTCCATTCCATTCGATTCCATTCCATTCTGTTACATTCCATTCGACTCCGTTCTATTCGAGTCCATTCCAGTCCATTCCATTCCATTTCGTTCAATTCGATTCCAATCCATAGGATTACATTTTGTTCCTGTCCATTCCACTCGAGTGTATTCCATTCCAGTCCATTCCATTCGATTCGATTCCATTCCAATCCATTCCATTCGATTCCATTCCTTTCAATTCCATTCCACTGGATTCCACTCCATTCCATTCCATTGTCTTCCATTCTATTCCATTCAATGCATTCCATTCCATTCCATTTGATTACATTCCATTCGTTTCCATTCCATTCGAATCAATTACATTGCACTTCTTTACATTCGAGTCCGTGCTATTCCAGTCCATTCCATTCCGGTCCATTCCATTTGAATCCATTTCATTCGATTCCGTTTCATACTACTGCATTCCATTCGATTTCATTCTATTTGAATAAATTCCATTTGAGACCATTCCTTTGGAATCCATTACATTTGGGTCCATTCCATTCCATTAAATTCCATTCCATTCCATTCGATGCCATTCCATTTGATTCCATTCCATTTGATTCCGTTACGTTCGAGTGCATTCCATTCCATTTCATTCCATTCCTATCGATTCGATGCCATTCCATTCTTTTCTAATCCATTCAACTCCATTCCATTCCCTTCCGTTCCATCCGATTCCATTCCATTATAATCCATTCCATTCCATTCCATTCCATTTCATTCCATTCAATTCCATTCCATTCGTTTCCATTTCATTCGTGTCCATTCCACTCCAGTCCATTCCATTCGAGACCATTCCATTCCTGTCCATTCCATTTGAGTCCATTCCATTTGATTCCATTCTACTCGATTCCACTCCGTTCCATTCCTTTGCATTCCATTGTATTCCATCCATTGCATTCCATTCTATTCAATTCCATTGCATTCCATTCCATTCCATTTGATTACATTCCACTCGATTCCATTCCACTCAAATCAATTATATTGCAATCCTTTACATTCGAGTCTGTTCTATTCCAGTCCATTCCATTCTGATCCATTGCATTTGATTCCATTCCATTCGATTGCATTCCATACAATTGCATTCCATTCGATTCCATTCTAATTGAATAACTTCCATTCGAGACCATTCCTTTCAAGTCCCTTCTATTTGAGTCCATTCCATTTGAGTCCATTACCTTTGGGTCCATTCCATTTAATTCCATTCTTTTTCGTTCCATTCAATTCCATGCCATTCGATGCCATTCCATTCGATTCTGTTCCATTCAAGTCCATTCCATTCCATTCAACTCCATTCCATTCCATTTGATTACATTCCTTTTGATTCTATTCCATCTGACTCCATTGCATTCCATTCCACTCCATCCGATTCCATTCCATTCTATGCCTTTCCATTCCATTTCATTCCATTCCATTAAATTCATTTCCATTACATTTGAATCCATTCCACTCCAATCCATTCCATTCAAGTCCATTCCATTCCATTCCATTCATGTGCATTCCATTCCATTCGAATCCATTCCATTCATTTCCGTTCCATTCGATTCCATTCCGTTCGATTCCATTACACTCATTTCCACTCCGTTCCATTCCATTGCATTCCATTTTGTTCAATTCCATTGCATTCCATTCGAATCCATTAGATTACATTCCTTTCAATTGCATTCCATTCGAATCAATTACTTTGCAATTAATTACATTCGAGTCCATTCTATTCTAGTCCATTTCTTTCCCGTCCATTCCATTCGATTCCATTCCATATTACTCTATTCCATTCAATTGCATTCTATTAGAATAAATTCCGTTCGAGACCATTCCTCTCCAGTCCATTCCATTCGAGTCCATTCCATTCGAGTCCATTCTATTCGATTCCATTCCATTTGATTCCATTCCACTCGATTGCACTCCATTCCTTTCCATTGCATTCCATTCTCTTCCATTCCATTGCGTTCCATTCCATTCCATTGGATTGCATTCCATTTGATTCCATTCCATTCGAATCAATTACATTGCAGTCCATTATATTCGAGTCCGTTCTATTCCAATCCATTCCATTCCAGTCCATTCCATTCGATTCCTTTTATTTGATTTCATTCCATACTATTGCTTTCCATTCAATTCTATTATATTCAAATAGATTCCATTATATTCGAATAAATTCCATTCGAGACCATTCTTTTCCATTCCATTCTATGTGATTCCCTTCCATTCAAGTCCATTACATTTGGTTCCATTTCTTTCCATTCCATTCCATTCCATTGAATTCAATTCCATTCCATTCTATTCCATTCGAGTCCATTCCATTCCATTCCATTCCATTCCATTCCATTCTATTCCTTTCGAGTCCATTCCATTCGAGTCCATTCCATTCCATTCCATTCCATTCCAATCGATGCCATCCCATTCGATTCTATTCCTTTTGACTGCATTCCATACCATTTCTTTCCATCTGATTCCATTCCATTCTACTTTTTTCCATTCCATTCCAAACCATTCCATTCCATTCTAATCCATTCCATTCCATACCATTCATTTCCATTCCATTCCCGTCCATTCCACTCTAGTCCATTCCATTCGAGTCCATTGCACTCCTGTCTATTCCATTCGAGTCCATTCCTTTTCTTTCCATTCCATTCGTTATGTTTCCATTACACTCGATTCCATTCTAATCCTTTCAATTCCTTTCAATTTGTTTCCACTCAATTGAATTCCATTCAGTTCCATTCTATTCGAATCCATTCCATTTGAGTCCTTTCTATTGCATTCCATTTCATTCCGTTCCGTTCCATTCCAATCGGTGCGATTGCATTTTGTTCCAGTCCATTCCATTCAAGTCCATTCCATTCCAGTCCATTCCATTTGAAACCATTCCACTCGATTCCACTCCTTTCCATTTCACTGCATTCCATTCTCTTCCATTCCATTGCATTCCATTCTATTGCATTCCATTCTATTCCAATCCATTGCATCCCATAACATTTAATTTGATTACATTCCATTCGATACCATTGCGTTCGAATCAATTACATTGCAATCTATTAAATTAGAGTTTGTTCTATTCTAGTCCATTCCATTTCGTTCCATTCCATTCGATTCCATTCCATTCGATTCCTTTCCATACTATTGCATTCCATCCAATTCCATTCTATTCGAATAAATGCCATTTGAGACCATTCCTTTCGATTCCATTCTATTTGAGTAAATTCCATTTGAGTCCATTATATTTGGGTCCATTCCATTCCATTCCATTCCATTTCATTCCAATCCACTACATTCCATTCAATGCCATTCCATTTGATTCTATTCCATTCGATTCCATTCCATTTGATTCTATTCCATTCATTTCCATTCGATGCCATTTCATTTGATTCTATTCCATTCGACTCCATTCCATTCCTTCTGATACCATTCCATTCTATTCCTCTCCATCCCATTCCACTCGTTTCCATTCCATTAGAGTCCATTCCAATCCAGTCCATTCCATTTGAGTGCATTCCATTCCAATACATTTGATTCCTTTCCATTCCATTTGACTCCATTCCACTAGATTCCACTCCATTCCTTTCCATTCTATTCCATTCTATTGCATTCCCTTCCATTCCATTTGATTACATTTCATTCAATTCCATTCCATTGAAATCAATTACCTTGCAATCCATCACTTTCCAGTCCGTTTTATTCCAGTCCACTCCATTCTGGTCAATTGCATTTGATTCCATTCCATTCGATTTCATTCCATACTATTTCATTCCATTCGATTACATTCTATTTGAATAAATTCCATTGGAGACCATTGCTTTCAAGTCCATTCTATTTGAGTCCATTCCATTCAAGTCCATAACATTTGGGTCCATTCCATTCCATTTCATTCCCTTCCATTCCATTCGATGGCATTCCACTTGAGTCCATTCCATTGTAGTCCAATTTCATTCCATTTCTTTCCATTTGATGTGATTCTATTCGATTCTATTCCATTCATCTCTATTCCATTCCATTCCATTCCAAACGTCTCCATTCCATACTCTTCCTTTCCATTCCATTACATTCCATTCATTTCCATTCCATTCGATTCCATTCCTCTGCAGTCCATTGCATTCGAGTCCAGTCCATTCCACTCCATTCCATTCGAGTCCATTCCATTCCATTCGATATCTTCCATTACCCTCCATTCCATTCTATTCGTTTTGATTCCATTAAATTCCACTCCATTTGATTCCATTCCTTTTAATTCCATTCCTTTTGACTCCATTCCATTCAAGTCCATTCCATTCCATTCCTTTCTGTTCCATTTGATTCCAATCGGTTCGATTCCATTTTGTTCCAGTCCATTCCATTCCAGTCAATTCCATTTGATTCCATTCCATTCGGTTCCATTTCACTTGATTCCACTCCGTTCCATTCCATTGCATTCCAACCTAGTCCATTCCATTGCATTCCAAGAAATTCAATTTGATTACATTCCGTTTGATTCCATTCCATTCGAATCAATTACATTTCAATCCATTACATTCGAGTCTGTTCTATTCCACTCCATTTCTTTATGGTCTATTTCATTAGATTCCATGCCATTCGATTCCTTTCCATACTGTTGCATTCCATTCGATTCCATTCTATTCGTATAAATTCCATTCGAGACCATTATTTTCGAGTCAATTCTATTTGAGTCCATTCCATTTGCGTCCATTACGTTTGACCCATTCCATTCGTTGCCATTCCATTCGATTCTATTCCATTTGAGTCCATTCCATTCGAGTCGATCCCATTCCATTCCATTCCATTTCATTCAATGCCATTCCATATGATTCTATTCTTTCGACTCCATTCCATTCCATTCCGTTCAATCCTATTCCATTCCTATTCCATTCCACTCTATTCCACTCTGTTACATTCCATTGCATTCCATTCTATTCCATTCCATTGCATTGCATTACATTCCATTGGATTACATTCCATTTGATTCCATTCCATTAGAATCAATTACATTGCAATCCATTACATTTGAGTCTGTTCTATTCCAGTCCATTCCATTCTGGTCCATTCCATTCATTTCCATTCCATTCGAATCAATTACATTGCAATCCATTACATTCGAGTCCGTTGTACTCCACTCCATTCCATTCCGGTCCATTCCATTCTATTCAATTCCATTTGATTCCATTCCATACTATTGCTTTCCTTTCGATTCCATTCTATTCTACTAAATTCCATTCGAGAGTATTTCTTTCAAGTCCATTTTATTTGAGTACATTCCATTCGAGTCCATTACGTTTGGGTCCATTTCATTTTATTCCATTCCATTCTATTCAATGCCATTCCATTCGATTCTATTCCATTCATGTCCGTTCCATTCGAGTCCATTCCATTCCATTGGATGCCATTCCATTTGATTCTATTCCATTCGACTCCATGCCCTTCCATTCCATTCCATCTGATTGCATTCCATTCTATTCATTTTCATTCCATTCCATTTGTTTCCATTCCTTTCGAGTCCATTCCACTCCAGTCTATTACATTTGATTCCATTCCATTCCATTCCATTCGATATCACTCATTACACTCTATTCCATTCTATTCCTTTTGATTCCATTCAATTCCATTCTATTGTATTCCATTCCATTCGATTCCATTTTATTTGACTCCATTCCATTCGATACCACTCCATTCCATGCCATTCCATTCCATTCCATTCCTTTCGTTTACAATCCGTTCGATTCCATTTTGATCCAGTCCAATCCATTCAAGTCCATTGAATTTCTGTCCATTCCGTTCGATTCCATTCAATTCGATTCCATTCCTTTCGACTCCATTCCATTGGAGTCCATTACATTCCATGCCATTCCATTCTATTCCGTTCCATTCCATTCCAATCCGTTCGATTCCAATCCGTTCGATTCCATTTTGTTCCAGTCCATTCCATTGGAGTCCATTCCATTCCTGTCCATTGCGTTCGATTCCATGCCATTCAATTCCATTCCATTCGATTCCATTCCACTCGATTCCACTCCAATCCATTTCATTGCATTCCATTCTATTCCATTCAATTGCATTCGATTCCATTCCATTTGAGTACATTCCATTCAAATCAGTTACATTGCATTCCATTACATTCGATTCGGTTCTATTCCAGTCCATTCCATTCCAGTCCATTCCATTCGAGTCCATTCCATTCGATTGTATTCCATCCTATTTCATTCCATTCGATTCCATTCTATTCAAATAAATTCCATTCGAGTCCATTCCTTTCGAGTCCATTCTATTTGAGTCCATACCATTGGAGTCCATTACATTTGGGTCCATTCCATTCCATTCCTTTCCATTCCATTCGATCCCATTCCATTCAACTCTATTCCTTTCGAGTCCATTCCGTTCGAGTCCATTCCATTCCATTCCATTCCATTCTTTTGTGGCCATTCCATTCGATGCTGTTCCGTTCAAATCCATTGCATTCCATTCCGTTCCTTGCGATTCCATTCCATTCTACTCGTTCCATTCCATTCCATTCACTTCCATTGAATTCGAATCCATTCCACTCCAGTCCATTCCATTCATGTCCATTACATTCTAGTCCATTCCATTAGAGTCCATTCCATTCCTTTCGATTCCATTTTGTTCCAGTCCATTCCTTTCAAATCAATTCCATTCCACTCCATTCCATTCGATTCCATTCCATTCGTTTCCATTCGAGTCCATTCCATTCAATGCCATTCCATTTGATATCTGTCCATTACACTCCATTCCATTCTGTTTCTTTCGATTGCATTCCATTCCATTCGATTCGATTCCATTCAATTCGATTCTATTCCATTCGATTCCATTCCATTTGACTCAATTCCATTCGAGTCCATTCCATTCCTTTCCATTCCATTCTGTTCAGTTCGATTCCAATCCGTTCCATTCCATTTTGTTCCAGTCCATTCCTTTCAATTCAATTCCATTCCATTCCATTCCATACCATTCCACTCGATTCCACTCCATTCCACTCCATTTCATTCCATTCTATTCCATTCCTTTGCACTCCATTCCATTACATTTGATTACATTCCATTTGATTCCATTCCATTCGAATCAATTACATTGCAATCCATTACATTTTAGTCTGTTCTCTTCCAGTCCATTCCATTCTGGTCCTTTCCATTCCATTTCATTCCATTCCATTCAAATCAATTACATTGCAATCCATTACATTCAAGTACGTTCTATTCCAGTCCATTCCATCAATGTCTATTCCATTGGATTCCATTCCATCAATGTCTATTCCATTGGATTCCATTCCATTTGGTTCTCTTCCATTTGACTCCGTTCCATTCAATACCATCCCATTCCATTCTATTCCATTCCATTCGATGCCATTCCATTCGATTCTATTCCTTCTGACTCCATTTCATTCCATTCTGTTACATCCAAATCCATTCCATTCTATTGCTTTCCATTCCGTTCCATTCCATCTCATTCTTTTCCATTCCATTTGAGTCCTTTCCACTCCAGTCCATTCCATTCGAGTCCATTGCATTCCAGTCGATTCCACTTGAGTCCAGTCCATTTCATTCCATTCCATTCGATATCTTTCCAGGATAATCCATTCTATTCTATTCCTTTCGATTCCATTCAATTCCATTCCATTCGGTTCCATTCCATTCGACTCCATTCCATTCCATTCCATTCCAATCCATTCAATGCCATTCCCTTCTATTGTATTCCATTCAAGGCCATTCCATTCAAGTCCATCGCATTCCGTTCCATCCCATTTGAAGCCATTCCATTCGATTCTATTCCATTCGACTCCATTCCATTCCATTGCATCCGATTCCATTCCATTCTGTTCCTTTCCATTCCATTCGCTTCCATTCCATTAGATTCCATTCCACTCCACTCTATTCCATTCGAGTCCACTGCATTTCAGTCCATTCCATTCCTTCCATTCCACTTGATATCTTTCCATGACCCTCCGTTCCATTCTATTCCTTTCGATTTCATTCAATTCCTTTCCATTTGGTTCCATTCCTTTCGACTCCATTCCATTCAAGTCCATTCTCTTCCATTCATTTTCATTCCATTCCATTCGATTCCATTCTGTTCGATTCAATTTTTTTCCAGTCTATTACATTCGAGGCCATTCCATTACAGTCCATTCCATTGTATTCCATTCCATTCATTTCCATCTCATTCGATTCCAATTCATTCGATTCCTCTCCCTTTCATTCGATTGCATTTCCTTCGATTCCTTTCGATTGTATTCCATTCCATTCCATTTAATTACATACCATTTGATTCCATTCCATTCAAATCAATTACATTGTAATCCATTACATTCAGGTCCATTCTATACCAGTCCATTCCATTCCTGTCCATTCCATTGGACACCTTTCCATTTGACGCCATTCCATATTACTGCATTCCATTCGATTCCATTCTATTCGAATATGTTCCATTCGAGACCATTCCTTTCGAGTCCATTCTATTTGAGTGCATTCCATTCGAGTCCATTACATTGGTGTCCATTCCATTCCAATCCATTCCATTCCATTCAATGCCATTCCATTCGATTCTATTCCATTCCAGTCCATTAACTTTGACCCATTCCATTCCATTCCATTCTACGCCATTCCATTCAATTCCATTCCATTTGACTCCATTCCATTCCATTCCATTCCATCCGATTCCATTTCATTCTATTCGATTCCATTCCATTCCATTCCATTTATTTCCATTCCATTCGAGTCCATTACATTTGTGTCCATTCCATTCCAATCCATTCCATTCCGTTCGATGCCATTCCAGTTGATTCTATTCCATTTGACTCCATTCCATTCCCTCCGTTCCATCCAACTCCATTCCACTCTATAAATTTACATTCCATGTCGTTCCTTTCCATTCCATTCGTTTCCTTTCCATTCGAGTCCATTGCATTCCAGTCCTTTCCATTCGAGTGCATTCCATTCCATTCCATTCCATATCTTTCCATTACACTCCATTCCATTATATTCCTCTCGATTCCATTCAATTCCAATCCATTCGGTTCCATTCCATTCGACTGCATTCCATTCGAGTCCATTCCATACTGTTCCGTTTGATTCCAGTCCATTCGATTCCATTTTGTTCCAGTGCATTCCATTCGATTCCGTTCCATACTGTTCCGTTTGATTCCAGTCCATTCGATTCCATTTTGTTCCAGTGCATTCCATTCGATTCCATTCCATTTCAGTCCATTCCATTTGAGTCCATTCCATTCCATTCGATGTGTTTCTATTACACTCCATTCCATTCTATTATGTTCAATTCTATTCAATTCCATTCCATTTGATTCCATTCTATTCGATTCCATTCCATAATATTGCAATCTCTTTGATTACATTCTATTCGAATTCATTCAATTGGAGACCATTCCTTTCTAGTCCATTCTATTTGAATCCATTCCATTCGAGTCCATTTCATTTGCGTCCAATCCTTTCCATTCTATTCCATTCCATTCCATTCGATGCCATCCATTTGATTCTAATCCATTCGACTTCATTCTTTTCCATTCCATTCCATCCGATTGCATTCCTTTCTGTTCCATTTCTTTTTCTCGATTCCATTCCATTCCATTCATTTCCATTCAATTCGAGTCCATTCCTCTCCAGTCCATTCCATTCAAATCCATTCCATTCCAGTCCATTCTATTCGAGTCCATTCCATTCCATTCCATTTGATATCTTTCCATTACACTCCTTTCCATTCTATTCCTTTCGATTCCATTCAATTCCATTCCATTCTGTTCCTTTCCATTCCATTCGATTCCAATCCGTTCGATTCCATTTTGTTGCAGTCCATTCTATTCGACTCCACTGCTTTCGAGTCCATTCCATTCCGTTCTGTTCGATTCCAATCCTTTTGATTACATTTTGTTCCAGTCCACACTTTTCGAGTCTATTCTATTTGAGTCCATTCCATACGAGTCCATTATATTTGGGTCCATTCCATTTGGATCAATTCCATTCCATTCCATTATATTCCATTTCACTCAATCCCATTCCATTCGATTTTATTCCATTCAATTCCCCTCCTTTCGAGTCCATTCCATTCCATTCCATTCAATGCCATTCCATTCAATTCTATTCCATTCGACTCTATTCCATTACATTTCGTTCAATCAGATTTCATTCCATTCTATTCCTTTCCATTCCAATCCATTCCATTTCATTCCATTCCATTCCATTCCATTCCATTCCATTCCATTCCATTCCATTCCACTCCATTGGTTTCCATTGCATTC
This sequence comes from Pan troglodytes, assembly GCF_028858775.2. Taxonomy (NCBI): domain Eukaryota; kingdom Metazoa; phylum Chordata; class Mammalia; order Primates; family Hominidae; genus Pan; species Pan troglodytes. Next base: position 40,796,646 of record NC_072417.2, read on the forward strand.
GAGTCCATTCCAATCCAGGCCATTCCATTTGTCCATTCCATTCCATTTGAGTCAATTCCATTCCACTCCTTTCCATTTAATATCTTTCCGTTACACTCCATTCCATTGTATTCCTTTCGATTCCATTCCATTCCATTCCATTCCATTCGGTTCTAATACATTTGATTCCATTCCACTCCAGTCCATTCCATTCATGTCCATTCCATTCCAGTCCATTCCATTCGTGTCCATTCCATTCGTGTCCATTCCATTCCATTTGATATCATTCCATTACACTCCATTCAATTATATTCCCTTCAATTCCATTGAATTCCACTCTATTCGATTCCATTCCATTCAATTCCATTCCATTCAACTCCTTTCCATTTGACTCCATTCCTTACCATTCCATTCCATTCCATTCTGTTCAACTCCAATCCATTCTATTCCATTTTGTTCCAGTCCATTCTATTCGTGTCCATTCCATTCCATTCCATTTGATATCTTCCCGTTACACACAATTCCATTCTATTCCATTCCATTCCGTTCGTTATCTTTCAGTTACACACAATTCCATTCTATTCCATTCGATTCTTTAATTCCATACAATTCGATTGCATTCCATTTGATTCCATTCTATTCAATTCCATTGCACTCGATTCCACTACTTTCTTTTCCATTGAATTCTATTCTATTCCATTCGTTTGCTTTCCATTCCATTCCATTAGATTACATTCCATTCGATTGCATTCCATTCGAATCAATTGCTTTGCAATCCATTACATTCGAGTTCATTCTATTCCAGTCAATTTCATTCCCGTCCATTCCATTCGATTCCATTCCTTTCGATTCCATTCCATATATTTGCATTCCCTTAGATTCCATTCTATTCGAATAAATTCCATTAGAGACCATTCCTTTCGACTCTATTCCATTCGATTCCATTCCCCTCGATTACATTCTATTCGATTCCATTCCATTCAATTCCATTCCACTCGATTCCATTCCACTCGATTCCACTCCATTCCATTCCATTGTATTCCATTCTACTCCATTCAATTGCATTCCATTCCATTCCATTTAATTACATTCCATTCAATTCCATTCTATTCTAAACAATTACATTGCAGTCCACTACATTCGAATGAGTTCTATTCCATTCCATTCCATTCCATTCCATTCCATTCCATTCCATTCCATTTGATTTCATTCCATTTGATTCCATTCCACACTATTTTATTCCATTCGATTATATTCTATTTTAATAAATTCCCTTTGAGACCATTCCTTTCGATTCCATTCTATTTGAATCCATTCCATTCGAGTCCATTAGATTTGAATCCATTCCATTGCATTCCATTCCATTCCATTCGATGCTTTTCCATTCGATTCTATTCCATTTGACTCCATTACATTCCGTTCCATCCAATTCCATTCCATTTTATTCCTTTCCATTCCATTCCATTCTTTGCATTCGTTTCCATTCTATTCGAGTCCGTACTACTCCTGTCCATTCCATTCATGTCCATTCCATTGCAATCCATTCCATTCGAGTCCATGCCTTTAGATTCCATTCGATATCATTCCATTTCACTCCACTCAAATCTACTCCTTTCGATTCCATTCCATTCCATTCCATTCGATTCCATTCCATTCGACTCCATTCAATTCTAATCCATTCCATTCCATTCCATTCCAGTCTATTCCATTTGATTCCATTCCATTCGATCCCATTCCTTTCTATTCCATTCCACTCCATTCCAATTCATTCCATTCCACTGCATTCCAACCTCTTCCATTCCATTGCATTCCATTCAATTCCATTTGATTACATTCCATTTGATTCCATTCCATTCGAATCAATTACATTGCAATCCATTATATTCGAGTCCATTCTTTTCCAGTCCATTCCATTCTGGTCCATTACCTTCGATTCCATTCCATTCGATGCCATTCCATATTATTGCATTCCATTCGATTCCATTCTATTCGAATTAATTCTATTTGAGACCATTGCTTTCGATTCCTTTCTATTTGAGTCCATTCCATTCGAGTCCCTTATATTTCCGTTCATTCCATTCCATTCCATTCGATGCCATTCCATTTGTGTCCAATCCATTCATTTACATTCAAGTCAATTCCATTCGATGCCATTCCATTTGATTCTATTCCATTCAAGTCCATTCCCTTCCATTCCATTCAATCCGATTCCATTCCATTGCATTCCATTCCATTCCATTGCATTACTTTCAATTCCATTCCAATCCAGTCCATTCCATTCGAGTCCATTCCATTCTAGTCCATTCTATTTGAGTAGATTCCATTCCATACCATTCCATTCCATTCGATGCCATTGCATTCAGTTCTATTCCATTCGACTGTATTCCATTCAATTCCATTCCTTTCCATCTGATTCCATTCCATTCCATTCCATTCCATTCGTTTCCATTGATTTGAGTCCATTCCACTCCAGTCCATTCCATTCGAGTCCATTCCATCTTAGTCCATTCCATTTTAGTCCATTCCATTCCATTCCATTTGATATCTTTCCACTACACTCCATTCCATTCTGTTCCTTTCAATTCCAATCAATTCCATTGCATTTGATTCCATTCCATTCGATTCTATTCCATTCGACTCCATTCTATTCGAGTCGATTCCATTCCATTCCATTCCTTTCCTTGCGATTCCAGTCTGTTCCATTACATTTTGTAACATTCCATTCCATTCGAGTCCATTCCATTCCCATCCATTCCATTCGATTCCATTCCATTCAGTTCCAAACCACTCAATTCCACTCCTTTCCTTTCAAGTGCATTGCATTCTATTCAATTCCACTGCATTCCATTCCATTCCATTTGATTACATTCCATTCAATTCCATTCCATTTGAATCAATTACATTGCAATCCATTACATTCGAGTCCGTTCTATTCCAGTGCATTCCATTCCAGTCCTTTTGATTCCCGTCCATTCGATTCCATTCCATACTATTGCATTCGATTTGATTCAATTCTATTCGAATAAATTCCATTCGAGACCATTCATTTCGAGTCCATTGTATTTGAGTCCATTCCATTCAAGTCCATTACATTTGTGTCCATTCCTTTCCCTTCCATTCCATTCCATTTGATGCCATTCCATTTGATTTCTGTTCATTCGAGTCCATTCCATTCGAATCCATTCCATTCCATTTGATGTCATTCTATTCAACTCTATTCCATTCGACTCCAGCCCTTTCCATTGCGTTCCAACCGATTCCAATCCATTCTATTCCTTTCCATTCCATTCCATTTCATTCCATTCCATTCGTTTCCATTCCATTCGAGTCCATTCCACTCCAGTCCATTCCTTTTGTCTCCATTCCATTCCACTCCATTCCCTTCGAGTCCATTCCTTTACAATCCATTCCATTAGACTCCATTCCATTCCATTCTATTCCATTTGATATGTTTCCATTACATTCCATTCCACTCAATTCTTTTTGATTCCATTTAATTCCATTCCATTTGATTCCATTCCATTCAATTCCATTCCATTCGATTCCATTCCATTCGTGTCCATTCCATTGCATTCCATTCCGTTCCGTTCGATTCCAATCTGTTCGATTCTATTTTGTTCCAGTCCATTCCATTTGATTCCATTCCATTCCACTCCATTCCATTCGATTCTATTCCATTCGATTCCATTCCATTCGATTCAATTCCACTGGATTACACTGCGTTGCATACCATTGCTTTCCATTCTATTCCATTGCATTGCATTCCATTCCATTCCATTTGATTACATTTCATTCGATTCCATTCCATTCGAATCAATTTCAAGGCAGTCCATTGCATTCGATTCCATTCTATTCTAGTCCATTCCATTCTGGTCCATTCCGTTACATTCCGTTACATTCTATTCCATTCCATTCGAATGAATTACATTGCAAATCCATTTCATTCAAGTGCATTCTATTCCAGTCCATTCCGTTCTCATCCATTCCAGTCGATTCCATTGTATTCAATTCCATTCCATTCTTTTGCATTCCATTCGATTCCATTCTATTTCAATAAATTCCATTCGAGAACATTTCTTTGGAGTCCATTCTATTTGAGTCCATTCCATTCGAGTTCATTTCATTGAGGTCTATGCCATTCCATTCCATTCGATGCCATTCCATTTGGTTCTACTCCATTCAACTGCATTCCATTCCATTCGGTTCCATCCGATTCCATTCCAAACTATTCCTTTCCATTCCATTTGTTTCGATTCCATTCGAGTCCATTCTACTCCAGTGCATTCCATACGAGTCCATACCATTCCATGCCATTCCATTCCATTCCTTTCAATTCGATTCCATTCAATTCGATTCACTTCCACTCAATTACACTGCATTCCAATCCATTGCATTCCATTCTATTCCATTCCATTTCATTCCTTTCCATTCCATTTGATTACTTTCCATTTAATTCCATTCCATTCAAATCAATTACTTTGCAGTCGATTACATTTGAGTCCGTTCTAATCCAGTCCATTCCATTCCGGTCGATTCCATTCGATTCCAATCCATACTATTGCATTCCATTCGATTCCATTTGATTCGAATAAATTCCATTAGAGGTCATACCTTTCCTGTCCATTCTATTCGAGTCCATTCCATTCGAGTCCCTTCCATCCCATTCCATTTGATGCCATTCTTTTGATTCTATTCCATTTGACCCCATTCAATTCCGTTCCATTCCACCTGATTCCAATCCATTATATTACTTTCCCTTCCATTCCATTCCATTCGTTTCGATTCCATTCGAGTCCATTCCACTCCAGTCCATTCCATTCGAGTCCATTGCATTGCATTCCTTTCCACTCCATTCCATTCCGTTTGATTCCAATCCTTTCGATTCCATTTTGTTACAGTCCATTCCATTAGAGTCCATTCCATTCCATTCCATTCCAATCTATTCCATTCCGTTCCATTCCATTGCATTCCATTCTATTCCATTCCATTGCATTCCATTTCATTCCATTTGATTACATTCCATTTGAATCCATTCCATTCAAATCAATTACATTACAATACATTATATTCGAGTCCGTTCTATTCCATTCTATTCCATTCTGTTTCATTCAATTCGATTTCATTCCATTCGATTCCATTCCATACTATTGCATTCCATTCCATTCCACTCTATTCGAATAAATTTCATTCGAGACCATTCCTTTCGATTCCATTTTATTTGAGTCCATTCGATTCCAGTCTATTACATTAGAGTCCATTGCATTTCATTGTATTCCATTCCTTTCGATGCCATTCCATTTGATTCTATTAAATTCGAGTACATTCCGTTGGAGTCCATTCCATTCCATTCCATTCATTGCCATTCCATTCGACTCAATTCTATTTGACTCCATTCCATTCCTTTCCATTCCATCCGACTCCATTCCATTCTAATCCTTTCCATTCCATTCCATTCGTTTCCATTCCATTCTAGTCCGTTGCACTCCATTCCGTTCGAGTCCATTCCATTCCAGTCCATTCCATTCGAGTCCATTCCATTCCATTTCCATTCGATATGTTTCCATTACACTCCTTTCCATTCTATTCCTTTCGATTCCATTCAATTCCATTCCATTCAACTCCATTCCTTTCGAGTCCATTGCTTTCCATTCCATTCTATTCTGTTCGATTCCAATCCGTTCCATTCCATTTTGTTCCTGTCCATTCCATTCGAGTCCATTCCATTCCGGTGCATTCCACTCCATTCCATTCCATTCGATTCCATTCCATTCGATTCCATTCCACTCAATTCCACTCCGTTCCATTCCATTGCACTCCATTCTATTCCATTCCATTGCATTCCATTCCATTCCCCTCATTGCCATTCCATTCTATTCAATTCCATTCGACTGCATTCCTTTCCATTCTGTTCCATCCGAATCCATTCAATTCTATTCCTTTGCATTCCATTCCATTCCATTCCGTTCGTTTCCATTCCATTATAGTCCATTTCACTCCAGTCCATTCCATTCCATTCGTTTCCATTCCATTATAGTCCATTTCACTCCAGTCCATTCCATTCCATTCATTTCCATTCCATTATTGTCCATTTCACTCCAGTCCATTCCATTCGAATCCATTCCATTCCAGTCCATTCCAATCGAGTCCATTCAATGCCATTCCATTCCATTCGATATCTTTCTATTACACTCCATTCCATTCTATTCCTTTCGATACCATTCAATTCCATTCCATTCGACTCCATTCCATTTGAGTCTATTCCGTTCCATTCCATTCCATTCCATTCCATTCCATTCCATTCCTTTTGATTCCAATCCCTTCCATTCCATTTTTTTCTAGTCCATTCCATTCGAGTCCATTCTATTCCATTTGATTCCATTCAATTTCATTCTATTCGATTACATTCCATTCGATTTCATTCCACTCAATTCCACTCCGTTCCATTCCATTGCATTCCATTCTATTCCATTACATTGCTTTCCATTCAATTCCATTTGATCACTTTCCATTCGATTCCATTCCATTCGAATCAATTACATTGCAATCCATTACATTCCAGTCCGTTCTGTTCCAGTCCATTCCATCGGATTGCATTATATTCGATTCCAATCCATAATATTCCATTCCATTTTGTTCCATACCTTTTGTTACCTTTCCATTGGAGTCCATTCCACTCCAGTCCATTCCATTCGAGTCCATTCCCTTCCAGTCCATTCTATTCGTTTGCTTTACATTCCATTTGCTATCTTTCCATTACACTCCATTCCATTCTATTCCTTCCGATTCCATTATATTCCATTCCATTCGATTCCATTCCATTTAACTCCATTCCATTAAAGTCCATTATGTTTGGTCCATTCCATTCCATTCCATTCCGTTCCATTCAATGCCATTCCATTAGAGTCCATTCCTCTCCTGTCCATTCCAATCGAGTACATTACATTCTTTTCCATTCCATTTGATGTCATTCCATTTGATTCTATTCCTTTCGACTCCATTCCATTCCATTCCGTTCCATCCAATTTCTTTCCATTCTGTTCCTTTCCATTCCATTCCATTCCATTCTTTTCCATTCCATTCGAGTCCATTCCACTGCAGTCCATTCCATTCTTGTCCATTCCACTCCAGTCCATTCCTTTCGAGTTCATTCTATTCCATTCCATTCCATTCAATATCTTTCCATTACACTCCATTCCATTCTATTCCTTTCAAGTCCATTCAATTCCATTCCATTCGAGTCCATTTCACTCGGTTCCATTCCATTCGACTCCATTGCATTGGAGTCCATTCCATTCCATTCCGTTCTATTGGATTCCAAACTTTTCCTTTCCATTTTATTCCAGTCCATTCCATTCGATTCCATTCCATTCCAGTCTATTCCATTCGATTCCATTCCATTCAATTCCATTCCATTTGATGCCATTCCACTCGATTCCTCTTCATTCCATTCCATTACGTTCCATTCTATTCCATAGCTTTGCATTCCATTCCATTCCATTGTATTACATTCCATTCGATTCCATTCCATTTGAATGAATAACATGGCATTCCATTATATTTGAGTCCGTTCTATTCCAGTCCATTCCATGCGGTCCATTCCATTCGATTCCATTACATTTGATTCCATTCCTTTAGAATCAATTACATTGGAATCCATTACATTCGATTCCGTTTTATTCCAATCAATTCCATTCCATTCAATTCCATACCATTCGATTCCATTCCATACAATTGCATTCCATTTGATTCCATTCTATTCGAATAAATTCCATTCGAGACCATTTCTTTTGAGTCCATTCTATTTGAGTCCATTCCATTCCAGTCCATTACATTTGGGTCCATTCCATTCCATTCCATTGAATGCCATTCTATTCAATTCTATTCCATTTTAGTCCCTTCCATTCGATTCCATTCCATTCCATTCCATTCTATTTGATGCCATTCCATTCGATTCTATTCCATTCGACTCCTTTCTGTTCCTTTCCATTCCAGCCAATTCCATTCCATTCTATTCCTTTCTGTTCCATTTCATTCCATTCCATTCCATTCCTTTCCATTCCATTTGTTTCCATTCCTTTCGAGTCCATTCCACTCCACTGCATTCCATTCAAGTCCATTTCATTCCAGTCCATTCCATGCGATGCCATTCCAATCGAGTCCATTTCATTTGAGTCCATTCCATTCCATTCCATCCGATTCCATTCCATTCTTTTCCTTTCCATTCCATTCCATTTCATTCCATTCCATTCCATTCCATTCGTTTCCATTCTATTTGAATCCATTCCACTCAAGTCCATTCCATTCGAGTCCATTCCATTCCCGTCCATTCCATTCGAGTCCATTTCTTTCCATTCCATTTTATATCCTTCCATTACACTCCATTCCATTCTATTCTTTTCATTTTCATACAATTAAATTCCATTTGATTTCATTACATTTGATTCCATTCATTCGACTCCATTCCCTTTGAGTCCATTCCATTGCAGTGCATTCCTTTAGATTCAATTCCATTCGATTCCATTGCATTTGATTCCTTTCCTCTCGTTTCCACTCCATTCCACTCCATTGCATTCCTTTCTATACCCTTCCATTGCATTCCATTCCAACCCATTTGATTAAATTCCTTTTGATTCCATTACATTTGAATCAATTAAATTGCAATCCACTACATTTGAGTCTGCACTATTCCAGTCAATTCCATTCCGGTCCATTCCTTTTGATTCCATTCCATTCGATTCCATTCTATTCGAATCAATTACATTGCAATTCATTACATTGGAGTCCGTTCTATTCCAGTCCCTTCCATTCCGGTCCATTAAATTCGGTTTCATTCCATACGATTCCATTCCATACTGTTGCATACCATTCGATTCCATTCTATTCGAATAGATTACATTTGAGACCATTTCTTTCGTGTCCATTCTATTTGAGTCCATTCCATTCGTGTCCACTACATTTAGGTCCATTGCATTTCAATCCTTTGCATTCCATTCCATTCCATTCAATTCTATTCCATTCGAGTCCATCTCATTCGAGTACATTCCATTCTATTCCATTCGATGCCATTCCATTGTATTCTATTCCTTTCGACTCCATTCCATTCCATTCCTTTCCAACCAATTCCATTCCCTTCCATCCATTTCAAATCCGTTCTATTCCTTTCCATTCCATTCCATTCCATACCATTCCTTTCGGTTCCATTCCATTCGATTAGATTCCATTCCATTCCATTCGATTCCTTTCCATTCGATGCCATTCCATTCTATTCCTTTCCATTCCATTACGTTCCTTTCCATTCGGTTCCATTCCATTCGAGTCCACTACACTCCATTCCATTCCATTCCATTCCAATCCATTCCATTCCATTTTGTTCCATTCCATTTCATTCGAGTCCATTCCATTCGGTTCCATTAAATTCGATTCCATTCCATTTGATTCCATTCCACACGATTCCACTCCCTTCCATTCCATTGCATTCCATTCTATTCCATTCAACTGCATTCCTTTGCATTCCATTTGATTACATTCCATTCGATTCCACTGCATTTAAATCAATTATATTGTCATGCATTACATTCAAATCCATTGTATTCAACTCCATTCCATTCCAGTCCATTCCATTCGATTTCATTGCACACTATTGCATTCCATTTGATTCCATTCTATGCGAATAAATTCCATTCGAGACCATTGCTTTCGAGTCCATTGTATTTGATTCCATTCCATTCAAGTCTATTACATTGGGGTCCATTCCATTCTGTTCCATTCCGTTCCATTCGATTCCAATCCATTCGATTCCATTTTGTTCCAGCCCATTCTATTCCAGTCCATTCTATTCGATTGCATTCCATTCGGTTCCATTCCACTCGATTCCACTCTGTTCCATTCCATTTCATTCCACTCTATTCCATTCCATTGCATTCCATTCCATTCCATTTGATTATATTCCATTCGATTCCACTCCATTCAAATCAATTACATTGCAATCCATTACATTCGAGTCCGTTCTATTCCATTCAATTCCATTCCATTCAATTTCACTCAATTCCATTCGATGCGATTCCGTTCCATACTATTGCATTCCACTCTCGTCCATTCCATTCGAATAAATTGCATTTGAGAAGGAATAGAAAAGACCATTCCTTGTCCTTTCTATTGGAGTCCATTCCATTTGAGTCCATTCCATTTGGGTCCATTCAATTCCATTCCATACCATTCCATTCCATTCCATTTGATGCCATTCCAAATGATTCTATTCCATTTGAGTCCATTCCATTCGTGTCAATTACATTCCATTGCATTCCATTCCAATCCATTTAATGCCATTTTATTCCATTCTATTCCATTCCATTCCATTCCATTCGATGCCATTCCAAATGATTCTATACCATTCGAGTCCATTCCATTCGTGTCCATTCCATTCCATTGCATTCCATTCCAATCCATTCGATGCCATTTAATTCCATTCTATTCCATTCGACTCCATTCGTTTCCATTCCGTTCCATCCGATTGCATTCCATTCTATTCCATTCCATTCCATTCGTTTCCATTCCATTGAGGTACCTTCCATTTTATTCCGTTCCATTCGTTTCCATTCCATTGAGTTACCTTCCATTTTATTCCATTCCATTCGCCATCTTTCCATTACACCCAATTCCATTGTATTCCTTTTGATTCCATTCAATTCAATTCCATTCCAGTTCATTCCATTCGACTTCATTCGATTCAAGTCCATTCCATTCCAGTCCATCCCTTTACATTTCATTCGATTCCAATCCATTTGAATCCATTTTTTTCCAGTCCATTCCATTGCAGTCCATTCCACTCCATTCCATTCCATTCGATTGCATTCCATTTGATTCCATTCCATTCAATTCCATTCCACTTGATTCCACTCTGTTCCTTTCCATTGCATATCGTTATATTCCACTCCATTGCTTACCATTCCTTTCAATTTGATAAACTTCCATTCGATTCCATTCCATTCAAATCAATTACATTGCAATACAATACATTCGAGTGCATTCTATTCCAGTACATTTCATTCCTGTCCATTCCATTCGATTCCATTCCATACTATTGGCTTCCATTCGATTCCATTCTATTTGAACAAGTTCCATTCGAGACCATTCCTTTTGTGTCCAATCTATTTAAGTCCATTCCATTCGAGTCCTATATTTGGGTACATTCCATTCCATTCCATTCCATTCCATTTCATTCAATGCCATTCCGTTCGATTTTATTCCATTCTTCTCTATTCCATTCCATTTCGTTCCATCCAATTCCATTCCATTCTACTCCTTTCCATTCCATTGATTCCATTCCATTCATTTCCATTCTATTTGAGTCCATTCCATTCAGGTCCATTCCTTTCCATTCCATTCGATGCCATTCCAATTGATTCTATTCCATTTGACTCCATTCCATTCCATTCCGTTCCATCCGATTCCTTTCCATTTTATTCCTTTCCATTTCATTCCATTCCATTCCATTCCATTCCATTCCATTCCATTCCATTCGAGTCAATTCCATTGCATTCCATTCCATTCGACATCTTTCCATTACACCCAATTCCATTCTATTCCTTTCGATTCCATTCAATTCCATTCCATTTGAATCCATTCCATTTGGTTCCATTCCATTGGACTCCATTCCACTCCAGTCCATTCCATTCCATTCAATCCCATTCCGTTCCCTTCGATTCCAATCCGTTCAATTCCGTTTTGTTCCAGTCCATTCCGTTCAAATCCATTCCATTCCATTCCATACCATTCAATGCCATTCCATTCGATTCTATTCTATTCGACTCCATTCCATTCCATTCAGTTCCATCTGATTCTATTCCATTCTATTTCTTTCCATTAAATTCCATTCCATTCCATTCCATTAGTTTCCATTCCTTTGGAGTCCATTCCACTCCAGTCCATTCCAATCGAGTCCATTCCATTCCCGTCCATTCCATTCGATTCCATTCTATACTTTTGTATTCCATTTGATTCCAATCTGTTCGAAGAAATTCCATTTGAAACCATTCCTTTCGAGTCCATTCTATTTGGGTCCATTCCATTCAAGTCCATTCCATTCCCGTCCATTCCATTCGATTCCATTCTATACTTTGGTATTCCATTCGATTCCAATCTGTTCGAAGTAATTCCATTTGAAACCATTCCTTTTGAGTCCATTCTATTTGGGTCCATTCCATTCGAGTCCGTTATATTTAGGTCCATTCCATTCCATTCTGTTCCCTTCGATTCCAGTCCGTTCGATTCCATTTTTTCCAGTCAATTTTATTCGAGTTCATTCCATTCCAGTCCATTCGATGACCTTCCAATCTATTCTATTTCATTTGACTCCATTCCATTCCATTCCATTCCAACCGATTCCATTTCATTCTATTCCTTTCCATTCCATTCCATTCCATTTGCTTCCATTGCATTCGAGTCCATTCCACTCTAGTCCATTCCATTCGAGTCCATTCCATTCCAGTCCATTCCTTTCGAGTCCATTCCATTCCATTCGATATTTTCCCATTACACTCCATTCCATTCTATTCCTTTAGATTCCATTCAATTTCATTCCATTCGATTCCATTGCAATCGATTCCATTCCATTTGACTCCATTCCATTCAAGTCTATTCCACTCCAGTCCATTCCATTCGAGTCTATTTCATTCCCTTCCATTCCATTCGTGTCCATTCCATTCCAGTGCATTCTATGTGATTCCATTCAATTCCATTCCATTCCATTCTATATCTTTCCATTACACTCCATTCCATTCAATTCCATTCCATTTGATTCCATTCCATTCTATTCCATTCCATTCAACTACTTTCATTTTGAGCCCATTCCATTCCATTTCATTAAATTCCATTCCATTCCATTCCATCCCATTCCATTCCATTCCATTCCGTTCCGTTCGATTCTAATTTGTTCGATTCCACTTTGTTCCAGTCCATTCCTTTCGAGTCCATTCCATTCAGGTCCATACCATTCGATTCCATTTGATTCAATTCCATTCCATTCGATTCCATTCCACTTGATTCCATTCCACTCGATTCCACTCCATTTCATTCCATTGCATTCCATTCTATTCCTTTCCATTGCATTCCATTCTATTCCATTTGATTACATTCCATTTATTCCATTCCATTCGAATCAGTTAGATTGCAATCCATTACATTCTAATCTGTTCTATTCCAGTCTATGCCGTTCTTGTCCTTTCCATTCGATTCCATTCCATTTGATTCCATTGCATACTGTTGCATTCCATTTGATTCAATTCTATTCGAATAAATTCCATTCGAGACCATTCCTTTCGAATCCGTTATATTTGAGTCCATTCTGTTCGAGCTCATTACCTTTGGGACCATTCCATTCCATTCCATTCCAATCCATTCCATTCCATTCAATTCGATGCCATTCCATTGTATTCTTTTCCATTCGAGTCCATTCCATTCCATTCCATTCCATTCGATTCTTTTCCATTCGACTCCATTCCATTCCATTCCTTTCCATTCCATTCCATTTGTTTCTGTTCCATTTGAGTCCATTCCATTCGGGTCCATTCCATTCCAGTCCATTCCATTCGTGTCCACTCTATTGCATTATATTCAATATCTTTCCATGAGACTCCATTCCATTCTATTCCTTTGGATTCCATTCAGTTCCATTTCATTCGACTTCATTGAATTCAATTTCATTCCATTCGACTCCATTCTATTCGATTCCATTCCATTCCTTTCCTTTCAATTCCAATCTGTTCGACTCAATTTTGTTCCAGTCTAGTCCATTCGAGTCTATTCCACTCCAGTCCGTTCAATTCAATTCCAATCCATTTGATTCCATTCCACTCGATTCCACTCCATTCCATTCCTTTGCATTCCAATCTATTCCATTCCATTGCATTCCATTCCGTTCCATTTGAATACATTCAATTCGATTTTATCACACTCGAATCAATTACTTTGTAATCCATTCCATTCGAGTCTGTTCTATTCTATTCCATTCCATTCTGGTCCATTCCTTTTGATTCCATTCCATTCGAATCCATTCCATACTATTGCATTCCATTCGATTCCATTTTATTTGAATTAATTCCATTCGAGACCATTCCTTTTGATTCTATTCTATTTGAGTCCATTCCATTCAAGTTTATTACATTTGCATCCACTCCATTCGATTCGATTCCATTCCATTCCATTTGATACCATTCCATTCGATTCTATTCAATTCGAGTCCATTCCATTTGAGTACATTCCATTCCATTCGAAGCCATTCCATTCGACTCTATTCCATTCTACTCCATTCCATTCCATTCCGTTCCATCTGATTCCATTCCATTCTATTCCTTTCCGTTCCTTTCCATTCCATTCGTTTACATTACATTTGAGTCCTTTCCACTCCAGTCCATTCCATTCAACTCCATTCCATTCGAGTCCATTCCATTCCAAACCATTTCATTCCATTCCGTTCGATTCCAGTCCATTTGATTCCATTTTGTCCCAAGTCCATTCCATTCGAATCCATTCCATTTGATTCCATTCCATTCGATTCCATTCCATTCTATTCCATTCCACTCAATTCCACTCCGTTCCATTCCATTACATTGCATTCCATTCTATTCCATTCTTTTTCCTTCCATTCCATTCCATTTGATTACATTCGATTCAATTCCATTACATTCGAATCAATCACATTGCATTCCTTTACATTCGAGTCCTTTCTATTCCATTCCATTCCATTCAATACTATTTCATTCCATTTGATTCCATTCGATTCGAATAAATTCCATTCGAGACCATTCCTTTTGAGTCCATTCTGTTTGAGTCCATTCCATTCGAGTCCATTACATTTGGGTCCATTCCATTCCATTTCATTCAATAACATTCCATTCGATGCCATTCCTTTCGATTCTATTCCATTCGAGTCCATTCCTTTCAAGTCCATTCCATTCCATTCCATTTGATGCCATTCCACTCGATCCTATTCCATTTGACTCCATTCCATTCCATTCCGTTCCATCCCATTCCATTCCAGTCTATTACTTTCCATTCCATTCCATTCGAATCCATTCCAGTCCAACCCATTCTAATCAATTCCATTCCAATCCAGTCCATTCCATTCGAGTCCATTCCATTCAATTCCATTCCATTCGATAACTTTCCATTGCACTCCATTCCATTCTATTCCTTTCGATTCCATTCGATTGCATTCCATTCGGTTCCATTCCATTCGACTCCATTCCATTTGAGTCCATTCCATTCCATTCCACTCCATTCCTTTCCATTAGATTCCAATCCGTTCCAATCCAATTTGTTCCAATCCATTCCATTCCAGTCCATTCCATTCGATTCCATACCATTCAATTCCATTGCATTCGATTCCATTACACCCGATTCCACTCCATTCCATTCCATTGCATTGCATTCTATTGCATTCCATTGGTTTCCATTCCATTCCATTGGATTACATTCCATTTCATTCGAATCAATTACATTGCAATCCATTACATTAGAGTCCGCTCTATTCCAGTCCATTCCATTCTGGTCCATTCCATTTGACTCCATTCCATTCGATTCCATTCAATACGACTGCATTCCATTCAATTTGATTCTATTCGAATGAATTCTATTCGAGCCCATTCCTTTCAAGTCCATTCTATTTGAATGCATTCCATTTGAGTCCATTACATTTGGGTCCATTCCATTCCAATCCATTCGATGGCATTCCATTCTATTCTATTCCATTCGAATCCATTCCTCTGCGTTCCATTCCATTTGATGCCATTCCATTCGATTCTATTCCTTTTGACTCCATTACATTCCATTCTGTTGCATCCGATTCCTTTCCATTATAATTCTTTCCATTCCATTCCATTTGTTTCTATTCCATATGAGTCCATTCCACTTCAGTCCATTCCATTCGAGTCCATTCCACTCCTGTCCATTCCATTCTAGTCCATTCCATTCCAGTCCATTCCATTCGAGTCCATTCCATTCCCTTCCATTCCATTTGATATCTTTCCCTCGCGCTCTGTTCCATTCCATTCCATTCCATTCCATTCCATTCCATTCCATTCCACTCCATTCAACTCCATTCCGTTCAAGTCCATTCCATTCGACTCCATTCCATTCGAGTCTATTCCATTTCATACCATTTCATTCCGTTCCGTTGGATTCCCATCCTTTCGAATCCACTTTGTCCCAAGTCTATTCCATTCGAATCCATTCCATTCCATTCCATTCCATTCATTTCTACTCCATTCAATTCCATTCCACTCGATTCCACTCCGTTCCATTACATTACATTCCATTCGATTCCATTCCTTTGTATTCCATTCCATTTGATTACATTCCATTTGATTCCATTCCATTCACATCAATCACCTTGCAGTCCATTACATTCGGGTCCATTCTATTCCAGTCCATTACATTCCGGTCCATTCAATTCAATTCCAATCCATTCGATTCCATTCAATACTATTTGATTCCATTCGACTTCATTCTATTCTAATAAATTCCACTCAAGTCCATTCCTTTCGAGTCCATTCTATTTGAGTGCATTCCATTCGATTCCATTACATTTGGGTCCATTCCATTCCATTTCATTCAATTTCATTCCATTTGATGCCATTCATTTTGATTCTATTCCATTCGATTCCATTCCATTAGAGTCCATTCCATTCCATTTGATGCCATTCCATTCGATTCTATTCCATTCGACTCCATTCCATTCCATTCCATTCCTTTGCGTTCTATCCCATTCCATTCCAGTCTATTCCTTTCCATTCCATTCTATTCGTTTCAATTTCATTCGAGTCCATTCCACTCCAGCCCATTCCATTCAAGTCCATTGCACTCCAGTCCATTCCAATCAAGTCCATTCCTGTCCATTCCATTCAATTCCATTACATTCGTTAAATTTCCTTTGCACCCCATTCCATTATATTCCTTTCAATTCCATTCATTCTATTCCATTCGATAGCATTCTATTCGGTTCTATTCCATTTGACTCCATTCCATTTGAGTCCATTCCAATCCATTCCTCTCCATTCCATTTGAGTCCATTCCAATCCATTCCTCTCCATTCCATTCCGTTCGATTCCAATCCGTTCCAATCCATTTTGTTTCAGTCCATTCCATTTGAGTCCATTCCATTCCAGCCCATTCCATTCTATTCCATTCCATTCAATTCCATTCCATTCAATTCCGTTCCATGCGATTCCCCTCAATTCCATTCCATTGCATTGCATTCTATTGCATTCCATTGGTTTCAATTCCATTCCATTGCATTGCATTCTATTGCATTCCATTGGTTACCATTCCATTCCATTGGATTAAATTCCCCTCAATTCCTTTCCATTCGAATCAATTACATTACAATCCATTACATTGGAGTCTGTTCTATTCCAGTCCATTCCATTCCGGTCCATTCCATTCGATTCCATTCCATTCGGTTCCATTCAATACTGCTGCATTCCATTTGATTCAATTCTGTTCGAAAGAATTCCATTCGAGCCCATTCCTTTCAAGTCCATTCTATTTGAGTCCATTCCATTTGAGTCCATTACATTAGTGTCCATTCCATTCCATTTCAATCCATTCGATGGCATTCCGATCTATTCTATCCCATTCGAATCCATTCCATTCGAGTCCATTCCACTCCATTCCATTCCATTCCATTTGATGCCATTCCATTCGACTCTATTTCTGTCAACTCCGTAATATTCCATTCCGTTCCATCCGATTCCATTCCATTATATTATTTTCCATTCCATTCAAGTCGTTTCCATTCCATTCGAGTCCATTCCACTCGAGTCCATTTCATTCGAGTCCATTCCACTCCATTCCATTCCATTCTAGTCCATTCCATTCCAGTCCATTCCATTCCAGTCCATTCCATTAAATTCCATTCGTTAACTTTCCATTATACTTCATTCCATTCAATTCCATTCCATTCAATTCCATTCCATTTGATTCCATTCCATTAGATCCCATTCCATTCGACTCCATTCCATTCGGGTCCATTCCATTCAATTTCATTCCTTCCAATTCGATTTCAATCCGTTCGATTCCTTTTTGTCCCATGTTGATTCCATTCACATCCATTCCATTCGATTCCATTCCATTTGATTCCATTCAATTCGATTCCATTCCACTTGATTCCACTCCGTTCCATTCCATTCCATTGCATTCCATTCTATTCCTTTCCTTTGCATTCCATTCCATTCCATTTGATTACTTTCCATTCAATTCCATTCAATTCAAATCAATCACATTGCAATCCATTAGATCCGAGTCCAATCTATTCCAGTCCATTCTATTCCGGTCCATACAATTCTATCCCACTCCATACTGTTTCATTCCATTCGATTCAATTCTATTCGAATAAATTCCATTCGAGACTATTCCTTTCAAGTTCGTTCTATTTGAGTCCATTCCATTCGAGCCCTTTGGGTCCTTTGGGTCCATTCCATTCCATTCCATTCCAGTCCATTCCATTCCATTCAATTCGATTGCATTCCATTCTATTCCATTCCTTTCCAGTCCATTCCATTCGAGTCCATTCCTTTCAACGCCATTCCATTCGATTCTATTCCATTTGACTCCGTTCCATTCCATTCCATTCCATTCAAATCCTTTCCATCCCATTTTATTCCAGGCTATTCCTTTCCTTTCCATTCCATTCTATTCCATTCCATTCGTTTCCATTCCATTCGTGTCTGTTCCGCTCCAGACCATTCCCTTCAAGTCCTTTCCACTCCAGTCCATTCCTTTCCTGTCCATTCCAGTCCATTCCATTCGAGTCCATTCCATTCCATTCTATTTCTTTACATTGCACTACATTCCATTCTAATCCTTTTGATTCCATTCAGTTCCATTCCATTCGATTCCATTCCTTTCGGTTCCATTCCATTCAACTCCATTCCATTCGAGTCCATTCCATTCCATTCCGTTCCGTTCAATTCCAATCCGTTCCATTCCATTGTGTTCCAATCCATTCCATTCGATCCCATTCCATTCAATTCGATTCCATTTGATTCCATTCTATTCGATTCCACTCCATTCCATTCCATTGCATTGTATTCTATTCCATTTCATTGATTTCCATTCCAATCAATTGGATTACATTTCCATCGATTCCATTCCATTCAAATCAATTACATTGCAATCCATTACATTCAAGTCCGGTCTATTCTTGTCCATTCCATTCCGGTCCATTCCATTCGTTTCCATTCCATTCGATTCCTTTCTATTCGAATCAATTACATTGCAATCCATTGCATTCGACTCCGTTTTATTCCAGTCCTTTCGAATTGATTCCATTGCATTCGATTCCATTCCATACTGTTGAATTCCATTCGATTCCATTCTACTCACATAAATTCCATTCGAGACCATTTCTTTCGATTCCATTCTATTTGAGTCCTTTCCATTCGAGTCCATTACATTTGTGTCCATTCAATTAAATTCCATTCCATTCGATGCCATTCCATTTGATTTTATTCCATTTGAGTCCATTCCATTCGAGTCCACTTCATTCCATTGCATTCCATTCTATTCGATGCCATTCCATTCAATTCTATTCCATTTGACTGCATTCCATTCCATTCCATTCCATCCGATTCCATTCTATTCTATTCCTTTCTGTTCCATTCCATTCCATTCGTTTCAATTCCATTCGAGTCCATTCCACTCCAGTGCATTCCATTCGAGTCCGCCCCACTCCAGTCCATTCCATTCGAGTCCATTCTATGCCATTCATTCCATTCGATATCTTTCCCTTACCGTCCATTCCATTCTACTCCTTTCAATTCCGTTCATTCCCGTCTATTCGATTCCATTCTATTCGATTCCACTCCATTTGACTGCATTCCATTCGAGTATATTCCATTCCATTCGAGTATGTTCCATTCCATTCCATTCCATTCTGTTCCGTTCAAATCCAATCCTTTCATTTCCATTTTTTCCAGTCAATTCCATTCCATTCAATTCCATTCCTCTCGATTCCTCTCTGTTCCATTCTATTGCATTCCGTTCTATACCATTCCATAGCATTCCATTCCTTTCCATTCGATTATATTCCATTCGTTTCCAATCCATGCGAATCTATTACATTGCAATCCATTACATTTGAGTCCATTCTATTCCAGTCCATTCTTTTCCGCTCCATTCCATTCAATTCCATTCTATTCGATTCCCTTCCAAACTGTTTCATTCAATACGATTCGAATATATTTGAATGAATTCAATTCGAGACCATTCGTTTCCAGTCCATTCTCTTTGAGTCCATTCCATTTAGGTCCATTACATTTGGGTCCATTCAATTCCATGCCATTCCATTCCATTCCATTCCATTCGACGCCATTCCATTCATTTATATTCTATTCGATTCCATTCCATTCGAGTCCATTCCATTCCATTCAATTCCATCTGATGCTGTTCCATTTGATTCTATTCCATTCAACACCATTCCGTTCCATTCCGTTCCATCCGATTTTATTCTATTCTATTCCTTTGATTCCATTCCATTCCATTCCATTCCATTCGTTTCCATTCCACTCCATTCCATTCCATTCCAGTCCATTCCATTTCATTCCATTCCATTCAATATCTTTCTACTACACTCCATTCCATTCCATTCCATTCCATTCCATTCCATTCCATTGCATTCCATTCAACTCCGTTCCATTCGAGTCCATTACCCTCCATTCCATTCCGTTCCGTTGTATTCCAATCCGTTCGATTCCGTTTTGTCCCACGTCCATTTTTTATTCCATTTCATTTGATTCCACTCCATTCGATTCCATTCCACTCGATTCCACTCCGTTCCATTCCATTCCATTGCATTCCATTGTGTTCCATTCCATTGCACTCCATTCGATTCCATTTGATTCCATTCCATTCAATTCAATTCCATTCGAATCAATTACATTGCAATCCATTCCATTCGAGTCCGTATTATTCCAGTCCATTCCATTCCAATCCATTCAATTCGATTCCATTTCATTCGATTCCATTCCATACTGTTGCATTCCATTCGATTCCATTTTATTCGAATAAATTCCATTCGAGACCATTGCTTTCGAATTCATTCTATTTGGGTCCATTTCATTCGCGTTCATTACTTTTGGGATTATTCCATTCCATTCCATTCCATTCCACTCTATTCCATTCAATGCCACTCCATTCGAGTCCATTCCATTTGAGTCCATTCCTTTCCATACCATTCAATGCGATTCCTATCGATTCTATTGCTTTCCAACTCCACTCCCTTCCATTCCATTCCTTTTGATTGCATTCCATTCTCTTCCTTTCCATTCCATTCCTTTGCATTCCATTCCATTCCATTCGTTTCCAGTCCATTCGAGTCCATTCCATTCCATTCCATTTGATATGTTTCGATGACACTCCATTCCATTCTATTCCTTTTGATTCAATTAAATTCAGTTCCATTCAATTCCATTCCTTTCGATTCCATTCCATTCGACTCCATTCCTTTCCATTCCATTCCATTCCTTTCCGTTCGATTCCTATCCGTTCAATTCCATTTTGTTCCAGTCCATTCCTTTTGACTCCATTCCATTTGATTTCATTCCATTCGATTCCATTCCACTGGATTCCAATCCGTTAGATTCCATTGCGTTGCATTCTATTCCATTTGATTGCATTCCATTTCATTCCATTTGATTACATTCCGTTTGATTCCATTCCATTCAAATAAATTACATTTCAATCCATTACATTCCAGTCCATTCTATTCCAGTCCATTCCACTCTGGTCCATTCCATTCAATGCCATTCAATTCCATTCCATTCCATTCTATTGCATTCCATTCGATTCCATTCTGTTGAAATAAATTCCATTCAAAACCATTCCTTTCGAGACCATTCTCTTTGAGTCCATTCCATTCGAGTTCATAACATTTGGATCCATTCCATTCCATTCCACTCCATTTGATGCCATTCCATTCGATTCTATTCCATTCAACTCCATTCCATTCCATTTCATTCCATTCCGTTCCATCCGATTCCATTCCATTCTATTCCATTCCATTCCATTCCATTCTTGTCCGTTCATTCAAGTCCATTCCTCTCCAGTGCATTCCATTCGAGTCTGTTCTATTCCAGTCAACTCCATTCCATTCCATTCCATTCTATATCTTTCCATTACACTCCATTCCATTCAATCCCATTCCATTTGATTCCATTCCATTTGATTCCATTACACTTGACTCCTTTCCATTCCAGTCCTTTCCATTCCATTGCTTTCCATTCTGTTCGATTCCAAACTGTTCAATTCCATTATTTTCCAGTCCATTCCATTCGAGTGCATTCCATTCCATTCTATTCCATTCGATTCCATTCCATTCAATCCCACTCCATTCGATTCCATTCTACTCGATTCCACTCCGTTCCATTCCATTGTATTGCATCTATTCCATTCCATTGCATTCAATTCCATTCCGTTCCATTGGATTACATTCCATTTGATTCCATTCCATTCAAACCAATTACATTGCAATCCCTTACATTCGAGTCCGTTCTGTTCCAGTCCATTCCATTCTGGTCCATTCCATTCTGGTCCATTCCATTCTGGTCCATTCCATTCGAATCAATTACATTGCAAACCATTACATTCGAGTCCGTTTTATTCCAGTCCATTCCATTCTGGTGCATTCCATTCGATTCCATTCCATTCTATTCCGTTCCATACTATTGCATTCCATTCGATTCCATTCTATTCGAATAAATTCCATTCGAGACCGTTCCTTTCCAGTGCATTGTATTTGAGTCCATTCCATTCGAGTCCATTACATTTGCGTCCCTTCCATTCCATTCCAATCCATTCGATGGCATTCCATTCTATTCTATTCCATTCGAATCCATTCCATTCGAGTCCATTCCACTCCATTCCATTCCATTCCAATCCATTCGATGGCATTCCATTCTATTCTATTCCGTTCGAATCCATACCATTCGAGTCCATTCCACTCAATTCCATTCCATTCCATTCGATGCCGTTCCATTTGATTTTATTCCATTTGACTCCATTCCATTCCATCCCATCCCATTCCATTGCATTCCTTTCCATTCCATTCCATTCCATTCGTTTCCATTCCATTCGAGTCCATTGCGTTCCATTCCATTCCATTCCATTCAATGCCATTCCATTCGATTTTATTCCATTTGACTCCATTCCATTCCATTCCATCCAATTTCATTCCATTCTATTCCTTTCCATTCCATTCCATTCCATTCCTTTCCATTCCATTCCATTCGTTTTTATTCCATTCGAGTCCTTCCCACTCCAGTCCATTACATTCGATTCCATTCCTTTCCATTCCATTCCATTCGAGTCCATTGCATTCCATTACATTCAATATCTTTCCATTCCATTCCATTCCATTCCATTCTATTCTTTTCAATTCCATTAAATTCCATTCCATTTGGTTCCATTCCATTCAACTCCATTCCATTCGAGTCCATTCCATTGCACTCCATTCCATTCCTTTCCATTCCATTCCAGTCCTTTCTATTCCATTTTGTTCCAGTCCATTCCGTTCGAGTCCATTCCATTCGATTCCATTCCAGTCGATTCCACTCCATTCGATGGCATTGCATTCCATTCTATTCCATTTCATTGCATTGCATTTCATTCAATTTGCTTACTGTCCATTCGATTCCATTCCATTCGAATCAATCAATTTGCAATCCAGTACATTCTATTCCATTCTATTCCGGTCCATTCCTTTCGATTCCATTCCTTACTATTGCATTCCTTTCGATTTCATTCCATTCGAATGAATTCCATTCGAGACCATTCCTTTCAAGTGCATTCTATTTGAGTCCATTCCATTCGAGTCCATTACATTTGGGTCCATTCCATTCAATTCAATGCCATTCTATCCTATTCTATTCCACTCGAATCCATTCCATTCGAGTCCATTGTATTCCATTAAATTCCATTCCATTCCATTCGATGCCGTTCCATTCGATTCTATTCCATTCGACTCCATTCCATTCCATTCCATCTGAGTCCATTCCATTGTGTTCCCTTCCATTCCATTCCATTCCTTTTCATTCCATTCCAATCCATTCTGTTCCTTTCTATTCCATTCCATTCCATTCTTTTCCATTCCATTCAGGTCGTTTCCATTCCTTTCCATTTCATTCCACTCTATTCCATTCGACTCCATTCCATTCCATTCCGTTCCATCCGATTTCGTTCCATTCTATTCCTTTCCTTTCCATTCCAGTTCTTTTCATTTCATTCCATTCAAGTCCATTCCTCTCCAGTCCATTCCATTTGAGTCCGTTCCATTGCAGTCCATTCCAATTGAGTCCATTCCATTTCATTACATTTGATATCTTTCCATTACACTCCATTCCATTCTAGTCTTTCGATTCCATTCAATTCCATTCCATTCGGTTCCATTCCATTCGACTGCATTCCATTCGAGTCCGTTCCTTTGCATTATATTCCATTCCATTCCATTCCATTCCAATCCATTCGATTCCATTTTATTCCAGTCCTTTCCATTCGAGTCCATTCCATTCCAGTCCATTCCATTTGATTCCATTCCATTCAATTCCATTCCTATCGATTCCTCTCCGTTCCATTCCATTGCATTCCATTCTATTCTGTTCCATTCCATTGCATTTCATTACATTCCATTCGATTCCATTCCATTCGCTTCAATTACATTGCAATCCATTACATTCCAGTCCGTTCTATTCCAGTCCATTCCATTCTCGTCCATTCCATTTGATTCCATTCCATTCGATTCCATTCCAATCTATTTCATTCCATTCGGTTTCATTCTATTCGAATAAATTCCATTTGACACCATTCCTTTCGAGTCCATTCTGTTTCAATCTATTCCATTCAAGTCCGTTACATTTGGGTCCATTCCATTCCATTCCATTCTGCTCCATTCCATTCGATGCCAATCCATTCTATTCTATTCCATTCGATTGCATTCCATTTGAGTCGATTCCATTCCATTCAATTCCATTCGATGCCATTTCATTCATTTCTGTTCCATTCGACTCCATTCCATTCCACTCTGTTCCATCCAATTCCATTCCATTCCATTCTATTCCGTTCCATTCCATTCCATTCTATTCCATTCCATTCTATTCCATTCCTTTCCATTCCATTTGTTTTCATTCCGTTCGTGTCCATTCGACTGCAGCCCATTCCATTCTAGTCCTTTCCATTCCAGTCCATTCCTTTCGAGTCCATTCCATTCCATTCCATTCGATAACTTTCCTTGACACTCCATTCCTTTCTATTCCCTTCGTTTCTGTTCAATTCCATTCTATTCGATTCCATTCCATTCGATTCCATTCCATTTGACTGCATTCCATTGCATTCAAGTCCATTCCATTCCAGTCAATTCCATTTGAGTCCATTCCATTCCATTCCATTCAATATCTTTCCATTACACTCCATTCCATTCTATTCCTTTCGATTCTATTCAATTCCATTCCATTTGTTTCCGTTCCATTCGATTTCATTCCATTCCACTCCAGTCCATTGCATTCGAGTCCATTCCATTCCAGTCCATTCCATTTGATTCCATTACATTACATTCCATTCAATATCTTTCTATTATACTCCATTCCATTCTATTCCATTCGATTCTATTCAATTGCCTTCTATTTGATTCCATTCCATTTGATTCCACTGCATTCAACTGCATTCCATTCGAGTCTGTTCCATTCCATTCCATTCCATTACATTCCGTTCCGTTCCATTCAATTCCATTCCGTTCGATTCCATTTTGTTCCATTCCACTCCATTCGAGTCCATTCCATTCCAGTCCATTCCATTCGATTCCCTTCCATTCGATTCCATTCCACTCGATTCCGCTCCGTTCCATTCCATTGCATTCCATTTTATTCCATTCCATTTCATTCAATTCCTTTCCATTTGATTACATTCCATTCGATTCCATTCCTTTCAAATTAATTACACTGCAATCCACTACATTCAATTCCATTCTATTCCAGTCCATTCCATTTTGGTCCATTCCATTCAATTCCGTTCCATTTGATTCGATTGCATTAGAATCAATTACATTGCAATCCATTACATTCGACTCCATTCTATTCCAGTCCATTCCATTCCAGTCCATTCCATTCCAGTCCATTCCATTCGATTCCATTACATTCGATTCCATTCCATACTATTGCATTCCATTCGATTCCATTCTATTCGAATAAATTCCATTTGAGACCATTTCTTTCGATTCCATTCTATTTGAATCCATTCCATTCGAGTCCATTACATTTGTGTCCATTTCATTCCATTCCATTCCATTCCATTCCATTCCACTCCACTACATTCCATTCAATGCCATTCCATTTGATTCAATTCCATTCGAATCCATTCCATTCGAGTCCATTCCATTAGATTCCATTCCATTCGATGCCATTCCATCCGATTCCATTCCATTCTATTCCTTTCCATTCCATTCCATTCCTTTCGTTTCCATTTCATTCGAGTAGAATCCACTCCAGTGCATTCCATTCGAGTCCATTCCTTTCCAGTCCATTCCATTGAATTCCATTCCATTTGATTCCATTCCACGCGATTCCACTACTTTCCGTTCCATTGCATTGCATTCTATTCCATTGCATTTCATTCAATTCCATTCCATTCTGTTGGATTACATTCCATTCGATTCTATTCCAGTCTAGTCAAATACATTGAAATTCATTACATTCGAGTCTGTTCTATTCTATTAGTACCCAGCAATATTTCCTCCTCCACTTCGTTTCCCACTGCCACTCCAGTATCCCTGCCCACAGTCCCACAGCCACCTCTGCTTAATCGGGAGGTCAGGACTGATGTCCCGTTCCACCTGATGCCATCTCCCAGGGTGCAGCCTCCTCATGGGGAAGAGGACTTCCATGGCTAGTGGTGACATGGGTAGCTCTGGCCACCAGGACTTCTCCCGGGGACCTCTGCTCAGGACATGGTATGGAAAGAGGTGAGGTTACCATAAACTTCTTCGGAAATGACTGCAAACCTGCTGAGACCATTCCAGCACCTAACACGCTGACAGCACAAGGTGGGCCCACAGAATGGGAAGGGCTAGGGAGTCCAGGTCCACAAGAGTCCCCCCTCCCTGAGCCCTTGAGCACAGCCATCCAGGTGTAAAGGACAATATGGGGGTTCTGGGGATGCCCAAGCCTGAGCCCTAGAGGTGAGTTCTAGAAAGGCCTCCTGATATCCTCCCCATCCATCCCCTCATCCTGTCTCACATATTGTAAAAACAAGGAAACTGAGGCCTAGAGAGTGAAGGGGCTTGAGCAGTCTCCCAGGCAGTTAGAGACAGAGCCCAAGGTAGATTCCATTTTTCTCTAATTTTTTTCCCCTTGGTCTGTCTCTGACTAGATATGTGACCTTGGAAGAGTCACTCCACCTCTCTGGGCATTGAAGGTTTACAACTTCTGACATGTTCATTCCAGAGGGTTGTCAGGACCTGACAGCCCTTCACCTAAACAAAACACTCTACAGTCTACAAATATTCGTATATCTCTTCTCTTCTCTGACCTCTGTAATAGCCCTATGAGGCTGTGAAAGTTGGTGCTTGTGTCCTGTTACGCAGATGCAAATACTGGACTCAGAAAGACAAAGATCACACAGAAAGTTTGGGACAGGACTGGAACTAGAACCCAGGTCTCCCAAAGCAGGGTCCTTGCCATCACTAAGGCTAGGAATACATTAAGACTCCAAAATATGGAGAGTTGCTCAATGCATGCCACCAAGGTTAGAGCTGACCAACCCCAGAATGCTCAGCAGCTCTCGGACCCTGGAGTGGAGGACTCAATGTAGAGGGTGATGCCTAAGTCACACACATCTGAGCTCCAATCCAAACTCCACTGCGCAGCTGTGTGACCCCACTTTATGAGGGTCAGCATTCTCTACTACAAAATGAAACTATAGAATTTACCAAAAAGCTCAGGATGGGGGGAGAACTGCACCCTGAATGCAGGACTACCAGGCAGGTGGTAAGCACTCATTAGCTTTTGTTTCAAGCACACAAATCATATGTTGTTTTTCATCATGTCTCCCCATGGTGTCTGGTCTATGGCTCCAGAACCAGGAGGCTTCTGATCAATCCTTATGCTAAATGATGGACAGATAGATGGATGGGTGGTTGGACAAGTAAATGGATGGATGCATGGATTGATAGATTGATGCTGGGATGAATGGATGGTTGAATAGATGGATGAATGGATAAATGAATGGATGGGTGCTCAGAAGAGAAGAGAGAATAAAACGGGAGTCAAAATGAAAATAACAAGAAGATGATTGAAGGTTGAAGCAGATACGTACAAGATCCAGCCCTTTGGGCTCCACTCAGCCCCACAACCACCTACCTTGGGGTAGCACTGGCACATGCTCCAGATTATACCCCTGGACACCATGATGCTGCCGCAGAAGGTTTCATTGAACTGGGGCCCATCATGGCTCAGGAGGAATGTACTGAGAGCCAGGAGAAGACGCATACATTGAAGCAGAAGCAGAACGTCTTCTCATCTGCCAAGGTCTCCTCACCTGCCATGGCTGCCAGCCAGGCCTTGGCCTGTGCACCCCTGCCAGAAGGGGCCCGTGCCATCCAGCATAAACATCCAGACAGGATCACAGGAAGAGATGAAGCTCTTGGATCACTGCAAATCAAAGTTTAAAGTTAAAGGGAGGGCAAGACCCCATTCAGCTGCAGGCCCATTCCCTGGACCCAGCAGTTCAGCTTGGCTGAAGGCAGCATGCTTCGGTAGACCAGTGAACCCACTCCCCACCCTCTCTCCTTCCCTTGGGGCCCAGAAGGCCTGGAGTGCATGTGTGAATATGGGTGAGGGAGCATGCAAGGGAGGGACAAGGGGAGGTTACAGGGGCTGGGCCCTAGAAAAGCCTGTGACAAAACCTTCTTTGCCTACTTTGGGGCTGAACTGAGTAAGCAGCTGATCCCACACCTTCTAGCCCCTGGAAGCAGGGTAAAATTCTGCAGCCAAAATATGTTAAAATGCTGCCAGAGGATTTCAGGATCCCACTGCCAGGCATTTCAGGATCCTAGATTTTAGACCCTTCAAGGATCCTGGTCATTTTAGACCCTTCAATGGTCCTGGTCATTACCTCTTTCCTCCTGCCCAGCATGTGCTCACACCAGCCCCTCTGCCTCATAGTCCTTCCCACAGGCCCTTTTTCTTACATTTTTTTAGAGAAGGTAAGCTCAGAGGGACTTTTAATCCATCCGGGATTCAGGCATGATGGCCCATATGTACTGCATGGTGATGATGCGCATGCCACCATTCTAAGCATGTTACAGTGATTAACTCACTTAAGGGACCCCATGAGGCAGGTATTGCTATACCCACTGTGCAGAGGACTCTGAGCACAGACAAGTAACTTGCCCAAGGTCGCACAGCTAGAAATTGTAGAGAAGCTGGAATGTGAACCCAGAAGCTGTGCCCCTGGCCACAGGGCAATCCTGCTTAAAGGCAGCACGAGGTTATGGGTGAGAATGCTGATGGCAAGGCAGGCTGCCTTGGTTTAGATCCTGGCTCCTGTACTGCAGGGCAGCATGGTCTTGATCACATTACCTGGCAGTGTCTGTTTCCTCCTCTGTAAAATGGGGATAATAATGGTACCTCCCAGCATTGGCACTATCTTCAGGCCTAGGTGTCCTGGATCCTTCTGCCCCCTTTACACTCTGTGCAGCATCCAGACCTGCTTGTAATGAGCTCCTCTACTCCCCCACCAAAGCTCTGGTGAATTAATGTCCCATGAGGTATAAGTGACTGACAGTAAC
The DNA here is from genome assembly GCF_028858775.2 of Pan troglodytes. Lineage (NCBI taxonomy): Eukaryota > Metazoa > Chordata > Mammalia > Primates > Hominidae > Pan > Pan troglodytes. The sequence continues at coordinate 40,826,452 of NC_072417.2, forward strand.
TTCCTCAATCTCCTTGCAGCCTAATCTGAGATGCCTTCTAAAGAATAGCATTCTAATGTGAAATTTTTGTCCTGTGAAAGGCTAATGGGAGAAATCAGATTCCTTTGCAAGGTTACAGATAAAACAGGACAATGAGTATCTCTAAGAGAGAATGTTCACTTTGAGTGTCGATGGGGTTAGGTGGCCAATACAGGATGAAAGGCTTTCATTTGGCTCCCTGACTTGCTGGGTTTGGGGATTTCCCTGGTCCTGATCACTACCACTTTCCTCCTGCCCAGCATGTGCTCACACCAGCCCCTCTGCCTCATAGTCCTTCTTCTTACATTTTTTTTAGACAAGGTAAGCTCAGAGGGACTTTTAATATGCCAATCAATGTTAATAAAACACAAGTCAAAGACAAGTGCAAACATGTTTTCAACCAACATTAATGAGGAAACAAGACACAAATTCTTTTTCTTTTTATATTTTATTTTATTTTATTTTTGAGATGGAATCTCGCTCTGTCGCCCAAGCTGGAGTGCAGTGGCATGATCTCCACTCACCACGAGCTCCACCTCCTGGGTTCACGCCATTCTCCTGCCTCAGACTGCTGAGTAGCTGGGACTACAGGCACCTGCAACCACCCCCGGCTAATTTTTTGTATTATAGTAGAGATGGGGTTTCACCGTGTTAGCCAGGATGGTCTCGATCTCCTGATCTCATGATATGCCCCCCTCAGCCTCCCAAAGTGCTGGGATTACAGGTTGAGCCACTGAGCCTGGCCCTGTTTGTTCTTCTACATTAAATTTACAATGTATTTGCCACGTTTTAAAAATAAATTTAATTGGAATTTTATTGAAATTGTATGAGACATGATTTAGTCTAAGATGAACACACATTATTATTACTGTTTCCATCCAGCTATGGCACATTTCTTTGTTTTCTCTAGTTGTCTTTTATATCACTCAATAAAATTTGTGGCTCTGGTACATTTCCTAATAATCATACATTATATTTCATTATTTCTAATTATTACAATGGATTGCATGTACATTTGCTATGTACCAGATGTTATGCAATATATTCATTATCTCAATTCTTAAAACAATCATGTGATTTAGTTGGTGTTATTACTAGATTATTAACATTGTACAAGTAAAGAAAATAAAGACAAAAGAAAAGAGACTCAGCAAAATCAAACCAATAAAGACTTAATTAGAATTGTTGGGCATATAATAAAATTTTAATACAACTCAATGAAAGCAAAAAAAAAAATTTAAAAAATGACCAGGCAGATTTGAGAAGGATCCAAACAGAAATTCCAGAAATAAAAACATAATTGTTGAAATTGAAGACAGATTTGACAGCAGATTACATATAATTGAAAAGGAAAATATAAACTGGAAGACAGGCTGAAGAAATTGCTCAGAATGAAGCCCAAAGAAGTAAAAAATAAGAAAGAAACAAGAGACATGGAAGACAAGAGTGATAAGATGTTACAACTAACAGGATTTCATAAGTAGAACAATAAACTGTTAGAAAGGTTTTGTAAAAAAGATAATGGCTTGGAATTTTCCCAAAGTGATGAAAAATTCCACCCTTCATATTCAGGAAGCTCAAGTTGGACAGATTTAAAAGGAAAAAAAATACCTAAATGTATCATCATAAAAATAATGGAACCCTGAAGAAAAGAATATATTGAAAACAACCAGAGAAAAAATTCACATTATCCATGAAAGAATATGGATTTAGACCAAGAGCTAATGTCTTAAAAATGGAAGCAAGAAGACAATGTACTAAGAAAAAATAATCACATATGAAATTAATATATCTTGTAATAAACAGGCCAAATATAAGACAATATTTAAGTCATAAAAACCAAACAAATACTAAATTTGCTAACTAAGAGACCTTCACTAAAGGAAATTCTAAGAGATGTTTTTCAGTAGAAGGGTGTTCCCCTAGATGGAAGACTTGAGTTGCGAGAAGAAATGGTGAGTACGTAAGAGGACAAATAATGTGAGTAAATATAAATGAACACTGACTATACAACATGTAGTTTCCAGTGGATTAAGAATAAGATGAGAAGCAAAACCATAAAACTTCTAAAGATAATATAGTAAAACTACCTTAATAGCCCCAGTGGGTTTTCATATAAAGCCTAAACAAATTCTGTTCACCAAAAAAAACGCTATCAGGATCAAAGACCCAAATATAAGGGGTAAAACTATAAAATTTGTAGAAGAAAACATAGGTATAAATCTGTGACCGTGAATTAGGCAACGGATCTTAGATACAACACTAAATGCAAGAGTGACAAAAGGAAAAAACAAACTGGACTTTAACAAAATTCAAAACTTTTGTACTTCAGAGGATACCATCAGGAAAGTGAAAGGAACCCACAGAATGAGAGAAAATATCTATTAAGTCATACATCTGATGAGGAACTAATGTCCAGAATATATAAAGAATTCTTAGAATAATAAAAAGACAACCCAATTAAATAAGCAAACAATCTAAAGGAACATTTCTCTAAAAAGATATACAAATGGCCAATCAGCACATGAAAAGATGCTCAACATCATTAGTCATTAAGGATATGCAAATGAAAACTAGATACCACTTCACATCTACAAGGATGGCTATATTTTTTTTAAAAAGGAAAATAACAGATGTTGGCAAGGAGGTAGGAAAAAATGGAACCTCCATACACTGCTGGTAATAATATAAAATGGTACAGAGACTTTGGAAAACAGTTTTGGAGTTTTTCAAAAGTTTAAACATAGATGTACCATATGCCCACTACCAGATATATAAAGAAAATTGTAAAAATACGTCCACACAAAAACGAGTACATGAATCTCATCACAGTACATTATTAATCATAGTCAAAAAATGAACACAACTCAAATATCCATCAACTAATGAATGGATAAACAAAACATAGTATACTCATGCAATGGGATTCAGGCATATAAAGCAATGAAGTGCTGACACAAGATACAACATGGATGAATCAGGACAACACGGTAAATAAATGAAGCCAAATACAAAAGGTCACATATGATTCTGTTTTTTTTTTTTGATATTTGGCATATGCTAGTCCATAGAGACAGAGAATAGACTAATGGTTGCCAGGGGCTGGGAAAAGGGGGAAATGGGGAGTAACTGCTAGTAATATATTAAAATACTAAATCTAACAAATATGTAGGTAGACTGATGGAGAAAAATACAGAAAATACACAAAAAACCAATTATCTGGAATGCGAAGGTTACAAAACGTCAGCAGTTATAGATTTTTAAATAAGCAATGAGTTTGAGTTCAACCATGATGCGGTATATTGAAAAGAATCAGAAAAAAAGAAAAAGAAAACTTATAAAGCTATGTACAAAACGTTAAGCACTATTAAAGTCTTCCAATTCTACCAGTTATGGAGTTATTGTTCTTGGACTAACTCTCCTGAAAAGAAAAAAACAAAACGAAACACAACAAAACCTAAAAACCTGGATAAAATGGACTACCGTGGGCACCGGCAATGCAACCAAGCAGGAAGGACATGGGTGCTACATTCTCTTTGTCAGAACACAAAGCATTCATACACTCCTGTGCCGGGAGAGCTGGACCAGGAGCGCCCCTCGGCGCTGCCCTTGCCAGGACGCCAGTGGAGCTGGCGGCCAAGTCTGCCGCTCCCGCCCTCAGTGCCGCGGCGGCGGGGGTAAAAATCCTCGGCAGCGGGGATAAAAAGCTGCGGCGGCAAAAAGCGGCGGCGGGGGGGAAAAAGGCGCGGCGGCGGGGGCAAAAAGGAGCGGCGGCGGGGAAAGAGGCGCGGCAGCGCTGGCAAAAAGCCGCGGGAGCGGGGGCAAAAAACCACAAAAAGCCGCAGCGGCGGGGGGAAAAACCGCGGAATCAGGGGCAAAAGCCACGGCGGCGGGGGCAAAACCCCGCGGCGGCGGGGGCGAAAAGCTGCAAAAAGCAGCGGCGGGGGCAAAAAGCCTCGGCGGCGGGGGCAGAAAACCGCGGCGGCGGGGAGCAAAAAGCCGCGGCGGCGGGGACAAAAAGCCTCGGCGGCAGAGGCAGAAAACCGCGACGGCGTGGGCAGAAAGCCGCGGCGGCGGGCAGCAAAAACCGCGGCGGCGGGGCGTAAAAAGCCGCGGCGGCCGCGGGGGTAAAAAGCCAAGGGGGCGAAAAGCCGCAAAAAGCAGCGGCGGCGGGGGCAAAAAGCCGCAGTGGCAAAAAGCCTCGGCGGCGGGGCGCAAAAAGCCGCGGCGACGAGGACAAAAAGAGGCGGCAGCGGGAAGCAAAAAGCCGCGTTGGCAAAACTCGCGGCAGCGGGAAGCAAAAAGCCGCGTTGGCAAAACCCGCGGCAGCGGGAAGCAAAAAGCCGCGTTGGCAAAACTCGCGGCAGCGGGAAGCAAAAAGCCGCGTTGGCAAAACCCGCGGCAGCGGGAAGCAAAAAGCCGCGTTGGCAAAACCCGCGGCAGCAGGCGCAAAAAACACCGGCGGCCAAAACCCGCGGCAGGGGGAGCAAAAAGCCGCCGCGGCGGGGGCAAAAAGCCGCAAAAGCAGCGGCGGCGGGGACAAAAAGCCGTGACGGGGGAAAAAGCCGCGTAGGCAAAAGCCGTGGCGGCGGGGGCAAAAAGCTGCGGCGGCGGGGACAAAATGCCGCGCTGGCGGGAGCAAAAAGCCGCGGCGGTGGGCGCAAAAAGCCCTGGCGGTGGGGGGTCAAAAGCCGCGTCAGCAAAACCCATGGCGGCGGGGGCAAAAAGCTGCAAAAAGCCGCGACGGCGGGGGAAAAACGGCGACAAAAGGCCGCGGCGGCCGGGGGGCCAAAAAGCCGCGGCGGCAGCGGCAAAAAGCCACGGCGGCCAAAACCCGCGGTGGGGGCGGGGGGGGGCAAAAAGTCGCGGCGGCGGGGTCAAAAAGCCACGGCGGCCAAAACCTAAGGTGGGAGGAGCAAAAACCCGCGGCGACGGGGGCAAATAGCCGCGGCGGCCGGAACAAAAAGGGGCGGCGGCGGCGGCGGCGGCGGGGGAAAAAATCCCCGGCGGCGGGGGTAAAAAGCCATAAAAAGCAGCGGCGGCGGGGGCAAAAATCTTTGGCGGCAGGGGCAGAAAACCGCGACGGCGGGAGCAAAAAGCCGCGGCGGCGGGGACAAAAAGCGGCGGCGGGCAGCCAAAAGCTGCGGTGGTGGGGGTGAAAAGCCGCAAAAAGCAGCGGCGGCGGCGGGGGAAAAAGCCGCGACGGCAAAAAGCCTCGGCAGCGGGGGCAAAAAGCCGCGGCGGCGGGGCGCAAAAAGCCGCGGCGGCGGGGACAAAAAGGGGCTGCGGGAAGCAAAAAGCCGCGGAGATGGGCGTAAAAAGCCGCGTTGGCGAAACCGGAGGCGACGGGCGCAAAAAGCACCGGCGGCCAAACCCCGCGGCGGGGGGAGCAAAAAGCCGCGGCGGCGGGGGCCAAAAGCCGTAAAAAGCCGCGGCGGCGGGGGCCAAAAGCTGCAAAAAGCCGCGGCGGAAAAAGTCGCAGCGGCGGGGGCAAAAAGCCACGGCGGCGGGGACAAAAAGCTGCAAAAATCTGCGGCGGCGAGGTAAAAAAACTGTGGCTTTGGCGGCAAAAACCCGTAGTGGCAAAAAGCTGCGGAGCCGGGGGCTGAAAGCTGCGGGGGCAAAAAGCAGGGGCGGCAAAAAGCCTCGGCAGCGGGGACCAAAAGCCGCGGCGGCGGGTTAAAAAGCCACAGCGGCAAAAATCTGTGGCGACGGGGGCAGAAAGCCGCGGCCGCAGGGGAAAAAGCCACGGCAGCGGGGGCAAAAAGCAGGGGCGGCAAACAGCTGAGGCGGCAAAAACCCGCGGTGGCGGGGGCAAAAAGCCGCGTCGGCGGGAGCAAATCGCGGCAGCGGGAAAAAGCCGTGGCGGCGGGGGAAAAACCAGGGGCGGCGGGGGCAAAAAGCCGCGGCGGCAAAAAGCTGCGGCGGCGGGGGCAAAAAGCCATAAAAAGCCGCGGCGGCGGGGGCAACAAGCCGTGGCAGTGGGGGCAAACAGCCGCGGCGGCAAAAACCCGCGTCGGTGGGGACAAGCAGCCGCGGTGGCAAAAACCCGCGGCGGCGGGGGCAGAAAGCCGCGGCGGGGGTGACAAAAAGCCGCAGTGGCGACGGGGGCAAAAAGGCGTGGCGGCAAAAAGCTGCGGGGACGGGGGCAAAAAGCCGTAAAAAGCCGTGGCGTCGGGGGCAAAAAGCCGCGGCAGCGGGAGCAAAAAGCCGCGGCGGCGGCGGAAAAAGCCTGGGCGACGGGGGCAACAAGCCGCGGCAGCGGGGGCAAACATCCGCAGCGGCAAAAACCCGCGGCGGCGGAGGCAGAAAGCAGCGGTAGCGGGGGCAAAAAGCCACAAAAACGCGCTGCGGCTGGGACAAAATAGTGGAAATGGGGTAGAATGCCAGCACAGCTTGGCATTCCTGGAGTGTGATGTGGAAGGAAAAGTGCAGCGGAAGACAAAGAGGTAAGTAGGCTTGACTCAGTGCAGCTAAGAACCCAGATGTTATCTTGATGTTAGTCTATCAGCTAATTTTTTGTATTTTAGTAGAGAACGGGTTTTACCACGTTGGCCAGGATGGTCTCGATCTCCTGACATCATGATCCAAGCACCTCACCCTCCAAAAGTGATGGGATTAGAGGCATGAGCCACAAAGTGCTCAAAAAATCTATTAATTAAAAAATGTGTATGTAGCCGTCTTTAATCTACCATGTCCATTAGCAGATAAATACTATAAGCAAAATAACAACAATGAAAGAAACATAGACTTAGAGTAGATACTCTGATTTATTTAATAAAAATTTGAAAATAGACCAAATTACTGTATAAAAAAAATCTGTTACTATTGAGGATGAGGGTTAGTGTTTGGAAAGGGGCAGGAGAAGTATCTCTATTTTTAGTAATGTTCTATTTTCATACATGGTTCTAAGCAAATACATGTGTTTCATTAATCAAGCTATCCATATTTAATCATTGTACTTTTCTGCATGTATGATATATGTCAATAAATGTCTTAAATTATATACAGCAAAAATAGACAAAAACGCAAGAAGACATACACAAATGTTAAACCTAGAGAGAAATTTGAATATAAGTAAGTCTCTGAATGACTGGTAGAACAAACGGAAAAATAAGATGGAGAGGTTTGGAACAGTATGATTAGCAAAATTGACATATCTGTCTTTTAATACAGGCAGAAACATAGTTAGATAAAAAAAGGACTTGTCTCGGAGCATGATTTCTGAAAATAGTGGAATCGAGTTTGAATCTAGTAAGTACATATAAATAAATGTCTTAAAACTCCTCTTATGTTAGCTAATTAAGAAATATTATTGTAATAGACATTAGAAAATATTTTAATAAATTGAGTGCATTTCACACGCTAAGGAAATGATCTTACTTGCATTTGATAGTTCAATTAGATACATATATACCTATAGGTAGTTTAAAATATTTCTAATAACCTTATATACTTTTAGAAAGCATTGATATCTGTTTGCACTATCTGGTCTATAGAGTACACATACCAAACATGATTATAGCTCTTCTGCTATAAACTTCAAATGTCTAATTAAACCAAAAATCTAGAATGAGAAGAGTTCTTTGCAATTTTTTTTTTTTACCAAATAGAATATAGGAAAGATAGCTGCAAATATACCTGACACACTTATCTGTGAGTATGGTGGTAGCCTTTTTATTTTATTTTATTTTGAGAGAGGGTCTCACTTTGTCACCCAAGATGGAGTGCAGTCATGTGATCAGACCTCACTGAAGCCTTCACATACTGTGCTCAAGCGATTCTTCCACCTCAGTCTCCTGAGTAGCAGGGACTGTAAGTGCATGTCACCATGCTAGCTAATTTTTGTAAAGATGGGGTTTCACCATGTTGCCCTGGCTGATCTCCATCTCCTGGACTCAAGAGATCTGGCCACCTTGGCCTCCCAAAGTGCTGGGATTATAGTTTTGCGGCACCGCGATCAGCCCAGCCTTAAAAAAGGCAGACTAGCAATCTTTATCTATGAAAATCTATATCTATCTATAAAATAAACATATGTGTTCCTTATATAAAAATATATGTTATTAATATTATATAAAATTTTTTTTCAAGGTAGAAATATATAAAGAGGGTGCATGTAGTGCCTGGGGCATTGTGTAGTGAAGCTCAAGACCTCTGAAGAAATGCCCCTTGCCTCTTTTGTCTGGGCTAGAATCCGAGAAGGGAAAGCAGCAGATGCACTGGTTCCCAGGTTCTTGGCATCCTACAGAGAGAAACATGTTTGAGCTAGGGTAGTGTTTACCACCTTTGTTCTTACTCTTCTGTTGTATGTAGTAAGCAGAGACTAGCTTCATGAGAACAGACTGTGACTGTCAAGGCTGTCTGTTATTTTGTGCAGCATTAATTGAGAAATTCTAGCACCTGAAGACCTCTAGGCCATTTGAGGGTAGGTGCAGGGGAGGAAAGGGAAGTTTGCATCCCTTCTGCTGTGGAGAGAACCCGTGGGAAGCACAGACATTGTCCTAACTGAAGGCAGACCCCCTTGCTAACCAGCTTCTCATCAGCCAACCTGGATGAGTTTCCATGTCTATTTACTAGATAATCCTTATTGCTTTTCTTCATATGGGCAAAGTATGGTTTACAGGGACTATTGTTCCTTTGAACACCCATCGTGGAAACCCCTTCCTGTTGTGGGAAAACAGGCTTCCATATGTGTCTTATTGGGAAACACATAGGCAATTTCTATGTTTTTACTGCATCTATTTCATGGATATGGGAACTGAATAGTGCCAATCAAAGTCTCACCTGCTGTTGGAAATTGATCTGAGAGCGCGGAAGGACAGAATTCTTTCTTTGTTCCTGGGCAGTGGTGGTTGAGGGATCATTTTGTGGCAGCCACAGTGGCAATGATGGAGGCAGAATGGAGAGCTCAGTACCAAGACAAGGAGAGACTTGGCCTCACAATGGCAGCATTGCAGGGGTGCGCTCTACAGAGCATTTGCTCACATGGTTTTGGGCATTGTCTCTAACTACATTGCTTCCCCAATAGGTTGACCCATTCTAACTAACTCCTTTTCTCTTTAAAAAAGCAAACTTCATTTGTATGACTTGCAATTGTAAACGACACCAATTGGCCAGTTATCATTCAAATTCTCTGTTACTTAATTCTGCCTTTTCCTGACGTATGCAACTTTCGCCTAAAAAATTGGACACTTTGTTGCTTACTCATTGTCTTTACACATTTTTAAATGTTGCTTTGTGCCCCCAATCCCTAACTACATTTTCAATGTTTTGCAAGTGGAGTCCATGTGTTCTTGATTTACATGAAGCTCAAAATAATGGTTATAGTAACTAGTACTTCATAATTAAGCAAAAAGCTCTTATTGAAAAATGACAGAACTATACATAGGGATGACAACATGGAGAGATATTTCGTGAGATCACAAAGTTATGGTATGGCAGAAGTAGAACGCTGAGTAGAGACTCTGTGTTCCCAATCATGATTTCTACCACCAGCTTTCTATTTTGATGTTAATAATGTTCTTATGTGGGAAAACCTACATATCTGTCAATGTTTAGTTCATTGACAAAGAAATAGAGCTTCAAGAACACTCTAATCTTTAAAAAATAAAATATCTATAATTGGCCATACGAAAAAATTGGTACTTGACATATACTGAGATCGTTTTATTTTGTGCTAGACAAATGAATTCATAGAACAGAATGTGCTTTAAATATTATGAATAGTGCTTGCATGTGTGTGTGTCTATAGATGCATATTAGGCCGCTGAAAAGTTTTATTATTCTTTCCAGGAGAGAGACTGCCAACTTTTGAACCTAACTGGAACAAGTATATCGATTCTTCATATTTTTATTAAGGCAAAGAGAGTCTAGTTAAAAATAGTTCAACTTGTCGTGGAAATGCTATAAATTGCTGTGAAGTGAGTTGCTGGCTATGGCTTGTCAAAGCAAATATATTGTACAAATCTTAGGGGAGAATTAGTGCTTGTGCATTAAAATCAAATCATCTTGCAGCACACCGAGGAAAAGGTTAGACTTTTAAAATAATTTCAAAGTCTTGAAAAGAACAATTATGCTCAAAAAAGAGCCTAGCAACCCTCAATGACCAATGCCCCTTTTATATAGTTTGGTATCTGAATTAGAAACCCAGAAACTACAAATTCCTCTGGGTGTGGGTGCTGCATTTTGAGGATTTTATAACACTGCCATCACCAAGTTCTCTTTTGATATTCACTATAAGGAGATAATTTACGGGCAATCAGAGAGCATAAACCAAAGTAGACATCTATCTAGATAGCTAGATACATCTCCATATCACTGACAGGATACATTCTGGCCGAGTGTGAGTACAACCTATGGATGTGGTTGGAGAGAACAAGTGTTCCACCTGAATGGCAGATCAGGATTATTCCTTCTCATCTGCTGCAACGGCTCAATGTGTTAAGGAGAGGAGCGAGACAGCAAGAACCGCATTCATTCAGTCATACAGACCAAAAGGAGGAATATCGCCCAGCCCTCTAAACTGACCCAGAACCCAGCTCATGTCTCAACTGCTACCTCTCCTACTTAGAAAGAAGTAACTCCATCAAAGCAGGGTTCTGGACAAATATATTTTTATTGATCATATACAAATAGATGAAGATGGACTTGGATGTTAAGAAAAATAATACTATACAAAATCGAGAGTAGACAGTCGACCCTAGACTTAAATTAAGAGTGTGTACATTAGATAATTTAATCCAATGTATCAGGTAAAAACTTGAACAAACCTTTAGGCCTCTTCCTTAAAATTCAGGGAAGCATGTTCTCCAAAAAACAGAATCAAAATATAAATAAAAAACTGGCTTAAGATGAAAGGAAACCTTACAAATGAAAAGAAGCCAGATTAGAGGCACTTAACTGAGAATGAAAAGAAACTGAGTGGACAAAATAATTATGAGAAGACGAACCTTCAAATCAGAAAGAGGGAAAAAAGCTTATTTGATACTATGGGAACTCAAAACAGAGTGAACACAAATGTGAAAATTCCAAGAGTAAAGAAAAGTAGCATAGCTAAATTAAGAGCATGAGAAAATGTATACAATTTTGAGTAATAAGAACAGAAATCAAAAGTAAGTATTGTATGTTATATTTTAGTAGAGCAACACTGAAGAAAAATGAAAACAAGAAATAAAATTAAATATGAACATATGGAGAACAGAATAATATTTTAAAAATTTTTAGTTTCTAAGCTTATCTGAAATTTTAATTTTGTTTTCTTATGTAATACCAGAGTTATTAGGTATTACACTATTTTCAGTGATATTTTAAGTAGTTGTCCTAGAAAATTTTATTTCTAGAAAATTTTATGTCCTACAAAAATTTTATTTTTTAAAAATGCATATTTAAAAATACATTAAATGTGTATATACATCAATCATATGTATCCATTTCTGTTTTTCTTGAATTGCAAATGAAATTTGTATTTTTGTGTTCCTGGAATAAAATAAACTTGAATGGATTGTAATATATTATTCATGCTGTAATTCAATATATTTGAATAGTTTTAAAATGTTACATTTATAGTTAACAGATACTGACATATCAATTTTCTGTCATATAATGATGCTGTGAGACAATCTAAGAAGAATTAAAATTTAAATTCATGTATTCCTACTTTTTCCTCGGTTCTCTAACTGTAATATATTTTAATTACAGATGGAGGAACAGATAGATGTTAGATAAATAGATATATAATAGATAGATCATCCAAAATTCTTATTCTTATGGTTTTATGCAGTCGGTATTTACCTCTATTTTTCTACATGTTTATCCTTCCAATTTAATTCATTACTTCCTGCACCTTTGATGTCATGTATATAAACAGGAAATAACACATGGTGGCTGGGATGTAGAGAGAGCCACAGGACTTGTGAATAAATTCCACAGGCAAGGATGTGGCGATTCCTTTTGCAATATTGGAGGGAATGCCAAACTCTATGTTTGCTGTGGAAAAGAGTATGGTAGTTCCTCAAAACATCAAAATGGTACTGCCTTATGATTCGGCAGCCCCACATCTCAAGATAGCAAAAGAATTGAAAGCAGAGTCTTGAAAAATATTTGCACATCCATGTTTGCCGCAGCATTATTTGCAATAGCTAAAACGAAGAAGCAATTGAAGTGTCCAACAACAGATGAATGGATAAGCAAAACATGATATATACATACAATGGAATATTATTCAGCCTTAAACATGAGGGGACAAATACAGTATAATTCCATTTGTATAAGAGACTTAAAGTGGACAGAATCATATAGATAGTACAATGATGATTGCCAGAAGCTGGGGGGAGGAAGACATGGGGAAGTACTGTTTAATGGGTATAGAGTTTCAGTTTCACAAGATGAAACGAGTTATGGAGATGGATGGTAGGGATGGCTGCACAATGTTATGACTCTATTTAGTACCACTGAACTGTACACTTAAAATGGTTAACAGAGTACATTTTATGTTATGTGTATTTTACCACAATAAAAAAAATACCTTAGGAACATTTTCCTGAAAGAGTCCACATAAAATTCGTTTTAATGCATGTGTTTATGCATAGCTTTATATTTTTCTCTTTTCTATTTATATCTCAAATGAGAATATAATGCTAATCAAGCATAGTGGCTGTGTTTCTTGCTTCCTCTAGTCTGCAGGTAGCATACAAATGTAACAAACTACTCATTAATGTCACATCTATTTATTTTCTGCCTTATACCAAGCTTGTGGGATTCTCTTAAATACAACATTTTTATACTTACACCTATGCAATACCAATTAGCATCGCCTGCCTAAATCAGGGGAAATTGAGTCTCTGTAAGGTGCAGTAACTTACTAAGAAACAAAACTCAGCATTAAAGTCTGTATACTTCAATATCCTGCCCTCTTCTCATTTGTCTTTACTGCCTTTTATGTATGTGTTAGATGTTCAATAAATTCTGTTTTTTAAACTGAATTTAAGCCGTGGAGCAGTGTTTTGTTGAACAATAAATATGGTATTGGACACTCTTCCTCCCTTTCATTTATGATGCAGTTCATGAAAAAGAGAAATTCTTTCATTGTGCTAGAAGCTTAAAATAATGAAAATGCCACTTTCTACATTAAACAGAAACTGAAGAGAATCAAGGTGAATTGGATGAGACATAGAAAACAAGTGGGAAATAAATCTAGTATAATTTCCCTTTTGTGTACCTTTGTTATTTAGCATTTGAGAAAATGTTTCTCCCAAATATCTTCACATCTTAATTCATGTCTATAAAGTAGACATTTATGTCTCACCTTGTCAAGAAGTGCAAACTCTAATATAAACATTTCCCAAAAATGTTTCCTGCTAAAAAATAAGCTCAGTCTGGCTAGAAATTAAGCTCACTTCATAAAAATTAGTTGGTAGCTAATCTTTGCATGCTGTTCTCTGAACTTGAGTGAAAGCTGTCCATCAGGCATACAGGGAATGACGGAAAAGGTGACAACAGAAGATGAATGCTATGTCACTAACCTTCAAAGATGACCTTCCTTTTCTTTCAAATTCTTGATATCTTAAGACTTCATTAATTCATCTTTCTTTGCCCTTGGTTCAACATTGTGCTATACCAAAACTCATGTAAAACAATGATCTATTGTAATAAAAATGGCATTTTTCTTTCATGTAGATGCAAGCTATCTGGCATTTTTACAATCAACATACTTCCGTTGTCAATTTTTCATTCTGTATTGGAAGTAATTGATAGGTCTTTCTGAAGGGATGAAGGTGTTTCTGTGTTCATTGTGATCCAAACTTTTTTAGACCTAGTGGTGTTTGTAAAACAATTTGTGCCAGCTGACCAAGGTTCACTGTGGCAGAAAGCAGCAAACTTGCATAAGATGTCGCTGCCTCATCAGTTGGCTTTGAAAACTAGGGGCTTATTCTGTAGTCCTATGAATGAAAGACATTGATAGATGTAGTATAAGATTACAATCATATTTTCCTTTTGACAGTCACATTATAAAGAATGATGTTTGCAATAATCTCAATTAGCTGATTACAATTAAAATTAATAGTTTATTATTGCTGATAAACAATCATGACTCTCCTGTTCTCAAATGTGCAAGTAATTCTTGTAATTTTAATACAAATTTGCATATTATTACTAATTGATTTAATCTCATTGGATTTGGTTCATGGATCCAATTTATTAAAATATTGTTAATGGGGTAATGATTTGTCTCCCCATTTCATTTACACTAAAAGACACAATTCGTACAATGGTCTGCAAGCCCATCATGATCTGCCGCATGTTAACCGCCAAAATTCTTTTATGTCTTCACCCTTGATCTTACCAGTGGTCCTGACCACCTCACTGTCCTCTGGACATGCAAACATGCTGCTGTCTTATGACCAAGACTCTAGTTAATTTCTTGGCTTGGAAAGATAACCCTCCATATATCCATTGATCAGCTCATTCAACTTCCTCAAGTCTTTACTGAAACCTCATATTTTCGATGAGACCGATTCAGTATTTCAAACTGCCTCCCAGCTGCAACAGTCCAAAACCCCTTAGTCTTCTGTGTATTTTTGAAAGGATTTATTGAGATATAATTTACATACTGTAGAGTGCACATATTAATGTCTACAAGTCAATGGCTTTTAGTATATACACAGATAAGTGGAGCCATCATCACAATGAATATTAGAGCATTTTCATCACTTCAAAAAGAAACCCCACCTTCTCTAGCTGTTAACCTCCTATGCACCCATCCCCTACTCAATCCTAAGCAACCACAAATCTGTTTTCTGTCTCTGTAGATTTTCCTATTCTATTTTCACCTAAATAGAATCATACAATAGGTGGCCTTTTGTGCCTGGCTTCTTTCAGTTGGCATAATGCTATCAAGGTTCATATGCGTATTGGTACTTTATTTCTTTTTATAACTGTATAACATTCAATTTCATGGATATAACATTTTGTTTATCCAATAATATTTTTATTGACATTTGAGTTGTGTTCAGCCTTTGGCTATTTTAAATACTGCTGTTAAAATACTTGTGTACAATTTGTGTTTGAACATCTCTTTCCAATACTCTGGGGGTATACCTGGGAATACATTTCTGGGTCATATGACAATTCTATGTTTAATATATTTAGAAGCCATCAACTTATTTTCCAAAGTGGCCAGTTCTAGCCATAGAGTATCTAACAGTGGTTTTGATTTGTAGTTGCCTGATGAGTAATGCTGTTGAGTATCTTTTTATGGGATTATTGACCGTTCGTGCATCTTCTTGGGATACACATCTATTCCTATCATTTATCAGTTTTGAGTTGGGATTTTTGTTAATGAGTTAAAACAATTTTTCTATATTCAAGATACATATATATGCAGATATATAGATGTGTGTTTTTCAAATATTTTCTCACAATTTTTGAGCTGCCTTTTGACTTGCTTGGTTGTCCTTTGAAACACCAATGTCTTTAATTTTTAAGAAATTTTAAATATCTAATTTTTATTTTGTTGCTCGTGTTTTTGGTGTTACAGTTATTTCTTTGCTAGATCCAAAATCCTGAAGATTTTCCCATATGCTTTATTCTAGCTCTTGCATGTATGTCTTTAATTCGTTTGAGTTAATATTTTTGTATGCTTTGGGGTAAGGGTTCCAATTTACTATTTTACAAGTGGCGATCCACGTGTACGTTGTTGACCCAGTTTGTTCAAAGACTGTCTCTTCCTCATTGAATTGCACATGGCACCACTGTAAGAATCCATTGACTATAGATACATAGTTTTATATATGGACTCTCAATTCTCTTCCATCAATCTATATATGTTTCCTTCATCAGTATTGTGTTGTCTTGATTACTGATGCTTTGCCGTAAGGTTTGGAGCACGGGGGTGTGAATTATCCTAATATGTTTTCTTTTATCAAGACTATTTTGGCTATTTTGAGTCCCTTACAGTCCCATGTGTATTTTAGAATCAGCTTGTCAGTTTCTAGACAGAAGTCTGTTGGGATACTTGCAGGGATTACGTCAAATCTGTAGTTCAAATTGTAAAGTACTACAATATTAAATCTTCCAATTCATGGGTGTAAGATGTTTGCTAATTATTTAGATATTTTTAAAAAATAATTTTTAATTTTCAGAGTAAAATCTTGTATCACATTTTCCAAATTAATTATTATTTCTTTTTTTGATGCTATTGTAAATTGAAGTGTTTTCTTAATTTCATTTTGGGGTTTTCATTGTAGATGTGTGCAATTGATTTTTGTACATTTATCTTGTATGCTGTAATATTGCTGAAATAATTTACTAGTTCTATCGTTCAATGGATTCTTTAAAATTTTCTATATACAAGAATGTTATTTGCAAATAAACTTTTATTTCTTCCTGTTCAATATGGGTGACTCTTATTGTTTTAGTTGCCGATTTGCCCTGCATAAAATCTTTAGTACAGTGTTGACTAAAAGAGGTCAAAGTGTATATCCTATTCTTATCTCTGACCATAGCAGGAAAGCATCCTTTACCATTAAGTTGCATGCTTGCTGTTGGCTTTTCACAGGTGCCATGTATCTGGTGTAGAAAGTTCTCTATTCCTGGTTCATTGAGTTTTATTTTTATTTTTAATCATTAAAGCATTTGGATTTTGTTAAATGTCTTTTCTGAATCTATCGACATGATCATGCAATTCTCGTTTCTTATTCTATGGATAAGATGTATTACCTTAATGAATTTTGGGCTGTTAAACCAACCTGAGATTTCTAGTATAAATTTCACTTTGTCATAGTGTATAATTCTTTTATATGTTGCTAGATCTGATTTGTTAGTATTTTTTAAGGAATTTTGCATTTATACTTATAGTAGTTTTATTTTTCTATGCTATTTGGACTAATTTTTGTATCAAGGTAACACTGGCCCCACAAAATAAATTGGGGAGTGAATATTTCTCTTTTTAAAAAAAGTCAGTCAAGAATTAATATCAATTAGTCAATACTAACAAATATGATTAATATTATAAATTATTAATTTCTCTAATTTTTATTTTCTTCCTTCTGCTTGCTTTAGGTTAATTTGCTATTCTTTCCAGTGCCTTAATGTGGAAGGTCATCTTATCTCATCCTTTCCTTTGTCTTTTCATTTTCTAAATAGTGTCTTTTTAGCATCAGATGAGCTCCCCAGGTTGGTAGTACTCCATGTTTATTGCTGTACAACAATGACAGGTAATATGTCCTGAAAACAATGGAAACAACATTCAAAATCCTCCTAGATTCCACCTTATGTGATATGTCTCTTCCTTGGATTGGTCCTAATTTCTACCCTTTCTCTATTATAAACCATGAGTACAATGGTATTCAATGAGTTCTGTGAGTCTTTTTAGTAAATTCTTGAAACTGAGGGTGTTCTGGGGAAGCCCCTGAACTGGCAGTTGGTGACAAAAGTGCGAATCATCTTACATGGCCTCTTCCTTTGAACTTTGCAGCTGGACCCAAACTCTGCACAATTTGGGCCAGAAGTCTCGTGTTGACTTTGCAGCATATATTATCATGTAGTTTGTCTAACCCTCAATAAATTTGCTTTCATCAAATATTGTATTTGTTACCCAAAAATTACCATCATGTTTTTTCTCCAAATAACTAACATTGGGAGAAATAACCAGCTGAATCTGTAACTCAACAGAAACAAGTGATCCATATACCATATAAGTGGCCATTTCATTTTGCCTCCTTCCTCCAAATCTTAGCAACCTCAACCATTGCTATGAGCCACTGTAGGCCTACCGTCTACAAACAAACAAGTATCTTTTAAAAACACTTCATACTCCCATTTGATAAATTTCCCAGCAAAGAGATGCTTACTTTAACTCTATGCAAGTGGCTCATATTCGCAAAGTCTGGAGATATTATTCATGTAGTGTGAGAAAATCATCCCAGCGATGCCAGCACATTCTCCTTCCCATGATCTGCTTAGTTTGCAAACATATTCCGGCCGTAGGTGAGAGATTTGTACTTCGCAGTACAACAATTTTATGGAGGTCATTGAAACTTAGATTTATCATTTTAGCACAGTCACCCATCACTGAATGACAGGGATACGTTCTAACAGATGCATCCATAGGCAATTTCATCATTTTGCAAACGTCAGAGAGAATATTACAAACACCTAGTTTGTACAGCCTACAAGGTTTAGGTTATATGGTATAACCTCTCTCTCCTAGGCTACAAACCTGTGTACTACATTGCTATACTGAATACTGCAGGCAATAATAACACAGTGGTAAGAGTTTATGTATGTAAACATACTTAAACATAGAAAAGTATGTAAAAATATGTATTATAATCTCATGGGACCACTTTTGTATATGTAATCCATCTTTGACTGAAATATTATTATACATGACATGACTCTATGACAAAAATAATACATTTTAGAAAATGTACACATGTATCAAACATATTAGTATAAAAATAAAAATATTTATTCAGTGTAAGAATTTGTAATGATCACAGCTTATATTTAAGTACAGTTTCAAATGCCTAGTGCAATTACTATTTATTTCTTTGTGTATTTTAAACATGTATATAATAAATATTTTTCAGGTTCAACAATATATATCAATCCTACAGGCTCTTATAAATATTAGTTAAAATCAATTGGTAAATTCATGTATATATATGCATACCTGTATCAGTGAGCGTGTGTGCATGTATGTTTGTGTAAATGTAATTGTATGTGTGTGTAAATGTAATTGGATGCATCCTTATATTTACCCTTACCTACAATATTTCCAAGATTCATTTATGATCTTTAGATGATGGGCATTTAAAGATTTACCAAATACAACTGTATTAGTGGAAAATATCAAGATGTTACTAAATTCATCTTGTGCACATAATTGTTTTTATAAATTTATGTTTCTTGCAAAACTTGCAGTAATGCTCGTACACAAAATAATTTTCTAAATAAAAATAAAAACGTTTTCTCAGTCATTAATTCTTAAAATTATTTCTCCCCAATAATTAATGTGAATTAATTCTTAATTCTTAATTATAGAATAATGTTGCCCTTCAGAGTTCGGAAATTTTTACATGTTGTACACATTTCACTAACTAGAACAACTTCTGAAATATTGGCATTAATTAATGTCACTCAGCAGTTATTGATTTCAAAGGCATTAAATACCATTCATATTCTGAATCACAAGGGTACTTTGGCATCTTATTTAATCAAGCTCTTTGTATCATCATCTACAATTTAATTACTTAACAAACATTTCTCTGTGTTAGAAAGATTGAGCAGGTTATTGTGCTTTTTTTAAGATGCAACTTTTGCTTAATCTAGAGATAGGCAATGCTCCCTATAAGGGACAAGGAGAAAAATAAATGAGCAATAGAGATGTGACAGGCATGGAAAAAGACACTACATTTATCAAACAAATAGGGCCACGGATGACGATAATGGGGATCAAATCTTGAGATACTGACTCAGTTTATAACCGCACTGTATAGTAGAGCAAATCATTTGTTAATTTTTTTACAAATGGAATTTAATTTAATTAAGATGAATACAGTGTTTTAAACAAGGCAGGTCATCTTAAAATAAAATAGTGGAATAAAGTGATAAAACCAACATAAAAATCATAAACATTTTATAAAGAATTTTTGTCATGTAATTTAATATTTTTGTTCATTTAAAACCACCCAAATCAAAATAATTTTATCTTAATTAAAAAATAATCATCAGAAGTTTAACTAATTTTTACTTTATAATACTAGGTTTAAAAATTCTTAACTATATTTTTAATCACATATGCTTATACATAAAATAGACATAGGATATATATTTACATGTTCACAATATTATATTGTAATTGCTCCTATGGATGTGGTTTTTCAATAGAATTAATAAGTACTTTTAAAAAGTTTCAATTTCAATGATGTATATGATTGATTTTTCTTAGACAAAGCATACATATATGAAAATCTTCTAAAGGCATTACAGGAACACGAAAATGTAATTAAATACTCACTAATTTCTAATGTTTTATGTAAGCTGAACACATTTAACTGAAAATTGCTTTTATATAATACTCAAACGAGACTAAAAACATTTTAACCAGCGGAGTAAGTCTTCAAATTGATAATCTGAACTATATAAGAGGAGAAACTTCAGGCACTCCAATATTTGAAATGCTACAAAATATTTATATAAACTATTATTTCCCAATTTCTGTTTGTAGAGTGCTATACAGTAATCAATATAAATGACATCTCAAGTCTTTCTATATCTTTGACCACATTTATCTCCTAATTTTAATTATTAGTATGTTGGAGCAGTGCATACAACTAGATTCCGATCTTCCTTTTTAATGAGTAAAAATATGTCCTTTGAGACAGCATTAAAGAAAGAGCACCTTGTATAAATTCAATGCAAAGAGACAAGATATTCTTGATTCTGAAGTCTTGTTCTTTTATACAGCAATGTAATTAATAAGTAGAAAAGCAGGACATAGATGTGGAGCCTATTTTAATAAAAAAAAGTCTATAGATTTTGATGATAAAATTTAAAAATCTACTATATTTAGTTAGTTACAAAAAACCAGGTTGTGGGAACACATTTGGTCAATAAAACACCCCTACCAAGTGCTGACAAGAAAAAAAGTTATGTACAACCTTTCTTCTCTGCAGATGGCCTGAGATGGGTTAATTTGAAAGAATGCTTCCAAACCTGAGGTGACCCCTGAGAACAGCATAATCCACTGCTGTCTCCCATATTCAGTTTCTCAGTTTGTGCTCTTTTAATTTTGTGGGGGGGAAGCCAGCCCTTTAAACCAATCTTCAGCATGATGGCAGAGCCAAGGAGTGTGGACAGGTGGCACGGTGTCTGACTTTGTTCCAGCAGCCACTTGGGCTTTCTCTGGATCTTCTCTGCCCTAGGGATAGCACCACTATTGAAAACATATCTTTGTGACAATCTCTATGCCAGGAACTCCTGAAATCGCTCCAAATGTCCACTTGCAGATTCTACAAAAAGAGAGTTTCAAAACTGCTCAATCAAAAGAAAGTTTCAACTCTGTGAGATGAATGCACACATCACAAAGAATTTTCTCAGAATGCTTCTGTGTAATTGTTATCTGAAGACATTTGCTTTTCTACAGTAGGCCTGAAAGCGCTCCAAATATCCACTTGCAGATTCTGCAAAAAGAGAGATTCAAAACTACTCAATCAAAAGAAAGATGCAACTCTGAGAGTTGAATGCATACATCACAAAGAAGTTTCTCTGTATTATTCAGTGTAGTTTTTATTTGAAGATATTTCCTTTTCCACCATAGGCCACAAAAGGCCCCAAATATCCACTTGCAAATTCTACCAAAAGAGAGATTCAAACCTGCTCAATGAGAAGAAAATTTCAACTCTGTGAATTGAATGTACACCTCACAAAGAAGTATCTCAGAATGCTTCTGTGTAGTTTTTATGTGAAGATATTTCCTTTTCCACAATAGGTCTCAAAGCCCTCCAAACATCCACTTGCTGATTCTACAAAAAGAGAGATTCAAAACTGCTCAATCAAAAGATAGGTTCAACTCTATCAGTTAAATGCACACATCACAAAGGAGTTTCTCAGAATGCTTCTGTGTAGTTTTTATGTGAACATATTTGATTTTGCACAGTAGGCCTCACAGTGCTCCAAATATCCACTTGCAGATTCTACAAAAATAGAGATTCCAAACTGCTCAATCAAAGATAGGTTCAACTCTGTGAGTTGAATGCACACATCATGAAGAAGTTTCTGAGAATCCTTCTGTATAGTCTTTCTTTCAAGATATTTTGTTTTCCACTACAGGATGCAAAGTTCTCTAAATATCCACTTGCAAATTCTACAAAAAGATTGTTTCAAGACTGCTCAATCAAAAGAAAAGTTCAACTCTGTAAGATGGATGCACACATCACAAAGGCATTTCTCAGAGTGCTTCTGAGTAGTTTTTATGTGAAGATATTTCCTTTTCCAAAATAGACCTCAAAGGGCTCCAAATATCCACATGCAGATTCTACAAAAAGAGGGCTTCAAAACTGCTCAATGAAAAGAAAAGTTCTACTTTGTGAGACGAATGCACACATCACAAAGAAGTTTCTCAGAATGCTTCTGTGTAGTTTGTATCTGACGATATTTCCTTTTCCACGGTAGGCCTCAAAGAGCTCCAAATATACACTTGCAGATCCTACAAAAAGAGTGCTGCAAAACTGTGCAATCATAAGATAGGTTTAACCGTGTGAGGTGGATGCACACATCACAAAGAAGTTTCTCAGAATGTTTCTGTGTAGTTTTTAATTGAAGATATTTCCTTTTCCACCATAGGCCACAAAGGGCTCCAAATATCCACTTGCAGATTCTGCAAAAAGAGAGATTCAAAACTGCTCAATCAAAAGATAGGTTCAACTCTCTGACTTGAATGCACACATCCCAGAGAAGTTTCTCAGAATGCTTCTGTGTAGTTTTTATGTGAAGATATTTGCTTTTCCACAGTAGGCCTCAAAGGGCTCCTGATATGCACCTGCAGATTCTGCAGAAAGAGAGATTCAGAACCGCTCAATCAAAAGATAGGTTCAGCTCCGTGAGTTGAATGCATACACCACAAAGAAGTTTCTCTGAATGCTTCTGTGTAGTTTTTATTTGAAGATATTTCCTTTTCCACCATAGGGCGCAAAGGGCTCCAAATGTCCACTTGCAGATTCTACAAAAAGAGAGACTCAAAACTGCTCAATGAGAAGACAAGTTCAACTCTGTGAGTTGAATGCACACTTAACAAAGAAGTTTCTCAGAATGCTTCTGTGTAGTTTTTATGTGAAGATATTTCCTTTTCCACAATAGGCAACAAAGCTCTCCAAACACCCACTTGCAGATTCTGCAAAAAGAGAGATTCGAAACTGCTCGATCAAAAGATAGGTTCAACTCTGTGAGTTGAATGCACATCACAAAGAAGTTTCTCAGAATGCTTCTGTATAGTTATTATGCGAAGATATTTGCTTTTCCACAGTAGGCACCAAAGGGCTCCAATTATCCACCTGCAGCTTCTGCAAAAAGAGAGATTCAAAACTGCTCAATGAGAAGATAAGTTCAACTTTTTGGGTTGAATGCACACCTCCAAAGAAGTTTCTGAGAATGCTTCTGAGTAGTTTTTATGTGAAGATATTTCCTTTTCCACAATAGGCCTCAAAGGGCTCCAAATATCCACTTGAAGATTCTACAAAAAGAGTGTTTCAAAACTAATCAATCAAAAGAAAGGTTCAACACTGTGTGATGAATGCACACATCATAAAGAAGTTTCTCAGAATGCTTCTCTGTAGTTTTTATCTGAATATATTTGCTTTTCCACGGTGTTCCTCAAAGCGCTCCAAATATCCACTTGCAGATTCTAAAAAGAGTGTTGCAAAACTGTGCAATCATAAGATAAGTTCAACCCTGTGAGATGAATGCACACATCACAAAGGAGTTTCTCAGAATGTTTCTGTGTAGTTTATATTTAAAGATATTTCCTTTTCCGCCACAGGCCGCAAAGGGCTCCAAATATGCACCTGCACATTCTGCAAAAAGAGAGATTCAAAACAGCTCAATGAAAAGATAGGTTCAACTCTGTGAGTTGAATGCATACATCACAAAGAAGTTTCTCAGAATGCTTCTGAGTAGTTTTTATGTGAAGATATTTGCTTTTCCACCGTAGGACTCAAAGGGCTCCAAATATCCACTTGCAGATTCTACAAAAAGAGTGTTTCAAAACTGCTCAATCAAAAGAGAGGTTCAACTCTGTGAGATGAATGCACACTGCACAAAGAAGTTTCTCAGAATTCTTCTGTGTAGTTTTTACCTGAAGAAATATGCTTTTCCACCGTATGCCTCAAGGCGCTCCAAATATCCACTTGCAGATTCTAGAAAAAGAGTGTTTCAAAACTGCTCAATCATAAGATAGGTTCTACCCTGTGAGATGAATGCACACATCACAAATAAGTTTTTCAGAATGTTTCTATGTAGTTTTTATTTGAAGATATTTCCTTTTCCACAATAGGCCACAAGGGGCTCCAAATATCCACTTGCTGATTCTGCAAAAAGAGAGATTCCAAACTGCTCAATCAAAATATAGTTTCAGCTCTGTGAGTTGAATGCACACATCCCAAAGAAGTTTCTCAGAATGCTTCTGTGTAGTTTTTATGTGAAGATATTTGCTCTTCCATGGTAGTCCTCAAAGGGCTCCAAATATCCACTGGCAGATTCTGCAAAAAGAGAGATTCTACACTGCTCAATGAAAAGATAGGTTTAACTCTGTGAGTTGAATTTACACATCACAGAGGAGTTTCTCAGAATGCTTCTGTGTAGATTTTATGTGAAAATATTTGATTTTAAGAGTAGGCCTCACAATGTTCCAAATATCCACTTGCAGATTCTACAAAAAGAGAGATCCAAAACTGCTCAATCAAAGGAAAAGTTCAACTCTGTGAGTTGAATGCATACATCACAAATAAGTTCCTCTGAAAGCTTCTGTATAGTCTTTATTTGAAGATATTTCCTTTTCCACCATAGTGTGCAAAGGGCTCCAAATATCCTCTTGTGGATTCTACAAAAAAAGAGATTCAAAACTGCTCAATGAGAAGATAAATTCAACTCTGTGAGTTGAATGCACACCTCTCAAAAAAGTTTCTGAGGATGCTTCTGTGCAGTTTTTATTTGAAGATATTTCCTATTCCACCATGGGGCACAAAGGGCTCCAAATATCCACTTGAAGATTCTACAAAAAGAGAGTTTCAAAACTGCTCAATGAGAAGATAAGTTCAACTCTGTGAGTTGAAGGCCCAGCTCACAATGAAGCTTCTCAGAATGCTTCTGTGAAGTTTTTATGTGAAGATTTTTGCTCTTCCACAATAGGCCTCAAAGCTCTCCAAACATTCACTTGCAGATTGTGCAAAATAGAGATTCAAAACTGCTCAATCAAAGATAGGTTCAACTCCGTGAGTTGAAGGCACACATCACGAAGAAGTTTCTGAGAATGGTTCTGTGTAGTTTTTATTTGAAGATATTTCCTTTTCCACCCTAGGGCACAAAGGGCTCCCAACATCCACTTGCAGATTCAACAAAAAGAGAGATTCTAAACTGCTCAATCAAAAGATAGGTTCAACTCTGAGTTGAATGCACACATCACAAAGAAGTTTCTCAGAATGATTCTGTGTAGTTTTTATGTGAACATGCTTGATATTCCACAGTAGGCCTCAGAGTGCTCCCAATATCCATTTGCAGATTCTACAAAAAGAGAGATTCAAAACTGCTCAATAAAAAGATAGGTTCAACTCTGTGAGTTGAATGCACACATCATGAAGAAGTTTCTGAGAATGCTTCTGTGCAGTTTTTATTTGAAGATGTTTCCTTTTCCACCATAGGGCACAGAGGGATCTAAATATCCACTTGCAGATTCTACAAAAAGAGAGATTCTAAGCTGCTCAATCAAAAGATAGGTTCAACTCTGTGAGTTGAATGCATACCTAACAAAGAAGTTTCTCAAAATGCTTCCGTGTAGTTTTTATGTGGAGATATTTTCTTTTCCTCAATAGGCAACAAAGCTCTCCAAACATCCACTTGCAGATTCTGCAAAAAGAGAGATTCAAAACTGCTCAATCAAAAGATAGGTTCAACTCTGTGAGTTGAATGCACACATCACAAAGAAGATTCTCAGAATGCTTCTGTGTAGTTTTTATGTGAACATATTTGATTTTAAACAGTAGGCCTCACAGCGCACAAAATATCCACTTGCAGATTCTAAAAAAAGAGAGAATCAAAACTGCTCAATCAAAAGATAGGTTCAATTCTGTGAGTTGAATTCACACATCACAAAAAAGTTTCTCTGAATGCTTCTGTGTAGTTTTTATGTGAAGACATTTGCTTTTCCACAGTAGGCCTCAAAGGGCTCCAAACATCCACATTCAGATTCCACAAAAAGAGGGATTCAAAACTGCTCAATCAAAAGATATGTTCAACTCTTTGAGTTGAATGCACGCATCACAAGGAAGTTTCTCATAATGATTCTGTGTAGTTTTTATGTGAAGATATTGCCTTTTCCACAATAGGCCTTGAAACTCTCCAAACATCCACTTGTAGATTCTACTAAAAGAGAGATTCAAAACTGTTCAATGAGAAGAAAATTTCAACTCTGTGAGTTGAATGCATACCTCACAAAGAAGTTTCTCAGAATGCTGCTGTGTAATTTTTATGTGAGGATGGTTCCTTTTCCACAATAGGCCTCAAAGGGCTCCAAATATCCACTTGGAGATTCTACAAAGAGGGTGTTTCAAAACTGCTCAATCAAAACAAAGGTTGAACCCTGTGAGATGGCGGCACACATCACAAAGAAGTTTCTCAGAATGCTTCTGCGTAGTTTTTATCTAAAGATATTTGCTTTTCCACGGAGGGCCTCAAAACACTCCTAAAGTCCACT
This sequence comes from Pan troglodytes, assembly GCF_028858775.2. NCBI lineage: Eukaryota > Metazoa > Chordata > Mammalia > Primates > Hominidae > Pan > Pan troglodytes. The sequence goes on from NC_072417.2 coordinate 40,852,937, forward strand.
TACAGATTCTAAAAAAAGAGTGTTTCAAAACTGCTCCATCATAAGATAGGTTCAACCCTGTGAGATGTATCCACACATCTCAAAGTAGTTTCACACAATGCTTCTGTGTACTTTTTACGTGACGATATCTGCTTTACTGTGGTGGGCTTCAAAGTTCTCCAAATATCCACTTACAGATTATACAAAAAGAGTGTTTCAAAAATCCACAATCCTAAGATAGGTTCAAACCTGTGACATGAATGCACACATCACAAAGCAGTTTCTCAGAATGTTTCCGTGTACTTTTTCTTTGAAGATATTTCCTTTCCACCAGAGGCCGCAAAGGGCTCCAAATATCCCCTTGCAAATTGTACAAAAAGAAAGATTCAAAACTGCTCAATGAGAAGAAAATTTTAACTCGGTGAGTTGAATGCACACATCACAAAGAAGTTTCTGAGAATGCTTCTGTCCAGTTTCTATGTGAAGATACTTCCTTTTCCAACACAGGACTCAAAGCACTCGAAATATCCACTTTCATATTCTTCAAAAGAGTGTTTTAAAACTACTCTATCCAAAGAAAGCTTCAATTCTGTGAGTTGAATGTACACACCACAAAGAAGTTTCTGAGAATGCCTCTGTCTAGTTTCTACGTGAAGATATATCCTTTTCCACAACAGGCCTCAAAGCGATCCAAATGTCCACTTGCAGATCCTACAAAAACAGCGTTTCAAAACTGCTCTATCAAAAGGAAGGTTCAACTCTGTGAGTTGAATGCACACATCCCAAAGTAGTTTCTGAGAATGCTTCTGTCTAGTTTCTGTATGAAGATATATCCTTTTCAACCTTAGGCCTCAAATCGGTCCAAATATCCACTTGCAGATTCTACAAAAAGAGTGTTTTAAAACTGCTCTATCAAAAGGAAGGTTCAACCCTGTGAGATGAATGGACACATCACGTAGAAGTTTCTCAGAATGCTTCTGTCTAGTTTTTATGTGAAGATAATCCCTTTTCCACGGTAGGCCTCAAAGCGTTCCAAATATCCACTTCCAGATTCTACAAAAAGAGAGTTTCAAAATTGCTCTATCAAAAGCAATGCTAAACTCTGTGAGTTGAATGCAAACATCACAAAGTAGTTTCTGAGAATGCTTCTGTCAAGTATTTTTATGAAGATATTTCCTTTTCTACCATAGGCTCAAAGCACTCCAAATTTCCACTTGCAGATTCTAGAAAAAGAGCGTTTCAAAACTGTTCTACCAAAAGGAAGGTTCAACTCTCTGAGTTGAATGCACATATCACAAAGAATTTTCTGAGAATGCTTCTGTCTAGTTTCTATGTGAAGAGATTTCCTTTTCCACCACAGGCCTGAAAGTGCTCCAAATGTCCACCTACAGATTCTACAAAAAGAGTGTTTCAAAACTGCTCTTTAAAAGAAAAGTTCAACTCTGTGAGTTGAATGCACACAAGACAACGAAGTTTCTGAGAATGTTTCTGTCTACTTTTTATGTGAAAATATTCCCGTTTCCAACAAAGGACTCAAAGAGGACAAAATGTCCACTTGCAGATTCTGCAAAAACAGTGTTTCAAACCTGCTCTATCAAAAGGAATGTTCAACTCTGTGAGTTGAATGCAAACATCACAAAGTAGTTTCTGAGAATGCTTCTGTCTGGTTTTTATATGAAGATTCATGCTTTTCTACCATGGGCCTCAAAGCGCTACAAATACAAACTTGCATATCCTACAAAAAGAGTGTTTCAAATTGCTCTCTCAAAAGGAAGGTTCAATGCTGTGGGATGAATGCACACATCACAAACAAGTTTGTGTGAATGATTCTGTCTAGTTTATATGTGAAGATATTCCCGTTTCCAACGGAGGCCTCAAAGCGCTCCAAATATCAAATTGCAGATTTTACAAAAAGAGTGTTTCAAAACTGCCCTATCAAAAAGAAGGTTCAACTCTGTGAGTTGTATGCACAAATCACAAAGAAGTTTCTGAGAATACTTCTGTCTATTTTTATGTGAAGATATTCTCGTTTCCTCCGAAGACCTCAAAGAGCTCCAAATATCCACTTGCAGATTCTACAAAAAGAGTGTTTCATAACTGCTCTATCAAAAGGAATGTTCAACTCTGTGAGTTGAATGTAAACATCACAAAGTAGTTTCTGAGAATGCTTCTGTGTATTTTTCATATTTAGATATGTCCTTCTCTAAAATAGGCCTCAAAGCACTCCAAATATCCACTTCCAGATTCTACAAAAAGAGTGTTTCAATATGCTCTATCAAAAGAAAGGTTCAACTCTGGGAGTTCAATGCACACATCACAAAGAGGTTTCTTAGAATGCTTCTTTCTAGCTTTTATGTTAGGATACTCCCGTTCCCACCATTGAACTCAAAGGGCTCCAAATATCCACTTGCAGATTTTACAAAACGAATGTTTCAAAACTGCTCTATCAAAAGGAATGTTCAAGTCTGTGAGTTGAATGCACACATCACAAAGACGTTTCTGAGAATGCTTCTGTCTAGTTTCTATGTGAAGATATTTCCTTTTCCGCCACAGGCCTCAAAGTGCTACAAATGTCCACTTGCAGATTCCACAACAAAAGTGTTTCAAAACTGCTCTATCAAAAGAAAGGTTCAACTCTGTGACTTGAATGCACACATCACAAAGAAGTTTCTGAGAATGCTTATGTCTACTTTTTATGTGAAGATGTTCCTGTTTCCAATGAAGGTCTCAAGGCGGTCCAAATATCCACTTGCAGATACTGTAAAAACAGTGTTTCAAAACTGCACTATAAAAAGTAAGGTTCAACTCTGTGAGTTGAATGCACACATCACAAAGTAGTTTCTGAGACTGCTTTCGAGTAGTTTTTATGTGAAGATATTTCCTTTTCCACCATAGGCCTCAAAGCGCGCAAAATATGCACTTGCACATTGTACCAAAAGAGTGTTTCAAAACTGCACTATCAAAAGAAAGGTTCAACTCTGTGAGTTGAATGCACACATCACAAAGAAGTTTCTGAGAATGCTTCTTTCTAGTTTCTAGTTGAAGATATTTCCGTTTCCACCACAGGCCTCAAAAACCTCCAAATATCCACTTGCAGATTCTACAAAAAGAGTGTTTCAAAAGTGCTCTATCAAAAGGATGGTTCATCTCTGTGAGTTGAGTGCAGACATCACAATGAAGATTCTGAGAATGCTTCTCTCTAGTTTCTATGTGAAGATATTTCCTTTTAAGCAACAGGCCTCAAAGTGCTCCAAATGGCCACTTGAAGATTCTACAAAAACAGTGTTTCAAAACTGTTCTACCAAAAGAAAGGGTTAACTCCGTGAGTTAAATGCACACATTACAAAGGAGTTTCTGAGAATGATTCTGTCTACTTTTTCTGTGAAGATATTCCCGTTTCCAACGAAGACCTCTAAGCGGTCCAAATATCCACTTGCAGATTCTGCAAAAAGAGTTTTTCAAAACTGCTCTATCAAAAGGAATGTTCAACTCTGGGGGTTGAAGGCAGACATCACAAAGTTGTTTCTGAGATTGTTTCTTTCTGGTTTTTCTATGAAGGTTCTTGCTTTTCCACCACAGGCCCCAAAGCACTCCAAATATCCACTCGCGGATTCTACAAAAAGATTGTTTCAAAACTGCTTTATCAAAAGGAAGGTTCACCTCTGCAAGTTGAATACACACATCACAGAGTTGTTTCTGACAATGCTTCTGTCTTCTTTTGATGTGAAGACATTCCCTTTTCCTCCAAAGGCCTCAATGTGTTCCAAATATTCACTTGCAGATTCTACAAAAAGAGTGTTTCAACACTGCTCTAATAAAAGGAAATTTCAACTCTGTGAGTTGATTGCACAAGTCACAAAGAAATTTCTGACAATTCTTCTGTCTAGTTTTTATGTGAAGATATTCTCGTTTCCACAGGACGCGTCAAAGTGGTCCAAATATCCAGTTGCAGATTCTACAAAAAGAGTGTTTCAAAACTGCTCTATGAAAAGGGATATTCAACTCTGTGAGTTGAATGCGCACATCAAAAATAAGTTTCTGAGAATGCTTCTGACTAGTTTCTATGTGAAGATATTTCCACTTCTACCACAGGCCTCAAAGTGCTCCAAATATCCACTTGCAGATTCTACAAAAAGAGTGTGTCAAAAGTGCTCTATCAAAAGAAAGGTTCAACTCTGTAAGTTGAATGCACACATAACAAAGAAGTTTCTGAGAATGCTTCTGTCTAGTTTATATATGAAGATACATCCTTTTCTACCATAGACTTCAAAGCACTCCAAATATCCACTTGCAGATTCTACCAAAAGATTGTTTCAAAAATGCTCTATCAAAAGGAGGGTTCATCTCTCTGAGTTGAATGCAAACATCACAAAGAAGTTTTTGAGAATGCTTCTGTCTAGTTTTTATGTGACGATATTCCCATTTCCATCGTAGGCCTCAAAGCGCTCCAAATATCCACTTCCAGATTCTAAAAAAAAAGTGTTTCAAAACTGCTCTATCAACAGGAATGTTCAACTTTGTGAGTTGAATGCAAACATCCAAAGTCGTTTCTGAGAATGATTCTGTCTAGTTTTTATATGAAGATATTTCCTTTTCTACCATAGGCCTCAAAGCGCTCCAAATATCCGCTTTAAGATTCTACAAAAAGAGTGTTTGAAAAATGCTCTATCAAAAGGAAGGTTCAATTCTGTGAGTTGAATCCATACATCACAAATAATTTTCTGAGCATGCTGTTGTCTAGTTTCTATGGGAATATATTTCCTTTTCCACCAAATCCCTCAAAGACCTCCAAATGTCCACTTGCAGATTCTAAAAAAAGAGTGTTACAAAACAGCTCTATGAAAAGAAATGTTCAACTCTGTGAGTTGAATGCACACATCACAAAGGAGTTTCTGAGAACGCTTCTGTCTGCTTTTTATGTGAAGATATTTCCTTACCCTCCACATGCCTCAAAGCTCTTTAAATATCCACCTGCAGATTCTACATAAACAGCGTTTCAAAACTGCTCTATCAAAAAAAAGGTCCAACTCTGTGAGTTGAATGCACACATCACAAATAAGTTTCCGAGAATGTTTCTGTCTAGTTTCTAAGGGAAGATATTCCGGTTTCCAACGAAGGCCTCAAAGCACTCCAAATATCCATTGGAGATTCTACAAAAAGAGTGTTTCAAAACTGCTCTATCAAAAGGAAGGTTCAAATCTGTGAGTTGAACGCACACATCACAAAAAGCTTCCGAGAATGCTTCTGTCTACTTTTTATGTGAAGCTAATCCGGTTTCCAACAAAGACCTCAAGGCGGTCCACATATCCACTAGCTGATTCTACAAAAAGAGAGTTTCAAAACGATTCTATCAAAAGGAATGTTCAACTCTGTGAGTTGAATGCAAACATTACACATTAGTTCTTGAGAATGCTTCTCTTTAGTTTTTATATGAAGATATTTCCTTTCTACCATAGGCCTCAAAGCGGTCCAAATATCCACTTGCAGATTCTACAAAAAGAGTGTTTCAAAACTGCTCTGTCAAAAGGAAGGTTCAACTCTGTGAGTTGAATGCACACATCACAAAGTAGTTTCGGAGAATGCTTCTGTCTAGTTTCTATGTCAAGATATTTCCTTTTCCACCACAGGCCTCAGAGCACTCCAAATGTCCACTTGCAGATTCTACAAAAAGAGTGTTTCAAAACTGCTCTGTCAAAAAAAATTCAACTCTGTGAGTTGAATGCACACATCAGAAAGAAGTTTCCTAGAATGCTTCTGTCTCCTTTTTATGTGAAGCTATTCCCTTTTCCAACCAAAGCCTTAAAGCGGCCCAAATATCCACTTGCAGATTCTAAAAAAAGAGTGTTTCAAAACAGCTCTTTCAAAAGGAATGTTCATCTCTGTGGGTTGAATGCACACATCACAAAGGACTTTCTCAGAATGCTTCTGTCTAGTTTTTATATAAAGATACTTACTTTACTACCATAGGCCAAAAAGCGCTCCAAATATCCATTAGCCGATTATACAAAAAGTTTGTTTCAAAACTCTTCTATGAAAAGGAAGGTTCAATTCTGTGATTTGAATGCACACATCACAAAGAAGTCTCTGAGAATGCTTCTGTGTAGTTTTTATATGATGATATTCCCGTTTCCACCGTATGCCTTAAAGGGTTCCAAATATCCACTTCCTTTTTGCACAAAAAGAGTGTTTCAACAGTGCTCTATCAAAAGGAATGTTCAAATTTGTGAGTTGAGTGCAAACATCACCAAGTAGTTTCTGAGAATGATTCTGTCTAATTTTTATATGAAGAAATTTCCTTTCCTACCATAGTCCTCAATGCGCTCCATATATCAAATTGCAGACTCTACAAAAAGAGTGTTTCAAAAGTGCTCTATCAAAAGGAAGGTTCAACTCTGTGAGTTCAATGCACACATCTCAAAGAAGTTTCTGAGATGCTTCTGTCTACTTTTTATGTGAAGCTATTCCTGTTTCCAACGAAGGACTCAAATCTTTGAAAATGTCACTTGCAGATTCCACAAAAAGAGCGTTTCAAAACTGCTGTATCAAAAGGAATGTTCAACTGTGTGAGTTTAATGCACACATCACAAAGCAGTTTCTGAGAATGCTTCTGTCTAGTTTTTATATGAAGATTCCTCCTTTTCTACCATAGGCCTCAAATCGCTCCAAATATCTACTTGAAACACATAGAGTGTTTCAAAACTGCTTTGTCAAAAGGAAGGTTCTACCCTGTTAGTTGAATGCACACATAACAAAGTTTCCGAGAAAGCTTCTGTCTAGTTTTTATGGGAAGATATTCCCTTTTCCGCCGTAGGCCTCAATTCACTCCAAATATCCACTTGCAGATTCTGCAAAAAGATTGTTTCAAAACTGCTCTATCAAAAGGAATGTTCAACTCTGGGAGTTGAATGCAAACATCACAAAGTAGTTTCTCAGAATGCTTCTGCCTGGTTTTTGTAAGAAGATTCTTGCTTTTCTACCATAGGCTTCAAATCACTCCAAATATCCACTTGCAGATTCTAGAAAAAAAGTGTGTTTCAAAACTGCTCTGTCAAAAGAAAGGTTCAACTCCGTGAATTGAATGCACACATCACAAGGAAGTTTCTGAGAATGCTTCTGTCTCCTTTTTATCTGAAGCTATTCCCATTTCCAACGAAGACCTCAAATCGCTCCCAATATCCGCTTGCAGTTTCTATAAAAAGATTGTTTCAAAACTGCTCTGTCAAAAGTAATGTTCAACTCTGTGAGCTGAATGCACACATAACAAAGTAGTTTCTGAGAATGCTTCTGTCTACTTTTTATATGAAGATATTTTCTTTTCTACCGTAGGCCCCAAAACGGTCCAAATATCCACTGGCAGATTCTACAAAAAGACCGTTTCAAAACTTCTCTTTCAAAAGGATTTTTCAGTTCTGTGAGTTGAATGCACACATCACAACGAAGTTTCTGAGAATACCTCTGTGTAGTTTCTATGTGAAGATCATCGTGTTTCCAATGAAGGCTTCAAAGCGCTCCAAATATCCACTTGCAGACTCTACAAATGTGTATTTCAAAACTGCTCTATCAAAAGGAAAGTTCAACATCGTGATTTGAATGCAAACATCTCAAAGTAGTTTCTGGGAATGCTTCTTTCTAGTTTTTATATGAAGATACTTCCTTTACTACCATAGGCTTCAAATTGCTCCAAATATCCACTGGCAGATTCTACAAAAAGAGTGTATCAAAACTGCTCTATCAAAAGGAAATGCTAGATGATGAGTTAGTGGGTGCAGCGCACCAGCATGGCACATGTATACATATGTAACTAACCTGCACAATGTGCACATGTACCCTAAAACTTAAAGTATAATAAAAAAATTAAAAAATTTTTTAAAAAAAGGAAAGTTCAAATCTGTGAGTTAAAAGCACACATCACAAAGGAGTTTCTGAGAATGCTTCTCTCTACTTTCTATGTGAAGATATTTACTTTTCCACCAAAGGCCTCAAAGTGCTCCAAATGTCCACTTGCAGATTCTACAAAAAGAGTGTTTCAAAACTGCTCTATCATAAGAAAGGTTCAACTCTGAGTTGAATGCACACGTCAAAAGGAAGGTTCTGAGAATGCTTCTGTCTACTTTTTATGTGAAGGTGTTCCCCTTGCAAACGAAGTCCTCAAAGCGATCCAAATATCCACTTGCAGATTCTGCAAGAGGAGTGTTTCAAAACTGCTCTATCAAAAGAAAAGTTCAACTCTGTGAGTTGATTGCAAACATCACAAAGTAGTTTCTGTGGATGCTTCTGTCTCGTTTTTATAAGAAGATTCTTGCTTTTCTACTATAGCACTCAAAGCGCTCCAAAGATCCACTTGCAGATTCTACAAAAAGAATGTTTCAAAACAGCTCTATCAAAACAAAGTTTCAACTCTGTTTTTTGAATGCACACATCAGAAAGAAGTTTCTGATAATGCTTCTGTCTTGTTTTTACGTGAAGATGTTCCTGTTTCCACCGTAGTTCTCAAAGCGCTACAAATATCCACTTGCAGATTCTATGTAAAGGGAGTTTCAAAACTACTCTATCAAAAGAAATGTTCAATTCTGGGAGTTGAATGCAAACATCACAAAGTAGTTTCTGTGAATGTTTCTGTCTGGTTTTTATATGAAGATTCTTGCTTTTTTACCGAAGGCTTCAAAGCGCTCCAAATATCCACTTGCAGATTCTACAGAAAGAGTGTTTCAAAACTTCTCTATCAAAAGGACGTTTCAACTCTGTGAGTTGAAGGCACACATCACAGAGAACTTTCTGAGAATGCTTCTGTCTACTTTTTATGTGAAACTATTCCCGTTTCCAATGAAGGCCTGAAAGTGGTCCAAATATCCACTTGCAGATACTACAAAAAGTGTGTTTCAAAACTGCTCTATCAAAAGAAAGTTGCACTCTGTTAGTTAAATGCACACATCACAAAGAAGTTTCTGAGAATGCTACTGTCTAGTTCTTATATGAAGATGTTTCCATTTCTGCTGTAGGCCAGAAAGTGCTCCAAAGATCCACTTGTGTATTCTACAAAAAGAGTGTTTCAAAACTGCTCTATCAAAAGGGATGTTTAACTCTGTGAGTTGCATGAACACATCACAAAGAAGTTTCTGAGAATGCTTCTCTCTAGTTTCTATGTGAAGATATTTCCTTTTCCACCACAGGCCTGAATGCCCTCCAAATGTTCACTTGCAGATACTACAAGAAGAGTGTTTCAAAACTGCTCTAACGAAAGAAAGCTTCAACTCTGTGAGTTGAATGCCCACATCACAAAGAAGTTTCTGAGAATGCTTCTGTCTCCTTTTTATGTGAGGCTATTCCCGTTTCGAAGTAAGTCCTCAAATTGGTCCAAATATTCACTTGTAGTTTCTACAAAAAGTGTTTCAAAACTGCTCTATCAAAAGCAAGGTTCAACTCTATAAGTTTAATGCACACATCACAAAGAAGTTTCTGAGAATGCCTCTCTCTAGTTTCTATGTGAATATATTTCCTTTTCCACCACAGGCCTCAAACAGCTCCAAATGTCCACTTGCAAATTCTACAAAAGCAGTGTTTCAAAACTGCTCTATCGAAAGGAAGGTTCAACTCTGTGAGTTGAATACAGACATCACAAAGAAGTTTCTGAGAATGCTTCTGTCCCGTTTTTATGTGAAGCTACTCCCGTTTCCAATGAAGGCCTAAAATCGGTCCAAATGTTCACTACCAGTTTCTACAAAAAGCGTGTTTCAAAACTGCTCCATCAAAAGTAATGTTCAACTCTGTGAGTTGCATGAACACATCACAAAGTAGTTTCTAAGAATGTTTCTGTCTAGTTTTTAAATGAAGGTATTTCCTTTTCTACCATAGGAATCAAAGCGCTCCAAATACGCACATGTAGATTCTACCAAAAGAGTGTTCCAAAACTGCTCTATCAAAAGGAAGGATCAACTATGTAAGTTGAATGCACACATCACAAAGATATTTCTGAGCGTCCTTCTCTCTAGTTTCTATGTGAAGATATTTCCTTTTCCACCACAGGCTTCAAAGTGCTCAAAATGTCCAGTTCCAAATTCTACAAAATAGTGTTTCAAAACTGCTCTATCAAAAGAAAGGTTCAACTCTGTGAGATGAATGCACACATCACAAAGAAGTTCCTGAGAATGCTTCTGTCTAGTTTTTCTGTGAAGCAATTCCCGTTTCCACCGTAGGCCTCAAAGCACTCCAAATATCCACTTTCAGATTCTACAATAAGAGTGTTTCAAAACTGCTCTATCAAAAGGAATGTTCAACTCTGTGAGTTGAATGCAAACGTCCAATGTCCTTTCTCAGAATGCTTCTGTCTAATTTTTATATGAAGATATTTCCTTTTCTAACATAGGCCTCAAAGCACTCCAAATATCCCCTTGCAGATTCTTCAAAAAGAGTGTTTCAAAACTGCTCTATCAAATGGAAGGTTCAATTCTGTGAGTTTAATGCAAACATCCAAAGTCGTTTCTGAGAATGCTTCTGTCTAGTTGTTATATGAAGATATTTCCTTTTCTAACATAGGCCTCAAAGCACTCCAAGTATCCCCTTGCAGACTCTTCAAAAAGAGTGTCTCAAAACTGCTCTATCAAAAGGGAGGTTCAACTCTGTGAGTTGAATTCACATATCACAAAGTAGTTTCTGAGAATGCTTCTGTCTAGGTTTTTTTTCTTTATTATTATTATCATTATTATACTTTAAATTTTAGGGAACATGTGCACAATGTGCAGGTTAGTTATATATGTATACACTTTCCATGCTGGTGCTCTGCACCCACTAACTCGTCATCTAGCATTAGGTATATCTCCCAATGCTATCCCTCCCCCCTCCTCCCACCCCACAACAGTCCCCAGAGTGTGATGTTCCCCTTCCTGTGTCCGTGTGTTCTCATTGTTCAATTCCCACCTATGAGTGAGAATAAGTGGTGTTTGGTTTTTTGTTCTTGCAATAGTTTACTGAGAATGATGATTTCCAATTTCATCCGTGTCCCTACAAAGGACATGAACTCATCATTTTTTATGGCTGCATAGTATTCCATGGTGTATATGTCCCACATTTTCTTAATCCAGTCTATCATTGTTGGACATTTGGGTTGGTTCCAAGTCTTTGCTATTGTGAATAATGCTGCAATAAACATGCGTGTGCATGTGTCTTTATAGCAGCATGATTTATACTCATTTGGGTATATACCCAGTAATGGGATGGCTGGGTCAAATGGTATTTCTAGTTCCAGATCCCTGAGGAATCGCCACACTGACTTCCACAATGGTTGAACTAGCTTACAGTCCCACCAACAGTGTAAAAGTGTTCCTATTTCTCCACATCCTCTCCAGCACCTGTTGTTTCCTGACTTTTTAATGATTGCCTTTCTAACTGGTGTGAGATGGTATCTCATTGTGGTTTTGATTTGCATTTCTCTGATGGTCAGGTATGGTGAGCATTTTTTCATGTGTTTTGTGGCTGCATAAATGTCTTCTTTTGAGAAGTGTCTGTTCATGTCCTTCGCCCACTTTTTGATGGGGTTCTTTGTTTTTTTCCTGTAAATTTGTTTGAGTTCGTTGTAGATTCTGGAAATTAGCCCTTCGTCAGATGAGCAGGTTGCTAAAATTTTCTCCCACTTTGTAGGTTGCCTGTTCACTCTGATGGTAGTTTCTTTTGCTGTGCAGAAGCTCTTTAGTTTAATTAGATCCCATTTGTCAATTTTGGCTTTTGTTGCCATTGCTTTTGATTTTTTAGATATGAAGTCCTTGCCTATGCCTATGTCCTGAATGGTAATGCCTAGGTTTTCTTCTAGGGTTTTTATGGTTTTAGGTCTAACGTTTAAGTCTTTAATCCATCCTGAATTGATTTTTGTATAAGGTGTAAGGAAGGGATCCAATTTCAGCTTTCTACATATGGCTAGCCATTTTTCCCAGCACCATTTATTAAATAGGGAATCCTTTCCCCATTGCTTGTTTTTGTCAGGTTTGTCAAAGATCAGATGGTTGTAGATATGCGGCATTATTTCTGAGGGCTCTGTTCTGTTTCATTGATCTATATCTCTGTTTTGGTACCAGTACCATGCTGTTTTGGTTACTGTAGCCTTGTAGCACAGTTTGAAGTCAGGTATTGTGATGATTCCAGCTTTGTTCTTTTGGCTTAGAATTGACTTGGTGATGTGGGCTCTTTTTTGGTTCCATATGAACTTTAAAGTAGTTTTTTCCAATTCTGTGAAGAAAGTCATTGGTAGTTTGATGGGGATGGCATTGAATCTGTAAATTACCTTGGGCAGTATGGCCATTTTCACGATATTGATTCTTCCTACCCATGAGCATGGAATGTTCTTCCATTTGTTTGTATCCTCTTTATTTCCTTGAGCAGTGGTTTGTAGTTCTCCTTGAAGAGGTCCTTCATATCCCTTGTAAGCTGGATTCCTAGGTATTTTATTCCCTTTGAAGCAATTGTGAATGGGAGTTCACTCATGATTTGGCTCTGTGTTTGTCTGTTGTTGATGTATAAGAATGCTTGTGATTTTTGTCCATTGATTTTGTATCCTGAGACTTTGCTGAAGTTGCTTATCAGCTGAAGGAGATTTTGGGCTGAGACATTGGGGTTTTCTAAATATACAATCATGTCGTCTGCAAACAGGGACAATCTGTCTAGTTTTTATATGAAGATAATTACTTTACCATAGGCCTCAAAGCAGTCCAAATATCAGATTGCAGATTCTACAAAAAGAGTGTTTCAAAACTACTCTTTCAAAACGAAGATTCAATTCTGTGAGTTGAATGTACACATCACAAAGAAGTTTTTGAGAATGCTTCTGTCTAGTTTATATGTGACGATATTCCCATTTCCACTGAAGCCCTCAAAGATGACAAAATATCCACTTGCAGATTCTTCAAAATGCGTGTTTCAAAACTGCTCAATCAAAAGGAACGTTCAACTCTGTGAGTTGAATGCACACATCACAAAGGACTTCCTGAGAATGCTTCTGTCTAGTTTCTATGTGAAGATATTTCCTTTTACACCACAGATCTCAAAGCGCTACAAATGTCCACTTGCAGACTCTACAAAAAGTGTTTCAAAACTGCTCTATCAAAAGGAATGTTCAACTTTGTGAGTTGAATGCACACATCGCAAAGGAGTTTCTGAGAATGCTTCTGTCTACTTTCTATGTGAAGATATTTACTTTTCCACCAAAGGCCTCAAAGCACTCCAAATATCCACTAGCAGATTCTACAAAAAGAGCGTTTCAAAACTGCTCTATCAAAATAAAGGTTCAATTCTGTGAGCTGAATGAACACATCCCAAAGAAGTTTCTGAGAATGCTTCTGTCTCCTTTTTCTGTGAGGCTATTCCCGTTTCCAACGAATGCCTCAAATCGGTCCAAATATCCAGTTCCAGTTTCTACAAAAAGAGTGTTTCAAAAATGCTCTATCAAAAGGAAAGTTCAACTCTGTAAGTTTAATGCACACATCACAAAGAAGTTTCTGAGAATGTTTCTCTCCAGTTTCTACGTGAAGATATTTCCTTTTCCACTACAGGCTTCAAAGACCTCCAAATATCCACTTGCAAATTCTACAAAAAGAGTGTTTCAAATCTGCTCTATCAAAAGGAATGTTCAGCACTGCGAGTTGAATGTACACATCACAAAGAACTTTCTGAGTAATGCTTCTTCCTCCTTTTTATGTGAAGCTATTTCTGTTTCCAATGAAGGCCTCAAATTGGTAAAAATATCCACTTGCAGATTCAACAAAAAGAGTGTTTCAAAACTGCTCTATCAAAAGCTATGTTCAACTCTGTGAGTTGAATGCACACATCACAAAGCAGTTTCTAAGAATGCTTCTGTCTAGTTTTTATATGAAGATATTTCCATTTCTACCATAGGATTCAAAGTGCTCCAAATATCCACTTGCAGATTCTACCAAAATAGTGTTTCAAAACTGATCTTTCAATGGAAGGTTCAACTCTGTAATTTGAATGCACACAACACAAGGAACTTTCTGGGAATGCTTCTGTCTAATTTCTATGTGAAGATATTTCATTTTCCACAACAGTCCTCAAAGAGCTCAAAATGTCCACTTGAAATTCTACAAAAAGAGTGTTTCAAAACTGCTCTATCAAAAGGAAGGTTCAGCTCTGTTAGTTTTAGAATGGTTCTGTCTAGTTTCTACGTGGAGATACTTCCTTTTCCATGACAACCTTCAGAGCGCTCCAAATGTCCACTTGCAGATTCTACAAAAGGAGTGTTTCAAAACAGCTCTGTCAAAAGGAATGCTCAACTCTGTGAGTTGAATGCATACATCACAGGGAAGCTTCTGAGAGTGCTTCTGTCTGCTTTTTAGGTGAAGCTATTCCCATTCCCAACAAAGGCCTCAAAGCGGTAAAAATATCCACTTGCAGATTCTGCAAAAAGAGTGTGTCAAAACTGCTCTATGAAAAGCAATGATCAACTCTGTGAGTGGAATGCACACATTACAAGGTAGTTTCTGGGAATGCTTCAGTCTAGTTTTTAAATGAAGATGTTTCCTTTTCTACCATACGCCTCAAAACGGTACTAATATCCACTTGCAGATTCTACAAAAAGAGTGTTTTAAAATTGTTCTATCAAAACGAAGGTCCAATTCTGTGAGATGAATGCACACATCAAAAACAAGTTTTTGAGAATGCTTTTGTCTACTTTTTATGTGAGGACATTCCCATTTACACCGAAGGCCTCAAAGCCATCAAAATATCCACTTGCAGAATCTTCAAAAAGCGTGTTTCAAAACTGATCTATCAAAAGGAAGGTTCAACTCTGTTGGTTGAATGCACACATCACAAAGAAGGTTCTGAGAATGCTTCTGTCTAGTTTCTAGGTGAAGATATTTCCTTTTCCACACAGGCCTGAAAGTGCTCCAAATGTACACTTGCAGATTCTACAAAAAGAGTGTTTCAAAAGGGCTCTATCAAAAGGGATGTTGAACTCTGTGAGTTGAATGCACACATCACAAAGAAGTCTCTGAGAAAGCTTCTGTCTGGTATTTATATGAAGATAGTTCCTTTTCTACCATGGGACTCAAAGCACTCCAAATATCCACTTGCAGATTTTCAAAAAGAGTGTTTCAAAACTGCTCTATCAAAAGTAAGGTTCAACTTTGTTGGCTGAATGCACACATCACAAAAAAGTTTCTGAGAATGCTTCTGACTACCTTTTTTTGTGATGTTATTCCCGTTTCCAATGAAGGCCTCCAATAATTCCAAATATCCACTTGAAGATTCTTCAAAAAGAGTGTTTCAAAACTGCTTTATCAAAAGGAAGGTTCAACGCTATTAGTTGAATGCACAAATCACAAAGTAGCTTCTGAGAATGCTTCTGTCTAGTTTTTATATGAAGATATTCCCTTTTCTACTGTAGGCCTCAAAACAGTCCAAATATCCACTTGCAGATTCTACAAAAAGGGTGTTTCAAAACTGCACTTTCAAAACGAAGGTTCAATTCTGTGAGTTGAATCCACACATCACAAAGAGGTTTCTGAGAATTCTTCTGTCTACTTTTTATGTGAAGCTATACCCTTTTCCAATGAAGGCCTCTAATCTGTCCAAATATTACATGCAGTTCCTACAAAAAGAGTGTTTCCAAACTGCTCTATTAAAAGAAAGGTTCAACTCTGTAAGTTGAATGCACACATCACAAAGAAGTTTCTGAGAATGCTTCTGTCTAGTTTCTTTGTGAAGATATTTCCTTTTCCACACAGGCCTCAAAGTGCTCCAAATGTCCAGTTGCAGATTCCACAAAAAGAGTGTTTCAAAACTGCTCTGTCAAAAGGAATGTTCAACTCAGTGAGTTGAAAGTGCACATCACAGAGAAGTTTCTCCCAATGCTTCTGTCTACTTTTTATGTGAAGCTATTCCCATTTCCAACGAAGGCCTCAAAGTGCTCCAAATGTACACTTGCAGATTCATCAAAAAGAGTGTTTCAAAATGGCTCTATGGAAAGGAATGTTCAATTCTGTGAGTTGAATGCACACATCACAAAGAAGTCTCTGAGAAAGATTCTGTCTGGTTTTTATATGAAGATATTTCCCTTTCTACCATGGGCCTCAAAGCACTCCAAATATCCACTTGCAGATTTTCAAAAAGAGTTTTTCAAAACTGCTCTATCAAAAGGAACGTTCAACTCTATTAGTTGAATGCACACATCACAAAGAACTTTCTGAGAATGCTTCTGTCTACTTTTTGTGTGATGCTATTCCCCTTTCCAACTAAGGCCTCAAAGCACTCCAAATATCCTCTTGAAGATTCTTCAAAAACAGTTTTTCAAACTGCTCTATCAAAAGGAAGGTTCAAGTCTGTTAGTTGAATGCACACATCACAAAGAAGTTTCTGAGAATGCTTCTCTCTACTTTTTATGTGAAGCTATTCCCGTTTCCAATGAAGACCTCCAAGCATTCAAATATCCACTTGCAGATTCTACAAAAAGAGTGTTTCAAAACGGCTCTATGGAAAGGAATGTTCAACTATGTGAGTTGAATGCACACATCACAATGTAGTTTCTCAGAATGCTTCTGTCTAGTTTTTATTTGAAGATACTTCCTTTTCTACCATAGGCCTCAAAGCAGTCCAAATATGCCATTGCAGATTCTACAAAAAGAGTGTTTCAATACTGCTCTTTCAAAAGGAAGGTTCAATTCGGTGAGTTAAATGCACACATCACAAAGTAGTTTTTGAGAATGCTTTTGTGTAGTTTTTATATGAAGATATTACCATTTACACCGAAGGCCTCAAATCCGTCATAATATATACTTGCAGATTCTACAAAAAGCGTATTTCAAAAATGTTCTATCAAAAGGAAGGTTCAACTCTGTGAGTTGAATGCACACATCATAAAGAAGTTTCTGAGAATGCTTCTGTCTAGTTTCTTTGTGAAGATATTTCCTTTTCCACCACAGGCGTCAAAGCGCTCCAAATGTCCAATTGCAGATTCTACAAAAAGAATGTTTCAAAACTTCTCTGTGAAAAGGAATGTTCAACTCTGTGAGTGGAATGCACACATCACAAATAAGTTTTTGAGAATGCTTCTGTCTAGTTTTTATGTGAAGATATTTCCTATTCCACCACAAGCCTCAAAGCACCCCAAAAGTCCACTTGCAGATTCTACAAAGAGTGTTTCAAAACTGCTCTGTCAAAAGAAATGTTCACCTCTGTGTGTTGAATGCACACATCACAAAGAAGTTTCTGAGAATGCTTCTGTCTAGTTTTTATATGAAGATATTTCCTTTTCTACCGTAGCCCTCAGTTCGGTCCAAATATCCACTTTCAGTTTCTAAAAAAAGAGTGTTTCAAAACTGCTCTATCAACAGGAATGTTCAACTCTGTGAGTTGAATGCACATATCAGAAAGTAGTTTCTAAGAATGCCTCACTCCAGTTTTTATATGAAGATATATCCTTTTCTACCATAGGACTCAAAGTCCTCCAAATATCCACTTGCAGACTCTACCAAAAGAGTGTTTCAAAACAGCTCTAGGAAAAGGACGGTTCAACTCTGTAAATTGAAAGCACACACCAACAAAGAAGTTTCGGAGAATGGTTCTCTCTGGTTTCTGTATGAAGATATTTCCTTTTCCACCACAGGCCTCAAAGCACTCCAAATGTCCACTTGCAAATTCTCCCAAAAGAGTGTTTCCAAACTGCTTAATCAAAAGCAAGGTTCAACTCTGTGAGTTGAATGCACACATCACAAAGTAGTTTCTGAAAATGCTTCTGTCCAGTTTTTGTATGAAGATATTTCCTTTTCTACTGTAGGCCTCAAAGTGATCCAAATATCCACCTGCAGATTCTACAAAAAGAGTGTTTCAGAACTGTACTTTCAAAACGAAGTTTCAATTCTGTGAGTTGAAGCACACATCACAAAGAAGTTTCTGAGAATGCATCTCTAGTTTCTATGTGAAGACATATCCTTTTCCACCACACTCCTCAAAGAGCTGCAAATGTCCACTTGCAAATTCTACAAAAAGAGGGATTCAAAACTGTTCTATCAACAGGAAGATTCCACTCTGTGAGTTGAATGCACACATCACAAAGAAGTTTCTGAGAATGCTTCTGTCTAGTTTCTATGTGAAGATATTTCCTTTTCCACCACAGTCCTCATAGCACTCTTAATGTCCACTTGTAGATTCCACCAAAAAAGTGTTTTAAAACTGCTCTGTCAAAAGAAATGTTCAACTCTGTGAGTTGAATGCACACATCACAGAAAAGTTTGTGAGAATGCTTCTGCCTACTTTTTATGTGAAGCTATTCCCATTTCCAATGAAGGCCTCAAAGCAGAACAAGTGTCCACTTGCAGATTTTACAAAAAGAGTGTGTCAAAACTGCTCTATGAAAAAGGAATGTTCAACTCTGTGAGTTGAAAGCACACATCACAAAGTAGTTTCTGGGAATGGTTCTGCCTAGTTTTTAATGAAGTTATTTCCTTTTCTACTGTAGGCCTCAAACGGTCCAAATGTTGACTTACAAATTCTATAAAAAGAGGGTTTCAAAACTGCTGTCAGACGAAAGGTTCAAATCTGTGAGTTGAATGCACACATCACAAAGAAGTTTCTGAGAATGCTTCTGTCCAGTTTCTATGTGAAGATATTTCCTTTTCCACCACAGGCCTCAAAAAGCTCCAAATGTCCACTTGCAAATTCTACAAATAGAGTGTTTCAAAACTGCTCTATCAAAAGGAAGGTTCAACTCTGTGAGTTGAATACACACATCACGAAGTAGTTACTGAGAATTCTTCTGTCTGTTCTCTATGTGAAGATATTTCCTTTTCCACACAGGCCTCAAAGCGTTCCAAATGTACACTTGCAGATTCTGCAAAAAGAGTATTTCAAAACTGCTCTGTTAAAAGTAATGTTCAACACTGGTAGTTGAATGCACACATAAGTTTCCGAGAATGCTTCTGTCTACTTTTTATGTGAAGCTATTCCTGTTTCCTACGAAGCCTCAAAGCGCTCCAAATATCCACTTGCAGATTCTGCAAAAAGAGTGTTTCAAAACTCTATCAAAAGGGATGATCAACTCTGTGAGTTGAATGTACACATCACAAAGAAGTCTCTGAGAATCCTTCTCTCTAGTTTTTATATGAAGATATTTCCTTTTCTACTATAGGCCTCAAAGCAATCCAAATATCCACTTGGAGATTCTTCAAAAAGAGTGTTTCAAAACTGCTCTATCAAAGGCAAGGTTCAAGTCTGTTAGCTGAATACACACATCACAAAGAAGTTTATGAGAATACTTGTGTATACCTTTTATGTGAAGCTAATCCCGTTTCCAATGAAGTCCTCAAAGCACTGCAAATATCCACTTGCAGATCCTTCAAAAAGAGTGTTTCAAAACTACTCTATCAAAAGGAAAGTTCAACTCTGTGAGTTGAATGCACACATCACAAAGTACCTTCTGAGAATCCTTCTTTCTAATTTTTCTATAAAGATATATCCTTTTCTTTTTTATTTATTTATTTATTTATTTATTTTTTATTATACTTTAAGTTTTAGGGTACATGTGCACATTGTGCAGGTTAGTTACATATGTATACATGTGCCATGCTGGTGCGCTGCACCCACTAACTCGTCATCCAGCATTAGGTATATCTCCCAATGCTATCCCTCCCCCCTCCCCCCTCCCCACCACAGTCCCCAGAGTATGGTATTCCCCTTCCTGTGTCCATGTGATCTCATTGTTCAATTCCCACCTATGAGTGAGAATATGCGGTGTTTGGTTTTTTGTTCTTGCGATAGTTTACTGAGAATGATGGTTTCCAATTTCATCCATGTCCCTACAAAGGATATGAACTCATCATTTTTTATGGCTGCATAGTATTCCATGGTGTATATGTGCCACATTTTCTTAATCCAGTCTATCATTGTTGGACATTTGGGTTGGTTCCAAGTCTTTGCTATTGTGAATAATGCCGCAATAAACATACGTGTGCATGTGTCTTTATAGCAGCATGATTTATAGTCATTTGGGTATATACCCAGTAATGGGATGGCTGGGTCAAATGGTATTTCTAGTTCTAGATCCCTGAGGAATCGCCACACTGACTTCCACAGTGGTTGAACTAGTTTACAGTCCCACCAACAGTGTAAAAGTGTTCCTATTTCTCCACATCCTCTCCAGCACCTGTTGTTTCCTGACTTTTGAATGATTGCCATTCTAACTGGTGTGAGATGATATCTCATAGTGGTTTTGATTTGCATTTCTCTGATGGCCAGTGATGATGAACATTTTTTCATGTGTTTTTTGGCTGCATAAATGTCTTCTTTTGAGAAGTGCCTGTTCATGTCCTTCGCCCACTTTTTGATGGGGTTGTTTGTTTTTTTCTTGTAAATTTGTTTGAGTTCACTGTAGATTCTGGATATTAGCCCTTTGTCAGATGAGTAGGTTGCGAAAATTTTCTCCCATGTTGTAGGTTGCCTATTCACTCTGATGGTAGTTTCTTTTGCTGTGCAGAAGCTCTTTAGTTTAATTAGATCCCATTTGTCAATTTTGGCTTTTGTTGCCATTGCTTTTGGTGTTTTGGACATGAAGTCCTTGCCCACGCCTATGTCCTGAATGGTAATGCCTAGGTTTTCTTCTAGGGTTTTTATGGTTTTAGGTCTAACGTTTAAATCTTTAATCCATCTTGAATTGATTTTTGTATAAGGTGTAAGGAAGGGATCCAGTTTCAGCTTTCTACATATGGCTAGCCAGTTTTCCCAGCACCATTTATTAAATAGGGAATCCTTTCCCCATTGCTTGTTTTTCTCAGGTTTGTCAAAGATCAGATAGTTGTAGGTAAGCGGCGTTATTTCTGAGGGCTCTGTTCTGTTCCATTGATCTATATTTCTGTTTTGGTACCAGTACCATGCTGTTTTGGTTACTGTAGCCTTGTAGTATAGTTTGAAGTCAGGTAGTGTGATGCCTCCAGCTTTGTTCTTTTGGCTTAGGATTGACTTGGCGATGCGGGCTCTCTTTTGGTTCCATATGAACTTTAAAGTAGTTTTTTCCAATTCTGTGAAGAAAGTCATTGGTAGCTTGATGGGGATGGCATTGAATCTGTAAATTACCTTGGGCAGTATGGCCATTTTCACGATATTGATTCTTCCTACCCATGAGCAAGGAATGTTCTTCCATTTGTTTGTATCCTCTTTTATTTCCTTGAGCAGTGGTTTGTAGTTCTCCTTGAAGAGGTGCTTCACATCCCTTGTAAGTTGGATTCCTAGGTATTTTATTCTCTTTGAAGCAATTGTGAATGGGAGTTCACTCATGATTTGGCCTGGCAGAGACACAACCAAAAAAGAGAATTTTAGACCAATATCCTTGATGAACATTGATGCAAAAATCCTCAATAAAATACTGGCAAACCGAATCCAGCAGCACATCAAAAAGCTTATCCACCATGATCAAGTGGGCTTCATCCCTGGGATGCAAGGCTGGTTCAACATACGCAAATCAATAAATGTAATCCAGCATATAAACAGAGCCAAAGACAAAAACCACATGATTATCTCAATAGATGCAGAAAAAGCCTTTGACAAAATTCAACAACCCTTCATGCTAAAAACTCTCAATAAATTAGGTATTGATGGGACATATTTCAAAATAATAAGAGCTATCTATGACAAACCCACAGCCAATATCATACTGAATGGGCAAAAACTGGAAGCATTCCCTTTGAAAACTGGCACAAGACAGGGATGCCCTCTCTCACCGCTCCTATTCAACATAGTGTTGGAAGTTCTGGCCAGGGCAATCAGGCAGGAGAAGGAAATAAAGGGTATTCAATTAGGAAAAAAGGAAGTCAAATTGTCCCTGTTTGCAGACGACATGATTGTTTATCTAGAAAACCCCATTGTCTCAGCCCAAAATGTCCTTAAGCTGATAAGCAATTTCAGCAAAGTCTCAGGATACAAAATCAATGTACAAAAATCACAAGCATTCTTATACACCAACAACAGACAAACAGAGATATATCCTTTTCTACTCTATGCCTCAATGCGGTGCAAATATCCACTTGCAGATTCTACAAAACAGTGTTTCAAAACTGCACTTTCAAAACGAAGGTTCATTTCAGTGAGCTGAACGCACCCATCATAAACAAGTTTCTGAGAATGCTTCTCTCTAGTTTCTATGTGAAGATATACCGTTTTACACCACAGTCCTCAAAGAGGTCCAAATGTCCACTTGCAAATTCTACAAAAAAGGTGATTCAAAACTGCTCTATCAAAAGTAAGGTTCAACTCTGTGAGTTGAA
This sequence comes from Pan troglodytes, assembly GCF_028858775.2. Taxonomy (NCBI): domain Eukaryota; kingdom Metazoa; phylum Chordata; class Mammalia; order Primates; family Hominidae; genus Pan; species Pan troglodytes. Next base: position 40,875,169 of record NC_072417.2, read on the forward strand.
TGCACACATCACAAAGAACTTTCTGAGAATGCTTCTGTCTAATTTCTATGTGAAGATATTTCCTTTTCCACCAAAGGCCTCAAAGCACTCCAAATGTCCACTGGCAGATCCTACAAAATGAGTGTTTCAAAACTGTTCGGTCAAAATGAATGTTCAACTCTGAGAATTGAATGCACAAATCACAAAGAAGTTTTTGAGAATGCTTCTGTCTAGTTTTTATGTGAAGATATTTCCTTTTCCACCACAAGCCACAAGGACTCCAAATACCCACTGGTAGATTCTACAAAAAGAGTGTTTCAAAACTCCTCTGTCAAAAGGAATGTTAAACTCTGTGTGTTGAATGCATACATCACAAAGAAGATTCTGAGAATGCTTCTGTCTACTTTTTATGTGAAGCTAAACCCATTTCCAATGAAAGCCTCAAAGCGATAGAAATATCCAGTTGCATATTCTACAAAAAGAGTGTTTCAACACTGCTCTATCAAAAGGAATGTTCAACTCTCTGAATTGAATGCACACACCACAAAGCAGTTTCTGAGAATGCTTCTGTCTAGTTTTTATATGAAGATATTTCCTTTTCTACCGTAGCCCTCAAAGCGGTCCAAATATCCACTTGCAGATTCTACAAAAAGAGTGTTTCAAGACTGCTCTTTCAAAAGGAAGGTTCAATTCTGTGACTTGAATGCACACATCACAGAGAAGTTTTTGAAAATGCTTTTGTCTAGTTTTTATATGAAGATATTCCCATTTCCACCGAAGGCCTCAAAGCTGTCAAAATATCCACTCGCAGATTCTACAAAAAGTATGTTTCAAAATGACTCCATCAAAAGGGATGTTCAACTCTGTGAGTTGAATGTACACATCACAAAGAAGTCTCGGAGAACGCTTTTGTCTAGTTTTTATATGAAGATATTAACTTTTCTACCATAGGCTTCCAAGCACTCCAAATATCCACTTGCAGATTCTTCAAAAAGAGTGTTTCAAAACTGCTCTATCAAAGGGAAGATTCAACTCTGTTAGTTGAATGCACACATCACAAAGAAGTTTCTGAGAATGCTTCTGTCTACTTTTTCTTTGAAGCTATTCCGTTTCCAACGAAGGCCTCAAAGCGCTCCAAATATCCACTTGCGGATTCTACAAAAAGAGTGTTTCAAAACTGTTCTATTAAAAGGGGTGTTCAACCCTGTTAGTTGAATGTACACATCACAAAGAAGTTTCTGAGAGTGCTTCTGTCTAGTTTCTATGTGAAGATATTTCCTTTTCCTCCACAGGCCTGAAAGCGCTCCAATTCTCCACTTGCAGATTCTACAAAAAGAGTGTTTCAAAACTTCTCTGTCAAAAGGAATGTTCAACTCTGTGAGTTGAATGCACACATCACAAATAAGTTTCTGAAAATGCTTTTGTCTAGTTTCTATGTGAAGATATTTCCCTTTCCACCACGGGCCTCAAAGAGCTCCAAATGTCCACTTGCAAATTCTACAAAAAGAGTGTTTCAAAACTGCTCTATCAAAAGGAAGGTTCTACTCTGTGAGTTGAGTGCACACATCACAAAGAAGTTTCTGAGAATGCTTCTGTCTACTTTTTATGTGAAGCTAAACCAGTTTCCAACGAAGGCCTCAATGCGGTACAAATATCCAGTTACAGATACTACAAAAAGAGAGTTTCAAAACTGCTCTATCAAAAGGAATGTTCAACTCTGTGAGTTGAATGCACACATCACAAAGTAGTTTCTGAGAATGCTTCTGTCTAGTTTTTATATGAAGATATTTCCTTTTCTACCATAGCCCTCAAAGCGGTCCAAATCTCCACTTGCAGATTCTACAAAAAGAGTGTTTTAAAACTGCTCTATCAAAAAGAATGTTCAACTCTGTTAGTTGAATGCACACTTCACAAAGAAGTTTCTGAGAATGCTTCTGTCTACTTTTTATGTGCAGCTATTCCCGTTTCCAACGAAGGCCTCAAAGTGATAAAAATATCCACTTGCAGATCCTACAAAGAGTGTTTCAAAACCGCTCTATAAGGAAAGTTCAACTCTGTGAGTTGAATTCATACATCACAAATTAGTTTCTGAGAATTCTTCTCTGTAATTTTTATATGAAGATATCCCGTTTCCAACGAAGGCCTCTAAGCGGTCCAAATATCCACTTGCAGATTCTACAAAAAGAGTGTTTCAAAACTGCATTTTCAAAACAAACGTTCAATTCTGTGAGTTGAATGCACACTTCACAAAGTAGTTTCTGAGAATGCTTCCCTCTAGTTTCTATGTAAAGATATTTCCTTTTCCACCACAATCCTCAAAAAGCTCCAAATATCCACTTGCAAATTGTACAAAAAGAGTGTGTCAAAACTGCTCTATCAAAAGGGATGTTCAACTCTGTGATTTTAATGCACACATCACAAAGATGTTTCTGAGTATTCTTCTCCCTATTTTCTATGTGAAGATATTTCCTTTTCCACCACAGGCCTGAAAGCGCTCCAAATGTCCACTTGCAGATTCTACAAAACGAGTGTTTCAAAACTGCTCTATCAAAAGAAAGGTTCCACTCTGTGAGTTGAATGCGCACATCACAAAGAGGTTTCTGAGAATGCTTCTGTCTTCTTTTTATGTGAAGCTATTCCAGTTTCCAATGAAGGCCTTAACTCAGTGCAAATATCCACATGCAGTTTCTACAAAAAGAGTATTTCAAAACTGCTCTATCCAAAGGAAGGTTCAACTCTGTAAGTTTAATGCACACATCACAAAGAAGTTTCTGAGAATCCTTCTCTCTAGTTTCTTTGTGAAGATATTTCCTTATCCACCACAGGCCACAAAGAGCTCCAAATGTCCACTTTCAAATTCTACAAATTAGTGTATCAAAATTGCTCTATCAATAGAATGGTTCAACTCTGTGAGTTGAATGTACCCATCACAAAAGTCTCTGAGAATGCTTCTGTCTACTTTGTATGTGATGATATTTCCTTTTCCACCACAGGCCTCAAAGAGCTCCAAATATCCACTTGCAAACTCTGCAAAAAGAGTGTTTCAAAACTGCTCTGTCAAAAGGAATGTTCAACTCTATGAGTTGAATGCACACATCACAGAAAAGTTTCTGAGAATGTTTCCGTCTACTTTTTATGGGAAGCTATTCCCTTTACCAACGAAGGCGTCAAAGCCATTCAAATATCCACTTGCAGATTCTCCAAAAAGAGTGTGTCAAAACTGCTCTATGAAAAGGAATGTTCAACTCTGAGAGTTGAATGCGCACATCACAAAGTGGTTTCTGGGAATGCTTCTGTCTAGTTTTTATATTTCCTTTTCTACCATAGGTCTCAAAGCGGTTCAAATATCGACTTGCAGATTCTACAAAAAGAGTGTTTCCAAACTGCTCTTTCAAAAGGAAGGTTCAACTCTGTTAGTTTAATGCACACATCACAAATTAGTTTCTGAGAATGCTTCTCTCTAATTTCTATGTGACGATATCTCCTTATCCACCACAGGCTTCAGAGAGCTCCAAATGTCCACTTAAAAATTCTACAAAAGACTGTTTCAAATCTGCTCTATCAGAAGAAAGGTTCAACTATATGAGTTTAATGCACACATCCTAAAGAAGTTTCTGAGAATGCTTCTGTCTAGTTTCTATGTGAAGATATTTCCTTTTCCACCACAGGCCTCAAAGATCCCCAAATGTCCACTTGCAAATTCTACAAAAAGAGTATTTCAAAACTGCTCTAACAAAAGGGATGTTCAACTCTGTGAGTTGAATGCACACATCTCAAAGTAGTTTCTGAGAATACTTCTGTCTGGTTTTTATGTGAAGATATTTCATTTTCAACTGTAGGCATCAAAGCAGTCCAAATATCCACTTGAAAATTCTGCAACAAGAGGGTTTCAAAACTGCTCTATCAAAAAGAAGGTTCAACTCTGCGAGTTGAATGCACACATCACAAAGAAGTTTCTGAGAATCCTTCTGTCTAGTTTCTATATGAAGATATTTCCTTTTCCACCAGAGGCCTCAAAGCGCTCCAAATGTCCACTTGCAGATTCTGCTAAAAGAGTGTTTCAAAACTGCTCTGTCAAAAGGGATGTTCAACTCTGTGAGTTGAATGCACACATCACAAAGAAGTTTCTGAGAATGCTTCAGTCTCATTTTATTTGAAGCTTTTCCCATTTCCAGCGATGGCATCAAATGAGTCTAAATATCCACTTGCAGTTTCTACAAAAAGATTGTTTCAAAACTGCTCTATCAAAAGTAATGTTCAACTCTGTGAGTTGAATGCACACATCTCAAAGTAGTTTCTGAGAATGCTTCTGTCTAGTTTCTATATTACGATATTTCCTTTTCTGCCATAGGCCTCACAGTGGTGAAATATCCACTTGCAGATTCTACAAAAAGAGTGTTTCAAAACTGCTCTTTCAAAAGGAAAGTTCAATTCTGTAAGTTGTATGCACACATCACAAAGTTGTTTTTGAGAATGCTTCTGTCTAGTTTTTATATGAAGATATTCCCATATACACTGAAGTCCCCAAGGCCATCAAAATATCCATTTGCAGATCCTTCAAAAAGCGTGTTTCAAAACTGCTCTATCAAAAGGGATGTTCGACTCTGTGAGTTGAATGAACACATCACAAAGAAGTTTCAGAGAATGCTTCTGCCTCGTTTTTATGTGAAACAACTCCCGTTTCCAGTGAAGGCCTCAAATCGGTCCAAATATCCACTTGCATTTCCTACAAAAAGAGTGTTTCAAAACTGCTCTATCAAAACTAATGTTCAACTCGGTGAGTTTTATGAACACATCACAAACTAGTTTCTAAGAATGCTTCTGTCTAGTTTCTTCTTTTTTTATTATAATACTTTAAGTTTTAGGGTACATGTGCACATTGTGCAGGTTAGTTACATATGTATACATGTGCCATGCTGGTGCCCTGCACCCACAAACTCGTCATCTAGCATTAGGTATATCTCTCAATGCTATCTCTCCCCCCTCCCCCCACTCCACAACAGTCCCCAGAGTGTGATATTCCCCTTCCTGTGTCCATGTGATATCATTGTTAAATTCCCACCTATGAGTGAGAATATGCGGTGTTTGGTTTTATGTTCTTGTGATATTTTACTGAGAATGATGATTTCCAATTTCACCCACGTCCCTACAAAGGACAAGAACTCATCATTTTTATGGCTGCATAGTATTCCATGGTGTATATGTGCCACATTTTCTTAATCCAGTCTATCATTGTTGGACATTTGGGTTGGTTCCAAGTCTTTGCTATCGTGAATAATGCTGCAATGAACATCCGTGTTCATGTGTCTTTATAGCAGCATGATTTATAGTTCTTTGGGTATATACCCAGTAATGGGATGGCTGGGTCAAATGGTATTTCCAGTTCTAGATCCTTGAGGAATCGCCACACTGACTTCCACAATGGTTGAACTAGTTTACGGTCCCACCAACAGTGTAAAAAGTGTTCCTATTTCTCCACATCCTCTCCAGCACCTGTTGTTTCCTGACTTTTTAATGATTGCCGTTCTAACTGGTGTGAGACGGTATCTCATTGTGGTTTTGATTTGCATTTCTCTGATGGCCAGTGATGATGAGTATTTTTTCATGTGTTTTTTGGCGGCATAAATGTCTTCTTTTGAGAAGTGTCTGTTCATGTCCTTTGCCCACTTTTTGATGGGGTTCTTTGTTTTTATCTTGTAAATTTGTTTGAGTTCATTGTAGATTCTGGATATTAGCCCTTTGTCAGATGAGGAGGTTGCAAAAATTTTCTCCCATTTTGTAGGTTGCCTGTTCACTCTGATGGTAGTTTCTTTTGCTGTGCAGAAGCTCTTGAGTTTAATTAGATCCCATTTGTCAATTTTGGCTTTTGTTGCCATTGCTTTTGGTGTTTTAGACATGAAGTCCTTGCCCATGCCTATGTCCTGAATGGTAATGCCTAGGTTTTCTTCTAGGGTTTTTATGGTTTTAGGTCTAACGTTTAAGTCTTTAATCCATCTTGAATTGATTTTTGTATAAGGTGTAAAGAAGGGATCCAGTTTCAGCTTTCTACATATGGCTAGCCAGTTTTCCCATCACCATTTATTAAATAGGGAATCCTTTCCCCATTGCTTGTTTTTCTCAGGTTTGTCAAAGATGAGATAGTTGTAGATATGTGGCATTATTTCTGAGGGCTCTGTTCTGTTCCATTGATCTATATCTCTGTTTTGGTACCAGTACTGTGCTGTTTTGTTTACTGTAGCCTTGTAGTATAGTTTGAAGTCAGGTAGTGTGATGCCTCCAGCTTTGTTCTTTTGGCTTAGGATTGACTTGGTGATGCGGGCTCTTTTTTGGTTCCATATGAACTTTAAAGTAGTTTTTTCCAATTCTGTGAAGAAAGGCATTGGTAGCTTGATGGGGATGGCATTGAATCTGTAAATTACCTTGCACAGTATGGCCATTTTCACGATATTGATTCTTCCTACCCATGAGCATGGAATGTTCTTCCATTTGTTTGTATCCTCTTTTATTTCACTGAGCAGTGGTTTGTAGTTCTCCTTGAAGAGGTCCTTCACATCCCTTGTAAGTTGGATTCCTAGGTATTTTATTCTCTTTGAAGCAATTGTGAATGGGAGTTCACTCATGATTTGGCTCTCTCTTTGTCTGTTGTCGGTGTATAAGAATGCTTGTGATTTTTGTACATTGATTTTGTATCCTGAGACTTTGCTGAAGTTGCTTATCAGCTTAAGGAGATTTTGGGCTGAGACGATGGGGTTTTCTAGATATACAATCATGTCATCTGCAAACATGGACAATTTGACTTCCTCTTTTCCTAATTGAATACCCTTTATTTCCTTCTCCTGCCTAATTGCCCTGGCCAGAACTTCCAACACTATGTTGAATAGGAGTGGTGAGAGAGGGCATCCCTGTCTTGTGCCCGTTTTCAAAGGGAATGCTTCCAGTTTTTGCCCATTCAGTATGATATTGGCTGTGGGTTTGTCATAGATAACTCTTATTATTTTGAAATACATCCCATCAATACCTAATTTATTGAGTTTTTAGCATGAAGCGTTGTTGAATTTTGTCAAAGGCCTTTTCTGCATCTATTGAGATAATTATGTGGTTTTAGTCTTTGGCTCTGTTTATATGCTGGATTACATTTATTGATTTGCCTATATTGAACCAGCCTTGCATCCCAGGGATGAAGCCCACTTGATCATGGTGGATAAGCTTTTTGATGTGCTGCTGGATTCGGTTTGCCAGTATTTTATTGAGGATATTTGCATCAATGTTCATCAAGGATATTGGTCTAAAATTCTCCTTTTTGGTTGTGTCTCTGCCCGGCTTTGGTATCAGAATGATGCTGGCCTCATAAAATGAGTTAGGGAGGATTCCCTCTTTTTCTATTGATTGAAATAGTTTCAGAAGGAATGGTACCAGTTCCTTCTTCTACCTCCCTTAGAAATCGGCTGTGAATCCATCTGGTCCTGGACTCTTTTTGGTTGGTAAGCTATTGATTATTGCCACAATTTCAGCTCCTGTTATTGGTCTATTCAGAGATTCAACTTCTTCCTGGTTTAGTCTTGGGAGAGTGTATGTGTTGAGGAATTTATGCATTTCTTCTAGATTTTCTAGTTTATTTGCATAGAGGTGTTTGTAGTATTCTCTGACGGTAGTTTGTTTTTCTGTGGGATCGGTGGTGATATCCCCTTTATCATTTTTTATTGTGTCTATTTGATTCTTCTCTCTTTTTTTCTTTATTAGTCTTGTTAGTGCTCTATCAATTTTGTTGATCCTTTCAAAAAACCACCTCCTGGATTCATTAATTTTTTGAAGGGTTTTTTGTGTCTCTATTTCCTTCAGTTCTGCTCTGATTTTAGTTATTTCTTGCCTTCTGCTAGCTTTTGAATGTGTTTGCTCTTGCTTTTCTAGTTCTTTTAATTGTGATGTTAGGGTGCCAATTTTGGATCTTTCCTGCTTTCTCTTGTGGGCATTCAGTGCTACAAATTTCCCTCTCCACACTGCTTTGAATGCATCCCAGAGATTCTGGTATGTTGTGTCTTTGTTCTCGTAGGTTTCAAAGAACATCTGTATTTCTGCCTTCATTTCGTTATGTACCCAGTAGTCATTCAGGAGCAGGTTGTTCAGTTTCCATGTAGTTGTGTGGTTTTGAGTGAGAGTCTTAATCCTGAGTTCTAGTTTGATTGCACTGTGGTCTGAGAGATAGTTTGTTATACTTTCTGTTCTTTTACATTTGCTGAAGAGAGCTTTACTTCCCACTATGTGGTCAATTTTGGAATAGTTGTGGTGTGGTGCTGAAAAAAATGTATATTCTGTTGATTTGGGGTGGAGAGTTCTGTAGATGTCTATTAGGTCCGCTTGGTGCAGAGCTGAGTTCAATTCCTGGGTATCCTTGTTGACTTTCTGTCTCGTTGATCTGTCTAATGTTGACAGTGGGGTGTTAAAGTCTCCCATTATTAATGTGTGGGAGTCCAAATCTCTTTGTAGGTCACTCAGGACTTGCTTAATGAATCTTGGTGTTCCTGTATTGGGTGCATATATATTTAGGATAGTTAGCTCTTCTAGTTGAATTGATCCCTTTACCATTATGTAATGGCCTTCTTTGTCTCTTTTAATCTTTGTTGGTTTAAAGTCTGTTTTATCAGAGACTAGGATTGCAACCCAAACTGGAAACTCTAAAAAGCAGAGCACCTCTCCTCCTCCAAAGGAACGCAGTTCCTCACCAGCAATGAACAAAGCTGGATGGAGAATGACTTTGATGAGCTGAGAGAAGAAGGCTTCAGACGATCAAATTACTCTGAGCTACGGGAGGACATTCAAATCAAAGGCAAAGAAGATGAAAACTTTGAAAAAAATTTAGAATAATGTATAACTAGAATAACCAATACAGAGATGTGCTTAAAGGAGCTGATGGAGCTGAAAACCAAGGCTCGAGAACTACATGAAGAATGAAGAAGCTTCAGGAGCCAATGCTATCAACTGGAAGAAAGGATATCAGCAATGGAAAATGAAATGAATGAAATGAAGTGAGAAGGGAAGTTTAGAGAATAAAGAGTAAAAAGAAATGAGCAAACCCTCCAAGAAATATGGGACTATGTGAAAAGACCAAATCTACGTCTGATTGGTGTGCCTGAAAGTGATGGGGAGAATGGAACCAGGTTGGAAAGCACGCTGCAGGAAATTATCCAGGAGAACTTCCCCAATCTAGCAAGGCAGGCCAACATTCAGATTCAGGAAATACAGAGAACGCCACAAAGACACTCCTCGAGAAGAGCAACTCCAAGACACATAATTGTCAGATTCACCGAAGTTGAAATGAAGGAAAAAATGTTAAGGGCAGCCAGAAAGAAAGGTCAGGTTACCCTCAAAGGGAAGCCCATCAGACTAACAGCGGATCTCTCTGCAGAAACCCTACAAGTCAGAAGAGAGTGGGGGCCAATATTCAACATTCTTAAAGAAAAGAATTTTCAACCCAGAATTTCATAACCAGCCAAACTAAGCTTCATAAGTGAAGGAGAAATAAAATACTTTACAGAAAAGGAAATGCTGAGAGATTTTGTCACCACAAGACCTGCCCTAAAAGAGCTCCTGAAGGAAGTGCTAAATACGGAAAGGAACAACCGGTACCAGCCACTGCAAAATCATGCCAAAATGTAAAGACCATCGAGACTAGGAAGAAACTGCATCAATTAACGACCAAAATAACCAGCTAACATCATAATGATAGGATCAAATTCACACATAACAATATTAACTTTAAATGTAAATGGACTAAATTCTCCAATTAAAAAACACAGACTGGCAAATTGGATAAAAAGTCAAGACCCATCAGTGTGCTGTATTCAGGAAACCCATCTCAGGTGCAGAGACACACACAGGCTCAAAATAAAAGGATGGAGGAAGATCTACCAAGCAAATGGAAAGCTTCTCTCTAGTTTCTATGTGAAGATATTTCCTTTTCCACCACAGGCCTGAAAGCGCTCCAAATGTCCACTTGGAGATACTACAAAAAGAGTGTTTCAAAGCTGCTCTATCAAAAGAAAGTTCCACTCTGTGTGTTGAATGCACATATCACAAAGAAATTTCTGAGAATGCTTCTGTCTCCTCTTTATGTGAAGCTATTCCATTTTCCAACGAAGGCCTCAAATCGGTCCAAATATCCAGATGCAGTTTCTACAAAAAGAGTGTTTCAAAACTGCTCTGTCAAAAGGAAAGTCCAACTCTGTAACTTTAATGCACACATCACAAAGAATTTTCTGAGAATGCTTCTGTCTAGTTTCCATATGAACATATTTCCTTTTCCACCACAAGCCTAAAAGAGCTCCAAACATCCACTTGCAAATCCTACAAAAAGAGTGTTTCAAAACTGCTCTACCAAAAGAAAGGTTCAATTCTGTGAGTTGAATGCACACATCACAAAGAAGTTTCTGAGAATTCTTCTGTCTGCTTTTTATGTGAAGCTAATCCCGTTTCCAATGAAGGCCTCAAAGCGTTACAAATTTCCACTTGCAGGTTCCACGGAAAGAGTGGTTCAAAACTGTTCTATCAAAGGGAAGGTTCAACTGTCTGAGTTGAATACACACATCACAAAGTAGTCTCTGATAATGCTTCTGTCTAATCTTTATGTCAAGCTATTCACGTTTCCACCACAGGCCTAAAAGCGGTCCATATATCCACTTACAGATTCTACAAAAAGAGTGTTTCAAATGGGCTCTATCAAAAGGGATGTTCAACTCGGTGAGATGAATGTACACATCACAAAGAAGTTTCCGGGAATGCTTCTGTCAAGTTTCTATGTGAAGATATTTCCTTTTCCACCACAGGCCTGAAGTCACTCCAAATGTCCACTTGCAGATTCTACAAAAAGAGTGTTTCAAAACTGCTCTATCAAAGGAAAGGTTCAAATTTTTGAGTAGAATGCACAAATCACAAAGAACTTTCTGAGAATGCTTCTGTCTGATTTTTATGTGAAGCTATTCCCTTTTCCAACGAAGGCCTCAAAGCAGTCCAAATATCCACTTGTAGTTTCTACAAGAAGAGTGTTTCAAAACTGCTCTATCAAAAGGAATGTTCAACTCTGTGAGTTGAATGCACACATCAGAAAGTCGTTTCTAAGAATGCCTCAGTCTAGTGTTTATATGAAGATATTTCCTTTTCTACCACAGGACTCAGTGCACTCCAAATATCCACTTGCAGACTGTAACAAAAGAGTGTATCAAAAAGGCTCTATCAAAAGGAAGGTTCAAATCTGTAAGTTGAAAGCGCACATCACAAGGTACTTTCTGAGAATGCTTCTATCTAGTTTCTATGTGAAGATATTTCATTTTCCACCACAGGCCTCAAAGCGCCCCAAATATCCACTTTCAGATCCTTCAAAAAGATTGTTTCAAAATTGCTCTATCAAAATGAAGGTTAAACTCTGTGAGTTGAATGCACACATCACAATGCAGTTTCTTAGGATGCTTCTGTCTACCCTTTATGAAAAGCTATTCCCATTTCCACCGTAGGCCTCAAAGCGGTCCAAATATCCACTTGCAGATTCAAGAAAAAGAGTGTTTCAAAACTGCTCTGTCAAAAGGAATGCTCAACACTGTGAGTTGAATGCACACATCAAAGAGAAGTTTCCGAGAATGCTTCTGTCTACTTTTTATATGAAAATATTTCCTTTTCTACCATAGGCCTCAAATCGGTATAAATATCCACTTTCAGATTCTACACAAAGACTGCTTCAAAATTGCTCTTTCAAAAGAGAGGTTCAATTCTGTCAGTTGAATGCACACATCACAAAGATGTTTTTGAGAATGATTCTGTCTAGTTTTTATGTGAAGATATTCCTGTTTTCACCGAAGGCCTCAAAGCCGTCAAAATATCCACTTGCAGATCCTTCAAAAAGCGTGTTTCAAATCTGCTCTATCAAAAGGAAGGTTCAACCCTGTGAGTTGAATGCACACAACACCAAGAAGTTTCTGAGAATGCTTCTGTCTAGTTTCTATGTGAAGACATTTCCTTTTCTGCCACAGGCCTCAAAGCACTCCAAATATCCACTTGCAGATTCTACCAAAAGAGTGTTTCAAAACTTCTCTATTGAAAACAAGTTTCAACTCTGTGATTTGAATGCACACATCACAAAGTAGTGTCTGAGAATGCTTCCGTCTAATTTTTATATGAAGATATTTCCTTTTCTACTGTTGGCCTCAAACCCGTGCAAATATCGACTTGCAGATTTTACAAAAAGAGTGTTTCAAAACTGCTCTTTCAAAAGGAAAGTGCAGTTCTGTGAGATGAATTCACACATCACAAAGAAGTTTTTGAGAATGCTTTTGTCTAGTTTCTATGTGAAGATATTCCCATTTACACTGAAGTCCTCAAAGCCGTCAAAATATCCATTTGCAGTTTCAAAAAAAGCGTGTTTCAAAACAGCTCTATCAAAAGGAAGGTTCAACTCTCTTAGTTGAAGGCACACATCACAAAGTAGTTTCTGAGAACGCTTCTGTCTAGTTTCTATGTGAAGATATTTCCTCTTCCACACAGGCCTCAAAGCACTCCAAATATCCACTTCCAGATTCTACAAAAAAGTGTGTTCCAAAACTGCTCTGTCAAAAGGAATGTTCAATTCTGTGAGTTGAATGGACACATGACAAAGAAGTTTCTGAGAATGCTTCTGTCTTCTTTTTATGTGAAGCTATTCCCGTTTCCTAAGAAGCCCTCAAAGTGCTCCAAATATTCACTTGCAGATGCTACAAAAAGAGTGTCTCAAAAGGGCTCTATCAAAAGGGATGTTCAACTCTGTGAGTTGAATGTACACATCACAAAGAAGTCTCTGAGAATGCTTCTATCTAGTTTTTATATGAAGATATTCCTATTCTACCCTAGGCCTCAAAGCACTCCAAATATCCAGTTGCAGATTCTTCAAAAAGAGTGTTTCAAAACTGCTCTATCAAAAGGAAGGTTCAACTCTGTTAGTTGAATATACACATCACAAAGAACTTTCTGAGAATGCTTCTGTCTCCTTTTAATGTGATGCTAATCCCGTTTCCAACGAAGGCTTCAAAACAGGCCAAATATCCAGTTGCAGATTCTTCAAAAAGAGTGTTTCAAAACTGCTCTATCAAAAGGAAGGTTCAACTCTGTTAGTTGAATGTACACATCACAAAGAAGTTTCTGAGAATTGTTCTGTCTACTTTTTATATGAAGCTATTTCCATTTCCAACGAAGTCCTCAGAGCACTCCAAATATCCACTTGCAGATTCTTCAAAAAGACTGTTTCAAAACTGCTCTAACAAAAGGATGGTTCAACTCTGATAGTTGAATGCACACATCACAAAGAAGTTTCTGAAAATTCTTCTGTCTACTTGTTATGTGAAGCTATTCCCGTTTCCAATAAAGGCCTCAAAGCACTCCAATATCCACTTGCAGATCCTTGAAAAAGAGTGTTTCAAAACTGCTCTATCAAAAGGAAGGTTCAACTCTGTGAGTTGAATGCACACATCACAAAGTAGCTTCTGACAATGCTTCTGTCTAATTTTTATATGAAGATATTTCCTTTTCTACTGGAGGCTTCAAAACGGCCCAAATATCTACTTTCAGATTACACAAAAAGAGTGTTTCAAAACAGCACTTTCAAAAAGGAGGTTCAATTCTGTGAGTTGAATGCACACATCACAAAGGAGTTTCTGAGAATGCTTCTCTCTAGTTTCTATGTGAAGATATATCCTTTTCCACCACAGTCCTCAAAGAGCTCCAAATGTCCACTTGCAAATTCTACAAAAAAGTGATTGAAAACTGCTCTATCATCAAAGGAAGGTTCAACTCTGTGAGTTGAATGCAAACATCACAAAGAAGTTTCTGAGAATGCTTATGTCTAGTTTCTATGTGAAGATATTTCCTTTTCCACCACAGGCCTTAAAGCGCGCCAAATGTCCACTTGCAGATTCTACAAAAAGAGTGTTTCAAAACTGTTCTGTCAACAGGAATGTTCTCTCTGTGAGTTGAATGCACACATCACAAAGAAGTTCCTGAGAATGCTTCTGTCTACTTTTTCTGTGAGGCTAATCCCTTTTCCAAAGAAGGCCTCAAATCAGTCCAAATATCCACACGCAGTTTCCACAAAAAGAGTGTTTCAAAACTTCTCTATCAAAAGGAAGTTTCAACTCTATAAGTTTAATGCACACATCACAAAGTACTTTCTGACAATGCTTCTCTCTAGTTTCTATGTGAAGATATTTCCTTTTCCACCACAGGCCTCAAAGAGCTCCAAATGTCCACTTACAAAATTTTACAAAAAAAGTGTTTCAAAACTCCTCTATCAGAAGAAAGGTACAACTGTGTGAGTTGAGTGCACACATCACAAAGAAGTTTCTGAGAATTCTTCTGTCTAGTTTCTAGGTGGAGATATTTCCTTTTCCACCACAGGACTCAAAGAGCTCCAAATGTCCACTTGTCGATTCTACAAAAAGAGTGTTTCAAAACTGCTCTATCAAAAGTAAGATTTAACTCTGTAAGTTTAATGCACACATTACAAAGAAGTTTATGAGAATGCTTCTCTCTAATTTCTATGTGAAGATATTTCCTTTTCAACCACAGGCCTCAAAGCGCTCCAAATGTCCACTTGAGATTCTACAAAAAGAGTGTTTCAAAACAGCTCTGTCAAAAGGAATATTCAACTCTGTGAGTTGAATACACACATCACAGAGAAGTTTCTGAGAATGCTTCTGTCTACTTTTTATGTGAAGCTATTCCAGTTTCCAACGAAGGCCTCAAAGCGGTACAAATATCCACTTGCAGATTCTTCAAATCAGTGTTTCAAAACTGCTCTATCAAAAGGAAGGTTCAACTCTGTGAGTTGAATGAAAACATCGCAAAGTAGATTCTCAGAATGCTTCTGTCTAGTTTTTATATGAAGCTATTTCCTTTTCTACTGTAGGCTTCAATACGGTCCAAATATCCACTTGCAGATACTACAAAAAGAGTGTTTCAAAACGGCACTTTCAAATCGAAGGTTCACTTCTGTGAGTTGAATGCATACATCACAAAGAAGTTTCTCAGAATGCTTCTCTCTAGTTTCTATGTGAAGCTACATCCTTTTCCACCACATTCCTCAAAGAGCTCCAAATGTCCATTTGCAAATTCTACAAAAAGAGTGATTCAAAAGTACTCTATCAAACGGAAGTTTCAATTCTGTTAGTTGAATGCACACATCACAAAGTAGTTTCTGAGAATGCTGCTGCCTACTCTTTACGTCAAGCTATTCCCGTTTCCACTGTAGGCCTAAAAGCGTTCCAAATATACACTTGCAGATTCTACAAAAAGAGTGTTTCAAAACTGCTCTGTCAAAAAAAATGTTCAGCTCTGTGAGCTGAATGCAAACATCCAAAGTAGATTCTCAGGATGCTTCTGTCTAGTTTTTATATGAAGATATTTTCTTTTATGTCTCAAAGCACTCCAAATATCCACTTGCAGATCCTTCAAAAAGAGTGTTTCAAAACTGCTCTATCAAAAGGAAGGTTCAACTCTGTGAGGTGAATGCACACATCAGAAAGTTGTTTCTGAGAATGCTTCTGTCCACCTTTTCTGTGAGGCTATTCCCTTTTCCATTGATGTCCTCAAAGCAGTCCAAATATTCACTTGCAGATTCTACAAAAAGAGTTTTAGAAAACTTCTCTATCAAAAGGAATGTTCAACTCAGTGAGTTGGAAGCACACATCACAAAGTAGTTTCTGAGAATGCCTCTGTCAGGTTTTTATGTGAAGATATTTCCTTTTCTACTGTAGGCCTCAAAGCGGTCCAAATATCCACTTGTAAATTCTGCAACAAGATGTTTCAAAACAGCTTTATCAAAAGGAAGGTTCAACGCTGCGAGTTGAATGCACATATCACAAAGAAGTTTCTGAGAATGCTTCTGTCTAGTTTCTATATGAAGATATTTCCTTTTCCACCAGAGGCCTCAAAGTGCTCCACATGTCCATGTGCAAATGCTACAGAAAGAGTGTTTCAAAACTGCTTGATCAAAAGCAAGTTTCAACTCTGTGAGATGAATGCACACATCACAAATCAGTTTCTGAGAATGTTTCTGTCTTGTTTTTATGTGATGCTATTCCCGTTGCCACCGCAGGACTGAAAGCGCTCCAAATATCCAATTCCATATTCTACAAAAAGAGTGTTTCAAAACTTCTCTGTCAAAAGGAATGTTCAACTCTGTGAGTTCAATGCAAACATCCAAAGTAGTTTCTGAGAATGTTTCTGTCTAGTTTTTATATGAAGATATTTTCTTTACTAACACAGGCCTCAAAGCACTCCAAATATCCACTTGCAGATCGTTCAAAAAGAGTGTTTCAAAGCTACTCTATCAAAAGGAAGGTTCAACACTGTGAGTTGAATGCACACATCACAAATAAGTTTCTGAGAATGCTTCTGGCTACTCTTTATGTCAAGCTATTCCCGTTTCCACCACAGGCCTCAAAGCTGTCCAAATATCCACTTGCAGATTCTACAAAAAGATTGTTTCAAAACTGCTCTTTCAGAAGGAAAGTTCAATTCTGTGAGTTGAATGCACACATCAAAAACATGTTTTTGAGAATTCTTCTGTCTAGTTTTTATACGAAGATATTCCCATTTCTACCGAGGCCTCAAAGCCATCAAAATATCCACTACCAGATTCTTCATAAAGCGTGTTTCCAAACTGCTCTATCAAAAGGAAGGTTCAACTCGGTGAGTTGAATGCACACATCACAAAGAAGTTTCTGAGAATGCTTCTCCCTAATTTCTATGTGAAGATATTTCCTCTTCCACCACAGGCCTCAAAGCGCTCCAAATATCCACTTGCAAATTCTACAAAAAGAGTATTTCAAAACTGCTCTATCAAAACAAACGTTCAACTCTGTGAGATGAATGCACAGATCACTAAGAAGTTTCTGAGAATGCGTCTGTCTACTTTTTATGTGAAGCTATTCCCATTTCCAACGAAGGTCTCAAATCGGTCCAAATATCCAATTGCAGTTTGTACAAAAAGAGGGTTTCAAAACTGCTCTGTCAAAAGGAAGGTTCAAATCTGTAGACTGAATGCAGACATCACAAAGAAGTTTCTGAGAATGTTTCTATTTACTTTTTATGTGAAAATCTATTCCCGTTTCCCATGAAGGCCTCAAAGCACTCCAAATATCCACTTGCAGATTCTACAAAAAGAGTGTTTCAAAACTGTTCTATCAAAAGGGATATTCAACTCTCTGAGTTGAATGTACACATCACAAAGAAGTTTCTCGGAATGCTTCTTTCTAGTTTCTATGTGAAGATATTTCCCTTTCCGCCAAAGGCCTAAAAGTCCTCCAAATGTCCACTTGGAGATTCTACAAAAAGAGTGTTTCAAAACTGCTCTATCAAAAGAAGGTTCAATTCTGTGAGTTGAATGCACACATCACAAAGAAGTTTCTGAGAATGCTTCTGCCTCGTTTTTATGTGAAACTACTCCCGTTTCCAATGAAGGCCTCAAATCGGTCCAAATATCCACAGCATTTTCTACAAAAAGAGTGTTTCAAAACTGCTCTATCAAAAGGGATGTTCAACTCCGTGAGATGAATGCACACATCACAAAGTAGTTTCTAAGAATGCTTCTGTCTAGTTTTTAAATGAAGATATTTCCTTTTCTACCACAGGACTCAAAGTGCTCCAAATATCCACTTGCAGATTCTACCAAAAGAGTGTTTCAAAACTGCTCTATCAAAAGGTAGGTTCAGCTCTGTAAGTTGAATGCCCACATCACAAAGAAGTTTCTGAGAATGCTTCTCCCTAGTTTCTAGGTGAATATATATGCTTTTCCACCACAGGCCTCAAAACGCTCCAAATATCCACTTGCAGATACTTCGAAAACAGTGTTTCAAAACTGCTCTATCAAAATGAAGGTTCAACTCTGTGAGTTGAATGCACACATCACAAGGTAGTTTCTTAGAATGCTTCTGTCTACTCTTTATGACAAGCTACACCTGTTTCCACTGTAGGCCTCAAAGCGGTCCAAATATCCACTTGCAGATTCAACAAAAAGAGTGTTTCAAAACTGCTCTATCAAAAGGAATGTTCAACTCTGTGAGTTGAATGCACACATCACAAAGAGGTTTCTGAGAATGCTTCTGTCTGCTTTTTATATGAAAATATTTCCTTTTCTACCATAGGCCTCAAAGCGGTACACATATCCGCTTTCAGATTCTATACAAAGAGTGCTTCAAAATTGCTCTTCCAAAAGAAAGGTTCAATTCTGTCAGTTTAATGCACACATCACAAAGAAGTTTTTGAGAATTATTCTGTCTAGTTTTTATGTGAAGATATTCCCATTTCCACCGAAGGCCTCAAAGCCATCAAAATATCCACTTGCAGATTCTTCAAAAAGAGTGTTTCAAATCTCCTCTATCAAAAGGAAGTTCAACCCTGTGAGTTGAATGCACAGAACACAAAGAAGTTTCTGAGAATCCTCTGTCTAGTTTCTATGTGAAGACATTTCCTTTTTCACCACAGGCCTCAAAGCACTCCAAATATCCACTTGCATATTCTACCAAAAGTGTTTCAAAACTACTCTATCAAAAGGAAGGTTCAACTCAGTAAGTTGAATGCACACATCACAAAGAAGTTCCTGAGAATGTTTCTCCCTAGTTTCTATGTGAAGATATTTCCTTTTCCACCACAGGCCTCAAAGCTCTCCAAATGTGCACTTGCAAATTCTACAAAAAGAGTGTTTCAAAACTGCTCTGTCCAAAGGAATGCTCTGCTCTGAGTTGAATGCACACATCACAAATAAATTTCTGGGAATGCTTCTGTCGAGTTTTTACGTGAAACTATTCCCGTTTCCACCATAGGCCTCAAAGCGCTCCAATTATCTATTTCCAGATTCTCCAAAAGAGTGTTTAAGACTGCTCTACCAAAACGAAGTTTCAACTCTGTGAGTTGAATGCACACATCACAAAGAAGTTTCTGAGAATGCTTCTGTCTAGTTTCTATGTGAAGGCATTCCTGTTTCCAACGAAGGCCTCAAACCCATCTAAATATCCACTTGCATATTCAACATAAAGAGTGTTTATACCCAAAGGACTATAAATCATGCTGCTATAAAGACACATGCACACGTGTGTTTATTGCGGCACTATTCACAATAGCAAAAACTTGGAACCAACCCAAATGTCCAACAATGATAGGCTGGATTAAGAAAATGTGGCACATATACACCTTGGAATACTATGCAGCCATAAAAAATGATGAGTTCATGTCCTTTGTAGGGACATGGATGAAATTGGAAATTATCATTCTCAGTAAACTATCACAAGAACAAAAAACCAAGCACCACATATTCTCACTCATAGGTCGGAATTCAACAATGGGAACACATGGACACATTAAGGGGAACATCACACTCTGAGGCCTGTTATGGGGTGGGGGGAGGGGGGAGGGATGTCATTGGGAGATATAACTAATGCTAGATGACGAGTTAGTGGGTGCAGCGCACCAGCATGGCACATGTATAAATATGTAACTAACCTGCACATTGTGCATATGTACCCTAAAACAAAGTATAATAATAATAAAAAAGAAACAAACAAAAAAAATTTTTTAAAAAACCGCCGTATGAAAAGTTCTTTTCAACTCTGTCAGTTGAATGCAAATATCACAAAGAAGTTTCTGAGAAGGCTTCTGTCTAGTGTTTATGTGAAATATTTCCTTTTCCACTGTAGCTCTCGAAGCACTCCAAATGTCCTTTAGCAGATTCCACAAAAAGAGTGTTTCAAATCTGTGCTAGCAAACAGAAGGTTCAACTCTGTGAATTGAATACACACATCACAAAGTAGCTTCTGAGAATGCTTCTGTCTAGTTTTTATGAGAAGATAACCACATTTCCAATGAAGGCCACAAAGCAGTCCAAATATCCACTTGCAGATTCTACAAAAAGAGTGTTTCAAAACTGCTCTATCAAGACTTGTTCAAATCTGTGAGTTGAATGTACACATCACAAAGAAGTTTCTGAGAATACTTCTGTCTAGTTTCCATGTGAAGATATTCCCTTTTCCACCACAGGCCTGAAAGCACTCCAAATGTCCTCTTGCAGATTCTACAAAAAGAGTGTTTCAAAACTGCTTCAAATAGGTGTTTCAAATAGGTGAAGCTATTCTCGTTTCCAACGAAGACCTCAAATCGGTCTAAATATCCATTTGCAGTTTCTACCAAAAGATTGTTTCAAAACTGCTCTATCAAAAGTAATGTTCAACTCTGTGAGTTGAATGAACACAACTCAAAGTAGTTTCTGAGAATGCTTCTGTCTAGTCTGTATATGATGATATTTCCTTTTCTGCCGTAGTCCTCAAAGCGGCCCAAATATCCACTTGCAGATTTTAGAAAAAGAGTGTTTCAAAACTGCTCTTTCAAAAGGAAAGTTCAATTCTGTGAGTTGAATGCACACATCAGAAAGTTGTTTTTGAGAATGCTTCTGTCTAGTTTTAATGTGAAGATATTCCCATATCCACTGAAGGCGTCAAATCCATCAAAATATCCACTTGCAGATTCTTCAAATACCGTGTTCAAAACTGCTCTATCAAAAGGGACGTTCAATTCTGTGAGTTGAATGTACACATCACAAAGAAGTTTTTGTGAATGCTTCTGTCTAGTATCTCTGTGAAGATATTTCCTTTTCCACCACAGGCCTGAAAGCGCTCCAAATGTCCATTTGCAGATTCTACAAAAATAGTGTTGCTAAACTGCTCTATCAAAAGAAATTTCCACTCTGTGTGTTTAATGAACACATTACAAAGAAGTTTCTGATAATGCTTCTGTCTACTTTTTATGTCAAGCTATTCCCGTTTCCACCATAGGCCTAAAAGTGGTCCAAATATCCACTTACAGTTTCTACAAAAAGTGTGTTTCAAAAGGGCTCTCTCAAAAGGGATGTTCAACTCGTTGAGCTGAATGTGCACATCACAAGAAGATTCTGGGAATGCTTCTGTCAAGTTTCTATGAGAAGATATTTCCTTTTCCACCACAGGCCTGAAATTGCTCCAAATGTCCACATGAAGATTCTACAAAAAGAGTGTTTCAAAACTGCTGTTTCAAAAGGAATTTTCAATTCTGTGAGTTGAATGCACACATCACAAAGGAGTTTTTGAGAATTCTTTTGTCTAGTTTTTATGTGAAGATATTCCCATTTACACTGAATGCCTCAAAGTCGTCAAAATATCCACTTGCAGATTCTACAAAAAGCATGTTTCAAAACTGCTCCATCAAAAGGAAGGTTCAACTCTGTTAGTTGAATGCACACATCACAAAGAAGTTTTTGAGAATGCTTCTGTCTAGCTTCTCTGTGAAGATTTTTTTTTTTCCACACAGGCCTCAAAGCGCTCCAAATGTCCACTTGCAGATTCTACAAAAAGAGTGTTTCAAAACAGCTCTTTCAAAAGGAATGTTCAACTCCGTGAGTTGAATGCACACATTACAAAGAAGTTTCTGAGAATGATTCTGTCTACTTTTTAAGTGAAGCTACTCCCGTTTCCAATGAAGGCCTCAAAGCACTCCAAATATCCACTTGCAGATTCTACACAAAGAGTGTCTCAGAAGGGCTCTATCTAAAAGGATGTTCAATTCTGTGAGTTGAATGTACACATCACAAAGTAGTCTCTGAGAATGCTTCTGTCTAGTTTTTATATGAAGATATTTCCTTTTCTACCATAGGCCTCATAGCACTCCAAATATCCACGTGCAGATTCTTCAAAAAGAGTGTTTCAAAACTGCTCTATTGAAAGGAAGGTTCAACTCTGTTAGTTGAATGCACACATCACAAAGAAGTTTCTGAGAATGCTTCTGTCTACTTTTCATGGGATGCTACTCCCGTTTCCAACGAAGGCCTCAAAGCAATCCAAATATCCAGTTGCAGATTCTTCAAAAAGAGTGTTTCAAAACTGCTCTATCAAAAGGAAGGTTTAACTCTGTTAGTTGAATGCACACGTTACAAATTAGTTTCTCAGAATGCTCCTATTTTTATGTGAAGCTATTCCCTTTTCCAATGAAGGTCTCAAAGCACTCCAAATATCCACTTGCAGATACTTCAAAAAGAGTGTTTCAAAGCTGTTCTATCAAAAGGAAAGTTCAACACTGTTAGTTGAATGCAAGCATCACAAAGAAGTTTCTGAGAATGCTTCTGTCTACTTTTTATGTGAATCTATCCCCGTTTCCTATGAAGGCCTCAAAGCGCTCCAAATATCCACTTGCAAATTCTACAAAAAGAGGGTTCCAAAATGGCTCTATCCAAAGGGATGTTCAACTCTCTGAGTTGAATGTACACATCACAAAGTAGTCTCTGAGAATGCTTCTGTCTAGTTTCTATGTAAAGCTATTCCCGTTTCCTACGAAGGCCTCCAAGCGCTCCAAATATCAACTTGCAGATTCTACAAAAAGAATGTTTCAAAAGGGCTCTATCAAAACGAATGTTGAACTTTGTGTGTTGAATGTACACGTCAGAAGGAAGTCTCTGAGAATGCTTATGTCTAGTTTTTATATGAAGATATATCCTTTTCCACCACAGGGCTAATGTCCTGTGTGCGCTCCTAATGTCCACTTGTAGATTCTACAAAAAGAGTGTTTCAATACTGCTCTGTCGAAAAGAATGTTCTACTGTGTGAGTTGAATGCACACATCACAAAGAAGTGTGTGAGAATCCTTCTGTCTAGTTTCTATGTGAAGATATTTCCTTTTCCAAAAGGAAGGTTCAGTTCGGTTAGTTGAATGCACACATCATGAAGAAGTTTTTGAGAATGCTTTTGTCTAGTTTGTATGTGAAGATACTCCCATTTACACCAAAAGCCTAAAGCCATCAAAATATCCACTTGCAGATTCTACAAACAGCGTGTTTCAAAACTGCTCTATAAAAAGGAAGCTTCAACTCTGTTAGTTGAATGCACACATCACAAAGAAGTTTCTGAGAATGCTTCTGTCTAGTTTCTATGTGAAGATATTTCCTTTTCCACACAGGCCTCAAAGCACTCCAAATATACACTTGCATATTCTGCAAAAACAGTTTTTCAAAACTGCTCTGTCAAAAGGAATGTTCAACTCTGTGAGTTAAATGCACACATCACAAGGTAGTTTCTGAGAATGTTTCCGTCTACTTTTTATGTGAAGCTATTCCCGTTTCCTACAATGGCCTCAAAGCGCTCCAAATACCCACTTGCAGATTCTACAAAAAGAGTGTTTCAAAAGGGCTCTATCAAAAGGGAAGTTAAACTCCGTCAGTTGAATATACACATCACAAAGGGATACCTGAGAATGCTTCTCTCTAGTTTCTATGTGAAGATATATCCTTTTCTACCACAGTCCTCAAAGAGCTCCAAATGTCCACTTGCAAATTCTACAAATAGAGTGATTCAAAACTGCTCTATCAAAATTAAGGTTCAACTCTTTAAGTTTAACGCACACATCACAAAGAAGTTTCTGAGAATGCTTCTCTCTGGTTTCTATGTGAAGATATTTCCTTTTCCACCACAGGCCTCAAAGAGCTCCAAATGTCCACTTGCAAATTCAACAAAAGGACTGATTCAAAACTGCTCTATCAAAACTAAGGCTCAACTCTGTGAGTTGAATGCACACATCACAAAGTAGCTTCTGAGAATGCTTCTGTCTAGTTTTTGTAAGTAGATGTTTCCTTTTCTACCATTGGCCTCAAAATGTTCCAAATATCCACTTGCAGATTCTAAAAAAAGAGTGTTTCAAAACGGCACTTCAAAACGGAGGTTGAATTTTGTGAGTTGAATGCACACATCACAAAGTAGTTTCTGAGAATGCTTCCCTCTAGTTTCTATGTGAAGATATATCCTTTCCCACCACAGTCATAAAAGAGCTCCAAATGTCCACTTGCAAATTCTACAAAAAGAGTGATTCAAAACTGCTGTATCAGAAGGAAGGTCCAACTCTTTTAGTTTAATGCACACATCACAAAGAAGTTTCTGAGAATGCTTCTGTCTAGTTTCTATGTGAGGATATTGCCTTTTCCACCACAGACCTCAAAGAGCTCCAAATGTCCGCTGGCAAATCTACGAAAAGAGTGCTTCAAAACTGCTCTATCAAAAGAAAGGTTCAACTCTGTGAGTTGAATGTACACAACACAAAGAAGTTTCTGGAAATGCTTCTGCCTAGTTTATATGCGAAGATATTTCCTTTTCCATCAGAGGCCTAAAAGAGCTCCAATTGTCCACTTGCAGATGTCCTATTGTAAATCCTAGAAAAAGAGTGTTTCAAAACTGATCTAACAAAAAAAAGTTTCATCTCTGTGAGTTGAATGCAAACATCACAAAGAAGTTTCTGAGAATGCTGCTGTCTAGTTTTCATGTGAAGATATCCCATTTCCAATGAAGGCCTCTAAGCAGTCCAAATATCCACTTGCAAATTATACAAAGAGTGTTTCAAAACTGCTCTATGAAAAGAAAGGTTCAGTTCTGTGAGTTGAATGCACACATGACAAAGAAGTTTCTTCGAATGCTTCTGTGTAGTTTTTATGTGAAGAGATTTCATTTTTCTCCATTGGCCTCAAAGCGCTCCAAATGTCCACTTGCAGATTCTACAAAAAGAGTGTTTCAAAACTGCTCTATCAAAAGAAAAGTTGAACTCTGTGAGTTGAATGCATACATCACAAAGAAGTTTCTGTCAATGCTTCTGTCTAGTTTTTATGGGAAGGTATTCCGTTTCCAATGAAGGCCTCAAAGTGGTAGAAATATCGACTAGCAAATTCCACAAAAAGAGTGTTTCAAAACTCTGTGTGTTGAAAGCAAAGAGCACAAAGAAGTTTCTGAGAATGCTTTTGTGCAGTTTTTAGGTGAAGATATTTCCTTTTTCACCACTGGCCTCAAAGCGCTCCAAATGTCCACTTGCAGATTCTACAAAAAGTGTGTTTCCAAACTGTTCTTTCAAAAGAAAGTTTCAACTCTGTGACTTGGATGCATACATCACAAAGAAGTTTATATGAATTCTTCTGACTAGTTTTTGTGTAAAGATATCCCGTTTCCAAAGAAGGCCTCAAAGTGGTCCAAATATCCACTTGCAAATTCTACAAAAAGAGTGTTTCAAAACTGCTCTATGAAAAGGAAAGTTGAACTTTGTGAGTTGAAAGCAAACATCACAAAGAAGTTTCTGAGAATGCTTCTGTCTAGTTTTTATGTGAAAATATTTCCTTTTTCACTAAAGGCCTCAAAGCACTCCAAATGTCCACTTGCAGATACTTCAAAAAGTGTTTTTCAAAACAGCTGTATCAAAAGAAAGGTTAATCTCTGTGAGTTGAATGCACAGATCACAAAGAAGTTTCCGAGAATTCTTCTGTGCAGTTTTTATGTGAAGATATTCCCTTTTTCACTGTAGGCCTCAAAGCACTCTAAATGTCCACTTGCAGATTCTACAAAAAGAGTATTTCAAAACTGCTCTATCAAAAGAAAGTTCAACTCTGTGAGGTGAATGCAC
Organism: Pan troglodytes; assembly: GCF_028858775.2. Classification (NCBI taxonomy): domain Eukaryota; kingdom Metazoa; phylum Chordata; class Mammalia; order Primates; family Hominidae; genus Pan; species Pan troglodytes. The sequence continues at coordinate 40,900,609 of NC_072417.2, forward strand.
TCATCACAAAAAAGTTTCTGAGAATGCTTCTGTGTAGTTTTTATGTGAAGAGATTTCATTTTCCTCCATTGGCCTCAAAGCACTCCCAATGTCCAGTTGCAGATTCTACAAAAAGAGGCTTTCAAGACTGCTCTATCAAAAGAAAGGTTCAACTCTGTGAGATGAATGCATACATTACAAAGAAGTTTCTCCCAATGCTTCTGTCTAGTTTTTATGTGAAGGTATTCCGTTTCCAATGAAGGCCTCAAAGTGGTAAAAATATCGACTTGCAAATTCCACAAAAAGAGTGTTTCAAATCTGCTCTATGAAAAGGAATGTTCAACTCTGTGAGTTGAAAGCAAACATCACAAAGAAGTTTCTGAGAATGCTTCTGTGTAGTTTTTCTGTGAAGAGATTTCCTTTTTCACCACAGGCCTTAAAGCACTGAAATGTCCACTTGCAGATTCAACAAAAAGAGTGTTTCAAAACTGCTCTATCAAAAGAAAGGTTCATCTCTGTGAGTTGAATGCACACATCACAAAGAAGTTTCTGAGAATGCTTCTGTGTAGTTTTTATGTGAAGCGATTTCGCTTTTCTCCATTGGCCTCAAAGCGCTCCAAATGTCCACTTGTAGATTCTGCAAAAAGAGTCTTTCAAAACTGCTCTATCAAAAGAAAGGTTGAAAACTGTGAGATGAATGCATACATCTCAAGGAAGTTTCTGTCAATGCTTCTGTCCAGTTTTTATGTGAAGGTATTCCGTTTCCAAAGAAGGCCTCAAAGTGGTACAAATATCGACATTCAAATTCCACAAAAATAGTGTTTCAAAACGGCTCTATCAAAAGAAAGGTTCATCTCTGTGAGTTGAATGCACACATCACAAAGAAGTTTCTGAGAATGCTTCTGTGTAGTTTTTATGTGAAGCGATTTCGCTTTTCTCCATTGGCCTCAAAGCGCTCCAAATGTCCACTTGTAGATTCTGCAAAAAGAGTCTTTCAAAACTGCTCTATCAAAAGAAAGGTTGAAAACTGTGAGATGAATGCATACATCTCAAGGAAGTTTCTGTCAATGCTTCTGTCCAGTTTTTATGTGAAGGTATTCCGTTTCCAAAGAAGGCCTCAAAGTGGTACAAATATCGACATTCAAATTCCACAAAAATAGTGTTTCAAAACGGCTCTATCAAAAGAAAGGTTCATCTCTGTGAGTTGAATGCACACATCACAAAAAAGTTTCTGAGAATACTTCTGTCTAGTTTTAAATGTGAAGATATCCCGTTTCCAATGAAGGCCTCTGAGCGGTCCAAAAATCCACTTGCAAATTCAACAGAAAGAGTTTTTCAAATCTCCTCTATGAAAAGAAAGGTTCAACTCTGTGAGTTGAATGCACACATCACAAAGAAGTTTCTGAGAATGCCTCTGTATTGTTTTTATATGAAGATATTTCATTTTTCTTCATTGTCCTCAAAGGGCTCCAAATGTCCACTTGCAGATTCTTCAAAAAGAGTCTTTCAAAACTGCTCTATCAAAAGAAAAGTTAAACTCTGTGTGTCGAATGCATACATCACAAAGAAGTTTCTGTCAATGCTTCTGTCTAGTTTTTATGTGAAGGTATTCCGTTTCCAATGAAGGCCTCAAAGTGGTACAAATATCGACTTGCAAATTCCACAAAAATAGTGTATCAAAACTGCTCTATGAAAAGGAATGTTCAACTCTGTGAGTTGAAAGCAAACAGGAAAAACAAGTTTCTGAGAATGCTTCCGTGTAGTTTTTATGTGAAGATATTTCTTTTTCACCATAGGCCTCAAAACACTCCAAACGTCCACTTGCAGATTCTACAAAAATAGTGTTTCAAAACAGCCCTATCAAATGAAAGGTTCAACTCTGTGAGTAGAATGCACGCATCAAAAAGAACTTTCTAAGAATGCTTCTGTCTGGTGTTTATGTGAAGATATCCCGTTTCCAACGAAGGCCGCAAAGTGGTCCAAATATCCACTTGCAAATCCTACAAAAAGAGTGTTTCAAAACTGCTCTATGAAAGGGAATGCTCAACTCTGTGAGTTGAAAGCAAAGAGCACAAAGAAGTTTCTGAGAATGCTTCTGTGCAGTTTTTATCTGAAGATATTTCTTTTTCCCCTTAGGCCTCAAAGCGCTCCAAACGTCCACTTGCAGATTCTACAAAAATAGTGTTTCAAAACGGCTCTATCAAAAGAAAGGTTCAACTTTGTGAGTTGAATACACACATCAAATAGAAGTTTCTGAGAATGCTTCTGTCTGGTGTTTATCTGAAGGTATCCCGTTTCCAACGAAGGCTTCAAAGTGGACCAAATATCCAATTGCAAATTCTACAAAAATAGTGTTTCAAAACTGCTCTATGAAAACGAATGTTCAACTCAGTGAGTTGAAAGCAAACATCACAAAGAAGTTTTTCAGAATGCTTCTGTGCAGTTTTTATGTGAAGATATTTCCTTTTTCACCACAGGCCTCAAACGCTCATATGTCCACTTGCAGATTCTACAAGAAGGGTTTTTCAAAAGTGCTCAATCAAAATAAAAGTTCAACTCCGTGAGTTGAATGCACACTTCACAAAGAAGTTTCTGAGAACACTTCTGTGTAGTTTTTATGTGAAGATATACCCTTTTTCACTGTAGGCCTCAAAGCACTCTAAATGTCCACTAGCAGATTCTACAAAAAGAGAGTTTCAAAACTGCTCTATCAAAAGAAAGATTCAACTCTGTGAGTTGAATGCACTCATCACAAAGAAGTTTCTGAGAATGCTTCTGTCTAGTTTTTATGTGAAGATGTTTCCTTTTTCGCCAAAGGCCTCAAAGCACTCCAAATGCCCACTTCAGATTCTACAAAAAGAGTGTTTCAAAATGGCTCTATCAAAAGAAAAGTTCAACTCTGTGAGTTGAATGCAGACATCACAAAGAAGATTCTGATAATGCTTCTGTCTGCTTTTTATTGACGATATCCCATTTCCAACTAAGGCCTCAAAGTGGTCCAAATATCCACTTGCAAATTCTACAAAAAGAGTGTTTCAAAACTGCTCTATGAAAAGGAATATTCAACCCTGTGAGTTGAAAGCAAACATCAGAAAGAAGTTTCTGAGAATGCTTCTGTGTAGTTTTTATGTGAAGATGTTTCCTTTTTCACCACAGGCCTCAAAGCTCTCAAATGTCCCCTTGCAGATTCTACAAAAAGAGTGTTTCAAAACTACTGTAAAAAAAAAATGTTCCACTGTGTTAGTTGGAGGCACACATCACAAAGAAGTTTCTGTGAATGCTTCTGTCTAGTTTTTATGTGAAGTTATCCCATTACCAACGAAAGCTTCAAAGTGGTCCAAATATCCACATGCAAATTCTACAAAAAGAGTGTTTCAAAACTGCTATAGGATAATTAATGTTCAACTCTGTGAGTTGAAAGCAAATGTCACAAGGAAGTTTCTGCCAATGATTCTGTGTAGTTTTTAAGTGAAGATATTTCCTTTTTCACCATAGACCACAAAGCTCTGAAAGTGTCCACTTGCAGATTCTCTAAAAAGAGTGTTTGAAAACTGCTCTATCACAAGAAAGGTTCAACTCCATGAGTTGAATGAACACATCACATAGAAGTTTCTGAGAATACTTCAGTGTAGTTTTTACATGAAGATATTACCTTTCTCACCAAAGGACTCAAAGCGCTCCAAATGTCCACTTGCAGATTCTACAAAAAGAATGTTTCAAAACTACTCTATCAAAAGAAATGTTCATCTCTGTGACTTGAATGTACACATCACAAAGAAGTTTCTGAGAATGCTTCTGTCTGCTTTTTATGTGAAGATATACCGTTTCCAACGAAGGCCTCAAAGTGGTCCAAATATCCACTTGCAAATTCTACAAAAAGAGTGTTTCAAAACTGCTCTATGAAAGGAATGTTGAACTCTGTGAGGTGAAAGCAAACATCACAAAGAAGTTTATGAGAATGCTTCTGTGTAGTTTTTATGAGGAGAGATTTTGTTTTTCTCCATTGGCCACAATGCATCTAAATGTCCACTTGCAGATTCTACAAAAAGAGTGTTTCAAATCTGCTCTATCAAAAGAAAGGTTCAACTCTGTGAGTTGAATGCACACATCACAAAGAAGTTTCTTTGAATGCTTCCATCTAGTTTTCATGTGAAGATAGCCCGTTTCGAACGATAGCCTCAAAGTCGCTCAAATGTCCACTTGCAAATTCTACAAAAAAGTGTTTCAAAACTGCTGTAGGAAAATTAATGTTCAACTCTGTGAATTGAAAGTCAGCGTCACAAGGAAGTTTCTGAGAATGCTCCTGTGTAGTTTTTAACTGAAGATATTTCCTTGTAAGAGATTTCGTTTTTCTCCATTGGCCTTAAAGTGCTCCAAATGTCCACGTGGAGATTCTGCAAAAAGGGTATTTCAAAGCTGCTCTATCAAAAGAAACGTTCAATTCTGTGAGTTGAGTGCACACATGACAAAGAAGTTTCTGAGAATGCTTTTATGTGAAGATATCTCGTTTCCAACCAAGGCCTCTAAGCGGTCCAAATATCCACTGGCAAATTCAACAAAAACAGCGTTTAAAAACTGCTCTATGAAAAGGAATTTTCGACTCTGTGAGTTGAAAGCAAACATCACAAAGAAATTAATGACAATGCTTCTGTGTAGTTTTAATGTGAAGATATTTCATTTTTCACCACAAGCCTCAAAGCGCTCAAATGTTCACTTGCAGATTCTGCAGAAACAGTGGTTCAAAACTGCTCTATCAAAAGAAAGGTTCAACTATTTGAGTTGAACACATACATTACAAAGAAGTTTCTGTCAATGCCTCTGTACAGTTTTTATATGAAGGTATTCCGATTCCAATGAAGACCCCAAAGTGGCACAAATATCGACTTGCAAATTCCACAAAAAGAGTGTTTCAAAACTGCTCTATGAAAAGTACTGTTCAACTCTGTGAGTTGAAAACAAACAGCACAAAGATGTTTCTGGGAATGCTTCTGTGCAGTTTTTATGTGAAGATATTTACTTTTTCACCATAGGCCTCAAAGCACTCCAAATGTCCACTTGCAGATTCTACAAAAAGAGTGTTTCAAAACTGCTCTATCAAAAGAAAATTTCACCTCTGTGAGTTGAATGCACACATCACAAAGAAGTTTCTGAGAATGCTTCTGTCTGCTTTTTATGTGAAGATATCCCATTTCCAATGAAGGTCTCAAAGTGGTCCAAATACCCACTTTCAAGTTCTACAAAATGAGTGTTTCAAAACTGCTCTATGAAAAGGAATGTTCAAATCTGTGAGGTGAAAGCAAACATCACAAAGAAGTTTCTGAGAATGCTTCTGTGTAGTTTTTTTTTTTGAAGATGTTTCCTTTTTCACCACAGACCTCAAAGCGCTCAAATGTCCATTTGCAGATTCTACAAAAAGAGTGTTTCAAAACTTCTCTATTAAAAGAAAGATTGGACTCCGTGAGTTGAATGCACTCATCACAAAGAAGTTTCTGAGAATGCTTCTGTCTAGTTTTTATGTGAAGATATTCTGTTTCCAACGAAGGCCTCAAAGTGGTTCAAATATCCACATGCAAATTCCACACAAAGAGGGGTTCAAAACTGCTCTATCAAACGAAAGGTTCAAATCTGTGTGTTTATTGGACACATCACAAGGAAGTTTTGAGAATGCTTCTGTCTGGTTTTTATGTGAAGATATCCCGTTTCCAACGAAGGCCTCAAAGTGGTCCATATATCCACTTGCAAATTATACAAAATAGTGTCTCAAAACTGCTCTATGAAAAGAAATGTTCAAGTCTGTGTGTTGAAAGCAAACATCACAAAGAAGTTTCTGAGAATGCTTCTGTGTTGTTTTAATGTGAAGATATTTCCTTTTTCACCACAGGCCTCAAAGCGCTCAAAATGTCCTCTTGCAGATCCTACAAAAAGTGTGTTTCAAACGACTCTACCAAAAGAAAGATTCAACTCTGAGAGCTGGATGCACACATCACAAAGAAGTTTCAGTGAATGCTTCTGTCTAATTTTTATGTGAAGATATCCTGTTTCCAACGAATTCCTCAAAGTGATGCAAATATCCACGTTCAAATACTACAAAAAGAGTGCTTCAAAACTGCTGTAGGAAATTAATGTTCAACTCTGTCAGATGAAAGCAAACGTCACAAGGAACTTTCTGAGAAGGCTTCCGTGTACATTTTAAGTGAAGACATTCCTTTTTAGAGATTTCGTTTTTTTCCACTGGCCTCAAAGCGCTCCAAATGTCCACCTGCAGATTGTACAAAAAGAGTGTTTCAAAACTGCCCTATCAAAAGAAAGGTTCAACTCTGTGAGTTGAATGCACACATCACAAAGAAGTTTCTGAGAATACTTCTGTGTAGTTTTCATGGGAAGATATCCCCTTTTTCACCATAGGCCTCAAAGCACTCTAAATGTCCACTTGCAGATTCTACTAAAACAGTGTTTCAAAACATCTCCACCAAAAGAAAGATTCAAATCTGTGAGTTGAATGCACTCATCACAAAGAAGTTTCTGAGAATGCTTCTGTGTAGTTTTTATGTGAAGATGTCCCGTTTCCAACGAAAGCCTCAAAGTGGTCCAAATATCCACATGCGAATTCCACAAAAAGAGTGTTTCAAAACTGCTGAAGGAAAATTAAGTTTCAACTCTGCGAGTTGAAATCAGACGTCACAAGCAAGTTTCTGAGAATGATTTTGTGTAGTTTTTGAGTGAAGATATTCCCTTTTTCACCATAGACCCCAAAACTCTCCAAATGTCCACCTGCAGATCCTACAAAAAGAGTGTTTCAAATCTGCTCTTTCAAAAGAAAGGTTCAACTGTGTTAGTTGAATGCACACATCACAAAGAAGTTTCTGAGAATAATTCTGTGTAGTTTTTATGTGAAGATATTCCCTTTTTCACCATAGACCTCAAAGAACTCTAAATGTCCACTTGCAGATTCTACAAAAAGAGTGTTTCAAAACTGCTCTATCAAAAGAAAGATTGAACTCCGTGAGTTGATTGCACTTATCACAAAGAAGTTTCTGAGAAGGCTTCTGTCTAGTTTTTATGTGAAGATATTTCCTTTCTCATCAAAGGCCTCAAAGCGCTCCAAATGTCCACTTGCAGATTCCACAAAAAGAGTGTTTCAAAACTGCTCTGTCAAAACAAAGGTTCATCTCTGTGAGTTGAATGCACACATCACAAAGAAGTTTCTGAGATTGCTTCTGTCTAGTTTTTATGTGAACCTATCCCGTTTCCAACAAAGGCCTCTAAGCGGTCCAAATATCCACTTGCAAATTCAACAGAAAGAGTGTTTCAAATCTGCACTTTGAAAAGAAAGGTTCAACTCTGTGAGTTGGATGTGCACATCACAAAGAAGTTTCTGTGAATGCTTCTGCTAGTTTTTATGTCAAGACAACCCGTTTCCAATCAAAGTCTCAAAGTGGTCTAATTATCCACATGCAAAACCTACAAAAAGTATTTCAAAACTGCTGTAGGAAAACTAATGTTCAAATCTGTGTGTAGAAAGTAAACGTCAGAAGGAAGTTTCTGAGAATGCTTCTTTGTAGTTTTTAAATGAAGATATTCCTTTTTTCACCACAGGCCTCAAAGCACTCCAAATGTCCACTTGCAGATTCTACAAAAAGAGTGTTTCTAAGAGACGCTATCAAAAGAAAGGTTCAACTCTGTGAGCTGGATGCACACGTCAGAAGGAAGTTTCTGTGAATGCTCCTGTCTAGGTTTTATGTGAAGGTATTCCATTTCCAACGAAGGCCTCAGTGATACATATATCGACATGCAAATTCCACAAAAAGAGGGGTTCAAAACTGCACTATCAAAAGAAAGGTTCAAATCTGTGGGTTGAATGCCCATATCACAAGGAAGTTTTGAGAATGCTTCTGTCTGGTTTTTATGTGAAGAAATCCCGTTTCCAACGAGGGCCTCAATGTGGTCCAAATATCAATTTGCAAATTCTACAAAATAGTTTTTCAAAACTGCCCTATGAAAAGGAATATTCAACTCTGTGAGTTGAAAGCAAACATCACAAAGAAGTTTCTGGGAATGATTCTGTGTAGTTTTTAGGTGAATATATTTCCTTTTTCACTACAGGCCTCAAAGCGCTCCAAATGTCCACTTGCAGATCCTACCAAAAGGGTGTTTCAAAACGACTCTATCAAATGAAAGATTCAACTCAGTGAGTTGGATGCACACATCACAAAGAAGTTTATATGAATGCTTCTGTATAGTTTTTATGTGAACATATCCAGTTTCCAATGAAGGCCTCAAAGTGGTGCAAGCACCCACACGCAAATTCTACAAAAGGAGTGCTTCAAAACTGCTGTAGGAAAATTAATTTTCAACTCTCTGAGATGAAAGCAAACGTCAAAGGAACTTTCTGAGAACACATCTGTGTATTTTTTAAGTGAAGATATTTCATTTTTAGACGTTTCATTTTTCTTCATTGGCCTCAAATTGTTCCAAATGTCCACTTGCAGATTCTAAAAAAAAGAATGTTTCAAAACTGCTCTTTCAAAAGAAAGTTCATCTCTGTGAGTTGAATGCACACATCACAATGAAGTTTCTGAAAATGCTTCTGTCTAGTTTTTATGTGAAGATATCCCGTTTCCAACGAAGGCCTCTAAGCGGTCCAAATATCCACTTGCAAATTAAATGAAAAGAGTGTATCAAAACTGCTCTATGAAAAGAAAGGTTCAACTCTGTGAGTTGAATGCACACAGCACAAAGACGTTTCTGAGAATGCTTCTGTGTACTTTTTATGTGAAGAGATTTCATTTTTCTCCATTGGTCACAAAGCGCTCCAAATGTCCACTTGCAGTTTCTACAAAAGGAGTCTTTCAAAACTGCTCTATCAAAAGAAAGGTCCAACTCTGTGGGTTGAATGCATACAAAACAAAGAAGTTTATGTCAATGCTTCTGTCTACTTTTTATGTGAAGGTATTCCATTTCCAATGAAGGCCTCAATGTGGTACAAATATTGACATGCAAATTCCACAAAAAGGAGTGCTTCAAAACTGCTCTGTGAAAAGGAATGTTCAATTCTGTGAGTTGAAAGAAGACAACACCAAGAAGTTTCTGAGAATGCTTCTGTGCAGTTTTTATGTGAAGATAATTCTTTTTCACCGCAGGCCTCAAAGCACTACAAATGTCCACTTGCAGATTCTACAAAAATGGTTTTTCAAAATGCCTCTATCAACAGAAAGGTTCAACCCTGTGAGTTAAATGCACACATCACATAGAAGTTTCTGAGAATGCTTCTGTCTGGTTTTTATGTGAAGATATATCATTTCCAATGAAGCCCTCAAATTGGTCCAAATATCCACTGGCAAATTCTCCAAAAAGAGTGTTTCAAACCTGCTCTATGAAAAGGAATGTTCAACTCTTTGAGTTGAAAGCAAACATGACAAGGAAGTTTCTGAGAATGCTCCTGTGTAGTTTTTTGGTGTAGATATTTCCTTTTTCACCACAGGCCTCACAGCGCTCAAATGTCCACTTGCAGATTCTACAAAAAGAGTGTTTCAAAACTGCTCTATCAAAAGAAAGGTTCAACTCGGTGAGTTGCATGCACTCATCACAAAGAAGTTTCTGAGAAGGCTTCTGTCTAGTTTTTATGTGAACATATTTCCTTTTTCACCATAGGCCTCAAAGCTCTGAAAATGTCCACTTTCAGATTCTACAAAATGAGTGTTTCAAAATTGCTCTATCAAAAAAAAGGTTCATCTCTGTTAGTTGAATGCACACATCACAAAGAAGTTTCTGAGAATACTTCTGTCTGCTTGTTATGTGAAGATATCTCGTTTCCAACGAAGGCCTCAAAGTTGTCCAAATATCCACTTGCATATTCTACAAAAAGAGTGTTTCAAAACTGGTCTATCAAAAGAAAGGTTCAAATCTGTGAGTTGGATGCAAACATCACAAACAAGTTTCTGTGAATGCTTCTGTCCAGTTTTTATGTGAAGACAGCCTGTTTCCAATGAAAGCCTCAAAGTAGTCCAAATATCCACATGCAAATTCTACAAAAAGAGTGTTTCAAAACTTCTGGAGGAAAATTAATGTTCAACTCTGTGAGGTGAAATCAAACGTGACAAGGAAGTTTCTGAGAATGCTTCTGTGTAATTTTTAAGTGAAGATATTTCCTTTTTCACCGTAGACTGCAAAGCTCTCCAAATGTCCACTTGCAGATACTACAAAAAGAGTGTTTCAAAACTGCTCTCTCAAAAGAAAGGTTCAACTCTGTTGAACGCACACATCACAAAGAAGTTTCTGAGAATACTTCTGTGTAGTTTTTATGTGAAGATATTCCCTTTTTCATCATAGGTCTCAAAGCATTCAAAATGTCCACTTGCAGATACTACAAAAAGAGTATTTCAAAACTGCTCTACCAAAAGAAAGACTCAACTGTTTGAGTTGAATCCACTCATCACATAGAAGTTTCTGACAATGTTTCTCTCTAGTTTTTATACGAAGATATTTCCTTTTTCACCAAAGGCCTCAAAGCGCTCCAAATGTCCACTTGCAGATTCTACAAAAAGAGTGATTCAAAACTGGTCTATCAAAAGAAAGGTTTAGCTCTGTGAGTTGAATGCAGACATCACAAAGAAGTTTCTGTGAATGCTTCTGTGCGGTTTTTATATGAAGAGATTTCGTTTTTCTCCGTTGGCAACAAAGCGCTGCAAGTGTCCACTTGCAGATTCTACAAAAAGAGTGTTGCAAAACTGCTCTATCAAAAGAAAGGTTCAGTTCTGCGAGTTGAATGCGTACATCACAAAGGACTCTCTGTCAATGATTCTGTCTAGTTTTTATGTGAAGGTACACCGTTTCCAATGAAGGCCTCAAAGTGGTACAAATAACGACTTGCAAATTCCACAAAAAGAGTGTTCCCAAACTGTTCTATGAAAAGGAATGTTCAACTCTGTGAGTTGAAAGCAAACTGCACAATGAAGTTTCTCAGAATGCTTCTGTGCAGTTTTTATGTGAAGATATTTCCTTTTTCACCATAGGCCTCAAAGCGCTCCGAATATCCACCTGCAGATTTTACAAAAAGATTGTTTCAATACGGCTCTATCAAAAAAAATGTTCAACTCTGTGAGTTGAATTCACACATGAGAAACAAGTTTATGAGAATTCTTCTGTCTGCCTTTTATGTGAAGATATCCTGTTACCAACGAAGGCCGCAAGGTGGTCCAACTATCCACATGCAAATTCTTCAAAAAGTGTGTTTCAAAACTGCAGTAGGAAAATTAATGTTCAGCTCTCTGAGTTGAAAGCAAACATCACAAAGAAGGTACTCAGAATGCTTCTGTGTAGTTTTTATGTGACGTATTTCCTTTTTCACCACAGTCCTCAAAGCACTCAAATGTTCACTTGCAGATTCTACAAAAAGAGTGTTTCAAAACTGCTCTATCAAAAGAAAGTTTCAACTCAGTGAATGGAATGCACACAACACAAAGAAGATTCTGAGAATTCTTCTATGTAGTTTTTATGTGAAGATATTCCGTTTTTCACCATAGGTCTCAAAGCACTCTAAATGTCCACTTGCAGATACTACAAAAAGAGTGTTCCAAAACTGCTGTATCAAAAGAAAAATTTCAACTCTGTTAGTTGAGTGCACTCATCACAAAGAAGTTTATGAGAATGCTTCTGTCTAGTTTTTATGTGAAGATATTTCCTTTTTCACCAAAGGCCTCAAAGTGCTCCAAATGTCCTCTTGCAGATTCTACAAAAAAGATTCTTTCAAAACTGCTCTATCAACAGAAATGTTCATCTCTGTGAGTTGAATGCACACATCACAAAGTAGTTACTGAGAATGCTTCTATCTAGTTTTTATGTGAAGATATCTCGTATTGAATGAAGGTCTCTAAGCGGTCCAAATATCTACTTGCAAATTCACCAGAAAGAGTGTTTCATATCTGCTCTATGAAAGGAAAGGTTCAACTCTGTGAGTTGAATGCACACAACACAAAGAAGTTTCTGAGAATGCTTCCATCTGCTTTTTACGTGAATATATACCGTTTCCAAAGAAGGCCTCAAGGTGGTCCAAATATATACTTGCAAATTCTACAAAAAGAGTGTTTCAAAACTGCTCTATGAAAGGGAATGTTCCACTCTGTGAGTTGAAATCAAATATCACAAAGAAGTTTCTCAGAATGCTTCTGTGTAGTTTTTATGTGACGATATTTCCTTTTTCTCCATTGGCCTCAAAGCGCTCCAAATGTCCACTTGTAGATCCTACAAAAAGAGTCTTTCAAAACTGCTCTAAAAAAAGAAAGGTTCAACTCTGTGAGTTTCATGCATACATCACAAGGAAGTTTCTGTCAATGCTTCTGTCTACTTTTTATGTGAAGGTATTCCGTTTCCAAAGAAGGAATCAAAGTGGTACAAATATCGACTTTCAAATTCCACAAAAAGAGTGTTTCAAAACCTGTCCATGAAAAGGAGTGTTCAACTCTGTGAGTTGAAAGCAAACAGCACAAAGAAGTTTCTGAGAATGCTTCCGTGCAATTTTTATGTGAAGATATTTCTTTTTCACCATAGGTCTCAAAGCGATCCAAATGTCCACTTGTAGATTCTGTAAAAAGAGTGTGTCAAAACCTCTCTATCAAAAGAAAGGTTCAACTCTGTGAGTTGAATGCACACATCACAAAGAAGTTTCTGAGAATGTTTCTGTCTGCTTTTTATGTGAAGATATCCCATTTCCAACGAAGACCTCAAAGTGGTCCAAATATCCACTTGCAAATTCTACAAAAAGAGTGTTTCAAAACTGCTCCATGAAAAGGAATGTTCAACTCTGTGAGTTGCAAGCAAAAATCACAACGGAGATTCTCGGAATGCTTCTGTGTATTTTTTATGTGACGATATTTCCTTTTTCACCACAGGCCTTAAAGCGCCCCAAATGTCCACTTGCAGATTCTACCAAAAGAGTGCTTCAAAGCTGCTCTATCAAAAGAAATCTTCAAACCTGTGAGTTGAATGCACACATAACAAAGAAGTTTCTGAGAATGCTTCTATCTGGTTTTTATGTGAAGATATTCCATTTCCAACGAAGGCCTCAAAGTGGTCCAAATATCCACTTGCAAATTCTACAAAAAGAGTGTTTCAAAACTGCTGTATGAAAAGAAATGTTCAACTCTGTGAATTGAAAGCAAACATCACAGGACGTTTCTGAGCATGCTTCTGGGTAGTTTTTAGGTGACGATATTTCCTTTTTCACTGCAGGCCTCAAAGCGCTCCAAATGTCCACTTGCAGAGTCTACAAAAGGGCATTTCAAAAATGCTCAATCAAAAGAAAGGTTTAACTCTGTGAGTTGGATGCACACACCACAAAGAAGTTTCTGTGAATACTTCTGTCTAGTTTTTATGTGAAGATATCCCTTTTCCAATGAAGGCCTCAAAGCTGTCAATATAACCGCATGCAAATTCTACAAAAAGAGTGTTTCAAAACTCGTGTAGGAAAATTAAGTTGCAACTCTGTGAGTTGAAAGCGAATGTCACAAGGAAATTTCTGAGAATGCTTCTGTGTAGTTTTTAAGTGAATATATGTTGTTTCTCACCATAGACCTCGAAGCTCTCCAAATGTCCTCTTGCAGATACTACAAAAATCATGTTTCAAAACAGCTCTATCAAAAGAAAGGTTCAACTCTGTGAGTTGAATGCACACATCACAAAGAAGTTTCTGAGAATACTTCTGTGTAGCTTTTATGTGAAGATATTCCCTTTTTCACCATACGCCTCAAAGCACTCTAAATGTCCACTTGCACATTCTACAAAAAGAGTGTTTCAAAACTGCTCTATCAAAAGAAAGATTCAACTCTGTGAGTTGAATGCACTCATCACAAAGAAGTTTCTGAGAATGCTTCTGTCTAGTTTTTATGTGAAGAGATTTCCTTTTTCACCATAGGTCTCAAAGCGCTACAATTGTCCACTTGCAGATCCTACAAAAAGAATGTTTCAAAACTGCTCTATGTAAAGAAAGGTTCATCTCTGTGAGTTGAATGCACATATCACAAAAAAGTTTCTGAGAATGCTTCTCTCTAGTTTTTATGTGAAGATACCTTGTTTCCAACGAATGCCTCTAAGCGGTCCAAATATCCACTTGCAAAATCAACAGAAAGGGTGTTTCAAATCTGCTCTAGGAAAAGAGAGGTTCAATTCTGTGAGTTGAATGCAGACATCAGAAAGAAGTTTCTGAGAATGCTTCTGTGTAGTTTTTATGTGAAGAGATTCCCTTTTTCTCCATTGAACTCAAAGCGCTCAAAATGTCCACTTGCAGATTCTACAAAAAGAGTGTTTCAAAACTGCTCTATCAAAAGAAAGGTTCAACTCTGTGAGTTGAACGCATACATCACAAAGAAGTTTCTGTCAATGGTTCTGTCTCGTTTTTATTTGAAGGTATTCCGTTTCCAGCAAAGGCTTCAAAGTGGTAAAACAATCGACTTGCAAATTCCACAAAAAGAGTGTTTCAAAACTGTTCTATGAAAAGGAATGTTCAACTCTGTGAGTTGAAAGCAAACAGCACAAAGAAGTTTCTGAGAATGCTTCTGTGCAGTTTTTATGTGAAGATATCTCTTTTTTCATGATAGGCCTCAAAGCGCTCCAAATGTCCTCTTGCAGATCCTACGAAAAAGTGTTTCAAAACTGCTCTATCAAAAGAAAGGTTCAACCCTGTGAGTTGAATGCACACATCACAAATAACTTTCTGTGAATGCTTGTGTCTGGTTTTTATGTGAAGATATCCCGTTTCCAACGAAGACCTCAATGAGCTCCAAATATCCACCAGCAAATACTACAAAAAGAGTGTTTTAAAACTGCTCTATGAAAAATAATGTTCAACTCTGTGAGTTGAAAGCAAACGTCACAAGGAAGTTTCTGAGAATGCCTCTATGTAGTTTTTAAGTGAAGATATTTCCTTTATCACCAGAGTCCCTTGACTCTCCAAATGTCCACATGCAGATTCTACAAAAAGCGTGGTTCAAAACTGCTCTATCAAAACGAAGGTTCAACTCTGTGTGTTGAATGCACACATCACAAAGGAGTTTCTGAGAATACTTCTGTGTAGTTTTTATATGAAGATATTCCCTTTTTCACCATAGGCCTCAAAGCACTCTAAATGTACACATGCAGATTCCACAAAAGGACTGTTTCAATACTGCTCTATAAATGAAAGATTCAACACTGTGAGTTGAATGCACTCCTCACAAAGAAGTTTCTGAGAATGCTTCTGTCTAGTTTTTATGTGAAGAGATTTCCTTTTTCATCATAGGCCTCAAACTGCTCCAAATGTCCACATGCAGATTCTACAAAAAGAGTTTTCCCAAACTGCCTTATCAAAAGAAAGGTTCATCTCTGTGAGTCGAATGAACACATTGCAAAGAAGTTTCTGAGAAAGCTTCTGTATAGTTTTGATTTGAAGATACCCCGTTTCCAATGAAGGACTCTATGCCGTCCAAGTATCCACTTGCAAATTCAACAGAAAGGGTGTTTCAAATCTGCTCTATGAAAAGAAAGGTTCAACTCTGTGAGTTGAATGCACACTTCCCAAAGAAGTTTCTGAGAATGCTTCTGTCTACTTTTTATGTGAAGAGACTTCCTTTTTCTACACTGGCCCCAAAGCGCTCCATATGTCCACTTGCAGATTCTACAAAAAGAGTCTTTCAAAACTGCTCTATCAAAAGAAAAGTTAAATTCTGTGAGCTTAATGCATACATCACAAAGAGGTTCCTGTCAATTATTCTGTCTAGTTTTTATGTGAAGGTATTGCGTCTCCAACAACGGCCCCAACGTGGTAAAAATATCGACTTGCAAATTCCACAAAAAGAGAGTTTCAAAACTGCTCTCTGAAAAGGAACGTTCAAAACTCTGAGTTGAAAGCAAACAGCACATAGAAGTTTCTGAGAATGCTTCTGTGCAGTATTTATGTGAAGATATTTCCTTTTCACCATAGGCCTTAAATCGCTCGAAGTGTCCACTTGCAGATTCTTCAAAAAGAATGTTCCAAAACTGCATTATTAACAGGAAGGTTCAACTCTGTGAGTTTAATACACACATCACAAAGATGTTTCTGAGAATGCTTCTCTCTGATTTTAATGTGAAGATATTCCGTTTCCAACGATGGCCTTAAATTGGTCCAAATATACACTTGCAAATTCGACAAAAAGAGTGTTTGAAAACTGCTCTATGAAAAGGAATGTTCAACTCTGTGAGTTGAAAGCAAAAGTGACAAAGAAGTTTCTGAGAATGCTTCTGTGTAGTTTTTATGTGATGATATTTCCGTTTTCACCACAGACCTCCAAACGCTCCGAAAGTCCACTTGCAGATTCTACAAAAAGAGTGTTTCAAAACTGGTCTATCAAAAGAAAGGTTCAAATTTGTGAGTTGGATGCACACATCACAAAGAAGTTTCTGTGAATGCTTTTGTCTAGATTTTATGGGAAGTTATCCCGTTTCCAACGAAGGCCTCATAGCGGTCAATGTAACCACATGCAAATTCTACAACAAGAGTGTTTCAAAACTGCTGTAGGAAAATTAGGGTTCAACTCAGTGAGTTGAAAGCAAACGTCATGAGGAAGTTTCTGAGAATGCTTCTGTGTAGTTTTTTTTTTCAGCCTTTAAAAAAAAAATTTTTTTTTTATTATACTTTAAGTTTTAGGGTACATGTGCACATTGTGCAGGTTAGTTACATATGTATACATGTGCCATGCTGGTGCGCTGCACCCACTAACTCGTCATCTAGCATTAAGTATATCTCCCAATGCTATCCCTCCCCCCTCCTCCCACCCCACAACAGTCCCCAGAGTGTGATATTTCCCTTCCTGTGTCCATGTGATCTCATTGTTCAATTCTCACCTATGAGTGAGAATATGCGGTGTTTGGTTTTTTGTTCTTGTGATAGTTTACTGAGAATGATGATTTCCAATTTCATCCATGTCCCTACAAAGGACATGAACTCATCATTTTTTATGGCTGCATAGTATTCCATGGTGTATATGTGCCACATTTTCTTAATCCAGTCTATCATTGTTGGACATTTGGGTTGGTTCCAAGTCTTTGCTATTGTGAATAATGCTGCAATAAACATGCGTGTGCATGTGTCTTTATAGCAGCATGATTTATACTCATTTGGGTATATACCCAGTAATGGGATGGCTGGGTCAAATGGTATTTCTAGTTCTAGATCCCTGAGGAATCGCCACACCGACTTCCACAATGGTTGAACTAGCTTACAGTCCCACCAACAGTGTAAAAGTGTTCCTATTTCTCCACATCCTCTCCAGCACCTGTTGTTTCCTGACTTTTTAATGATTGCCATTCTAACTGGTATGAGATGGTATCTCATAGTGGTTTTGATTTGCATTTCTCTGATGGCCAGTGATGATGAGCATTTTTTCATGTGTTTTTTGGCTGCATAAATGTCTTCTTTTGAGAAGTGTCTGTTCATGTCCTTCACCCACTTTTTTATGGGGTTGTTTGTTTTATTCTTGTAAATTTGTTTGAGTTCATTGTAGATTCTGGATATTAGCCCTTTGTCAGAAGAGTAGGTTGCGAAAATGTTCTCCCATTTTGTAGGTTGCCTGTTCACTCTGATGGTAGTTTTTAAGTGAGGATATTGCCTTTTTCATCATAGACCTCAAAGATCTCCAAATGTCCACTTACAGATTCTACAAAAAGCGTGTTTCAAAACTGTCCTATCAAAAGAAAGGTTCAACTCTGTGAGTTGAATGCACACATCACAAAGTAGCTTCTGAGAATGCTTCTGTCTAGGTTTTATGTGAAGATACCTTGTTTCCAACAAAGGCCTCTAAGCCGTCCAAATATCCACTTGCAAATTCAACAGAGTGTTTCAAATCTGCTCTATGAAAAGAAATGTTCAATTCTGTGAGTTGAATGCACATATCACAAAGAAGTTTCTGAGAATGCTTCTGTATAGCTTTTGGGTGAAGAGATTTCCTTTTTCTCCTTTGGCCTCAAAGCGCCCCAAATGTCCACCTGCAGATTCTACAAAAAGAGGGCTTCAAAACTGCTCTATCAAAAGAAAGGTTCAACTCTGTGAGTTGAATGCATACATCACAAACAAGTTTCTGTCAATGCTTCTGTCTAGTTTTTATATGAAGGTGTTCCGTTTCCAACGAAGGACTCAAAGTGGTTCAAATATCGACATTCAAATTCCACAAAAAGAGTGATTCAAAACTGCCCTATGAAAAGAAATGTTCAAGCCTGTGAGTTGAAAGCAAACAGCACAAAGAAGTATCTGAGAATGCTTCTGTACAGTTTTTATGTGAAGATATATCATTTTCACTATAGATGTCAAAGCGCTCCAAATGTCCACCTGCAGATTCTACAAAAATAGTGTTTCAAAATGGCTCTATCAAAACGACGGTTCAACTCTGTCAGTTCAATGAACACATCACAAGGGAGTTTCTGAGAAAGTTTCTGTCTAGCTTTAATATGAAGATATTTCCTTTATTGCATGGACCTCAAAGCTCTGTTAATGTAAAGTTGCACATTCTACAAAAAGAGTCTTTCAAACCTGAACTCTCGAAGGAAGGTTCAACTCTGTGAGTTGAATACAAACCTCACAAAGAAGTTTCTGACAATGCTTCTGTTTAGTTATGTGAAGTTTAACCCGTTTCCGACGAAATCCTCAAAGAAGTCCAAATATCCACTTGCATATTCTACAAAAAGTGTGTTTCGAAACTGCTCCATCAAAAGGAATGTTCAGCTCTGTGAGTTTAACTCAATCAAAACCAAGAAATTTCTGAAAATGCTTCTGGCTGGCTTTAATATGAAGTTATTTCCTTTACTACAGTAGGCTTCAAAGCGGTCCATATCTCTACCTGCAGAATCTACAAAAAGAGGGTTTCAAAACTGCTCTATCAATAGGAATGTTCAACTCCGTGAGTTGAATACAAACCTCACAAAGAAGTTTCTGAGAATGCTTCTCTCTAGTTTATATGTGAAGATATTTCCTTTTCCACCACAGGCCTCAAAGCCCTCCAAATGTCCACTTGCAGATTCTAGAAAAAGAGTGTTTCAAAACCGCTCTACCAAAAGGAATGTTCAACTCTGTGAGTTGAATGCACTGATCACAAACAAGTTGCTGAGAATGCTTCTCTCTACTATTTATGTGAAGATATTTCCTTTTCCACAACAGGCTTCAAAGCGCTCCAAATGTCCGCTTGCAGATTCTACGGAAAGAATGTTTCAAAACTGCTCTATGAAAAGCAATGTTAAAATCAGTGAGATGAATACAAACATCACAAAGAAGTTTCTGAGAATGCTTCTCTCTAGTTTATATGTGAAGATGTTTCCTTTTCCACCACAGGCCTCAAAGCCCTCCAAATATCCCCTTGCAGATCCTACCTAAAGAGTGTTTCCAAACTGCTGTTTCAAAAGGAATCTTCAACACTGTGAGTTGAATGCAATCATCACAAAGTTTCTGACAGTGCTTCTCTGTAGTTTTTATGTGAAGATATTTCCTTTTCCACCGCAGGCTTCAAAGCGCTCCAAATGTCCGCTTGCAGATTTTACGGAAAGAATGTTTCAAAACTGCTCTATGAAAAGCAATGTTAAAATCTGTGAGTTGAATACAAACATCACAAAGAAGTTTCTGAGAATGCTTCTGTTCAGTTTTTAAGTGAAGATATTCCCATTTCCAACGATATCTTCAAAGGTGTCCAAATATCCACTTGCAGATTCTACAAAAAGAGTGTTTCAAAACTGCTCTTGTTAAGGGAACGTTCAACACTATGAATCGACTGTAAACATCACAAAGAAGTTTCTGAGAAGGCTTCTCTCTAGTTTTTAGGTGAAGATATTTCCTTTTCCACCACAGGCCTCAAAGCACACCAAAAAACCACTTGCAGATTCTAGAAAAAGAGTGTTTCAAAACTGCTCTATCAAAAGGAATGATGAACTCTCTGAGTTGAAGGCAAACATCACAAAGAAGTTCCTGAGAATGCTTCTGTTTAGTTTTTAGTGAAGATTATCCCGTTTCCAACGAAATCTTCAAAGAGCTCCAAATATCCACTTGCAGATTCTACAGAAAGAGTGTTTCAAAACTGCTGTTTCAAAAGGATGCTTCAACTCTGTGTGTTGGATTCAATCATCACGAAGAAGTTTCTGACAATGCTTCTCTCTAGTTTTAATGTGAAGATATTTCCCTTTGCACCGCAGGATTCAAAGCGCTCCAAATGTACTTGCAGATTCTACTAAAAGAGAGTTTCAAAACTGCTCTATCAAAGGAAAGGTTCAACTTTGTGTGTTGCATACCCACATCACAAAGAAGTTTCTGAGAAAGCTTCTGTCTAGCTTTTATATGAAGATAGTTCCTTTACTTGCATGGACCTCAAAGCGATGTCAATGTCAAGTTGCAGATTCTACAAAAAGAGTGTTTCAAACCTGAACTATCGAAGGAAGGTTCAGCACTGTAAGTTGAATGCAAACCTCACAAAGAAGTTTCTGACAATGCTTCTGTTTAGTTATGTGAAGTTTAACCCGTTTCCAACGAAATCCTCAAAGGGGTCCAAATATCCACTTGCAGACTCTACAAAAAAGTGTGTTTCGAGACTGCTCCATCAAAAGGAATGTTCAGCTCTGTGAGTTGAACTCAACCATGACAAAGAAGTTTCTGAGAATGCTTCTGGCTGGTTTTTATATGAAGTTATTTCCTTTAATACAGTAGGCTTCAAAGCGGTCCATATCTACACCTACAAAATCTACAAAAAGAGGGTTTCAAAACTGCTCTATCAATAGGAATGTTCAACTCTGTGACTTGAATGCTCTCATCACAAAGAAGATTCTGAGAATGCTTCTCTCTAGTTTACATGTGAAGATATTTCCTTTTCCACCCCAGGCTTCAAAGCGCTCCAAATGTCCACGTGCAGATTCTAGAAAAAGAGTGTTTCAAAAGCGCTCTATCAAAAGTAATGTTCAACTCTGTGAGTTGAATGCACTCATCACAAAGAAGTTGCTGAGAATGCTTCTCTCTACTATTTATGTGAAGATATTTCCTTTTCCACCGCAGGCATCAAAGAGCTCCAAATGTCCACTTGCAGATTCTACGGAAAGAATCTTTCAAAACTGCTCTATGAAAAGCAATGTTAAAATCTGTGAGTTGAACACAAACATCACAAAGAAGTTTCTGAGAATGCTTCTGTTTAGTTTTTAAGTGAAGATATTCCCGTTACCAAAGAAATCTTCAAAGGTGTCCAAATATCCACTTGCAGATTCTACAAAAAGAGTGTTTCAAAACTGCTCTTGTTAAGGGAAAGTTCAACTCTATGAGTCGACTGTAAACATGACAACGAAGTTTCTGAGAATGCTTCTCTCTAGGTTTTAGGTGAAGATATTTCCTTTTCCACCAGAGGCCTCAAGGCACAGCCAATGTCCACTTGCAGATTCTAGAAAAAGAGTGTTTCAAAACTGCTCTATTAAAAGGAATGTTGAACTCTGTGAGTTGAAGGCAAACATCACAAAGAAGTTTCTGAGAATGCTTCTGTTTAGATTTTAGTGAAGATTATCCCGTTTCCAAAGAAAACTTCAAAGAGTTCCAAATATCCACTTGCAGATTCTACAGAAAGAGTGTTTCTAAACTGCTGTTTAAAAAGGACTCTTCAATTCTGTGAGTTGAACTCAATCATCACGAAGAAGTTTCTGACAATGCTTCTCTCTATATTTAAAGTGTAGCTATTTCTTTTTCTACCGGAAGACTCAAAGCACTCCTAATGTCTACTTGAAGATTCTACAAAAAGAGAGTTTCAAAACTGCTCTATCAAAGGAAAGGTTCAACTTTGTAATTTGCATACCCACATTACAAAGAAGTTTCTGAGAAAGCTTCTGCCTAGTTTTTATATGAAGAGAGTTCCTTTACTTGCACAGACCTAAAATTGCTGCAAATGTCCAGTTGCAGATTCTACAAAAACAGTGTTTCAAATCTGAACTATCGAAGGAAGTTTCAACTCTGTGAGTTGAATGCAAATCTCCCAAAGAAGTTTCTGAGAATGCTTCTCTCTAGATTTTAAGTGAAGATATTTCCTTTCCAACCACAGGCATCAAAGCACACCAAATATCCAATTGCAGATACTAGAAAAAGAGTGTTTCAAAACTGCTCTATCAAAAGGAATGTTCCACTCTGTGAGTTGAAGGCCAACATCACAAAGAACTTTCTGAGAATGCTTCTGTTTAGTTACGTGAGGTTTATTCCGTTTCCAACAAAATCCACAAAGAGTTCCAAATATCCACTGATAGATTCTACAAAAAGTGTGTTTCGAAACTGCTCCATCCAAAGGAATGTTCAGCTCTGTGAGTTAAACTCAATCCTTTCAGTTTTCTGAGAATGCCACTGTCTAGGATTTATATGAAGTTATTTCCTTTGCTATCATAGGCCACAAAGCGGTCAATATCTCCACTTGCAGATTCTACAAAAAGAGTGTTTCCAAACTGCTCTATCAAAGGGAATCTTCATCTCTGTGACTTGAATGCAATCATCACAAAACAGTTTCTGAGAATGGTTCGATCTAGTTTTTAAGGGAAGATAGTTTCTTTTCCACCACAGGCCTCAAAGCCCTCCAAATGTCCACTTGCAGATACTGGAAAAAGAGTGTTTCAAAGCTTCTCTCTCAAAAGGAAATTTCAACTCTGTGAGTTGAATGCAAACATCACAAAGAAGATTCTGAGAATGCTTCTGTTTAACTTTGATGTGAAGATTATCCTGTTTGCTACGAAATATTCAAAGAGGTCCAAATATCCACCTGCAGATTCCACAGAAAGAGTGTTTGGAAACTGCTGTTTGAAAAGGAACCTTCAACTCTGTGAGTTGAATGCAATCGTGAAAAAGAAGTTTCTGACAATGCTTCTCTCCAGTTTTTATGTGATGATAATTCGTTTTCCACCATAGGCCAGAAAGCTATCTAAATGTCCACTTGCAGACACTACAAGGAGAATGTTTCAGGACTGCTCTATGAAAAGCAAAGTGAAACTCTGTGTGTTGAACACAAACATCAGAGAGAAGTTTCAGAGAATGCTTCTGTATAGTTTTTATGTGAAGATGATTCCGTTTCCAAAGAAATGCTCAAAGTGGTCCACATATCCAATAGCAGATTCCACAGACAGAGAGTTTCAAAACTGCGCTCTCAAAAGGAGTGTTCAACTCTGTGAGTTGAATGCAGTCATCACAGAAAAGTTTCTGAGATTGCTTCTGTCTAGATTTTATGTGAAGATATACCCGTTTCCAACGAAGGACACAGAGTGGTCCAAATATCCACTTGCAGGTCCTACAAAAAGAGTGTTTCAAACCTGAACATTCAAAGGAAGGTTCAATTCTGGGATTTGAATGCAAACATCACAAAGAAGATTCTGAGACTGCTTCTGTTTAGTTAGCTGAAATTATACCGTTTCCAAAGAATTCCTCAAAGAGGTCCAAATATCCACTTGCAGATTCTACAAAAAGCGTGTTTCAAAACTGCTCCTTCGCACGGAATGTTCAGCTCTCTGAGTTCAACACAATCATCCTAAAGAATTATCTGAGAATCCTTCTGTCTTGTTTTTATATGAAGTTATTTCCTTTACTACGATAGGCCTCAAAGAGGTGCAATTATCCACTTGCAGTCTCTACAGAAAGAGTGTTTCAAACCTGAACTATCAAAGAAAGGTTCAACACTGTGAGTTGAATGCAAACATCACGAAGAAGGTTTTGAGAATGCTTCTGTTTAGTTACGTGCGGTTTATCCCGTTTCCAACGAAATCCTCAGAGAGGTCCAAATATCCACTTGCAGTTTCTACAAAAAGAGTGTTTCAAACCTGAACTATCAAAGAAAGGTTCAACACTGTGAGTTGAATGCAAACATCATGAAGAAGGTTCTGAGAATGCTACTGTCTAGTTTTTATATGAAGTTATTTCCTTTACTACCATGGGCCTCAAAGCGGTCCGTATCTCCACTTGCAGATTCTTCAAAAAGAGAGTTTCCAAACTGCTCTGTCAATGGGAATGTTGAACTCTGTGACTTGAATGCAACCATCCCAAAGTAGTTTCTGAGAATTCTTCTATCTAGTTTCTAAGGGAAGATATTTCCTTTTCCACCACAGGCCTCAAAGCCCTCTAAATGTCCACTTGCAGATTCTAGAAAAAGAGTGTTTCTAAGCTTCTCTCTCAAAAGCAAAGTTCAACTCTGTGAGTTGAATGCAAACATGAGAAAGAAGTTTCTGAGAAGGCTTCTGTCTAGATTTTATGCGAAGATACACCCGTTTTGAAAGAAGGCCACAGAGCGGTCCAAATATCCACTTGCAGATCCTAAGAAAGAGTGTTTCAAACCGGAACTATCAAAGGAAGGTCCAACTCTGGGGTTTGAATGCAAACATCACAAATAAATTTCTGAGAATGCTTCTGTTTATTTAGGTGCATTTATCCCGTTTCCAACGAAATCCTCACACAGGTCCAAATATCCACTTGCAGATTCTACAAAAAGTGTATTTCAAACCTGCTCCATCCAAAGGAATGTTCAGCTGTGTGAGTTAAACTCTATCATCACAAAGTATTTTCAGAGAATGCTTCAGTCTAGTTTTTATATGAAGCTATTCCCTTTACTACCATAGGCCTCAAAGCGCTCCAAATCTCCACTTGCAGATTCCACAGAAAGAGAGTTTCAAGACTGTGCTCTCAAAAGGAGTGTTCAACTCTGTGAGTTGAATGCAGTCACAACAGAAAAGTTTCTGAGAATGCTTCGATCTAGTTTTTATGTGAAGATACTTCCTTTTCCACCACAAACCTCAAAGTCCTCAAAAGGTCCACTTGCAGATCCTAGAAAAAGAGTGTTTCATAGCTGCTCTTTCCAAAGGAAAGTTCAACTCTGGACGTTGAATACAAACATCACCAAGTAGTTCTTGAGAATGCTTCCGTATAGTTTTTATGTGAAGATGATTCTGTTTCCAACGAAATCTTCAAAGAGGTCCGAATCTCCACTTGCAGATTCCACAGAAAGAGAATTTCAAAATTGCACTCTCAAAAGGAGTGTTCAACTCTGTGAGTTGAATGCAGTCATCACAGAAAAGTTTCTGAGAATGCTTCTGTCTAGATTTTATGTGAAGATATACCCGTTTTGAACGAAGGAAAAAGAGTGGTCCAAATATCCGCTTGCAGATCCTACAAAAAGAGTGTTTCAAACCTGAACTTTCAAAGGAAGGTTCAACTCTGGGATTTGAATGCAAACATCACAAAGAAGATTCTGAGACTGCTTCTGTTTAGTTAGCTGAAATTATCCCGTTTCCAAAGAATTCCTCAGCGAGGTCCAAATATCCACTTGCAGATTCTAGAAAAAGTGTGTTTCCAAACTGCTCCTTCCCAAGGAATGTTCAGCTCTGTGAGTTCAACTCAATCATCCCAAAGAATTTTCTGAGAATGCTTCTGTCTTGTCTTTATATGAAGTTATTTCCTTCACTACGATAGGCCTCAAAGAGGTGCAGTTACCCACTTGCAGTTTTTCCAAAAGGACTGTTACAAACCTGAACTATAAAAGAAAGGTTCAACACTGTGAGGTGAATGCAAACATCATGAAGAAGGTTCTAAGAATGCTTCTGTTTAGTTATGTGCAGGTTATCACGTTTCCAAAGAAATCCTCAGAGAGGTCCAAATATACATTTGCAGTTTCTACAAAAAGAGTGTTTCCAACCAGAACTATCAAAGAAAGGTTCAACACTGTGAGTTGAATGCAAACATCATGAAGAAAGTTCTGAGAATGCGTCTGTTTACTTATGTGCGGTTTATCCCCTATCCAACGAAATCCTCAGAGGGGACCAAATATCCACTTGCAGTTTCTACAAAAAGAGTGTTTCAAAACTCAGCTATCAAAGAAAGGATCTACACTGTGAGTTGAATGCAAACATCACGAAGAAGGTTCTGAAAATCCTTCTGTTTAGTTATGTGCGGTTTATCCCGTTTCCAACGAAATCCTCAGAGAAGTCCAAATATCCAATTGCAGATTCTACACATAGTGTGTTTCGAAACTGCTCCATCCAAAGGAATGTTCAGCTCTGTGAGTTAAACTCAGTCGTCACAAAGAGTTTTCTGAGAATGCTATTGTCTACTTTTTATATGAAGATATTTCCTTTACTACCATAGGCCTCAAAGCGGTCCATATCTCCACTTGCAGATTCTACAAAAAGAGAGTTTCCAAACTGCTCTGTCAAAGGGAATGTTGAACTCTGTGACTTGAATGCAATCATCCCAAAGTAGTTTCTGAGAATGCTTCTATCTAGTTTCTCCGGGAAGATATTTCCTTTTCCACCAGAGGCCTCGAAGCCCTCCAAATGTCCACTTGCAGATTCTTGAAAAATAGTGTTTCATAGCTGCTCTTTCCAAAGGGAAGTCCAGCTCTGGAAGTTGAATACAAACATCACCAAGTAGTTCCTGAGAATGCTTCTGTATAGTTTTTATGTAAAGATGATTCCGTTTCCAAAGAAATGTTCAAAGTGTTCCACATATCCAATAGCAGATTCCACAGACAGAGAGTTTCAAAACTGCGCTCTCGAAAGGAGTGTTCAACTCTGTGAGTTGAATGCAGTCATCACAGAAAAGTTTCTGAGATTGCTTCTGTCTAGATTTTATGTGAAGATATACCCGTTTCCAACGAAGGACACAGAGTGGTCCAAATATCCACTTGCAGGTCCTACAAAAAGAGTGATTCAAACCTGAACATTCAAAGGAAGGTTCAACTCTGGGATTTGAATGCAAACATCACAAAGAAGATTCTGAGACTGCTTCTGTTTAGATGGCTGAAATTATACCGTTTCCAAAGAATTGCTCAAAGAGGTTATATCCACTTGCAGATTCTACAAAAAGCGTGTTTCGAAACTGCTCCTTCGCACGGAATGTTCAGCTCTCTGAGTTCAACACAATCATCCTAAAGAATTATCTGAGAATCCTTCTGTCTTGTTTTTATATGAAGTTATTTCCTCTACTACGATAGGCCTCAAAGAGGTGCAATTATCCACTTGCAGTTTCTACGAAAAGAGTGTTTCAAACCTGAACTATCAAAGAAAGGTTCAACACTGTGAGTTCAATGCAAACATCACGAAGAAGGTTTTGAGAATGCTTCTGTTTAGTTACGTGCGGTTTATCCCGTTTCCAACGAAATCCTCAGAGAGGTCCAAATATCCACTTGCAGTTTCTACAAAAAGAGTGTTTCAAACCTGAACTATCAAAGAAAGGTTCAACACTGTGAGTTGAATGCAAACATCATGAAGAAGGTTCTGAGAATGCTACTGTCTAGTTTTTATATGAAGTTATTTCCTTTACTACCATGGGCCTCAAAGCGGTCCGTATCTCCACTTGCAGATTCTTCAAAAAGAGAGTTTCCGAACTGCTCTGTCAATGGGAATGTTGAACTCTGTGACTTGAATGCAACCATCCCAAAGTAGTTTCTGAGAATTCTTCTATCTAGTTTCAAAGGGAAGATATTTCCTTTTCCACCACAGGCCTCAAAGCCCTCCAAATGTCCACTTGCAGATTCTAGGAAAAGAGTGTTTCTAAGCTTCTCTCTCAAAAGCAAAGTTCAACTCTGTGAGTTGAATGCAAACATCACAAAGAAGCTTCTGAGAAGGCTTCTGTCTAGATTTTATGCGAAGATACACCCGTTTTGAAAGAAGGCCACAGAGCGGTCCAAATATCCACTTGCAGATCCTAAGAAAGAGTGTTTCAAACCTGAACTATCAAAGGAAGGTCCAACTCTGGGGTTTGAATGCAAACATCACAAATAAATTTCTGAGAATGCTTCTGTTTGTTTAGGTGCATTTATCCCGTTTCCAACGAAATCCTCACACAGGTCCAAATATCCACTTGCAGATTCTACAAAAAGTGTATTTCAAACCTGCTCCATCCAAAGGAATGTTCAGCTGTGTGAGTTAAACTCTATCATCACAAAGTATTTACGGAGAACGCTTCAGTCTAGTTTTTATATGAAGCTATTCCCTTTACTACCATAGGCCTCAAAGCGCTCCAAATCTCCACTTGCAGATTCCACAGAAAGAGAGTTTCAAGACTGTGCTCTCAAAAGGAGTGTTCAACTCTGTGAGTTGAATGCAGTCACAACAGAAAAGTTTCTGAGAATGCTTCGATCTAGTTTTTATGTGAAGATACTTCCTTTTCCACCACAAACCTCAAAGCCCTCAAAAGGTCCACTTGCAGATCCTAGAAAAAGAGTGTTTCATAGCTGCTCTTTCCAAAGGAAAGTTCAACTCTGGAGGTTGAATACAAACATCACCAAGTAGTTCCTGAGAATGCTTCCGTATAGTTTTTATGTGAAGATGATTCTGTTTCCAACGAAATCTTCAAAGAGGTCCGAATCTCCACTTGCAGATTCCACAGAAAGAGAATTTCAAAATTGCACTCTCAAAAGGAGTGTTCAACTCTGTGAGTTGAATGCAGTCATCACAGAAAAGTTTCTGAGAATGCTTCTGTCTAGATTTTATGTGAAGATATACCCGTTTTGAACGAAGGAAAAAGAGTGGTCCAAATATCCGCTTGCAGATCCTACAAAAAGAGTGTTTCTAACCTGAGCTTTCAAAGGAAGGTTCAACTCTGGGATTTGAATGCAAACATCACAAAGAAGATTCTGAGACTGCTTCTGTTTAGTTAGCTGAAATTATCCCGTTTCCAACGAATTCCTCAGAGAGGTCCAAATATCCACTTGCAGTTTCTACAAAAAGAGTGTTTCAAACCTGAACTATCAAAGAAAGGTTCAACACTGTGAGTTGAATGCAAACATCATGAGGAAGGTTCTGAGAATGCTACAGTCTAGTTTTTATATGAAGTTATTTCCTTTACTACCATGGGCCTCAAAGCGGTCCGTATCTCCACTTGCAGATTCTTCAAAAAGAGAGTTTCCAAACTGCTCTGTCAATGGGAATGTTGAACTCTGTGACTTGAATGCAACCATCCCAAAGTAGTTTCTGAGAATTCTTCTATCTAGTTTGTAAGGGAAGATATTTCCTTTTCCACCACAGGCCTCAAAGCCCTCTAAATGTCCACTTGCAGATTCTAGAAAAAGAGTGTTTCAAAGCTTCTCTCTCAAAAGCAAAGTTCAACTCTGTGAGTTGAATGCAAACATGACAAAGAAATTTCTGAGAAGACTTCTGTCTAGATTTTATGCGAAGATACACCCGTTTTGAAAGAAGGCCACAGAGCGGTCCAAATATCCACTTGCAGATCCTAAGAAAGAGTGTTTCAAACCGGAACTATCAAAGGAAGGTCCAACTCTGGGGTTTCAATGCAAACATCACAAATAAATTTCTGAGAATGCTTCTGTTTTTTTAGGTGCATTTATCCCGTTTCCAACGAAATCCTCACAGAGGCCCGAATATCCACTTGCAGATTCTTCAAAAAGTGTACTTTAAACCTGCTCCATCCAAAGGAATGTTCAGCTGTGTGAGTTAAACTCTATCATCACAAAGTATTTTCGGAGAACGCTTCAGTCTAGTTTTTATATGAAGCTATTCCCTTTACTACCATAGGCCTCAAAGCGCTCCAAATCTCCACTTGCAGATTCCACAGAAAGAGAGTTTCAAGACTGCGCTCTCAAAAGGAGTGTTCAACTCTGTGAGTTGAATGCAGTCACAACAGAAAAGTTTCTGAGAATGCTTCTATCTAGTTTTTATGTGAAGATACTTCCTTTTCCACCACAAACCTCAAAGCCCTCAAAAGGTCCACTTGCAGATCCTAGAAAAAGAGTGTTTCATAGCTGCTCTTTCCAAAGGAAAGTTCAACTCTGGAGGTTGAATACAAACATCACCAAGTAGTTCCTGAGAATGCTTCCGTATAGTTTTTATGTGAAGATGATTCTGCTTCCAACGAAATCTTCAAAGAGGTCCGAATCTCCACTTGCAGATTCCACAGAAAGAGAATTTCAAAATTGCACTCTCAAAAGGAGTGTTCAACTCTGTGAGTTGAATGCAGTCATCACAGAAAAGTTTCTGAGAATGCTTCTGTCTAGATTTTATGTGAAGATATACCCGTTTTGAACGAAGGAAAAAGAGTGGTCCAAATATCCGCTTGCAGATCCTACAAAAAGAGTGTTTCTAACCTGAGCTTTCAAAGGAAGGTTCAACTCTGGGATTTGAATGCAAACATCACAAAGAAGATTCTGAGACTGCTTCTGTTTAGTTAGCTGAAATTATCCCGTTTCCAACGAATTCCTCAGAGAGGTCCAAATATCCACTTGCAGATTCTAGAAAAAGTGTGTTTCCAAACTGCTCCTTCCCAAGGAATGTTCAGCTCTGTGAGTTCAACTCAATCATCCCAAAGAATTTTCTGAGAATGCTTCTGTCTTGTCTTTATATGAAGTTATTTCCTTCATTACGATAGGCCTCAAAGAGGTGCAGTTACCCACTTGCAGTTTTTCCAAAAGGACTGTTACAAACCTGAACTTTCAAAGAAACGTTCAACACTGTGCGTTGAATGCAAACATCATGAAGAAGGTTGTAAGAATGCTTCTGTTTAGTTATGTGCAGTTTATCACGTTTCCAAAGAAATCCTCAGAGAGGTCCAAATATACATTTGCAGTTTCTACAAAAAGAGTGTTTCCAACCTGAACTATCAAAGAAAGGTTCAACACTGTGAGTTGAATGCAAACATCACGAAGAAAGTTCTGAGAATGTGTCTGTTTACTTATGTGCGGTTTATCCCCTATCCAACGAAATCCTCAGAGGGGTCCAAATATCCACTTGCAGTTTCTACACAAAGAGTGTTTCAAAACTCAACTATCAAAGAAAGGATCTACACTGTGAGTTGAATGCAAACATCACGAAGAAGGTTCTGAAAATCCTTCTGTTTACTTATGTGCGGTTTATCCCATTTCCAACGAAATCCTCAGAGAGGTCCAAATATCCAATTGCAGATTCTACACATAGTGTGTTTCGAAACTGCTCCATCCAAAGGAATGTTCAGCTCTGTGAGTTAAACTCAGTCGTCACAAAGAGTTTTCTGAGAATGCTATTGTCTACTTTTTATATGAAGATATTTCCTTTACTACCATAGGCCTCAAAGCGGTCCATATCTCCACTTGCAGATTCTACAAAAAGAGAGTTTCCAAACTGCTCTGTCAAAGGGAATGTTGAACTCTGTGACTTGAATGCAATCATCCCAAAGTAGTTTCTGAGAGTGCTTCTATCTAGTTTCTCCGGGAAGATATATCCTTTTCCACCAGAGGCCTCGAAGCCCTCCAAATGTCCACTTGCAGATTCTTGAAAAAGAGTGTTTCATAGCTGCTCTTTCCAAAGGGAAGTCCAGCTCTGGAAGTTGAATACAAACATCACCAAGTAGTTCCTGAGAATGCTTCCGTATAGTTTTTATGTGAAGATGATTCCGTTTCCAAAGAAATGTTCAAAGTGATCCACATATCCAATAGCAGATTCCACAGACAGAGAGTTTCAAAACTGCGCTCTCAAAGGAGTGTTCAAGTCTGTGAGTTGAATGCAGTCATCACAGAAAAGTTTCTGAGATTGCTTCTGTCTAGATTTTATGTGAAGATATACCCGTTTCCAATGAAGGACACTGAGTGGTCCAAATATCCACTTGCAGGTCCTACAAAAAGAGTGTTTCAAACGTGAACATTCAAAGGAAGGTTCAACTCTGGGATTTGAATGCAAACATCACAAAGAAGATTCTGAGACTGCTTCTGTTTAGTTACCTGAAATTATACCGTTTCCAAAGAATTCCTCAAAGAGGTCCAAATATCCACTTGCAGATACTACAAAAAGCGTGTTTCGAAACTGCTCCTACGCACGGAATGTTCAGCTCTCTGAGTTCAACACAATCATCCTAAAGAATTATCTGAGAATCCTTCTGTCTTGTTTTTATATGAAGTTATTTCCTTTACTACGATAGGCCTCAAAGAGGTGCAATTATCCACTTGCAGTTTCTACAAAAAGAGTGTTTCAAACCTGAACTATCAAAGAAAGGTTCAACACTGTGAGTTGAATGCAAACATCACGAAGAAGGTTTTGAGAATGCTTCTGTTTAGTTACGTGCGGTTTATCCCGTTTCCAACGAAATCCTCAGAGAGGTCCAAATATCCACTTGCTGTTTCTACAAAAAGAGTGTTTCAAACCTGAACTATCAAAGAAAGGTTCAACACTGTGAGTTGAATGCAATCATCACGAAGAAGGTTCTGAGAATGCTTCTGTTTAGTTATGTACGGTTTAACCCGTTTCCCGCGAAATCCTCAGAGAGGTCCAAATATCCAATTGCAGATTCTACAAATAGTGTGTTTCGAAACTCCTCCATCCAAAGGAATGTTCAGCTCTGTGAGTTAAACTCAGTCGTCACAAAGAATTTTCTGAGAATGCTGCTGTCTAGTTTTTAGATGAAGATATTTCCTTTACTACCATGGGCCTCAAAGCGGTTCATATCTCCACTTGCAGATTCTAAAAAAGAGAGTTTCTGAACTTCTCTGTCAAAGGGAATGTTCAACTCTGTGACTTGAATGCAATCATCCCAAAGTAGTTTCTGAGAATGCTTCTATGTAGTTTCTATGGGAAGATATTTCCTTTTCCACCACAGGCCTCGAAGCCCTCCAAATGTCCACTTGCAGATTCTAGAAAAAGAGTGTTTCAAAGCTTCTGTCTCAAAAGGAAAGTTCAACTCTGTGAGTTGAATGCAAACATCACAAAGAAGTTTCTGAGAATGCTTCTGTTTAGCTTTTCTGTGAAGATTTTCCCCTTTCCAACGAAATCTTCAAAGCGGTCCAAATATCCACTTGCCGATTCCACAGAAAGAGTGTTTGGAAACTACTGTTTGAAAAGGAACCTACGACTCTGTGAGTTGAATGCAATAATCACAAAGAAGTTTCTGACAATGCTTCTCTCTACTTTTTATGTGATGATAATTCGTTTTCCACCACAGGCCTGAAAGCTCTCCAAATGTCCACTTGCAGACACTACGAAAAGAATGTTTCAGCACTGCTCTATGAAAAGCAATGTGAAACTCTGTGAGTTGAACACAAGCATCACAGAGAAGTTTCAGAGAATGCTTCTGTTTAGTTTTTATGTGAAGATATTCCCGTTTCCAAAGAAATCTTCAAAGAGGTCCACATATCCACCTGCAGATTCCACAGAAAGAGAGTTTCAAAACTGCTGACTCCATAGGAGTGTTCACCTCTGTGAGTTGAATGCAATCATCACAGGGAAGTTTCTGAGAAGGCTTCTGT
Source organism: Pan troglodytes (assembly GCF_028858775.2). Taxonomy (NCBI): domain Eukaryota; kingdom Metazoa; phylum Chordata; class Mammalia; order Primates; family Hominidae; genus Pan; species Pan troglodytes. Next base: position 40,933,788 of record NC_072417.2, read on the forward strand.
CTAGATTTTATGTGAAGATATACCCGTTTCGAACGAAGGCCACAGAGTGGTCCAAATATCCACTTGCAGATCCTACAAAAAGAGTGTTTCAAACCTGAGCTATCAAAGGAAGGTTCAACTCTGGGATTTGAATGCAAACATCACAAAGAAGCTTCTGAGAATGCTTCTGTTTAGTTAGGTGCAGTTATCCCGTTTCCAACGAAATCCTCAGAGAGGTCCAAATATCCACTTGCAGATTCTACAAAAAGTGTGTTTCAAACCTGCTCCATCCAAAGGAATGTTCAGCTCTGTGAGTTAAACTCTATCATCACAAACTATTTTCGGAGAATGCTTCTGTCTAGTTTTTATATGAAGCTATTCCCTTTACTACCATAGGCCTCAAAGCGCTCCAAATCTCCACTTGCAGATTCCACAGAAAGAGAGTTTCAAGACTGTGCTCTCAAAAGGAGTGTTCAACTCTGTGAGTTGAATGCAGTCACAACAGAAAAGTTTCTGAGAATGCTTCGATGTAGCTTTTTATGTGAAGGTACTTCCTTTTCCACCACAAACCTCAAAGCCCTCAAAGGTCCACTTGCAGATCCTAGAGAAAGAGTGTTTCATAGCTGCTCTTTCCAAAGGAAAGTTCAACTCTGGAGGTTGAATACAAACATCACCAAGTTGTTCCTGAGAATGCTTCCGTATAGTTTTTATGTGAAGCTGATTCTGTTTCCAACGAAATCTTCAAAGAGGTCCGAATCTCCACTTGCAGATTCCACAGAAAGAGAGTTTCAAAATTGCACTCTCAAAAGGAGTGTTCAACTCTGTGAGTTGAATGCAAACATCACAAAGAAGTTTCTGAGAAGGCTTCTGTCTAGATTTTTTGTGAAGATATGCCCGTTTTGAAATAAGGCCACAGAGTGGTCCAAATATCCACTTGCAGATCCTAAAAAAGAGTGTCTCAAACCTGAACTATCAAAGGAAGGTACAACTCTGGGGTTTGAATGCAAACATCACAAATAAATTTCTGAGAATGCTTCTGTTTATTTGGGTGCATTTATCCCGTTTCCAACGAAATCCTCAGAGGGGTCCAAATATCCACTTGCAGATTCTACAAAAAGTGTGTTTCAAACCTGAGCAATCAAAGAACGTTTCAACACTGTGCGTTGAATACAAACATCACGAAGAAAGTTCTGAGAATGCTTCAGTTTAGTTATGTGCGGTTTTTCCCGTTTCCAACGAAATCCTCAGAGGGGTCAAAATATATGAAGCTATTCCCTTTACTACCACAGGCCTAAAAGTGCTCCAAATCTCCACTTGCAGATTCCACAGAAAGAGAGTTTCAAAACTCCGCTCTCAAAAGGAGTGTTCAACTCTGTGAGTTGAATGCAGTCATCACAGAAAAGTTTCTGAGAATGCTTCTGTCTAGATTTTATGTGAAGGTATACCCGTTTCCAGTGATGGCCACAGAGTGGTCCAAATATCCACTTGCCGATCCTACAAAAAGAGTGTTTCAAACCTGAACTTTCTAAGGAAGGTTCAACTCTGGGATTTGAATGCAAACATCACAAAGAAGATTCTGAGACTGCCTCTGTTTAGTTAGCTGAAATTATCCTGTTTCCAACGAATTCCTCAGAGAGGCTCAAATATCCACTTGCAGATTCTACAAAAAGTGTGTTTCGAAACTGCTCCTTCCCAAGGAATGTTCAGCTCTGTGAGTTCAACTCAATCATCCCAAAGAATTTTCTGAGAATGCTTCTGTCTTGTCTTTATATTACGCTATTTCCTTTACTACGATAGGCCTCAAAGAGGTGCAATTATCCACTTGCAGTCTCTACAAAAGGGTGTTTCAAACCTGAACTATCAAAGAAAGGTTCAACACTCTGAGTTGAATGCAAACATCACGAAGAAGGTTCTGAGAATGCTTCTGTTTAGTTATGTGCGGTGTATCCCGTTTCCAGTGAAATCCTCGGAGGGTTCCAAATATCCACTTGCAGTTTCTACAAAAAGAGTGTTTCAAACCTGAACTATCAAAGAAAGGTTCAACACTGTGGGTTGAATGCAATCATCACGAAGAAGGTTCTGAGAATGCTTCTGTTTAGTTATGTACGGTTTAACCCGTTTCCCGCGAAATCCTCAGAGAGGTCCAAATATCCAATTGCAGATTCTACAAATAGTGTGTTTCGAAACTCCTCCATCCAAAGGAATGTTCAGCTCTGTGAGTTAAACTCAGTCGTCACAAAGAATTTTCTGAGAATGCTGCTGTCTAGTTTTTAGATGAAGATATTTCCTTTACTACCATGGGCCTCAAAGCGGTTCATATCTCCACTTGCAGATTCTAAAAAAGAGAGTTTCTGAACTTCTCTGTCAAAGGGAATGTTCAACTCTGTGACTTGAATGCAATCATCCCAAAGTAGTTTCTGAGAATGCTTCTATCTAATTTCTATGGGAAGATATTTCCTTTTCCACCACAGGCCTCGAAGCCCTCCAAATGTCCACTTGCAGATTCTAGAAAAAGAGTGTTTCAAAGCTTCTGTCTCAAAAGGAAAGTTCAACTCTGTGAGTTGAATGCAAACATCACAAAGTAGTTTCTGAGAATGCTTCTGTTTAGCTTTTCTGTGAAGATTTTCCCCTTTCCAACGAAATCTTCAAAGCGGTCCAAATATCCACTTGCCGATTCCACAGAAAGAGTGTTTGGAAACTACTGTTTGAAAAGGAACCTACGACTCTGTGAGTTGAATGCAATAATCACAAAGAAGTTTCTGACAATGCTTCTCTCTACTTTTTATGTGACGATAATTCGTTTTCCACCACAGGCCTGAAAGCTCTCCAAATGTCCACTTGCAGACACTACGAAAAGAATGTTTCAGCACTGCTCTATGAAAAGCAATGTGAAACTCTGTGAGTTGAACACAAGCATCACAGAGAAGTTTCAGAGAATGCTTCTGTTTAGTTTTTATGTGAAGATATTCCCGTTTCCAAAGAAATCTTCAAAGAGGTCCACATATCCACCTGCAGATTCCACAGAAAGAGAGTTTCAAAACTGCTGACTCCATAGGAGTGTTCACCTCTGTGAGTTGAATGCAATCATCACAGGGAAGTTTCTGAGAAGGCTTCTGTCTAGATTTTATGTGAAGATATACCCGTTTCGAACGAAGGCCACAGAGTGGTCCAAATATCCACTTGCAGATCCTACAAAAAGAGTGTTTCAAACCTGAGCTATCAAAGGAAGGTTCAACTCTGGGATTTGAATGCAAACATCACAAAGAAGCTTCTGAGAATGCTTCTGTTTAGTTAGGTGCAGTTATCCCGTTTCCAACGAAATCCTCAGAGAGGTCCAAATATCCACTTGCAGATTCTACAAAAAGTGTGTTTCAAACCTGCTCCATCCAAAGGAATGTTCAGCTCTGTGAGTTAAACTCTATCATCACAAACTATTTTCGGAGAATGCTTCTGTCTAGTTTTTATATGAAGCTATTCCCTTTACTACCATAGGCCTCAAAGCGCTCCAAATCTCCACTTGCAGATTCCACAGAAAGAGAGTTTCAAGACTGTGCTCTCAAAAGGAGTGTTCAACTCTGTGAGTTGAATGCAGTCACAACAGAAAAGTTTCTGAGAATGCTTCGATGTAGCTTTTTATGTGAAGGTACTTCCTTTTCCACCACAAACCTCAAAGCCCTCAAAGGTCCACTTGCAGATCCTAGAGAAAGAGTGTTTCATAGCTGCTCTTTCCAAAGGAAAGTTCAACTCTGGAGGTTGAATACAAACATCACCAAGTTGTTCCTGAGAATGCTTCCGTATAGTTTTTATGTGAAGCTGATTCTGTTTCCAACGAAATCTTCAAAGAGGTCCGAATCTCCACTTGCAGATTCCACAGAAAGAGAGTTTCAAAATTGCACTCTCAAAAGGAGTGTTCAACTCTGTGAGTTGAATGCAAACATCACAAAGAAGTTTCTGAGAAGGCTTCTGTCTAGATTTTTTGTGAAGATATGCCCGTTTTGAAAGAAGGCCACAGAGTGGTCCAAATATCCACTTGGAGATCCTAAAAAAGAGTGTCTCAAACCTGAACTATCAAAGGAAGGTACAACTCTGGGGTTTGAATGCAAACATCACAAATAAATTTCTGAGAATGCTTCCGTTTATTTGGGTGCATTTATCCCGTTTCCAACGAAATCCTCAGAGGGGTCCAAATATCCACTTGCAGATTCTACAAAAAGTGTGTTTCAAACCTGAGCAATCAAAGAACGTTTCAACACTGTGCGTTGAATACAAACATCACGAAGAAAGTTCTGAGAATGCTTCAGTTTAGTTATGTGCGGTTTTTCCCGTTTCCAACGAAATCCTCAGAGGGGTCAAAATATATGAAGCTATTCCCTTTACTACCACAGGCCTAAAAGTGCTCCAAATCTCCACTTGCAGATTCCACAGAAAGAGAGTTTCAAAACTGCGCTCTCAAAAGGAGTGTTCAACTCTGTGAGTTGAATGCAGTCATCACAGAAAAGTTTCTGAGAATGCTTCTGTCTAGATTTTATGTGAAGGTATACCCGTTTCCAGTGATGGCCACAGAGTGGTCCAAATATCCACTTGCCGATCCTACAAAAAGAGTGTTTCAAACCTGAACTTTCTAAGGAAGGTTCAACTCTGGGATTTGAATGCAAACATCACAAAGAAGATTCTGAGACTGCCTCTGTTTAGTTAGCTGAAATTATCCTGTTTCCAACGAATTCCTCAGAGAGGCTCAAATATCCACTTGCAGATTCTACAAAAAGTGTGTTTCGAAACTGCTCCTTCCCAAGGAATGTTCAGCTCTGTGAGTTCAACTCAATCATCCCAAAGAATTTTCTGAGAATGCTTCTGTCTTGTCTTTATATTACGCTATTTCCTTTACTACGATAGGCCTCAAAGAGGTGCAATTATCCACTTGCAGTCTCTACAAAAGGGTGTTTCAAACCTGAACTATCAAAGAAAGGTTCAACACTCTGAGTTGAATGCAAACATCACGAAGAAGGTTCTGAGAATGCTTCTGTTTAGTTATGTGCGGTGTATCCCGTTTCCAGTGAAATCCTCGGAGGGTTCCAAATATCCACTTGCAGTTTCTACAAAAAGAGTGTTTCAAACCTGAACTATCAAAGAAAGGTTCAACACTGTGAGTTGAAAGCAATCATCACGAAGAAGGTTCTGAGAATGCTTCTGTTTAGTTATGTACGGTTTAACCCGTTTCCCGCGAAATCCTCAGAGAGGTCCAAATATCCAATTGCAGATTCTACAAATAGTGTGTTTCGAAACTCCTCCATCCAAAGGAATGTTCAGCTCTGTGAGTTAAACTCAGTCGTCACAAAGAATTTTCTGAGAATGCTGCTGTCTAGTTTTTATATGAAGATATTTCCTTTACTACCATGGGCCTCAAAGCGGTTCATATCTCCACTTGCAGATTCTATAAAAGAGAGTTTCTGAACTTCTCTGTCAAAGGGAATGTTCAACTCTGTGACTTGAATGCAATCATCCCAAAGTAGTTTCTGAGAATGCTTCTATCTAGTTTCTACGGGAAGATATTTCCTTTTCCACCACAGGCCTCGAAGCCCTCCAAATGTCCACTTGCAGATTCTAGAAAAAGAGTGTTTCAAAGCTTCTGTCTCAAAAGGAAAGTTCAACTCTGTGAGTTGAATGCAAACATCACAAAGTAGTTTCTGAGAATGCTTCTGTTTAGCTTTTCTGTGAAGATTTTCCCCTTTCCAACGGAATCTTCAAGGCGGTCCAAATATCCACTTGCCGATTCCACAGAAAGAGTGTTTGGAAACTAGTGTTTGAAAAGGAACCTACGACTCTGTGAGTTGAATGCAATAATCACAAAGAAGTTTCTGACAATGCTTCTCTCTACTTTTTATGTGACGATAATTCGTTTTCCACCACAGGCCTGAAAGCTCTCCAAATGTCCACTTGCAGACATTACGAAAAGAATGTTTCAGCACTGCTCTATGAAAAGCAATGTGAAACTCTGTGAGTTGAACACAAGCATCACAGAGAAGTTTCAGAGAATGCTTCTGTTTAGTTTTTATGTGAAGATATTCCCGTTTCCAAAGAAATCTTCAAAGAGGTCCACATATCCACCTGCAGATTCCACAGAAAGAGAGTTTCAAAACTGCTGACTCCATAGGAGTGTTCACCTCTGTGAGTTGAATGCAATCATCACAGGGAAGTTTCTGAGAAGGCTTCTGTCTAGATTTTATGTGAAGATATACCCGTTTCGAACGAAGGCCACAGAGTGGTCCAAATATCCACTTGCAGATCCTACAAAAAGAGTGTTTCAAACCTGAGCTATCAAAGGAAGGTTCAACTCTGGGATTTGAATGCAAACATCACAAAGAAGCTTCTGAGAATGCTTCTGTTTACTTAGGTGCAGTTATCCCGTTTCCAACGAAATCCTCAGAGAGGACCAAATATCCACTTGCAGATTCTACAAAAAGTGTGTTTCAAACCTGCTCCATCCAAAGGAATGTTCAGCTCTGTGAGTTAAACTCTATCATCACAAACTATTTTCGGAGAATGCTTCTGTCTAGTTTTTATATGAAGCTATTCCCTTTACTACCATAGGCCTCAAAGCGCTCCAAATCTCCACTTGCAGATTCCACAGAAAGAGAGTTTCAAGACTGCGCTCTCAAAAGGAGTGTTCAACTCTGTGAGTTGAATGCAGTCACAACAGAAAAGTTTCTGAGAATGCTTCGATCTAGTTTTTTATGTGAAGGTACTTCCTTTTCCACCACAAACCTCAAAGCCCTCAAAAGGTCCACTTGCAGATCCTAGAGAAAGAGTGTTTCATAGCTGCTCTTTCCAAAGGAAAGTTCAACTCTGGAGGTTGAATACAAACATCACCAAGTAGTTCCTGAGAATGCTTCCGTATAGTTTTTATGTGAAGCTGATTCTGTTTCCAACGAAATCTTCAAAGAGGTCCGAATCTCCACTTGCAGATTCCACAGAAAGAGAGTTTCAAAATTGCACTCTCAAAAGGAGTGTTCAACTCTGTGAGTTGAATGCAAACATCACAAAGAAGTTTCTGAGAAGGCTTCTGTCTAGATTTTTTGTGAAGATATGCCCGTTTTGAAAGAAGGCCAGAGAGTGGTCCAAATATGCACTTGCAGATCCTAAAAAAGAGTGTTTCAAACCTGAACTATCAAAGGAAGGTCCAACTCTGGGGTTTGAATGCAAACATCACAAATAAATTTCTGAGAATGCTTCTGTTTATTTAGGTGCATTTATCCCGTTTGCAACGAAATCCTCAGAGGGGTCCAAATATCCACTTGCAGATTCTACAAAAAGTGTGTTTCAAACCTGAGCAATCAAAGAACGTTTCAACACTGTGCGTTGAATACAAACATCACGAAGAAAGTTCTGAGAATGCTTCAGTTTAGTTATGTGCGGTTTTTCCCGTTTCCAACGAAATCCTCAGAGGGGTCAAAATATATGAAGCTATTCCCTTTACTACCACAGGCCTAAAAGTGCTCCAAATCTCCACTTGCAGATTCCACAGAAAGAGAGTTTCAAAACTGCGCTCTCAAAAGGAGTGTTCAACTCTGTGAGTTGAATGCAGTCATCACAGAAAAGTTTCTGCGAATGCTTCTGTCTAGATTTTATGTGAAGGTATACCCGTTTCCAATGATGGCCACAGAGTGGTCCAAATATCCACTTGCCGATCCTACAAAAAGAGTGTTTCAAACCTGAACTTTCTAAGGAAGGTTCAACTCTGGGATTTGAATGCAAACATCACAAAGAAGATTCTGAGACTGCCTCTGTTTAGTTAGCTGAAATTATCCTGTTTCCAACGAATTCCTCAGAGAGGCTCAAATATCCACTTGCAGATTCTACAAAAAGTGTGTTTCGAAACTGCTCCTTCCCAAGGAATGTTCAGCTCTGTGAGTTCAACTCAATCATCCCAAAGAATTTTCTGAGAATGCTTCTGTCTTGTCTTTATATGACGTTATTTCCTTTACTACGATAGGCCTCAAAGAGGTGCAATTATCCACTTGCAGTCTCTACAAAAGGGTGTTTCAAACCTGAACTATCAAAGAAAGGTTCAACACTCTGAGTTGAATGCAAACATCACGAAGAAGGTTCTGAGAATGCTTCTGTTTAGTTATGTGCGGTGTATCCCATTTCCAGTGAAATCCTCGGAGGGTTCCAAATATCCACTTGCAGTTTCTACAAAACGAGTGTTTCAAACCTGAACTATCAAAGAAAGGTTCAACACTGTGGGTTGAATGCAATCATCACGAAGAAGGTTCTGAGAATGCTTCTGTTTAGTTATGTACGGTTTAACCCGTTTCCCGCGAAATCCTCAGAGAGGTCCAAATATCCAATTGCAGATTCTACAAATAGTGTGTTTCGAAACTCCTGCATCCAAAGGAATGTTCAGCTCTGTGAGTTAAACTCAGTCGTCACAAAGAATTTTCTGAGAATGCTGCTGTCTAGTTTTTAGATGAAGATATTTCCTTTACTACCATGGGCCTCAAAGCGGTTCATATCTCCACTTGCAGATTCTAAAAAAGAGAGTTTCTGAACTTCTCTGTCAAAGGGAATGTTCAACTCTGTGACTTGAATGCAATCATCCCAAAGTAGCTTCTGAGAATGCTTCTGTCTAGTTTCTACGGGAAGATATTTCCTTTTCCACCACAGGCCTCGAAGCCCTCCAAATGTCCACTTGCAGATTCTAGAAAAAGAGTGTTTCAAAGCTTCTGTCTCAAAAGGAAAGTTCAACTCTGTGAGTTGAATGCAAACATCACAAAGAAGTTTCTGAGAATGCTTCTGTTTAGCTTTTCTGTGAAGATTTTCCCCTTTCCAACGAAATCTTCAAAGCGGTCCAAATATCCACTTGCCGATTCCACAGAAAGAGTGTTTGGAAACTACTGTTTGAAAAGGAACCTACGACTCCGTGAGTTGAATGCAATAATCACAAAGAAGTTTCTGACAATGCTTCTGTCTACTTTTTATGTGACGATAATTCGTTTTCCACCACAGGCCTGAAAGCTCTCCAAATGTCCACTTGCAGACACTACGAAAAGAATGTTTCAGCACTGCTCTATGAAAAGCAATGTGAAACTCTGTGAGTTGAACACAAGCATCACAGAGAAGTTTCAGAGAATGCTTCTGTTTAGTTTTTATGTGAAGATATTCCCGTTTCCAAAGAAATCTTCAAAGAGGTCCACATATCCACCTGCAGATTCCACAGAAAGAGAGTTTCAAAACTGCTGACTCCATAGGAGTGTTCACCTCTGTGAGTTGAATGCAATCATCACAGGGAAGTTTCTGAGAAGGCTTCTGTCTAGATTTTATGTGAAGATATACCCGTTTCGAACGAAGGCCACAGAGTGGTCCAAATATCCACTTGCAGATCCTACAAAAAGAGTGTTTCAAACCTGAGCTATCAAAGGAAGGTTCAACTCTGGGATTTGAATGCAAACATCACAAAGAAGCTTCTGAGAATGCTTCTGTTTAGTTAGGTGCAGTTATCCCGTTTCCAACGAAATCCTCAGAGAGGTCCAAATATCCACTTGCAGATTCTACAAAAAGTGTGTTTCAAACCTGCTCCATCCAAAGGAATGTTCAGCTCTGTGAGTTAAACTCTATCATCACAAACTATTTTCGGAGAATGCTTCTGTCTAGTTTTTATATGAAGCTATTCCCTTTACTACCATAGGCCTCAAAGCGCTCCAAATCTCCACTTGCAGATTCCACAGAAAGAGAGTTTCAAGACTGCGCTCTCAAAAGGAGTGTTCAACTCTGTGAGTTGAATGCAGTCACAACAGAAAAGTTTCTGAGAATGCTTCAATCAAGTTTTTTATGTGAAGATACTTCCTTTTCCACCACAAACCTCAAAGCCCTCAAAAGGTCCACTTGCAGATCCTAGAGAAAGAGTGTTTCATAGCTGCTCTTTCCAAAGGAAAGTTCAACTCTGGAGGTTGAATACAAACATCACCAAGTAGTTCCTGAGAATGCTTCCGTATAGTTTTTATGTGAAGCTGATTCTGTTTCCAACGAAATCTTCAAAGAGGTCCGAATCTCCACTTGCAGATTCCACAGAAAGAGAGTTTCAAAATTGCACTCTCAAAAGGAGTGTTCAACTCTGTGAGTTGAATGCAAACATCACAAAGAAGTTTCTGAGAAGGCTTCTGTCTAGATTTTTTGTGAAGATATGCCCGTTTTGAAAGAAGGCCAGAGAGTGGTCCAAATATCCACTTGCAGATCCTAAAAAAGAGTGTTTCAAACCTGAACTATCAAAGGAAGGTCCAACTCTGGGGTTTGAATGCAAACATCACAAATAAATATCTGAGAATGCTTCTGTTTATTTAGGTGCATTTATCCCGTTTGCAACGAAATCCTCAGAGGGGTCCAAATATCCACTTGCAGATTCTACAAAAAGTGTGTTTCAAACCTGAGCAATCAAAGAACGTTTCAACACTGTGCGTTGAATACAAACATCACGAAGAAAGTTCTGAGAATGCTTCAGTTTAGTTATGTGCGGTTTTTCCCGTTTCCAACGAAATCCTCAGAGGGGTCAAAATATATGAAGCTATTCCCTTTACTACCACAGGCCTAAAAGTGCTCCAAATCTCCACTTGCAGATTCCACAGAAAGAGAGTTTCAAAACTGCGCTCTCAAAAGGAGTGTTCAACTCTGTGAGTTGAATGCAGTCATCACAGAAAAGTTTCTGAGAATGCTTCTGTCTAGATTTTATGTGAAGGTATACCCGTTTCCAGTGATGGCCACAGAGTGGTCCAAATATCCACTTGCCGATCCTACAAAAAGAGTGTTTCAAACCTGAACTTTCCAAAGAAGGTTCAACTCTGGGATTTGAATGCAAACATCACAAAGAAGATTCTGAGACTGCCTCTGTTTAGTTAGCTGAAATTATCCTGTTTCCAACGAATTCCTCAGAGAGGCTCAAATATCCACTTGCAGATTGTAGAAAAAGTGTTTTTCAAAACTGCTCCTTCCCAAGGAATGTTCAGCTCTGTGAGTTCAACTCAATCATCCCAAAGAATTTTCTGAGAATGCTTCTGTCTTGTCTTTATATGACGCTATTTCCTTTACTACGATAGGCCTCAAAGAGGTGCAATTATCCACTTGCAGTCTCTACAAAAGGGTGTTTCAAACCTGAACTATCAAAGAAAGGTTCAACACTCTGAGTTGAATGCAAACATCACGAAGAAGGTTCTGAGAATGCTTCTGTTTAGTTATGTGCGGTGTATCCCGTTTCCAGTGAAATCCTCGGAGGGTTCCAAATATCCACTTGCAGTTTCTACAAAAAGAGTGCTTCAAACCTGAACTATCAAAGAAAGGTTCAACACTGTGAGTTGAATGCAATCATCACGAAGAAGGTTCTGAGAATGCTTCTGTTTAGTTATGTACGGTTTAACCGGTTTCCCGCGAAATCCTCAGAGAGGTCCAAATATCCAATTGCAGATTCTACAAATAGTGTGTTTCAAAACTCCTCCATCCAAAGGAATGTTCAGCTCTGTGAGTTAAACTCAGTCGTCACAAAGAATTTTCTGAGAATGCTGCTGTCTAGTTTTTATATGAAGATATTTCCTTTACTACCATGGGCCTCAAAGCGGTTCATATCTCCACTTGCAGATTCTAAAAAAGAGAGTTTCTGAACTTCTCTGTCAAAGGGAATGTTCAACTCTGTGACTTGAATGCAATCATCCCAAAGTAGTTTCTGAGAATGCTTCTATCTAGTTTCTACGGGAAGATATTTCCTTTTCCACCACAGGCCTCGAAGCCCTCCAAATGTCCACTTGCAGATTCTAGAAAAAGAGTGTTTCAAAGCTTCTGTCTCAAAAGGAAAGTTCAACTCTGTGAGTTGAATGCAAACATCACAAAGTAGTTTCTGAGAATGCTTGTGTTTAGCTTTTCTGTGAAGATTTTCCCCTTTCCAACGAAATCTTCAAAGCGGTCCAAATATCCACTTGCCGATTCCACAGAAAGAGTGTTTGGAAACTAGTGTTTGAAAAGGAACCTACGACTCTGTGAGTTGAATGCAATAATCACAAAGAAGTTTCTGACAATGCTTCTCTCTACTATTTATGTGACGATAATTCGTTTTCCACCACAGGCCTGAAAGCTCTCCAAATGTCCACTTGCAGACACTACGAAAAGAATGTTTCAGCACTGCTCGATGAAAAGCAATGTGAAACTCTGTGAGTTGAACACAAGCATCACAGAGAAGTTTCAGAGAATGCTTCTGTTTAGTTTTTATGTGAAGATATTCCCGTTTCCAAAGAAATCTTCAAAGAGGTCCACATATCCACTTGCAGATTCCACAGAAAGAGAGTTTCAAAATTGCACTCTCAAAAGGAGTGTTCAACTCTGTGAGTTGAATGCAAACATCACAAAGAAGTTCCTGAGAAGGCTTCTGTCTAGATTTTATGTGAAGATATACCCGTTTTGAAAGAAGGCCACAGAGTGGTCCAAATATCCAATTGCAGATTCTACAAATAGTTTGTTTCGAAACTCCTCCATCCAAAGGAATATTCAGCTCTGTGAGTTAAACTCAGTCGTCACAAAGAATTTTCTGAGAATGCTGCTGTCTAGTTTTTATATGAAGATATTTCCTTTACTACCATGGGCCTCAAAGCGGTTCATATCTCCACTTGCAGATTCTAAAAAAGAGAGTTTCTGAACTTCTCTGTCAAAGGGAATGTTCAACTCTGTGACTTGAATGCAATCATCCCAAAGTATCTTCTGAGAATGCTTCTATCTAGTTTCTACGGGAAGATATTTCCTTTTCCACCACAGGCCTCGAAGCCCTCCAAATGTCCACTTGCAGATTCTAGAAAAAGAGTGTTTCAGAGCTTCTGTCTCAAAAGGAAAGTTCAACTCTGTGAGTTGAATGCAAACATCACAAAGAAGTTTCTGAGAATGCTTCTGTTTAGCTTTTCTGTGAAGATTTTCCCCTTTCCAACGAAATCTTCAAAGCGGTCCAAATATCCACTTGCCGATTCCACAGAAAGAGTGTTTGGAAACTACTGTTAGAAAAGGAACCTACAACTCTGTGAGTTGAATGCAATAATCACAAAGAAGTTTCTGACAATGCTTCTCTCTACTTTTTATGTGACGATAATTCGTTTTCCACCACAGGCCTGAAAGCTCTCCAAATGTCCACTTGCAGACACTACGAAAAGAATGTTTCAGCACTGCTCTATGAAAAGCAATGTGAAACTCTGTGAGTTGAACACAAGCATCATAGAGAAGTTTCAGAGAATGCTTCTGTTTAGTTTTTATGTGAAGATATTCCCGTTTCCAAAGAAATCTTCAAAGAGGTCCACATATCCACTTGCAGATTCCACAGAAAGAGAGTTTCAAAACTGCTGACTCCATAGGAGTGTTCACCTCTGTGAGTTGAATGCAATCATCACAGGGAAGTTTCTGAGAAGGCTTCTGTCTAGATTTTATGTGAAGATATACCCGTTTCGAACGAAGGCCACAGAGTGGTCCAAATATCCACTTGCAGATCCTACAAAAAGAGTGTTTCAAACCTGAGCTATGAAAGGAAGGTTCAACTCTGGGATTTGAATGCAAACATCACAAAGAAGCTTCTGAGAATGCTTCTGTTTAGTTAGGTGCAGTTATCCCGTTTCCAACGAAATCCTCAGAGAGGTCCAAATATCCACTTGCAGATTCTACAAAAAGTGTGTTTCAAACCTGCTCCATCCAAACGAATGTTCAGCTCTGTGAGTTAAACTCTATCATCACAAACTATTTTCGGAGAATGCTTCTGTCTAGTTTTTATATGAAGCTATTCCCTTTACTACCATAGGCCTCAAAGCGCTCCAAATCTCCACTTGCAGATTCCACAGAAAGAGAGTTTCAAGACTGCGCTCTCAAAAGGAGTGTTCAACTCTGTGAGTTGAATGCAGTCACAACAGAAAAGTTTCTGAGAATGCTTCGATCTAGTTTTTTATGTGAAGATACTTCCTTTTCCACCACAAACCTCAAAGCCCTCAAAAGGTCCACTTGCAGATCCTAGAGAAAGAGTGTTTCATAGCTGCTCTTTCCAAAGGAAAGTTCAACTCTGGAGGTTGAATACAAACATCACCAAGTAGTTCCTGAGAATGCTTCCGTATAGTTTTTATGTGAAGCTGATTCTGTTTCTAACGAAATCTTCAAAGAGGTCCAAATCTCCACTTGCAGATTCCACAGAAAGAGAGTTTCAAAATTGCACTCTCAAAAGGAGTGTTCAACTCTGTGAGTTGAATGCAAACATCACAAAGAAGTTTCTGAGAAGGCTTCTGTCTAGATTTTATGTGAAGATATACCCGTTTTGAAAGAAGGCCACAGAGTGGTCCAAATATCCAATTGCAGATTCTACAAATAGTTTGTTTCCAAACTCCTCCATCCAAAGGAATATTCAGCTCTGTGAGTTAAACTCAGTCGTCACAAAGAATTTTCTGAGAATGCTGCTGTCTAGTTTTTATATGAAGATATTTCCTTTACTACCATGGGCCTCAAAGCGGTTCATATCATCACTTGCAGATTCTAAAAAAGAGAGTTTCTGAACTTCTCTGTCAAAGGGAATGTTCAACTCTGTGACTTGAATGCAATCATCCCAAAGTAGCTTCTGAGAATGCTTCTATCTAGTTTCTACGGGAAGATATTTCCTTTTCCACCACAGGCCTCGAAGCCCTCCAAATGTCCACTTCCAGATTCTAGAAAAAGAGTGTTTCAGAGCTTCTGTCTCAAAAGGAAAGTTCAACTCTGTGAGTTGAATGCAAACATGACAAAGAAGTTTCTGAGAATGCTTCTGTTTAGCTTTTCTGTGAAGATTTTCCCCTTTCCAACGAAATCTTCAAAGCGGTCCAAATATCCACTTGCCGATTCCACAGAAGGAGTGTTTGGAAACTACTGTTTGAAAAGGAACCTACGACTCTGTGAGTTGAATGCAATAATCACAAAGAAGTTTCTGACAATGCTTCTCTCTACTTTTTATGTGACGATAATTCGTTTTCCACCACAGGCCTGAAAGCTCTCCAAATGTCCACTTGCAGACACTACGAAAAGAATGTTTCAGCACTGCTCTATGAAAAGCAATGTGAAACTCTGTGAGTTGAACACAAGCATCACAGAGAAGTTTCAGAGAATGCTTCTGTTTAGTTTTTATGTGAAGATATTCCCGTTTCCAAAGAAATCTTCAAAGAGGTCCACATATCCACTTGCAGATTCCACAGAAAGAGAGTTTCAAAACTGCTGACTCCATAGGAGTGTTCACCTCTGTGAGTTGAATGCAATCATCACAGGGAAGTTTCTGAGAAGGCTTCTGTCTAGATTTTATGTGAAGATATACCCGTTTTGAAAGAAGGCCACAGAGTGGTCCAAATATGCACTTGCAGATCCTAAAAAAGAGTGTTTCAAACCTGAACTATCAAAGGAAGGTCCAACTCTGGGGTTTGAATGCAAACATCACAAATAAATTTCTGAGAATGATTCTGTTGATTTAGGTGCATTTATCCCGTTTCCAAGGAAATCCTCAGAGGGGTCCAAATATCCACTTGCAGATTCTACAAAAAGTGTGTTTCAAACCTGAGCAATCAAAGAACGTTTCAACACTGTGCGTTGAATACAAACATCACGAAGAAAGTTCTGAGAATGCTTCAGTTTAGTTATGTGCGGTTTTTCCCGTTTCCAACGAAATCCTCAGAGGGGTCAAAATATATGAAGCTATTCCCTTTACTACCACAGGCCTAAAAGTGCTCCAAATCTCCACTTGCAGATTCCACAGAAAGAGAGTTTCAAAACTGCGCTCTCAAAAGGAGTGTTCAACTCTGTGAGTTGAATGCAGTCATCACAGAAAAGTTTCTGCGAATGCTTCTGTCTAGATTTTATGTGAAGGTATACCCGTTTCCAATGATGGCCACAGAGTGGTCCAAATATCCACTTGCCGATCCTACAAAAAGAGTGTTTCAAACCTGAACTTTCTAAGGAAGGTTCAACTCTGGGATTTGAATGCAAACATCACAAAGAAGATTCTGAGACTGCCTCTGTTTAGTTAGCTGAAATTATCCTGTTTCCAACGAATTCCTCAGAGAGGCTCAAATATCCACTTGCAGATTCTACAAAAAGTGTGTTTCGAAACTGCTCCTTCCCAAGGAATGTTCAGCTCTGTGAGTTCAACTCAATCATCCCAAAGAATTTTCTGAGAATGCTTCTGTCTTGTCTTTATATGACGTTATTTCCTTTACTACGATAGGCCTCAAAGAGGTGCAATTATCCACTTGCAGTCTCTACAAAAGGGTGTTTCAAACCTGAACTATCAAAGAAAGGTTCAACACTCTGAGTTGAATGCAAACATCACGAAGAAGGTTCTGAGAATGCTTCTGTTTAGTTATGTGCGGTGTATCCCGTTTCCAGTGAAATCCTCGGAGGGTTCCAAATATCCACTTGCAGTTTCTACAAAAAGAGTGTTTCAAACCTGAACTATCAAAGAAAGGTTCAACACTGTGAGTTGAATGCAATCATCACGAAGAAGGTTCTGAGAATGCTTCTGTTTAGTTATGTACGGTTTAACCCGTTTCCCGCGAAATCCTCGGAGAGGTCCAAATATCCAATTGCAGATTCTACAAATAGTGTGTTTCGAAACTCCTCCATCCAAAGGAATGTTCAGCTCTGTGAGTTAAACTCAGTCGTCACAAAGAATTTTCTGAGAATGCTGCTGTCTAGTTTTTATATGAAGATATTTCCTTTACTACCATGGGCCTCAAAGCGGTTCATATCTCCACTTGCAGATTCTAAAAAAGAGAGTTTCTGAACTTCTCTGTCAAAGGGAATGTTCAACTCTGTGACTTGAATGCAATCATCCCAAAGTAGTTTCTGAGAATGCTTCTATCTAGTTTCTACGGGAAGATATTTCCTTTTCCACCACAGGCCTCGAAGCCCTCCAAATGTCCACTTGCAGATTCAAGAAAAAGAGTGTTTCAAAGCTTCTGTCTCAAAAGGAAAGTTCAACTCTGTGAGTTGAATGCAAACATCACAAAGAAGTTTCTGAGAATGCTTCTGTTTAGCTTTTCTGTGAAGATTTTCCCCTTTCCAACGAAATCTTCAAAGCGGTCCAAATATCCACTTGCCGATTCCACAGAAAGAGTGTTTGGAAACTACTGTTTGAAAAGGAACCTACGACTCTGTGAGTTGAATGCAATAATCACAAAGAAGTTTCTGACAATGCTTCTCTCTACTTTTTATGTGACGATAATTCGTTTTCCACCACAGGCCTGAAAGCTCTCCAAATGTCCACTTGCAGACACTACGAAAAGAATGTTTCAGCACTGCTCTATGAAAAGCAATGTGAAACTCTGTGAGTTGAACACAAGCATCACAGAGAAGTTTCAGAGAATGCTTCTGTTTAGTTTTTATGTGAAGATATTCCCGTTTCCAAAGAAATCTTCAAAGAGGTCCACATATCCACTTGCAGATTCCACAGAAAGAGAGTTTCAAAACTGCTGACTCCATAGGAGTGTTCACCTCTGTGAGTTGAATGCAATCATCACAGGGAAGTTTCTGAGAAGGCTTCTGTCTAGATTTTATGTGAAGATATACCCGTTTCGAACGAAGGCAACAGAGTGGTCCAAATATCCACTTGCAGATCCTACAAAAAGAGTGTTTCAAACCTGAGCTATCAAAGGAAGGTTCAACTCTGGGATTTGAATGCAAACATCACAAAGAAGCTTCTGAGAATGCTTCTGTTTAGTTAGGTGCAGTTATCCCGTTTCCAACGAAATCCTCAGAGAGGTCCAAATATCCACTTGCAGATTCTACAAAAAGTGTGTTTCAAACCTGCTCCATCCAAACGAATGTTCAGCTCTGTGAGTTAAACTCTATCATCACAAACTATTTTCGGAGAATGCTTCTGTCTAGTTTTTATATGAAGCTATTCCCTTTACTACCATAGGCCTCAAAGCGCTCCAAATCTCCACTTGCAGATTCCACAGAAAGAGAGTTTCAAGACTGCGCTCTCAAAAGGAGTGTTCAACTCTGTGAGTTGAATGCAGTCACAACAGAAAAGTTTCTGAGAATGCTTCGATCTAGTTTTTTATGTGAAGATACTTCCTTTTCCACCACAAACCTCAAAGCCCTCAAAAGGTCCACTTGCAGATCCTAGAGAAAGAGTGTTTCATAGCTGCTCTTTCCAAAGGAAAGTTCAACTCTGGAGGTTGAATACAAACATCACCAAGTAGTTCCTGAGAATGCTTCCGTATAGTTTTTATGTGAAGCTGATTCTGTTTCCAACGAAATCTTCAAAGAGGTCCAAATCTCCACTTGCAGATTCCACAGAAAGAGAGTTTCAAAATTGCACTCTCAAAAGGAGTGTTCAACTCTGTGAGTTGAATGCAAACATCACAAAGAAGTTTCTGAGAAGGCTTCTGTCTAGATTTTATGTGAAGATATACCCGTTTTGAAAGAAGGCCACAGAGTGGTCCAAATATCCAATTGCAGATTCTACAAATAGTTTGTTTCCAAACTCCTCCATCCAAAGGAATATTCAGCTCTGTGAGTTAAACTCAGTCGTCACAAAGAATTTTCTGAGAATGCTGCTGTCTAGTTTTTATATGAAGATATTTCCTTTACTACCATGAGCCTCAAAGCGGTTCATATCTCCACTTGCAGATTCTAAAAAAGAGAGTTTCTGAACTTCTCTGTCAAAGGGAATGTTCAACTCTGTGACTTGAATGCAATCATCCCAAAGTAGTTTCTGAAAATGCTTCTATCTAGTTTCTATGGGAAGATATTTCCTTTTCCACCACAGGCCTCGAAGCCCTGCAAATGTCCACTTGCAGATTCTAGAAAAAGAATGTTTCAGAGCTTCTGTCTCAAAAGGAAAGTTCAACTCTGTGAGTTGAATGCCAACATCACAAAGAAGTTTCTGAGAATGCTTCTGTTTAGCTTTTCTGTGAAGATTTTCCCCTTTCCAACGAAATCTTCAAAGCGGTCCAAATATCCACTTGCCGATTCCACAGAAAGTGTGTTTGGAAACTACTGTTTGAAAAGGAACCTACGACTCTGTGAGTTGAATGCAATAATCACAAAGAAGTTTCTGACAATGCTTCTCTCTACTTTTTATGTGACGATAATTCGTTTTCCACCACAGGCCTGAAAGCTCTCCAAATGTCCACTTGCAGACACTATGAAAAGAATGTTTCAGCACTGCTCTATGAAAAGCAATGTGAAACTCTGTGAGTTGAACACAAGCATCACAGAGAAGTTTCAGAGAATGCTTCTGTTTAGTTTTTATGTGAAGATATTCCCGTTTCCAAAGAAATCTTCAAAGAGGTCCACATATCCACTTGCAGATTCCACAGAAAGAGAGTTTCAAAACTGCTGACTCCATAGGAGTGTTCACCTCTGTGAGTTGAATGCAATCATCACAGGGAAGTTTCTGAGAAGGCTTCTGTCTAGATTTTATGTGAAGATATACCCGTTTCGAACGAAGGCCACAGACTGGTCCAAATATCCACTTGCAGATCCTACAAAAAGAGTGTTTCAAACCTGAGCTATCAAAGGAAGGTTCAACTCTGGGATTTGAATGCAAACATCACAAAGAAGCTTCTGAGAATGCTTCTGTTTAGTTAGGTGCAGTTATCCCGTTTCCAACGAAATCCGCAGAGAGGTCCAAATATCCACTTGCAGATTCTACAAAAAGTGTGTTTCAAACCTGCTCCATCCAAACGAATGTTCAGCTCTGTGAGTTAAACTCTATCATCACAAACTATTTTCGGAGAATGCTTCTGTCTAGTTTTTATATGAAGCTATTCCCTTTACTACCATAGGCCTCAAAGCGCTCCAAATCTCCACTTGCAGATTCCACAGAAAGAGAGTTTCAAGACTGCGCTCTCAAAAGGAGTGTTCAACTCTGTGAGTTGAATGCAGTCACAACAGAAAAGTTTCTGAGAATGCTTCGATCTAGTTTTTTATGTGAAGATACTTCCTTTTCCACCACAAACCTCAAAGCCCTCAAAAGGTCCACTTGCAGATCCTAGAGAAAGAGTGTTTCATAGCTGCTCTTTCCAAAGGAAAGTTCAACTCTGGAGGTTGAATACAAACATCACCAAGTAGTTCCTGAGAATGCTTCCGTATAGTTTTTATGTGAAGCTGATTCTGTTTCCAACGAAATCTTCAAAGAGGTCCAAATCTCCACTTGCAGATTCCACAGAAAGTTTCAAAATTGCACTCTCAAAAGGAGTGTTCAACTCTGTGAGTTGAATGCAAACATCACAAAGAAGTTTCTGAGAAGGCTTCTGTCTAGATTTTATGTGAAGATATACCCGTTTTGAAAGAAGGCCACAGAGTGGTCCAAATATCCAATTGCAGATTCTACAAATAGTTTGTTTCCAAACTCCTCCATCCAAAGGAATATTCAGCTCTGTGAGTTAAACTCAGTCGTCACAAAGAATTTTCTGAGAATGCTGCTGTCTAGTTTTTATATGAAGATATTTCCTTTACTACCATGGGCCTCAAAGCGGTTCATATCTCCACTTGCAGATTCTAAAAAAGAGAGTTTCTGAACTTCTCTGTCAAAGGGAATGTTCAACTCTGTGACTTGAATGCAATCATCCCAAAGTAGTTTCTGAGAATGCTTCTATCTAGTTTCTATGGGAAGATATTTCCTTTTCCACCACAGGCCTCGAAGCCCTGCAAATGTCCACTTGCAGATTCTAGAAAAAGAATGTTTCAGAGCTTCTGTCTCAAAAGGAAAGTTCAACTCTGTGAGTTGAATGCAAACATCACAAAGAAGTTTCTGAGAATGCTTCTGTTTAGCTTTTCTGTGAAGATTTTCCCCTTTCCAACGAAATCTTCAAAGCGGTCCAAATATCCACTTGCCGATTCCACAGAAAGTGTGTTTGGAAACTACTGTTTGAAAAGGAACCTACGACTCTGTGAGTTGAATGCAATAATCACAAAGAAGTTTCTGACAATGCTTCTCTCTACTTTTTATGTGACGATAATTCGTTTTCCACCACAGGCCTGAAAGCTCTCCAAATGTCCACTTGCAGACACTACGAAAAGAATGTTTCAGCACTGCTCTATGAAAAGCAATGTGAAACTCTGTGAGTTGAACACAAGCATCACAGAGAAGTTT
Organism: Pan troglodytes; assembly: GCF_028858775.2. Taxonomy (NCBI): domain Eukaryota; kingdom Metazoa; phylum Chordata; class Mammalia; order Primates; family Hominidae; genus Pan; species Pan troglodytes. The sequence goes on from NC_072417.2 coordinate 40,954,882, forward strand.
CAGAGAATGCTTCTGTTTAGTTTTTATGTGAAGATATTCCCGTTTCCAAAGAAATCTTCAAAGAGGTGCACATATCCACTAGCAGATTCCACAGAAAGAGAGTTTCAAAACTGCTGACTCCATAGGAGTGTTCACCTCTGTGAGTTGAATGCAATCATCACAGGGAAGTTTCTGAGAAGGCTTCTGTCTAGATTTTATGTGAAGATATACCCGTTTCGAACGAAGGCCACAGAGTGGTCCAAATATCCACTTGCAGATCCTACAAAAAGAGTGTTTCAAACCTGAGCTATCAAAGGAAGGTTCAACTCTGGGATTTGAATGCAAACATCACAAAGAAGCTTCTGAGAATGCTTCTGTTTAGTTAGGTGCAGTTATCCCGTTTCCAATGAAATCCGCAGAGAGGTCCAAATATCCACTTGCAGATTCTACAAAAAGTGTGTTTCAAACCTGCTCCATCCAAACGAATGTTCAGCTCTGTGAGTTAAACTCTATCATCACAAACTATTTTCGGAGAATGCTTCTGTCTAGTTTTTATATGAAGCTATTCCCTTTACTACCATAGGCCTCAAAGCGCTCCAAATCTCCACTTGCAGATTCCACAGAAAGAGAGTTTCAAGACTGCGCTCTCAAAAGGAGTGTTCAACTCTGTGAGTTGAATGCAGTCACAACAGAAAAGTTTCTGAGAATGCTTCGATCTAGTTTTTTATGTGAAGATACTTCCTTTTCCACCACAAACCTCAAAGCCCTCAAAAGGTCCACTTGCAGATCCTAGAGAAAGAGTGTTTCATAGCTGCTCTTTCCAAAGGAAAGTTCAACTCTGGAGGTTGAATACAAACATCACCAAGTAGTTCCTGAGAATGCTTCCGTATAGTTTTTATGTGAAGCTGATTCTGTTTCCAACGAAAACTTCAAAGAGTTCCAAATCTCCAATTGCAGATTCCACAGAAAGAGAGTTTCAAAATTGCACTCTCAAAAGGAGTGTTCAACTCTGTGAGTTGAATGCAAACATCACAAAGAAGTTTCTGAGAAGGCTTCTGTCTAGATTTTATGTGAAGATATACCCGTTTTGAAAGAAGGCCACAGAGTGGTCCAAATATCCAATTGCAGATTCTACAAATAGTTTGTTTCCAAACTCCTCCATCCAAAGGAATGTTCAGCTCTGTGAGTTAAACTCAGTCGTCACAAAGAATTTTCTGAGAATGCTGCTGTCTAGTTTTTATATGAAGATATTTCCTTTACTACCATGGGCCTCAAAGCGGTTCATATCTCCACTTGCAGATTCTAAAAAAGAGAGTTTCTGAACTTCTCTGTCAAAGGGAATGTTCAACTCTGTGACTTGAATGCAATCATCCCAAAGTAGCTTCTGAGAATGCTTCTATCTAGTTTCTACGGGAAGATCTTTCCTTTTCCACCACAGGTCTCGAAGCCCTCCAAATGTCCACTTGCAGATTCTAGAAAAAGAGTGTTTCAAAGCTTCTGTCTCAAAAGGAAAGTTCAACTCTGTGAGTTGAATGCAAACATCACAAAGAAGTTTCTGAGAATGCTTCTGTTTAGCTTTTCTGTGAAGATTTTCCCCTTTCCAACGAAATCTTCAAAGCGGTCCAAATATCCACTTGCCGATTCCACAGAAAGAGTGTTTGGAAACTACTGTTTGAAAAGGAACCTACGACTCTGTGAGTTGAATGCAATAATCACAAAGAAGTTTCTGACAATGCTTCTCTCTACTTTTTATGTGACGATAATTCGTTTTCCACCACAGGCCTGAAAGCTCTCCAAATGTCCACTTGCAGACACTACGAAAAGAATGTTTCAGCACTGCTCTATGAAAAGCAATGTGAAACTCTGTGAGTTGAACACAAGCATCACAGAGAAGTTTCAGAGAATGCTTCTGTTTAGTTTTTATGTGAAGATATTCCCGTTTCCAAAGAAATCTTCAAAGAGGTGCACATATCCACTTGCAGATTCCACAGAAAGAGAGTTTCAAAACTGCTGACTCCATAGGAGTGTTCACCTCTGTGAGTTGAATGCAATCATCACAGGGAAGTTTCTGAGAAGGCTTCTGTCTAGATTTTATGTGAAGATATACCCGTTTCGAACGAAGGCCACAGACTGGTCCAAATATCCACTTGCAGATCCTACAAAAAGAGTGTTTCAAACCTGAGCTATCAAAGGAAGGTTCAACTCTGGGATTTGAATGCAAACATCACAAAGAAGCTTCTGAGAATGCTTCTGTTTAGTTAGGTGCAGTTATCCCGTTTCCAACGAAATCCTCAGAGAGGTCCAAATATCCACTTGCAGATTCTACAAAAAGTGTGTTTCAAACCTGCTCCATCCAAACGAATGTTCAGCTCTGTGAGTTAAACTCTATCATCACAAACTATTTTCGGAGAATGCTTCTGTCTAGTTTTTATATGAAGCTATTCCCTTTACTACCATAGGCCTCAAAGCGCTCCAAATCTCCACTTGCAGATTCCACAGAAAGAGAGTTTCAAGACTGCGCTCTCAAAAGGAGTGTTCAACTCTGTGAGTTGAATGCAGTCACAACAGAAAAGTTTCTGAGAATGCTTCGATCTAGTTTTTTATGTGAAGGTACTTCCTTTTCCACCACAAACCTCAAAGCCCTCAAAAGGTCCACTTGCAGATCCTAGAGAAAGAGTGTTTCATAGCTGCTCTTTCCAAAGGAAAGTTCAACTCTGGAGGTTGAATACAAACATCACCAAGTAGTTCCTGAGAATGCTTCCGTATAGTTTTTATGTGAAGCTGATTCTGTTTCCAACGAAATCTTCAAAGAGGTCCAAATCTCCACTTGCAGATTCCACAGAAAGAGAGTTTCAAAATTGCACTCTCAAAAGGAGTGTTCAACTCTGTGAGTTGAATGCAAACATCACAAAGAAGTTTCTGAGAAGGCTTCTGTCTAGATTTTATGTGAAGATATACCCGTTTTGAAAGAAGGCCACAGAGTGGTCCAAATATCCAATTGCAGATTCTACAAATAGTTTGTTTCCAAACTCCTCCATCCAAAGGAATATTCAGCTCTGTGAGTTAAACTCAGTCGTCACAAAGAATTTTCTGAGAATGCTGCTGTCTAGTTTTTATATGAAGATATTTCCTTTACTACCATGGGCCTCAAAGCGGTTCATATCTCCACTTGCAGATTCTAAAAAAGAGAGTTTCTGAACTTCTCTGTCAAAGGGAATGTTCAACTCTGTGACTTGAATGCAATCATCCCAAAGTAGTTTCTGAGAATGCTTCTATCTAGTTTCTATGGGAAGATATTTCCTTTTCCACCACAGGCCTCGAAGCCCTGCAAATGTCCACTTGCAGATTCTAGAAAAAGAATGTTTCAGAGCTTCTGTCTCAAAAGGAAAGTTCAACTCTGTGAGTTGAATGCAAACATCACAAAGAAGTTTCTGAGAATGCTTCTGTTTAGCTTTTCTGTGAAGATTTACCCCTTTCCAACGAAATCTTCAAAGCGGTCCAAATATCCACTTGCCGATTCCACAGAAAGTGTGTTTGGAAACTACTGTTTGAAAAGGAACCTACGACTCTGTGAGTTGAATGCAATAATCACAAAGAAGTTTCTGACAATGCTTCTCTCTACTTTTTATGTGACAATAATTCGTTTTCCACCACAGGCCTGAAAGCTCTCCAAATGTCCACTTGCAGACACTACGAAAAGAATGTTTCAGCACTGCTCTATGAAAAGCAGTGTGAAACTCTGTGAGTTGAACACAAGCATCACAGAGAAGTTTCAGAGAATGCTTCTGTTTAGTTTTTATGAGAAGATATTCCCGTTTCCAAAGAAATCTTCAAAGAGGTGCACATATCCACTTGCAGATTCCACAGAAAGAGAGTTTCAAAACTGCTGACTCCATAGGAGTGTTCACCTCTGTGAGTTGAATGCAATCATCACAGGGAAGTTTCTGAGAAGGCTTCTGTCTAGATTTTATGTGAAGATATACCCGTTTCGAACGAAGGCCACAGAGTGGTCCAAATATCCACTTGCAGATCCTACAAAAAGAGTGTTTCAAACCTGAGCTATCAAAGGAAGGTTCAACTCTGGGATTTGAATGCAAACATCACAAAGAAGCTTCTGAGAATGCTTCTGTTTAGTTAGGTGCAGTTATCCCGTTTCCAACGAAATCCTCAGAGAGGTCCAAATATCCACTTGCAGATTCTACAAAAAGTGTGTTTCAAACCTGCTCCATCCAAACGAATGTTCAGCTCTGTGAGTTAAACTCTATCATCACAAACTATTTTCGGAGAATGCTTCTGTCTAGTTTTTATATGAAGCTATTCCCTTTACTACCATAGGCCTCAAAGCGCTCCAAATCTCCACTTGCAGATTCCACAGAAAGAGAGTTTCAAGACTGCGCTCTCAAAAGGAGTGTTCAACTCTGTGAGTTGAATGCAGTCACAACAGAAAAGTTTCTGAGAATGCTTCGATCTAGTTTTTTATGTGAAGATACTTCCTTTTCCACCACAAACCTCAAAGCCCTCAAAAGGTCCACTTGCAGATCCTAGAGAAAGAGTGTTTCATAGCTGCTCTTTCCAAAGGAAAGTTCAACTCTGGAGGTTGAATACAAACATCACCAAGTAGTTCCTGAGAATGCTTCCGTATAGTTTTTATGTGAAGCTGATTCTGTTTCCAACGAAAACTTCAAAGAGGTCCAAATCTCCAATTGCAGATTCCACAGAAAGAGAGTTTCAAAATTGCACTCTCAAAAGGAGTGTTCAACTCTGTGAGTTGAATGCAAACATCACAAAGAAGTTTCTGAGAAGGCTTCTGTCTAGATTTTATGTGAAGATATACCCGTTTTGAAAGAAGGCCACAGAGTGGTCCAAATATCCAATTGCAGATTCTACAAATAGTTTGTTTCCAAACTCCTCCATCCAAAGGAATGTTCAGCTCTGTGAGTTAAACTCAGTCGTCACAAAGAATTTTCTGAGAATGCTGCTGTCTAGTTTTTATATGAAGATATTTCCTTTACTACCATGGGCCTCAAAGCGGTTCATATCTCCACTTGCAGATTCTAAAAAAGAGAGTTTCTGAACTTCTCTGTCAAAGGGAATGTTCAACTCTGTGACTTGAATGCAATCATCCCAAAGTAGTTTCTGAGAATGCTTCTATCTAGTTTCTATGGGAAGATATTTCCTTTTCCACCACAGGCCTCGAAGCCCTGCAAATGTCCACTTGCAGATTCTAGAAAAAGAATGTTTCAGAGCTTCTGTCTCAAAAGGAAAGTTCAACTCTGTGAGTTGAATGCCAACATCACAAAGAAGTTTCTGAGAATGCTTCTGTTTAGCTTTTCTGTGAAGATTTACCCCTTTCCAACGAAATCTTCAAAGCGGTCCAAATATCCACTTGCCGATTCCACAGAAAGTGTGTTTGGAAACTACTGTTTGAAAAGGAACCTACGACTCTGTGAGTTGAATGCAATAATCACAAAGAAGTTTCTGACAATGCTTCTCTCTACTTTTTATGTGACGATAATTCGTTTTCCACCACAGGCCTGAAAGCTCTCCAAATGTCCACTTGCAGACACTACGAAAAGAATGTTTCAGCACTGCTCTATGAAAAGCAATGTGAAACTCTGTGAGTTGAACACAAGCATCACAGAGAAGTTTCAGAGAATGCTTCTGTTTAGTTTTTATGTGAAGATATTCCCGTTTCCAAAGAAATCTTCAAAGAGGTGCACATATCCACTTGCAGATTCCACAGAAAGAGAGTTTCAAAACTGCTGACTCCATAGGAGTGTTCACCTCTGTGAGTTGAATGCAATCATCACAGGGAAGTTTCTGAGAAGGCTTCTGTCTAGATTTTATGTGAAGATATACCCGTTTCGAACGAAGGCCACAGAGTGGTCCAAATATCCACTTGCAGATCCTACAAAAAGAGTGTTTCAAACCTGAGCTATCAAAGGAAGGTTCAACTCTGGGATTTGAATGCAAACATCACAAAGAAGCTTCTGAGAATGCTTCTGTTTAGTTAGGTGCAGTTATCCCGTTTCCAACGAAATCCTCAGAGAGGTCCAAATATCCACTTGCAGATTCTACAAAAAGTGTGTTTCAAACCTGCTCCATCCAAACGAATGTTCAGCTCTGTGAGTTAAACTCTATCATCACAAACTATTTTCGGAGAATGCTTCTGTCTAGTTTTTATATGAAGCTATTCCCTTTACTACCATAGGCCTCAAAGCGCTCCAAATCTCCACTTGCAGATTCCACAGAAAGAGAGTTTCAAGACTGCGCTCTCAAAAGGTGTGTTCAACTCTGTGAGTTGAATGCAGTCACAACAGAAAAGTTTCTGAGAATGCTTCGATCTAGTTTTTTATGTGAAGATACTTCCTTTTCCACCACAAACCTCAAAGCCCTCAAAAGGTCCACTTGCAGATCCTAGAGAAAGAGTGTTTCATAGCTGCTCTTTCCAAAGGAAAGTTCAACTCTGGAGGTTGAATACAAACATCACCAAGTAGTTCCTGAGAATGCTTCCGTATAGTTTTTATGTGAAGCTGATTCTGTTTCCAACGAAAACTTCAAAGAGGTCCAAATCTCCAATTGCAGATTCCACAGAAAGAGAGTTTCAAAATTGCACTCTCAAAAGGAGTGTTCAACTCTGTGAGTTGAATGCAAACATCACAAAGAAGTTTCTGAGAAGGCTTCTGTCTAGATTTTATGTGAAGATATACCCGTTTTGAAAGAAGGCCACAGAGTGGTCCAAATATCCAATTGCAGATTCTACAAATAGTTTGTTTCCAAACTCCTCCATCCAAAGGAATGTTCAGCTCTGTGAGTTAAACTCAGTCGTCACAAAGAATTTTCTGAGAATGCTGCTGTCTAGTTTTTATATGAAGATATTTCCTTTACTACCATGGGCCTCAAAGCGGTTCATATCTCCACTTGCAGATTCTAAAAAAGAGAGTTTCTGAACTTCTCTGTCAAAGGGAATGTTCAACTCTGTGACTTGAATGCAATCATCCCAAAGTAGCTTCTGAGAATGCTTCTATCTAGTTTCTACGGGAAGATCTTTCCTTTTCCACCACAGGCCTCGAAGCCCTCCAAATGTCCACTTGCAGATTCTAGAAAAAGAGTGTTTCAGAGCTTCTGTCTCAAAAGGAAAGTTCAACTCTGTGAGTTGAATGCAAACATCACAAAGAAGTTTCTGAGAATGCTTCTGTTTAGCTTTTCTGTGAAGATTTTCCCCTTTCCAACGAAATCTTCAAAGCGGTCCAAATATCCACTTGCCGATTCCACAGAAAGAGTGTTTGGAAACTACTGTTTGAAAAGGAACCTACGACTCTGTGAGTTGAATGCAATAATCACAAAGAAGTTTCTGACAATGCTTCTCTCTACTTTTTATGTGACGATAATTCGTTTTCCACCACAGGCCTGAAAGCTCTCCAAATGTCCACTTGCAGACACTATGAAAAGAATGTTTCAGCACTGCTCTATGAAAAGCAATGTGAAACTCTGTGAGTTGAACACAAGCATCACAGAGAAGTTTCAGAGAATGCTTCTGTTTAGTTTTTATGTGAAGATATTCCCGTTTCCAAAGAAATCTTCAAAGAGGTGCACATATCCACTTGCAGATTCCACAGAAAGAGAGTTTCAAAACTGCTGACTCCATAGGAGTGTTCACCTGTGTGAGTTGAATGCAATCATCACAGGGAAGTTTCTGAGAAGGCTTCTGTCTAGATTTTATGTGAAGATATACCCGTTTCGAACGAAGGCCACAGAGTGGTCCAAATATCCACTTGCAGATCCTACAAAAAGAGTGTTTCAAACCTGAGCTATCAAAGGAAGGTTCAACTCTGGGATTTGAATGCAAACATCACAAAGAAGCTTCTGAGAATGCTTCTGTTTAGTTAGGTGCAGTTATCCCGTTTCCAACGAAATCCTCAGAGAGGTCCAAATATCCACTTGCAGATTCTACAAAAAGTGTGTTTCAAACCTGCTCCATCCAAACGAATGTTCAGCTCTGTGAGTTAAACTCTATCATCACAAACTATTTTCGGAGAATGCTTCTGTCTAGTTTTTATATGAAGCTATTCCCTTTACTACCATAGGCCTCAAAGCGCTCCAAATCTCCACTTGCAGATTCCACAGAAAGAGAGTTTCAAGACTGCGCTCTCAAAAGGAGTGTTCAACTCTGTGAGTTGAATGCAGTCACAACAGAAAAGTTTCTGAGAATGCTTCGATCTAGTTTTTTATGTGAAGATACTTCCTTTTCCACCACAAACCTCAAAGCCCTCAAAAGGTCCACTTGCAGATCCTAGAGAAAGAGTGTTTCATAGCTGCTCTTTCCAAAGGAAAGTTCAACTCTGGAGGTTGAATACAAACATCACCAAGTAGTTCCTGAGAATGCTTCCGTATAGTTTTTATGTGAAGCTGATTCTGTTTCCAACGAAAACTTCAAAGAGGTCCAAATCTCCAATTGCAGATTCCACAGAAAGAGAGTTTCAAAATTGCACTCTCAAAAGGAGTGTTCAACTCTGTGAGTTGAATGCAAACATCACAAAGAAGTTTCTGAGAAGGCTTCTGTCTAGATTTTATGTGAAGATATACCCGTTTTGAAAGAAGGCCACAGAGTGGTCCAAATATCCAATTGCAGATTCTACAAATAGTTTGTTTCCAAACTCCTCCATCCAAAGGAATGTTCAGCTCTGTGAGTTAAACTCAGTCGTCACAAAGAATTTTCTGAGAATGCTGCTGTCTAGTTTTTATATGAAGATATTTCCTTTACTACCATGGGCCTCAAAGCGGTTCATATCTCCACTTGCAGATTCTAAAAAAGAGAGTTTCTGAACTTCTCTGTCAAAGGGAATGTTCAACTCTGTGACTTGAATGCAATCATCCCAAAGTAGTTTCTGAGAATGCTTCTATCTAGTTTCTACGGGAAGATCTTTCCTTTTCCACCACAGGCCTCGAAGCCCTCCAAATGTCCACTTGCAGATTCTAGAAAAAGAGTGTTTCAGAGCTTCTGTCTCAAAAGGAAAGTTCAACTCTGTGAGTTGAATGCAAACATCACAAAGAAGTTTCTGAGAATGCTTCTGTTTAGCTTTTCTGTGAAGATTTTCCCCTTTCCAACGAAATCTTCAAAGCGGTCCAAATATCCACTTGCCGATTCCACAGAAAGAGTGTTTGGAAACTACTGTTTGAAAAGGAACCTACGACTCTGTGAGTTGAATGCAATAATCACAAAGAAGTTTCTGACAATGCTTCTCTCTACTTTTTATGTGACGATAATTCGTTTTCCACCACAGGCCTGAAAGCTCTCCAAATGTCCACTTGCAGACACTACGAAAAGAATGTTTCAGCACTGCTCTATGAAAAGCAATGTGAAACTCTGTGAGTTGAACACAAGCATCACAGAGAAGTTTCAGAGAATGCTTCTGTTTAGTTTTTATGTGAAGATATTCCCGTTTCCAAAGAAATCTTGAAAGAGGTCCACATATCCACTTGCAGATTCCACAGAAAGAGAGTTTCAAAACTGCTGACTCCATAGGAGTGTTCACCTCTGTGAGTTGAATGCAATCATCACAGGGAAGTTTCTGAGAAGGCTTCTGTCTAGATTTTATGTGAAGATATACCCGTTTCGAACGAAGGCCACAGAGTGGTCCAAATATCCACTTGCAGATCCTACAAAAAGAGTGTTTCAAACCTGAGCTATCAAAGGAAGGTTCAACTCTGGGATTTGAATGCAAACATCACAAAGAAGCTTCTGAGAATGCTTCTGTTTAGTTAGGTGCAGTTATCCCGTTTCCAACGAAATCCTCAGAGAGGTCCAAATATCCACTTGCAGATTCTACAAAAAGTGTGTTTCAAACCTGCTCCATCCAAACGAATGTTCAGCTCTGTGAGTTAAACTCTATCATCACAAACTATTTTCGGAGAATGCTTCTGTCTAGTTTTTATATGAAGCTATTCCCTTTACTACCATAGGCCTCAAAGCGCTCCAAATCTCCACTTGCAGATTCCACAGAAAGAGAGTTTCAAGACTGCGCTCTCAAAAGGAGTGTTCAACTCTGTGAGTTGAATGCAGTCACAACAGAAAAGTTTCTGAGAATGCTTCGATCTAGTTTTTTATGTGAAGATACTTCCTTTTCCACCACAAACCTCAAAGCCCTCAAAAGGTCCACTTGCAGATCCTAGAGAAAGAGTGTTTCATAGCTGCTCTTTCCAAAGGAAAGTTCAACTCTGGAGGTTGAATACAAACATCACCAAGTAGTTCCTGAGAATGCTTCCGTATAGTTTTTATGTGAAGCTGATTCTGTTTCCAACGAAAACTTCAAAGAGGTCCAAATCTCCAATTGCAGATTCCACAGAAAGAGAGTTTCAAAATTGCACTCTCAAAAGGAGTGTTCAACTCTGTGAGTTGAATGCAAACATCACAAAGAAGTTTCTGAGAAGGCTTCTGTCTAGATTTTATGTGAAGATATACCCGTTTTGAAAGAAGGCCACAGAGTGGTCCAAATATCCAATTGCAGATTCTACAAATAGTTTGTTTCCAAACTCCTCCATCCAAAGGAATATTCAGCTCTGTGAGTTAAACTCAGTCGTCACAAAGAATTTTCTGAGAATGCTGCTGTCTAGTTTTTATATGAAGATATTTCCTTTACTACCATGGGCCTCAAAGCGGTTCATATCTCCACTTGCAGATTCTAAAAAAGAGAGTTTCTGAACTTCTCTGTCAAAGGGAATGTTCAACTCTGTGACTTGAATGCAATCATCCCAAAGTAGTTTCTGAGAATGCTTCTATCTAGTTTCTATGGGAAGATATTTCCTTTTCCACCACAGGCCTCGAAGCCCTGCAAATGTCCACTTGCAGATTCTAGAAAAAGAATGTTTCAGAGCTTCTGTCTCAAAAGGAAAGTTCAACTCTGTGAGTTGAATGCAAACATCACAAAGAAGTTTCTGAGAATGCTTCTGTTTAGCTTTTCTGTGAAGATTTACCCCTTTCCAACGAAATCTTCAAAGCGGTCCAAATATCCACTTGCCGATTCCACAGAAAGTGTGTTTGGAAACTACTGTTTGAAAAGGAACCTACGACTCTGTGAGTTGAATGCAATAATCACAAAGAAGTTTCTGACAATGCTTCTCTCTACTTTTTATGTGACAATAATTCGTTTTCCACCACAGGCCTGAAAGCTCTCCAAATGTCCACTTGCAGACACTACGAAAAGAATGTTTCAGCACTGCTCTATGAAAAGCAATGTGAAACTCTGTGAGTTGAACACAAGCATCACAGAGAAGTTTCAGAGAATGCTTCTGTTTAGTTTTTATGAGAAGATATTCCCGTTTCCAAAGAAATCTTCAAAGAGGTGCACATATCCACTTGCAGATTCCACAGAAAGAGAGTTTCAAAACTGCTGACTCCATAGGAGTGTTCACCTCTGTGAGTTGAATGCAATCATCACAGGGAAGTTTCTGAGAAGGCTTCTGTCTAGATTTTATGTGAAGATATACCCGTTTCGAACGAAGGCCACAGAGTGGTCCAAATATCCACTTGCAGATCCTACAAAAAGAGTGTTTCAAACCTGAGCTATCAAAGGAAGGTTCAACTCTGGGATTTGAATGCAAACATCACAAAGAAGCTTCTGAGAATGCTTCTGTTTAGTTAGGTGCAGTTATCCCGTTTCCAACGAAATCCTCAGAGAGGTCCAAATATCCACTTGCAGATTCTACAAAAAGTGTGTTTCAAACCTGCTCCATCCAAACGAATGTTCAGCTCTGTGAGTTAAACTCTATCATCACAAACTATTTTCGGAGAATGCTTCTGTCTAGTTTTTATATGAAGCTATTCCCTTTACTACCATAGGCCTCAAAGCGCTCCAAATCTCCACTTGCAGATTCCACAGAAAGAGAGTTTCAAGACTGCGCTCTCAAAAGGAGTGTTCAACTCTGTGAGTTGAATGCAGTCACAACAGAAAAGTTTCTGAGAATGCTTCGATCTAGTTTTTTATGTGAAGATACTTCCTTTTCCACCACAAACCTCAAAGCCCTCAAAAGGTCCACTTGCAGATCCTAGAGAAAGAGTGTTTCATAGCTGCTCTTTCCAAAGGAAAGTTCAACTCTGGAGGTTGAATACAAACATCACCAAGTAGTTCCTGAGAATGCTTCCGTATAGTTTTTATGTGAAGCTGATTCTGTTTCCAACGAAAACTTCAAAGAGGTCCAAATCTCCAATTGCAGATTCCACAGAAAGAGAGTTTCAAAATTGCACTCTCAAAAGGAGTGTTCAACTCTGTGAGTTGAATGCAAACATCACAAAGAAGTTTCTGAGAAGGCTTCTGTCTAGATTTTATGTGAAGATATACCCGTTTTGAAAGAAGGCCACAGAGTGGTCCAAATATCCAATTGCAGATTCTACAAATAGTTTGTTTCCAAACTCCTCCATCCAAAGGAATGTTCAGCTCTGTGAGTTAAACTCAGTCGTCACAAAGAATTTTCTGAGAATGCTGCTGTCTAGTTTTTATATGAAGATATTTCCTTTACTACCATGGGCCTCAAAGCGGTTCATATCTCCACTTGCAGATTCTAAAAAAGAGAGTTTCTGAACTTCTCTGTCAAAGGGAATGTTCAACTCTGTGACTTGAATGCAATCATCCCAAAGTAGTTTCTGAGAATGCTTCTATCTAGTTTCTATGGGAAGATATTTCCTTTTCCACCACAGTCCTCGAAGCCCTGCAAATGTCCACTTGCAGATTCTAGAAAAAGAATGTTTCAGAGCTTCTGTCTCAAAAGGAAAGTTCAACTCTGTGAGTTGAATGCCAACATCACAAAGAAGTTTCTGAGAATGCTTCTGTTTAGCTTTTCTGTGAAGATTTACCCCTTTCCAACGAAATCTTCAAAGCGGTCCAAATATCCACTTGCCGATTCCACAGAAAGTGTGTTTGGAAACTACTGTTTGAAAAGGAACCTACGACTCTGTGAGTTGAATGCAATAATCACAAAGAAGTTTCTGACAATGCTTCTCTCTACTTTTTATGTGACGATAATTCGTTTTCCACCACAGGCCTGAAAGCTCTCCAAATGTCCACTTGCAGACACTACGAAAAGAATGTTTCAGCACTGCTCTATGAAAAGCAATGTGAAACTCTGTGAGTTGAACACAAGCATCACAGAGAAGTTTCAGAGAATGCTTCTGTTTAGTTTTTATGTGAAGATATTCCCGTTTCCAAAGAAATCTTCAAAGAGGTGCACATATCCACTTGCAGATTCCACAGAAAGAGAGTTTCAAAACTGCTGACTCCATAGGAGTGTTCACCTCTGTGAGTTGAATGCAATCATCACAGGGAAGTTTCTGAGAAGGCTTCTGTCTAGATTTTATGTGAAGATATACCCGTTTCGAACGAAGGCCACAGAGTGGTCCAAATATCCACTTGCAGATCCTACAAAAAGAGTGTTTCAAACCTGAGCTATCAAAGGAAGGTTCAACTCTGGGATTTGAATGCAAACATCACAAAGAAGCTTCTGAGAATGCTTCTGTTTAGTTAGGTGCAGTTATCCCGTTTCCAACGAAATCCTCAGAGAGGTCCAAATATCCACTTGCAGATTCTACAAAAAGTGTGTTTCAAACCTGCTCCATCCAAACGAATGTTCAGCTCTGTGAGTTAAACTCTATCATCACAAACTATTTTCGGAGAATGCTTCTGTCTAGTTTTTATATGAAGCTATTCCCTTTACTACCATAGGCCTCAAAGCGCTCCAAATCTCCACTTGCAGATTCCACAGAAAGAGAGTTTCAAGACTGCGCTCTCAAAAGGTGTGTTCAACTCTGTGAGTTGAATGCAGTCACAACAGAAAAGTTTCTGAGAATGCTTCGATCTAGTTTTTTATGTGAAGATACTTCCTTTTCCACCACAAACCTCAAAGCCCTCAAAAGGTCCACTTGCAGATCCTAGAGAAAGAGTGTTTCATAGCTGCTCTTTCCAAAGGAAAGTTCAACTCTGGAGGTTGAATACAAACATCACCAAGTAGTTCCTGAGAATGCTTCCGTATAGTTTTTATGTGAAGCTGATTCTGTTTCCAACGAAAACTTCAAAGAGGTCCAAATCTCCAATTGCAGATTCCACAGAAAGAGAGTTTCAAAATTGCACTCTCAAAAGGAGTGTTCAACTCTGTGAGTTGAATGCAAACATCACAAAGAAGTTTCTGAGAAGGCTTCTGTCTAGATTTTATGTGAAGATATACCCGTTTTGAAAGAAGGCCACAGAGTGGTCCAAATATCCAATTGCAGATTCTACAAATAGTTTGTTTCCAAACTCCTCCATCCAAAGGAATGTTCAGCTCTGTGAGTTAAACTCAGTCGTCACAAAGAATTTTCTGAGAATGCTGCTGTCTAGTTTTTATATGAAGATATTTCCTTTACTACCATGGGCCTCAAAGCGGTTCATATCTCCACTTGCAGATTCTAAAAAAGAGAGTTTCTGAACTTCTCTGTCAAAGGGAATGTTCAACTCTGTGACTTGAATGCAATCATCCCAAAGTAGCTTCTGAGAATGCTTCTATCTAGTTTCTACGGGAAGATATTTCCTTTTCCACCACAGGCCTCGAAGCCCTCCAAATGTCCACTTGCAGATTCTAGAAAAAGAGTGTTTCAAAGCTTCTGTCTCAAAAGGAAAGTTCAACTCTGTGAGTTGAATGCAAACATCACAAAGAAGTTTCTGAGAATGCTTCTGTTTAGCTTTTCTGTGAAGATTTTCCCCTTTCCAACGAAATCTTCAAAGCGGTCCAAATATCCACTTGCCGATTCCACAGAAAGAGTGTTTGGAAACTACTGTTTGAAAAGGAACCTACGACTCTGTGAGTTGAATGCAATAATCACAAAGAAGTTTCTGACAATGCTTCTCTCTACTTTTTATGTGACGATAATTCGTTTTCCACCACAGGCCTGAAAGCTCTCCAAATGTCCACTTGCAGACACTATGAAAAGAATGTTTCAGCACTGCTCTATGAAAAGCAATGTGAAACTCTGTGAGTTGAACACAAGCATCACAGAGAAGTTTCAGAGAATGCTTCTGTTTAGTTTTTATGTGAAGATATTCCCGTTTCCAAAGAAATCTTCAAAGAGGTGCACATATCCACTTGCAGATTCCACAGAAAGAGAGTTTCAAAACTGCTGACTCCATAGGAGTGTTCACCTGTGTGAGTTGAATGCAATCATCACAGGGAAGTTTCTGAGAAGGCTTCTGTCTAGATTTTATGTGAAGATATACCCGTTTCGAACGAAGGCCACAGAGTGGTCCAAATATCCACTTGCAGATCCTACAAAAAGAGTGTTTCAAACCTGAGCTATCAAAGGAAGGTTCAACTCTGGGATTTGAATGCAAACATCACAAAGAAGCTTCTGAGAATGCTTCTGTTTAGTTAGGTGCAGTTATCCCGTTTCCAACGAAATCCTCAGAGAGGTCCAAATATCCACTTGCAGATTCTACAAAAAGTGTGTTTCAAACCTGCTCCATCCAAACGAATGTTCAGCTCTGTGAGTTAAACTCTATCATCACAAACTATTTTCGGAGAATGCTTCTGTCTAGTTTTTATATGAAGCTATTCCCTTTACTACCATAGGCCTCAAAGCGCTCCAAATCTCCACTTGCAGATTCCACAGAAAGAGAGTTTCAAGACTGCGCTCTCAAAAGGAGTGTTCAACTCTGTGAGTTGAATGCAGTCACAACAGAAAAGTTTCTGAGAATGCTTCGATCTAGTTTTTTATGTGAAGATACTTCCTTTTCCACCACAAACCTCAAAGCCCTCAAAAGGTCCACTTGCAGATCCTAGAGAAAGAGTGTTTCATAGCTGCTCTTTCCAAAGGAAAGTTCAACTCTGGAGGTTGAATACAAACATCACCAAGTAGTTCCTGAGAATGCTTCCGTATAGTTTTTATGTGAAGCTGATTCTGTTTCCAACGAAAACTTCAAAGAGGTCCAAATCTCCAATTGCAGATTCCACAGAAAGAGAGTTTCAAAATTGCACTCTCAAAAGGAGTGTTCAACTCTGTGAGTTGAATGCAAACATCACAAAGAAGTTTCTGAGAAGGCTTCTGTCTAGATTTTATGTGAAGATATACCCGTTTTGAAAGAAGGCCACAGAGTGGTCCAAATATCCAATTGCAGATTCTACAAATAGTTTGTTTCCAAACTCCTCCATCCAAAGGAATGTTCAGCTCTGTGAGTTAAACTCAGTCGTCACAAAGAATTTTCTGAGAATGCTGCTGTCTAGTTTTTATATGAAGATATTTCCTTTACTACCATGGGCCTCAAAGCGGTTCATATCTCCACTTGCAGATTCTAAAAAAGAGAGTTTCTGAACTTCTCTGTCAAAGGGAATGTTCAACTCTGTGACTTGAATGCAATCATCCCAAAGTAGCTTCTGAGAATGCTTCTATCTAGTTTCTACGGGAAGATCTTTCCTTTTCCACCACAGGCCTCGAAGCCCTCCAAATGTCCACTTGCAGATTCTAGAAAAAGAGTGTTTCAGAGCTTCTGTCTCAAAAGGAAAGTTCAACTCTGTGAGTTGAATGCAAACATCACAAAGAAGTTTCTGAGAATGCTTCTGTTTAGCTTTTCTGTGAAGATTTTCCCCTTTCCAACGAAATCTTCAAAGCGGTCCAAATATCCACTTGCCGATTCCACAGAAAGAGTGTTTGGAAACTACTGTTTGAAAAGGAACCTACGACTCTGTGAGTTGAATGCAATAATCACAAAGAAGTTTCTGACAATGCTTCTCTCTACTTTTTATGTGACGATAATTCGTTTTCCACCACAGGCCTGAAAGCTCTCCAAATGTCCACTTGCAGACACTATGAAAAGAATGTTTCAGCACTGCTCTATGAAAAGCAATGTGAAACTCTGTGAGTTGAACACAAGCATCACAGAGAAGTTTCAGAGAATGCTTCTGTTTAGTTTTTATGTGAAGATATTCCCGTTTCCAAAGAAATCTTCAAAGAGGTGCACATATCCACTTGCAGATTCCACAGAAAGAGAGTTTCAAAACTGCTGACTCCATAGGAGTGTTCACCTCTGTGAGTTGAATGCAATCATCACAGGGAAGTTTCTGAGAAGGCTTCTGTCTAGATTTTATGTGAAGATATACCCGTTTCGAACGAAGGCCACAGAGTGGTCCAAATATCCACTTGCAGATCCTACAAAAAGAGTGTTTCAAACCTGAGCTATCAAAGGAAGGTTCAACTCTGGGATTTGAATGCAAACATCACAAAGAAGCTTCTGAGAATGCTTCTGTTTAGTTAGGTGCAGTTATCCCGTTTCCAACGAAATCCTCAGAGAGGTCCAAATATCCACTTGCAGATTCTACAAAAAGTGTGTTTCAAACCTGCTCCATCCAAACGAATGTTCAGCTCTGTGAGTTAAACTCTATCATCACAAACTATTTTCGGAGAATGCTTCTGTCTAGTTTTTATATGAAGCTATTCCCTTTACTACCATAGGCCTCAAAGCGCTCCAAATCTCCACTTGCAGATTCCACAGAAAGAGAGTTTCAAGACTGCGCTCTCAAAAGGAGTGTTCAACTCTGTGAGTTGAATGCAGTCACAACAGAAAAGTTTCTGAGAATGCTTCGATCTAGTTTTTTATGTGAAGATACTTCCTTTTCCACCACAAACCTCAAAGCCCTCAAAAGGTCCACTTGCAGATCCTAGAGAAAGAGTGTTTCATAGCTGCTCTTTCCAAAGGAAAGTTCAACTCTGGAGGTTGAATACAAACATCACCAAGTAGTTCCTGAGAATGCTTCCGTATAGTTTTTATGTGAAGCTGATTCTGTTTCCAACGAAAACTTCAAAGAGGTCCAAATCTCCAATTGCAGATTCCACAGAAAGAGAGTTTCAAAATTGCACTCTCAAAAGGAGTGTTCAACTCTGTGAGTTGAATGCAAACATCACAAAGAAGTTTCTGAGAAGGCTTCTGTCTAGATTTTATGTGAAGATATACCCGTTTTGAAAGAAGGCCACAGAGTGGTCCAAATATCCAATTGCAGATTCTACAAATAGTTTGTTTCCAAACTCCTCCATCCAAAGGAATGTTCAGCTCTGTGAGTTAAACTCAGTCGTCACAAAGAATTTTCTGAGAATGCTGCTGTCTAGTTTTTATATGAAGATATTTCCTTTACTACCATGGGCCTCAAAGCGGTTCATATCTCCACTTGCAGATTCTAAAAAAGAGAGTTTCTGAACTTCTCTGTCAAAGGGAATGTTCAACTCTGTGACTTGAATGCAATCATCCCAAAGTAGCTTCTGAGAATGCTTCTATCTAGTTTCTACGGGAAGATCTTTCCTTTTCCACCACAGGCCTCGAAGCCCTCCAAATGTCCACTTGCAGATTCTAGAAAAAGAGTGTTTCAGAGCTTCTGTCTCAAAAGGAAAGTTCAACTCTGTGAGTTGAATGCAAACATCACAAAGAAGTTTCTGAGAATGCTTCTGTTTAGCTTTTCTGTGAAGATTTTCCCCTTTCCAACGAAATCTTCAAAGCGGTCCAAATATCCACTTGCCGATTCCACAGAAAGAGTGTTTGGAAACTACTGTTTGAAAAGGAACCTACGACTCTGTGAGTTGAATGCAATAATCACAAAGAAGTTTCTGACAATGCTTCTCTCTACTTTTTATGTGACGATAATTCGTTTTCCACCACAGGCCTGAAAGCTCTCCAAATGTCCACTTGCAGACACTACGAAAAGAATGTTTCAGCACTGCTCTATGAAAAGCAATGTGAAACTCTGTGAGTTGAACACAAGCATCACAGAGAAGTTTCAGAGAATGCTTCTGTTTAGTTTTTATGTGAAGATATTCCCGTTTCCAAAGAAATCTTCAAAGAGGTGCACATATCCACTTGCAGATTCCACAGAAAGAGAGTTTCAAAACTGCTGACTCCATAGGAGTGTTCACCTCTGTGAGTTGAATGCAATCATCACAGGGAAGTTTCTGAGAAGGCTTCTGTCTAGATTTTATGTGAAGATATACCCGTTTCGAACGAAGGCCACAGAGTGGTCCAAATATCCACTTGCAGATCCTACAAAAAGAGTGTTTCAAACCTGAGCTATCAAAGGAAGGTTCAACTCTGGGATTTGAATGCAAACATCACAAAGAAGCTTCTGAGAATGCTTCTGTTTAGTTAGGTGCAGTTATCCCGTTTCCAACGAAATCCTCAGAGAGGTCCAAATATCCACTTGCAGATTCTACAAAAAGTGTGTTTCAAACCTGCTCCATCCAAATGAATGTTCAGCTCTGTGAGTTAAACTCTATCATCACAAACTATTTTCGGAGAATGCTTCTGTCTAGTTTTTATATGAAGCTATTCCCTTTACTACCATAGGCCTCAAAGCGCTCCAAATCTCCACTTGCAGATTCCACAGAAAGAGAGTTTCAAGACTGCGCTCTCAAAAGGAGTGTTCAACTCTGTGAGTTGAATGCAGTCACAACAGAAAAGTTTCTGAGAATGCTTCGATCTAGTTTTTTATGTGAAGATACTTCCTTTTCCACCACAAACCTCAAAGCCCTCAAAAGGTCCACTTGCAGATCCTAGAGAAAGAGTGTTTCATAGCTGCTCTTTCCAAAGGAAAGTTCAACTCTGGAGGTTGAATACAAACATCACCAAGTAGTTCCTGAGAATGCTTCCGTATAGTTTTTATGTGAAGCTGATTCTGTTTCCAACGAAAACTTCAAAGAGGTCCAAATCTCCACTTGCAGATTCCACAGAAAGAGAGTTTCAAAATTGCACTCTCAAAAGGAGTGTTCAACTCTGTGAGTTGAATGCAAACATCACAAAGAAGTTTCTGAGAAGGCTTCTGTCTAGATTTTATGTGAAGATATACCCGTTTTGAAAGAAGGCCACAGAGTGGTCCAAATATCCATTTGCAGATTCTACAAATAGTTTGTTTCCAAACTCCTCCATCCAAAGGAATGTTCAGCTCTGTGAGTTAAACCCAGTCGTCACAAAGAATTTTCTGAGAATGCTGCTGTCTAGTTTTTATATGAAGATATTTCCTTTACTACCATGGGCCTCAAAGCGGTTCATATCTCCACTTGCAGATTCTAAAAAAGAGAGTTTCTGAACTTCTCTGTCAAAGGGAATGTTCAACTCTGTGACTTGAATGCAATCATCCCAAAGTAGCTTCTGAGAATGCTTCTATCTAGTTTCTACGGGAAGATATTTCCTTTTCCACCACAGGCCTCGAAGCCCTCCAAATGTCCACTTGCAGATTCTAGAAAAAGAGTGTTTCAGAGCTTCTGTCTCAAAAGGAAAGTTCAACTCTGTGAGTTGAATGCAAACATCACAAAGAAGTTTCTGAGAATGCTTCTGTTTAGCTTTTCTGTGAAGATTTTGCCCTTTCCAACGAAATCTTCAAAGCGGTCCAAATATCCACTTGCCGATTCCACAGAAAGAGTGTTTGGAAACTACTGTTTAAAAAGGAACCTACGACTCTGTGAGTTGAATGCAATAATCACAAAGAAGTTTCTGACAATGCTTCTCTCTACTTTTTATGTGACGATAATTCGTTTTCCACCACAGGCCTGAAAGCTCTCCAAATGTCCACTTGCAGACACTATGAAAAGAATGTTTCAGCACTGCTCTATGAAAAGCAATGTGAAACTCTGTGAGTTGAACACAAGCATCACAGAGAAGTTTCAGAGAATGCTTCTGTTTAGTTTTTATGTGAAGATATTCCCGTTTCCAGAGAAATCTTCAAAGAGGTGCACATATCCACTTGCAGATTCCACAGAAAGAGAGTTTCAAAACTGCTGACTCCATAGGAGTGTTCACCTCTGTGAGTTGAATGCAATCATCACAGGGAAGTTTCTGAGAAGGCTTCTGTCTAGATTTTATGTGAAGATATACCCGTTTCGAACGAAGGCCACAGAGTGGTCCAAATATCCACTTGCAGATCCTACAAAAAGAGTGTTTCAAACCTGAGCTATCAAAGGAAGGTTCAACTCTGGGATTTGAATGCAAACATCACAAAGAAGCTTCTGAGAATGCTTCTGTTTAGTTAGGTGCAGTTATCCCGTTTCCAACGAAATCCTCAGAGAGGTCCAAATATCCACTTGCAGATTCTACAAAAAGTGTGTTTCAAACCTGCTCCATCCAAATGAATGTTCAGCTCTGTGAGTTAAACTCTATCATCACAAACTATTTTCGGAGAATGCTTCTGTCTAGTTTTTATATGAAGCTATTCCCTTTACTACCATAGGCCTCAAAGCGCTCCAAATCTCCACTTGCAGATTCCACAGAAAGAGAGTTTCAAGACTGCGCTCTCAAAAGGAGTGTTCAACTCTGTGAGTTGAATGCAGTCACAACAGAAAAGTTTCTGAGAATGCTTCGATCTAGTTTTTTATGTGAAGATACTTCCTTTTCCACCACAAACCTCAAAGCCCTCAAAAGGTCCACTTGCAGATCCTAGAGAAAGAGTGTTTCATAGCTGCTCTTTCCAAAGGAAAGTTCAACTCTGGAGGTTGAATACAAACATCACCAAGTAGTTCCTGAGAATGCTTCCGTATAGTTTTTATGTGAAGCTGATTCTGTTTCCAACGAAAACTTCAAAGAGGTCCAAATCTCCAATTGCAGATTCCACAGAAAGAGAGTTTCAAAATTGCACTCTCAAAAGGAGTGTTCAACTCTGTGAGTTGAATGCAAACATCACAAAGAAGTTTCTGAGAAGGCTTCTGTCTAGATTTTATGTGAAGATATACCCGTTTTGAAAGAAGGCCACAGAGTGGTCCAAATATCCAATTGCAGATTCTACAAATAGTTTGTTTCCAAACTCCTCCATCCAAAGGAATGTTCAGCTCTGTGAGTTAAACTCAGTCGTCACAAAGAATTTTCTGAGAATGCTGCTGTCTAGTTTTTATATGAAGATATTTCCTTTACTACCATGGGCCTCAAAGCGGTTCATATCTCCACTTGCAGATTCTAAAAAAGAGAGTTTCTGAACTTCTCTGTCAAAGGGAATGTTCAACTCTGTGACTTGAATGCAATCATCCCAAAGTAGCTTCTGAGAATGCTTCTATCTAGTTTCTACGGGAAGATCTTTCCTTTTCCACCACAGGCCTCGAAGCCCTCCAAATGTCCACTTGCAGATTCTAGAAAAAGAGTGTTTCAGAGCTTCTGTCTCAAAAGGAAAGTTCAACTCTGTGAGTTGAATGCAAACATCACAAAGAAGTTTCTGAGAATGCTTCTGTTTAGCTTTTCTGTGAAGATTTTCCCCTTTCCAACGAAATCTTCAAAGCGGTCCAAATATCCACTTGCCGATTCCACAGAAAGAGTGTTTGGAAACTACTGTTTGAAAAGGAACCTACGACTCTGTGAGTTGAATGCAATAATCACAAAGAAGTTTCTGACAATGCTTCTCTCTACTTTTTATGTGACGATAATTCGTTTTCCACCACAGGCCTGAAAGCTCTCCAAATGTCCACTTGCAGACACTACGAAAAGAATGTTTCAGCACTGCTCTATGAAAAGCAATGTGAAACTCTGTGAGTTGAACACAAGCATCACAGAGAAGTTTCAGAGAATGCTTCTGTTTAGTTTTTATGTGAAGATATTCCCGTTTCCAAAGAAATCTTCAAAGAGGTCCACATATCCACTTGCAGATTCCACAGAAAGAGAGTTTCAAAACTGCTGACTCCATAGGAGTGTTCACCTCTGTGAGTTGAATGCAATCATCACAGGGAAGTTTCTGAGAAGGCTTCTGTCTAGATTTTATGTGAAGATATACCCGTTTCGAACGAAGGCCACAGAGTGGTCCAAATATCCACTTGCAGATCCTACAAAAAGAGTGTTTCAAACCTGAGCTATCAAAGGAAGGTTCAACTCTGGGATTTGAATGCAAACATCACAAAGAAGCTTCTGAGAATGCTTCTGTTTAGTTAGGTGCAGTTATCCCGTTTCCAACGAAATCCTCAGAGAGGTCCAAATATCCACTTGCAGATTCTACAAAAAGTGTGTTTCAAACCTGCTCCATCCAAACGAATGTTCAGCTCTGTGAGTTAAACTCTATCATCACAAACTATTTTCGGAGAATGCTTCTGTCTAGTTTTTATATGAAGCTATTCCCTTTACTACCATAGGCCTCAAAGCGCTCCAAATCTCCACTTGCAGATTCCACAGAAAGAGAGTTTCAAGACTGCGCTCTCAAAAGGAGTGTTCAACTCTGTGAGTTGAATGCAGTCACAACAGAAAAGTTTCTGAGAATGCTTCGATCTAGTTTTTTATGTGAAGATACTTCCTTTTCCACCACAAACCTCAAAGCCCTCAAAAGGTCCACTTGCAGATCCTAGAGAAAGAGTGTTTCATAGCTGCTCTTTCCAAAGGAAAGTTCAACTCTGGAGGTTGAATACAAACATCACCAAGTAGTTCCTGAGAATGCTTCCGTATAGTTTTTATGTGAAGCTGATTCTGTTTCCAACGAAATCTTCAAAGAGGTCCAAATCTCCACTTGCAGATTCCACAGAAAGAGAGTTTCAAAATTGCACTCTCAAAAGGAGTGTTCAACTCTGTGAGTTGAATGCAAACATCACAAAGAAGTTTCTGAGAAGGCTTCTGTCTAGATTTTATGTGAAGATATACCCGTTTTGAAAGAAGGCCACAGAGTGGTCCAAATATCCAATTGCAGATTCTACAAATAGTTTGTTTCCAAACTCCTCCATCCAAAGGAATATTCAGCTCTGTGAGTTAAACTCAGTCGTCACAAAGAATTTTCTGAGAATGCTGCTGTCTAGTTTTTATATGAAGATATTTCCTTTACTACCATGGGCCTCAAAGCGGTTCATATCTCCACTTGCAGATTCTAAAAAAGAGAGTTTCTGAACTTCTCTGTCAAAGGGAATGTTCAACTCTGTGACTTGAATGCAATCATCCCAAAGTAGTTTCTGAAAATGCTTCTATCTAGTTTCTACGGGAAGATATTTCCTTTTCCACCACAGGCCTCGAAGCCCTGCAAATGTCCACTTGCAGATTCTAGAAAAAGAATGTTTCAGAGCTTCTGTCTCAAAAGGAAAGTTCAACTCTGTGAGTTGAATGCAAACATCACAAAGAAGTTTCTGAGAATGCTTCTGTTTAGCTTTTCTGTGAAGATTTTCCCCTTTCCAACGAAATCTTCAAAGCGGTCCAAATATCCACTTGCCGATTCCACAGAAAGTGTGTTTGGAAACTACTGTTTGAAAAGGAACCTACGACTCTGTGAGTTGAATGCAATAATCACAAAGAAGTTTCTGACAATGCTTCTCTCTACTTTTTATGTGACGATAATTCGTTTTCCACCACAGGCCTGAAAGCTCTCCAAATGTCCACTTGCAGACACTATGAAAAGAATGTTTCAGCACTGCTCTATGAAAAGCAATGTGAAACTCTGTGAGTTGAACACAAGCATCACAGAGAAGTTTCAGAGAATGCTTCTGTTTAGTTTTTATGTGAAGATATTCCCGTTTCCAAAGAAATCTTCAAAGAGGTCCACATATCCACTTGCAGATTCCACAGAAAGAGAGTTTCAAAACTGCTGACTCCATAGGAGTGTTCACCTCTGTGAGTTGAATGCAATCATCACAGGGAAGTTTCTGAGAAGGCTTCTGTCTAGATTTTATGTGAAGATATACCCGTTTCGAACGAAGGCCACAGAGTGGTCCAAATATCCACTTGCAGATCCTACAAAAAGAGTGTTTCAAACCTGAGCTATCAAAGGAAGGTTCAACTCTGGGATTTGAATGCAAACATCACAAAGAAGCTTCTGAGAATGCTTCTGTTTAGTTAGGTGCAGTTATCCCGTTTCCAACGAAATCCTCAGAGAGGTCCAAATATCCACTTGCAGATTCTACAAAAAGTGTGTTTCAAACCTGCTCCATCCAAACGAATGTTCAGCTCTGTGAGTTAAACTCTATCATCACAAACTATTTTCGGAGAATGCTTCTGTCTAGTTTTTATATGAAGCTATTCCCTTTACTACCATAGGCCTCAAAGCGCTCCAAATCTCCACTTGCAGATTCCACAGAAAGAGAGTTTCAAGACTGCGCTCTCAAAGGGAGTGTTCAACTCTGTGAGTTGAATGCAGTCACAACAGAAAAGTTTCTGAGAATGCTTCGATCTAGTTTTTTATGTGAAGATACTTCCTTTTCCACCACAAACCTCAAAGCCCTCAAAAGGTCCACTTGCAGATCCTAGAGAAAGAGTGTTTCATAGCTGCTCTTTCCAAAGGAAAGTTCAACTCTGGAGGTTGAATACAAACATCACCAAGTAGTTCCTGAGAATGCTTCCGTATAGTTTTTATGTGAAGCTGATTCTGTTTCCAACGAAAACTTCAAAGAGGTCCAAATCTCCAATTGCAGATTCCACAGAAAGAGAGTTTCAAAATTGCACTCTCAAAAGGAGTGTTCAACTCTGTGAGTTGAATGCAAACATCACAAAGAAGTTTCTGAGAAGGCTTCTGTCTAGATTTTATGTGAAGATATACCCGTTTTGAAAGAAGGCCACAGAGTGGTCCAAATATCCAATTGCAGATTCTACAAATAGTTTGTTTCCAAACTCCTCCATCCAAAGGAATGTTCAGCTCTGTGAGTTAAACTCAGTCGTCACAAAGAATTTTCTGAGAATGCTGCTGTCTAGTTTTTATATGAAGATATTTCCTTTACTACCATGGGCCTCAAAGCGGTTCATATCTCCACTTGCAGATTCTAAAAAAGAGAGTTTCTGAACTTCTCTGTCAAAGGGAATGTTCAACTCTGTGACTTGAATGCAATCATCCCAAAGTAGCTTCTGAGAATGCTTCTATCTAGTTTCTACGGGAAGATCTTTCCTTTTCCACCACAGGCCTCGAAGCCCTCCAAATGTCCACTTGCAGATTCTAGAAAAAGAGTGTTTCAGAGCTTCTGTCTCAAAAGGAAAGTTCAACTCTGTGAGTTGAATGCAAACATCACAAAGAAGTTTCTGAGAATGCTTCTGTTTAGCTTTTCTGTGAAGATTTTCCCCTTTCCAACGAAATCTTCAAAGCGGTCCAAATATCCACTTGCCGATTCCACAGAAAGAGTGTTTGGAAACTACTGTTTGAAAAGGAACCTACGACTCTGTGAGTTGAATGCAATAATCACAAAGAAGTTTCTGACAATGCTTCTCTCTACTTTTTATGTGACGATAATTCGTTTTCCACCACAGGCCTGAAAGCTCTCCAAATGTCCACTTGCAGACACTACGAAAAGAATGTTTCAGCACTGCTCTATGAAAAGCAATGTGAAACTCTGTGAGTTGAACACAAGCATCACAGAGAAGTTTCAGAGAATGCTTCTGTTTAGTTTTTATGTGAAGATATTCCCGTTTCCAAAGAAATCTTCAAAGAGGTGCACATATCCACTTGCAGATTCCACAGAAAGAGAGTTTCAAAACTGCTGACTCCAAAGGAGTGTTCACCTCTGTGAGTTGAATGCAATCATCACAGGGAAGTTTCTGAGAAGGCTTCTGTCTAGATTTTATGTGAAGATATACCCGTTTCGAACGAAGGCCACAGAGTGGTCCAAATATCCACTTGCAGATCCTACAAAAAGAGTGTTTCAAACCTGAGCTATCAAAGGAAGGTTCAACTCTGGGATTTGAATGCAAACATCACAAAGAAGCTTCTGAGAATGCTTCTGTTTAGTTAGGTGCAGTTATCCCGTTTCCAACGAAATCCTCAGAGAGGTCCAAATATCCACTTGCAGATTCTACAAAAAGTGTGTTTCAAACCTGCTCCATCCAAACGAATGTTCAGCTCTGTGAGTTAAACTCTATCATCACAAACTATTTTCGGAGAATGCTTCTGTCTAGTTTTTATATGAAGCTATTCCCTTTACTACCATAGGCCTCAAAGCGCTCCAAATCTCCACTTGCAGATTCCACAGAAAGAGAGTTTCAAGACTGCGCTCTCAAAAGGAGGGTTCAACTCTGTGAGTTGAATGCAGTCACAACAGAAAAGTTTCTGAGAATGCTTCGATCTAGTTTTTTATGTGAAGATACTTCCTTTTCCACCACAAACCTCAAAGCCCTCAAAAGGTCCACTTGCAGATCCTAGAGAAAGAGTGTTTCATAGCTGCTCTTTCCAAAGGAAAGTTCAACTCTGGAGGTTGAATACAAACATCACCAAGTAGTTCCTGAGAATGCTTCCGTATAGTTTTTATGTGAAGCTGATTCTGTTTCCAACGAAAACTTCAAAGAGGTCCAAATCTCCAATTGCAGATTCCACAGAAAGAGAGTTTCAAAATTGCACTCTCAAAAGGAGTGTTCAACTCTGTGAGTTGAATGCAAACATCACAAAGAAGTTTCTGAGAAGGCTTCTGTCTAGATTTTATGTGAAGATATACCCGTTTTGAAAGAAGGCCACAGAGTGGTCCAAATATCCAATTGCAGATTCTACAAATAGTTTGTTTCCAAACTCCTCCATCCAAAGGAATGTTCAGCTCTGTGAGTTAAACTCAGTCGTCACAAAGAATTTTCTGAGAATGCTGCTGTCTAGTTTTTATATGAAGATATTTCCTTTACTACCATGGGCCTCAAAGCGGTTCATATCTCCACTTGCAGATTCTAAAAAAGAGAGTTTCTGAACTTCTCTGTCAAAGGGAATGTTCAACTCTGTGACTTGAATGCAATCATCCCAAAGTAGCTTCTGAGAATGCTTCTATCTAGTTTCTACGGGAAGATATTTCCTTTTCCACCACAGGCCTCGAAGCCCTCCAAATGTCCACTTGCAGATTCTAGAAAAAGAGTGTTTCAAAGCTTCTGTCTCAAAAGGAAAGTTCAACTCTGTGAGTTGAATGCAAACATCACAAAGAAGTTTCTGAGAATGCTTCTGTTTAGCTTTTCTGTGAAGATTTTCCCCTTTCCAACGAAATCTTCAAAGCGGTCCAAATATCCACTTGCCGATTCCACAGAAAGAGTGTTTGGAAACTACTGTTTGAAAAGGAACCTACGACTCTGTGAGTTGAATGCAATAATCACAAAGAAGTTTCTGACAATGCTTCTCTCTACTTTTTATGTGACGATAATTCGTTTTCCACCACAGGCCTGAAAGCTCTCCAAATGTCCACTTGCAGACACTATGAAAAGAATGTTTCAGCACTGCTCTATGAAAAGCAATGTGAAACTCTGTGAGTTGAACACAAGCATCACAGAGAAGTTTCAGAGAATGCTTCTGTTTAGTTTTTATGTGAAGATATTCCCGTTTCCAAAGAAATCTTCAAAGAGGTGCACATATCCACTTGCAGATTCCACAGAAAGAGAGTTTCAAAACTGCTGACTCCATAGGAGTGTTCACCTGTGTGAGTTGAATGCAATCATCACAGGGAAGTTTCTGAGAAGGCTTCTGTCTAGATTTTATGTGAAGATATACCCGTTTCGAACGAAGGCCACAGAGTGGTCCAAATATCCACTTGCAGATCCTACAAAAAGAGTGTTTCAAACCTGAGCTATCAAAGGAAGGTTCAACTCTGGGATTTGAATGCAAACATCACAAAGAAGCTTCTGAGAATGCTTCTGTTTAGTTAGGTTCAGTTATCCCGTTTCCAACGAAATCCTCAGAGAGGTCCAAATATCCACTTGCAGATTCTACAAAAAGTGTGTTTCAAACCTGCTCCATCCAAACGAATGTTCAGCTCTGTGAGTTAAACTCTATCATCACAAACTATTTTCGGAGAATGCTTCTGTCTAGTTTTTATATGAAGCTATTCCCTTTACTACCATAGGCCTCAAAGCGCTCCAAATCTCCACTTGCAGATTCCACAGAAAGAGAGTTTCAAGACTGCGCTCTCAAAAGGAGTGTTCAACTCTGTGAGTTGAATGCAGTCACAACAGAAAAGTTTCTGAGAATGCTTCGATCTAGTTTTTTATGTGAAGATACTTCCTTTTCCACCACAAACCTCAAAGCCCTCAAAAGGTCCACTTGCAGATCCTAGAGAAAGAGTGTTTCATAGCTGCTCTTTCCAAAGGAAAGTTCAACTCTGGAGGTTGAATACAAACATCACCAAGTAGTTCCTGAGAATGCTTCCGTATAGTTTTTATGTGAAGCTGATTCTGTTTCCAACGAAATCTTCAAAGAGGTCCAAATCTCCACTTGCAGATTCCACAGAAAGAGAGTTTCAAAATTGCACTCTCAAAAGGAGTGTTCAACTCTGTGAGTTGAATGCAAACATCACAAAGAAGTTTCTGAGAAGGCTTCTGTCTAGATTTTATGTGAAGATATACCCGTTTTGAAAGAAGGCCACAGAGTGGTCCAAATATCCAATTGCAGATTCTACAAATAGTTTGTTTCCAAACTCCTCCATCCAAAGGAATATTCAGCTCTGTGAGTTAAACTCAGTCGTCACAAAGAATTTTCTGAGAATGCTGCTGTCTAGTTTTTATATGAAGATATTTCCTTTACTACCATGGGCCTCAAAGCGGTTCATATCTCCACTTGCAGATTCTAAAAAAGAGAGTTTCTGAACTTCTCTGTCAAAGGGAATGTTCAACTCCGTGACTTGAATGCAATCATCCCAAAGTAGTTTCTGAGAATGCTTCTATCTAGTTTCTATGGGAAGATATTTCCTTTTCCACCACAGGCCTCGAAGCCCTGCAAATGTCCACTTGCAGATTCTAGAAAAAGAATGTTTCAGAGCTTCTGTCTCAAAAGGAAAGTTCAACTCTGTGAGTTGAATGCAAACATCACAAAGAAGTTTCTGAGAATGCTTCTGTTTAGCTTTTCTGTGAAGATTTTCCCCTTTCCAACGAAATCTTCAAAGCGGTCCAAATATCCACTTGCCGATTCCACAGAAAGTGTGTTTGGAAACTACTGTTTGAAAAGGAACCTACGACTCTGTGAGTTGAATGCAATAATCACAAAGAAGTTTCTGACAATGCTTCTCTCTACTTTTTATGTGACGATAATTCGTTTTCCACCACAGGCCTGAAAGCTCTCCAAATGTCCACTTGCAGACACTACGAAAAGAATGTTTCAGCACTGCTCTATGAAAAGCAATGTGAAACTCTGTGAGTTGAACACAAGCATCACAGAGAAGTTTCAGAGAATGCTTCTGTTTAGTTTTTATGTGAAGATATTCCCGTTTCCAAAGAAATCTTCAAAGAGGTGCACATATCCACTTGCAGATTCCACAGAAAGAGAGTTTCAAAACTGCTGACTCCATAGGAGTGTTCACCTCTGTGAGTTGAATGCAATCATCACAGGGAAGTTTCTGAGAAGGCTTCTGTCTAGATTTTATGTGAAGATATACCCGTTTCGAACGAAGGCCACAGAGTGGTCCAAATATCCACTTGCAGATCCTACAAAAAGAGTGTTTCAAACCTGAGCTATCAAAGGAAGGTTCAACTCTGGGATTTGAATGCAAACATCACAAAGAAGCTTCTGAGAATGCTTCTGTTTAGTTAGGTGCAGTTATCCCGTTTCCAACGAAATCCTCAGAGAGGTCCAAATATCCACTTGCAGATTCTACAAAAAGTGTGTTTCAAACCTGCTCCATCCAAACGAATGTTCAGCTCTGTGAGTTAAACTCTATCATCACAAACTATTTTCGGAGAATGCTTCTGTCTAGTTTTTATATGAAGCTATTCCCTTTACTACCATAGGCCTCAAAGCGCTCCAAATCTCCACTTGCAGATTCCACAGAAAGAGAGTTTCAAGACTGCGCTCTCAAAAGGAGTGTTCAACTCTGTGAGTTGAATGCAGTCACAACAGAAAAGTTTCTGAGAATGCTTCGATCTAGTTTTTTATGTGAAGATACTTCCTTTTCCACCACAAACCTCAAAGCCCTCAAAAGGTCCACTTGCAGATCCTAGAGAAAGAGTGTTTCATAGCTGCTCTTTCCAAAGGAAAGTTCAACTCTGGAGGTTGAATACAAACATCACCAAGTAGTTCCTGAGAATGCTTCCGTATAGTTTTTATGTGAAGCTGATTCTGTTTCCAACGAAAACTTCAAAGAGGTCCAAATCTCCAATTGCAGATTCCACAGAAAGAGAGTTTCAAAATTGCACTCTCAAAAGGAGTGTTCAACTCTGTGAGTTGAATGCAAACATCACAAAGAAGTTTCTGAGAAGGCTTCTGTCTAGATTTTATGTGAAGATATACCCGTTTTGAAAGAAGGCCACAGAGTGGTCCAAATATCCAATTGCAGATTCTACAAATAGTTTGTTTCCAAACTCCTCCATCCAAAGGAATGTTCAGCTCTGTGAGTTAAACTCAGTCGTCACAAAGAATTTTCTGAGAATGCTGCTGTCTAGTTTTTATATGAAGATATTTCCTTTACTACCATGGGCCTCAAAGCGGTTCATATCTCCACTTGCAGATTCTAAAAAAGAGAGTTTCTGAACTTCTCTGTCAAAGGGAATGTTCAACTCTGTGACTTGAATGCAATCATCCCAAAGTAGCTTCTGAGAATGCTTCTATCTAGTTTCTACGGGAAGATCTTTCCTTTTCCACCACAGGCCTCGAAGCCCTCCAAATGTCCACTTGCAGATTCTAGAAAAAGAGTGTTTCAAAGCTTCTGTCTCAAAAGGAAAGTTCAACTCTGTGAGTTGAATGCAAACATCACAAAGAAGTTTCTGAGAATGCTTCTGTTTAGCTTTTCTGTGAAGATTTTCCCCTTTCCAACGAAATCTTCAAAGCGGTCCAAATATCCACTTGCCGATTCCACAGAAAGAGTGTTTGGAAACTACTGTTTGAAAAGGAACCTACGACTCTGTGAGTTGAATGCAATAATCACAAAGAAGTTTCTGACAATGCTTCTCTCTACTTTTTATGTGACGATAATTCGTTTTCCACCACAGGCCTGAAAGCTCTCCAAATGTCCACTTGCAGACACTACGAAAAGAATGTTTCAGCACTGATCTATGAAAAGCAATGTGAAACTCTGTGAGTTGAACACAAGCATCACAGAGAAGTTTCAGAGAATGCTTCTGTTTAGTTTTTATGTGAAGATATTCCCGTTTCCAAAGAAATCTTCAAAGTGGTGCACATATCCACTTGCAGATTCCACAGAAAGAGAGTTTCAAAACTGCTGACTCCATAGGAGTGTTCACCTCTGTGAGTTGAATGCAATCATCACAGGGAAGTTTCTGAGAAGGCTTCTGTCTAGATTTTATGTGAAGATATACCCGTTTCGAACGAAGGCCACAGACTGGTCCAAATATCCACTTGCAGATCCTACAAAAAGAGTGTTTCAAACCTGAGCTATCAAAGGAAGGTTCAACTCTGGGATTTGAATGCAAACATCACAAAGAAGCTTCTGAGAATGCTTCTGTTTAGTTAGGTGCAGTTATCCCGTTTCCAACGAAATCCTCAGAGAGGTCCAAATATCCACTTGCAGATTCTACAAAAAGTGTGTTTCAAACCTGCTCCATCCAAACGAATGTTCAGCTCTGTGAGTTAAACTCTATCATCACAAACTATTTTCGGAGAATGCTTCTGTCTAGTTTTTATATGAAGCTATTCCCTTTACTACCATAGGCCTCAAAGCGCTCCAAATCTCCACTTGCAGATTCCACAGAAAGAGAGTTTCAAGACTGCGCTCTCAAAAGGAGTGTTCAACTCTGTGAGTTGAATGCAGTCACAACAGAAAAGTTTCTGAGAATGCTTCGATCTAGTTTTTTATGTGAAGATACTTCCTTTTCCACCACAAACCTCAAAGCCCTCAAAAGGTCCACTTGCAGATCCTAGAGAAAGAGTGTTTCATAGCTGCTCTTTCCAAAGGAAAGTTCAACTCTGGAGGTTGAATACAAACATCACCAAGTAGTTCCTGAGAATGCTTCCGTATAGTTTTTATGTGAAGCTGATTCTGTTTCCAACGAAATCTTCAAAGAGGTCCAAATCTCCACTTGCAGATTCCACAGAAAGAGAGTTTCAAAATTGCACTCTCAAAAGGAGTGTTCAACTCTGTGAGTTGAATGCAAACATCACAAAGAAGTTTCTGAGAAGGCTTCTGTCTAGATTTTATGTGAAGATATACCCGTTTTGAAAGAAGGCCACAGAGTGGTCCAAATATCCAATTGCAGATTCTACAAATAGTTTGTTTCCAAACTCCTCCATCCAAAGGAATATTCAGCTCTGTGAGTTAAACTCAGTCGTCACAAAGAATTTTCTGAGAATGCTGCTGTCTAGTTTTTATATGAAGATATTTCCTTTACTACCATGGGCCTCAAAGCGGTTCATATCTCCACTTGCAGATTCTAAAAAAGAGAGTTTCTGAACTTCTCTGTCAAAGGGAATGTTCAACTCTGTGACTTGAATGCAATCATCCCAAAGTAGTTTCTGAGAATGCTTCTATCTATTTTCTATGGGAAGATATTTCCTTTTCCACCACAGGCCTCGAAGCCCTGCAAATGTCCACTTGCAGATTCTAGAAAAAGAATGTTTCAGAGCTTCTGTCTCAAAAGGAAAGTTCAACTCTGTGAGTTGAATGCAAACATCACAAAGAAGTTTCTGAGAATGCTTCTGTTTAGCTTTTCTGTGAAGATTTTCCCCTTTCCAACGAAATCTTCAAAGCGGTCCAAATATCCACTTGCCGATTCCACAGAAAGTGTGTTTGGAAACTACTGTTTGAAAAGGAACCTACGACTCTGTGAGTTGAATGCAATAATCACAAAGAAGTTTCTGACAATGCTTCTCTCTACTTTTTATGTGACGATAATTCGTTTTCCACCACAGGCCTGAAAGCTCTCCAAATGTCCACTTGCAGACACTACGAAAAGAATGTTTCAGCACTGCTCTATGAAAAGCAATGTGAAACTCTGTGAGTTGAACACAAGCATCACAGAGAAGTTTCAGAGAATGCTTCTGTTTAGTTTTTATGTGAAGATATTCCCGTTTCCAAAGAAATCTTCAAAGAGGTCCACATATCCACTTGCAGATTCCACAGAAAGAGAGTTTCAAAACTGCTGACTCCATAGGAGTGTTCACCTCTGTGAGTTGAATGCAATCATCACAGGGAAGTTTCTGAGAAGGCTTCTGTCTAGATTTTATGTGAAGATATACCCGTTTCGAACGAAGGCCACAGAGTGGTCCAAATATCCACTTGCAGATCCTACAAAAAGAGTGTTTCAAACCTGAGCTATCAAAGGAAGGTTCAACTCTGGGATTTGAATGCAAACATCACAAAGAAGCTTCTGAGAATGCTTCTGTTTAGTTAGTTGCAGTTATCCCGTTTCCAATGAAATCCGCAGAGAGGTCCAAATATCCACTTGCAGATTCTACAAAAAGTGTGTTTCAAACCTGCTCCATCCAAACGAATGTTCAGCTCTGTGAGTTAAACTCTATCATCACAAACTATTTTCGGAGAATGCTTCTGTCTAGTTTTTATATGAAGCTATTCCCTTTACTACCATAGGCCTCAAAGCGCTCCAAATCTCCACTTGCAGATTCCACAGAAAGAGAGTTTCAAGACTGCGCTCTCAAAAGGAGTGTTCAACTCTGTGAGTTGAATGCAGTCACAACAGAAAAGTTTCTGAGAATGCTTCGATCTAGTTTTTTATGTGAAGATACTTCCTTTTCCACCACAAACCTCAAAGCCCTCAAAAGGTCCACTTGCAGATCCTAGAGAAAGAGTGTTTCATAGCTGCTCTTTCCAAAGGAAAGTTCAACTCTGGAGGTTGAATACAAACATCACCAAGTAGTTCCTGAGAATGCTTCCGTATAGTTTTTATGTGAAGCTGATTCTGTTTCCAACGAAAACTTCAAAGAGGTCCAAATCTCCAATTGCAGATTCCACAGAAAGAGAGTTTCAAAATTGCACTCTCAAAAGGAGTGTTCAACTCTGTGAGTTGAATGCAAACATCACAAAGAAGTTTCTGAGAAGGCTTCTGTCTAGATTTTATGTGAAGATATACCCGTTTTGAAAGAAGGCCACAGAGTGGTCCAAATATCCAATTGCAGATTCTACAAATAGTTTGTTTCCAAACTCCTCCATCCAAAGGAATGTTCAGCTCTGTGAGTTAAACTCAGTCGTCACAAAGAATTTTCTGAGAATGCTGCTGTCTAGTTTTTATATGAAGATATTTCCTTTACTACCATGGGCCTCAAAGCGGTTCATATCTCCACTTGCAGATTCTAAAAAAGAGAGTTTCTGAACTTCTCTGTCAAAGGGAATGTTCAACTCTGTGACTTGAATGCAATCATCCCAAAGTAGCTTCTGAGAATGCTTCTATCTAGTTTCTACGGGAAGATCTTTCCTTTTCCACCACAGGCCTCGAAGCCCTCCAAATGTCCACTTGCAGATTCTAGAAAAAGAGTGTTTCAAAGCTTCTGTCTCAAAAGGAAAGTTCAACTCTGTGAGTTGAATGCAAACATCACAAAGAAGTTTCTGAGAATGCTTCTGTTTAGCTTTTCTGTGAAGATTTCCCCCTTTCCAACGAAATCTTCAAAGCGGTCCAAATATCCACTTGCCGATTCCACAGAAAGAGTGTTTGGAAACTACTGTTTGAAAAGGAACCTACGACTCTGTGAGTTGAATGCAATAATCACAAAGAAGTTTCTGACAATGCTTCTCTCTACTTTTTATGTGACGATAATTCGTTTTCCACCACAGGCCTGAAAGCTCTCCAAATGTCCACTTGCAGACACTACGAAAAGAATGTTTCAGCACTGCTCTATGAAAAGCAATGTGAAACTCTGTGAGTTGAACACAAGCATCACAGAGAAGTTTCAGAGAATGCTTCTGTTTAGTTTTTATGTGAAGATATTCCCGTTTCCAAAGAAATCTTCAAAGAGGTGCACATATCCACTTGCAGATTCCACAGAAAGAGAGTTTCAAAACTGCTGACTCCATAGGAGTGTTCACCTCTGTGAGTTGAATGCAATCATCACAGGGAAGTTTCTGAGAAGGCTTCTGTCTAGATTTTATGTGAAGATATACCCGTTTCGAACGAAGGCCACAGAGTGGTCCCAATATCCACTTGCAGATCCTACAAAAAGAGTGTTTCAAACCTGAGCTATCAAAGGAAGGTTCAACTCTGGGATTTGAATGCAAACATCACAAAGAAGCTTCTGAGAATGCTTCTGTTTAGTTAGGTGCAGTTATCCCGTTTCCAACGAAATCCTCAGAGAGGTCCAAATATCCACTTGCAGATTCTACAAAAAGTGTGTTTCAAACCTGCTCCATCCAAACGAATGTTCAGCTCTGTGAGTTAAACTCTATCATCACAAACTATTTTCGGAGAATGCTTCTGTCTAGTTTTTATATGAAGCTATTCCCTTTACTACCATAGGCCTCAAAGCGCTCCAAATCTCCACTTGCAGATTCCACAGAAAGAGAGTTTCAAGACTGCGCTCTCAAAAGGAGTGTTCAACTCTGTGAGTTGAATGCAGTCACAACAGAAAAGTTTCTGAGAATGCTTCGATCTAGTTTTTTATGTGAAGATACTTCCTTTTCCACCACAAACCTCAAAGCCCTCAAAAGGTCCACTTGCAGATCCTAGAGAAAGAGTGTTTCATAGCTGCTCTTTCCAAAGGAAAGTTCAACTCTGGAGGTTGAATACAAACATCACCAAGTAGTTCCTGAGAATGCTTCCGTATAGTTTTTATGTGAAGCTGATTCTGTTTCCAACGAAATCTTCAAAGAGGTCCAAATCTCCACTTGCAGATTCCACAGAAAGAGAGTTTCAAAATTGCACTCTCAAAAGGAGTGTTCAACTCTGTGAGTTGAATGCAAACATCACAAAGAAGTTTCTGAGAAGGCTTCTGTCTAGATTTTATGTGAAGATATACCCGTTTTGAAAGAAGGCCACAGAGTGGTCCAAATATCCAATTGCAGATTCTACAAATAGTTTGTTTCCAAACTCCTCCATCCAAAGGAATATTCAGCTCTGTGAGTTAAACTCAGTCGTCACAAAGAATTTTCTGAGAATGCTGCTGTCTAGTTTTTATATGAAGATATTTCCTTTACTACCATGGGCCTCAAAGCGGTTCATATCTCCACTTGCAGATTCTAAAAAAGAGAGTTTCTGAACTTCTCTGTCAAAGGGAATGTTCAACTCTGTGACTTGAATGCAATCATCCCAAAGTAGTTTCTGAGAATGCTTCTATCTAGTTTCTATGGGAAGATATTTCCTTTTCCACCACAGGCCTCGAAGCCCTGCAAATGTCCACTTGCAGATTCTAGAAAAAGAATGTTTCAGAGCTTCTGTCTCAAAAGGAAAGTTCAACTCTGTGAGTTGAATGCCAACATCACAAAGAAGTTTCTGAGAATGCTTCTGTTTAGCTTTTCTGTGAAGATTTACCCCTTTCCAACGAAATCTTCAAAGCGGTCCAAATATCCACTTGCCGATTCCACAGAAAGTGTGTTTGGAAACTACTGTTTGAAAAGGAACCTACGACTCTGTGAGTTGAATGCAATAATCACAAAGAAGTTTCTGACAATGCTTCTCTCTACTTTTTATGTGACGATAATTCGTTTTCCACCACAGGCCTGAAAGCTCTCCAAATGTCCACTTGCAGACACTACGAAAAGAATGTTTCAGCACTGCTCTATGAAAAGCAATGTGAAACTCTGTGAGTTGAACACAAGCATCACAGAGAAGTTTCAGAGAATGCTTCTGTTTAGTTTTTATGTGAAGATATTCCCGTTTCCAAAGAAATCTTCAAAGAGGTCCACATATCCACTTGCAGATTCCACAGAAAGAGAGTTTCAAAACTGCTGACTCCATAGGAGTGTTCACCTCTGTGAGTTGAATGCAATCATCACAGGGAAGTTTCTGAGAAGGCTTCTGTCTAGATTTTATGTGAAGATATACCCGTTTCGAACGAAGGCCACAGAGTGGTCCAAATATCCACTTGCAGATCCTACAAAAAGAGTGTTTCAAACCTGAGCTATCAAAGGAAGGTTCAACTCTGGGATTTGAATGCAAACATCACAAAGAAGCTTCTGAGAATGCTTCTGTTTAGTTAGGTGCAGTTATCCCGTTTCCAACGAAATCCTCAGAGAGGTCCAAATATCCACTTGCAGATTCTACAAAAAGTGTGTTTCAAACCTGCTCCATCCAAACGAATGTTCAGCTCTGTGAGTTAAACTCTATCATCACAAACTATTTTCGGAGAATGCTTCTGTCTAGTTTTTATATGAAGCTATTCCCTTTACTACCATAGGCCTCAAAGCGCTCCAAATCTCCACTTGCAGATTCCACAGAAAGAGAGTTTCAAGACTGCGCTCTCAAAAGGAGTGTTCAACTCTGTGAGTTGAATGCAGTCACAACAGAAAAGTTTCTGAGAATGCTTCGATCTAGTTTTTTATGTGAAGAACTTCCTTTTCCACCACAAACCTCAAAGCCCTCAAAAGGTCCACTTGCAGATCCTAGAGAAAGAGTGTTTCATAGCTGCTCTTTCCAAAGGAAAGTTCAACTCTGGAGGTTGAATACAAACATCACCAAGTAGTTCCTGAGAATGCTTCCGTATAGTTTTTATGTGAAGCTGATTCTGTTTCCAACGAAAACTTCAAAGAGGTCCAAATCTCCAATTGCAGATTCCACAGAAAGAGAGTTTCAAAATTGCACTCTCAAAAGGAGTGTTCAACTCTGTGAGTTGAATGCAAACATCACAAAGAAGTTTCTGAGAAGGCTTCTGTCTAGATTTTATGTGAAGATATACCCGTTTTGAAAGAAGGCCACAGAGTGGTCCAAATATCCAATTGCAGATTCTACAAATAGTTTGTTTCCAAACTCCTCCATCCAAAGGAATGTTCAGCTCTGTGAGTTAAACTCAGTCGTCACAAAGAATTTTCTGAGAATGCTGCTGTCTAGTTTTTATATGAAGATATTTCCTTTACTACCATGGGCCTCAAAGCGGTTCATATCTCCACTTGCAGATTCTAAAAAAGAGAGTTTCTGAACTTCTCTGTCAAAGGGAATGTTCAACTCTGTGACTTGAATGCAATCATCCCAAAGTAGTTTCTGAGAATGCTTCTATCTAGTTTCTACGGGAAGATCTTTCCTTTTCCACCACAGGCCTCGAAGCCCTCCAAATGTCCACTTGCAGATTCTAGAAAAAGAGTGTTTCAGAGCTTCTGTCTCAAAAGGAAAGTTCAACTCTGTGAGTTGAATGCAAACATCACAAAGAAGTTTCTGAGAATGCTTCTGTTTAGCTTTTCTGTGAAGATTTTCCCCTTTCCAACGAAATCTTCAAAGCGGTCCAAATATCCACTTGCCGATTCCACAGAAAGAGTGTTTGGAAACTACTGTTTGAAAAGGAACCTACGACTCTGTGAGTTGAATGCAATAATCACAAAGAAGTTTCTGACAATGCTTCTCTCTATTTTTTATGTGACGATAATTCGTTTTCCACCACAGGCCTGAAAGCTCTCCAAATGTCCACTTGCAGACACTACGAAAAGAATGTTTCAGCACTGCTCTATGAAAAGCAATGTGAAACTCTGTGAGTTGAACACAAGCATCACAGAGAAGTTTCAGAGAATGCTTCTGTTTAGTTTTTATGTGAAGATATTCCCGTTTCCAAAGAAATCTTCAAAGAGGTGCACATATCCACTTGCAGATTCCACAGAAAGAGAGTTTCAAAACTGCTGACTCCATAGGAGTGTTCACCTGTGTGAGTTGAATGCAATCATCACAGGGAAGTTTCTGAGAAGGCTTCTGTCTAGATTTTATGTGAAGATATACCCGTTACGAACGAAGGCCACAGAGTGGTCCAAATATCCACTTGCAGATCCTACAAAAAGAGTGTTTCAAACCTGAGCTATCAAAGGAAGGTTCAACTCTGGGATTTGAATGCAAACATCACAAAGAAGCTTCTGAGAATGCTTCTGTTTAGTTAGGTGCAGTTATCCCGTTTCCAACGAAATCCTCAGAGAGGTCCAAATATCCACTTGCAGATTCTACAAAAAGTGTGTTTCAAACCTGCTCCATCCAAACGAATGTTCAGCTCTGTGAGTTAAACTCTATCATCACAAACTATTTTCGGAGAATGCTTCTGTCTAGTTTTTATATGAAGCTATTCCCTTTACTACCATAGGCCTCAAAGCGCTCCAAATCTCCACTTGCAGATTCCACAGAAAGAGAGTTTCAAGACTGCGCTCTCAAAAGGAGTGTTCAACTCTGTGAGTTGAATGCAGTCACAACAGAAAAGTTTCTGAGAATGCTTCGATCTAGTTTTTTATGTGAAGATACTTCCTTTTCCACCACAAACCTCAAAGCCCTCAAAAGGTCCACTTGCAGATCCTAGAGAAAGAGTGTTTCATAGCTGCTCTTTCCAAAGGAAAGTTCAACTCTGGAGGTTGAATACAAACATCACCAAGTAGTTCCTGAGAATGCTTCCGTATAGTTTTTATGTGAAGCTGATTCTGTTTCCAACGAAATCTTCAAAGAGGTCCAAATCTCCACTTGCAGATTCCACAGAAAGAGAGTTTCAAAATTGCACTCTCAAAAGGAGTGTTCAACTCTGTGAGTTGAATGCAAACATCACAAAGAAGTTTCTGAGAAGGCTTCTGTCTAGATTTTATGTGAAGATATACCCGTTTTGAAAGAAGGCCACAGAGTGGTCCAAATATCCAATTGCAGATTCTACAAATAGTTTGTTTCCAAACTCCTCCATCCAAAGGAATATTCAGCTCTGTGAGTTAAACTCAGTCGTCACAAAGAATTTTCTGAGAATGCTGCTGTCTAGTTTTTATATGAAGATATTTCCTTTACTACCATGGGCCTCAAAGCGGTTCATATCTCCACTTGCAGATTCTAAAAAAGAGAGTTTCTGAACTTCTCTGTCAAAGGGAATGTTCAACTCTGTGACTTGAATGCAATCATCCCAAAGTAGCTTCTGAGAATGCTTCTATCTAGTTTCTACGGGAAGATCTTTCCTTTTCCACCACAGGCCTCGAAGCCCTCCAAATGTCCACTTGCAGATTCTAGAAAAAGAGTGTTTCAGAGCTTCTGTCTCAAAAGGAAAGTTCAACTCTGTGAGTTGAATGCAAACATCACAAAGAAGTTTCTGAGAATGCTTCTGTTTAGCTTTTCTGTGAAGATTTTCCCCTTTCCAACGAAATCTTCAAAGCGGTCCAAATATCCACTTGCCGATTCCACAGAAAGAGTGTTTGGAAACTACTGTTTGAAAAGGAACCTACGACTCTGTGAGTTGAATGCAATAATCACAAAGAGGTTTCTGACAATGCTTCTCTCTACTTTTTATGTGACGATAATTCGTTTTCCACCACAGGCCTGAAAGCTCTCCAAATGTCCACTTGCAGACACTACGAAAAGAATGTTTCAGCACTGCTCTATGAAAAGCAATGTGAAACTCTGTGAGTTGAACACAAGCATCACAGAGAAGTTTCAGAGAATGCTTCTGTTTAGTTTTTATGTGAAGATATTCCCGTTTCCAAAGAAATCTTCAAAGAGGTCCACATATCCACTTGCAGATTCCACAGAAAGAGAGTTTCAAAACTGCTGACTCCATAGGAGTGTTCACCTCTGTGAGTTGAATGCAATCATCACAGGGAAGTTTCTGAGAAGGCTTCTGTCTAGATTTTATGTGAAGATATACCCGTTTCGAACGAAGGCCACAGAGTGGTCCAAATATCCACTTGCAGATCCTACAAAAAGAGTGTTTCAAACCTGAGCTATCAAAGGAAGGTTCAACTCTGGGATTTGAATGCAAACATCACAAAGAAGCTTCTGAGAATGCTTCTGTTTAGTTAGGTGCAGTTATCCCGTTTCCAACGAAATCCTCAGAGAGGTCCAAATATCCACTTGCAGATTCTACAAAAAGTGTGTTTCAAACCTGCTCCATCCAAACGAATGTTCAGCTCTGTGAGTTAAACTCTATCATCACAAACTATTTTCGGAGAATGCTTCTGTCTAGTTTTTATATGAAGCTATTCCCTTTACTACCATAGGCCTCAAAGCGCTCCAAATCTCCACTTGCAGATTCCACAGAAAGAGAGTTTCAAGACTGCGCTCTCAAAAGGAGTGTTCAACTCTGTGAGTTGAATGCAGTCACAACAGAAAAGTTTCTGAGAATGCTTCGATCTAGTTTTTTATGTGAAGATACTTCCTTTTCCACCACAAACCTCAAAGCCCTCAAAAGGTCCACTTGCAGATCCTAGAGAAAGAGTGTTTCATAGCTGCTCTTTCCAAAGGAAAGTTCAACTCTGGAGGTTGAATACAAACATCACCAAGTAGTTCCTGAGAATGCTTCCGTATAGTTTTTATGTGAAGCTGATTCTGTTTCCAACGAAATCTTCAAAGAGGTCCAAATCTCCACTTGCAGATTCCACAGAAAGAGAGTTTCAAAATTGCACTCTCAAAAGGAGTGTTCAACTCTGTGAGTTGAATGCAAACATCACAAAGAAGTTTCTGAGAAGGCTTCTGTCTAGATTTTATGTGAAGATATACCCGTTTTGAAAGAAGGCCACAGAGTGGTCCAAATATCCAATTGCAGATTCTACAAATAGTTTGTTTCCAAACTCCTCCATCCAAAGGAATATTCAGCTCTGTGAGTTAAACTCAGTCGTCACAAAGAATTTTCTGAGAATGCTGCTGTCTAGTTTTTATATGAAGATATTTCCTTTACTACCATGGGCCTCAAAGCGGTTCATATCTCCACTTGCAGATTCTAAAAAAGAGAGTTTCTGAACTTCTCTGTCAAAGGGAATGTTCAACTCTGTGACTTGAATGCAATCATCCCAAAGTAGCTTCTGAGAATGCTTCTATCTAGTTTCTACGGGAAGATCTTTCCTTTTCCACCACAGGCCTCGAAGCCCTCCAAATGTCCACTTGCAGATTCTAGAAAAAGAGTGTTTCAGAGCTTCTGTCTCAAAAGGAAAGTTCAACTCTGTGAGTTGAATGCAAACATCACAAAGAAGTTTCTGAGAATGCTTCTGTTTAGCTTTTCTGTGAAGATTTTCCCCTTTCCAACGAAATCTTCAAAGCGGTCCAAATATCCACTTGCCGATTCCACAGAAAGAGTGTTTGGAAACTACTGTTTGAAAAGGAACCTACGACTCTGTGAGTTGAATGCAATAATCACAAAGAAGTTTCTGACAATGCTTCTCTCTACTTTTTATGTGACGATAATTCGTTTTCCACCACAGGCCTGAAAGCTCTCCAAATGTCCACTTGCAGACACTACGAAAAGAATGTTTCAGCAGTGCTCTATGAAAAGCAATGTGAAACTCTGTGAG
Source organism: Pan troglodytes (assembly GCF_028858775.2). Taxonomy (NCBI): domain Eukaryota; kingdom Metazoa; phylum Chordata; class Mammalia; order Primates; family Hominidae; genus Pan; species Pan troglodytes. The sequence continues at coordinate 40,998,002 of NC_072417.2, forward strand.
TTGAACACAAGCATCACAGAGAAGTTTCAGAGAATGCTTCTGTTTAGTTTTTATGTGAAGATATTCCCGTTTCCAAAGAAATCTTCAAAGAGGTCCACATATCCACTTGCAGATTCCACAGAAAGAGAGTTTCAAAACTGCTGACTCCATAGGAGTGTTCACCTCTGTGAGTTGAATGCAATCATCACAGGGAAGTTTCTGAGAAGGCTTCTGTGTAGATTTTATGTGAAGATATACCCGTTTCGAACGAAGGCCACAGAGTGGTCCAAATATCCACTTGCAGATCCTACAAAAAGAGTGTTTCAAACCTGAGCTATCAAAGGAAGGTTCAACTCTGGGATTTGAATGCAAACATCACAAAGAAGCTTCTGAGAATGCTTCTGTTTAGTTAGGTGCAGTTATCCCGTTTCCAACGAAATCCTCAGAGAGGTCCAAATATCCACTTGCAGATTCTACAAAAAGTGTGTTTCAAACCTGCTCCATCCAAACGAATGTTCAGCTCTGTGAGTTAAACTCTATCATCACAAACTATTTTCGGAGAATGCTTCTGTCTAGTTTTTATATGAAGCTATTCCCTTTACTACCATAGGCCTCAAAGCGCTCCAAATCTCCACTTGCAGATTCCACAGAAAGAGAGTTTCAAGACTGCGCTCTCAAAGGGAGTGTTCAACTCTGTGAGTTGAATGCAGTCACAACAGAAAAGTTTCTGAGAATGCTTCGATCTAGTTTTTTATGTGAAGATACTTCCTTTTCCACCACAAACCTCAAAGCCCTCAAAAGGTCCACTTGCAGATCCTAGAGAAAGAGTGTTTCATAGCTGCTCTTTCCAAAGGAAAGTTCAACTCTGGAGGTTGAATACAAACATCACCAAGTAGTTCCTGAGAATGCTTCCGTATAGTTTTTATGTGAAGCTGATTCTGTTTCCAACGAAAACTTCAAAGAGGTCCAAATCTCCAATTGCAGATTCCACAGAAAGAGAGTTTCAAAATTGCACTCTCAAAAGGAGTGTTCAACTCTGTGAGTTGAATGCAAACATCACAAAGAAGTTTCTGAGAAGGCTTCTGTCTAGATTTTATGTGAAGATATACCCGTTTTGAAAGAAGGCCACAGAGTGGTCCAAATATCCAATTGCAGATTCTACAAATAGTTTGTTTCCAAACTCCTCCATCCAAAGGAATGTTCAGCTCTGTGAGTTAAACTCAGTCGTCACAAAGAATTTTCTGAGAATGCTGCTGTCTAGTTTTTATATGAAGATATTTCCTTTACTACCATGGGCCTCAAAGCGGTTCATATCTCCACTTGCAGATTCTAAAAAAGAGAGTTTCTGAACTTCTCTGTCAAAGGGAATGTTCAACTCTGTGACTTGAATGCAATCATCCCAAAGTAGCTTCTGAGAATGCTTCTATCTAGTTTCTACGGGAAGATCTTTCCTTTTCCACCACAGGCCTCGAAGCCCTCCAAATGTCCACTTGCAGATTCTAGAAAAAGAGTGTTTCAGAGCTTCTGTCTCAAAAGGAAAGTTCAACTCTGTGAGTTGAATGCAAACATCACAAAGAAGTTTCTGAGAATGCTTCTGTTTAGCTTTTCTGTGAAGATTTTCCCCTTTCCAACGAAATCTTCAAAGCGGTCCAAATATCCACTTGCCGATTCCACAGAAAGAGTGTTTGGAAACTACTGTTTGAAAAGGAACCTACGACTCTGTGAGTTGAATGCAATAATCACAAAGAAGTTTCTGACAATGCTTCTCTCTACTTTTTATGTGACGATAATTCGTTTTCCACCACAGGCCTGAAAGCTCTCCAAATGTCCACTTGCAGACACTACGAAAAGAATGTTTCAGCACTGCTCTATGAAAAGCAATGTGAAACTCTGTGAGTTGAACACAAGCATCACAGAGAAGTTTCAGAGAATGCTTCTGTTTAGTTTTTATGTGAAGATATTCCCGTTTCCAAAGAAATCTTCAAAGAGGTGCACATATCCACTTGCAGATTCCACAGAAAGAGAGTTTCAAAACTGCTGACTCCAAAGGAGTGTTCACCTCTGTGAGTTGAATGCAATCATCACAGGGAAGTTTCTGAGAAGGCTTCTGTCTAGATTTTATGTGAAGATATACCCGTTTCGAACGAAGGCCACAGAGTGGTCCAAATATCCACTTGCAGATCCTACAAAAAGAGTGTTTCAAACCTGAGCTATCAAAGGAAGGTTCAACTCTGGGATTTGAATGCAAACATCACAAAGAAGCTTCTGAGAATGCTTCTGTTTAGTTAGGTGCAGTTATCCCGTTTCCAACGAAATCCTCAGAGAGGTCCAAATATCCACTTGCAGATTCTACAAAAAGTGTGTTTCAAACCTGCTCCATCCAAACGAATGTTCAGCTCTGTGAGTTAAACTCTATCATCACAAACTATTTTCGGAGAATGCTTCTGTCTAGTTTTTATATGAAGCTATTCCCTTTACTACCATAGGCCTCAAAGCGCTCCAAATCTCCACTTGCAGATTCCACAGAAAGAGAGTTTCAAGACTGCGCTCTCAAAAGGAGTGTTCAACTCTGTGAGTTGAATGCAGTCACAACAGAAAAGTTTCTGAGAATGCTTCGATCTAGTTTTTTATGTGAAGATACTTCCTTTTCCACCACAAACCTCAAAGCCCTCAAAAGGTCCACTTGCAGATCCTAGAGAAAGAGTGTTTCATAGCTGCTCTTTCCAAAGGAAAGTTCAACTCTGGAGGTTGAATACAAACATCACCAAGTAGTTCCTGAGAATGCTTCCGTATAGTTTTTATGTGAAGCTGATTCTGTTTCCAACGAAATCTTCAAAGAGGTCCAAATCTCCACTTGCAGATTCCACAGAAAGAGAGTTTCAAAATTGCACTCTCAAAAGGAGTGTTCAACTCTGTGAGTTGAATGCAAACATCACAAAGAAGTTTCTGAGAAGGCTTCTGTCTAGATTTTATGTGAAGATATACCCGTTTTGAAAGAAGGCCACAGAGTGGTCCAAATATCCAATTGCAGATTCTACAAATAGTTTGTTTCCAAACTCCTCCATCCAAAGGAATGTTCAGCTCTGTGAGTTAAACTCAGTCGTCACAAAGAATTTTCTGAGAATGCTGCTGTCTAGTTTTTATATGAAGATATTTCCTTTACTACCATGGGCCTCAAAGCGGTTCATATCTCCACTTGCAGATTCTAAAAAAGAGAGTTTCTGAACTTCTCTGTCAAAGGGAATGTTCAACTCTGTGACTTGAATGCAATCATCCCAAAGTAGCTTCTGAGAATGCTTCTATCTAGTTTCTACGGGAAGATCTTTCCTTTTCCACCACAGGCCTCGAAGCCCTCCAAATGTCCACTTGCAGATTCTAGAAAAAGAGTGTTTCAGAGCTTCTGTCTCAAAAGGAAAGTTCAACTCTGTGAGTTGAATGCAAACATCACAAAGAAGTTTCTGAGAATGCTTCTGTTTAGCTTTTCTGTGAAGATTTTCCCCTTTCCAACGAAATCTTCAAAGCGGTCCAAATATCCACTTGCCGATTCCACAGAAAGAGTGTTTGGAAACTACTGTTTGAAAAGGAACCTACGACTCTGTGAGTTGAATGCAATAATCACAAAGAAGTTTCTGACAATGCTTCTCTCTACTTTTTATGTGACGATAATTCGTTTTCCACCACAGGCCTGAAAGCTCTCCAAATGTCCACTTGCAGACACTACGAAAAGAATGTTTCAGCACTGCTCTATGAAAAGCAATGTGAAACTCTGTGAGTTGAACACAAGCATCACAGAGAAGTTTCAGAGAATGCTTCTGTTTAGTTTTTATGTGAAGATATTCCCGTTTCCAAAGAAATCTTCAAAGAGGTCCACATATCCACTTGCAGATTCCACAGAAAGAGAGTTTCAAAACTGCTGACTCCATAGGAGTGTTCACCTCTGTGAGTTGAATGCAATCATCACAGGGAAGTTTCTGAGAAGGCTTCTGTCTAGATTTTATGTGAAGATATACCCGTTTCGAACGAAGGCCACAGAGTGGTCCAAATATCCACTTGCAGATCCTACAAAAAGAGTGTTTCAAACCTGAGCTATCAAAGGAAGGTTCAACTCTGGGATTTGAATGCAAACATCACAAAGAAGCTTCTGAGAATGCTTCTGTTTAGTTAGGTGCAGTTATCCCGTTTCCAACGAAATCCTCAGAGAGGTCCAAATATCCACTTGCAGATTCTACAAAAAGTGTGTTTCAAACCTGCTCCATCCAAACGAATGTTCAGCTCTGTGAGTTAAACTCTATCATCACAAACTATTTTCGGAGAATGCTTCTGTCTAGTTTTTATATGAAGCTATTCCCTTTACTACCATAGGCCTCAAAGCGCTCCAAATCTCCACTTGCAGATTCCACAGAAAGAGAGTTTCAAGACTGCGCTCTCAAAAGGAGTGTTCAACTCTGTGAGTTGAATGCAGTCACAACAGAAAAGTTTCTGAGAATGCTTCGATCTAGTTTTTTATGTGAAGATACTTCCTTTTCCACCACAAACCTCAAAGCCCTCAAAAGGTCCACTTGCAGATCCTAGAGAAAGAGTGTTTCATAGCTGCTCTTTCCAAAGGAAAGTTCAACTCTGGAGGTTGAATACAAACATCACCAAGTAGTTCCTGAGAATGCTTCCGTATAGTTTTTATGTGAAGCTGATTCTGTTTCCAACGAAATCTTCAAAGAGGTCCAAATCTCCACTTGCAGATTCCACAGAAAGAGAGTTTCAAAATTGCACTCTCAAAAGGAGTGTTCAACTCTGTGAGTTGAATGCAAACATCACAAAGAAGTTTCTGAGAAGGCTTCTGTCTAGATTTTATGTGAAGATATACCCGTTTTGAAAGAAGGCCACAGAGTGGTCCAAATATCCAATTGCAGATTCTACAAATAGTTTGTTTCCAAACTCCTCCATCCAAAGGAATATTCAGCTCTGTGAGTTAAACTCAGTCGTCACAAAGAATTTTCTGAGAATGCTGCTGTCTAGTTTTTATATGAAGATATTTCCTTTACTACCATGGGCCTCAAAGCGGTTCATATCTCCACTTGCAGATTCTAAAAAAGAGAGTTTCTGAACTTCTCTGTCAAAGGGAATGTTCAACTCTGTGACTTGAATGCAATCATCCCAAAGTAGTTTCTGAAAATGCTTCTATCTAGTTTCTACGGGAAGATATTTCCTTTTCCACCACAGGCCTCGAAGCCCTGCAAATGTCCACTTGCAGATTCTAGAAAAAGAATGTTTCAGAGCTTCTGTCTCAAAAGGAAAGTTCAACTCTGTGAGTTGAATGCAAACATCACAAAGAAGTTTCTGAGAATGCTTCTGTTTAGCTTTTCTGTGAAGATTTTCCCCTTTCCAACGAAATCTTCAAAGCGGTCCAAATATCCACTTGCCGATTCCACAGAAAGTGTGTTTGGAAACTACTGTTTGAAAAGGAACCTACGACTCTGTGAGTTGAATGCAATAATCACAAAGAAGTTTCTGACAATGCTTCTCTCTACTTTTTATGTGACGATAATTCGTTTTCCACCACAGGCCTGAAAGCTCTCCAAATGTCCACTTGCAGACACTATGAAAAGAATGTTTCAGCACTGCTCTATGAAAAGCAATGTGAAACTCTGTGAGTTGAACACAAGCATCACAGAGAAGTTTCAGAGAATGCTTCTGTTTAGTTTTTATGTGAAGATATTCCCGTTTCCAAAGAAATCTTCAAAGAGGTCCACATATCCACTTGCAGATTCCACAGAAAGAGAGTTTCAAAACTGCTGACTCCATAGGAGTGTTCACCTCTGTGAGTTGAATGCAATCATCACAGGGAAGTTTCTGAGAAGGCTTCTGTCTAGATTTTATGTGAAGATATACCCGTTTCGAACGAAGGCCACAGAGTGGTCCAAATATCCACTTGCAGATCCTACAAAAAGAGTGTTTCAAACCTGAGCTATCAAAGGAAGGTTCAACTCTGGGATTTGAATGCAAACATCACAAAGAAGCTTCTGAGAATGCTTCTGTTTAGTTAGGTGCAGTTATCCCGTTTCCAACGAAATCCTCAGAGAGGTCCAAATATCCACTTGCAGATTCTACAAAAAGTGTGTTTCAAACCTGCTCCATCCAAACGAATGTTCAGCTCTGTGAGTTAAACTCTATCATCACAAACTATTTTCGGAGAATGCTTCTGTCTAGTTTTTATATGAAGCTATTCCCTTTACTACCATAGGCCTCAAAGCGCTCCAAATCTCCACTTGCAGATTCCACAGAAAGAGAGTTTCAAGACTGCGCTCTCAAAGGGAGTGTTCAACTCTGTGAGTTGAATGCAGTCACAACAGAAAAGTTTCTGAGAATGCTTCGATCTAGTTTTTTATGTGAAGATACTTCCTTTTCCACCACAAACCTCAAAGCCCTCAAAAGGTCCACTTGCAGATCCTAGAGAAAGAGTGTTTCATAGCTGCTCTTTCCAAAGGAAAGTTCAACTCTGGAGGTTGAATACAAACATCACCAAGTAGTTCCTGAGAATGCTTCCGTATAGTTTTTATGTGAAGCTGATTCTGTTTCCAACGAAAACTTCAAAGAGGTCCAAATCTCCAATTGCAGATTCCACAGAAAGAGAGTTTCAAAATTGCACTCTCAAAAGGAGTGTTCAACTCTGTGAGTTGAATGCAAACATCACAAAGAAGTTTCTGAGAAGGCTTCTGTCTAGATTTTATGTGAAGATATACCCGTTTTGAAAGAAGGCCACAGAGTGGTCCAAATATCCAATTGCAGATTCTACAAATAGTTTGTTTCCAAACTCCTCCATCCAAAGGAATGTTCAGCTCTGTGAGTTAAACTCAGTCGTCACAAAGAATTTTCTGAGAATGCTGCTGTCTAGTTTTTATATGAAGATATTTCCTTTACTACCATGGGCCTCAAAGCGGTTCATATCTCCACTTGCAGATTCTAAAAAAGAGAGTTTCTGAACTTCTCTGTCAAAGGGAATGTTCAACTCTGTGACTTGAATGCAATCATCCCAAAGTAGCTTCTGAGAATGCTTCTATCTAGTTTCTACGGGAAGATCTTTCCTTTTCCACCACAGGCCTCGAAGCCCTCCAAATGTCCACTTGCAGATTCTAGAAAAAGAGTGTTTCAGAGCTTCTGTCTCAAAAGGAAAGTTCAAATCTGTGAGTTGAATGCAAACATCACAAAGAAGTTTCTGAGAATGCTTCTGTTTAGCTTTTCTGTGAAGATTTTCCCCTTTCCAACGAAATCTTCAAAGCGGTCCAAATATCCACTTGCCGATTCCACAGAAAGAGTGTTTGGAAACTACTGTTTGAAAAGGAACCTACGACTCTGTGAGTTGAATGCAATAATCACAAAGAAGTTTCTGACAATGCTTCTCTCTACTTTTTATGTGACGATAATTCGTTTTCCACCACAGGCCTGAAAGCTCTCCAAATGTCCACTTGCAGACACTACGAAAAGAATGTTTCAGCACTGCTCTATGAAAAGCAATGTGAAACTCTGTGAGTTGAACACAAGCATCACAGAGAAGTTTCAGAGAATGCTTCTGTTTAGTTTTTATGTGAAGATATTCCCGTTTCCAAAGAAATCTTCAAAGAGGTGCACATATCCACTTGCAGATTCCACAGAAAGAGAGTTTCAAAACTGCTGACTCCAAAGGAGTGTTCACCTCTGTGAGTTGAATGCAATCATCACAGGGAAGTTTCTGAGAAGGCTTCTGTCTAGATTTTATGTGAAGATATACCCGTTTCGAACGAAGGCCACAGAGTGGTCCAAATATCCACTTGCAGATCCTACAAAAAGAGTGTTTCAAACCTGAGCTATCAAAGGAAGGTTCAACTCTGGGATTTGAATGCAAACATCACAAAGAAGCTTCTGAGAATGCTTCTGTTTAGTTAGGTGCAGTTATCCCGTTTCCAACGAAATCCTCAGAGAGGTCCAAATATCCACTTGCAGATTCTACAAAAAGTGTGTTTCAAACCTGCTCCATCCAAACGAATGTTCAGCTCTGTGAGTTAAACTCTATCATCACAAACTATTTTCGGAGAATGCTTCTGTCTAGTTTTTATATGAAGCTATTCCCTTTACTACCATAGGCCTCAAAGCGCTCCAAATCTCCACTTGCAGATTCCACAGAAAGAGAGTTTCAAGACTGCGCTCTCAAAAGGAGGGTTCAACTCTGTGAGTTGAATGCAGTCACAACAGAAAAGTTTCTGAGAATGCTTCGATCTAGTTTTTTATGTGAAGATACTTCCTTTTCCACCACAAACCTCAAAGCCCTCAAAAGGTCCACTTGCAGATCCTAGAGAAAGAGTGTTTCATAGCTGCTCTTTCCAAAGGAAAGTTCAACTCTGGAGGTTGAATACAAACATCACCAAGTAGTTCCTGAGAATGCTTCCGTATAGTTTTTATGTGAAGCTGATTCTGTTTCCAACGAAAACTTCAAAGAGGTCCAAATCTCCAATTGCAGATTCCACAGAAAGAGAGTTTCAAAATTGCACTCTCAAAAGGAGTGTTCAACTCTGTGAGTTGAATGCAAACATCACAAAGAAGTTTCTGAGAAGGCTTCTGTCTAGATTTTATGTGAAGATATACCCGTTTTGAAAGAAGGCCACAGAGTGGTCCAAATATCCAATTGCAGATTCTACAAATAGTTTGTTTCCAAACTCCTCCATCCAAAGGAATGTTCAGCTCTGTGAGTTAAACTCAGTCGTCACAAAGAATTTTCTGAGAATGCTGCTGTCTAGTTTTTATATGAAGATATTTCCTTTACTACCATGGGCCTCAAAGCGGTTCATATCTCCACTTGCAGATTCTAAAAAAGAGAGTTTCTGAACTTCTCTGTCAAAGGGAATGTTCAACTCTGTGACTTGAATGCAATCATCCCAAAGTAGCTTCTGAGAATGCTTCTATCTAGTTTCTACGGGAAGATATTTCCTTTTCCACCACAGGCCTCGAAGCCCTCCAAATGTCCACTTGCAGATTCTAGAAAAAGAGTGTTTCAAAGCTTCTGTCTCAAAAGGAAAGTTCAACTCTGTGAGTTGAATGCAAACATCACAAAGAAGTTTCTGAGAATGCTTCTGTTTAGCTTTTCTGTGAAGATTTTCCCCTTTCCAACGAAATCTTCAAAGCGGTCCAAATATCCACTTGCCGATTCCACAGAAAGAGTGTTTGGAAACTACTGTTTGAAAAGGAACCTACGACTCTGTGAGTTGAATGCAATAATCACAAAGAAGTTTCTGACAATGCTTCTCTCTACTTTTTATGTGACGATAATTCGTTTTCCACCACAGGCCTGAAAGCTCTCCAAATGTCCACTTGCAGACACTATGAAAAGAATGTTTCAGCACTGCTCTATGAAAAGCAATGTGAAACTCTGTGAGTTGAACACAAGCATCACAGAGAAGTTTCAGAGAATGCTTCTGTTTAGTTTTTATGTGAAGATATTCCCGTTTCCAAAGAAATCTTCAAAGAGGTGCACATATCCACTTGCAGATTCCACAGAAAGAGAGTTTCAAAACTGCTGACTCCATAGGAGTGTTCACCTGTGTGAGTTGAATGCAATCATCACAGGGAAGTTTCTGAGAAGGCTTCTGTCTAGATTTTATGTGAAGATATACCCGTTTCGAACGAAGGCCACAGAGTGGTCCAAATATCCACTTGCAGATCCTACAAAAAGAGTGTTTCAAACCTGAGCTATCAAAGGAAGGTTCAACTCTGGGATTTGAATGCAAACATCACAAAGAAGCTTCTGAGAATGCTTCTGTTTAGTTAGGTTCAGTTATCCCGTTTCCAACGAAATCCTCAGAGAGGTCCAAATATCCACTTGCAGATTCTACAAAAAGTGTGTTTCAAACCTGCTCCATCCAAACGAATGTTCAGCTCTGTGAGTTAAACTCTATCATCACAAACTATTTTCGGAGAATGCTTCTGTCTAGTTTTTATATGAAGCTATTCCCTTTACTACCATAGGCCTCAAAGCGCTCCAAATCTCCACTTGCAGATTCCACAGAAAGAGAGTTTCAAGACTGCGCTCTCAAAAGGAGTGTTCAACTCTGTGAGTTGAATGCAGTCACAACAGAAAAGTTTCTGAGAATGCTTCGATCTAGTTTTTTATGTGAAGATACTTCCTTTTCCACCACAAACCTCAAAGCCCTCAAAAGGTCCACTTGCAGATCCTAGAGAAAGAGTGTTTCATAGCTGCTCTTTCCAAAGGAAAGTTCAACTCTGGAGGTTGAATACAAACATCACCAAGTAGTTCCTGAGAATGCTTCCGTATAGTTTTTATGTGAAGCTGATTCTGTTTCCAACGAAATCTTCAAAGAGGTCCAAATCTCCACTTGCAGATTCCACAGAAAGAGAGTTTCAAAATTGCACTCTCAAAAGGAGTGTTCAACTCTGTGAGTTGAATGCAAACATCACAAAGAAGTTTCTGAGAAGGCTTCTGTCTAGATTTTATGTGAAGATATACCCGTTTTGAAAGAAGGCCACAGAGTGGTCCAAATATCCAATTGCAGATTCTACAAATAGTTTGTTTCCAAACTCCTCCATCCAAAGGAATATTCAGCTCTGTGAGTTAAACTCAGTCGTCACAAAGAATTTTCTGAGAATGCTGCTGTCTAGTTTTTATATGAAGATATTTCCTTTACTACCATGGGCCTCAAAGCGGTTCATATCTCCACTTGCAGATTCTAAAAAAGAGAGTTTCTGAACTTCTCTGTCAAAGGGAATGTTCAACTCCGTGACTTGAATGCAATCATCCCAAAGTAGTTTCTGAGAATGCTTCTATCTAGTTTCTATGGGAAGATATTTCCTTTTCCACCACAGGCCTCGAAGCCCTGCAAATGTCCACTTGCAGATTCTAGAAAAAGAATGTTTCAGAGCTTCTGTCTCAAAAGGAAAGTTCAACTCTGTGAGTTGAATGCAAACATCACAAAGAAGTTTCTGAGAATGCTTCTGTTTAGCTTTTCTGTGAAGATTTTCCCCTTTCCAACGAAATCTTCAAAGCGGTCCAAATATCCACTTGCCGATTCCACAGAAAGTGTGTTTGGAAACTACTGTTTGAAAAGGAACCTACGACTCTGTGAGTTGAATGCAATAATCACAAAGAAGTTTCTGACAATGCTTCTCTCTACTTTTTATGTGACGATAATTCGTTTTCCACCACAGGCCTGAAAGCTCTCCAAATGTCCACTTGCAGACACTACGAAAAGAATGTTTCAGCACTGCTCTATGAAAAGCAATGTGAAACTCTGTGAGTTGAACACAAGCATCACAGAGAAGTTTCAGAGAATGCTTCTGTTTAGTTTTTATGTGAAGATATTCCCGTTTCCAAAGAAATCTTCAAAGAGGTGCACATATCCACTTGCAGATTCCACAGAAAGAGAGTTTCAAAACTGCTGACTCCATAGGAGTGTTCACCTCTGTGAGTTGAATGCAATCATCACAGGGAAGTTTCTGAGAAGGCTTCTGTCTAGATTTTATGTGAAGATATACCCGTTTCGAACGAAGGCCACAGAGTGGTCCAAATATCCACTTGCAGATCCTACAAAAAGAGTGTTTCAAACCTGAGCTATCAAAGGAAGGTTCAACTCTGGGATTTGAATGCAAACATCACAAAGAAGCTTCTGAGAATGCTTCTGTTTAGTTAGGTGCAGTTATCCCGTTTCCAACGAAATCCTCAGAGAGGTCCAAATATCCACTTGCAGATTCTACAAAAAGTGTGTTTCAAACCTGCTCCATCCAAACGAATGTTCAGCTCTGTGAGTTAAACTCTATCATCACAAACTATTTTCGGAGAATGCTTCTGTCTAGTTTTTATATGAAGCTATTCCCTTTACTACCATAGGCCTCAAAGCGCTCCAAATCTCCACTTGCAGATTCCACAGAAAGAGAGTTTCAAGACTGCGCTCTCAAAAGGAGTGTTCAACTCTGTGAGTTGAATGCAGTCACAACAGAAAAGTTTCTGAGAATGCTTCGATCTAGTTTTTTATGTGAAGATACTTCCTTTTCCACCACAAACCTCAAAGCCCTCAAAAGGTCCACTTGCAGATCCTAGAGAAAGAGTGTTTCATAGCTGCTCTTTCCAAAGGAAAGTTCAACTCTGGAGGTTGAATACAAACATCACCAAGTAGTTCCTGAGAATGCTTCCGTATAGTTTTTATGTGAAGCTGATTCTGTTTCCAACGAAAACTTCAAAGAGGTCCAAATCTCCAATTGCAGATTCCACAGAAAGAGAGTTTCAAAATTGCACTCTCAAAAGGAGTGTTCAACTCTGTGAGTTGAATGCAAACATCACAAAGAAGTTTCTGAGAAGGCTTCTGTCTAGATTTTATGTGAAGATATACCCGTTTTGAAAGAAGGCCACAGAGTGGTCCAAATATCCAATTGCAGATTCTACAAATAGTTTGTTTCCAAACTCCTCCATCCAAAGGAATGTTCAGCTCTGTGAGTTAAACTCAGTCGTCACAAAGAATTTTCTGAGAATGCTGCTGTCTAGTTTTTATATGAAGATATTTCCTTTACTACCATGGGCCTCAAAGCGGTTCATATCTCCACTTGCAGATTCTAAAAAAGAGAGTTTCTGAACTTCTCTGTCAAAGGGAATGTTCAACTCTGTGACTTGAATGCAATCATCCCAAAGTAGCTTCTGAGAATGCTTCTATCTAGTTTCTACGGGAAGATCTTTCCTTTTCCACCACAGGCCTCGAAGCCCTCCAAATGTCCACTTGCAGATTCTAGAAAAAGAGTGTTTCAAAGCTTCTGTCTCAAAAGGAAAGTTCAACTCTGTGAGTTGAATGCAAACATCACAAAGAAGTTTCTGAGAATGCTTCTGTTTAGCTTTTCTGTGAAGATTTTCCCCTTTCCAACGAAATCTTCAAAGCGGTCCAAATATCCACTTGCCGATTCCACAGAAAGAGTGTTTGGAAACTACTGTTTGAAAAGGAACCTACGACTCTGTGAGTTGAATGCAATAATCACAAAGAAGTTTCTGACAATGCTTCTCTCTACTTTTTATGTGACGATAATTCGTTTTCCACCACAGGCCTGAAAGCTCTCCAAATGTCCACTTGCAGACACTACGAAAAGAATGTTTCAGCACTGATCTATGAAAAGCAATGTGAAACTCTGTGAGTTGAACACAAGCATCACAGAGAAGTTTCAGAGAATGCTTCTGTTTAGTTTTTATGTGAAGATATTCCCGTTTCCAAAGAAATCTTCAAAGTGGTGCACATATCCACTTGCAGATTCCACAGAAAGAGAGTTTCAAAACTGCTGACTCCATAGGAGTGTTCACCTCTGTGAGTTGAATGCAATCATCACAGGGAAGTTTCTGAGAAGGCTTCTGTCTAGATTTTATGTGAAGATATACCCGTTTCGAACGAAGGCCACAGACTGGTCCAAATATCCACTTGCAGATCCTACAAAAAGAGTGTTTCAAACCTGAGCTATCAAAGGAAGGTTCAACTCTGGGATTTGAATGCAAACATCACAAAGAAGCTTCTGAGAATGCTTCTGTTTAGTTAGGTGCAGTTATCCCGTTTCCAACGAAATCCTCAGAGAGGTCCAAATATCCACTTGCAGATTCTACAAAAAGTGTGTTTCAAACCTGCTCCATCCAAACGAATGTTCAGCTCTGTGAGTTAAACTCTATCATCACAAACTATTTTCGGAGAATGCTTCTGTCTAGTTTTTATATGAAGCTATTCCCTTTACTACCATAGGCCTCAAAGCGCTCCAAATCTCCACTTGCAGATTCCACAGAAAGAGAGTTTCAAGACTGCGCTCTCAAAAGGAGTGTTCAACTCTGTGAGTTGAATGCAGTCACAACAGAAAAGTTTCTGAGAATGCTTCGATCTAGTTTTTTATGTGAAGATACTTCCTTTTCCACCACAAACCTCAAAGCCCTCAAAAGGTCCACTTGCAGATCCTAGAGAAAGAGTGTTTCATAGCTGCTCTTTCCAAAGGAAAGTTCAACTCTGGAGGTTGAATACAAACATCACCAAGTAGTTCCTGAGAATGCTTCCGTATAGTTTTTATGTGAAGCTGATTCTGTTTCCAACGAAATCTTCAAAGAGGTCCAAATCTCCACTTGCAGATTCCACAGAAAGAGAGTTTCAAAATTGCACTCTCAAAAGGAGTGTTCAACTCTGTGAGTTGAATGCAAACATCACAAAGAAGTTTCTGAGAAGGCTTCTGTCTAGATTTTATGTGAAGATATACCCGTTTTGAAAGAAGGCCACAGAGTGGTCCAAATATCCAATTGCAGATTCTACAAATAGTTTGTTTCCAAACTCCTCCATCCAAAGGAATATTCAGCTCTGTGAGTTAAACTCAGTCGTCACAAAGAATTTTCTGAGAATGCTGCTGTCTAGTTTTTATATGAAGATATTTCCTTTACTACCATGGGCCTCAAAGCGGTTCATATCTCCACTTGCAGATTCTAAAAAAGAGAGTTTCTGAACTTCTCTGTCAAAGGGAATGTTCAACTCTGTGACTTGAATGCAATCATCCCAAAGTAGTTTCTGAGAATGCTTCTATCTATTTTCTATGGGAAGATATTTCCTTTTCCACCACAGGCCTCGAAGCCCTGCAAATGTCCACTTGCAGATTCTAGAAAAAGAATGTTTCAGAGCTTCTGTCTCAAAAGGAAAGTTCAACTCTGTGAGTTGAATGCAAACATCACAAAGAAGTTTCTGAGAATGCTTCTGTTTAGCTTTTCTGTGAAGATTTTCCCCTTTCCAACGAAATCTTCAAAGCGGTCCAAATATCCACTTGCCGATTCCACAGAAAGTGTGTTTGGAAACTACTGTTTGAAAAGGAACCTACGACTCTGTGAGTTGAATGCAATAATCACAAAGAAGTTTCTGACAATGCTTCTCTCTACTTTTTATGTGACGATAATTCGTTTTCCACCACAGGCCTGAAAGCTCTCCAAATGTCCACTTGCAGACACTACGAAAAGAATGTTTCAGCACTGCTCTATGAAAAGCAATGTGAAACTCTGTGAGTTGAACACAAGCATCACAGAGAAGTTTCAGAGAATGCTTCTGTTTAGTTTTTATGTGAAGATATTCCCGTTTCCAAAGAAATCTTCAAAGAGGTCCACATATCCACTTGCAGATTCCACAGAAAGAGAGTTTCAAAACTGCTGACTCCATAGGAGTGTTCACCTCTGTGAGTTGAATGCAATCATCACAGGGAAGTTTCTGAGAAGGCTTCTGTCTAGATTTTATGTGAAGATATACCCGTTTCGAACGAAGGCCACAGAGTGGTCCAAATATCCACTTGCAGATCCTACAAAAAGAGTGTTTCAAACCTGAGCTATCAAAGGAAGGTTCAACTCTGGGATTTGAATGCAAACATCACAAAGAAGCTTCTGAGAATGCTTCTGTTTAGTTAGTTGCAGTTATCCCGTTTCCAATGAAATCCGCAGAGAGGTCCAAATATCCACTTGCAGATTCTACAAAAAGTGTGTTTCAAACCTGCTCCATCCAAACGAATGTTCAGCTCTGTGAGTTAAACTCTATCATCACAAACTATTTTCGGAGAATGCTTCTGTCTAGTTTTTATATGAAGCTATTCCCTTTACTACCATAGGCCTCAAAGCGCTCCAAATCTCCACTTGCAGATTCCACAGAAAGAGAGTTTCAAGACTGCGCTCTCAAAAGGAGTGTTCAACTCTGTGAGTTGAATGCAGTCACAACAGAAAAGTTTCTGAGAATGCTTCGATCTAGTTTTTTATGTGAAGATACTTCCTTTTCCACCACAAACCTCAAAGCCCTCAAAAGGTCCACTTGCAGATCCTAGAGAAAGAGTGTTTCATAGCTGCTCTTTCCAAAGGAAAGTTCAACTCTGGAGGTTGAATACAAACATCACCAAGTAGTTCCTGAGAATGCTTCCGTATAGTTTTTATGTGAAGCTGATTCTGTTTCCAACGAAAACTTCAAAGAGGTCCAAATCTCCAATTGCAGATTCCACAGAAAGAGAGTTTCAAAATTGCACTCTCAAAAGGAGTGTTCAACTCTGTGAGTTGAATGCAAACATCACAAAGAAGTTTCTGAGAAGGCTTCTGTCTAGATTTTATGTGAAGATATACCCGTTTTGAAAGAAGGCCACAGAGTGGTCCAAATATCCAATTGCAGATTCTACAAATAGTTTGTTTCCAAACTCCTCCATCCAAAGGAATGTTCAGCTCTGTGAGTTAAACTCAGTCGTCACAAAGAATTTTCTGAGAATGCTGCTGTCTAGTTTTTATATGAAGATATTTCCTTTACTACCATGGGCCTCAAAGCGGTTCATATCTCCACTTGCAGATTCTAAAAAAGAGAGTTTCTGAACTTCTCTGTCAAAGGGAATGTTCAACTCTGTGACTTGAATGCAATCATCCCAAAGTAGCTTCTGAGAATGCTTCTATCTAGTTTCTACGGGAAGATCTTTCCTTTTCCACCACAGGCCTCGAAGCCCTCCAAATGTCCACTTGCAGATTCTAGAAAAAGAGTGTTTCAAAGCTTCTGTCTCAAAAGGAAAGTTCAACTCTGTGAGTTGAATGCAAACATCACAAAGAAGTTTCTGAGAATGCTTCTGTTTAGCTTTTCTGTGAAGATTTCCCCCTTTCCAACGAAATCTTCAAAGCGGTCCAAATATCCACTTGCCGATTCCACAGAAAGAGTGTTTGGAAACTACTGTTTGAAAAGGAACCTACGACTCTGTGAGTTGAATGCAATAATCACAAAGAAGTTTCTGACAATGCTTCTCTCTACTTTTTATGTGACGATAATTCGTTTTCCACCACAGGCCTGAAAGCTCTCCAAATGTCCACTTGCAGACACTACGAAAAGAATGTTTCAGCACTGCTCTATGAAAAGCAATGTGAAACTCTGTGAGTTGAACACAAGCATCACAGAGAAGTTTCAGAGAATGCTTCTGTTTAGTTTTTATGTGAAGATATTCCCGTTTCCAAAGAAATCTTCAAAGAGGTGCACATATCCACTTGCAGATTCCACAGAAAGAGAGTTTCAAAACTGCTGACTCCATAGGAGTGTTCACCTCTGTGAGTTGAATGCAATCATCACAGGGAAGTTTCTGAGAAGGCTTCTGTCTAGATTTTATGTGAAGATATACCCGTTTCGAACGAAGGCCACAGAGTGGTCCCAATATCCACTTGCAGATCCTACAAAAAGAGTGTTTCAAACCTGAGCTATCAAAGGAAGGTTCAACTCTGGGATTTGAATGCAAACATCACAAAGAAGCTTCTGAGAATGCTTCTGTTTAGTTAGGTGCAGTTATCCCGTTTCCAACGAAATCCTCAGAGAGGTCCAAATATCCACTTGCAGATTCTACAAAAAGTGTGTTTCAAACCTGCTCCATCCAAACGAATGTTCAGCTCTGTGAGTTAAACTCTATCATCACAAACTATTTTCGGAGAATGCTTCTGTCTAGTTTTTATATGAAGCTATTCCCTTTACTACCATAGGCCTCAAAGCGCTCCAAATCTCCACTTGCAGATTCCACAGAAAGAGAGTTTCAAGACTGCGCTCTCAAAAGGAGTGTTCAACTCTGTGAGTTGAATGCAGTCACAACAGAAAAGTTTCTGAGAATGCTTCGATCTAGTTTTTTATGTGAAGATACTTCCTTTTCCACCACAAACCTCAAAGCCCTCAAAAGGTCCACTTGCAGATCCTAGAGAAAGAGTGTTTCATAGCTGCTCTTTCCAAAGGAAAGTTCAACTCTGGAGGTTGAATACAAACATCACCAAGTAGTTCCTGAGAATGCTTCCGTATAGTTTTTATGTGAAGCTGATTCTGTTTCCAACGAAATCTTCAAAGAGGTCCAAATCTCCACTTGCAGATTCCACAGAAAGAGAGTTTCAAAATTGCACTCTCAAAAGGAGTGTTCAACTCTGTGAGTTGAATGCAAACATCACAAAGAAGTTTCTGAGAAGGCTTCTGTCTAGATTTTATGTGAAGATATACCCGTTTTGAAAGAAGGCCACAGAGTGGTCCAAATATCCAATTGCAGATTCTACAAATAGTTTGTTTCCAAACTCCTCCATCCAAAGGAATATTCAGCTCTGTGAGTTAAACTCAGTCGTCACAAAGAATTTTCTGAGAATGCTGCTGTCTAGTTTTTATATGAAGATATTTCCTTTACTACCATGGGCCTCAAAGCGGTTCATATCTCCACTTGCAGATTCTAAAAAAGAGAGTTTCTGAACTTCTCTGTCAAAGGGAATGTTCAACTCTGTGACTTGAATGCAATCATCCCAAAGTAGTTTCTGAGAATGCTTCTATCTAGTTTCTATGGGAAGATATTTCCTTTTCCACCACAGGCCTCGAAGCCCTGCAAATGTCCACTTGCAGATTCTAGAAAAAGAATGTTTCAGAGCTTCTGTCTCAAAAGGAAAGTTCAACTCTGTGAGTTGAATGCAAACATCACAAAGAAGTTTCTGAGAATGCTTCTGTTTAGCTTTTCTGTGAAGATTTACCCCTTTCCAACGAAATCTTCAAAGCGGTCCAAATATCCACTTGCCGATTCCACAGAAAGTGTGTTTGGAAACTACTGTTTGAAAAGGAACCTACGACTCTGTGAGTTGAATGCAATAATCACAAAGAAGTTTCTGACAATGCTTCTCTCTACTTTTTATGTGACGATAATTCGTTTTCCACCACAGGCCTGAAAGCTCTCCAAATGTCCACTTGCAGACACTACGAAAAGAATGTTTCAGCACTGCTCTATGAAAAGCAATGTGAAACTCTGTGAGTTGAACACAAGCATCACAGAGAAGTTTCAGAGAATGCTTCTGTTTAGTTTTTATGTGAAGATATTCCCGTTTCCAAAGAAATCTTCAAAGAGGTCCACATATCCACTTGCAGATTCCACAGAAAGAGAGTTTCAAAACTGCTGACTCCATAGGAGTGTTCACCTCTGTGAGTTGAATGCAATCATCACAGGGAAGTTTCTGAGAAGGCTTCTGTCTAGATTTTATGTGAAGATATACCCGTTTCGAACGAAGGCCACAGAGTGGTCCAAATATCCACTTGCAGATCCTACAAAAAGAGTGTTTCAAACCTGAGCTATCAAAGGAAGGTTCAACTCTGGGATTTGAATGCAAACATCACAAAGAAGCTTCTGAGAATGCTTCTGTTTAGTTAGGTGCAGTTATCCCGTTTCCAACGAAATCCTCAGAGAGGTCCAAATATCCACTTGCAGATTCTACAAAAAGTGTGTTTCAAACCTGCTCCATCCAAACGAATGTTCAGCTCTGTGAGTTAAACTCTATCATCACAAACTATTTTCGGAGAATGCTTCTGTCTAGTTTTTATATGAAGCTATTCCCTTTACTACCATAGGCCTCAAAGCGCTCCAAATCTCCACTTGCAGATTCCACAGAAAGAGAGTTTCAAGACTGCGCTCTCAAAAGGAGTGTTCAACTCTGTGAGTTGAATGCAGTCACAACAGAAAAGTTTCTGAGAATGCTTCGATCTAGTTTTTTATGTGAAGAACTTCCTTTTCCACCACAAACCTCAAAGCCCTCAAAAGGTCCACTTGCAGATCCTAGAGAAAGAGTGTTTCATAGCTGCTCTTTCCAAAGGAAAGTTCAACTCTGGAGGTTGAATACAAACATCACCAAGTAGTTCCTGAGAATGCTTCCGTATAGTTTTTATGTGAAGCTGATTCTGTTTCCAACGAAAACTTCAAAGAGGTCCAAATCTCCAATTGCAGATTCCACAGAAAGAGAGTTTCAAAATTGCACTCTCAAAAGGAGTGTTCAACTCTGTGAGTTGAATGCAAACATCACAAAGAAGTTTCTGAGAAGGCTTCTGTCTAGATTTTATGTGAAGATATACCCGTTTTGAAAGAAGGCCACAGAGTGGTCCAAATATCCAATTGCAGATTCTACAAATAGTTTGTTTCCAAACTCCTCCATCCAAAGGAATGTTCAGCTCTGTGAGTTAAACTCAGTCGTCACAAAGAATTTTCTGAGAATGCTGCTGTCTAGTTTTTATATGAAGATATTTCCTTTACTACCATGGGCCTCAAAGCGGTTCATATCTCCACTTGCAGATTCTAAAAAAGAGAGTTTCTGAACTTCTCTGTCAAAGGGAATGTTCAACTCTGTGACTTGAATGCAATCATCCCAAAGTAGTTTCTGAGAATGCTTCTATCTAGTTTCTACGGGAAGATCTTTCCTTTTCCACCACAGGCCTCGAAGCCCTCCAAATGTCCACTTGCAGATTCTAGAAAAAGAGTGTTTCAGAGCTTCTGTCTCAAAAGGAAAGTTCAACTCTGTGAGTTGAATGCAAACATCACAAAGAAGTTTCTGAGAATGCTTCTGTTTAGCTTTTCTGTGAAGATTTTCCCCTTTCCAACGAAATCTTCAAAGCGGTCCAAATATCCACTTGCCGATTCCACAGAAAGAGTGTTTGGAAACTACTGTTTGAAAAGGAACCTACGACTCTGTGAGTTGAATGCAATAATCACAAAGAAGTTTCTGACAATGCTTCTCTCTATTTTTTATGTGACGATAATTCGTTTTCCACCACAGGCCTGAAAGCTCTCCAAATGTCCACTTGCAGACACTACGAAAAGAATGTTTCAGCACTGCTCTATGAAAAGCAATGTGAAACTCTGTGAGTTGAACACAAGCATCACAGAGAAGTTTCAGAGAATGCTTCTGTTTAGTTTTTATGTGAAGATATTCCCGTTTCCAAAGAAATCTTCAAAGAGGTGCACATATCCACTTGCAGATTCCACAGAAAGAGAGTTTCAAAACTGCTGACTCCATAGGAGTGTTCACCTGTGTGAGTTGAATGCAATCATCACAGGGAAGTTTCTGAGAAGGCTTCTGTCTAGATTTTATGTGAAGATATACCCGTTACGAACGAAGGCCACAGAGTGGTCCAAATATCCACTTGCAGATCCTACAAAAAGAGTGTTTCAAACCTGAGCTATCAAAGGAAGGTTCAACTCTGGGATTTGAATGCAAACATCACAAAGAAGCTTCTGAGAATGCTTCTGTTTAGTTAGGTGCAGTTATCCCGTTTCCAACGAAATCCTCAGAGAGGTCCAAATATCCACTTGCAGATTCTACAAAAAGTGTGTTTCAAACCTGCTCCATCCAAACGAATGTTCAGCTCTGTGAGTTAAACTCTATCATCACAAACTATTTTCGGAGAATGCTTCTGTCTAGTTTTTATATGAAGCTATTCCCTTTACTACCATAGGCCTCAAAGCGCTCCAAATCTCCACTTGCAGATTCCACAGAAAGAGAGTTTCAAGACTGCGCTCTCAAAAGGAGTGTTCAACTCTGTGAGTTGAATGCAGTCACAACAGAAAAGTTTCTGAGAATGCTTCGATCTAGTTTTTTATGTGAAGATACTTCCTTTTCCACCACAAACCTCAAAGCCCTCAAAAGGTCCACTTGCAGATCCTAGAGAAAGAGTGTTTCATAGCTGCTCTTTCCAAAGGAAAGTTCAACTCTGGAGGTTGAATACAAACATCACCAAGTAGTTCCTGAGAATGCTTCCGTATAGTTTTTATGTGAAGCTGATTCTGTTTCCAACGAAATCTTCAAAGAGGTCCAAATCTCCACTTGCAGATTCCACAGAAAGAGAGTTTCAAAATTGCACTCTCAAAAGGAGTGTTCAACTCTGTGAGTTGAATGCAAACATCACAAAGAAGTTTCTGAGAAGGCTTCTGTCTAGATTTTATGTGAAGATATACCCGTTTTGAAAGAAGGCCACAGAGTGGTCCAAATATCCAATTGCAGATTCTACAAATAGTTTGTTTCCAAACTCCTCCATCCAAAGGAATATTCAGCTCTGTGAGTTAAACTCAGTCGTCACAAAGAATTTTCTGAGAATGCTGCTGTCTAGTTTTTATATGAAGATATTTCCTTTACTACCATGGGCCTCAAAGCGGTTCATATCTCCACTTGCAGATTCTAAAAAAGAGAGTTTCTGAACTTCTCTGTCAAAGGGAATGTTCAACTCTGTGACTTGAATGCAATCATCCCAAAGTAGCTTCTGAGAATGCTTCTATCTAGTTTCTACGGGAAGATCTTTCCTTTTCCACCACAGGCCTCGAAGCCCTCCAAATGTCCACTTGCAGATTCTAGAAAAAGAGTGTTTCAGAGCTTCTGTCTCAA
Organism: Pan troglodytes; assembly: GCF_028858775.2. Classification (NCBI taxonomy): domain Eukaryota; kingdom Metazoa; phylum Chordata; class Mammalia; order Primates; family Hominidae; genus Pan; species Pan troglodytes. The sequence goes on from NC_072417.2 coordinate 41,020,149, forward strand.
AAGGAAAGTTCAACTCTGTGAGTTGAATGCAAACATCACAAAGAAGTTTCTGAGAATGCTTCTGTTTAGCTTTTCTGTGAAGATTTTCCCCTTTCCAACGAAATCTTCAAAGCGGTCCAAATATCCACTTGCCGATTCCACAGAAAGAGTGTTTGGAAACTACTGTTTGAAAAGGAACCTACGACTCTGTGAGTTGAATGCAATAATCACAAAGAGGTTTCTGACAATGCTTCTCTCTACTTTTTATGTGACGATAATTCGTTTTCCACCACAGGCCTGAAAGCTCTCCAAATGTCCACTTGCAGACACTACGAAAAGAATGTTTCAGCACTGCTCTATGAAAAGCAATGTGAAACTCTGTGAGTTGAACACAAGCATCACAGAGAAGTTTCAGAGAATGCTTCTGTTTAGTTTTTATGTGAAGATATTCCCGTTTCCAAAGAAATCTTCAAAGAGGTCCACATATCCACTTGCAGATTCCACAGAAAGAGAGTTTCAAAACTGCTGACTCCATAGGAGTGTTCACCTCTGTGAGTTGAATGCAATCATCACAGGGAAGTTTCTGAGAAGGCTTCTGTCTAGATTTTATGTGAAGATATACCCGTTTCGAACGAAGGCCACAGAGTGGTCCAAATATCCACTTGCAGATCCTACAAAAAGAGTGTTTCAAACCTGAGCTATCAAAGGAAGGTTCAACTCTGGGATTTGAATGCAAACATCACAAAGAAGCTTCTGAGAATGCTTCTGTTTAGTTAGGTGCAGTTATCCCGTTTCCAACGAAATCCTCAGAGAGGTCCAAATATCCACTTGCAGATTCTACAAAAAGTGTGTTTCAAACCTGCTCCATCCAAACGAATGTTCAGCTCTGTGAGTTAAACTCTATCATCACAAACTATTTTCGGAGAATGCTTCTGTCTAGTTTTTATATGAAGCTATTCCCTTTACTACCATAGGCCTCAAAGCGCTCCAAATCTCCACTTGCAGATTCCACAGAAAGAGAGTTTCAAGACTGCGCTCTCAAAAGGAGTGTTCAACTCTGTGAGTTGAATGCAGTCACAACAGAAAAGTTTCTGAGAATGCTTCGATCTAGTTTTTTATGTGAAGATACTTCCTTTTCCACCACAAACCTCAAAGCCCTCAAAAGGTCCACTTGCAGATCCTAGAGAAAGAGTGTTTCATAGCTGCTCTTTCCAAAGGAAAGTTCAACTCTGGAGGTTGAATACAAACATCACCAAGTAGTTCCTGAGAATGCTTCCGTATAGTTTTTATGTGAAGCTGATTCTGTTTCCAACGAAATCTTCAAAGAGGTCCAAATCTCCACTTGCAGATTCCACAGAAAGAGAGTTTCAAAATTGCACTCTCAAAAGGAGTGTTCAACTCTGTGAGTTGAATGCAAACATCACAAAGAAGTTTCTGAGAAGGCTTCTGTCTAGATTTTATGTGAAGATATACCCGTTTTGAAAGAAGGCCACAGAGTGGTCCAAATATCCAATTGCAGATTCTACAAATAGTTTGTTTCCAAACTCCTCCATCCAAAGGAATATTCAGCTCTGTGAGTTAAACTCAGTCGTCACAAAGAATTTTCTGAGAATGCTGCTGTCTAGTTTTTATATGAAGATATTTCCTTTACTACCATGGGCCTCAAAGCGGTTCATATCTCCACTTGCAGATTCTAAAAAAGAGAGTTTCTGAACTTCTCTGTCAAAGGGAATGTTCAACTCTGTGACTTGAATGCAATCATCCCAAAGTAGCTTCTGAGAATGCTTCTATCTAGTTTCTACGGGAAGATCTTTCCTTTTCCACCACAGGCCTCGAAGCCCTCCAAATGTCCACTTGCAGATTCTAGAAAAAGAGTGTTTCAGAGCTTCTGTCTCAAAAGGAAAGTTCAACTCTGTGAGTTGAATGCAAACATCACAAAGAAGTTTCTGAGAATGCTTCTGTTTAGCTTTTCTGTGAAGATTTTCCCCTTTCCAACGAAATCTTCAAAGCGGTCCAAATATCCACTTGCCGATTCCACAGAAAGAGTGTTTGGAAACTACTGTTTGAAAAGGAACCTACGACTCTGTGAGTTGAATGCAATAATCACAAAGAAGTTTCTGACAATGCTTCTCTCTACTTTTTATGTGACGATAATTCGTTTTCCACCACAGGCCTGAAAGCTCTCCAAATGTCCACTTGCAGACACTACGAAAAGAATGTTTCAGCAGTGCTCTATGAAAAGCAATGTGAAACTCTGTGAGTTGAACACAAGCATCACAGAGAAGTTTCAGAGAATGCTTCTGTTTAGTTTTTATGTGAAGATATTCCCGTTTCCAAAGAAATCTTCAAAGAGGTCCACATATCCACTTGCAGATTCCACAGAAAGAGAGTTTCAAAACTGCTGACTCCATAGGAGTGTTCACCTCTGTGAGTTGAATGCAATCATCACAGGGAAGTTTCTGAGAAGGCTTCTGTGTAGATTTTATGTGAAGATATACCCGTTTCGAACGAAGGCCACAGAGTGGTCCAAATATCCACTTGCAGATCCTACAAAAAGAGTGTTTCAAACCTGAGCTATCAAAGGAAGGTTCAACTCTGGGATTTGAATGCAAACATCACAAAGAAGCTTCTGAGAATGCTTCTGTTTAGTTAGGTGCAGTTATCCCGTTTCCAACGAAATCCTCAGAGAGGTCCAAATATCCACTTGCAGATTCTACAAAAAGTGTGTTTCAAACCTGCTCCATCCAAACGAATGTTCAGCTCTGTGAGTTAAACTCTATCATCACAAACTATTTTCGGAGAATGCTTCTGTCTAGTTTTTATATGAAGCTATTCCCTTTACTACCATAGGCCTCAAAGCGCTCCAAATCTCCACTTGCAGATTCCACAGAAAGAGAGTTTCAAGACTGCGCTCTCAAAGGGAGTGTTCAACTCTGTGAGTTGAATGCAGTCACAACAGAAAAGTTTCTGAGAATGCTTCGATCTAGTTTTTTATGTGAAGATACTTCCTTTTCCACCACAAACCTCAAAGCCCTCAAAAGGTCCACTTGCAGATCCTAGAGAAAGAGTGTTTCATAGCTGCTCTTTCCAAAGGAAAGTTCAACTCTGGAGGTTGAATACAAACATCACCAAGTAGTTCCTGAGAATGCTTCCGTATAGTTTTTATGTGAAGCTGATTCTGTTTCCAACGAAAACTTCAAAGAGGTCCAAATCTCCAATTGCAGATTCCACAGAAAGAGAGTTTCAAAATTGCACTCTCAAAAGGAGTGTTCAACTCTGTGAGTTGAATGCAAACATCACAAAGAAGTTTCTGAGAAGGCTTCTGTCTAGATTTTATGTGAAGATATACCCGTTTTGAAAGAAGGCCACAGAGTGGTCCAAATATCCAATTGCAGATTCTACAAATAGTTTGTTTCCAAACTCCTCCATCCAAAGGAATGTTCAGCTCTGTGAGTTAAACTCAGTCGTCACAAAGAATTTTCTGAGAATGCTGCTGTCTAGTTTTTATATGAAGATATTTCCTTTACTACCATGGGCCTCAAAGCGGTTCATATCTCCACTTGCAGATTCTAAAAAAGAGAGTTTCTGAACTTCTCTGTCAAAGGGAATGTTCAACTCTGTGACTTGAATGCAATCATCCCAAAGTAGCTTCTGAGAATGCTTCTATCTAGTTTCTACGGGAAGATCTTTCCTTTTCCACCACAGGCCTCGAAGCCCTCCAAATGTCCACTTGCAGATTCTAGAAAAAGAGTGTTTCAGAGCTTCTGTCTCAAAAGGAAAGTTCAACTCTGTGAGTTGAATGCAAACATCACAAAGAAGTTTCTGAGAATGCTTCTGTTTAGCTTTTCTGTGAAGATTTTCCCCTTTCCAACGAAATCTTCAAAGCGGTCCAAATATCCACTTGCCGATTCCACAGAAAGAGTGTTTGGAAACTACTGTTTGAAAAGGAACCTACGACTCTGTGAGTTGAATGCAATAATCACAAAGAAGTTTCTGACAATGCTTCTCTCTACTTTTTATGTGACGATAATTCGTTTTCCACCACAGGCCTGAAAGCTCTCCAAATGTCCACTTGCAGACACTACGAAAAGAATGTTTCAGCACTGCTCTATGAAAAGCAATGTGAAACTCTGTGAGTTGAACACAAGCATCACAGAGAAGTTTCAGAGAATGCTTCTGTTTAGTTTTTATGTGAAGATATTCCCGTTTCCAAAGAAATCTTCAAAGAGGTGCACATATCCACTTGCAGATTCCACAGAAAGAGAGTTTCAAAACTGCTGACTCCAAAGGAGTGTTCACCTCTGTGAGTTGAATGCAATCATCACAGGGAAGTTTCTGAGAAGGCTTCTGTCTAGATTTTATGTGAAGATATACCCGTTTCGAACGAAGGCCACAGAGTGGTCCAAATATCCACTTGCAGATCCTACAAAAAGAGTGTTTCAAACCTGAGCTATCAAAGGAAGGTTCAACTCTGGGATTTGAATGCAAACATCACAAAGAAGCTTCTGAGAATGCTTCTGTTTAGTTAGGTGCAGTTATCCCGTTTCCAACGAAATCCTCAGAGAGGTCCAAATATCCACTTGCAGATTCTACAAAAAGTGTGTTTCAAACCTGCTCCATCCAAACGAATGTTCAGCTCTGTGAGTTAAACTCTATCATCACAAACTATTTTCGGAGAATGCTTCTGTCTAGTTTTTATATGAAGCTATTCCCTTTACTACCATAGGCCTCAAAGCGCTCCAAATCTCCACTTGCAGATTCCACAGAAAGAGAGTTTCAAGACTGCGCTCTCAAAAGGAGTGTTCAACTCTGTGAGTTGAATGCAGTCACAACAGAAAAGTTTCTGAGAATGCTTCGATCTAGTTTTTTATGTGAAGATACTTCCTTTTCCACCACAAACCTCAAAGCCCTCAAAAGGTCCACTTGCAGATCCTAGAGAAAGAGTGTTTCATAGCTGCTCTTTCCAAAGGAAAGTTCAACTCTGGAGGTTGAATACAAACATCACCAAGTAGTTCCTGAGAATGCTTCCGTATAGTTTTTATGTGAAGCTGATTCTGTTTCCAACGAAATCTTCAAAGAGGTCCAAATCTCCACTTGCAGATTCCACAGAAAGAGAGTTTCAAAATTGCACTCTCAAAAGGAGTGTTCAACTCTGTGAGTTGAATGCAAACATCACAAAGAAGTTTCTGAGAAGGCTTCTGTCTAGATTTTATGTGAAGATATACCCGTTTTGAAAGAAGGCCACAGAGTGGTCCAAATATCCAATTGCAGATTCTACAAATAGTTTGTTTCCAAACTCCTCCATCCAAAGGAATGTTCAGCTCTGTGAGTTAAACTCAGTCGTCACAAAGAATTTTCTGAGAATGCTGCTGTCTAGTTTTTATATGAAGATATTTCCTTTACTACCATGGGCCTCAAAGCGGTTCATATCTCCACTTGCAGATTCTAAAAAAGAGAGTTTCTGAACTTCTCTGTCAAAGGGAATGTTCAACTCTGTGACTTGAATGCAATCATCCCAAAGTAGCTTCTGAGAATGCTTCTATCTAGTTTCTACGGGAAGATCTTTCCTTTTCCACCACAGGCCTCGAAGCCCTCCAAATGTCCACTTGCAGATTCTAGAAAAAGAGTGTTTCAGAGCTTCTGTCTCAAAAGGAAAGTTCAACTCTGTGAGTTGAATGCAAACATCACAAAGAAGTTTCTGAGAATGCTTCTGTTTAGCTTTTCTGTGAAGATTTTCCCCTTTCCAACGAAATCTTCAAAGCGGTCCAAATATCCACTTGCCGATTCCACAGAAAGAGTGTTTGGAAACTACTGTTTGAAAAGGAACCTACGACTCTGTGAGTTGAATGCAATAATCACAAAGAAGTTTCTGACAATGCTTCTCTCTACTTTTTATGTGACGATAATTCGTTTTCCACCACAGGCCTGAAAGCTCTCCAAATGTCCACTTGCAGACACTACGAAAAGAATGTTTCAGCAGTGCTCTATGAAAAGCAATGTGAAACTCTGTGAGTTGAACACAAGCATCACAGAGAAGTTTCAGAGAATGCTTCTGTTTAGTTTTTATGTGAAGATATTCCCGTTTCCAAAGAAATCTTCAAAGAGGTCCACATATCCACTTGCAGATTCCACAGAAAGAGAGTTTCAAAACTGCTGACTCCATAGGAGTGTTCACCTCTGTGAGTTGAATGCAATCATCACAGGGAAGTTTCTGAGAAGGCTTCTGTGTAGATTTTATGTGAAGATATACCCGTTTCGAACGAAGGCCACAGAGTGGTCCAAATATCCACTTGCAGATCCTACAAAAAGAGTGTTTCAAACCTGAGCTATCAAAGGAAGGTTCAACTCTGGGATTTGAATGCAAACATCACAAAGAAGCTTCTGAGAATGCTTCTGTTTAGTTAGGTGCAGTTATCCCGTTTCCAACGAAATCCTCAGAGAGGTCCAAATATCCACTTGCAGATTCTACAAAAAGTGTGTTTCAAACCTGCTCCATCCAAACGAATGTTCAGCTCTGTGAGTTAAACTCTATCATCACAAACTATTTTCGGAGAATGCTTCTGTCTAGTTTTTATATGAAGCTATTCCCTTTACTACCATAGGCCTCAAAGCGCTCCAAATCTCCACTTGCAGATTCCACAGAAAGAGAGTTTCAAGACTGCGCTCTCAAAAGGAGTGTTCAACTCTGTGAGTTGAATGCAGTCACAACAGAAAAGTTTCTGAGAATGCTTCGATCTAGTTTTTTATGTGAAGATACTTCCTTTTCCACCACAAACCTCAAAGCCCTCAAAAGGTCCACTTGCAGATCCTAGAGAAAGAGTGTTTCATAGCTGCTCTTTCCAAAGGAAAGTTCAACTCTGGAGGTTGAATACAAACATCACCAAGTAGTTCCTGAGAATGCTTCCGTATAGTTTTTATGTGAAGCTGATTCTGTTTCCAACGAAATCTTCAAAGAGGTCCAAATCTCCACTTGCAGATTCCACAGAAAGAGAGTTTCAAAATTGCACTCTCAAAAGGAGTGTTCAACTCTGTGAGTTGAATGCAAACATCACAAAGAAGTTTCTGAGAAGGCTTCTGTCTAGATTTTATGTGAAGATATACCCGTTTTGAAAGAAGGCCACAGAGTGGTCCAAATATCCAATTGCAGATTCTACAAATAGTTTGTTTCCAAACTCCTCCATCCAAAGGAATATTCAGCTCTGTGAGTTAAACTCAGTCGTCACAAAGAATTTTCTGAGAATGCTGCTGTCTAGTTTTTATATGAAGATATTTCCTTTACTACCATGGGCCTCAAAGCGGTTCATATCTCCACTTGCAGATTCTAAAAAAGAGAGTTTCTGAACTTCTCTGTCAAAGGGAATGTTCAACTCCGTGACTTGAATGCAATCATCCCAAAGTAGTTTCTGAGAATGCTTCTATCTAGTTTCTATGGGAAGATATTTCCTTTTCCACCACAGGCCTCGAAGCCCTGCAAATGTCCACTTGCAGATTCTAGAAAAAGAATGTTTCAGAGCTTCTGTCTCAAAAGGAAAGTTCAACTCTGTGAGTTGAATGCAAACATCACAAAGAAGTTTCTGAGAATGCTTCTGTTTAGCTTTTCTGTGAAGATTTTCCCCTTTCCAACGAAATCTTCAAAGCGGTCCAAATATCCACTTGCCGATTCCACAGAAAGTGTGTTTGGAAACTACTGTTTGAAAAGGAACCTACGACTCTGTGAGTTGAATGCAATAATCACAAAGAAGTTTCTGACAATGCTTCTCTCTACTTTTTATGTGACGATAATTCGTTTTCCACCACAGGCCTGAAAGCTCTCCAAATGTCCACTTGCAGACACTACGAAAAGAATGTTTCAGCACTGCTCTATGAAAAGCAATGTGAAACTCTGTGAGTTGAACACAAGCATCACAGAGAAGTTTCAGAGAATGCTTCTGTTTAGTTTTTATGTGAAGATATTCCCGTTTCCAAAGAAATCTTCAAAGAGGTGCACATATCCACTTGCAGATTCCACAGAAAGAGAGTTTCAAAACTGCTGACTCCATAGGAGTGTTCACCTCTGTGAGTTGAATGCAATCATCACAGGGAAGTTTCTGAGAAGGCTTCTGTCTAGATTTTATGTGAAGATATACCCGTTTCGAACGAAGGCCACAGAGTGGTCCAAATATCCACTTGCAGATCCTACAAAAAGAGTGTTTCAAACCTGAGCTATCAAAGGAAGGTTCAACTCTGGGATTTGAATGCAAACATCACAAAGAAGCTTCTGAGAATGCTTCTGTTTAGTTAGGTGCAGTTATCCCGTTTCCAACGAAATCCTCAGAGAGGTCCAAATATCCACTTGCAGATTCTACAAAAAGTGTGTTTCAAACCTGCTCCATCCAAACGAATGTTCAGCTCTGTGAGTTAAACTCTATCATCACAAACTATTTTCGGAGAATGCTTCTGTCTAGTTTTTATATGAAGCTATTCCCTTTACTACCATAGGCCTCAAAGCGCTCCAAATCTCCACTTGCAGATTCCACAGAAAGAGAGTTTCAAGACTGCGCTCTCAAAAGGAGTGTTCAACTCTGTGAGTTGAATGCAGTCACAACAGAAAAGTTTCTGAGAATGCTTCGATCTAGTTTTTTATGTGAAGATACTTCCTTTTCCACCACAAACCTCAAAGCCCTCAAAAGGTCCACTTGCAGATCCTAGAGAAAGAGTGTTTCATAGCTGCTCTTTCCAAAGGAAAGTTCAACTCTGGAGGTTGAATACAAACATCACCAAGTAGTTCCTGAGAATGCTTCCGTATAGTTTTTATGTGAAGCTGATTCTGTTTCCAACGAAATCTTCAAAGAGGTCCAAATCTCCACTTGCAGATTCCACAGAAAGAGAGTTTCAAAATTGCACTCTCAAAAGGAGTGTTCAACTCTGTGAGTTGAATGCAAACATCACAAAGAAGTTTCTGAGAAGGCTTCTGTCTAGATTTTATGTGAAGATATACCCGTTTTGAAAGAAGGCCACAGAGTGGTCCAAATATCCAATTGCAGATTCTACAAATAGTTTGTTTCCAAACTCCTCCATCCAAAGGAATGTTCAGCTCTGTGAGTTAAACTCAGTCGTCACAAAGAATTTTCTGAGAATGCTGCTGTCTAGTTTTTATATGAAGATATTTCCTTTACTACCATGGGCCTCAAAGCGGTTCATATCTCCACTTGCAGATTCTAAAAAAGAGAGTTTCTGAACTTCTCTGTCAAAGGGAATGTTCAACTCTGTGACTTGAATGCAATCATCCCAAAGTAGCTTCTGAGAATGCTTCTATCTAGTTTCTACGGGAAGATCTTTCCTTTTCCACCACAGGCCTCGAAGCCCTCCAAATGTCCACTTGCAGATTCTAGAAAAAGAGTGTTTCAGAGCTTCTGTCTCAAAAGGAAAGTTCAACTCTGTGAGTTGAATGCAAACATCACAAAGAAGTTTCTGAGAATGCTTCTGTTTAGCTTTTCTGTGAAGATTTTCCCCTTTCCAACGAAATCTTCAAAGCGGTCCAAATATCCACTTGCCGATTCCACAGAAAGAGTGTTTGGAAACTACTGTTTGAAAAGGAACCTACGACTCTGTGAGTTGAATGCAATAATCACAAAGAAGTTTCTGACAATGCTTCTCTCTACTTTTTATGTGACGATAATTCGTTTTCCACCACAGGCCTGAAAGCTCTCCAAATGTCCACTTGCAGACACTACGAAAAGAATGTTTCAGCACTGCTCTATGAAAAGCAATGTGAAACTCTGTGAGTTGAACACAAGCATCACAGAGAAGTTTCAGAGAATGCTTCTGTTTAGTTTTTATGTGAAGATATTCCCGTTTCCAAAGAAATCTTCAAAGAGGTCCACATATCCACTTGCAGATTCCACAGAAAGAGAGTTTCAAAACTGCTGACTCCATAGGAGTGTTCACCTGTGTGAGTTGAATGCAATCATCACAGGGAAGTTTCTGAGAAGGCTTCTGTCTAGATTTTATGTGAAGTTATACCCGTTTCGAACGAAGGCCACAGAGTGGTCCAAATATCCACTTGCAGATCCTACAAAAAGAGTGTTTCAAACCTGAGCTATCAAAGGAAGGTTCAACTCTGGGATTTGAATGCAAACATCACAAAGAAGCTTCTGAGAATGCTTCTGTTTAGTTAGGTGCAGTTATCCCGTTTCCAACGAAATCCTCAGAGAGGTCCAAATATCCACTTGCAGATTCTACAAAAAGTGTGTTTCAAACCTGCTCCATCCAAACGAATGTTCAGCTCTGTGAGTTAAACTCTATCATCACAAACTATTTTCGGAGAATGCTTCTGTCTAGTTTTTATATGAAGCTATTCCCTTTACTACCATAGGCCTCAAAGCGCTCCAAATCTCCACTTGCAGATTCCACAGAAAGAGAGTTTCAAGACTGCGCTCTCAAAAGGAGTGTTCAACTCTGTGAGTTGAATGCAGTCACAACAGAAAAGTTTCTGAGAATGCTTCGATCTAGTTTTTTATGTGAAGATACTTCCTTTTCCACCACAAACCTCAAAGCCCTCAAAAGGTCCACTTGCAGATCCTAGAGAAAGAGTGTTTCATAGCTGCTCTTTCCAAAGGAAAGTTCAACTCTGGAGGTTGAATACAAACATCACCAAGTAGTTCCTGAGAATGCTTCCGTATAGTTTTTATGTGAAGCTGATTCTGTTTCCAACGAAATCTTCAAAGAGGTCCAAATCTCCACTTGCAGATTCCACAGAAAGAGAGTTTCAAAATTGCACTCTCAAAAGGAGTGTTCAACTCTGTGAGTTGAATGCAAACATCACAAAGAAGTTTCTGAGAAGGCTTCTGTCTAGATTTTATGTGAAGATATACCCGTTTTGAAAGAAGGCCACAGAGTGGTCCAAATATCCAATTGCAGATTCTACAAATAGTTTGTTTCCAAACTCCTCCATCCAAAGGAATGTTCAGCTCTGTGAGTTAAACTCAGTCGTCACAAAGAATTTTCTGAGAATGCTGCTGTCTAGTTTTTATATGAAGATATTTCCTTTACTACCATGGGCCTCAAAGCGGTTCATATCTCCACTTGCAGATTCTAAAAAAGAGAGTTTCTGAACTTCTCTGTCAAAGGGAATGTTCAACTCTGTGACTTGAATGCAATCATCCCAAAGTAGCTTCTGAGAATGCTTCTATCTAGTTTCTACGGGAAGATATTTCCTTTTCCACCACAGGCCTCGAAGCCCTCCAAATGTCCACTTGCAGATTCTAGAAAAAGAGTGTTTCAGAGCTTCTGTCTCAAAAGGAAAGTTCAACTCTGTGAGTTGAATGCAAACATCACAAAGAAGTTTCTGAGAATGCTTCTGTTTAGCTTTTCTGTGAAGATTTTCCCCTTTCCAACGAAATCTTCAAAGCGGTCCAAATATCCACTTGCCGATTCCACAGAAAGAGTGTTTGGAAACTACTGTTTGAAAAGGAACCTACGACTCTGTGAGTTGAATGCAATAATCACAAAGAAGTTTCTGACAATGCTTCTCTCTACTTTTTATGTGACGATAATTCGTTTTCCACCACAGGCCTGAAAGCTCTCCAAATGTCCACTTGCAGACACTACGAAAAGAATGTTTCAGCACTGCTCTATGAAAAGCAATGTGAAACTCTGTGAGTTGAACACAAGCATCACAGAGAAGTTTCAGAGAATGCTTCTGTTTAGTTTTTATGTGAAGATATTCCCGTTTCCAAAGAAATCTTCAAAGAGGTCCACATATCCACTTGCAGATTCCACAGAAAGAGAGTTTCAAAACTGCTGACTCCATAGGAGTGTTCACCTGTGTGAGTTGAATGCAATCATCACAGGGAAGTTTCTGAGAAGGCTTCTGTCTAGATTTTATGTGAAGAAATACCCGTTTCGAACGAAGGCCACAGAGTGGTCCAAATATCCACTTGCAGATCCTACAAAAAGAGTGTTTCAAACCTGAGCTATCAAAGGAAGGTTCAACTCTGGGATTTGAATGCAAACATCACAAAGAAGCTTCTGAGAATGCTTCTGTTTAGTTAGGTGCAGTTATCCCGTTTCCAACGAAATCCTCAGAGAGGTCCAAATATCCACTTGCAGATTCTACAAAAAGTGTGTTTCAAACCTGCTCCATCCAAACGAATGTTCAGCTCTGTGAGTTAAACTCTATCATCACAAACTATTTTCGGAGAATGCTTCTGTCTAGTTTTTATATGAAGCTATTCCCTTTACTACCATAGGCCTCAAAGCGCTCCAAATCTCCACTTGCAGATTCCACAGAAAGAGAGTTTCAAGACTGCGCTCTCAAAAGGAGTGTTCAACTCTGTGAGTTGAATGCAGTCACAACAGAAAAGTTTCTGAGAATGCTTCGATCTAGTTTTTTATGTGAAGATACTTCCTTTTCCACCACAAACCTCAAAGCCCTCAAAAGGTCCACTTGCAGATCCTAGAGAAAGAGTGTTTCATAGCTGCTCTTTCCAAAGGAAAGTTCAACTCTGGAGGTTGAATACAAACATCACCAAGTAGTTCCTGAGAATGCTTCCGTATAGTTTTTATGTGAAGCTGATTCTGTTTCCAACGAAATCTTCAAAGAGGTCCAAATCTCCACTTGCAGATTCCACAGAAAGAGAGTTTCAAAATTGCACTCTCAAAAGGAGTGTTCAACTCTGTGAGTTGAATGCAAACATCACAAAGAAGTTTCTGAGAAGGCTTCTGTCTAGATTTTATGTGAAGATATACCCGTTTTGAAAGAAGGCCACAGAGTGGTCCAAATATCCAATTGCAGATTCTACAAATAGTTTGTTTCCAAACTCCTCCATCCAAAGGAATGTTCAGCTCTGTGAGTTAAACTCAGTCGTCACAAAGAATTTTCTGAGAATGCTGCTGTCTAGTTTTTATATGAAGATATTTCCTTTACTACCATGGGCCTCAAAGCGGTTCATATCTCCACTTGCAGATTCTAAAAAAGAGAGTTTCTGAACTTCTCTGTCAAAGGGAATGTTCAACTCTGTGACTTGAATGCAATCATCCCAAAGTAGCTTCTGAGAATGCTTCTATCTAGTTTCTACGGGAAGATCTTTCCTTTTCCACCACAGGCCTCGAAGCCCTCCAAATGTCCACTTGCAGATTCTAGAAAAAGAGTGTTTCAGAGCTTCTGTCTCAAAAGGAAAGTTCAACTCTGTGAGTTGAATGCAAACATCACAAAGAAGTTTCTGAGAATGCTTCTGTTTAGCTTTTCTGTGAAGATTTTCCCCTTTCCAACGAAATCTTCAAAGCGGTCCAAATATCCACTTGCCGATTCCACAGAAAGAGTGTTTGGAAACTACTGTTTGAAAAGGAACCTACGACTCTGTGAGTTGAATGCAATAATCACAAAGAAGTTTCTGACAATGCTTCTCTCTACTTTTTATGTGACGATAATTCGTTTTCCACCACAGGCCTGAAAGCTCTCCAAATGTCCACTTGCAGACACTACGAAAAGAATGTTTCAGCACTGCTCTATGAAAAGCAATGTGAAACTCTGTGAGTTGAACACAAGCATCACAGAGAAGTTTCAGAGAATGCTTCTGTTTAGTTTTTATGTGAAGATATTCCCGTTTCCAAAGAAATCTTCAAAGAGGTCCACATATCCACTTGCAGATTCCACAGAAAGAGAGTTTCAAAACTGCTGACTCCATAGGAGTGTTCACCTGTGTGAGTTGAATGCAATCATCACAGGGAAGTTTCTGAGAAGGCTTCTGTCTAGATTTTATGTGAAGTTATACCCGTTTCGAACGAAGGCCACAGAGTGGTCCAAATATCCACTTGCAGATCCTACAAAAAGAGTGTTTCAAACCTGAGCTATCAAAGGAAGGTTCAACTCTGGGATTTGAATGCAAACATCACAAAGAAGCTTCTGAGAATGCTTCTGTTTAGTTAGGTGCAGTTATCCCGTTTCCAACGAAATCCTCAGAGAGGTCCAAATATCCACTTGCAGATTCTACAAAAAGTGTGTTTCAAACCTGCTCCATCCAAACGAATGTTCAGCTCTGTGAGTTAAACTCTATCATCACAAACTATTTTCGGAGAATGCTTCTGTCTAGTTTTTATATGAAGCTATTCCCTTTACTACCATAGGCCTCAAAGCGCTCCAAATCTCCACTTGCAGATTCCACAGAAAGAGAGTTTCAAGACTGCGCTCTCAAAAGGAGTGTTCAACTCTGTGAGTTGAATGCAGTCACAACAGAAAAGTTTCTGAGAATGCTTCGATCTAGTTTTTTATGTGAAGATACTTCCTTTTCCACCACAAACCTCAAAGCCCTCAAAAGGTCCACTTGCAGATCCTAGAGAAAGAGTGTTTCATAGCTGCTCTTTCCAAAGGAAAGTTCAACTCTGGAGGTTGAATACAAACATCACCAAGTAGTTCCTGAGAATGCTTCCGTATAGTTTTTATGTGAAGCTGATTCTGTTTCCAACGAAATCTTCAAAGAGGTCCAAATCTCCACTTGCAGATTCCACAGAAAGAGAGTTTCAAAATTGCACTCTCAAAAGGAGTGTTCAACTCTGTGAGTTGAATGCAAACATCACAAAGAAGTTTCTGAGAAGGCTTCTGTCTAGATTTTATGTGAAGATATACCCGTTTTGAAAGAAGGCCACAGAGTGGTCCAAATATCCAATTGCAGATTCTACAAATAGTTTGTTTCCAAACTCCTCCATCCAAAGGAATGTTCAGCTCTGTGAGTTAAACTCAGTCGTCACAAAGAATTTTCTGAGAATGCTGCTGTCTAGTTTTTATATGAAGATATTTCCTTTACTACCATGGGCCTCAAAGCGGTTCATATCTCCACTTGCAGATTCTAAAAAAGAGAGTTTCTGAACTTCTCTGTCAAAGGGAATGTTCAACTCTGTGACTTGAATGCAATCATCCCAAAGTAGCTTCTGAGAATGCTTCTATCTAGTTTCTACGGGAAGATATTTCCTTTTCCACCACAGGCCTCGAAGCCCTCCAAATGTCCACTTGCAGATTCTAGAAAAAGAGTGTTTCAGAGCTTCTGTCTCAAAAGGAAAGTTCAACTCTGTGAGTTGAATGCAAACATCACAAAGAAGTTTCTGAGAATGCTTCTGTTTAGCTTTTCTGTGAAGATTTTCCCCTTTCCAACGAAATCTTCAAAGCGGTCCAAATATCCACTTGCCGATTCCACAGAAAGAGTGTTTGGAAACTACTGTTTGAAAAGGAACCTACGACTCTGTGAGTTGAATGCAATAATCACAAAGAAGTTTCTGACAATGCTTCTCTCTACTTTTTATGTGACGATAATTCGTTTTCCACCACAGGCCTGAAAGCTCTCCAAATGTCCACTTGCAGACACTACGAAAAGAATGTTTCAGCACTGCTCTATGAAAAGCAATGTGAAACTCTGTGAGTTGAACACAAGCATCACAGAGAAGTTTCAGAGAATGCTTCTGTTTAGTTTTTATGTGAAGATATTCCCGTTTCCAAAGAAATCTTCAAAGAGGTCCACATATCCACTTGCAGATTCCACAGAAAGAGAGTTTCAAAACTGCTGACTCCATAGGAGTGTTCACCTGTGTGAGTTGAATGCAATCATCACAGGGAAGTTTCTGAGAAGGCTTCTGTCTAGATTTTATGTGAAGAAATACCCGTTTCGAACGAAGGCCACAGAGTGGTCCAAATATCCACTTGCAGATCCTACAAAAAGAGTGTTTCAAACCTGAGCTATCAAAGGAAGGTTCAACTCTGGGATTTGAATGCAAACATCACAAAGAAGCTTCTGAGAATGCTTCTGTTTAGTTAGGTGCAGTTATCCCGTTTCCAACGAAATCCTCAGAGAGGTCCAAATATCCACTTGCAGATTCTACAAAAAGTGTGTTTCAAACCTGCTCCATCCAAACGAATGTTCAGCTCTGTGAGTTAAACTCTATCATCACAAACTATTTTCGGAGAATGCTTCTGTCTAGTTTTTATATGAAGCTATTCCCTTTACTACCATAGGCCTCAAAGCGCTCCAAATCTCCACTTGCAGATTCCACAGAAAGAGAGTTTCAAGACTGCGCTCTCAAAAGGAGTGTTCAACTCTGTGAGTTGAATGCAGTCACAACAGAAAAGTTTCTGAGAATGCTTCGATCTAGTTTTTTATGTGAAGATACTTCCTTTTCCACCACAAACCTCAAAGCCCTCAAAAGGTCCACTTGCAGATCCTAGAGAAAGAGTGTTTCATAGCTGCTCTTTCCAAAGGAAAGTTCAACTCTGGAGGTTGAATACAAACATCACCAAGTAGTTCCTGAGAATGCTTCCGTATAGTTTTTATGTGAAGCTGATTCTGTTTCCAACGAAATCTTCAAAGAGGTCCAAATCTCCACTTGCAGATTCCACAGAAAGAGAGTTTCAAAATTGCACTCTCAAAAGGAGTGTTCAACTCTGTGAGTTGAATGCAAACATCACAAAGAAGTTTCTGAGAAGGCTTCTGTCTAGATTTTATGTGAAGATATACCCGTTTTGAAAGAAGGCCACAGAGTGGTCCAAATATCCAATTGCAGATTCTACAAATAGTTTGTTTCCAAACTCCTCCATCCAAAGGAATGTTCAGCTCTGTGAGTTAAACTCAGTCGTCACAAAGAATTTTCTGAGAATGCTGCTGTCTAGTTTTTATATGAAGATATTTCCTTTACTACCATGGGCCTCAAAGCGGTTCATATCTCCACTTGCAGATTCTAAAAAAGAGAGTTTCTGAACTTCTCTGTCAAAGGGAATGTTCAACTCTGTGACTTGAATGCAATCATCCCAAAGTAGCTTCTGAGAATGCTTCTATCTAGTTTCTACGGGAAGATATTTCCTTTTCCACCACAGGCCTCGAAGCCCTCCAAATGTCCACTTGCAGATTCTAGAAAAAGAGTGTTTCAGAGCTTCTGTCTCAAAAGGAAAGTTCAACTCTGTGAGTTGAATGCAAACATCACAAAGAAGTTTCTGAGAATGCTTCTGTTTAGCTTTTCTGTGAAGATTTTCCCCTTTCCAACGAAATCTTCAAAGCGGTCCAAATATCCACTTGCCGATTCCACAGAAAGAGTGTTTGGAAACTACTGTTTGAAAAGGAACCTACGACTCTGTGAGTTGAATGCAATAATCACAAAGAAGTTTCTGACAATGCTTCTCTCTACTTTTTATGTGACGATAATTCGTTTTCCACCACAGGCCTGAAAGCTCTCCAAATGTCCACTTGCAGACACTACGAAAAGAATGTTTCAGCACTGCTCTATGAAAAGCAATGTGAAACTCTGTGAGTTGAACACAAGCATCACAGAGAAGTTTCAGAGAATGCTTCTGTTTAGTTTTTATGTGAAGATATTCCCGTTTCCAAAGAAATCTTCAAAGAGGTCCACATATCCACTTGCAGATTCCACAGAAAGAGAGTTTCAAAACTGCTGACTCCATAGGAGTGTTCACCTGTGTGAGTTGAATGCAATCATCACAGGGAAGTTTCTGAGAAGGCTTCTGTCTAGATTTTATGTGAAGTTATACCCGTTTCGAACGAAGGCCACAGAGTGGTCCAAATATCCACTTGCAGATCCTACAAAAAGAGTGTTTCAAACCTGAGCTATCAAAGGAAGGTTCAACTCTGGGATTTGAATGCAAACATCACAAAGAAGCTTCTGAGAATGCTTCTGTTTAGTTAGGTGCAGTTATCCCGTTTCCAACGAAATCCTCAGAGAGGTCCAAATATCCACTTGCAGATTCTACAAAAAGTGTGTTTCAAACCTGCTCCATCCAAACGAATGTTCAGCTCTGTGAGTTAAACTCTATCATCACAAACTATTTTCGGAGAATGCTTCTGTCTAGTTTTTATATGAAGCTATTCCCTTTACTACCATAGGCCTCAAAGCGCTCCAAATCTCCACTTGCAGATTCCACAGAAAGAGAGTTTCAAGACTGCGCTCTCAAAAGGAGTGTTCAACTCTGTGAGTTGAATGCAGTCACAACAGAAAAGTTTCTGAGAATGCTTCGATCTAGTTTTTTATGTGAAGATACTTCCTTTTCCACCACAAACCTCAAAGCCCTCAAAAGGTCCACTTGCAGATCCTAGAGAAAGAGTGTTTCATAGCTGCTCTTTCCAAAGGAAAGTTCAACTCTGGAGGTTGAATACAAACATCACCAAGTAGTTCCTGAGAATGCTTCCGTATAGTTTTTATGTGAAGCTGATTCTGTTTCCAACGAAATCTTCAAAGAGGTCCAAATCTCCACTTGCAGATTCCACAGAAAGAGAGTTTCAAAATTGCACTCTCAAAAGGAGTGTTCAACTCTGTGAGTTGAATGCAAACATCACAAAGAAGTTTCTGAGAAGGCTTCTGTCTAGATTTTATGTGAAGATATACCCGTTTTGAAAGAAGGCCACAGAGTGGTCCAAATATCCAATTGCAGATTCTACAAATAGTTTGTTTCCAAACTCCTCCATCCAAAGGAATATTCAGCTCTGTGAGTTAAACTCAGTCGTCACAAAGAATTTTCTGAGAATGCTGCTGTCTAGTTTTTATATGAAGATATTTCCTTTACTACCATGGGCCTCAAAGCGGTTCATATCTCCACTTGCAGATTCTAAAAAAGAGAGTTTCTGAACTTCTCTGTCAAAGGGAATGTTCAACTCTGTGACTTGAATGCAATCATCCCAAAGTAGTTTCTGAGAATGCTTCTATCTAGTTTCTATGGGAAGATATTTCCTTTTCCACCACAGGCCTCGAAGCCCTGCAAATGTCCACTTGCAGATTCTAGAAAAAGAATGTTTCAGAGCTTCTGTCTCAAAAGGAAAGTTCAACTCTGTGAGTTGAATGCAAACATCACAAAGAAGTTTCTGAGAATGCTTCTGTTTAGCTTTTCTGTGAAGATTTACCCCTTTCCAACGAAATCTTCAAAGCGGTCCAAATATCCACTTGCCGATTCCACAGAAAGTGTGTTTGGAAACTACTGTTTGAAAAGGAACCTACGACTCTGTGAGTTGAATGCAATAATCACAAAGAAGTTTCTGACAATGCTTCTCTCTACTTTTTATGTGACGATAATTCGTTTTCCACCACAGGCCTGAAAGCTCTCCAAATGTCCACTTGCAGACACTACGAAAAGAATGTTTCAGCACTGCTCTATGAAAAGCAATGTGAAACTCTGTGAGTTGAACACAAGCATCACAGAGAAGTTTCAGAGAATGCTTCTGTTTAGTTTTTATGTGAAGATATTCCCGTTTCCAAAGAAATCTTCAAAGAGGTCCACATATCCACTTGCAGATTCCACAGAAAGAGAGTTTCAAAACTGCTGACTCCATAGGAGTGTTCACCTCTGTGAGTTGAATGCAATCATCACAGGGAAGTTTCTGAGAAGGCTTCTGTCTAGATTTTATGTGAAGATATACCCGTTTCGAACGAAGGCCACAGAGTGGTCCAAATATCCACTTGCAGATCCTACAAAAAGAGTGTTTCAAACCTGAGCTATCAAAGGAAGGTTCAACTCTGGGATTTGAATGCAAACATCACAAAGAAGCTTCTGAGAATGCTTCTGTTTAGTTAGGTGCAGTTATCCCGTTTCCAACGAAATCCTCAGAGAGGTCCAAATATCCACTTGCAGATTCTACAAAAAGTGTGTTTCAAACCTGCTCCATCCAAACGAATGTTCAGCTCTGTGAGTTAAACTCTATCATCACAAACTATTTTCGGAGAATGCTTCTGTCTAGTTTTTATATGAAGCTATTCCCTTTACTACCATAGGCCTCAAAGCGCTCCAAATCTCCACTTGCAGATTCCACAGAAAGAGAGTTTCAAGACTGCGCTCTCAAAAGGAGTGTTCAACTCTGTGAGTTGAATGCAGTCACAACAGAAAAGTTTCTGAGAATGCTTCGATCTAGTTTTTTATGTGAAGAACTTCCTTTTCCACCACAAACCTCAAAGCCCTCAAAAGGTCCACTTGCAGATCCTAGAGAAAGAGTGTTTCATAGCTGCTCTTTCCAAAGGAAAGTTCAACTCTGGAGGTTGAATACAAACATCACCAAGTAGTTCCTGAGAATGCTTCCGTATAGTTTTTATGTGAAGCTGATTCTGTTTCCAACGAAAACTTCAAAGAGGTCCAAATCTCCAATTGCAGATTCCACAGAAAGAGAGTTTCAAAATTGCACTCTCAAAAGGAGTGTTCAACTCTGTGAGTTGAATGCAAACATCACAAAGAAGTTTCTGAGAAGGCTTCTGTCTAGATTTTATGTGAAGATATACCCGTTTTGAAAGAAGGCCACAGAGTGGTCCAAATATCCAATTGCAGATTCTACAAATAGTTTGTTTCCAAACTCCTCCATCCAAAGGAATGTTCAGCTCTGTGAGTTAAACTCAGTCGTCACAAAGAATTTTCTGAGAATGCTGCTGTCTAGTTTTTATATGAAGATATTTCCTTTACTACCATGGGCCTCAAAGCGGTTCATATCTCCACTTGCAGATTCTAAAAAAGAGAGTTTCTGAACTTCTCTGTCAAAGGGAATGTTCAACTCTGTGACTTGAATGCAATCATCCCAAAGTAGTTTCTGAGAATGCTTCTATCTAGTTTCTACGGGAAGATCTTTCCTTTTCCACCACAGGCCTCGAAGCCCTCCAAATGTCCACTTGCAGATTCTAGAAAAAGAGTGTTTCAGAGCTTCTGTCTCAAAAGGAAAGTTCAACTCTGTGAGTTGAATGCAAACATCACAAAGAAGTTTCTGAGAATGCTTCTGTTTAGCTTTTCTGTGAAGATTTTCCCCTTTCCAACGAAATCTTCAAAGCGGTCCAAATATCCACTTGCCGATTCCACAGAAAGAGTGTTTGGAAACTACTGTTTGAAAAGGAACCTACGACTCTGTGAGTTGAATGCAATAATCACAAAGAAGTTTCTGACAATGCTTCTCTCTATTTTTTATGTGACGATAATTCGTTTTCCACCACAGGCCTGAAAGCTCTCCAAATGTCCACTTGCAGACACTACGAAAAGAATGTTTCAGCACTGCTCTATGAAAAGCAATGTGAAACTCTGTGAGTTGAACACAAGCATCACAGAGAAGTTTCAGAGAATGCTTCTGTTTAGTTTTTATGTGAAGATATTCCCGTTTCCAAAGAAATCTTCAAAGAGGTGCACATATCCACTTGCAGATTCCACAGAAAGAGAGTTTCAAAACTGCTGACTCCATAGGAGTGTTCACCTGTGTGAGTTGAATGCAATCATCACAGGGAAGTTTCTGAGAAGGCTTCTGTCTAGATTTTATGTGAAGATATACCCGTTACGAACGAAGGCCACAGAGTGGTCCAAATATCCACTTGCAGATCCTACAAAAAGAGTGTTTCAAACCTGAGCTATCAAAGGAAGGTTCAACTCTGGGATTTGAATGCAAACATCACAAAGAAGCTTCTGAGAATGCTTCTGTTTAGTTAGGTGCAGTTATCCCGTTTCCAACGAAATCCTCAGAGAGGTCCAAATATCCACTTGCAGATTCTACAAAAAGTGTGTTTCAAACCTGCTCCATCCAAACGAATGTTCAGCTCTGTGAGTTAAACTCTATCATCACAAACTATTTTCGGAGAATGCTTCTGTCTAGTTTTTATATGAAGCTATTCCCTTTACTACCATAGGCCTCAAAGCGCTCCAAATCTCCACTTGCAGATTCCACAGAAAGAGAGTTTCAAGACTGCGCTCTCAAAAGGAGTGTTCAACTCTGTGAGTTGAATGCAGTCACAACAGAAAAGTTTCTGAGAATGCTTCGATCTAGTTTTTTATGTGAAGATACTTCCTTTTCCACCACAAACCTCAAAGCCCTCAAAAGGTCCACTTGCAGATCCTAGAGAAAGAGTGTTTCATAGCTGCTCTTTCCAAAGGAAAGTTCAACTCTGGAGGTTGAATACAAACATCACCAAGTAGTTCCTGAGAATGCTTCCGTATAGTTTTTATGTGAAGCTGATTCTGTTTCCAACGAAATCTTCAAAGAGGTCCAAATCTCCACTTGCAGATTCCACAGAAAGAGAGTTTCAAAATTGCACTCTCAAAAGGAGTGTTCAACTCTGTGAGTTGAATGCAAACATCACAAAGAAGTTTCTGAGAAGGCTTCTGTCTAGATTTTATGTGAAGATATACCCGTTTTGAAAGAAGGCCACAGAGTGGTCCAAATATCCAATTGCAGATTCTACAAATAGTTTGTTTCCAAACTCCTCCATCCAAAGGAATATT
This sequence comes from Pan troglodytes, assembly GCF_028858775.2. Taxonomy (NCBI): domain Eukaryota; kingdom Metazoa; phylum Chordata; class Mammalia; order Primates; family Hominidae; genus Pan; species Pan troglodytes. The sequence continues at coordinate 41,042,329 of NC_072417.2, forward strand.
CAGCTCTGTGAGTTAAACTCAGTCGTCACAAAGAATTTTCTGAGAATGCTGCTGTCTAGTTTTTATATGAAGATATTTCCTTTACTACCATGGGCCTCAAAGCGGTTCATATCTCCACTTGCAGATTCTAAAAAAGAGAGTTTCTGAACTTCTCTGTCAAAGGGAATGTTCAACTCTGTGACTTGAATGCAATCATCCCAAAGTAGCTTCTGAGAATGCTTCTATCTAGTTTCTACGGGAAGATCTTTCCTTTTCCACCACAGGCCTCGAAGCCCTCCAAATGTCCACTTGCAGATTCTAGAAAAAGAGTGTTTCAGAGCTTCTGTCTCAAAAGGAAAGTTCAACTCTGTGAGTTGAATGCAAACATCACAAAGAAGTTTCTGAGAATGCTTCTGTTTAGCTTTTCTGTGAAGATTTTCCCCTTTCCAACGAAATCTTCAAAGCGGTCCAAATATCCACTTGCCGATTCCACAGAAAGAGTGTTTGGAAACTACTGTTTGAAAAGGAACCTACGACTCTGTGAGTTGAATGCAATAATCACAAAGAGGTTTCTGACAATGCTTCTCTCTACTTTTTATGTGACGATAATTCGTTTTCCACCACAGGCCTGAAAGCTCTCCAAATGTCCACTTGCAGACACTACGAAAAGAATGTTTCAGCACTGCTCTATGAAAAGCAATGTGAAACTCTGTGAGTTGAACACAAGCATCACAGAGAAGTTTCAGAGAATGCTTCTGTTTAGTTTTTATGTGAAGATATTCCCGTTTCCAAAGAAATCTTCAAAGAGGTCCACATATCCACTTGCAGATTCCACAGAAAGAGAGTTTCAAAACTGCTGACTCCATAGGAGTGTTCACCTCTGTGAGTTGAATGCAATCATCACAGGGAAGTTTCTGAGAAGGCTTCTGTCTAGATTTTATGTGAAGATATACCCGTTTCGAACGAAGGCCACAGAGTGGTCCAAATATCCACTTGCAGATCCTACAAAAAGAGTGTTTCAAACCTGAGCTATCAAAGGAAGGTTCAACTCTGGGATTTGAATGCAAACATCACAAAGAAGCTTCTGAGAATGCTTCTGTTTAGTTAGGTGCAGTTATCCCGTTTCCAACGAAATCCTCAGAGAGGTCCAAATATCCACTTGCAGATTCTACAAAAAGTGTGTTTCAAACCTGCTCCATCCAAACGAATGTTCAGCTCTGTGAGTTAAACTCTATCATCACAAACTATTTTCGGAGAATGCTTCTGTCTAGTTTTTATATGAAGCTATTCCCTTTACTACCATAGGCCTCAAAGCGCTCCAAATCTCCACTTGCAGATTCCACAGAAAGAGAGTTTCAAGACTGCGCTCTCAAAAGGAGTGTTCAACTCTGTGAGTTGAATGCAGTCACAACAGAAAAGTTTCTGAGAATGCTTCGATCTAGTTTTTTATGTGAAGATACTTCCTTTTCCACCACAAACCTCAAAGCCCTCAAAAGGTCCACTTGCAGATCCTAGAGAAAGAGTGTTTCATAGCTGCTCTTTCCAAAGGAAAGTTCAACTCTGGAGGTTGAATACAAACATCACCAAGTAGTTCCTGAGAATGCTTCCGTATAGTTTTTATGTGAAGCTGATTCTGTTTCCAACGAAATCTTCAAAGAGGTCCAAATCTCCACTTGCAGATTCCACAGAAAGAGAGTTTCAAAATTGCACTCTCAAAAGGAGTGTTCAACTCTGTGAGTTGAATGCAAACATCACAAAGAAGTTTCTGAGAAGGCTTCTGTCTAGATTTTATGTGAAGATATACCCGTTTTGAAAGAAGGCCACAGAGTGGTCCAAATATCCAATTGCAGATTCTACAAATAGTTTGTTTCCAAACTCCTCCATCCAAAGGAATATTCAGCTCTGTGAGTTAAACTCAGTCGTCACAAAGAATTTTCTGAGAATGCTGCTGTCTAGTTTTTATATGAAGATATTTCCTTTACTACCATGGGCCTCAAAGCGGTTCATATCTCCACTTGCAGATTCTAAAAAAGAGAGTTTCTGAACTTCTCTGTCAAAGGGAATGTTCAACTCTGTGACTTGAATGCAATCATCCCAAAGTAGCTTCTGAGAATGCTTCTATCTAGTTTCTACGGGAAGATCTTTCCTTTTCCACCACAGGCCTCGAAGCCCTCCAAATGTCCACTTGCAGATTCTAGAAAAAGAGTGTTTCAGAGCTTCTGTCTCAAAAGGAAAGTTCAACTCTGTGAGTTGAATGCAAACATCACAAAGAAGTTTCTGAGAATGCTTCTGTTTAGCTTTTCTGTGAAGATTTTCCCCTTTCCAACGAAATCTTCAAAGCGGTCCAAATATCCACTTGCCGATTCCACAGAAAGAGTGTTTGGAAACTACTGTTTGAAAAGGAACCTACGACTCTGTGAGTTGAATGCAATAATCACAAAGAAGTTTCTGACAATGCTTCTCTCTACTTTTTATGTGACGATAATTCGTTTTCCACCACAGGCCTGAAAGCTCTCCAAATGTCCACTTGCAGACACTACGAAAAGAATGTTTCAGCAGTGCTCTATGAAAAGCAATGTGAAACTCTGTGAGTTGAACACAAGCATCACAGAGAAGTTTCAGAGAATGCTTCTGTTTAGTTTTTATGTGAAGATATTCCCGTTTCCAAAGAAATCTTCAAAGAGGTCCACATA